>NC_068920.1:10367681-11791431 GCF_023091745.1 Budorcas taxicolor
GAGCCGCTCTCCTCTTCCTCGCGCCGCGCTCTGCGCCCTACGGCACCTGTTCTCAGGGGAAACAGACCACTCGTCAGAACGTATCGCACTTGCCTGCTGCTTACAGATCTTTCCTTCCCCAGCTCAGGGGTTGGCAGACCACAGCCCACAGACCCCGCACGGCCCTGCCACCTGTTCTGCACATAGTCTGATGGGCGTCCAGCCGCATGCCTTGGTCCTCGCCTGATTCAGCTTGTGCACGTGTGTGTGCAGAGCAGTGTGGTGGCAACACAGACCACACAGCCTGCAAAGCAGAGAACGTCTACTATTCAGCCCTGCACAGGGACAGTCTGCCGACCCCGGGACTGGACTGACAGCTCCTGGAAGAAAGGGACTGCGTCTTCAGTCTCCGAGCTGATGTCCTCGAAGGGGCAGGATGGCAGCTGGAGCCGGCTCCCGGAAGCGGATGTGTCCGCTTGTGCTCACCATGCCAGGGACCGTCTCACCCTTCCTCCTCTCTGCAGTTATTCCTTCCAATAAGATTCAAACCATGAACACACAGCTTACGACATCCGTATAGGCAATGTGGTATTTAAGTGTCTCTGCCACATTTTTCACTATTAGTCATTTTCCCCAAGGGAAAGAGAATTCTAATTTTATTATAAAAACCCATAGGATATTGGGTATGAGAAATTTACTTAAAACAATGAACAATTCTTTCTTAATAGAACAAATCTGTTATATAAATTAAGCATCATCTCAACATTTGTTGAGTACCCGCCATGGTCTAGGCGTCCTGTTGGCTGCTTTGACTAAGCATCTCATTCAGGTATTGGAACAGCCGTAGAACTCAGGCTTTATGACCAGTGAGCCCACTTTACAGGTGAGGAACCTGAGGATGAGGGGAAGCAACAAGAACAAAGTCAAATGGTTTCTCACAAGGTTATAAATCTGTGTCTGATTGAAACTCATGCTCTTTCCCCACCATCAACTCAAAGAGACAGCCTCACGCATGCAAACGCAAGCAACTCTCTGGTTTATGTTACGCTGTTAGAGGTCACAGCATCTGTCTTGCCAGGTATTCAGAAGACTTCAGATACATGGAAGCAAAGCAGAACCACGGAAGCAGAACAAGCTTTGTTGTTGCTTTATTGTTCTGATGACTACACAAAGATAGCTGGTAACGTCCCTGTAAATAGCAAGGACGTACTCAAGGGCAGTAATTAAAAATAATATCCCAGTGTCTTATTTTTCATAAAATTTTAGTACCAAAATGCTGGAAAAAGTCAAGGTCAACATCCTGATTTTGAAAATGAGAAATCTGAAACCCAGAAAGGTGAAGTGACTTGTTCATGTGACCTGTGGCTGGGCCAGGACTCCTGGACTGCAGTCGTCCCGGTTCAGGCTGCCGTGCAAGGTCGCACTTCCTGACAGGTGACCCCAATGCACGCTGTCCGGGTCCATCACTGCTGAGCAAGACAACGACACGTGGTCCAACTTCTGACCTCAAGGTCACCTGTCTGCATCACCTTTACTCTGCTCCAAAGGATTTTCAAAAGTTGACTCAACATTCTAATTGGGACCAACTCTTGGGCTTCTTGTCAGATGGTCCCTTCTTAAATAATAAATGAATCAGAACAGAGGAGAAGCTAAACCAGTTCTCTCCGTTTCAACATCAGCCTAACCATCTTGAAGGAACACGAACGCTATGAGGTGAAGTGGCGTCTTCAGTGAGGATGCTGTTTGCTTCGTCTGACTCAAATCAGCAACCAGGGCGACTGACGATCTAAATGACCGCCTTCTCCAAGAGCTCCGCCAACACCAACTTGCTAAGCGAGCTGCACAGAAGCCTCAGCTGCTGAATCTCAGAAGTTCTAGGACAACAAGATCTGGGGAATTTTCACCAATCTGGCCTTTTTCTCTGCTGCACCTGGGCTGGGCAATACTTTACCAGGGTCTCCGAGGAAGAGCACCATCAGATAAATGAGAGCCTGGAGGAGCCCAGGAGTTCGGAGACCGCCTCGGGGGCGGGCTGGGCGGGGAGCATCTGGCACCTGGGTGAGGGCGCAGGTTCCCCGAGTTTCGGTTCTAGTCACGTGACCCGGGAGCGTTACCTCACCTCTCGGGGGCCTGGGTTGCAACATCTATGATATAAAGGTCATAAAACTTGTAGTGTGGGTTTGTTATGAGTCAAACTCATATAAAGCATGTGCCTGTGTAGTCACTGGCACAAGCGATTACCGCTCACTAATTCAGTCTGCCATTTCAGCAGCTCCTTTAAGACTTACGTCTGCTGGGAACACTTGGAGGGGACCTACTAGAGCTGCTTTCTGAAAGGGTTTGGATACTGAGAGTCTGGGTCATTCACGGAGCCTTACCCCAACTGATCCCAGCGGAGGGATGGCACCAGAAGAGACGGGGCAAGGCGGGCAGAGACGATGCCCCCAGGGCACAGCCGTGTCCACCGCTGGGCAGGGTCTGCAGGGCAGTGGGCGCCGGTCCCCACAGGGTCTGCACCCCTCACGCCCTTCCCCTGAGCTCAGACGTGATGCCCTTCGCTTCAGCAGCCACAGACAGGGACAGCGACCCAGCCTCGTGAACCAGACATCCCACAAACAGGTATAAACACAGTGCTCTTCTGACCCCAAGGAGGAAATGGAGGCTGCTTCTCAAAAGCTAACAACACATTTTACACCCAAAAGGGTGTTTACATTCGCCCCTCCTTGAGCCAACTATTAATATCTCCAAAACACTGAGCTGAACTGGCAACGTGACGGCTCGAGGTGACGGTGCGGTTTGTCTCCTGCCGCCCAGGGCTCAGCGGGACCTGGACGTGCAGAAACAGATGCAGGAGGGGCCCCGCCGTCCACATCCCGCGGGGCTGGGGGACCCCCGAGGGGAATGGCCCCCGCTCCCCTGCAGCCCCCAGCCCCAGCGGGAGACACGGCTGTCCCTGGGGGGCACAGTCTCCGGCACTGGCTGTACAGACAGGACATGCAGCTGGAAGACACCCCTTCCTCGGGATCAGTGAGGGACCAAGTTAACACACGATTCTCCAAGATCTTTCTCGAATAAAACGCAAAAGCATCCTTAAGCCAACCCTAGAACCAGCTCCCCAAGGAATACCACCCACTGCCAGTCGAACCGGAGGGACAGACCCCCTGGGACCCGCGGCGGGCTGGCCAGGTGTGCAAGGGAGATGGACAGACAGCCAGAGTGGTGAGACAGGGGCAGACACCCCTCAGGCCCGAGTGGCTGCCAGTGGCCAGGCTGGGCCTCAGGTGGCCTCCTTTGCGGGCTCCCAAAGCTGCATGGGTGTACTCACCTCCTCGCCAGGCTGGCCAGAATCACACGGGCTTTATTTACTACTGAGGACAGGCCTGGGAACAGTGGACTCCTAAGAGGAGCCTTCTGCTGGGAATGCATTTGAAATTGCAGCCCTGGGGAACCTTGGGAAACCCGGGTTCTTTCTTGTAATGGTATTAACTGCATCAGGGCTGGGGCTTGGTGGGCATGGCCTTGCTAAGTAAGCCAGGGCACCTGAATTCCATCCTAGCCCTGCTGCTCCTGCTGCTGCTAAGTCGCTTCAGTCGTGTCCAACTCTTTGTGACCCCATAGACAGCAGCCCACCAGGCTCCTCCATCCATGGGATTTTCCAGGCAAGAGTACTGGAGTGGGTTTCCATACCCTAGCCTTGGTCACGCTCTAAAAGCACGCAATTCACAGATGACCAGATGAAAACCTTCCATCACCCACTGATTCAAGAGAGCAGATTTTGCCACAGGGCCACCAAGGCGAGGCTCTGGGCACTCCATCCCCTCTGTCTAAGGCACACAGGAAGCAGAAGAGAAGTGTTCAGTTCAGTTCAGTTCAGTCGCTCAGTCATGTCCAACTCTTTGCAACCCTATGGACCACAGCACGCCAGGCCACCCTGTCCATCACCAGCTCCCGGAGCTTACGCAAACTCACGTCCATTGAGTCGGTGATGCCATCCAACCATCTCATCCTCTGTTGTCCCCTTCTCCTCCTGCCTTCAATCTTTCCCAGCATCAGGGTCTTTTCCAATGAGTCAGTTCTTTGCATCAGATGGCCAATGTATTGGAGTTTCAGCTTCAGCATCAGTCCTTCCAATGAATATTCAGGACTGATCTCCTTTAGGATGGACTGGTTGGATCTCCTTGCAGTCCAAGGGACTGTCAAGAGTCTTCTCCAATGCCACAGTTCAAAAGCATCAATTCTTCCACGCTCAGCTTTCTTTATAGTCCAACTCTCACATCCATACATGACCACTGGGAAAACCATAGCTTTGATTAGATACTTTGTAAACAAAGTAATGTCTCTTCTTTTGAATATGCTGTCTAGGTTGGTCATAGCTTTTCTTCCAAGGAGCAATGTCTTTTAATTTCGTGGCTGCAGTGATTTTGCAGTGATTTTGGAGCCCAAGAAAATAAAGTCCACCACTGTTTCCACTGTTTCCCCATCTATTTGCCATGAATTGATGGGAAGAGAATGGCCCATAAATGAAAGCTTCAGAGGACTGTGCTCCCCTGAAGGCCTATGTCTTTAAGATGCTTTCACTTCTAACAGCAGTGGAGGCGTTTCCTGATGGTGTTTGAAAGGGCACCCATGGGTGATGCGGGGAAGCTGGGAGTCTGCCCTGTAGGACTTTTCAGAGCCTTTACCAGACTGCACACCACAGATCCGGTGACTGCACCTCCCAAACCTGAGGCCTTGGAAACCCTCCACCCTACACTTTGTAAAGGACATTTTCCAAGCTGCACAATAAGAGATGCTGCTGTGTACATTCTGTTTGCCTTACGACCTAATATACAATTACGATGCAAATTATAACATGGCAATTCTGGGATTTTGAGCCTGGGGTAAAACACTTCAGTCACCCCTGCGCCCACATGTGGGAGGGGCCTGCTATTCACATGTGTCAAAGGACAATCAAAGGAAGCAGAGGAATGTTTTCTACACTTGGTCAGAGAAAATAAAAACAATAACATGGTTCTGTGTCTCTATAAAGACTATAAAGGCGAACTGGTGACGGATGAACAAACACTCATTACTCTTAGAAGACACGCGGAAGGTCAGCCCGGCAAAGCGCCATCACCATGCACAGTCCAGCCTCCTGGAAAGGACGGGAGCCTGCCCGGGACGCCACCGCGTCTCACAGGAGGACGCTGGCTCAGCAAGGCCAGTGGCACCTATGGATCCCTCAAGGAGCAGTTCCATCAGCAACAGAAGTGAACACAGGGACACAAACGGTTATTGCTATGTCCCTGT
Organism: Budorcas taxicolor; assembly: GCF_023091745.1. Lineage (NCBI taxonomy): Eukaryota > Metazoa > Chordata > Mammalia > Artiodactyla > Bovidae > Budorcas > Budorcas taxicolor. The sequence goes on from NC_068920.1 coordinate 10,372,950, forward strand.
GCAAACCCAGGCGGCTCAGATGGTAGAGAATCTGCCTGCAATGCAGGAGACCCGGGTTCGATCCCTGGGTTGGGAAAATCCCCTGGAGAAGGGAATGGCAACCTGCTCCAGTATTTTGCGTGGGAAATCCCATAGATGGAGGAGCCTGGCCGGCTATAGTCCATGGAGTTGCAAAGAGTCAGACACGACTGTGCGAACTAACACTTTCAGTTTGTGCAAAGCACAACAGCCCCAAAGGAGGAGCAACCCAAGGGTCCATAAACACATGAATGGATATGTAAAATGTGGTCCATGCACACAGTGGAATATTATTCAGCCCCGAAAAGGAAGGAGAGTCTGCCACAGGCGACACCAAGGATGACCCCTGAGGACACTACACTCAATGAAATAAGCCAGTCACAAAAGGACAGACTGTTTGGTTCCACTTACACGAGGTGGTTAGAGTCAGATCCGTGGAGACAGAGAGTAGAAGGGTGGGTGCTGGGATGCAGGGAGTGGAAATGGGGAATGAGTGTTTAATGGGGACAGAGTTTCCATTTAGGAAGACGGAAACCTTCTAGATGATGGTGATGATGGTTGTATGATATCGTGAATGTGCTTAATGCCAGTGAACTATATACCTAAAAATGGTTAACACGGTTACGTTTTACTTAATATATATTTTATCAGAATTTTTAAAAGTGGAATAAAATTGTGTTCCAGTTGAACAACGATGAACCTGAGATGACTGGCCAGCGTTCTGCTCGGCTCACACACCGAGGCTGCCCCTCCGAGAGCAGCCAGTGCGGGGCAGCCCCTTCCTGCCTGCAGAGTCTCAGTCTCATGGGCGAGAGTCTCAGGACCAGCGTCCCCTGCCCAGGCCGCTCTGCACTGCACCTCCTGTCCACAGGAGACGAGGAAGCCCCTCGGGATGGCCCCGCCCTTCCCCCGGGCTGCACTTCCCACGACGCTTGAGCCAGACTCCCAGCCCTAAGCTTCTGTGCTCATGCACACAGGTCCCTCCGTCTGCGTGCCCACCCTCGGGCAGTGCCCTGGTCCAGGCCTCTGCGTGTTCAGAGGGTGGCACAGCTTCAGGGTTTGATGGCGACGTGCCAGTCACGACTACATGCCAGAGCCCAGGAAATAACAGGGCACAGCGCTGTCCCTGCGGTCGAGCCTCAGGCTGGAAAACGGGCTGTGAATAAGAAACGAGATTCCCCTGAACTCCAGGTGCAGTCAGAGCCCCAGGGCCAGACGAGGCAGGACTTCCCCTCTGACCTCTTCCAAGCCTTGGCCGGGCAGGGGATCAGGAGGTGTGAGCCAGACACCAGGCTAGAGGTGAGGGTAGGGGGCAGGGGCAGCCCCCGGAGGGCCTGGAGCCTTACGTGCAGAGGGAAAACCCACCACAACCAACTTTTCCATGCAGTTCAAACGTCAGCTGAAACCAAACCTCAAGCTACTCTAGTTAGAAATACCCTGATCCAGGCTAGCAGCCTTTCAGAGGGAGGGGACCAGACCCCCAGGCCTGCTATTCAGGGGACCGGGGAGGAGAGAAAGAGGAAGGATGATGGGGAGGGGAGGGCACACCCCAGCCTTTCTAGAGACACAGCGACCGGTGGGCACGGGGGTGCAGGCCACAGATCAGCTACCGAGGAACAGGGCGAAGGGCACCGATGAGCCCCAAGGAGAAGGATGAGCCCTGTGTCGTGTGTCCTTCGCTGTGACACCTCTGAGCTGAGAAGAGTTGCCCAGACGTTTTCTTAAGCTAAGAAGCAGGCTCCCCACGTGTGGCTGTGCCTCAGTTGGCTGCCACGGGTCACAAAAGCTCGTTTGCCAGGGCCGATCTTAATTTTCTCCCAAGACCTTCCAGACGTCTGGTTCTAAAGGTGCCGAGTGCACAGCTGAGATCCTCCGGGGTCTGTATGAGATCCTCCAGGGTCTGTGTGATGCCTGAGAGCAGCCGTCCTCCCAGCCCCGACGGGTCCTTGAGAAAAGGACTCAGACGACACACAGGTCTCCAAGCTCACGCCCGGCGGACGGGGAGCTGCACGCGTCCCCACAGAGCCGGCAGCTGCACGCGTCCCCACAGAGCCGGCGCGCTGAGCGCGTCTCCCGCTGGGAAATCGGGTTCCAGGAGGCCGGATAACTCTAGGAGCCGGAGCGCTGAGCGGAAAGGCGGTGAAGATCCGGAGACCACCCCTCGTCCCCTGCTCAGCACGGCGCGCGCGCGGAGCTGCACCTCCGCCAGACCCCGTCTGGGTCAGGACCACGCATGCGTGCGGCGGTGAAGCCCACACTGTGGACAAGCCACGCGTAAAATCATGTTTCACAAGGTCTTTCAAATACTGGGGCTGATTTTACAAAACCTGGAGGAACCAAGCCCCCGGCTGCCGCACACACTGCCGTTCAGAGCACTGCCTTCCGGAGCGCGAGAGAGATGCTTTCCTCTCGGGCGCAGAAAGATCACCACCATCAGGATGAACTCAGCCTCTCTGCAGAGCACGGGGGCCGCCCGTCCCTAAACTGGGGTCTCAGGACAAGCGCATCCCTGGTGCCTTCACCTGCTTCAACAGGAGTCCAGTTCACCGGGGCGATGCGCCGGCACAAACACGCTTCCCGACGAAAGGCCCAGGGACTTGAAAACGGGACAACCCCAGGGAAAGCGCCATGGCTTCCGAACTTCAGAAGTGGCAGGAGCCGTGTCTGCCTGCACTTCGCGGCTTCCTCCAGGGTCTGCAGACGGAGGGGAGAGGTCGGGAGGACCAACCCCCTCCCCACACCCCAGCCCTGCTGGTAAACCCTCTTCTAACCCTTTCCTCGCCCTGAAGGGAACAAGCAGGACCCTGCGAGCACGTCCATGGGAAGAGACTTCCCTGGTCCAGCCTTACACACGGGCTGAGCTGGCTGGTGGACGGCGGATGCCCCCTCCGTTTTGTTTGGCTCCTGCTCCAAACTTCATACCAGAGCTGTCTGCCTGGACCAGGCTCACCCGGGTCTCCCTAAGCCACGAGGGATGGGGGTCCCCAGCACAGTTCTCACGTGGCTGGAGAGCCTGCATCCCAGAGTCCCCGGATTGGGGTGGAAGACCACAGCACACATGGTACCCGCCCCGTGGTCAGGGGACCAGCCGGTCCTCGTGGGGCTCCTCCGCCCTCCCCAGCACCACGTAGTACCCACCCCGTGGTCAGGGGACCAGTGGGTCCCCGCGGGGTTCCTCTGGCCACCTCAGCATCATCCCCGGCCCCCTCATCGGCTGAGGGGTGCAGGGCAGCTGTGGGCCAGGATGCTCACCCGGGAAGCTCTAGGTAGATCCCTGCGTCCCAGAGCCTGCAGCGTCTCCCCTACAGGCACCCCCTCACTCCTGCTTCCGACCCCCAGAAAGAAGAGAGCGGGAGGCTGACCCAGATGACAAGCAAGGCAAGGCCTCCCACCGGCTGCTCTGATTCTGTCAATCAGCTTGGAAGCCTCAGAACTGAAAGGTAAGAAGGATCAGGAAGGGCATACTAAGTTCTGAACTTCACCTTCACGGAGCCTGCGGGTAACGGCCGGAGACAGGTGACCCCAAGCACGGCACAGAGCGATGGAAGACGGGTTAGAGGCCGTGGGAGCAGGAGCAGCCGTCGACGTGGCCGGGACGTGGACGAGGCTCACGGGAGACACCGGGCGAGCAGCGGACACGAGGCCGCGGGTCAGTGCTGCGCTGCCCGAGGCGGACACGCCTGCTCGGGGCGGGGTGACGGAGCTGCGCGCGCAGGGTGCACTGAGGCTTAATTCAGGTTCAGAGGGAGTTTCCCTGGGGGCTCAGATGGTAAAAAGTCCACCTGCAGTGCAGGAAAACCAGTTTTGATCCCCCCGGATGGGGAAGATCCGTCACCCCAGCGCAAGGATAAGAACCTGCTCTCGTCTCCCAGAGAGCTCCCTGTCGTGGGCCGAGCTGTGTCCCCAACACGAGATGGTGGCTCAGAACACGACCGGACGTGGAGAAGGGGCTTCACAGAGACTGTGAAGATCAAGTGACATCAGCAGGATGGGTCCCCATTCCGGGGGGCTGGTGTCCTTAGGAAAAGGGGACAGGTGGACACAGAGACACAGCGGGCAGAGAGCGGGGTGAAGACACGCAGGGAAAGCCGCTGTCGGAGGGTCACCGTGCCAACACAAGGATGGAATCTGTCCCCTCAAAATCCACCTGCGGAAGCCCTGCCCTCCAGCGCTTCAGATGTGGCAGAATCTGGACACAAGGCTTTCAAGAGGTGACAGTGTTAGTCTCTGAGTCGTGTCTGACTCTTTGCGACCCCATGGACCCTCTGTCCGTGGGACTCTCCAGCCAAGAATACTGGAGCGGGTTGCCATTTCCTTCTCCAGGGGATCTTCCTGACTCAGGGGTCAAACCCTCTTCTCCTGCATTGGCAGGCAAATTCTTCACCATGTGAGCCATCAAGAGGTGATTAAGCGGTCAAGAGGAGGTCATTGGGGGCGGGGCGGGTCCCACGGTGTCCTTACCGAGGAGGGAATCGGGACACAGATGCTCAGAGGAGAGACCTGTGAGGACCCAGGGAGGAGGCAGCCCCTACCCAGGGAGAGAGGCCTCGGGAGAAACCACCCTGCACAGCCCCACCCCGCACAGCCCCCCTTTTCAGGCTCCCCCACCCACGCTGTTCCCATTCTCCTCTCCAGGCCCTCCCTGTCCAAGGGGCATGACTCATGGGCTCAGTATGGCGCCGAGCAAACAGAGCTGCCCAGCAAACATCGGACCGGCACACCCTCTGCACTTTGCCCCCAGGGTCCCCTCCCCGTGTGAATGGGAACCTGAGGGGGTTCAGCTGCTGCCTCTGCCCTACGGGCTCAACCTGGTTGCCAAGGAGAGGCGGGTGTAGACCATGGCCTCACGCCTGGCAAGGAAAACGCCTCTTGGAGACTGAAAACCTACTCTTGGTATCAGGGGTGCGTGCTAAGTCGCTTCAGTCATGTCCAACTCTTTGTGACCCCATGGACTGTAGCCCGCCAGGCTCCTCTGTCCATGGGATTCTCCAGGCAAGAACACTGGAGTGGGTTGCCATGCCCTCCTCCAGGGGGTCTTCCCCACCCAGGGATCGAACCCACGTCTCTAGTGTCTCCTGCACTGGCAGCGGGTTCTTTCCCACCAGCCCCACCTGGGAGGACCTCAGTAGCATAAACAGTCTTTAGACCCTGGTCACCCCACCCTCCCGCCTGCTCAGGTCACCTCAGTTCAGTTCAGTTGCTCAGTCGTGTCTGACTCTTTTCGACCCCATGAATCGCAGCACGCCAGTGTCCCCTAAATTGCTACTGGACTGAGACCCGTAACCAAGCCTCAAGGATTTCTTTCTTCACTGGCCTTCCTGTAATCACTTCTCTGAGACTCCGGTCAAAACTCCAGTCAATGGAAGACTAGTTACAAATGGGGAAAAATAAGATGGCAGGTGAGAGACTCATTAAGGAGAGAAACCACTGCTTATGCCTAAACCACAATTCAATCCAGACTTGTTATCTGCAGACACACAAACGCCCAAAAAAACTCAAAACAGCCTCATAACCTTGATAATACCCATTTTTGAAAAGTGGCTTCTTCTGGGACTTTCCAGAGAAAGCATTAAAAGTGAAACTTCTATCACGATGAAATAAAAAATGCTACCCTGGAGCCTAGGAGTCACCCACCATGCGACAGCTCCAGAAGCTTCCAGGCGCGCCGCTGTCTCTCTGAACGCTGTGTCTCTGCGGGTGACTGCGGACCGAGGCATCTTTATTTCCTACTGGAAAGTTACCTCTAGGAGCGCGAAGATGCGCTCCAGCCCCAGAACGCCCCGCGAGGCCTCCACGCCGGCAGCCCCGGATAGTTCTTCCTATCAGGACGCTGAGCACAGACCCTCAGAAGGACAGCGAGCGGACAGACGGACGGCACGGTGAGCGTCTAAGGAGGGAAAGATCTCACCGGGGGCGAAGCCGTGGCTCCGAGCCTCCCCGAAGTGGGCAGTGGGCTCCAGCCAGTGGAGGGACCCCACGCCAGCAGCTGTGGAGACCCTCCAAGGGTGAGTCTCAGAGGCACACGTGTGGTGGGCGACGTCACACCTGGACGGCGGCAGGTTCACTGCCTGTGCTGGGGAGAGGGGGTCACCCCGATCGCGGCTCTGACGCCGTGAACGGCGCTCGCTCGTGCCGGGTTCCGGCCTCGCAGGGGGCCGCTCGTTTCCGGCCGCTGAAAACACTATCAAACCACCTCAATGGGAATTACGGAAAAGACTGGTCTGAATTAGGACCATTTTAAAAATAAATACCTGTTACTTGCAAATAAATGTTTCCTTTACAAGTAGTTAACCACTATTCTAAGCAGAGGTTTAAAGGGCATGTTTAGTCAGGGGCGGACTTGTTGCCAACACCCGTTTCCAGGTAAACTGGGCCAGCTGGTGTTTCACAACGTGCCTCCCCAGGGCAGGCTGGCCGCGGACCGAGCCTCGCTGACGGCTCTCAGAGCCGCACATGCCCCTCCCTGAGGCTGAGGGCCATTCCCGGCCTCTCTGCAGCTCGGACCCGCGTTCCCGGGGAGCCGCGGTCTCAGCTGGGCTGCCCCCGGCCATCTGTTGGGTGGGCATCTACACTCGCCGGGACCTGAGCCCTCGGCACACAGAGCAGCGCCCCTGCCCCGGGGAGTCACCAGCACCCGGTCCTCTGATGTGACACCTACATGTCCCCCGGGGAAGAACAGCCCACGTGGAGATACCCGAGGACCTTTGCAACAGCGGATGCCGGGGTCTGCAGGCGCTCCCCAGGGCTCCCCAGGCGCGCCTGCGATCCTGGATCCTGAAAGACCGACTCTGTCCTCACGGACCTTTCACTGGAAGAAAAGACTCTGACAAACAGGTCTGGAAAACACTGGCTTAAAGACAGGATGGGGCCCGGGGCCCAGGAAGGGGCCCAGCATGATGAGCCGCTGGTTCAGATGCATCGCAGGGCTCGGCACGGTCCTCAGCAGCTCCTGGAAACAGGACATCGGGCCTGAGCTGGCCCGAGCTGACCTGCGGTTCCGTCCTCTGCATCCGAGAACTATTTCAGCTCACCCCCCACCCCCATGAGGACGGAGAATGATTCCACTTACATGAGGTGCTGAATAGTCAATTCACAGAAAGTAGAGGGTGGGGCCCAGGGGCTGCGGGACAGGGAGCTGGTGTTTGATGGGGACAGAGGTTCAGTTTGGGAAGATGAGAAAGTTCTGGAGGGGGTGGAGGTGACAGTCGCACAGCACAGTGACGGCCTCAGTGACATCAAACTGTGCACTCACAAGGGCTCAAATGGCCAACTTTAAGTGACAAAGGTTTCACCACAGTTATGAAAAAAGTTTTAAAGTAGGACAAGGACTTTGTGTTTTCTGCAAACGCTCATGTGTGTCCATTTGGGAATAGTGGGATGCCTCAGGAAGAAGCCACCAAGAGTGCCCAATTTGTAAAGCATCTTTTTTTTTTTTTTTAAGCACAGTCACACTTTATTATATACACTTAATATTCCTGTTGATCAGGGAATATTTTTATCATTTTTAACCTCATTTTTAATAGAGATGAAAAGAGGGAAACCATGATCATTCATGATCCCCTCACACAGACGTCACTCTGCAGACACTTTGATCCATCTCCCTGCTGATAAACACGTACACCAATAATTGGGATCACAATACATACTTACAATCTTCCTATAATCCTCCAGGTGGAGGATAATTGCTTTATGTGTTGTGCTGGTTTCTGCCATAGTCAACATGAATCAGCCAAGGGCATCCACGTGTCCCCTCCCTCTTGCGCCTCCCCCTACCTCCCAGCCCATCCCTCCCCTCTAGGTTGTCACGGAACACAGCAGCGCTCTCCTTCTTACACGTGGTGCTCTCTTGACTCGCCCCGGCCTCTCCCTCCCCCAGGGTCCGCGGGTCTGCCCTCTGTGTCTGCGTCTACACTGCTGCCCTGCAAATAGGTTCGGCCGGACCATCTTTCTAGATGTCATATGCGTGTGTTGACATATAGAAGATTTGTCTTTCTGACTTAGTCACTCTATAAAATAGGCTCGAGTCCCATCCACCTCATTAGGACCGACTCAAATGCATCCTTTTTTATAGCTGAGTAATATTCCATTGTATACACGTACCATAATTTCTGTATCTATTTATCCATCGACGGACACGTAGGTTGCTTCCATGTGTTAGCTACTGTAAAAAGTGTTGCAACAAACATCGTGGTACATGCCTCTCTTTCCATGATGGTTTTCTCAGGGTATATGCCCAGCAGTGGGATTGCTGGGCCATGTGGCAGTTCTCTCTCTGGCTTTCGAAGGACTCTCCGTACTGTTCTCCATAGTGGCTGTATCAAGTCACATTCAGGGTTCCTTTGCTCCACATCCTCTCCGGCATTTACTGTTTGTAGATTTTTTTTAATGATGGCCATTCTGACGGGGGCGAACTAATACCTCATGGTGGTTTTGACTTGCATTTCTCTAATAATGATCAGTGCTTAGAATCTTTCATGTATTTGCTTGCCATCTGTCTTCTTTGGAGAAATGTCTGTTAAGGTCTTCTAACCATTTTTTGATTGGGTTGTTTGGTATAAAGCTGCTTGTATGTTCTGGAGATTAATTCTTTGTCAGTTGTTTCACTTACAGTTATTTTCTCCCATTTTGAGGGTTGTCCTTTAATCTTGTTTATTGTTTGCTTTGCTGCAAAAGCTTTTAAGTCCCATTTGTTTGCTTTTGTTTTCATTTCCATTACTCTAGGAGGTGGGTCACAGAGGATCTTGCTATGATATATGTCAAAGAATGTACCTATGTTTTCCTCTAAGAGCTTTACAGTTTTGGGCCTTACATTTAAATCTTTAATCCAATTTGAGTTTATCTTTGTGTGTGGTGTTAGGAAGTGTTCTGGCTCCATTCTTTTACATGTAGCTGTCCAGTTTACCCAGCACCACTTATTGAAGAGGCTGTCTTTTCTCCATTGCATACTCTTGCCTCCTCTGTTAATGATAAGATGCCCAGAGGTGCATGGGTCTATCTCTGGGCTTTCTATCTCATTCCATGGGTCTATATTTCTGTTTTTGTGCCAATACCATAGTTTGTTAATAACTGTAGCTTTGCAGTATAGAGAGAAGTCAGGAAGGTTGATTCCTCAGGTCCATTCTTCTTTTTCAAGGTTACTTTGGCTATTCAGGGTCCTATGTGTTTCCATACAAACTGTGAAATTTTTTGTTTTACTCCTGTGAAAAATACCATTGGTAGTTTGATACGAATTGCACTGAATCTATAGATTACTTTGGGTAGTACAGGCAAAGAAGGAACCTACCTCAATATGATAAAGGCCATGTACAACAAACCCACAGCAAACATCATTCTCAGTGGTGAAAACCTGAAAGCATTTCTCCCGAAATCAGGAACAAGACAAGGGTGCCCACTCTTGCCACTGTTATTCCACATAGTTTTGGAAGTCCTAGCCACAGCAATCAGAGAAGAAAAAGAAAGAAAAGGAATCCAGATTGAGTAAGAAGAAGGAAAACTCTATTTGCAGGTGACATGATATTATAGATAGAAAACCCAAAAGACTCCACCAGAGAATTAGTAGAACTAATGAACGAATATATCAAAGTCGCAGGATATAAAATTAACACACAGAAACCCCTTGCATTCCTATATACTAACAATAAAAAATCAGACAGAGAAGTTAAGAAAACAATCCCATCCACCACTGCAACAAAAAGAAGACAATCCCTAGGGATAAACCTACCTAATGAGACAAAAGACAGTATATAGAAAACTACGAGACACTGACGGAACAAACCAGAGACGGCACAGGCAGACGGAGAGACACACCGCGCCCTTGGATTGGAAGAGTCCCTGTTGCGAAAAACGACTATACTACCCAAAGGAAAGCATCTTTTAAACACACAGGAAAAGCGGCTTTTAATCTAATCTGGGAGGAAACAGTCTGCAGCGCAAATTACGGGGCTGAGTGCATAACCACCCATCGTTTAACATGACCCCTGGAGGCTGGTGGCTGGCTTACACCGGCACTATCGTCATCGAACGTAAAATGTGACCGTCAGCCGGCAGGAATTAAGTTATACAAAGACTGACCCTCTTCCCCACTTAAAGAAAAAAAAAAAAAGCTGACAAACACGTAACCAGCATCCCTCCCCACCGGCCCCTGTGACTCAGCGGTGGGTCCGCTGCTCAGATAAGGAAACTGTCTCACTTCTCTGAGCAGCCGGGTTTCCAGGGCAGGGAGCCTCCCGGCCCCTCGGAGCGCTGCAGGCCCCCTGCTAACTAGACACTCAGAGCTCAACAGGTTAGGGCCGTGCCCCCAGACACAGGCCCCCCAAAAGTGAGTTATACTTTCACTGCAAGACAGCGAGAAAAAGACGCGAACACAGAGAAGGAAAAGCAGAAGCAGAAGGATGTGAAACTGGGAGGCGAGAGGCGGGAGGGCAGGGGGACGCTTGCCGGGCTTCGCAGCGCTGACCGCTGGCTCTGTGGAAAGGGACGGGTACACAGCCCCCAGGGCCAGCCCAGGAGGGCCGCATTTGGCTTCCGGCTCTGTGGTTGCCATCTTCGTCTTGGGAACCATATGAACAAAAGGCCCTGCGTTTTCATCTTGCAAGTTACATGGCTGGTCGTGAGTAGAAGAAAGGTTTGCAGACCCGCCCTGAGGGGCAGGGGTGGGGGCAACGCTGGGCCGCACCTTCCAGTGCCTGTCCAGGGGCTTGTTCCAAGCCCCTCTGACCTGGAGCTAACAGCCGAGGCCATCTACACCTATTTCCAGAAAAAAAGCCTCAGGAAGCATGGTCCTGCCGATTCCACACCAAGCTTAAGGAGCCAGGTAGGTTACATCCTGAGTCTCCGGGAAGAAGACAACTTTGTCTGAAAGCATCAATATTCATTTATTCTCCATTCATTGCCAAGAAGAGCCATCTCTTAGCAGCAGCAGCTAGTCCCTTTCACCCCAAAAAAGAACAGCGACTCTTGTCTCCTGTCAGAAGCTCTGGAAGGGTCCCCCACCCTGGGTAACTGCACCCTGTGTTCCGAAACCTGCCTCCTCGGCCCTGAGTGGACATAAGAATTGCACCCAGGAATCCAGCGTTGGACGGAGGCCCACGCTGGCCATTGCCTGACCCAAGGCCAGGTGAGCGACATCCAGTCTTGAGGGGGTGGAGGGGAGCCAATTCCAGGAGAAGCTGACGTGGCTTCCAAAAGGCTGAAGGTGGTGGCAGGGCCCCTGAAACAGCCCCCTGCCCCACTTTCTGCTCTCAGATCCCACCCTGGGTTTCCTCAGCCATTTCTGCATTTTTCCAACCAATTTCTTCTCTGTTTTGTTAATCAACATCCTTGGAGATTTGTTTCATTTCTTGGAACCAGACGAGTCCTGAGACGACAAGGCGTGTCAGCACTTCATCTGTGCGAGTGAGGACCCAAGAGCCCACTGGCAGTATTCTAGGACAGCAACGATTTGTCATAGGGGAAACCCACTTCAACCAGCCCATAACCCTGCCCCCTTTCCCAGAAACACAGGCTTCTGAATGTCCAGCTCACTTGTCTGGGGCAGGTCAGCCCCTACATAGTGACCAGCAGCGGGTAAACACTGAGACAGGCAGAGATCGCAGGTCCGTGGACCACCAAGGTCAGATCAAGGCCTCCCACAGACAGAACCAGGAACACCACTCGAGGCGGGGTCTGGCCCTTTCCCCGCTTGCACCTGCCCTGAAGTCACCTCCCCTGATCTTCCTTGCGGTCAGGGCTCAGGTTACCCTCTGCCTCTGTTTAAAATTCCACTTTCTCTCCATCCGTTTCCACCCAGCACAGCCAACCAGGCTTCCAAACTCAGAACACTGTCTTCCATCGAAGGGCATGGACTTAGATTTCTGACCCAGGGCCTCAGTGGAGGCAAGGAAGCCTCCCCGCTCTTCCACCCACCCACCAGGCGGCCAGAAAGCTCCTCTGCTTTGTCAGATTCCTGGGCCCTGTGGCCACAGACCTGCTCTGTCTTCACACGAGAACCACAAATACCAACCAGCCCCTTCAGGGGTCTTTCAGGCAAACTGCCCGGAGGTCCCTCTTGGCCGGCCCCCTCCGGCCCCCTGGATTGGGGCAGCCAGTCTGAAAGGAGCACCTGGCTCCCCGTGTCATCAGTTTCCTGGCGGAGGTGAGAGACGCGCTGGAACTGCCACAGAATCAACTGCCTGTCCAGGTGTGGCCTATCACCTCCTCCCCATCTAAGCATTTCTGACCTGACTCGTTCAGCCAGTCCTCACCCCACAGATGAGGAGGAAAGGAATCTAAGATTTCCAGGTGCCTCCCGGAGGGTGGGGGGGCTTGCTCCCATTCTGTCCCATGGCAGCCTGGCAGGGCGGGCAGCCCTGAGCCCTCTCTACCCATGAAGGTCCTACAGATGAATGGGTCATAACCTCCCTGTCAAACTATAAACCGGCAGTCTTTTCAAAACATGAGCTCAGGCGAGCTGATGTTCGTGGTGAGGACTCAGTGGGTGAAAGGTACACCTCTAGCGGGGAGAAGTACAGACACACGGCCAGTCCTGGGGGCACTGCGTGCAGACCGGGCAGATCTAAAGGAGGAACAGGGACCGGCAGGCTGACGGAGGAGGGAAGGGTTCCAGGAAACAGGCTCAGAAGCCAGAAGGAGCAAAGACCAGGGAAGCTGCCTGCCAGGTCTGCACTGCCCGCTACAGGAAGCCACAGTAACAGCCCCCAGCCACCCCGACCCTCAGGCAGCAGCAGGACCCCGCCTCGGATTGGCCGGCAGAGATGAAGATAAAGGGCAGGCTCCCCCCATCAATCCCGTCCCCCAGATGGGGCCCCAGGCCGAGGCAGGCACACCCTCAGGGGGAATGGGTGAGAGATTCTAACCCAGTGGCTCCAGCTCTGGACATGCCAATGACCTCCCGCCTCCTCCTCCCAGAACTGAACTTCAGACTTGTAGATAACACCACAGTCAGCCCAGGTCAGCCTTTCACCCATGTCGGGCGCTGGGCGTGGGTGAAGCTGGTTGAATGAACCCCACGCTAGCCGGTGGCTTCCCTTTTCAGGGCCCTCAACCTCGGGGAAATTTACTTAGCAGCCTCCCCTTTGGAGCCAGAGGGCAAGAGAAAATGCTGAAACTCTCCAAGGCCGGTGCTTCTCCTATCAGCAGCGCTGGGGCTGGGTCAGGCCCACATGTCCAAGGCCTGCTGTGGACCTGCTGGCCAGGGGGCTTCTCCATGGCTCCCCTTCAGGCCCCTCCTGGGGTCAGCAGCCTCCCTCCGGCAGGAAAAGCAGGCCCAGCCTCCCTGCCACCCGTCTGCGGGGCCCCAAGCAGGGTCAACCCCAGCCCCCATCTCACCCCACAGGCCTTCCCTGGGTGCCTGCCTTTCCAGCCCCTCTCACCGCCGGCTGAATTCATCTTGTGACTGTGAGTCACCCCGGCCTGTGCTCTGGGCCGCCCTGCAGACCCAGGCTCCCAAAGGCCCCAGGGCCCTTGCAGAAGCCACTTGCTTTCCAAGGGAAAGACCCACGCGCACTCATCCCCGCCCCCACCACCCTGCCCCGCCTCTCAGCATATCAGGCCTCAGTCTCAATGCGAGGCCAGTCCGCCTGGACCAGGCGCTTTGCTCTCGATCTCTCTCACTTCCCTTTCTTTCTGTGCACTCAGCTCAGTTTGTAATTAAAAAGTCATGACGATTAGTTAAGGTGCACCTCGCTCCTTAGTCTATCAGCTCGGTGGGACCTGCGCTATTTCCGCCTGGCGCTGTATCCCCCGCACAGAGCACAACGCCTGGCCTGCGGAAGGGAGGACGGGGGTGGGGGAGGTTAGGGAAAAAAAGAGAGGAATGGCCCAGGGTCACACTCAGGCGCCTGCTGATTGCCTAACAACGGCTTCAAAGAAGAAAAATAAACCCAGGTGTGCAGTATTTGAAGATGTCCACGGGGCCAACACTCTCACGGCGGCCAGCTCCCAGCCGCCAGCCCTGCATCCTGACCGTGTGGTCCAGCCAGCTCCCAGCCAGGACGGACATTCAGGGTCCAGCGTGATCTTGTTGTTGTTCAGTCGATCAGTTGTGTCTGACTCTTTGGGCTCTTTGACCCCATGAACAGCAGCACGCCAAGCTTCCCTGTCCTTCACCGTCTCCCGGAGTTTGCTCACATTCATGTCCATTGAGTCCATGATGTTACCCATCCATCTCATCCTCTGTTCTTGAATGGCATCAACTTTGTTTTAAAATTACTTTATTTATTTTCATTGGAGGCTAATTACTTTGCAATACTGTGGTGGTTTTTCCTACACATCGACATGAATCAGCCGCGGGTGTACGTGTGTCCCCATCCTGAACCCCCCTCCCACCTCTCTCCCCACCCCATAAATGACATCAACTGTTGACTCAATACTACCTGGGACTGAAGGCCAAGATGAACTGAGACTTGTAAGAAAACGCTGAAGACAAGAGGTTGTGCAGCTGATCCAGACAGGATGAAGGAGAGGTGAGGTCTGGGATGAGCACCGTCCCCCAGAAGATGGAAGAGCTGCTGAGTAACTGTAACTTCCAGTCTCCCCGTCAGGGAGGACCAGGCCGGATTCTGAGCAGAGGAGCTTGTCACGAGCAAGTCGAAAACCTTCGAGAAAAGCTGCTATACCCGCTGACCTAACATTTGTTTTCCTTCCCAGTAATTCACCCTAATATAGCTCAAAAGAAGCAAATCTGACCCTACAACACCAAATCAAAAAAGTACTGAGATCATAAAAATATTAGAAGACAATGTTTTTTCCCTGATATTCCAGGATTATAGAAGCCCTAAGTCTAACACAAAACCCAGAAACCATGAGAAATTCATTTGACACGATCCGAACCAAAAGCCTGTGCGCGATGCAAACGCCATAAACAAAATCAAAAGACAAACAACACACTGTGGGAAAAAACGTCTACAAAACATCCCAACACTTAATTCACTTTACGCATAAGGCCCTTCTGTAAATCAGAAAGAAAATAACGCCCCCTGCCCCCAAAGATACACACAAAAGGGATGTGAAGACGCAGTTCAAAGAAGAGGAAAGACAAGGCTTGAGGATTTTCAGAGATGTTTAACCTCCCTCCTAAGAAGAGAACGCAAATTGCAAGAAAGGTCACAGACAATTTCTCCTTTAGAGACAGGCCCCGGGTGGGGGTGGGGGTGGGGGGAACGGGCCTCTCTCCTTTAGAACTGAGACAGGCCCCCGGGTGGGCTGGGGGACGGGCCTTCCACCTAACCAATGCAAGTGTGAACTGGCAATAAGATCTCTCTGGAGAGCACTTTGACAACATCTATCAAAATAAAAACACAGCCTCCACTTCTAAGTTTCACAGTGTGCAGAATTTCACTATATGTTTATAACCAAAAGGCCCCTCCGGAAGGCGACCTGTTCACTTGTTATACAGAAAACCAGTGAGGCGCCTCCAGGTACTGATGAACACCCTCCCCCCACACAAGGTGATCAAGAAACATGAAACAGTGCCTAGGATATGGTAAGGTTTAGGAGAGAAGATAGATATAAATGAAAATAGAATATTTTTGGAAGAACACATAAACTGTAACCATGGTTGCTTTTGAAGAGGGAGCTTAGAGGCAGAGATGGTGAGAAATCTTGCTTTTATTCTTTACGTTCGGTCCCATGTGGGTACATTTTTTTTTATTACGGTCAATTTCTTAAAACAAAACAAAACGGAACAAAACACGCGCAGAGATGTTCACTGCTGCGTTGCATACAGTGGGCAAACAAAACAAAACCACACCAGGATGACCTAAGGTGAGTTCTTTCTTAAACTATTCCTATTGTGATGACATTGTAATTATTTTCCATCCTAGTTGTACAGAGCCCCTTTAAAGAACTTCTAGTCTTGGGCCCCAGAAAAAGAAGTCAAGTTACTTCCTGGGATATTTAAACAACTCTCAGGTTACACAGGAGAAAAGCCAGCAATCTATGAGAATTCTTGGCAAACTGAAAAAAATATCAGAATGTGAGATAAACAAACATCTTAAATTTCACGTACAGGAAGAGAGAGAAGCTTAGCAAGTATTACTGACACTGATTCTAGGCTAAATTCTAAGGGTTGTTCAAGGAAGTGGAGAGCATTAGAAACCAACAAGGGTTCACACTGAACAATACAGGATTCATGCAAATTATCGAGAGGAGTGTTTTAAACTCAGCAGAGCTGTGTTAAGCAGGACAATCTTCCTACGTGGCTGGGGACAAAAGGAAGAGCAGTCAAGAGCATGTGGAAGTTGAGGACCAACTTCATGGTCCACTCAAGGCTGGTGAGCCGACTTAAAACTCAAGACCACACAGTGTTAAGACTGGTCTTGGACAGCTCAACATTCTTAATCAAAGGCAGTAACACGTGAAAATGCTTTGAAGACTTTACAGGGCAGCACAAAAGTGGCATCAACCCATTATTTTGAAGGCACCACGAATCCTGAAACACCAGGCACCAAGGCAAAGAGTAGAAATTTACAAAAACAGAAATAAGGTAGAAATGAACAAAGATCCTAACAGGAGAGATCTAGCAACCCGAAACTAGCAAGCACGCCACACGGGCACTGGCTTAGAAATCCCTGCCTGGACAGGATCTCATCGAGCTTTGGTGACCGTGGCCTCAAGGTGGACAGATGATGCGTCTACTGAAAGCCTTCATACGCTGACTATGAACTTCGTGAGTGGAAGATTCTGATCAGAACAGATCAGGGTTGTATGTGCCTGCCAGCCATGTCCTGAGTGGTCTGCTTAAGAGACACGCAGGCTGCGTGGAGCCATCAGAAGGGCAAATTCTGTTCCTTACGGAAGGACTGAAGGAGCTGGAAATTTCCTAGTCAGGAAAGAACCCAGCCCTTGTACGCTCAGATGTCTGAGCAGGTGTGACACGAAGGAAGAAGAATCGCTCGGCGGAGAATGCTGCGCAAACAGGCTTGAGATGATCCTTGTTGTCGCTGCCAAAAAGCACGTCTTTCTGTCGGAAGAGCAGCTGAGAAGTGGGCTGCTAGCTCTCGAGGGGCTCTCAGCGAGGGACGGCCCCACTGGGGATGCCACCGGGAGGGGGTGCAGGTCTGTCCGCTCCAAGGCCCCTCCAAACTCTAACAGCCTGGAGCTCCTCCTGGCCTGGCAGTTTCACATGTGTAGAGGCTATCCTAGCCTGTATAACCCAGTGGTCCCCAGCCTTTTTCACACCGGGGGCTGATTTTGTAGAAGACAATTTTCCACAGCCTGGGGCGAGAGGGATGGTTTGGGGATGATTCAAGTGCACTGCATTCATTGGGCCCTTTATTACTAATTTAGTGCTGCTACTGATCTGAGAGGAGGTACTGGTCTGTGGCACAGAGGTGGGGAGCCCCTGTAACAGAAAGGACAATATATGATATGTATATATTAATGGTATATATCTATAACATACATTTAATATAATGTAATATATTCATTGGAAGGACTGATGCCGAAGCTCCAATACTTGGGCCACCTGATTCAAAGAGCTGATTCATTGAAACAGACCCTGATGCTGGGAAAGATTGCAGGCAGGAGGAGAAGGGGATGACAGAGGATGAGATGGTTGGATGGCATCACCAACTCGATGGACTTGAGTTTGAGCAAGCTCCAGGAGACAGTGAAGGACCGGGAAGCCTGGCGTGCTGCAATCCATGGGGTTGCAAAGAGTCGGATGTGACCGAGCAAGTGAACAACAACACCATTGTGTACAACAATATAAGGAAGGGCAAGGAGCCCCCTCCCCACCTAACACCTGGGGAGAGGACAGGGTCTCTGGGGCAGGGAGGGGCACACGCTTGCCAAGGGAAGCCAAATGACAGAAACCTAGCACGGGCTTCTTTGAGTGGGAAGACCTTGGCACTCCGCTGGGGAGGAGGGCACCAGAGGGCACTCCTCAGACCCTGCACTTCCACTGACAGGAGAGGCTGCCAACTCTACCCCCAGGCAAGCCAGGCTTCCAGGCCCCCGACCCTGGAGCTGGCACCCACCCAGGATGCGCTCCACCTCCGTCCGTCTGATTCAGGATCCAGGGGGCATGGCCCGCAGAGGAGACGGCCGGCCTTAGCACTGCAAGAATGTGCTTAAAAGGTTCTTGAGAGCATCGGTTATGGAACGGAACACCGTGGAAGGACAGACCTTTATTTAGATCCTATTTGTGCGTGAAAATCAATATGTCCTTTTTAGTCTTGGTCTTACAGGGAAATGTCTCTCTCCCTACTGTCCCCAAGTCTGCATCTCCTGGACTGCCCTGTCAGCTGCACGGAGCAGACACAACAGGCACCCCAAACCATGCTGCGCATACGTAAGCCCCTCGATCACTCGCCTGGAACACCTGTCCAGCTCTCCGAGGTGCCCGCAGAGCCTGCTTTCAAGGACGGTTGTAGTTGTCTCCTCCCACCATCCACAGCACCGCTACACTAACAATTCTCTGTCCCACCTCCTAACTCCAAGTTGGCCTCCCCTGTCACCCCGGGACAGACCACTCTGCACATGCCTCTGCTTTGATCTCCGTTATTCCTCCCCTTCTGTAGAAAGAGGCGCTAAGTATTTGACAGTGTTGCAAACCCTTACTTTCACAGACAAACAAACAGTGTTAAGATACTCAACGTTCTTCATTTTTCCTGCTGGTAAACAAAAGACAGATATTGACCTCCATGGATGAGAAACAGTCACAGAAACGCCCTGGCAGAGGATAGGCTGACGGGGGGCAGGGGACTCAAGGTGAACAAGCTAGAAGCCTCTCCCTATTAACAGGTAATCCAACAGTTCCCAGAGGCTAGATCACTTCTCACCAGGCTGGTACAAGCCGAAGACAATGGTTATGATGATGTAAGAGTTTCATCTTACACATCCATGAGGCACAACTGTTTACTAACACACGTTTCGGGGAAAGAGGGAATACATGCCCATGGATTATTATAAACCATCAAATTTCAGTCTTGCATTTAAGCAAAGCATTTCAAACTCTGCCCAGAACTGCACGGAAGTGGGAGAAAGATCCACATTTACTTTGAAATGCAAATTAGTTGTTTAAGACACACAAGGAACAAAATATCACAAGTTGTTTGACACACTGGCATACGACCTTTCTGACATGTTAAGAAATCCAGACAATATGTAGATGTCTTGGGTGTTAATTTCCTAGCATCTTTGTGCAGGCCACACATCTCTTGCAAACACTCTGTTCTGTCTCCCAGGATGCAGGACCTCGGCTAGAGGGGACCGCTGGGCTGGAGCAAGTCCATGTTGAGCTGAGGCTGACCAGGATCTGATCTCAACGCCGGGACAAGAGGGCTGCCGTGTGAGAGCCGGGTTGTCCCAGAACAGCACAGACTCAGCACCCTTCCTATACACCAGAGGTGTCTGCTTTCTCAGGAACAGGGGGTGGCAAACTCCAACCGGAAGTAAATACCCCAGCCTCTGGAGAGGACTGAGCTTGGGGACAGGGAAAGGGAATTTCAGGAGCCGTTTCTTTCTCTGGCCCCCACTTGGGCTCTTCCCTCAGCTTCAGTCAGTTTCCAGAGCCAGCGGGGGATGGCTGCGGTCTGCCAGGAAGAACGCCTGGGCATAGGGGCGACTCTAGTGGGCCTGGTTCTCTGGCGGAGACTCGGGGCAGCGGGCTGGCAAAGGGCTGAGCCCGGGGCCTGGCTCCAGCGGGCAGACCTTGAGAGAGGCGCATCCTTAGGGCCAGGTCCTTAGGGCCAGCGGCTCACAGATCAGCCTCTCGCCCTCCGTGGGCCATCCCTGCCCGAACGAAGTGACAGCTCCAGGGTGGGGGAGGGAAGCTCGCTCCCTCGCAGAGGGAGGGGCGCCCCTTGCGTGTGTGCCAGCGGGGACGAGAGTTGGGGTGCCCCTTGGAGTCCGGAGGCAGCGCCACCGCAGAGGGCTGCGGGAGTCCGGCCGCGCACCTCTGTCTGGGGGACGCAAGGAGGGCGAGCCCACGGGAGGCCGTGGACACGCGGGCGCGCACCGCCGCAGGACCCCCTCTGCAGAGCGCGCGGGGACCGCGGAGGGCAAGGCGCTCGCTCGGGAGGGGGACGAGGGGCCGGCGCGGTCGCTGCCCTTACCTTGCTGACCACGTTTTGCACCAGGCCTGTGCGGATGCCATAGTCCCACGCGTGGCAGTCGCAGTTGGAGGCGTTGTCCCCCTTGTCCGGGGGGGACGGTAGGGGCGGCGCCTCGCCCCCGTCCGCGCCGCTGCCGTTGCCGTTGCCGAGGGCGCCCGCTGTCCCCCAGGGGGCGGCGGGGAAGAGGGTGGTCGGGGGGCTGGTCCCGTTGGCCAGGTCGCCGCCGCCCCACCGGCCCGTGGCCGTGACCCCCGCAGACTCGGCGCCCTTGCCGGCCCCGCGGCACCAGAAGTTGGGCTGGTCCAGGAGGAAGGAGTCCGAGAACTGGCTGAAGCCGATGAACAGCGCGGGGATCCAGGTGAGCAGCACGAGGGTCTTCTGGTAGCCGCCGCCCAGGCCCCCGAGGAAGGGCAGCACCGACCCGTCGTAGTCCAGCAACAGGAGGCTCGGGTGCGGGCCGCCGGCGGCGTGCGGCGCGGGCAGCGGCTGGATGTCACCGCCGCCGCCGGGGCCCGCGCGTCCCCCGAGGGGCGCCGAGGCCGCCGCGTCCCCGGGCGGCAAGGCGCCGTTCTCCTCGGCCGCCGGCGGCAGCCTCCCGGGCCCGCCGCCCGCCGCCTCGCGCCGCCGGTCTATCGCCATGGCGCGGGCCCGCGGCGCCCGCAGAGGCGCATAGAGCGCGGCGGAGGCTCCCGCGGGGCCCCGGGCAGAGCGCGCGGGCCCGCCGCCGCCGCCGCCGCCGAGCAGGGCCCGCCGCTCGCAGGGAAGGTCAGCCGCCGCGCGCGTCACCGCGCCCCCATGGCCGGCCGCCCGCGCCCCGGCTGCGGCCCCGGCGGGCGCCGGGCGGAGGGCGGGCAGAGGCCGCGGCCCTCAGCCGCCGCCGCTCATCGGCTCCGCGGCCCGGGCGCCGGCGGCCGAGCCCGCCGCTCTCCGCGGCTCCGCGCGCGGCGCGCTCGAGGAGGAGGAGCGGCGCGGTGGCGGGGTCGGCCGGCGGAGCTCTGCGGGGCGCGGCGCGCGGCGCGGGCGGCTCGGCGATCCCCGCGCGCCCGGGATGTACGTATCCGACCCCGGCGCCTCCCGGAAGCCGCGAGCCCGCTGCCAGCCTGCCGCGCCGGCCGCGCTCCCCGGCTCGGCTCGCCGGCTTCCCCCCGCCTCCCGCGCCCCGGCCCGCCCCCTCTCCCCCCGCGCGGTGGAGGTAACGCGGCACCTGCTGCGCCCGCTCCTGCGCGCCAGCGCCCCCTCCGGCCCGCCGCCGCCGCCGCGGGAGGGGCGGGGACTCGGGCTCCCGGCCGCGGGCGAGAAGATCCCCGCCCGGCTGCGCGCGGCGCCCGGCAGGGCGAGGGGGCGGCGCGCGCGGCCGCGGGCGCGTGGGGTCGGGGGCTCGGAGGGGGCGGCGCGCGCCGGGCGGGTGATCGGGTGGTCCTCGGGCTCGGCCCCGGCGGGCGCCGGCCGTCGGTGACCTCTATCCGTTTCCCAAGTGCCCGCCACCAGCTACCTGCACCCCACGCCCGGCCCCGAGCCCAGGGGTCGCCAGCGTCCGGGAGCAACCCACCCCCGGCGGTGTTTCGAGGTGCCGACACGAGTGGAGTGGGCGCGTTTGCCCATTTCAGGTCGTGGGTCTTCCGCAGCGTCAGGTCCCCCGAGACCGACCGCAGCACCCACTCCCGAGTCGCCATTTCTCACCCTTCTCCCAAAGGAATGCTGTCTAAATACGATGCCGGATGTATTGCCAGCCTGGAGTTATATGTAAACATCAACACCGGATCGAGAAGGTGCTGGCGTCCCCCACCCCCTCCCCGAGGTGCACTCCGATCCTGGCGGAGCTCACGGGGCACCGCGGGGCCGGCCTCCCCTCCCCTCCCGCGCTCCCGGGCGGCTGGTGTCGCCAGCGCGGTACACAGAACACCGCCCTGCGGCAAACGGCCGCATTCGCACATTTCCTCCTGCACCCGGCTTGCCCAATGATACAGACCCTTGACTTGACATTCTGGGAAGTTTATTAATGAGTGTCTCAAATAGAGTAGTCGATTTCCACCCTTGTTTAGGGAGGGGGGGAGTGGAAGAAATGCTTTTGCTTTCCAAAAGCAGCTGTGCTTACAGAACGCACTCTTGGATTTCCATTATCTGCTTACATCTTTAACCTGGGGGTCCTCTTTGTTATGGGCAATACGTACTTACTATATAAAATACTAGCACGCCCGGAGAGAGAGAGAGAATTCTTTAAAGGCTTCCAGGGGCTTGGGGGCAGGGAGCTCGTGGAGTCTCCTGTGAGCCTGAGAAGGGGAGATTAGATAAGCAAGGGGCCCGCAGGAAATGCCAGACCTCGGAGAAATGGGTCTCAAACCCTGCACGTATCTAAACACTAAGCACTTCGTTACTGTTCAGTGTTTCCATCAAGACGGAACCTGGCAGTGTCGGCTTTCAGATACACCGGGTCACTCAGTCCTCTGGGGACCCCCAAGAGGCAGGTTCTCAAGATGAAGCTGCAGGCTTAGGTGAATACCAGGCCAGGCAGAGCCAGACATCTAGCTTGGAACCAGATCTTCTGACTTTACACTCAGGGGTTTCCTCCATTTCAACAGGCAGGGTAAACAACAAAACCTCAACAAAGCAAACAGAAAGAAAATCAAGAAAAAAAATAATAGGAAAGACTTTTATAAGATGTTTGTCAATATGCATGGGGTGGCAAAGAGTCAGACACGACTGAACTGAACTGATTTTTAAGTGGGAGAATCCCTGGCCTTGGGGAGGAGTTTCATTGCCAAGCTCTTGTTAGCTCCTGTTAGCTCTTGTTAGCTCTTGTTTCAAAATGATAGCAAAACCCCTCAGGTGGTACATTTCCAGAATTTGGGGACATACTTGAAATGGTACCCCTTAAAATTCAAGCTATATGGAGAGAGTAACATGGAAATTTATACTGCCATATATAAAATGGATAGCCAACTGGAATTTGCTGTTTGTCTCAGGGAACTCAAACCTCTGCTCTATAACAATCTAGAAGGGAGGAGAGGGGAGGGGGGTGGGAGTGAGATCCAAGAGGAAGGGGACATACATGTGCCTGTGGCTGCTTCATGTTGATGGTTGGCAGAAACCAACACAATTCTGTAAAGCAATTATTCTTCAATTGAAAAATAAATTTTAAATTAAAAAAAATCAAGCTAAAAGGAAGTCACTTCATGGGAAATAGATGGGGAAACAGTGGAAACAGTGTCAGACTTTATTTTGGGGGGCTCCAAAATCACTGCAGATGGTGATTGCAGCCACGAAATTAAAAGACACTTACTCCTTGGAAGAAAAGTTATGACCAACCTAGAGAACATATTGAAAAGCAGAGACATTACTTTGCCAACAAAGGTCCGTCTAGTCAAGGCTATGGTTTTTCCTGTGGTCATGTATGGATGTGAGAGTTGGACTGTGTAGAAAGCTGAGCACCGAAGAATTGATGCTTTTGAGCTGTGGTGTTGGAGAAGACGCTTGAGAGTCCCTTGGACTGCAAGGAGATCCAACCAGTCCATTCTAAAGTAGATCAGTCCTGGGTGTTCTTTGGAAGGAATGATGCTAAAGCTGAAACTCCAGTACTTTGGCCACCTCATGCGAAGAGTTGACTCATTGGAAAAGACCCTGATGCTGGGAGGGATTGGGGGCAGGGGGAGAAAGGGACAACAGAGGATGAGATGGCTGGATGGTATCATCAACTCGATGGACATGAGTTTGAGTGAACTCTGGGAGTTGGTGATGGACAAGGAGGCCTGGTGTGCTGCAGTTCATGGGGTCGCAAAGAGTCGGACATGACTGAGCGACTGAACTGAACTGAACTGAGATGTTTGGAATTAGCCAGCACCACACTGACCTGGTCATTGTAATTAAGTTACCAATAAAATTAGGGTTTTCCTAAATTCATCTTGGATCGCCATGGCCCCAAAATCTAGTCAAGAAGATTAAAAGTTGACAATTAAAGTCCTCTTTAATTTATTAAGACATATCACAAGTGACCTCACAGAGGGACCTAGAACAAAACTGAGTCAGGAGAAAGAAGTGGAAACTGAAGGCCGCCAGGCCAAGTGCCCAGGATCCCTAGCTGGTACAGGGCAGTCTATCAGGCACCTGCTAATGCGTTACTGAACCCTACTTTCCTGCACCGTAGTTACCACTAAGGGCTAGTTTTCTTGTTTGTTTATTTATTTATTGCCGCCTGACTCTAGACAGTTCCTGTACTCAGCTGTATTTCTGCTGCCTGGGGCACCCAACTACAGTATGTATCGTTGAATAAATGAGTGTGTCCCGTTGTTATCGGTTGGTGATGTCGTCTGTTAGGATTCTCATCTCTGTTTACTCTGATTCTTCAGTCACCCATCAACCTTTTCACGTTTGTTGAATCTCTCAAATATAGTGCTCAGATCAGCCAGTAGGAGAATTCAAATGGTCCTGGCAGTTCTATGTCTTATTCTATGTTATTGTGGTTAAGTCGGTTAGCTCCCAGTGTAAAGTTCTGGGCAGTCAAAAGACGCTTGCTCCTTGGAAGAAAAGCTATGACAAACCTAGATGGCATAGTAAAAAGCAGAGACGTCACTTTGCCGAGAAAGGTCCATATAGTCCAAGCTATGGTTTTTCCAGTTGTCATGTAGGGATGTGAGAGTTGGACTAAAGAAAGCTGAGCACTGAGGAATTAATGCTTTTGAACTGTGGTGTTGGAGAAGACTCTTGAGAGTCCCTTGGACTGCAAGGAGATCAAACCAGTCAATCCTAAAGGAAATCAGTCCTGAATATTCATTGGAAGGACTGATGCTGAAGCTGAAGCTCCAATAATTTGGCCACCTGATGCGGAGAGCCGACTCACTGGAAAAGACCCTGATGCTGGGAAAGATTGAGGGCAGAAGGAGAAGGGGATGACAGAGGATGAGATGGTTGGATGGCATCACTGACTCAATGGACATGAGTTTGAGTAACTCCGGGAGATAGTGAAGGACAGGAAAGCCCCACAGGATCACAAAGAGTTGGACACAACTTAGCAATGAAACAACAACAAAGGGTTTGCAGATGATTTGTGGGTCAAAAGCAGCTCACAGACCACACACTATGCTTCCAGAAAAATAACTACTATCTTAAAAACCAGGAGATTTTTTAAGCACATGGCAGAGGCCCTGGCCCTTGTGATGCTCTTTTCCTTGAAAGACAGTGAACAGACAGGAGTTCTCCAGCTTATCTTGTTTCTGCTGGGCACAGTGTGTGCCCACTTGTGTGCACGCCACTTGTCTGGCCCCAGAGAACGTCTGAGGTTGTGACCCTAAATTTATGTTAGTATCCTGAGCTCACTGATCTCCATTTCTCTTCCTGTGAAAGCATGTCAAAAACGTCTGTTTGTAATTTTATTAAAATTGAGAAAATAATGAAATAAAAGATACAATCAAATCACCAATACACTTGAACAATTTTATTTCCTTGGAGATAGCAAGAGGAAAAAAAATATTTAGCTTACTTCTAAAGTTGATAGAAGCCTAATTTTAAATCCTCCAAAATTCTGGAAGAGTTAGTTTCAACGAATTCGTATCAGGGTTAATAAACTTAAAATGTACAAAGCAATCATAGCAAATGGATTTCACATTGTTTTCTTTTCTCTTTTTTTGAACCCTGTGTGTTCATGCTTTTTATTTATACTTGAAATGCAGGTAGATATATTTTAAAACATCGTGTCCGTTTTTTTTTTTTTTTTACTACAGTCTGATTTCTTTCTTTCAAATAGCTATTTGAAAGGTAGGTTATCTTGATTTTTGGAGGATGGGAGAAAGTGATATGAAATTACTTCAAAGTCTACTGTGTACATTTGAACTTTATTTACATCATCCTTTGACTTTTGAAATGTTAACTTTTGACTAACAAGGAATTTGACATTTACAAAACCCATCATAAATGAAAGTGCAACAGCTACTTTTGTTCTGTGGAAGTAATAAAAATGTCACAAAATCTATCCTTTAAAAAACCTTCAGGGAATATCTTGAGAAAAACTGGAGGAGTACAAGCCAATTCATTGTTCCTGATCAAAGGAAGTGAAAAGAAGTAACAAAGTGAAGATAAGACTTCTATGCAAAAAGCAATTCAATTATAAATCTGATTAATAGGGCCCAATTGAAAGCTGGGTTAAAAATTAATTTTGAACTCTTATTGAGTTTAAAAACAATTAGTATAACAAATTGATCTAGAATTGGGGGCTGGCTTTTGTTTGGTAAAACTCACAGATGTCACGTTTGCCTTCCTGTGGTTAGGAAGTGTGATATCACTTACATGTAGAAACTAATCCGTGATACAAATCAACATATCTACAAAACAAAGACAGACTCACAGACCCGGAGAACAGACTTGTGGTTACCAAGGGGGTGGGCAGGGCTCAGGGAGGGGAGCACTGGGAGGGTGGGCTGAGCAGATGAAAACCATCATATATGGGATGAACAAAGAACAAGGTCCTACTGGACAGGACAGGGAGCTACAGTCAATATCCCGTGATTAAATCACAGTGGAAAATAATATGAAAAAGAATGTATATATTTGTATAACAAATCACTTTGCTCTACAGCAGAAATTAATACAATATTTTAAATCAACTATGCTAAGTTGCTTTAGTCGTGTCCGACTCTGTGTGACCCCATAGACGGCAGCCCACCAGGCTCCGCCATCCCTGGGATTCTCCAAGCAAGAACACTGGAGTGGATTGCCATTATCAGTTCAGTTCAGTCGCTCAGTCGTGTCCGACTCTTTGCGACCCCATGAATCGCAGCACACCAGGCCTCCCTGTCCATCACCATCTCCTGGAGTTCACGCAGACTCACGTCCATCGAGTCAGTGATGCCATCCTGCCATCTCATCCTCTGTCGTCCCCTTCTCCTCCTGCCCCCAATCCCTCCCAGCATCAGAGTCTTTTCCAATGAGTCAACTCTTCACATGAGGTGGCCAAAGTACTGGAGTTTCAGCTTTAGCATCATTCCTTCCAAAGAAATCCCAGGGTTGATCTCCTTTAGAATGGATTGGTTGGATCTCCTTGCAGTCCAAGGGACTCTCAAGAGTCTTCTCCAACACGACAGTTCTAAAGCATCAATTCTTCAGCACTCAGCCTTCTTCACATTCCAACTCTCACATCCATACATGACCACAGGAAAAACCATAGCCTTGACTAGACGGACCTTAGTCGGCAAAGTAATGTCTCTGCTTTTGAATATACTATCTAGGTTGGTCATAACTTTTCTTCCAAGGAGTAAGCGTCTTTTAATTTCATGGCTGCAGTCACCATCTGCAGTGATTTTGGAGCCCAAAAAAATGAAGTCTGACATTGCTTCTACTGTTGCCATTATACTTCAATAAAATTTAGAAGAAATAAATGGAATGTCAGAATGTTCCTTGTCACACACACAGCAGCAGAGCCATGTCAAAGAGACAAGCTCCTGATTTGAGCAACAAAATAAAGTCATGTTGGTTAATAACCCAAAGTATAAAAGAACTATGAGCTTTCCAGATAGCACAGTGGTAAAGAATCTGCCTGCTGAGGCAGGAGACGCAGGAGACGCAGGTTCTATCCCTGGGGTGGGAAGATCCCCTGGAGGAGGAAATGGCAACCCACTCCAGTATTCTTGCCTGGGAAATCTCACTGACATAGGAACCAGGCAGGCTACAGTCCATGGGGTCGAAAAAGAGTCAGACACGACTGAGTCCTGAGCACATCACCGAACTATCCCCAGATTCATAGGATATAGAAAACGACTGAATAAAGCAAGAAAGAAACGGAGGAGAGAGAACTCTCTCCCGTGAAGAACTGCAGACAATACATGTAGGTACGTGGCCCTCGGGAAGGTGGAGCGTAACTCAGCACTCGTCCAGTGTCGGCTGGCCACGGCGTTTCCTTCTGAAGAGGAAAGGTCATCACTTCAACAACAACAAGGACAGATCAGCCGGAGAGCATGTAACCCTGACCTGATGTGATGAGAAGGGCCCTTACCTCTGGAATCTTCCTCCCCCAAACCCAAAACCTGTCTAACCAGGAGGGAAGTACAGGCGCATCCTGGCTGAGGGATCCTACAGAATACCTGACCGGAACAGACAACTACCCGGATCATCCAAGCAAGGGAAGTGTGAGAGACACCACAGCTCGGAGGCGCCAAGGAGAGGTGAGGGTCAAGCGCCACGTGACAACTGATGGGATCCTGGAAGAGAAGGACCTCCCGTCCGAGCGAACTAGAGACTTTAGTGATTAAAAATGCATCAGTATTGGCTCATTCGTTCTGACACATATACCATGCTATATCAGGGGCGTTAGGTGTAGGGTATATGGAAACTGTACTATCCTTGGAATTGTTCTCTATGTGTCAAAATATTCTAAAATTTAAAAAAAAATGTCAGGCTTCAGCAATACATGAACCGTGAACTTCCAGATGTTCAAGCTGGTTTTAGAAAAGGCAGAGGAACCAGAGATCAAATTGCCAACATCCGCTGGATCATGGAAAAAGCAAGAGAGTTCCAGAAAAACATCTATTTCTGCTTTATTGACTATGCCAAGTCCTTTGACTGTGTGGATCACAATAAACTGTGGAAAATTCTGAAAGAGATGGAAATACCAGACCACCTAACCTGCCTCTTGAGAAATCTGTATGCAGGTCAGGAAGCAACAGCTAGAACTGGACATGGAACAACAGACTGGTTCCAAATAGGAAAAGGAGTACGTCAAGGCTGTATATTGTCACCCTGCTTATTTAACTTATATGCAGAGTGCATCATGAGAAACGCTGGGCTGGAAGAAGCACAAGCTGGAACCAAAATTGCTGGGAGAAATATCAATAACCTCAGATATGCAGATGACACCACCCTTATGGCAGAAAGTGAAGAGGAACTAAAGAGCCTCTTGATGAAAGTGAAAGAGGAGAGTGAAAAAGTTGGCTTAAAGCTCAACATTCAGAAAATAAAGATCATGGCATCTGCTCCCATCACTTCATGGGAAATAGATTGGGAAACAGTGGAAACAGTGTCAGATTTTATTTTGGGGTCCAAAATCACTGCAGATGGTGATGGCAGCCATGAAATGAAAAGACGCTTACTCCTTGGAAGAAAAGTTATGACCAACCTAGACAGCATATTCAAAAGCAGAGACATTACTTTGCCAACAAAGGTCCGTCTAGTCAAGGCTATGGTTTTTCCTGTGGTCATGTATGGATGTGAGAGTTGGAATGTGAAGAAAGCTGAGTGCTGAAGAATTGATGCTTTTTGAACTGTCGTGTTGGAGAAGACTCTTGAGAGTGCCTTGGACTGCAAGGAGATCCAACCAGTCCATTCTGAAGGAGATCAACCCTGGGATTTCTTTGGAAGGAATGATGCTAAAGCTGAAACTCCAGTACTTTGGCCACCTCATGTGAAGAGTTGACTCATTGGAAAAGACTCTGATGCTGGGAGGGATTGGGGGCAGGAGGAGAAGGGGATGACCGAGGATGAGATGGCAGGATGGCATCACGGACTCGATGGACGTGTCTGAGTGAACTCTGGGAGATGA
Source organism: Budorcas taxicolor (assembly GCF_023091745.1). NCBI lineage: Eukaryota > Metazoa > Chordata > Mammalia > Artiodactyla > Bovidae > Budorcas > Budorcas taxicolor. Next base: position 10,402,545 of record NC_068920.1, read on the forward strand.
TGATGGACAGGGAGGCCTGGTGTGCTGCGACTCATGGGGTCGCAAAGAGTCGGACATGACTGAGCAACTGAACTGAACTGATAGTTGATTTACAGTGTGCGATAATATTTTTAATTAAGTAAAGGTTTGGTTTTAGAACTCAAAGCTTATGGGAGAGCAGAAAAAATAAAGCCTTGAGAATGGATTTTAATTTTACTGACTTTCTTTTGGCTGCGTCTCCTCTGCCGCATGGACTTTGCTCTGGTTGCAGCGAGCGGGGCTCCTCTTCATCGCGAGGGCTTCTTACTGCAGCAGCGTCTCTTGCTGCAGAGCGCAGGCACTAGGGCATACCGGCCTCAGTAGTTGCAGCGTGCGGCTCAGGAGTTGCGGCTCCCAGGATCTAGGGCACAAACTCAACAGCTGGGGAGCACGGGCTCAGTTGCTCCACAGCCTATGGGATCTTCCCAGACCAGGTATCAAACCCAGGTCCTCTGCACTGATGGGTGGATTCTTTGCCGCTGAGCCACCAGGGAAGCCCGAAAAATAAATTTTAATAAAAGGCCTGTTCCAGGAACATTGTTTAAACTACTCCAAAATATCAAAGACCCCAGCAGCAGTAGACCTGCCTGCTGCGGTCCAGGCTGTGGTCCATCTGAAAGGCTGGGGGGTGGGGCATGAGCCTCAAGGCAGCCCGAGAGGCCTGCAGACTCAGTGTTCAAGTTCTCCTGTCTCATTTGTTTACATTTCCGTCTTGTACCGGGTTTTGGTCATCAACCAGAAGTGCACTTGTCCCAAGTTTTCGCTTCATTTTGGCAGAGTTTTTTCCTCCTGCTTTGGTAACCTTCTCAAAGACTCCATTTCTTTAGCGTTAACAGAGCCTTCGGGGAGGATGGGGATACACGTGTGGCGGAAATAGCCACTCCTGGGTGATGGGATGGAGCAGCTCCAGGTTAATGGTCTTTGACAGAATCTTTTCATTAACCAGAAAATGCTGGGATGTAAATCTAAGGGCGTTCGAGGAAAACTCCATTTTTCTAGTGTACGTCTCTGAAGGCCAGAGCAGAGCCCTGGTTATACGTCTCAGTAGCCACGCTGCCTGGCACTCGATAAATATCTTCGGAATGGATGAAGACTGGGGCGGTAGGCAGGGTCTTGCCAGAAAGAGAAGCGGGAACAGTGGAAGGAGCAGCAGGCGGGAAGGCCCTGAGGTGCGAGGAGAAGCACCATTCGTGAACGTTTAGGGACCTCACGGCATGTCTATCTGATGACTTAACTATGACACGTAAAGAATAACATTGTTGTGAAATAATAAGAAATACATTCAAGGAGGAAATGGCACTCCACTCCAGTGTTCTTGCCTGGGAAATCCCATGGACGGAGGAGCCTGGTGGGCTACAGTCCACGGGGTCGCAAAGAGTCAGACACAACCGAGCGACTAAACAACAACTTCAACAAAAAACACATGTGTGAGTCTCTGTCGCTGGGTCCTGGCACAGATCTCCCACATCCCTTGCCATTTCCAGGTGATGAGAACTCTAGGCTTGGGCCTTCCCCCGTGGTCCAGCGGTTAGGACTTTCTCTTCCAATGCAGGGGGTGAGGGTTTGATCGCTGGTGGGGGAATCTCACATGGTTTGTAGCCAAAAGACCAAAACAGAAAGCAGAGATAACATTGTAACAAATTCAACAAAGAGTTTAAAAATGATCCACATCCAAAAGGAAAAAAAAAAATCTTAACACCAAGCCAACAGAAAGCACTAGGAGCATCCCTTGTTCTAATGAGGTGAATCTGGGAGGCTCCCGGATGCAAGCTAGTGGCCAAAACACAAGCCAGGGTGAGAAGCTCGGAATTTGCAGCACCTCTCTCCCCGGATGGCAAGAGAGGGGGAAGGGGCTGGTGATGCACTCTTTAATAAACAGGTAAAGGCAAGTAAACATTTCCACCCCTTCTGTGAGCCTGTCTATCAAGTGAATCACACTCAAGAAGGAGGTCATTGCAACCTCTGCTCCGTTGGGTCAGAAGCACCGGTGATGCTGGGCTGTAACAAGCGGCTGCAGTGGGGGCGGGGAGGGCAGTCTTGTGGGACTGAGTCTGATCTGTGGGGTTTGATGTGACTCCGGGACAGTGGTGTCAGAGCTGGATTAAATTTCAGGACACCATGCTGGCGTCCCAGAGACTTGCTGGTCGAGAACCCTCTGTACGCGGTGACCAGAAGCGAAGCGTTTTCCGTGAGCAGCAGAGGAGACCCGTCCATAGGCCAGAAAGACACAGGGGCAGAGGCACGTGGGAAGGAGGAGGCGCACTCTTCAAAAGACTATGTTAAATATAAACACTAGGAGTTTTGAGAATCCTGGGGAAATCCTCATTAGAAAATGACTTTACACGCCAATAATAAATTTAAAGTGACTTTATTGAGGTACATTTTATACGTGTGCGTTTTAAATTTAAACAAGCATGTACACACCCGTGAAGCCCTCGCCCCCGTCAAGGTACAGACACGTCCGTCACCCGGAAAAGTTCCGCGGTGCCTCTTTGCAGACGGTTCGCACCCTCCAACCCAGCCTGGACAGTGGGAGGCCCGTCCCGTTCCTGTTCTCGGTGTGTAGGTGGAGCCAGACGCCGCGGTCCGGTGTCCGTCTGCGTTCGCTCAGCGGGGCGCCCGTGAGAGGCCCCGCACTCCATCTTTGCGCGCGCCGGTATCTCACTCCCTCGTGTCTGTTCCGTGACCGAGTTATCCATCCCCCTGCTCACGGGCCACTCGGGATAGAGCTGCTCTGGTCCCTCAGATACCCAGGTGTCCTCTGTGTAGGCACACTCTTTCATTTCTCTCGGGTAACGATCTAGGAGCAGCGTCATGAACTCAGTACTTTTTGGGCCACCAACCCACGAAAACTGTCCCAACGGCCACTGTGTGAGCAAAGGGCCCTGGCCGGGTGGAGCGCCGTCCGAGAGGGCGTGGAACAGCTTGCGTCCTCAGGCGATGCGGACAATGCCCGTATTCTTTGAGGACACGAGGGACCGTGGGGAGACAGCACCGAACCAGCTGGCTGGTGGTCTGAGCTGACGTGAGTGATTGGCATGTCAGTATCTGGAGATGGACTTATTTTAGGCAGCATAGCGGGGTCTCATACTGGCTGACACAGCAGGACATCAGCAGGAAGTTACCAATACTGAGAGTATGTCGGTATTTTTTTCGTACAGAAACTATAGACCGAAGGCAAACTGACTTATGCCAAAAAATAAAGGGACTTCCCTAGCTTATGTAACCAAAGAGAGCAGGGGTGGGCTGGCTTCTGACACGCTGCAGCCTGGTGCCTCTCTCCCCGGAGCTGCCGTCTTCTCTGCCCTCGTTCTCAGGCTCGTGTGGTGGGTCCCCTGCTCACCCACCCTGGCAGCTCCCACAGAAGGAAGCAGCTCTTCTTGAAAGGTCCCAACAGCGTCCCCGGCCGGTTTCCACAGCTCTCGCGGTGGCTGGAGGGCCCCGTGCTCTTGTGAGCCATGGCGCCTGGGCTGCGATGCTGCGTCCTGGCCTGGTCTCGTGCAGGGAGGGGCCCGAGGCTGGTCTGAACCACGAGCCTGGTGGGGCGGGAGGCGGGTAGCGGAGTCCCCTGGTGCAGTTCCTGAAGCAGAAACGATGTCGTCCATTTCTGTGCTCATTAGACACGGCGTGCAAACTGTACTATGTTGACCTCACCCAGGGCCCTTCCTCTCAGAGAGAAAACAGATGAGACATTAGTGACAAGCTGTCAGGAGGGAATCCTCCATTTCTCGGGATAACTCAGCAAATACACAAGAAGGACTTGCTGCCCATTAAACAGCGGTGACCCTCAGGTACTGAAATCCACGTTTCCCTGAAGCAGGGGTGGGAGGGCTGCTCACGAGGCCGTCACCCTGAGGTGAAGATGCAGGACCTTCCAGGCCTGCTGGCTGCAGCCCTGCTTTGCCCAGACCCCAAAGGGCACAAGCAGCTGTCGCTGTGGGGAGGCCAGGGCAGGGGGCTGGGGAATGGAGGCCAGCTCCACGGGGCGTTCAGCCCGTCAGCCCCCAGTGGAGACTTCTCAGAGCACTGGATTCCGGGAGGTCACGGACCGGGCAGCAGGAGGCCCTGGAATTCAGTGCCTCTTCTCCTGGGACAAGGAGGCCCCTGCCCCCTCGCCGGCTTCCTCATTCCAGAGTCTGCTTCCAGGCACCACAGCCCAAGTCCAGGAGGAGAAGGATTTCAAGCCCCCAAAACACTCAGCAGGATCTCGTCGAGGAGAGCAGGGCGTCTAGAGTCAGACTTCCTGATTTCTTCCAGCTGTGTGACCTTGAACTGGTCCCGATAGCTCTGTGAGCCTTGTTGTTCTCTTGAGTTGTCGTCGTTGTTTGGTTGATAAGTCATGTCTGATCCTTGTGACCCCATGGACTGCAGCCCACCAGGCTCCCCTGTCCATGGGATTTCCTAGGCCTGAATACTGGAGTGGGTTGCCATTTCCTCCTCCAGGGGATCTTCCCGACCCACAGACTGCCTGCATTGGCAGGCAGATTCCTTACCACTGCGCCACCAGGGAAGGCCTTCCTCATCAGTAAAGTGGGAATGATCTTCACACCTGCCTCAGCACCAACTGCCCACCACACGGGGGGGCTGTGAGGAACATGAGACCGTGGGAGCTGGGGACTTGGGCGGGTGAACAGCTGTACAATATCCAAGGTCGTTCAGGTGCCGTCAGAAGCGGTCATCCCGGCCCCAGGCCCTCGAGAGACCCAGACTGAGCTGAAAGGATTCCTCGTGAGCCCCAACCAGGGTCAGCTTCCAACAGCAGTCAAACAGAGCAAAGAGGCTGGAATCCCCAGGACGTTCCACTCCGTTAGCTCCGCTAAGTGATTCTGCAGCCAGGCCCGACAGACACGGAGCTGGACTTTGCTGCCTGTGGTCAGATTTCCTAGTAGCAGTCACTCTGGCCTTGACCTCTGTCCTTCCTCCCGAATCCCCGTGGCCCCTTTGCCCAGGGGCAGGCCAGACAGCCCTCTATCTTATCTAAGGAGCTGAGTCCACATCATCAAGAGTGAAGGACTGCCACACCCTGCCGTCCGGTGTCCCATCCACCGACCCAATCGCGCCCTGGAGCAGTCCCAGGCAGGCTTCCCCGACCCTGATTTGACACCGAGAGGAGCTAACAGCTGAGTTGACCCCACTGCCCTCTGCCCGCCCTCTCCTGGTGCAAACACATGGCTCCGAGTCTCTGGTAGAACGAGGGACGGGCCACGCTCCCAACCATCTCAAGAGCCATTCCGGCCCCCAGACCTGCCTGCTGCATCACTCCCTGAAATGCCTGCACACCCGTGACGGCTGCGGCAGAGGTGAGGAGGGCAGCTTTGGCGGCGCTGAGTAGCCCATCCGAGGTTGCGTGGTACCCGGCCCAGGACGCAGACGGACCTCAGCCGGGTCCCCTGCCGGCCTCAGGACACCAGCCTGCCCTGTGGCACGGCTCTGCCCGCCCCATCCTCCCAGCAGAAGGTCGTGTCGGGGGCTCCTTCACCCCGAGAAAGCCTCACTCCTGGAGCCCCTGGCTCTCTGCCCCAAGGCTGGAGACCTTGGGAAACCCAAGTGCTTCCCCACAGGGAAGCACCCGCCTCCAGCTCCTGAGGCCAGCTCTGTGACCCCTGCCGTCCCGGGGACACCACCGAGCCTGTACGCTCTCCGGAGTCCCCTACCTAGTCAGGAGACTCACCTCTGCATCCCCTGGTCAGTGAACAACACAGAGCCCCAGACAGGGAGGGCTCCTTGGAAACCTGCCCGATTTGATTGCCCTTTGGGTTGGGCTCAGAACTGTTCCCCCACCAAGAAGGCTCTGGAGTCTAAAATTCTGTGTCATCCCCTCTGTCTTCCTGTCGGACATGGCGCAACGGAGAAGCGCAGGGGAACTTCAGCCCCTCCCCACCCCCGGAGGGACTGGCGCTCTTGGGCTGGAGCCTGAACTGGTCTGAGTGGTCACGGGAGCCGGGATCACCCTGGTGTGAAGGGGCGCTTTCTGCAGATAGATCTGAAAAGCGGGAATCTAGACTCCATTGTCTAAGATTCTTTTTTACGTCTTTACCTTCTTTTTCACGTAGATCATTAAAGAAAGAAAAAAAAAAACTCAACCCTAATGCCTTGTATCAGATGAGACTTTTACATAGAAAAATAGATATTTTATTTTATTTAAGAAATTTTTATTTTAGAGTATCAGTTCAGTTCAGTTCAGTCACTCAGTCGTGTCCAACTCTGCGACCCCATGAATTGCAGCACGCCAGGCCTCCCTCTCCATCACCAACTCCTGGAGTTCACTCAAACTCTTGTCCATCGAGTCCGTGATGCCATCCAGCCATCTCATCCTCTGTCGTCCCCTTCTCCTCCTGCCCACAATCCCTCCCAGCATCAGGGTCTTTTCCAATGAGTCATCTCTTCCCATGAGGTGGCCAAAGTACTGGAGTTTCAGCTTTAGCATCAGTCCTTCCGGTGAACACCCAGGACTGATCTCCTTTAGGATGGACTGGTTGGATCTCCTTGCAGTCCAAGGGACTCTCAAGCGTCTTCTCCAACACCACAGTTCAAAAGCATCAATTCTTCGGCGCTCAGCTTTCTTCACAGTCCAACTCTCACATCCATACATGACCACAGGACAAACCATAGCCTTGACTAGATGGACCTTTGTTGGCAAAGTAATATCTCTGCTTTTGAATATGCTGTCTAGGTTGGACATAACTTTCCTTCCAAGGAGTAAGCATCTTTTAATTTCATGGCTGCAGTCACCATCTGCAGTGATTTTGGAGCCCAAAAGTACAGTTGATTATTAATGTTGTGATAGTTTCAGGCGTACAGCAAAGTGACTCAATTATACAGATACGCATATCTCTTCTTTTTCGAATTCTCTTCCCATGTAAGCAGTTACAGAATATTGAGCAGAGTTCCCTGTGCTATACAGTAGGTACTTAATGGTCATCTACCTTAAATGTAGCAGTAGTGAATACACGCCCATCCCAGCTCCCGGTCTACCTTCAACCCCATCCTTCCCCACTGGTAACCGTGAGTGAGCTCGTTCTAAGTCTGTGAGTCTGTTTCTGTTTTGTAATTAAGTTCACTTGTATAAATTTTTTTAGATTTCACATGTAGGTGATATATATATTTGTTTTTCTGTGTCTGACTTTACTTAAATGATAATCAGACGAGACTTTTACATAGAAAAATAGATATTTTATTTTATTTAAGAAATTTTTAGAGTATCCGTTCAGTTCAGTTCAGTCACTCAGTCGTGTCCAGCTCTTTGCGACCCCATGAACTGCAGCACACCAAGCCTCCCTGTCCATCACCAGCTCCCGGGGTTCTGGTTGGTCATAACTTTCCTTCCAAGGAGTAAGTTGCTGCAAAATGGCATTATTTCATTTTTTTAATGGCTGAGTAATAGTCATTGTAAATTTGTGCTACATTTTATCTGTTCATCTGTCTATGGATAGATTGTAAGGTGTACTTCTATGAACACTGGGGTGCATGTGTCTTTTTGAATTTTGGTTTTCTCAGAGTAACATGCCCAGGAGTGGGATTGCTGGGTCCCATGATAGTTCTGTTCTCAGCTTTTTAAGGAACCTCCTGCTGTTCTCCAGGGTGGCTGCACCCGTTCCCATTCCCGCCAGGAGTGTAGGAGGCTTCCCTCTTCTCCACTCCCTCTCCACCATTTCTTGTTTGTGGGCTTCTTGATGATGGCCGTTCTGACTGATATGAGCTGATACCTCATTGTAGTTTTGATTTGCATTTCTCCAAAAATTAGTGTTGTTGAGCGCTTACTTTTCATGCGCCTCTTGGCCATCTGTATGTCTTATTTGGAGAAATACCTCTTTGGGTCTTCTGCCCATTTTTTGATTGTTTATTTTATTTTTGATATCGAGCGGCATGAGCTGTTTGGGAAATTTGGAGATTTAACCCTTGGTAGGTCACACCCTAAGCAGATATCTCTCCCGTTCTATGGGTGGTCTCTAGCTTTGTCTGTGGCTTCCTTTGCTGCACAGAAGCTTTGGATGAGTCAGGTCCCACTGAGAAGCAGGTGTGTTTAAGTGATCGGAATATGAGCCCAGGAGCCCCTCCTCTTCCCAGAAGACAACGGACCTGTGAGGATGGCACTGCTATGGTTCAAAACTTTCAGCCTGCTTCCTGAAACCGCCTTTGGAGTTTGCAGCACATTCTTTGAATTTCCTCAGTTGCAAAAAAATTTTTTTAGAGTCCTGACTTTCAGTGGCTGAAAGTCTGTTGAAACCAAGTTGAGTGATTCAACTGAGAAGCATGACCTGGGATTTGAAAGGACCTTGTGTATGGCTTACGGAGGTGGGCTTCTTGTCCTGCGAGGCTCTGAGGGTCCTGAATTTCTTCTGCGGCCCAGGAGGCCGTGGGGAGAGGAGGCCTCACACTGGCGACGGTGACAATGAGTGACAGGCTGGGCTCCCGTCTGTTCCGTGCTTGCTCGAAACCGCCACGGTCCCTTCTGATCTCAGCTGAGCGTTCATCCTGCACATTTCCATTTAATGAGGGCGGAAACGTGTCCAGGCCCTGGGGCGCCCTGAGAATCCAGCTGGTGAGATGAAAGCTTCCTCCGGGGTCTCTCTTCTCTGATTTTCAGTTTTCTCCCTTTCAAAGAAGAATGCACGCCCAGGCACCCGTCAGTTCCCATCCAATCGGATCTCTGGGTGTGAGGTCCTGCTGGTCCCGCCATGGCGAGGATCCACACACACCACCTTCATCGAGGCTGCAGGAGAGAGACCTACTGTAGCTCCCGGCTCACCCGGCCAGGCCAGGAGGGCAGACGGATCAGGTGGCACCCATCCCTCCTCTGGGCACCAGGCCCCGTGGGCTCTGGACTCCATGTCGACTCAGTGGCCTCTACGCTGGTGCAGGGCTCTCCGTTTGAAGCTCTCTGTAGCCAAGAGAGGCTGTTTTGCTTTGAACCCAAGTGCAGACTTGCTAATTAAGGCCTCTCTTGGAAGCTTTGCAAACAGCCGACCCAGCCCCTGCCCCCGGCAAGGAGGGACTGTCTCTCTTGGGCCCGGAGGCCAGTCTGGGACGAGCTGGTTAGTGTGTTTGCTCGGGCGTTGTGGCTGGTTTTTTTCCAAGGCAACAAAAAAATCAGTAACTTCTTCCTCTCCCGGTGGTGAATGCAGTTTTCGATGGTAACACACGAGGAAGCTAAGCAGACCCTCTCATTGTCTGACAGCCTCTCGCATTCTAGGAGAGGAACCTGAGGGCCAGGGAAATCCAATCCTTCCTCCTAAAGGGAAGAGTCCATCAGAGGCCAGCTCAGGGCGAGAGCTCAGGTCTGGAATCCAGTTAACACACCTTGGGTGCGGCGCCCCAGAAACCGTGTCTGTGGAGGACGACCAGGGTCAGCCATGCAAACAGTCCACGGGGCTCCTTCCCTCACGTCCCTCGAACCTCAGCTTTCTGGAAACAAATACGTTCCTTCTGAGTTGTTCTCTTAAGCATGAAGCTCTCTGAAGATATGACTGCATATCCTTCATCTTTTGAACCTTGTAGGGGCTCAATAAATGGGGATGAAGGGGTGAATAAACCCAGGCAAAGCATCACCTCCCAAATCCCCTTTGACACTTCTGATGGTGCCAATGAGTTTGGTTAACCAGCCATTAAGCAACTTTCACCATCTTTCCCTCTATTATTTTGAAGAAGTTGGCTTCTTTTAAAAACATCAATGCAATATTTAAAATAAATTAAAATCCAAAATAAAAATGTTACTCACCCAAAGTTTCACTTTATCTCCTGAACCTAATTAAATGAGGCCCCCCAAAGAAAGATGATTCTTCTGGAAGGCCAGCTTCTCTTATGAACTCTGCCCTCCTTGAGATTTCTAAGCCTTTTTCAAAATTTCTGAGTCTTTTTCAATCAACCTCTTGCTAAGCACTTAATCCAGGAGGAGCTGACTTCTGTTTACGGGGGATCATTTTGCAAACATCGGAGGCAAGAAGAGCCTCCGAGGCTCAGCACTCACTCACAGCCTTGAGGCTCCATGGTTTCTCTGGGTGCTTTTATGGGTGTGTGGACACATCGGGGGCCGTGGGTCTTAACAGAGGAGGAAGTTCCTCTTTCTTTCTGGCAACATCATTAAATTGCTGGACCAATGCAAAGTGAAAGAGCTTTGCAAAGTTAAAAGCAGTGCAAATACCCATCATACTTCTGGGTTGGCCAAAAAGTTTGTCCGGGTCTTTCCATGCAATGCTATCGTTCTTATTTAATATCATTCAATTATCACTGAATTATTGTTCATTATTATTCCACTAAACTATTACTGTTATTCTCGTGGGTGCAGTGACTGAATGTCAGGGGAGATGACTGCTAAAAGCCAGTGTTTCTCCTAAAGGGACTCTTGCTAAGAGGGGTAGGCATTGGGCTCTTCTTTGGGGCGAATGCACACTGACCTGGAGTGGGCAGCCCTGAGATCCGGGCTCCCCACGTCACCAGGGCTTCCTGCGGATGGCTCCTCCTGGCTCTTGGTTCCTCCAGGCGTTACTTGCTCTGTACACATAGGCCATGTGCTGGTTAGATGGTGCTTGTGAATAGAGGAAAGTATTTCCACTGCTTTGCTGACTGCTCCAAGGTCCTTTCCTGTCTTAAAGGAGAAAAAAAAAAATCCACTTGATAAAATACTGTCTGGTCCCCAAGGCGGTGTCTGCCCAGTAAGTTGATTCCCGTGACCGCTTCCTGCCTCCTAGACCTTCGCAGAGAACTGGTGGGATTAATGCATACTTGTTTAGTCGCTCAGTCGTGTCCGACTCTTTGCGACCCCATAGACTGTAGCCTGCCAGGCTCCTCTGTCCATGGAATTCTCTAGGTCAGAATACAGTAGTGGGCAGCAGTTCCCTTCTCCAGGGGATCTTCCCAACCCAGAGATCGGACCGTCTCCAGCATTGCAGGCAGATTCTTTACCACTGAGGCACAAGGGAAGTCCTACCACAAACTTAAAACCCTTCAAAACATCATATAATCAGCCGATGATGATAGGGATTTTCAAGGTGGTCATGATTTCCAGTGTGTTGCTGGGGTTGTTTTTATAATAAGAGAGACAAGGTGGCTGCCCCGAGTGCCACGTGGAGACAGTGTCCACCGATGTGTCCAACAATCGTGGGAAACTCCAGGACAACGCTGGGTGAGGGCGGTATACACGGCCTTGCCGACTTAGGGCGGAGGCTGCTTGCTTGGGGTCTGTGCCCCTGGAGCGACACACCAACTGTGTTCCTTTATCTGGGGGAGACGTTCTCATCTCTCCTGGGGCTTTTGTATGGGGCCAAGTCGTCTTGAAAGTTGAAGTTCCTGAATTTTTAAAGTTCATTTTTCCTCCGTTGTGGATGTGCTGGGTCTTCGTGGCTGTGCACTTTCCTCTGGTTGCAGTGGCTGCGCCCACGCCCTCTCTGTGCTGCACACTGCTCACGGCGGAGGCTCCTCTTGCTGTGGCGCACAGCCTCCAGGGCCGTGGGCTTGCCTCCAGGGCCGTGGGCTTGCCTCCAGGGCCGTGGGCTTCAGCGGCTGCAGCGCATGGACCGTGTAGCTGCAGCTTCCAGGCTCTAAGCTCAGGCTCCATAGCTGTGGTCCATGCGCGTAGCTGCTCCGAGGCATGCGGGCTGCTCCCAGGCAAGGATCGAGCCTGTGTCTCTTGTACTTGGCAGGCGGATTCTGTATGAAGTGGGGATATTTTTTTAATGTCAATTTACTGACACGTGCCATCAACAATCCCACTTTGCTACAAAATTTTAAACATGCAGCTGTACAAAATGTGGATAATTTTACAGTGAATTAGTTTATTTTAGGTCTAGAACCATGAAAGACGGTGAGAAAGCCATCCCACGCATTAGTGTGCTCCAGAACCAAGTACATCCCTTCCCTGGATGAAATGTCAGTGTGAATGGTGGCTGACAGGTATCTAAAAACATGGATTCTTGTTTGAGCTTAAAGCGTCCATTGACCCTCACACCACGTTCCATGAGGTACTGTGCTAGGACAACCGCCCAGAGGCTGAAGGCCCGGATGGGGAGCTCACGGTCCAGGGGGCATCTGGCGATAACGCGGAATGCTTTGGGGAAAGCGGGTGCAGGGCATTGAGGCACTCCTGACCCAGATGGGAGCTCAAAGAGATGTTAAAATATCCTTGAACTGCTTCCGGGTTTAGGAGTTCGGGAGGTGATGCTCAGGGTTGCTTCTCAAGAGGGAAGAGGCCAGTTTCATGTGTGTAGGAATCATCTGGGGCTCCTTAAAATGCAGATTCTGAATCTCCAGGGCGGGCCAGGCCTGAAAAGCTGCATTTGTGAGAAGCTGCTGGCCGACCCCACTTTGAGTAGCTCAGGGTGGCCAGGACTCACAGCAGGGTACAGACACCTGAAATGTTTTAAACTTTCAGAGAAGTACAGGTAATAATATAAGCTGGTACCACCTCAGTTTTACAGACGTCAGCATATCTGGCTTGTGAGTTTTTTGAAGACACACCCTCCCTTCCGGCTTCTCTCTCATCTCTCAGCAGAACCTGCTTCTGCTCCTGGTGTCTTTGTTTTCCATCCACAGTGACCACAAACAAATATCAAAGCAGGGCCTGGGTTTAAAACCATCTGAACACGTTATAGCCCATCAAACCAGACTCATCGGGCGTTGGAGAGTCATTTATCTGAAATGGGTCTCTGGAATGCACCAGGACATTGAAAACGGCTGTGAATTATGTTTACTTCGTGTTTTACACTAAAAAAATGGGAAGCATCACGGTTCCTGTTGGGGACAAGGCGTTTTTCTAATCCCCCAAGTCACTGTGCAAATGTTGAATACAGCATCTAATTCCAGCCTGTGGAAGAGCCACCTCTTTCTCACAAGCCAGCTAATATATGCGTTTGCAGACACAGAGACCAAAATAAATCAAGGGGGCCTGCTTTGGTCCCCGCAGGTGATGAGATGCGGGAGGAAGGAACAAGAGCAGGATGACGCGGCTGGCACCTCCCGCCCGGGGGACTTGACCACACGCACCTCCCAGGTCTGCAGAGGACAGACCAGGCTCCGGTGGCATAGACTGAACAGGGAGCCTGGGCCCCAAGGACTTCACCCTCCAGGGAGGGAGACAGAATTAATGTCACTGTGATGCGGGGAGGACTCAGTGGCGAAGGCGGGCCGTGTGAGCACGGCGTGTGAGACTCGGGGGACACAGGCAGCCTGCTGGTCACCGGTTTAATTATTGTGGCCTTTGTCTTGGCTGAGCTGTGGCGGTCTCCCGTGCTGTTTGCTTTGTGATTCGGGGCACGACGCTGGAGGCCTGAGGTCTGCGGTGTTTTCGTGTGTGCGGGCAGGAATTCACCCATCAAACGCTCACTTGCTGGTGGGGGGGGGGGTGGTCCCTGATTGTTTCTGCAGATGCTAGGGATTGACGGTGTGGGGGGGTTTGGTTTCATCATTAAACGGTCCTTACCACCTCCTGATGTCTTGGCTCCATGTCTCTGGATAACAGACCCCCACAGTGGAGGGGGAGGTCGCGTTACTCAGAGCCTAGAAAACTGGAAAACAAGAGCCTGGTGACCGTCTCTGGAGCCCCTGGGGTCTGGGTTCAGCCTGGCCTGCCCCCTCTGCCCTTGGTGGACACCATCGCCCTCTCAGACTGGGACCAAATGCAGCTGAGACTCCTTTGGAACCCAATATCTGCCATCACTGGTGGTGGCTCAGCGGGTAACGAATCCACCCTCAATGCAAGAGACACAGGGGATGTGGGTTCGCTCCCCGGGTCGGGAAGATCCCCTGGAGGAGAAAATGGCAACCCACCCCAGTATTCTTGCCTGGAGAATCCCGTGGACAGAGGGGATTCTGCCTGGTGGGTTGCAGTCCATGGGGTTTCAAAGAGTCAGACATGACCAAAGTGACTGGGCACATGTCTCTGTTCTAAAAGTGCCTGCCACTCCAGCGAAAGAATGCCACCCTCCCACACTTACCAGCAGGCAACAGGCCAGTGCTGTGGCCAGGAAACCCTTAGGTGTGAGGACACCGAGAGGCCTGCACACTGGCGGCTGGTTTAACCCTTGGGAGGAGCCTGGGGAGAGGTCCTGTGCGCCCCTCCCCACCCCCTGCACCAGTGCTGAGACCATCGTGGTTGGCCGGCTTCCCCGGGAGGCAGGGCCAGGAGAGGGGAAAGGGTGGGGGGACCGAGACCCGTGCTCATGCCAGGAATCCCAGCCGCCCACACGGCGGGCCAGGGGACCCGCTGCCCGGGTGGAGCGGGGGAACAAGCTTCATATGTTCGGGAAGGTGCTGCAAATGTGGGTGCTCATGTGGAAATGAGGCGCGTGTCACTGGGAACTGGAGGAAAGCAAGCCCGGTTAAACAATAACCTGACTATATTCTAGGGTTGAGCGGAAGGTGGAACTTGTGTGTGATGAACTTGGATATTTAGCTGAGGCGATGCCTAAGCCAAGTTTGAAGGAGCAGCTCGATTTGCTTCATGTAAAATGAGAGAAGAGCAAGAGAAATTAAAAAGCACGGCCTGGAACAATGATTTGCACACTTGTGCTCACAGCAACATCCTTTACAGTGGCTGAGAGGGGGAAGCAACCCAAGAGGGGCTTGATGGATGGTGGATAAACAAACGTGGTCCATATACACAATGAAGTATGGTCTAGCTGACAAGAGGAAGGCAATTCTGACACAGGCCACATCGTGGATGAGCCTTGAGGACGTGATGCCCGGTTACATAAGCCAGATACAAAAGGACAAATGCTGCATGCGTCCACGTGGGCGAGGTTCCCCGAGCCATCCGGTTCACAGAGGCAGGAAGCAGCATGGGGCCCCGGGAACGCGGCGTCAGGGTTTAACGGGGACGGAGCCTCGCTTTGGGAGATGGTGCTGGGGACTGTCATACATCCCTGTGGAGGCGCCTGTGAATGTGATGCTCTGCACCGGTCCCGTAAACGGTTAAAATGGTAAATTTCATGGTGTACATTTCACATTTTTTTTTAAATAATAAAAATACTTTTTTAAAAAAGAGAAAAGAAAGAAGAAAGCTCTCCAGTGAATCCCATGCCCTGAACCTTTTATATCTCTCACCTCCTGGGGTCTCAAAGGCCCACTCTTCTCTATCTGCTTCCCACCTGTCCCCACCTCCTGCCCATCTTCCCCGGGATTGTCCTTTCTCTCCCGACCACGTCCTGTGACCCCAGGCCAGCCCACACCTCGTGCGGCCCAGCTCCTCTCAGTTGGCGTTGCTGGGGCCTCTGCTCTGGGTTCTGTTCTGCCTGCAACAGGCTGAGCTCTGAATCACCTGCTTCCCTCGGCGTTTGACCCTGCCTGCCGTTTGACCCCGTCTGTCGGTGGTCCCTGAACACAGCCCCCTGCCCGGGCCCTCAGCCGCTGCAGCTTCTGCTCCTGCAGTCACCCCTCGCTCCGTGCCCCCTCCGCCTCTGCCCACAGCTGCCTCCTGCTGCTGCACCTTCAGCACCCCTCACAGCTGGAAGCCCAGCGCCGCGCTCAGCATTCCTGGAGACTCCCCGGAGGCAGGAGGTGCGTCCCCGCGAGCCCCACGTGGTGCTGCTTTTGCCTTGGGCTCCCAGCAGGTGCTCCACCGCCACCAATCCATCGATAAGGAATAGATTTCAGCTCAAGCAGCTGAGCCGAGCAGACATCAGGCTGCTAATCAGTCTCCAAAATGCCAGCTGTGCTATTTTAAAGCTGTTTAGGATGTGCAGTCCTGCCCGCGAGGCCTCCGTGTTCGGGAGGCGGCGGCTCCCAGGTCATCTGAGGGCAGGGCTGGGGGCCCCTCAGAACCGCGTGGGAACGAGCTGAAAGCCGTGAGACAGAGGGCTGCCGCACGGAGGGCTGCCAACTCCGAGAAGCGGCCTCTGCAGGAGGGCAGCTTGGATCCTGTCTCAGACCTCAGCGGTGCAGGGGTTGCCAGGGCCGGCCTGTCTTCAGGGCGGAGGGATGGTCAAGGTCAAAGATGCCCCGGCCTGCCACGGCCCCCCCACCCTCCCCATCCCCTCCTACTAAAGCTGCATCCGTCTGGGGGGATGGAAGTCTGAAAAGGCACGGGCGTGTCCCTTGGTGGGGGGAACCTCACTTGCGCATCCTCACCACCGTGAAGCTCTTGCATCCCCCGTGCTTGAGCCCCTCTGTGCCAAGTGCTGGGGGAGAGCGAGTCCTTCAGACCAGGCTCCCAGCTCTCCCAGGGTTGGTGCTGTGTCTCACACCCGTGAGGTCACAGTATGCTGGGCCTGGTCTAGTCCCCGACGGGCCCTGATGCACAGGCAAGGGCTCCTGTGAGGAGAGGGACTCACGTCGGGGGAGGGCTCGCATGGGGGAGGGGCTTGTGTGTGGGGAGGGCTCGCATGGGGGAGGAGCTCGCATGGGGGAGGGCTTGCATGGGGGGAGGGGCTTGCATGGGGGGAGGGGACCGTGGTCAGCAGACAGGGACAACACTCAAGGTGTGTGACTCGCTTTCCGGATAGCAAGGTACTGAGGACCCAGGGCTCACCTGTTACACCTGAGCAGAGGAAAGACAACCTCTTTAACGGGGGCACATGACCTGTCTCTTGAGAAACCTACATGCAGGTGAGGAAGGAACAGTTAGAACTGGACATGGAACAACAGACTGGTACCAAATAGGAAAAGGAGTACGTCAAGGCTGCATACTGTCAACCCTGCTTATTTAACTTAGACGCAGAGTACCTCATGAGAAACGCTGGACTGCAAGAAACACAAGCTGGAATCAAGATTGCCGGGAGAAATATCAATAACCTCAGATATGCAGATGACACCACCCTTATGGCAGAATGTGAAGAGGAACTAAAAAGCCTCTTGATGAAAGTGAAAGAGGAGAGTGAAAAAGTTGGCTTAAAGCTCAACATTCACAAAACAAAGATCATGGCATCTGGTCTCATCACTTCATGGGAAATAGATGGGGAAACAGTGGAAACAGTGTCAGACTTTATTTGGGGGGGGCTCCAAAATCACTGCAGATGGTGATTGCAGCCATGAAATGAAAAGATACTTACTCCTTGGAAGGAAAGTTATGACCAACCTAGATAGCATATTCAAAAGCAGAGACATTACTTTGCCAACAAAGGTCCATCTAGTCAAGGCTATGGTTTTTCTAGTAGTCATGTATGGATGTGAGAGTTGGACTATGAAGAAAGCTGAGTGCTGAAGAATTGATGCTTTTGAACTGTGGTGTTGGAGAAGACTCTTGAGAGTCCCTTGGACTGCAAGGAGATCCAACCAATCCATCCTAAAAGAGATCAGTCCTGGGTGTTCATTGGAAGGACTGATGCTAAAGCTGAAACTCCAGTACTTTGGCCACCTCATGCGAAGAGTTGACTCATTGGAAAAAGCCCTGATGCTGGGAGGGATTGTGGGCAGGAGGAGAAGGGGACGACAGAGGACGAGATGGTTGGATGTCATCACCGACTCGATGGACGTGAGTTTGAGTGAACTCCAGGAGTTGGTGATGGACAGGGAGGTCTCGCGTGCTGCGATTCACGGGGTCGCAGAGTCGGACACGACTGAGCGACTGAACTGATGGCTTTTTCCAGTTCTTTATGATTTAAAAACAGCGCTCTTTGTAGAATCACAGGAAGGACGGTCTCCGGTTTTGCAGGCTCCCAGGAAATGGCAACCCACTCCAGTGTTCTTGCCTGGAGAATCCCAGGGATGGGGGAACCTGGTGGACTGCTGTCTAGGGGGTTGCACAGAGTCGGACACGACTGAAGTGACTTAGCAGCTTAGCAGCAGGCGTCTTGCCCTCGGGGTCACACGGGAGCCAGCAGATCGTTTCCCTGCTGGACAGTCCCGAGGGTTCTCAAGCACCTGCTGTTGGGAATGTCCTGCTCGGTGTGGACCCAGAGGACTGGGACAGAAGGAAGGCTCCAGATGCCTTGTTCAGTGGAAGCCCCGATGACGAGCCCCCTGAGGGCTCCAGGGGTCACGGGGTGGGGCGGGGTTCACCTGGAACAGTCCCCTGTCCTCGGTAAGAAACGTTCCCACCCTCGGCCCCACCCACACACTTCCTGGTAAGATCTTACAGAGCCCCCGGGTGACCTCATTCTGTTGTTATTTAGAAAACAAAAGATGTGTCTGTTCACAAATACTTTCCCACCATCGAAACAGATGGTTAAGATTCTCACAGTTGAGCCGCTTTTTACACAAGCGCACCTGTTGGAATGTGGTTCCAGGACCCTAGAGAAGGGTTCCCGAAGGCGGAAGTGGAGACACTCACCTCGGCCCTGAGGACCTTTCTCGAGCACCCTGGGGAGTTTTAACAGCTGAGTGGGTGGAGAACCGCTGCCTTGAGCTCCCAGGACTCAGGGAACCCCTGAGGACGGTCAGCGAGTCCTGCGGAGTTGCCCACCTCTCCTGAGGGTCTGCTCACAGCCCAGTCTCTCCAGCCAGTTAGAGATCCAACCCACTCAGCCCCAAACCCAGCCCCAAACCCAGCCCCAAACCCAGCCCCAAACCCAACTTGGAGAGCTCAGCGAATGACACAGTCGTTACTGAAGGTCTGTTGGGGGCGGAGGAGAGGCTTGCGTTGCCCCCACAGAGGCAGCCAACTGGAATCTGCGAACTCCTCTCCCCTTTGGAAACTGCCAAAAGCCTCTTCTCAGTCTCAACACCCACCTCATCCTCCTCTCGGTACCCGTCCCCCAGATCTGGCAGTTAGGAGCTAAGGAGTAAGTCTAACTCCGTTACCCCGTGGACTGCAGCACGCCAGGCTTCCCTGTCTTTCAGTATCTCCTGGAGCTTGCTCAAACTCATGTCCATCAAGTTGGTGACGCCATCCAGCCATCTCATCCTCTGTCGTCCCCTTCTCCTCCTGCTTTCAATCTTTCCCAGCATTAGGGTCGTTTCCAACGCGTTGGCTCTTTGCATCAGGTGGCCAAAGTATTGGAGCTGCAACGTCAGCATCAGTCCTTCCAATGAATTCAGGGTTGATTTCCTTTAGGATTGACTGGTTGCACTTCCTTGCAGTCCAAGGGACTCTCAAGACTCTTCTCAGCACCACAGTTCTAAAGTGTCAGTTCTTTGGTGTTCAGCCTTCTTTATGAACCAGCTCTCATGTCCAGTTAGTGTAATCTGCTCCATCAAACAGCTGGGGACAGTATTGTCCAGGGGTCGTGGCTGGAGACCCCCGGCCACATCTGTGCTTGGACAGGTGGAGTCGTGACCCACTGCCTCGAGGGAGAATGTTGCCATGGGAACCGTGGGTATCTGGGGAGGGGACGTGGGAAGCACCTGTTATAGATTCGGGCTTTGGCTGGATGACTTGGGGGAGGGTCTAAGGAAGCTGGCGTGGGTCTAGATGGGAAATTGGATGCTGTCGGAAGGTGGGGGCACTTCTCTGACCAGGCATCTCAATAAAGAAGGAGAGACTGAAGATAAAGTTGTAATGGGCAAAGTAGCAGTTACTCATTTTAGCCAAAAAAGAGTTTTTGTGGGTGTCACAGTGACCTTGTGTTTTTCTGTGCAGATGAAACTATAACGTGGTCTTGCTCTGACTCATCTTACTGTGACGCTGGGGGCTGGGGTCCAGCGAGCAGCCGTCAGGCCAACCTCCCATGGCAGCAGGGGCTCTTAAAGGCATTTTTCAGTGGTGAGCTGGGGCGCTGAATAACGAATCTTCCTGTCAGTGCAGAAGACACAGATTTGATCCCTGGGTCGGGAAGATCCCCTGGAGGAGGAAATGACAACCCACTCCGGTATTCTTACCTGAAAAATCTCATGGACAGAGGAGTCTGGCGGGCTATAGCCCATAGGGTCGCGAAGAGCTGGACACGAGTGAGCAACTAACTGCTTGTGTTGAGTTGGTTCATGGTGCTTTTCAGGTTTACTGTATCCTACTTTTCTGTCTATTCGTTCAATTTTTAAGAGTTTGATATTGAAATTCCAACTAAAACTCTTAATTTATCTACTTAAGAAAATAATTATATAGCGGAACTATATGTAACCTTGTTCTGTATTTTCCAAGTCTCTACATGTGTTATTATACTTTCAGAAATTGAAAAATAAAAAAATAAAGATACCTATCATGGTGGACTAGGTCCCTCCCCAACGACCTCATTTAATCTCCTGGGTTGGCGCTTCAACATGAGAATCTATGGGTGGGGGGACACAGTTCAGCCCACGATAGGGGGTCAGGTCGTGGTGTGAACGGCTGCGTCCATGCCCCAGAGGCCGTGGTAGAAACCTGTTGGCCTGGGGTTGCGGTCACTGCGGGGTGGGCAGGAGTCCCAGGGGCCCCGCAGTGGTGTGGGCTGGGCCTCTGCAGGTAAGCAGGCTCTCCCAAGGGCCCAGGGCTGGGTGGAAGAGCTTGGAGGGGTAGCAGGCTGCCTCGCCCGCCTGGGCAGCTTTGGGCAGAGACAGGCTGCCTTTCCTAGCAGGGGTGGGTGATCCTGGGGCTCACGCTGGGCAGACTGGGACCCGGCTTGGCAGCCCCTTCACTTGGAGAAGCCCCTCTGCTTCCTCAGACCCCCTCCGGCTGGGGGTCTCTGGTCTGGGTCTGTCTATTCATGCCCCGAACTCGGCCCCCAGTGCCTCACAGCGACCTCTGTGTGGGCCTCAGGTCCCGTTGTCTTCACCCACTTTGGGCAGGTTCCCTCACCTTCCTGGGCTTGGTTCCCTCGCCTGGAAATTGGGACAAGGCCACGGCCCTCCAGGGCCACCCCAAGGACCACGTGAGTTGGGGGGGCAGCCCCTGGGCCAGCCCTGATGGAGTGGGGAGGAGGGCAAGGTCACACCGTCAGCTCCGACTCAGCAGGCTGCTGGGGCTCACACGCTTGCTACATTGGAAAGTTGAAACAGAAGACGTGCCGGGCGTGGTCACAGCCCGCAGAGACTCAGAGGGCGTCCTGCGAGCTGCAGAGGTCGCTTCGTCCTTCTATGAGAAGGAACCTTGAGCGTCAATTCGCCAGTCCTCCCGTCTCATGGCGGGGAAGCTGCGACTGAGTTGTGAGCAGGGGTCTCGGGGCGGGGCGTAACTCGGGTCACCAGACAGAGAGCATCTAACTAGCAGCTGGGATTGGCTCCCACTTGGCCTGAGAAGTGCTGGGCCCAGCTCTTTGTTTTGTTAACCCTTTGATAACCCTGTGAAGCAGCTACTGCCATGTTGCCCATTCTAGAGATGGGAAAACTGAGGCACGCGTAAGTGATCGTCCAGGGTCCCACAGTGAAGGTGGAGCAGGATCTGGACCCAGGCGGTCTGACTTTCAGAGTCCCTGTTCTTCACCTTTCTGCTTTACCACCTCAAAACCACTGGTTCTCAGAGAGCAGCTCCTGGCCCGGCAGGGAGCTGGCCCAGACCTTCTGGGTGGAGCCCACAGGCCCTCCAGCGGGTTCTGGTGCCCAGGCCTGAGAACCACTGCCTTCTTGTCCCCTCAGCCCATGGAGGCCTTTGCCGGAGGTGGAGAGGCATACGAGAGGTCTGGGGGAGGCTGGGACAACTCCTCCAGGACACATCGGGTCACTGCTGTTGAATTTTAATGAGCTCAAGAAATGGTCTGGGCTGGGAGGATGCCACGTTGATGTTTGGTCTATTTCTGCAGAAGGAAGCTCGGGGCTTATTTCTATCTTTCCTTCTCCCTCTAGCCAAGTACCTACCACGGGGCCGACCACTGGTAATCAATAAGCTTTTATGGTGCTCCTAAATTACTTGCTTCTACATAAGGTGAGCCTGAGAGCAATAGATCTCTGCTGGAAAAGGCTTCCTGGATGGAGGCTGTGTTTGTGGGAGAGAAGGGGCTCTGCGCGGTGAGGCGGCGAAACTCTGGAAACCCGGTGGTCTCTAGCGCCAGGGGCTTGTGTCTCCTTTTCCTCCTCTCTCCTTCGTTTCCATTTCCTTCCTTCCTTCTTTCCTCCTTCCTTCCTTCTTTCCTCCTTCCTTCCTTCCTGCCTCCATTCTTTCCTCCCTCCCACCCTCTCTGCATCGTGCCTCCTCCCTGCCTCCTCCCTGCCTTCCTGTGCCAGGACCTCGGATCTGGGAGGCCGGGGGTGGCAACGGGCAGGGGCCGCTCCGTCAGCAGCAGCAACCCCTCGCAGAGCTGCTGCTCGCTCCGGCGGCTCCGATCTCGCCAGTTCAGACATCTTAGCAGGGACAACCTTCCCCACCCCAGGCCAAACAGTGGCCTCATGGAGTTGGAAGATGACCCTGTCACCGGGCTCTCTTGGGCTCTTGACGCCTCGGAACCACTGGGCAGAAAAAGGGGTCAGGCCACTGGCTGGAGTGACGAACCCTGGTAACCCGGAGGAGCGTGCGAATCAGGCAGCCAGGACTGCGTCTGGAACCCGGGGGCTCCTAGGGTAACTCGGCGCATTCCCTGCCTGATGGGAAGGTCGACGGAAAACTACAGCAGCCGGAAAAACAGGGAAAGGCTGGATGACTCAGGGCTGAGACCACTGCGCGCAGGAAGGTTTGGGTAGTTTCACCCAGATGACGGTGGACGTTCCGACTGGGGGCTCGTTAGCCTGGACCGGGCGGTGGGCGGAAGGAAGTCGCCGCCTGGCGACTCACAGGAGGCCGAGGACCTGGCCTGTGTCCTCCCCGCTCAGATGTGTGCGTCTCTGTGCGTGCGTGTGGACAGGAGCGTTTCCCTTCTCTTTCCACTGTTATCTCACACGCAGACTGACTTTACCGTCTAGTCTTCCGGTGACGGAATATCCAGCGGGGCTGGGACTTGAGAAGCAATGACCGTGTCTGGTGGTGGATGCAGGGGCTTTAAGCAAATTCACTTGCTCCAAACTGCTGTTCGGTCCTCTCTCCTCACCGGACCAGGGCAAGGCCCTGTGCACGACGAAGGGGCTGCCCTCCCGGGATCCAGGGCCGCTCCCCCAGCCAGAGGCCTGGCAGCTCCTGGGAAGCTTCCCCGGCAGCAGTGGGAGGGGGTGACGGAGGAGGAGTGGGGTGGCAGAGGCAGGCAGGAGGCCCAGGCCGGGCGACTCAGGCACGTCCCCGGGTCCCTGCATCAGGATGGACACGGCAGCTCCCAGCCGGCAGCAGCTTGAACGCGATCAATACACAGCATCTCCGCAGGGAGGCGAGCCCCAGGGGCCTGGGAAGTGGGGGTTTGGAGGCTTCCAGCCTCTGCAGGCTCAGAAGTCACACTGGTAGGTGACTGGGACAGTGCCGGCCGGGGTCCCCTCAGACACACAGGACCGCCCCCCCAAAATGGCCCCAGAGGAGAAACGGGATGAAAGCTGGGGAGTGAGCCTCCCGGGTGCTCTCGTTTCCTTCCCGCCCCACCACGGGTCCCTTCGCAGACTTCTCCGTGGAGACCAGGCAAGGGCCGTGCAGGAGGCGCTGCGGGAGGTCTGCCTCAGCACACTGCCCACAAAGGGCTTCCACAGGCGTGACATCATCGGAAAGCAAACACACAGTTCCTGAGGGCCAACCAGGTGCTTCCCCGAGTCGCGCCTGCGGAAGCCGAGGCCCAGGGAGGTCAGCTCACCCCTGTCCCGGGGTCGCCGTAGCCGACTTGCAGTTTGGGCTCTGTGGTCTTCTTGACCACATACCGCAGAGCTTCGCGAATACTCTAGAAGGGTCATTGGCCTGAAAACATTGTAG
This sequence comes from Budorcas taxicolor, assembly GCF_023091745.1. Classification (NCBI taxonomy): domain Eukaryota; kingdom Metazoa; phylum Chordata; class Mammalia; order Artiodactyla; family Bovidae; genus Budorcas; species Budorcas taxicolor. The sequence goes on from NC_068920.1 coordinate 10,426,096, forward strand.
TCTTGCACCTGGGTTCTAATAATTGTATAATCTCTGAAAATATAATTGTAAAGATCTCTGAGAATCTTTCCTCTCAAGGCTGAAAGCTATGTACAATGTTTAGGAGGAAAACTTTTGAGTTGTAGGTAAAATACCGTGCAGTGCTGTAAGAGCCGTTGAGCTTAAGAGATGTGAAAGGTGTGTGGAGATGGTCTCCACTGGCGCCGAGCTCTAGATAGACAGATAGGTAATAGGCTCTCAGGCGTGTCTGACTCTTGGCAACCCCCTGGACTGCAGCCCTCCAGGCTCCTCTGTCCATGGGATTCTCCAGGGAAGAACACTGGGGTGGGTTGCCCTTTCTTTCTGCAGGGGATCTGACCGACCCAGGAATTGAACCTGGGTCTCCTGCTTTGCAGGTGGCTTCTTAACCATCTGAGCCACCAACAACGCTTCTCTCCTTGCTAACCCTCCAGTATTGACAGTATCTAGGGAGGGTGGTTGTTTCCAATTTCTGCGGTAAGCAGCCACGGTAGCAATATCCACTGCTGCACACGGATTCAGAGCCGGAGAGGCACAGAGCGCGTGGTCTGAGTATTTCTGAAGTAATGTGATCGAATTCTGAAACAGAGAACATAGAACAGGCTGGTTTCTGGGCTGGGGAGCCTGATTCTAAACAAATCACATGGTTTTTTAATCTTTTAATTATTTATGTATTTATTTTTATTGAAATATATTTAATATGCAGTGTTTCGGGTATACAACAAAGTGATTCAGTTATACACACGTATGTAAGCAAATACATGTGCGCATATGGGCTTCCCTGGGGCTCAGCGAGTAAAGGACCTGCCGGCAATGCAGGACACCCAGGTTCAATCCCTGGGTTCAGAAGAACCGCCGGAGAAGGAAATGGCAACCACTCCAGTTTTCTTGCTTGGACAATTCCATGGACACAGCAGCCTGGTGGGTTACAGTCCATGGGGTTGCAAAAAGTCAGACATGACTAAGTGACTCACACACACAGATTCTTCTCCTTGATGGATTATTACAAGATACTGAATGTAGTTCCCTGCACTACACAGCAGGACCGTGTGGTTTATTTTATACACAGTAGTATATATCTGTTAATCTCTAACTTCTAATTTATCCCTCCCCTCTTTCCCCTTTGGTAACCATGAATTTGTTTTCAATGTCTCAAAAAACCGCATGTTTGGAGGAGAATAAAAAGTACTCCATGGAGACAGAACAAGTTCAAAGATACCCTGAGGGAACTTAGTGACTCAGATTTCAGACAAATAAATTACACCTTTGGTTCAGACTAATTCTGTGTGTTTGCTTCTAAAAAACATATGCAAACAAGTGTGAGCAGTTACTCAGAGCTTAATTGGTTTAATGTATTAATCACTATGTTGCAAAACCAGGACACTAAGCTAGAAAACATCATTGCAGAAAGAGAGTCCCACTGAGGACTGTCTCTGTCAGGGAAATATTTACTTCTGCTCTGCAGATTTCTGTTCCAGCTGTGAGCAGTCCTCTTCACCGAGGTCTAGCGTCACTGCAGAAACAGGAACAGTTTGTTCACCTTCGCACCATCGAACTGGGAAAGAAATGGGCAGATGAGCTGGAGTCCACTAGAAGGATGCCCAGTGGGCAGATGAGCTGGGGTCCGCTAGAAGGATGCCCAGTCTGAAGGGAAAACCCACGGGGCCCAGTTGACTGTTTCTTATACCTCGGTTTCTATGAAGGAAGCCAAGGTCACCCTCAGAAGAAGTCTGTCTTTGAAACAGACCCATCGGCATAGAGAACAGACTCCTAGGTGCTGGGGGAGGGGGGTGCAGATCGAGAGAGAGACAGGGAGCTTGGGGTTGACAGGTGCAGAGTGTCACACATAGAATGGATACACCTCTAGGTCCAACTGTGTTACACTGAAACTCCACATCCTGTGGTAAATAAACCGTAATGGAAAAGAATGTAAGAAAAGAATGCATGTGTGTGTATAACGGGGTCATTTTGCTGTACAGCAGAGACTGGCACAACACCGTAAATCAACTATACTTGAAGTATTTTTAAAAGAGAGAGAGAAAGAAACAAGTTTTTCAAAAGAAAAGGGGCCAGCAGGGTAGCCTCTGCCTCTGAGGCTGTGGGCATGTGCCCAGGGCGGTTGAAATACAACTTGGAACCACGCGGAGAGAAGGAAGTCCCTCATGGTCCCTTCAGGATGCATTCGACACATCACTCATCTTCACTGGGTTCTATAGAGGAAACAAAGGGTCTTCAAATGCTGTTCTCTGGCCTCAGGGAGCTTGGATTTTTATTTATGTATACCCAGGGGACTCACTTTTCTCCCTAAGGAAGAGAAAGAGAAGATAAAAAGCAGACAGCCAGGAGTCCCGGTTTGCCGGAGGCGCACAGAGGTCTCCTGGGAAGACCTGGCCATCTGTTCTTCGTTCTTTCCTCCCGGCCGGGGGGGTTAGTCCCAAGGGAGGCCCTCGAGCCTCACCAAGAAGGCGGTAAGCCCTGTGGTCAGGCACGACTCCTCAGCGGCTTCAAGTCAGAGTTACAGGGTCTCAGTGTTGGTCCTCAGTCACGTCTGACTCTGCGACCCCATGGACTGCAGCCCGCCAGGCTCCTCCATCCATGGAATTCTCCAGGCAAGAACACTGGAGTGGGGTGTCATTCCCTTCTCCAGGGGATCTTCCCGACCCAGGGATCAAACCTAGGTCTTCCCTCCTTGCAGGCAGATTCCTTACCATCTGAGCCACCAGGGAAGCCTTAGGGAAGTTACTTAAAAGTTCTCATTAGCGAAACGGAGATAATCACATTTACCTCTCAGGCAACCAGAAGCCTCGTGAGCCTGGTCATCTGTGGCTGCAGAGGCGGGAGGCGGGGGAAGGGAGGCAGACGTGAGGGAGCAAAGGACAGGAGAAACGAGAGAGGATGAAGTGAAGAGGGGACCCTGGGGGGCAGGAGGGGAGGTGGGGAGGGGAGCCCAGCACCATATGCGCCCTCCTGCCTCCTGGACACGCTTGCGGGTGTTTTTTTTTAATAATTATTTTATTTTCAATTGGAGGATAATTGCTTTACAATGTTGTGTTGATTTCATCAACCATGAAAGTGAAGTGAAAGTCACTCAGTTGTATCTGAAGCTTTGCGACCCCATAGGCTATAGAGTCTATGGAATTCTCCAGGCCAGAATACTGGAGTGGGTAGCCTGTCCCTCCTCCAGGGGATCTTCCCAACCCAGGGATTGAACCCAGGTCTCCCACATTGAGGGCGGATTCTTTTACCAGCTGAGCCACCAGGGAAGCCTAAGAATACTGGAGCGGGTAGCCTATCCCTCCTGCAGTGGATGTTCCCAACCCAGGAATCAACCCGGGTCTCCTGCACTGCAGGTGGATCCTTTACCAGCCGAGCCTGTCTGAGCTCCTAATGTCACATTGCAACTTCCCACCAGCTGTCTGTTTTATAGGTGTTCATGTATACGTTTCCGCACTGGATGCACTTGTTAAATGTTGGAGCCAGGACAGAGCCCTCAGCCACGCTTCTCAATATAGACGCCTCAGTGTATATTCGGAAGACAATAATTTCATTTTTGAGGGAGAATTTTTGGTAAAAAGAGTTTACATGGACAATTAAATTCTAACCTCTCGACACATCTGCTAAAAGCTATAGAAACTATAGTGTCTTGTATTTCCTATGAGCCAGCACTTTGCAAGGACGTTGATGACATAATGCATCCTCAGGACCCTGTGACATCGGGGCCGAGAGACCCGTTGCCCAGCCATGCACGCTGAGCTCAGGGAGGTCAGGTCAGCATCCAGCAGGAAGGCAGAAATGCCAGGATCCAAGCCGAGCTCCCTTTTATCCTGAGTGCCGTGCTCTCCGCCTCTGGCCTTGGAGGCTGCGACCCTGCCACCCTCATGGAGAAGAGTCACCGTGCTCTCAAACTCTGCAGCGTGGTTGATTTCTCCATCTCCCCTTCACCCTCGTCGCCTTCATTCTCCATCCTTGCTCATAAGCGCCCCGTTCATGAACTGAAGCAGTAGGGGAGGTCGGCGCTGAGACACCTCCTTCCTGCCCGGCCTGGCCCCCACTCCGCACCTGCGTCCACCCTAGCTTCCTCGTGCCTTCGGTCTCCCTTCTCTGTGCAAACTCAAGACCAATGACATGCATGTTCTTATTTCCTACCTTCTTACCCCAGAGTTGGCCCACCAAATGCACCACGCTTTTCGCACTTACTCTGTTTCCGCTTAGTCAAGTGCCCAGGGAATATTTGGCTTTTAGCTCCAAGGGAGCGTCCTCTTCCCCCCGCACAGACAGGCCCTGGTAAGTCATCGGGTGGCCTAGCCCAGCCCTTGGATTCAGCCACTTCCTGGTTTGCACATGTTTTAGAATCATAGATGATCCTGCAGGGAGCCACCTGGTCAGAGGTCAGTGCCCCCACGTCAGGGGTGACCTAGGAGCAGGTCACGGAGTCGGGGAAAGGCCGTTGGACGTCTTGCTGGCCGTGCCCCTCACAGGCAGGCAGGCACCTCCACTGAGAAAGGACAACAGCCTGGGCACCCCGGCCCCCCGACGCCAGAGAGCTCGCCCGCCGTCCTGCCAGCTGGCTGATGGGAGCCTGGACCCTGCTACGCTGTTACCGCAGCGGTCTCTGACTGTCGGGCCTGCACGTGTTTTGAGCCATGTGTGTTTCCTGTTCCGTGACCCGCCCGTGACCTCGGCCTGATTTTCTGTTGGTCTTGTGGTCTTTCTTGCTTTCATCTCCGAGAGCGCTCTGTGTATTTTGGAGGAAAACACTCCTCTGTGTCGTGAGGTGCCATTATCTTCCCTGGGTTTTGCCCTTTTCGCTTTCCCTTCTGTGTTGTGCTTTGGTTTGGTTTTCTGTATGGAAGTGGCTGTTGCTCACATTTGCAGTTTTTTTAAAACTCTGGGCCATTTTCAAAGTCCCTATTGAATCTGTTACAATACTGCTTCTGTTTCTTGGCTCTTTGGCTGAGAGGAACGTGGGGTCTCAGCTCCCCGACTGGGGGTCTAACGGGCGCCTTCAGCATTAGAAGGCGAAGCCTTGACCACTGGGCCACCCAGGAAGTCCGTATGCTTGCAGCTATTCGCCTCTGTGTTTTGGCTGCTGGATTCTAAGACATAGCTCCATGTCCCTCCACTCCAAGGTTATTCTATTCAGAGTCCCAGCAGGAATTACAGGGCACACCCAAAGTCAGGGGACTCAAGTAGAGGTTACATACAAAGGCACTAATGCCAAGGGCATGGGCAAGTTTTAGGGGGGCCCAGGGGCAGGGCGAGGATGGGGGCCCCGCGGCAACAGAGAGGCCATCACCCTGGGCCCCCAGGGATGGAGGAGTCATGCAGCCTGGAGGGAGGGAGCCGTGTAGACCAGGCCCCCCGGAGAGGGGCCCCCGTCTGGGGGGACCAGGAGCGAGCACCCGCCCTCATGTTCCTCACGCCCCCCATGTCTGGCCGTAGCTCCATGCTGGGAGAAGCCTGCCGTGGGTGGTGTCCCCATGGGCAGCAGTCCAGAGCCCAGAATGAGGCAGCGAGGGGTCCGAACTCTGTGTGATGGACGTGGGGGGCATACCCTCTGGCAGCACCTGCCGGGGCTTACTTTCACATTGACAACTTTGCCATAGGGTCTCTCTGGATGGACTCTGGGTGGTCCCTGCTTCCCTTCCCCCAGCAACTAGCCACTGTTCCCTACGCTGTTTACCACAAAATCCCGTTTTGCCCCCATTTGTCATATATTAATGTCCCATGGGCACACGGGGCTATTTCTGGACTTTCTCTGCTGTTCCAGTGGGTCGTGTGTCTATTCATATTCTGTATTAATCACCGAGGCCTTGTGAAGGTTTTAAGAACTGGGGAGACAAATGCCTCCGTGTTTGTCTCTTCTGCTTCAGTCTTGCTGGACTGCACTTGCTTGTTTATCTTGAGTGAATCTGCTTGTCTGTTTGTGAAGGAAGGAAACTCTTTAGGTCATTTGGGGAGATTATATAAACCTAGGCACTTATTAATAGATGACTCCCATCTTTAGCACGCAGCGACCTGGGGCTTCCCTGGCAGTCTAGGAGCTGGGGCTCTGCTTTCATTGCCAAGGGCACGGGTTCCCTGCCTGGTTCCCAAGCCATGCGGTGTGGCCAAAAAAAAACAGATTTTTTAAGAAACCAGTTTGTTCCTGTGTTTTGTCACTGAGAACAAACAAGCAAAGGAAGACAGCTGGCAGACTCTACCTGGCCAGGTGAGGAAAGCCTTTGCTGGCAGTGATGGGTCAGACCGACAGCCTAGGGGACGCAGAGAGACCACATCTCTCAGGCGCTGCTCCCGCAAAAATGCAAATCCCACATCTCATCCCGTGACATGACACGGCTGCAAAGTCAAACTGAGAGCATCCTCAAGAGAGGGGCCTGTCCTCTTCACCAATGCCAGGGTTGTCAACTCTCCATCAACAGCACTGAAGACGCTCAGTGTCCTTACGGACAAAGAAGGGAGAGCCACCTTCTCCAGATGAAGAGAGATGATGAGGACCTTCAACCCGCGGCTCCACACTGCCTTGTGTGGGTCCGGAAAAGGGGACCCCTGAGGATGGAATCCGCATGGTGGGTTAGAACACAGTATTGCTTCTAGGTCAAATCACCTGATCTGATCATTGTACTGTCAGTGTGTCAGGGAACACTCCTGTTCTTGCAAAACGCGCGATGGAATATTTAGGGGAAAAGAATGTCCTGCTACTGACTCTAAAATTGTTCACACACAAGAAAAATAGAAGTATGCATATAAATGTCGGGGGGAGTGATAAAGTAAATGTGTTCATTATTAACAATGGAGAACTGGGTAAAGGATACGTGGGAATTCTTGTTACTGTTCTTGCAGCTCGATGCTGGCGCGGTTCCTGGAACATGGTCTTCAGGCTCCTCCCCACGGCATCCTCGCAACAGCGGATGCTGCTTGGGTGGGGCTCGTGAGGTCCCAGTTGGCCACCAGCCTCTGGCCACAGTAAAACTGGGAGAAACAGCAGCAGCCTCAGGGACTGGATAACTCCTGGCCTTACAGAGCGCAGCCCAGGGCTCCAGGGAGCTGGAGTCCTCGGTGGTTGAGAACCCAGCCTCCAGAACCCTGCCAGGGGATCAGGGGATTTTGTATGTAGACAGAGCTGCTCTGGGAAGGACACAGAAATACATCCTGTGGGTGCAGAGGAAGTCTCAGATCAGGGACAGAAGGAAATGGGGCTCGGGAAACGGATGCTTTTCCTCAGTCAGTCGCAGAGGCGCTAAGAGGTGGGAGCCGGAAGGAATAGCAGGGAGGTGGGGGGGGGGGGGGCTGTGTGCACAAGGGTGTGGGCCCGAGGTGGGGGCGGGGGGCCCCATCTGGGCCAGAGTCCCGGTAAGTGGGGTCCAGCGTTGCTGACTGCTCTGGTGCTGTGCTCGGAAGGCAACTGGAGTGTGTGCGTGCATCTGTGCTGTGTGTGTGTGTGTGTGTGTGTACGTGTATGTGTGTACGTGTGTGTGTGTGACAGAGACCACGAGCAGCTGGGAATGGGGCCCATCTGGGTTCCTGCTGGTGCTCGGACTGGACCCGAGTTCCCCGAGGTCATTATCCCCAGCTCTTGGCCGCCCAGAGTAAGGAGCAGCCCAGCTGGGCAGCCGGAGCCCAAGGTCCCAGAGCCGGACGTCCCAGCGGGTGGCTTCTGCCCCTGACCGGCTCCACAACGGGTCAGGACAGGACTGAACAGCGGGCGCCCCTGCAAGACCCCAGGTCTGTGATTGGAATGCCGACTGCACGAAGGGAGGCAGGGAGCCACTCCGGCTGGATGGATACAGCCCCCGCTGCCTCCCCAAGGGCCTGTTAGTGAAGGCAGAGGCCATGTCCGGGCTAAACCTGAGTCCTCTGTGCGGCGTCCCACAGGTTGGAGGGGGGCATGCCGGGGGGCGGAGGAGGAGGATGGCAGACTCTCTGTGGGTGATAGAGTGTGGACGTCCCGCACGCCCCATGGCGTCTATCCGCGCCAGCGTCCGCTCACTGCTGAGCCACTGCATCTGGAAGAGCAACGATGCCTGTGCAGGGAAGGGGCTGGGCCCCAAAGGCAACGCCGCATGTGCAGGAACGGGGCTGGGCCCCAAGAGTACAACTCGTGTGCAGGGAAGGAGCTGGGCCCCAAGAACAACGACGTGTGTGCAGGAACGGGGCTGGGCCCCAAGAGTACAACTCGTGTGCAGGGAAGGAGCTGGGCCCCAAGAACAACGACGTGTGTGCAGGAACGGGGCTGGGCCCCAAGAGTACAACTTGTGTGCAGGGAAGGAGCTGGGCCCCAAGAACAACGACGCGTGTGCAGGAACGGGGCTGGGCCCCAAGAGCTGGCGGCATCACCCCAGGCTTTCCACCGGCAGATTCTGCAGTCCAAGGATGGGATCTCTGTGTAGCTGGAGAATGTGACCTTAGATCAAGGGGCGTGAAATACACTCCAGAGAAAAAGAAGGGGCTCATCTACCCATTCTCTACACGGTCAGCCCAACTGCAGACTGGTGTGCCCTCTCCCCCTCAGCCTTGTCTGGAAATAACCTCCCAGAGTCAGGCTGCTGGCTGTGAAAAAGAAACGAAAGACGTAGTCCTTGAAAACTGGACACCGTGTACCTCCTGTGGACCAGAATTCCAGAGGGCTTATCAGCTCCGGCTTGGTTGTATGTTATCTGGTACAACCCTGTGCAATTAGAAACAAAATAATCCAATTTAGCCGACATTAAGCAGCAGCTACGTAGTGGGCATGCTGCTAGCTGCCAGGACTTTCAATATAACCAGGTCTCTGGTTAATTCACACACTTCTGACGGTGCTGGTGGTTGTCAGGGAGGCAGTTAGTATCAGAATTGCTTAAGGAACAACTTTGTAAGTAGTCACTAGGGTCTTTAAAAGAAGAGGAATCTTTACATTGAACATTTGCTTATTTTATAGAATACTGTATACTCTTGAGACAAGTGTCTCTTTATCACAAAAGTGATTATTCCTCTTAGTGTAAGAGATTACAGAAAAATGAGTTATTGCTATTTAGTCTCTCTGTCCTGTCCGACTCTGCGACCCCACGGACTGTAGCCCTCCATCCAGGCTCCTCTGTGCATGGGATTCTCCAGGCAAGAACACTGCAGTGGGCTGCCGTGCCCTCCTCCAGGGCATCTCCCCACCTGGGCACTGAGCACGTGCCTCCTGCATTGGCAGACGGATTCTTTACCACTGGGCCACCTGGGAAGACCTGCAGAGAAATGAGTGTGCTGGGATTTTACACACGCCTGTGTGCGCGCACACGCACACACACACCCACACCCACGTCTACACTGCCTGTCTCCACTTGAGAACAGATCAGTTGTCTCTTCCGAGTGAAGACGAGGCTTTTGGGGTTCCCGTGCCGCTTCTGTTTCCTCCCCGCTTCCTCTTCACCTTGTTGCGCTTCTGCTGCTGGTTGCATGGAGTTTCCCCCAAGGTATGTTCCTGCCGTGGTCCCTGTGACTACGGGCTGTCTGAGCCAGGGTCTTCGCAGGCGTGATCAGGTTAGAATGAGGCCGTACTGGTGACGGGGGTGGCTGTCCTTACAGACGGACACTCTGACACACAGACACACAGAGGCTGAGACTCGGGTGGGACAGTTAAAGCCTCAGACACCCCGGGCTGCTGGCAACCCCCGGAAGCCAGGAGAGGGCCTGGGACAGCTCCCCCTGCGAGGCCCCGGAAGGAGCTCACCTTGCCATCACCTCAGCTGTGGGCTTCAGCTTCCAGAAGAGGAGAGGAGACCTCTCTGCTGCCCCCAGTTTGGGGTGCTTTGTTACAGCAGCCCCGGCCGACCTGTGCAGCCTTGCGCCGTCCAGCGTTACATCAGCCACAGTCTGCTTGGTGACAGCGGGCCCTGTTGATGTTCGACCTGCGCTCTATCTGTAAACAGACTCATTTTCCATTACCTGTGCCTTTGGGCACACGTGCTCCCTTTCTCAGCGGTTATTTCGACTCATCTTCGGACTCTTGAAGTGGTCTGGTCCTCCCCCTCTCCTCCCCTGCCCGCCCCCTCCCTCCCGCCCTCCCCTGCCCGCCCCCTCCCTCCCGCCCTCCCCTGCCCGCCCCCTCCCTCCCGCCCTCCCCTGCCCGCCCCCTCCCTCCCGCCCTCCCCTGCCCGCCCCCTCCCTCCCGCCCTCCCCTGCCCGCCCCCTCCCTCCCGCCCTCCCCTGCCCGCCCCCTCCCTCCCGCCCTCCCCTGCCCGCCCCCTCCCTCCCGCCCTCCCCTGCCCGCCCCCTCCCTCCCGCCCTCCCCTGCCCGCCCCCTCCCTCCCGCCCTCCCCTGCCCGCCCCCTCCCTCCCGCCCTCCCCTGCCCGCCCCCTCCCTCCCGCCCTCCCCTGCCCGCCCCCTCCCCCCCTCCCCCGCCCTCCCCCTCCCCCCTCCCCCGCCCTCCCCTTCCCCCCTGCCCCCTCCCCCGCCCTCCCCCTCCCCCCTCCCCCCGCCCACCCCCTCCCTCCCCCTCCCCCTGCCCTCCCCCCTCCCCCGCCCCCCCCGCCCCCCACTGTGCTGGGTGCTTTGCCTGGCTGCTCACTCCTTTGTTTCATCCGACACCTGCTTGAGGAGCTCCTTCCAAACACTCTGCTCTGAATGAAAGAGGTAACTTGACATGACTCCTTCCGTCCCTGAGACCGGGTTGTTTTTCTCTGCAAGCAGCTTAAAGTCTGTTTCCCTGGTGCCTTAGAGTATGGCCCCGGCGGAGGGAAGGCCTTGACCTGATCGGGTTTACGTGTCGCGCAATCTGGACTTTGTTTCATGAACCAAGACCTGCTCCGCCTCGCGGCAGGTTCACCCGCCTCTCGCAGGAAACGCCCCGGGATTCAGGGCCTTCCCCTCGGGCAGTCTGACAGCAGCCCTCGCCCACCGCCTCCTTCCGTTACCCTTTCTCACAACTGATGCCACCCGCTCAGTCAGGGAGAGAGACAGCCCCCATCTCAGCTGGGGGGACCCTCCCTTATGGCTTCTGGGCCTTAAAGACTGGCTGTGCCCTGGACTCTGTCCTGGAATCTTTCCCTGCCCTTGGTTTCCGGTTTTTAAATGCACTTTTTCGGGTTGTATTCTTTCCTCCTTGGTGGCTGTTGGAAAATCCTATTTTTTTGCCAGTTTGAATTTTTTTTCTTATTTTTATTGAAAGTTGGGAAGGAAAGTTCTGTAAAGCCATCTCATTTTAATAGTGAACTTATGGTAAACTGATGTTTGATATAATAGCAGCTAATAAAAGTGATGAAAGGCCAGGACACCAGGAGAGTGTCTAACGGACTGCTCCCGGGCCGGGGCGGACCCCAGCGAGGCAGGTCGAGGAAGGCCGCGCCCGGACCGTGTTGGGTGTGGTCTCTATACGTTCGTTGCCAGGGATGGTCAGGCTAGATGGACGGGGGCTCGGATAGGTCGCCAGGCCGAGGCGTCGCGGGCTGACAGGTCCTTCTGCGTGGCTGGGGCGGGGCGGCTTGAGCTGGCGAACTGTGCTGTCATTGGTCCCCAGGATCTGGGAGGCTCCTTCCGTTAGAGACCTCCCCCGCCAGCGGGCGAGAGAAAGGGGCAGCCCATCATGGCCCCCGGGGTCCGGCCTTACAGCAGTAATAAGAGTGATGATGTCGATGGGGTACGTGGATGAAGACACTGCTACTCAGACTTCCATCCCATCATCCTTCTTCTAGGGACATGGCAAAGAGGAAAAGGACGCCAAGGAGGATTTTGCTTGAGAGGCAGTGTAGTAGGCCTCTCCGGAGGGACAGAACCAGTGGGATCTATGCATCTGTCTGTCAGTGTCTATCTTGTTGCTGTTTTTCAGTTGCTAAGTCATGTCCAACTCCTTGCGACCCCATGGACTGCAGCACGCTAGGCCTCCCTGTCCATCACCAGCTCCCGGAGTTTACTCAAACTCATGTCCATTGAGTGGGTGATGTCATCCAACCATCTCATCCTCTGGCATCCCCTTCTCCTCCTGCCCCCAATCTTTCCCAGCATCAGGGTCTTTCCCAATGAGTTGGCTCTTCGCATCAGGGGCCAGAGTATTAGAGTTTCAGCTTCAACGTCTGTATCTATGCCTTTATACAATCTACACCTGTATCTATTTCCTCTATACCTCTTCTTTCTCTATCTCCCTCCCTCCTTCCCTCTTTCCTTTCTTTCTTCCTTCTTTCGTTCTATCATCTATAGAGTGATTTATTATGAAGAAAATAGCTCATCTGATGATGGAGACGGAGAAGTGCTATAAACTCAAAGGCCTGAGGATGGGAGATATAAGTGCTGTGAGTCCCATTCCAAGTCCCAGGACAGGAGACGATGCCGGTCCCAGCTCAACAGTCAGGCAGAGAGAGAGAGAACACCCCTTCCTCCTCTTCCCACCCCGTTTTGTGTCTTCAGGCCTCCAAAGGTTTGGATGAGGCCCACCCACGCTGGGAGGACTACCTTCTCCACTCAGTTTATGGATTCAGATGCCAGCCTCTTCTGGAGACACCTTCACAGAAACACTGAGCATAACATTTAACCAGATACCGGGGTGACTTGTGACCCAGTCAAGTTGACAGATCAGATGAACCATCGTAGCCAGTATTCAGCATAATAGCCAAGAATTTAGACCCTGGACTCAAACAGACACAGGTTTGACTTTTTCTGCTATTTACATGCTGTGTGGTCTCCTCTTAGCTCCCCTGACCTCTCTGTGCCATCGTTTCCTCATCTGTAAGATGGAAATGAAAGAAAACCTAGCTGTGAGGCTGACAGGTGATTGTGAGTGAAAGCCACTTAAGACTGGAGTTTCAGAATGCTTAACCTGGATGGTAACTCAGAGTCAGTCTGCTCCTTTCTTATGTAAATATTGCACAGATCAACAAGACTGGAACTCAGAAAGTCTCAGCTTGCCTGCCTCCAGGGAGAGGGCAGGGGAGGGCGTTCACACCTGGCGGCCAGAGCGAGCGGAGTTACGAGATTATAGGTCCCGCCATGTGCAGCAGCCTTTGTGAGACAGAGCCGGGCCAGCCTGCTTGCTCGGCCTCCTCGAGTGTCCCTGGTCATCAGGGCCTGCCATGCTGACTGGGCCGTGTCTACAGCAGGCTCTGAGGCCACTGGGTTATTCTACTTATGTAAACTGTTTTGTTTATGCTGATGAAGCTGTCTTCAGTTCAGTTCAGTTCAGTTCAGTCACTCAGTCGTGTCCAACACTTTGCAACCCCATGAATCGCAGCACACCAGGCCTCCCTGTCCATCCCCAACTCCCAGAGTTCACTCAGACTCACGTCCACCGAGTCAGTAATGCCATCCAGCCATCTCATCCTCTGTCATCCCCTTCTCCTCCTGCCCCCAATATCCCCCCCAGCATCAGAGTCTTTTCCAATGAGTCAGCTCTTTGCATGAGGTGGCCAAAGTACTGGAGTTTCAGCCTCAGCATCATTCCTTCCAAAGAAATCCCAGGGCTGATCCCTTATGATTATACAGTGGAAGTCAGAAATAGATTTAAGGGCCTAGATCTGATAGATAGAGTGCCTGATGAACTATGGAATGAGGTTCGTGACATTGTATAGGAGACAGGGATCAAGACCGTCCCCACGGAAAAGAAATGCAAAACAGCAAAATGGCTGTCTGGGGAGACCTTACGAATAGCTGTGAAAAGAGGAGAAGCGAAAAGCAAAGGAGAAAAGGAAAGATATAAGCATCTGAATGCAGAGTTCCAAAGAATAGCAAGGAGACAGAAGAAAGCCTTCTTCAGCGATCAGTGAAGTTGTCTTCATGTGTCCCCATTTCGCTATGAGTTTTATCTTTTGCTCATACTAAATATGACCTTTGATCTACAGTACAGCACTGGGAACTCTGTTCAATATTTCGTGGCAGCCTGTCTGGGAGGGAGTTTGGGGGAAAGTGGATACATGTATATGTATGGCTGAGTCCCTTCACTGTTTACCTGAAACTATCACAACGTTGTTAATCGCCTATGCATGCAATGCTTGCGTGCTCAGTCATGCCCGACTCTGGTATATCCCAATACAAAATAAAGTTTTTAAAAAACTGGGATCATCTAGGCCAGCACTGTCCAATAAAAATAACCAGCTATAACTGTACTTTTAAATCTTCTAGCAGCAATATTTTTAAAAACATAAAAGAAACAGATTAACTTAAATAAATAAATAAATATGACCATTAACTTAAATAAATAAATAAATATGACCTTCGCTGGGCGGAATTTTTTTAAAGCGATTCGGTGAGTGCTGGGAGCTCAGCCATCATCCCTCAGGGCGTAGATACTCGCTGTGATTTATTCATCACAGCAAACCTCTGAGCCCAGAGCCCCCACCTGACATCCTTCCATCGTACCCTTATGTGGCCTGATGACACAGCAGAAAGCGGGTTCTCCTCCTCTTTGGGCCGTCCGTGGGGAAAACGAGGCACAAACTTGGCCAACGTCCACCCAGCGACTGCGTGTTGCAACAGCTCGGCAGCAGGCGGCCCTCCTGGGACGGGAAGGGCCTCGGGCCATCACGTTCCCCTGTGGGCTGCACGGCCTGTCTGTGGCGTTCCGTGCTCAGGCGTGGGCTCAGTCATGTCTGACTCTCTGTGACCCTGTGGACTGTAGCCCTCCAGGCTCCTCTGCCCATGGGATTCCCCAGGCAAGGATCCTGGAGTAGGTTGCTATTTCCTCCTCCGGAGGATCTTCCCGACCCATGGAAGATGGTGTGCACCCACCCAAAGCCAGGGGAGCAGGACCCTTCAGGCAGGGAATAGGCTGTTTGACAATGTGGTTTGAATGTCTCTCATTTTAATATGGCGTTTTCTAAGGAAACAGCTTTATGGCTTGTATCTCCAGCCCTCTCCTCCCTCTTTTCCTGGCCACGCCCCCACCGGCCACACCCACCGGCCACACCCACCGGCCACACCCACCGGCCACACCCACCGGCCTCGTCCCCCCTGGTCTACCAGGCGTAGCTGCTGCAGAGGTGTCTCTCTGGCTCCGCTCCCCCCACTCCCCGCGCCACCCCCTCCTCCCCCTCACCACCCCCGAGGCCGTTCCCTGAACGTGCGAGGTGTGCAGTCCACACTTGTAGAACTGACCTGGATCAGTGAATTAATTCGTATTTAAAGGATGATGGTTTCATAACACTGCCAATATTCCAAGTAAATTTCAAAGGCAATTCTAAATGGAGTTTTTTTTTTTTTGCCAGGGAAATTCACTGAAGGATGGCTGCTGTAAAGTCTTAACACCATGGTGGTTTGTCTTGCAAGCATATCTGAGTCCCAGGGTCTCTGTCCTCCAAGGATGCGTCTGTCTGGGCTGCTTCTGTCACTGGCCGTCCACAAGTTGTCCCTGGTGGAAGGCTACCAGCCGAGTTACACAGGGATGATGGAAGTTCTGACTTCTGCCAAAACTGTCTTGTGTCTTTATGAAAAGTGCTAGATTTGACAAGCATCCCTGGTGGCTCAGACGGTAAAGAATCTGCCTGCCGTGCAGGAGACCTGGGTTTGACCCCTGGGTAAGGATGATACCCTAGAGAAGGGAATGGCAACCCACTCCACTATTCTTGCCTGGGAAATCCCATGGACAGAGGAGCCTGGAGGGCTACAGTCCATGGGGTCACAAAGAGAGATACAGTCCGAAGAGTCTGGCGGGGTGTGGTGAGGAGTATCTGTTACTGCAGGAGGCTTCGTTCCCACAGGGACTCTGGAGCCCACGGCCCTCAGGAGCTGTTGGCGAGACCAGCTGTGGCGCACAGCTGCCCCAGGACGTGGTGTGACCTCAGTCAAGGCTGCTTTCTTTAGCGGTGGGCAGTTCCTGGTGGCGACCCACTGGGGCCTCTGTCTTCGAGGGATTTGGTTGAGAAAGGTTAGACTCTGAAGCCTGGAAATCAGTTCTTCCCATGGCATGACCTGAACATCAGCCTGGCTCTGGAGCGGCCACAGGCTAGGAGCATCGAGAGTCAACTCATTTCATCTCCAATGTTTGCAGGGACAGGAGGCTGGCAGAGGCCCCACAGACAGCCCTCTCGGCCCTGCGTTCCTCTCCGTGGCCATGAACTTGGTGGGTTTATGACCTTCTGCCCTGGCAGGCCCCAATTCTACCAGCAGTCAGCATACTTGGTGATCTAAAATTTACAGTCTTCATTTTGTTTCAGTTCGGAGTAACTAGGCTTTGTACCAACTGCTCTGAACCCTCCTCGTTGCGGGAGGCCTTATGGAGGCAGTTGGCTTATGGGAGGTGCGTTAACACTCATTGTGCCCTGTCCGCCCTCTTCGTAAGGTGCGCATCTTACTGGCAGCCACCAGGGTCCCCATGACTGCAACACAATCGGCCCCTCCGGGCAAATCTGGGAAGTGCGTTCAAGAACTGCTCTGAAGTCTTTGCTCAGGCTTGCAGAGTAGCGCCTTTATTCTACCATTAACCCAACCTCACAGGTCACTGGGGCCCGTGAGCATCTTAGAGGGGCCCGAAGCTGGCGACTGAGTGCCCCTTTTTCTTTCTTAGAGGCACACAATCCGTCTGGGTTAGAAGCCTGGCCCAGCCATGGGACCATCGGCAAGATAACGCACCTCTCTGTGCCTCGGGCTCCTCCTGTCTAGCGGAGAGCTGGGGCTAGCACGCAGGGGGATCCCACACAGGCTGCTGTTACCATCACCCCTGCTCCGGGGTGGGGGGCACGCTAGCGTCAGGGGAGCTGGTTGAGGTGTCAGCACCAGATCCAGACTAGAGCTCAGGGGTTGTGACAATCACCTTTTCTTTATTTTCAAAGTGAGGTTTTTACAGCTGTTGTAAAAAGGCAGGCTCCTGAGTGCCCCTTGTCACCGTGGAGGCTGACATGCGTCAGACCTGGGGCTGTGCTGGAGATGCCCACTCTGGGTGCCCCAGGGCTCCAGAGCGCCCATGTCCCCCCCACCCCCGCCATTGGGAGCTTACTCCTCACTGCCTGGACCACGGGGCTGGCCTGGACGACCTCATCCTAACCGGGAGTCTTGGTCCTCCCTCCTTTCAGTCCTTTTTCAAAGGCGGGAGCAGGAAGAATGCGCATTCTCTCTACAGGGTGTATACAGGTTTTTACAGTACAAGCCTTCTCTGGCCTCTTCGAGAAATGCGTTGTTTTGTATTTTTCTATGTCCGTCTTCTTCCTAACGTCTAACCCTTGGCGTTGGAGCAGTATCTACGGAGAGCAGAGAACAATACCCAGAGGGGTGCCTTGGTGTGGTGTGTGTGTGTGTGTGTGCGTGTGTGTGCTCAGTCGTGTCTGACGCTCTGCGGCCCTGTGGACTGTGGCCCGCCAGGCTCCTCTGTCAGCAGGTTTCCCAGGCAAGAATCCTGGAGCGGGTTGCTACTCCCTCATTCAGAGGATCTTCCCGACCCAGGGGTTGAACCTGCGTTTCTTGTACTGGCAGGCAGATTCTTTACCTGCTGAGCCATCAGGGGAGCCTTGGGGATTCTACGAATCTGTGCTGGATGAACGAAGGGTTCATAGTGCTAAGTGAATGAATGAATGAATCAGCGGGGCATTCAGACACAGGTGGACTCATCCCAAAGCCCCGCCTGAAACGGCCAGGGGATGCCATGGTCCTCAGAGGTGTCCATGAGGTTCCAGACAAGCGTGGGAAGCCCCCCATTCCAGAGGGTCCTCAGGGCCCTGCCTGAGGGGCACCAAGGGCCCCAGCCCTGGGGCAGCACCGAGGATGTGGCAAGGCTGGCACTGGCAGGGCATGGGCACTCAGGACTGCAAGGGCACAGAAGGCGAGGTCCCGCAGGAGCTAGTCTCCCTTCCTCTCAGCAAGTGGCCTCAGGAGCCCAAGGTCAGGATGGGGCATGACGCCTCCTCACTTGGACTTGCATGATTCCCGGGGAGCCCCAGAGTGGGCAGGGCACAGGCTCACAGCCCAAACCCAGGACAGGAGGTGGGGCGGCAGGGAGCCTGGGAGGCCCGCTTGTTCATTTTCTTCCTTTACCCCACATATCTTTTAACTAAGCTTTCTCCCCCATAAACAATTGCCAGGGGCAAAAAAATGGGAAGCGCCAACACAGGAATCAGCTCAGTTCAGTCGCTCAGTCGTGTCCGACTCTTTGCGACCCCACGGACTGCAGCACGCCAGGCCTCCCTGTCCATTACCAACTCCTGGAGTTCACTCAGACTCATGTCCATCGAGTCGATGATGCCATCCAGCCATCTCATCCTCTGTCGTCCCCTTCTCCTCCCACCAGGAATACTCCTTGCTTTCTCCGCGGTTACCAGCTGCCAGTGAAGACGGCTGATAGATGTCAGGAAATGCCGTGGAAAACTGAAGTTTCTTGTGCAAAAGGAACTTTCAAAGAAACTTTTAAACTTTCAAAGTAAGGAGACATTAAAGTTTAAAAATAAAGAAAGGAAAACGGAAATTTCAGTCTCTCGTCTAACTGATCAATGAGAAAAAAGCTGGAAACTGGACCTTGGTTGGTGATCACAGGCCGGTGGAAGGGCACACTGATGAGTCCTCAGGAAGTGTGGAACGAGGGAAACATGTGAACCCGCCTGTCCAAGCCTTCGTCAGGAGTTCTTTTTACGGCTCTCCGGATCTGAACAGTTGTTTTAAGAGTAGATGGTGTACAATTGCTACATTCTCAATGAGTAACCACGTACAGCACCTGGAACTCTGCTCAATGCTATGTGGCAGCCTAGATGGGAGGGGAATCTGGGGGAGATTGGATATATGCATACATATGTTTGAGCTCTTTCACTGCTCACCTGAAAATATCACAGCATTAATCAGATATGTTGTCCTTCAGTTGCTAAGTAGTGTCCAACTCTCTGTGGCCCACTCTCTGTGGCTGTAGTGGACTACAGCCGCCAGGCTCCCCCATCCCTCACTGTCTCCGAGGAGTTTGCTCAAATTCATGTCCATTAAGTTGGTGATGCTGTCTAACTATCTATCTTCAATATAAAATAAAACTTTTTTAAAAAGAATAAGGTATTCAAATTTGGAAGGAAAATAGTCCTCAGCCCACACGCCCTCGGGTCTTTGTCCCCTGGGACCTGGCCTGCTTACCGGAGGGAAAGGCCTGGGCGTCTTACTGGACTTGGCGTCATCCTGCAACTCAGCAGTGCTGAGAAAATTAGGGTCTTGGCTTTATCTACATCTAATTCGGTCTTCCTTCTGAGCCCTGCCCACTGGTTATCAGGGGAAGCATTTTTAATTATGCTGTATTTTTAATTAAAAAGTGTAAATTCATGTCCACTGTGATTCAGATTTTGACCTGAAAATGTAAACAATTTCTTGGCATAATTCTCTTTTTCTGGGCAAACACGCCCAGACACTGGCTGCCTCCCCACCTGTCTAATGGGTGGAAAGTAGGGGCACCAGAGATGCTGGCGTTGACCTGGCACCCCCGGACCGTGTCGTCTGCTGAGGGCCGTCCCACACCCCGCCAGTGGCTGCCCTCAGGGGATACTGTCATGGGGTCGGGCTCGTCTGGTCTCCCGCTGGTGCCCACCTGGCAGAGGAGCCTCGCCTGCACCCAGGTCTGCAGACCCAGACCTCTCTCTGCACCCGGAGCTCTTAGCCGTGCAGCTGGGCTCTGCAGTGGGGTCATCGTGCGCAGCTGTGACCACCCTGTGGCTGGCCTGGCGGGGGGTCTGGCCTTGCAGTGTCCATGGCCCTTTGACACTGGACCACCCAGGGCCACCTCTGCCGTGCCCAGCTGTACCACGGGCGGATGTGGCCTCCCCGGGGTTGGCAGTGGCAGCTAGGCCCTGAGCGCTTTCCGGAGTCTGAGAGGGCAGCAGGAACAAAAGCCCGCCGTGCTCTGGGCTCCTGCCTGGACCGGAGGCCTCTTTCCTCTCTGGGCCGAAGCCACAATGGAGAAAGAGAAGTGAGACCTGCCCTCTGACCCCTGGGGTCCCCTCTCCCCCTGTCCCCCTCCCCTCCTACATCAGACCCGTCTCACCACT
Source organism: Budorcas taxicolor (assembly GCF_023091745.1). Lineage (NCBI taxonomy): Eukaryota > Metazoa > Chordata > Mammalia > Artiodactyla > Bovidae > Budorcas > Budorcas taxicolor. The sequence continues at coordinate 10,446,004 of NC_068920.1, forward strand.
GAGCTCAGGGCACGGCCCTCGTGGGTGGGGGAGCAGAAGTGCCTCTTCTGTGCCAGGGAGAGAACCCCAGGGGGAGAGAAACATCAGAAGAGCCTCTCGCAGGCCAGGCTCCTGGCTGAGCTGTCCTGCCCTGTAGGCAGGGTCTGCAGGTCCAGCACCGCCCTCGCTTCCCTCCTGGGCTCCGGTCCCTCGCTCACCCCGTCCCCTCCTTGTCTCCACTCCTGCAGTCGGTGAGCAGCCTGGGGAGGGGGCAACAGCTCACAGGTGGTCCTCAGGGGTCAGCGCTGTGCATCCCCGAGGTGGACCCCGTCCAGTGGGCTCTCCGGTAGGGCTGCCAGCAGGAGGACCAAGCCCCTTACTCAGTTAGCGATGGCAGTTTTTCCTTGCTTCTTCAGCTGTTGGCTGTAAATTTGGGGGTGGGGGAGGGGAAGAACCGCTGGGTAGGAGGCCCGCACTGTGGGGCTGGGAGCACCGACAGTGCCCAAGCGTGCACACACGTGTTGACGTGTATTTCTGTTTCTGGGGGACCTTTGTGTGCATCTGTCTGTCCGCTCCAAGCTTGACGCCCTGGCCGCCTGTTGAGTGGCGGCGGAGGTGGAGATTAGGCTCTGAAGCAGCCGGTCGGGCTGAAAGCGCACGCAGAGAAACTATCCGTGGGAAGCCCCTGAAATGGCCCGTGAGCGCAGTGAGCAGAGGCCGGCTCTGTGAGCTCCACACACACCGCTTTCCTCTGTCGTCAGGCCTCACTTCTGCGCATCTGCCTGGGTCCTGGGCCGGGGGTGGCTCTTTGTGGGGGCAGAGTTGTGTGAACCACACGCACCTTCCATCAGCCCCGCGGGTGTGGGAAGAGGCTCACACCACCCCAGATGCTGCCGTGGCGCCGGACGTCCAAGGTCGAGGTGCCACAGGGCGGGTTTCTCCGAGGCCTCTGTGTCCTCCGACGCCCGTCCCTCTGGAGCCTCTTTTGGGGTCCGAACCTCCTCTTCTAAGGACAGCAGTCAGAACGGGTTAAAAACCACCCTGACCGACTCATTGAACTTGAACTCTTAAAAGTTCTGTGTCCCATCACAGTGACATTCTGAGGTCCTGAGTGCTAGGACGTCAGCATGGATTTTGGAAAAGGGGACAGAATATGAGTCTGCCAGGATTCGCTTTATGGCGCAGTCTATAATCTCTCTTCTGCTCTTGCCCCATCACCCTCAGTGCCCCAACCAGCAACTGAACTCAGGCCACCCCAGCGACATCCTGGAGTCCTGACCAGTAAGGTCACAGGAGACCCGCTAGTAGTTTCTGCAAACAGTCTGTGGACACTTTAGAAAGATTTTGTGTTATACAAAAATAGTATATGTGTTAAATAAAGCCTATTGTGTAATTGGAATACTCTAATCATATTCTTTTTCTACTGGATTTGTTAAATTTAAAAATATAAATTTTTAGGGCTCATTGTGAACTTGTGAAAATAACCTTGAATTCCTAATTTTTTTTTTTTTTTTTTTTTGCTTCAAGTAATTCCACACAATGTAGTCTGTGTGGAAATGTTGATGATTGCTGCAATTTGTTTGGTGATGATATCTTTCTCCAGTAACATTCCTCTGAGCCTTATTTGATATCTTGACTTTAAAGGACTTCGGCCGTCTGGCGTGGTTGGCATTTTCTTGGAAGACTGTCACTCAGTCCTGTTTGTTTGCTGATGGAGAAGCAGGTGGGATCTTGGCTCCACGACCAGGATCAGATCTGCACCCCCTGTGCTGGAGGGCGAAGTCCTAACCACTGGACCACCAGCGCAGCTCCCCCTGCTCGAGTCTTCATTTCTACCTTTCCCCTCTATCATTAGTTGCAGGAATGTACCTTAAAAGCAGCATCAGGCTGACTTTTTGCTCTTTCACTTAGTCTATTCCTTTCTTCTCAAATGTGAGACGTAGCAAGGGGAGTCATTCCCTCTGTGCACGCTCTGCACTGTGATTAACGATACGTTCAGTCTTTCTCGTGGTGCCTTATTTTATGCTCTGTGTTCATTGTGACTTCCTGTCACTTCCTTTCTTTCGCCTTTCCTGCTTCTTCGTTGTTTGATCGTTCTATGTCTTCTTTTCTCCTCCAGGAGTATGAAAAATTGCATCTAAATGTTATCCCAATTGTGGTTACTCTGAAATTATTACAAACATATTTCATCCTGTACTGTTCTATCAAAGTGAAGAATTGGACATTGTTCATAACCGCCAGCCTTCCCATTGCCAAGAATTTGAATATGCATTCACTTCCCTTTCCCCCTTCTTATCACCTGGTTATTGTTAAGTACTCTGGGATTTTCTTCAAATTTCTCCTTCTCTTATTCATTCCTTTAAAAATAGTTTAAGACTCGTTAATTGTGAACATTACATGTAATGGTGAAGAGGGGCAGTTGCATTTGTTTCAATGTTTTACGATTGGGAAGAAGAGGGTTTTGGAGTGTGTGCCGCTCTTTATCCAGGAAGAATGTTTTAATGAACCCTCTGGCCATGCTGGCTTCCCTGATGCCTCAGCGGGTAAAACATCCGCCTGAAATGCAAGAGACAAGGAGACTTGGGTTCAGTTCCAAGGTTGGGAAGATTCCCTGGAGGAGGAAATGGCAACCAGCTCCAGTGTTCTTGCCAGAAACTCCCACGGACAGACACGACTGAGAGACTAAGGCCGTGCTTAGTCGTGTAAGAAAAGCGTCTACTCAGGCTTCCCTGGTGGCTCAGAGGGTAAAGCGTCTGCCTGCAGTGCAGGAGACCTGGGTTTGATCCCTGGGTCAGGAAGATTCCCTGGAGAGGGAAATGGCAACCCACTCCATTACTCTTGCCTGGAAAATCTGATGGACAGAGAAGCCTCTTAGACTACAGTCCATGGGATCACAAAGAGTCGGACACGACTGAGCGACTTCACCTTCAAACCAAGTGCAGCTGCTCCGAACTGATGATAAGGGTTTTGTTCCATTCAGTAGGTACTTGTTCATCCAGATGAAGACTGGCCCGTGGTGGACCCGTGGTGGAGCACTCTTTGTCTCGGGAGATGCGGGCTTCCTCCTGCAGGCAGCTTGCTCAGGACTCGGGCTGGCCTACAGCCTCGGTTCATTCGAGTGCTGGTTTTCTCTCCATCTCACGAGGAGGGAGTGACCGGGCCTGGGACAGAGCTGGTGTTCGGATCAGAGCTGTCCCAGCACGCATCTTCTGGATGGAAAGCCCAGGTGGTTAGAAAGAAGTCCTGTGAGTAATCCAGACCCTCCTCACTGGCCTGTGAGCATGGGGCATCGTGTTCGGGGTTGGGTGCGAATGACTCAGCAGGAAATGAGAGTCTTCGATCACCCTGTATTTTGAACAGTCGCCTTGCTCACTGCGTATTTTCTCTCTCTGCAGCTGCTTTTTGTAAATGCGGTATCTAATCATTCTTTTTTAAAATTTTTACTTACTTGTTGGTTTTTGGCTGTGCTGGGTCTTCGTTGCTGCGAGGCTTTTTCTGTAGTTGCGGGGAGCCGGGGCTACTCTCCGGCCGTGGCGAGCGAGCTTCTCAGCGTGGTGGCGTCTCGTGTTGCGAAGCACGGGCTCCAGGGCTCACAGGTTTCAGCAGCTGTGGCTCCGGGCTGAGTCGTTCGGCTTCCGGGCTCTAGATCTCGGGCTCAGTAGCTGTGGCCCGTGGGCTTAGTGGCCCCGCAGCATGCGGGGTCTTCCTGGACCAGAGATCGAACCCACGTCTCCTGCATCGGTAGGCGGATTCTTAACCACTGCACCACCAGGGAAGCCCCATCTGCAGTTTCTTTTAAAGCGCTTAATGCTGAGCTGCTCTCTGCGGCCGAGCGCTGCAGCCGGCTCCTCTCCCGGCCTCACCTGGTTGCTCTTGGCAACTGCATCTCCATGGCTCTTCCAATCCATGGCTCTTGAGTTAGGAGTGGCCGCTGAAAACCTCAGTGCAGATTCCGCTGGTGACACATGGCCTTCAGAAGCTAACGTTTAGAAGAATGTGTTTCTAATTAGATAATAGGCACCATCATTCCAAGCAGAGCCAGCTCAGCGGTTCCACTGCATCTCGGGTGGAGGTTAGCATGGTCAAGGTGGGGTTGTGCCCAGGCAGGCAGGCAGGTTGATCAAGTCAAGGCACCAGCTTGCCTAGGGCGCACCCAGGGCCAGGCTGGCATTACTAACACAGAGTACGGTGCTTTCGCCTTTCACACCTGCAGTCCTCACTTCCTGGGTTGCACTGCGGACACTGTTGGATGAGCCGTGTCGCTCAGGACACGATCCTGCTGGACTGCCAGACCCCGTCTCTAAGCTACGTGCGTCAGAATTTTCCCTGCCGTGGCTTTTCTGCCCTACGTTTTGCCACCATGCTCACTTCAGCTGACTTCCCCAAATCCTCTGGAGGCACTTGGGACAGATTCTTACTGCCTGGGAACAGCTGTACAAGGCGTGCAAACCACCCCCCTCTTGGCAACTCCTAGGACACCTGGTCGCCCCCTCCCCCTCTCACCTCCACTCCAGGTTCTTGGAGGGCAACGGGTGGGGGGAGTCCTTGATTTATCGCCGAGGCTGCACCTCGGCATCCCAAGGTGTTTTCCTGGCATCCCAAGTTGGAGTGAGAGTAGCTTTTCTAAACAATGCTTAGAAAGGGCGATTTGGTTCTCTGCAATAATTAGCACTGTAGTCAGAGTGCAAAAGAGCATTTAGGAGGGGAGATGTGGTGTGGCGTCTTCGGAAACATAACCCAGGAGAGGGGAAGGACCTGGGAGGATGGGGAGGACTCTGCTTCCATCATAGTTGATAAAACTCAGTACTGTGCTTGCCAGAAACGGCATCATTTGCTTCTCATAACACTACCATTGTATAACATGACTGATATGCCCACTTTACAGGGGAATGTGGGTCACGGAGAAAGCACATAATTTTAAATGTCACTCAGTTGGTAAGGAGCGGAGTCGGGATCCCCACACTTCAGCAGGACTCCAGAGCCTGCATCTCCATCGCTGCTGGTATGTCCAGAGCCTGTTTTGCACAAACTCCTCCATCAGTGTTGACTGGCTCAGAGAAGACGCATGCAAATTTCTAAACCCATCTCCTCTTCTTGGGTCTTGAGAAAGCTCATCTCCTCTTCAGCTCAGTTCAGTCACTCAGTCGTGTCCGACTCTTTGCGACCCCATGAATCACAGCACACCAGACCTCCCTGTCCATCACCAACTCCCAGAGTTCACGCAGACTCACGTCCATCGAGTCAGTGATGCCATCCTGCCATCTCATCCTCTGTCGTCCCCTTCTCCTCCTGCCCCCAATCCCTCCCAGCATCAGAGTCTTTTCCAATGAGTCAACTCTTCCCATGAGGTGGCCAAAGTACTGGAGTTTCAGCTTTAGCATCAGTCCTTCCAGTGAACACCCAGGACTGATCTCCTTTAGGATAGACTGGTTGGATCTCCTTGCAGTCCCAGGGACTCTCAAGAGTCTTCTCCAACACCACAGTTCAAAAGCATCAATTCTTCGGCGCTCAGCTTTCTTCACAGTCCAACTCTCACATCCATACATGACCACAGGAAAAACCATAGCCTTGACTAGATGGACCTTTGTTGGCAAAGTAATGTCTCTGCTTTTGAATATGCTGTCTAGGCTGGTCATAACTTTCCTTCCAAGGAGTAAGCGTCTTTTAATTTCCCGGCTGCAGTCACCGTCTGCCCTTACTGCGCTCTCACCACTGTATCTCTGTGGCTCTAACACCCGTGGTGGGCTTCCCCGGTGCCTCAATGGTGGAGAGTCCTCCTGCCAGTGCAGAAGACGCGGCTCTGACCCCTGGGTCGGGAAGGCCCCCTGGAGAAGGAAATGGCAACCCATCCCAGCTTTCCTGCGTGGAGAATCCCTTGGACAGAGGAGCCTGATGGGCTGCAATCCATGGGGTCGCACAGAGTTGGACACGACTTAACCACAGCGACAATATCCCGATGCTGAAATCTGCAGGCTTCTCCTGTCCCCTGAGGTACGGTCTGCTTTATCCTCATCATTAAAAAGATGTTGATGTTGAATTCACAGTCCGTCCATCTATGACCTTTCCCTGCTCAGCAGAGCGCAGGTAATTGTATTCAGAGATGTTTCCCAGCCTTGAAGGAAGCTGGAGGCTGCTGGGCTCCAGGCGCTCCTGGAGGGCTAAAGGCCTCCTCTGTGGGAACAGCATGGGTGACCCTTCGATTTTTGCTCTAGTGGTGAGAGCAGCCCCGTTAGCCCGGCTCTGTGATCCACAGACTCCAGTGAACCCGGCTTTTTTCCTCTTTTTCCCCAAATGGAGCAGGCTAACAGATTCGGCTGCTATTCAGAGAAGTGGTGAACGTGTGTCCGTACGTGTGTGTTTTATAAAACGAAACCTGAAGCCCAAAAAAGAAGCCAGTGGGCACTCCTGTTCTTTAAAGAATGACAGCGGGGTTGGGGGCGCCTCTCCCCAGCCCACAGTCAGGCAGCGGGGTCTGGACGAGACTAAGGCCGCCTGGACACACAGACTCCCCGTCGGGGTGAGTGGCCCAAGACCAGCTGGGGCGAGGCTGAGTAACGGAGAGGGTCCTCTGCTTCTTCTCGGTGTGTTTTCATTTCTAGTATCTAAGTTCCCGTCACTCGTCATTTTTCTGGGACGGGCTCCAGGTTTATTTTATCTCTGCTTTTCAAGGATTTGCACACAGTGGCGGGGGGGGTGGGGGGGGGTCACCAGATAGCTGTCAAATGAATGAATGTGAACTTTTGCTTTTTTTTTTTTTTTTATCAAATAGCTTTGTACAGTGTGATGCCGAGGCACGCTTCGGTCTCACCAGATCTTACTGCTGACACCAGGATGTCAACAGACTTCTGTGGCTGAAGCCCTAGCGTCACCTCCCCAAGCATCAGACAGCAGCTGCACGGGCAGGTGTGGGGAGGACGGGTCGCCAGGGCAGAGGAGACTGGGGACCCAGGCGCCGGCTGCTCGGCGCACACAAGGCCCACCTGCCGAGGCTGCTGCCAAGGCCGCTGCGGCACACGTGGGAATCCCTTCAGATTCTGAGGGCTGACGGTGCAAGTGAAGGGCCTCACCCAGAGCCTGCCTGCCCTCATTTTGGTTACAAACATGGTCTTTCCGTTTCCCGCGACAGGTTAGGAGCTGTCGGTCCTGTGGGGCAGCGGTGACGCCGCCAGGCAGGCCAAGAAGGTGTCCTTACAACACCCCCGCGTCTCAATGGAAGAGCTCTTTTGCCATCGCGGGGACCACGAAACACGCATGTTCTCAGCACCCATCTCCATCTGAGCTGTGGCGGCTCCTGAAAACCTACATTTCTCTGTGTTTAGAGCAGCCTCCGGGGATGCCAGAGTCTCCCTGATGGCTCAGCTGGTAAAGAATCTGCCTGCAATGCAGGGGACACAGGAGACGTGAGTTCGACCCCTGGGTCAGGAAGATCCCCTAGAGGAGGAAATGGCAACCCACTCCAGCATTCCTATCTGGAAAACTCCATGGACAGAGGAGCCTGGCAGGTTCCAGTCCAAAGGGTCGCAAAGAGCCGGACATGACTCAGCAATTGAGCCGCCACGCACAGGTGGAGGAAGGACATCAGTATTAGGCCTCAAGCTGGATTTCTTGAGAAGGCAGCTCGACGTGGTCCTCCTTGAGCAGGCTTTTTTTCTTTTTAATTAAGAGAAATCTCAATTGCTCAGAGTTAATAGCTTTAATGATTTGGGATGATTTGCAATTTGTCCTCCATTTTATTTTCCATAGTCAATCTTTCCCTTCGTAAAAGAGCAACGTTTTCATAACCGCTATTGTGGCCATGTGTCCACTCTCATTCCCCACTGAGGACAGGCAGAGGGCCAGACGTTTTTGAGCGCGCGTTTGTAAATAGTTTTTGTTTAAAATCATGGTATAACTCTATGTGTTGTGAAGGCAGGGCCAGAAAAGGATGCTTCAAAATGTATTTGCAAAAAGAAACCCATGGGTCAGCCCTGGGGAAACAGAATTATTAGTACTCAGTGTTCTCTCTCTCTGAAAAGAGTCTGGCCCACGGTCTCTTGCGAGCTTGCCGTTAAGCCATCAGCAAGACTGAATCATCTGAAGGCTCCACGGGGGCTGGAGAAGCTGCTCCCCAGGTCAACCCCCGGGATGTGATGGGAGCCACGACGACCTCAGATCCTCCCCGTTCCTGACGATGTGGGGGTCTCCACCGGGTACCCTGCAGCCCTTCCGTGAGTCAGAGTGAGAGAGCCGACGCCTCTAGTAACCAAGACTCTGACTCACCATCACTTCTGCACCGTTGGTCACACAGGCCAACCCCGGCCCAGAGTGGGAAGCACCACCCAGGCGTGCAGACACCTGGAGCAGCCTCAGGGAGGGTCACCTCCTCGGAGACTGGTGCCCATAACCCTCCTCTGAGGGGCCGAGTCATGCGTGTCTTTTCACGGCTCTATTAGGAACAGGGGTGGTTCGGTGAGAGGTACACACAGAGCTCTGTGGATGGTAAAGAGATGCTGGGCACTCAACAGAAGCTGGAATCAAAATACTCCTGAGGATAAGGCATAAGCAGAAATATTTTCTAATGAGCATAATAAATGCTGCAGATTTTTTTTCCTGATTTTCAGTTGTTTTCATTCATATTAATGAAGTTAGGCTTGAGCCCACATAGAATAGAATTAAGTGTCTGGGGAGGATCTGGACGGGCTCTAGCTGACTGTTTCCTGCCTGAGTACAGTAATAGACGCGGATTCTGTTCAAAACCCCGCAGAAGGATGAGGCACCATCGGAGAACGACCGCCCTCACGGTTATACCCCACACCGTTCCGTGCAGATTGACACAGAGCCCTTGCCTTCTGTGTTCTCAGAAAGCTGAAGCTGAACTTCCTGGGGAAAATGGCAAACCTAACTTCAACAGCTGTCTACTGAGAATCTGTTCATTTATAGATTTGAAGGAAAGTGTTATCTCCTCTCCTAACTTCTTCGTTCTCCACGAGTTCTTAATTCCTGAGACCAGAAAAGAAAAAAAACCGAAGTATTTTCACGGTCAAGTTGATATAAAAAATTCCCCATCATTTTCCCCACTGTTTTCCAATTTATGGAAAAATAAAGCTGACGTTAAAATAATGACAAGTACCATTTATTGTGTGTTTCTCGCATGCCTGACACGGTGCTGGGACATGGACACACTCTTTTATTTCATATTTCATGGTGATGCAGACCCAAGAGTAAGGGAAGTAAAGTAATTTGCCCGAGGTTGCAAAAGTTCCAGGCGAGGCTTGGGTCTCTTAACCACTGCCTTATCCATCATAGTCTACAAAATGTAAGTCTTCCTTCAGGAGAAAATGGCACTGAATTATAGAGCTTAATAAAACCTGATATGAGAAATGACTGACAGTTGCCTACTCAAGGATTGCTTTTGGTAAATGGAGTCTTACCATTCAATGTTTTAGGAAAGATGACCGCACACTGGCCTTTCTTCCACTTGAAATGTGTTTACCTCCCAGAACAAGCTTAAAAGATAAGTCTAAGCCACACAGATTCTTTTTTAAGAAAATCCTACTCTCCTTTTGATAAGCTTGATGCTGGTGAGTTGAAATGTCATAATAAACTAAGCCAGTAAGACCAGCTGTCGCCAGACTTTGGCTAAAACGACGCTAGGTCAGGCAAGGCGTGTTGCAACAAACGACGCTGGGTCAGGCAAGGCCTGTTGCAAGTCAACTTTGTGGAGAAGGACTGACAAAGAAAAGCAGAAAAGGCACCCACGCGCGAGCCTCATCCTCGGGCAGGAGCGGGCGGGCAGCCAGGGCAGTCCCGCTGCTTCCACGGGGTTAGGAATGGCCCCCTGAGCAGCTTCGGACTGCCTGTTCATTCCTTTAACAGGTGCTTACTGGGGTTGCTGTGGTGAGAATTGAACGGGCCTGTACATTAGAAAATCCACAATCATTCCTGGCACATAGCGCATTCTTAGTAAACACCCACGTTGCTTGTCCGTGTGGCTAAGTGCTTCTCACGGAGTGCCGGGTGAGGGAGACGCTGGGGTCCCATTTCACAGATGGTGAGATGAATGTGGAAGGAATTCTGCTCCTAGACCAAGGTCGCCGGGTAGGAGGTGGAATCTCGGGATTCTGACGCCAGAAGCCAAGTCCATCGTGGAGGTGACACCTGCCTCCCGAGGCAGGTGTGGGCTGGACCCAGGGGGCTTCCTCTGCTCCTCCCCGCCTTCCTTCAGCGCAGCCTGGGCACCTGTCGGGACCCAGGTCCTGCCTGGACGCCGGGGGTGATGGGGAGCCGGTGGACGGCATATGCCTCCCCTCGGGGGCTCACTGTCAATCCAGAGATGGAGCTCAACCCCTGGTCGCGATGACTGAGGTGCGAGGGCAGCGGGTTGACCTGCTCGAAGGAGTTATGTCTGGAGGAGCAGAGTCAGAGCTGAAATCTGAGGAGGAGGAGGACAGACAGGGAGCAGGGGGCACCAGGGAGAAGGGAGGCCGTGGGCCAGGCACTCCCGGGACAGCCGTGGTCCTTAGAGAACCCAGGGCGCTGCGGTCCGAGGAGCCAACGGGTGGGGATGGAGCTGAGAGAGGCCTGGAGTGGGTGGGTGGCCGTTTGGCTCGTGAGGATGTCACCCGCCACGTGAAGTGAGGAGGGATGTAGGGCTGGTATTCGGGTTTGCAGGGTGGTCCGGCTGGGCGTGGAGGGTGGTTTGGGGGCAGCAGCGTGCAAGAGGAGGCCGGCTTGGCCTCCAGTTCGCCGCTCATCCAGCCTCGTCCCCTGCAGCCTCCCGCACCCAGGACTCATCCGTGGGTCACTTGGATGCCAGCAGGACTTCAGAGCCTATCCCTCACTCTGGTTAGCCCACCTGCTTTCTCTCCGCCCAGAGACCACCCCCTCCACCGAGCGTCTTCCACCTCTTCTCTCAGCTTCCCCGCCTCCACTCACAGCTGCTGCCCTTCTTGCGATAAAAGCGTTACATGACACCATCTCCCTGGCAATTCTTCTCCACTAACGTCAGAATTAATCACCTAAATTTTATTTGCAAGGGGTCTCACATTTCATTTTAACATTTCTTGAATTAAAAGCATTTTAAGAAATGATATTTAATATACCAAAGAAGTACTGCCCATTAAAATAATTTAATTTCTTCACACAGGCCTTTTCTTCGTAAGATGAAATTTTTTATCTTTCATAAAATGAGAAAGGAAAGTGTCGCTGGGGAGAAACCCCTCCCTTGTTCCCACCGTAGCCCGTGACTTCACGAGAGTCCTCTCACTCATTGCATGGTGACGCCTTCTGTAAGGCGGAGATGACAAAGAGTCTGTTGTGTGTCCTGCCCCTAGACAGTTTATTTTTATGGACCAAATAATGCTTGGTACACGGTGACTCCGTCTAGGGGGCTATTCCAGAACTCCAGGGAGGGCTTTCAGGGTGTCAGTAGACAGGGAAGGGGCCTCAACTCTGCACAGATAGGACTGACCCCAACAGAGCCGCTTGGGACTCACGGGTCACAGGAAGAGGTCTGCCTTCTGGATTTGCCCTCCAGGGCTTCCCTGGGGGCTCAGATGATAGAGAATCTGCCAGCCAGTGCAGGAGACGCGGGTTTGATCCCTGGCGGGGGAAGATCACCTGGAGAAGGGAACGGCAACCCACTCCAGTGTTCTTGCCTGGAAAATCCCACAGACAGAGGAGCCTGGTGGGGCCGCAAAGAGTCAGACACGACGGAGCAACTAACACGTTTGCCTGTTTCACTTTCGTCAGCATCGCCCACCCCGCCGCATACACACCACTGCTCTCTTCTTTCCCTGGTGCCCAGAATAGCGTCTGCATGATGTGGAGTCTGAATAAGTAAACGGTTCATTAAAAGAGGATAAAATGGGATGCGATCTCGTGCTTCTGTTTGGGAATTTTATCTTTTTAAAATCTGGGGGGGAAAAAGCCCCATCACATTTCCCTTTCTGTCTGAACGCAGTGCCCACGGCCGTCTCCTCGGGGGCAGGCGTGACTAGGGGTCCTCGGGACCATCAGGGGATAAACAGACTCCACCGCAGCAGGAGCCAGGCGGCCGCTGAGCAGCGGGCTTTGTTGAATAAGCACATTTTTAAGGTGAAAAAGCGTGAAAGGAGGAAGCAGAGGAGGGGCTGGGTGGCGAGTGAGTGTGTGACGGGGCTGGGGTGGGGTGTCCGGCCAGCCTCCCTCCATGGAGAGTGTGGATCGCAGACCTGGAAGAGGGCCCCGATGGGATCTTCTGAAATGGGTGGGAGGGTAGACGCCCCCGAGGGTTCCCCTCTGACTCACAGGGAACAGCTCCAGCAGCAGCGCTGGGCTGAGGCTTCTTGCTCAGCAAAGCATCTACAAGCTCTTCTTCATGGCGCCCCTGCTGACATCAGCTGCTAACGCATGATGGGTTTAGAAACACGGCCTTCCTGAGGTGACCCACGCCCTCCTGGGACTTACGACTACGCTGCCGGGGTGTTGGGGACAGCACTGGCCTCCCTGAAGTCGGAGCAGGGGCGGGCAGGAGAGGCTGCTGCAGGCTTGGTGGCTGTTCCTGCCAGGGCAGTCTCCCCAGCCACACCTCACTGCCGGTGGGACTGGGGACCAGGCCCCAACCTGCGGAGACACAGGTGGAGGAAGACCTTCGAGAAGCAGGAGAAGCCGGCAGACACGCCTGGGGGAAGGCGCCCCGGCCGCCCAATCGCCTGGAACCTCAGTGCGGCAGAGCAGGCTCCTGGGATCTGATCTGTCCTGAAGATGGAGTCTGTTTTCATGAGAGGGCTCACTCTAAGCTCAGTGTTGACACACACACAGATGCTGCGGGCCTGCGTCCTGCTCGGTCAGGGGGGCGGTGCTTCATCCGCAGGAAGTCAGCCTCGGGGACAGCTGCCCGCACCGCCGTGACCTGGGGGTGGGAACACAGGGGTGGGACCTTGAGGCTGGGCACCAAGGTTCATGGAGCTCTCTCTTTCCCGTGTGGCTGGAGACTGCACCCCTTTCCATGTCCTGCTTTGTTCACGCCTCTTGGCCGGGCCCACAGATGCCTGTGTGGTCACATAAAGGAGAAGGGTGGCTTCACATGCCTGTGGCCTGGGGGTGCGCCTACCCACGGGCATGGACACCAGGCACTATTCTGTCAAGCTCCGATCACCATGGGCCTTAATGTCATCACAGGTGGGAAAACAGATGCTCGGAGCTTGGCTCTCCACTGGGCCTGACTTGAAAGATGTGCTTTAAGAAATTCCTGCGGTTGATGGGAAATGGCCAGAGGGTGCCTCACGTCCTGTTAGAATCTTGTCTTCGGCTGCGTGGCACGCAAAGTTCTTAGGAAACATCACGGTGATGAATGAGACAGGAAATGCACGCGGTTCACATCAAAGAGATTCAGAACACAGGTTTGACAGTAATGGAAGTGCCTTCTCTTTTGATTTTCAATTCCAAGTTTAATCACTGCCTGGAGACACAGTCCTGGAAAGTTGTGAGGATATTGGATTTTTATTCATGCATTTCTTTGACATCCTTGACTTATAAAGTCAGCTCCACCATTGAGCCAGGCAAGCTGTGTCCTGCCTGTGGCGGCTGGGGCTGGCGGGGTACCCTGAGCCTGCTCTGAGACCCTGTGGGTCCCAGGCTTCATTTCTCCCTTTGGGACATTCTCCAGCCCACTGCCCTCTGTCCTCTGCAAAGCGTTGACCTGATGCCCAAAGCTCTGGGCCTCGCGCTGAAGGGTCATCCGGGAAGGTTTGGGTTAGCACTGCCTTGTTCTTAGTCTGTGCACGTGCGTACACATGTCTGCACGGGTGTTAGAACTTGTGTGCCGGTGAGGCATAGCCCCCGGAGCAGCTGGTGTTCTTGTAACCTTTTTGACACAAGGCAGCAAGGTGATTACATGCCATTTCGTTCAATGAGATGAATAACTCAAAACAAACAATCAGTTTCATTATGCTAATTAGAAATAACTGATAAAAATTGCTCAAGGTAAGTCATGGGAAATAAAATGAACTTACAACTAGCAATGTGTCACAGGCTGAAAAATGCAATTGATAGTAAACACGAATGATGAAAAACATTGTTCTTTTATTTTTCAATACCTTCCCTGAGTAAGTTTTCTTTCTGAGAAAATGAAGTGCCTTTTTATTATGCTTAATATTAGCTGCACTTACTATAAATGATGAAAATGAAAAGCCTTATTTTTATTGTCAGGAAATCTAGTATAACACCACCACTGAGAGCTCAGACAGCAATTTGTGAGTTTCAAAACATTTTGGCAGCAGGAGTAGTCTGAAGCCTTAAATAAAATAATTGCATATCTCTCGGAGCTCTAAAATCTCTGAGATGAACAGAGGGAGTGAGGGAAGCCAGTGGTTGGGTTTTCAGAGCTGGGACGGGCGGTTTTATTGAAACGTGGGCTTCCCCAGCTCGGATGTGTTCTCACGTCATATAATTAGTGGGGTTTAAGGAGAGGGTGTAGCTCAGTGATTAAAGACTGGAATCAAGGAATAGGAGGCATCCCGTCTCGCATGGAGAACCTGTGTGGCTCCCATGGAAATGCCCTCTCACTGTGCGCTCCATGAAAAGCTAAGTCAGAAGCCCCCAGGCAGCAGGAAACTTCTGATCCCTGGGGGCCAGGGGGGCCCGGGGAACATGCATTTAAACATCTCCTGAGGTACTTCTAGAGCGTGGAGCCCCATGGCAGAGGGCATTCTTGCTCAGACACGGATGGGGAGGCGGAGCAGCAGCCGGAGGAGAAGGGTGGTGGCTTTGAGCAGACTCGGCGGGATCCTTCTCAGTTTCCCAGAGTGACCTGGGGCTGGCTCCTGGCTGGGTACAGTCCCTCCCACAATACCCAGTCAGCGGTTTTAAACGGTTCCCCACGGTGCATTTCTCCACTTGGAAAGCAGAGTCACACACACAGGCCACACAGTCCCAGTCCGAGCCCCTCACACACGGCACAGAGCGTGGTCAGCGAGGCCTGAGTCACCGTCACAGCCCGGGCCCTTGGAAGATTTCTCACACCCGCTCGCCAGACACCCAGGCCAGTGATCTTGGACGCACAGGCCCTGCGGAGGCTCAGGAAACTGTATTAGTAAGAAATTCTTGTTCTTTTTTTCTCTTTCTTACCAGTTCACTTCAGTTCCGTCGCTCAGTCGTGTCCGACTCTGCGGCACCATGGACGGCAGCGCGCCAGGCTTCCCTGTCCTTCACTGCCTCCCGGAGCTTGCTCAGACTCATGTCCATTGAGTCAGTGACGCCATCCAACCGTCTCATCCTCTGCTGCCCCCTTCTCCTCCTGCCTTCAATCTTTCCCAGTATCAGGGTCTTTTCCAATGAGTCAGTTCTTCGCATTAGGTGGCCAAGGTATTGGAGCTTATCTCTGTGTTATACTAACTGAGAAATTACTTAATTCAATTCAACTTGGCACCCATTAAGAGCTTAGCACTTAATTAAAACCCTCATTTATTTTATTCAGGAAACCATAGCCCATAAGGGTAATGAAAGCTGATGCTGAGGGGACACTGGCCCTGGGCCTTTGATGGTGGTGCTGACGGTCTTCACAACCCTGTGGGGAAGGGCTTGTGATTAATTTCCTTCGTGTTTTATTAGATGCCATCCTAACCTCCATCCAAAGGGGCAAAGACCTGAGGAGCTAAGTTACACGGTCTTAAGTCTTGTGCGTCTTGACCCCGGGTCTGCAGTGCTTCTAACACAGACAAGGGGGTGGTAGCCACTGGGTTTTCTCCCAGGCTCCATCTGTAGAAACGTCTTTCCATTCGACACTACTTGAGAACTGACCATGTGCAAACTGGGGGACAAAGGCCAGGAAACGTGGGCTAAACTGAGGGGTCTGAGTTGCTGGTGGGGCAGGGGAGGCAGGGGGGTCCAGGTGTCCCTCCCCCTGGGTGCAACCCCTGTCCCCGCAGAGACAGGAGCATGGACAGAGCTGCCCACAAGAGACTCTGGGGCCAAAACATGCCACAGAAATGACAGCTGACTCTTCCCTGAGCAGCTGGCAAAATGAGCAATTAATTCTGGAAGAGACTTCAGCAAATCTGAGGACGCTGCCCTGAAACAGTGCAGAGAGCTACCTGAATGTCTAGCACTGGGAGCAATTAGATAGACCGCTAATCACCCGCACAGCCTGGTATTAAACTAGACAGCGATTGTGGATGATGCCGCAGCAGACGGGGACCTATCGGCCTGGAAAGACGTGCAACCCTCCAGAAGTGAGAAGCAAAGAGCTGAAAACGCCAGGTCACAGGAGGCCGGCCGTGCATCATCTTGTTTGAAAAATAACAGATGCACACACAAAGGCTCACACGAGAGGCGTGTGTGTTCACATGTGCTTGTGTACATACTTAAAAACACATTACATGCCTTGCTTGTGTCTGTAAAAGTCACATGTGATGCACATGTGTGTTTGTGTACATGGGAAAGACAGGCATAATGTACGTGTGTACCTGCAAGCATGTGAAAGAACCGTCAGAGGTACGTACATGTTTGCACACATGTGGAAGACACATGATGCGGGTGTTTGTATGCTTATGTGCAAGACAGAGCATGTACACGTCTGCAGACACGGGAAGCACATGCAAAGCATTCGAATATTTGTACGCATACGAGACCCCTGTGTATATGCTTAGGTGCCTGTGGACAGACGTAGGACGAACTCTCCAAGAGTTCAGCAACCTTCTCTAGATAATTTAAACTATAGCTGTTGGACAAGGCTCATCTGCTCACCTATATTTTCTGATGTTTCTATAACGTACGTGTAACTTCTTCTGTAGAGAGAGGCAACAATCTGCAAAACTCCATTTCAGAAGCACTGGACATTCATGGGTTCACTATCTTCCTTGATTAGGGACATGTATCTGGTTTTAAGAAAGAACCAGGGACCGCATCACAGTCTGGTCGTTAGCAGACGCTCTCATCCCTGGAAGGGTGAGCCTGGAGCGAGGGGTCTTCAGAGTCCGTGGACAGCAGGCGCTGGCCGCTGGCCCAAGCGAGGGGGGTGCCGTGCTGGCCCCGCCTTCTGCCCCATCCTTGGGGAGCCTCGGGGAGGCAGAACGCCAACACCTGACTTCCACACCAGCTAGGAGCGTGACCCACGGTGGTGGAAGGAAGCCGGTCCTCTGGCTCTTCTGTTCATTGGCAGGTCCCATCGCAGTGGCGTCCACACAGTCACTCACCCTGGGGCCTGACCTCCAGGAGAGGACCGGCCAGCGCTGAGTCAGTAAGCTGTCAGTGAATCATTTCAGGATGAAAGCAGAGACACTGCCGTCAAGCACATCAGGGCGCTTATTCAGCCACTTCCAGCCGGAGACTCACTCCATCAGGCAGCCTCTCGCAAGCCAGGCGCTCACTCACCACGCGAGCACGTGCGCGGTCAGCAGGCTCCCAGCCCAGACGTCTTCCCTCCTGGCTGCGGCCCGCGCCTCCTTTCCGCTTTCATCTGTCCGCCCCCCACCACCAGTTCCCGCACCACCCCGCTTCCTCTGGCGTTAAGTCATGACAGACACACTTTTAAAAAGTACTGCGGCCTCTCCCGCTTGGAGCTTTCTGGTCCTCACTTACGGTCACCCCCGGAGCTCCTGAAATGCAGGAAACCCGTCCTTAGTCTCCACGTGGGGATCCTCACACCAGGACGAGCTGCGGGGGGTCGGGGGAGCAGGCACGGGCCAGAGTAAGGGGGCAGCACTTGAGGAAAGAGCCTCAAAGAGACCACAGTCGGCCCCACCCTGAGCCGGCCCTGGCACCCTCTTGCTGCTAAGCAGGGAGAGGGCAGCCTCTCCCACCGCAGCTTTCGGCTTTTCTTCTTCAGTGATGCCTGCAGTGCCCTGTTTAGCCCGGTCAAAGCGTGGGAGACAAGGAGGGCGGGGCGGGCACCTCAGGCCGCATCTGCCACTCATCCTCCAAGAGCCGGCGGGGCCGAAGACCCATCAGCCTGAGAGGCCATCGCCTCACCCAAGGCGCTCTAGACTCTGCTCCATCTCTGGGGCCAGAGAGGAAGCAGACATCAAAGTGGGGGCTAGCCTCTGCGGAGGAGGAGGGCAGGGAGCGCTGGGGGCCCGCCGTTTCCTGGGTGAGGAAACTTCGGGGGGGAGAGTCCCAGGTTTTAGGGGAAGAGGGTTGAGGCCCTGTCTTGTTCTTGTAGAAGAACCGGAGGGGAGGAGAAAGAACTTGCTGGAAGCTGCAAAGGGGAAAGGAAAGAAGATTTACACTCAGGAAACATATCTTGGAAAAAATTAAGCATAAAATATTTCCTATCCACAAAAAAGTGGATTTTTTTTTGAGGGAGGGAATTAGTTTGATATAAAATTAAAATGAGGGTGAAGAGATGTTACAGGGAAATAAGAGAGAGGAGAAAGAAGGCAAAGCCGGAAGCTCCCTGAACGTTCTTGACACCTTCAGTCGGCCTGTCCACCCAGCCTGGCCCTGGACCCCAGGTCCCTCCTCGGAGCGCTGCCGGGCAGCTCCCTAGGTTCACTGGCCCCCAGTCCGGCAGCAGTGTGGCTGCAGGGCCTTGGGGGTCAGACGCAGAAGGGGCGCATTCCCAGGCCTCCTCCGGCCTTTCCTTGGGGGCACCCTGAATCCCTGGTGCCCAGGCTCCAGGCTGCTCTCCTGGGATGAGCAGGTTAATCTCAGCTTGCAGCCAGCAGCGTCCCTCCCAGTGCAGCTGCCCGCTGCTGGGCCACCCGTTAACAAAGCACAGGGATGCCCTCCCCTGTGAGGCCCCGCCCGCACAAGCTCGGCTAAAGGGCGGGGCGCAGGCTCCTGCTGGGCCAAGGGCTGACTGGGGACCACCGTCCATGGCGTTCCTGGTACCCAGGGGTGCTCTGAGGCCAGAACCGTGTCTTGTCTGTGATTCTCTAGCACCTAATGCGGGACCTGCAACAGCAGGAGCTCAGCGATGAGGACAAGAAGGAGAGAAAGCGAAGGACGGGATGGGCCTTTAGGCCCATTCCAAGGTGTGTAGAGGGGAAAGCCGCAGCACTGCCTGGCTTCAGGAACTAGTTCCCCAAATACCCGGATTAACCAGACGTGGGCGAAGCTGTTCTACAGCAAAAGATGGGGCTATGAGGAGCTGGAGCAGAGAAACCAGCTCGACGAGCCTCAGAGCACCCGGAGGGAGGTTCTGGCCCTGGGCCCAGGGAAGGGGCTGAGTCCGGGGTACCAGCCGGAGGGGGTCACTGACACGGGGACAGCGTGGTCCTGCTGTTGCCCCTCCCCCTGCTGTGACGTGGCCGCTGAGAAGCCAAGGATGTTCAGATGGCACCGTTCACAGGGAAGCTGTG
Source organism: Budorcas taxicolor (assembly GCF_023091745.1). Classification (NCBI taxonomy): domain Eukaryota; kingdom Metazoa; phylum Chordata; class Mammalia; order Artiodactyla; family Bovidae; genus Budorcas; species Budorcas taxicolor. The sequence continues at coordinate 10,465,242 of NC_068920.1, forward strand.
GACAGGAGCTGGGCGGTGCCGTCCACAGCACTGCTGCACGGCCAGGCGTTTCCCTCACGCTTGTTCCTTCAGCATTAATTTCTTGGGTTTTGCCATCCCACCAGTCAGGGTCGGAGGCGACGCCGCAGAGCACGGGGGCCTCTGTATGGTGCTGTGTCAGGACCTGCATGGGAACGGAGTCTAGAGGAGAGTGGATGCTCGTGTGTGTAGGGCTGACCCGACCCGCGTTGCCATGCAGCAGAAACACACAACGCTGTAAATCAACTCTACCCCAAGTAAAAAGTTTAAAAACGAGCAAGCAGAGCCTCTGCAGAGCGGGGCCCGTGAGCACGCCGAGTGTGTGATCCCCACGCAGGCGGCGATGAGCAGAAACGCACCGATGCACGCTGCTCTGCGCACGAGCAGGTCTCGAGGGAGGCGAGTTCACAACACGAGTTTCCCCTTAGTCCCTGCTTGTTCAGGAAGAAGAAAGAGAAGAAAGGCTGCTGCTTCTCGTCTGCTTTAACAAAAGACGGAGTTTAAGCTTCTTGCCTTTATACAACCCAAATGGAAGAGCAGATGGGAGCTCTTCTTCATTGTCAGAACGGCTTCTAGCCTGACGGCTCTCTCATCGTCATGCACAGAGGGTTGCTCTTGCCAAACCTGTCATCACGGAGGCAGGGTCTCAGCCTCGGGTCGCTGTTTGGAAGCTGTGAGTGAGCTGTGGAGAGAGACACCTGCCTGGGTGTCCCCTGACACCGGGACCCCGAGGTCTCCCTGGTCCCCATCATGTCTGAAGGAGGAAAGAGCGAGGCTGGCATGGGAGGGCCCTGGGAGGGGCATCTTCAAGGGGCCACTCTGGGGAGACCCTAAGGCCGTGCTGTGATGGCTTCAGACTCAGAACCAAGGGCCATCCGTCTGGGAGCTTCCAGGCACCGGGACGGCCAAGGCCTCGCTGGGAGACACAGGGGTCCTGCGTCAACCACCACTTTCCATGAGGACTCCTGTGCTACGGATGCTGGGCCCACTGCTGCTGAGGCAGCCACAGTCCACTGAGATTCACCCACAGTCCAGGCAAGTACACACCTCCTCACCCTCTGACAGCCTCCAGGACGGGAGAACAGGCTGGCTCGGCCAGAGTTCAGGGCTTCTGGGCCTTTGGCGTCCACAGAGGCGCCCACGTTGCTTCGGAGGTGAGGGTGTGGGAGAGTTGCCCGCACATCAAGACACTCCTTGCTGCTTCCCTGGGGGCTCCCGGCGCCTCTCGAGGCCCGGCAGGGATCCTGGGCGTTCCCCAGGCTGACTCTCAGGCCCCTCTCCCCTCCCAAGGTGTGGTCCCCCCGAGTCTCTCTCCGCTGACTAATTAGGGTGAGACCAGGGTGCAAGGCCAGCCCTTGGCTCTGAGACCAGGCAGTGGGCAGGTGCGTGAGCCAACAGTCCGAGTCAGTGAGGACTATGAAAATGACGGGATGGCGAGGGCAGCACAGCCTCTCGCTTTTTTCTGAAACGCGCAATTTATTTTATTATCCACACTTTAGGCAGTTTAGCTAACTCGTGAGTGCCAATGAATCATGTGGCTTGGAAGAGGACATCTAATGAATGCACGTAACAAATCCTTTATTCTGGACAAAAAAATTATTCACATATGATATTTATTTGTAAAAATTGCCTCCCCTTCTAATTAAATGTTGGATTGTCATTAAAAAAACAGTATCCAGGAATTTAAACGGCTCACAACCTATGAACCGGATTTCATGAGTCACTGATGGGTCACAACCCACAGTCTGAAGGGACTCCAGCCTCCTGGGACCACGAGATAAAACTGAGCCCGGCCATTCCCTACAACCAGGTCTGACCACATCTTATCTCCATTTCTAAGCGGCTGGTGGGTGTCCCCTGGGAGCCTGTCAGAGACGCAGATCCGCAGGCCCCACCAGAGACCTCTGACTCAGTATCTGGGTGCCCAGGTCCCCAGGTGACTCACACACGATTCACACTCAAGAAGCACTGGTTTAAACGGCTTCCCAGTGGAGCCCGCAGGACTTTCACAACCCCATGGCAGTGAAACAGCGCTGAAATCACCCCCCAGGGAAAACCAGCCAGCCTGGGCTGCTCTCAGATCTGTTTAAGGTGCAGACGGAGCTGAGCCAGGCTAAATGCAGGCCCCCAGACTCTGGGGAGGGGCGGGGTCACTGCTGGAAGCTGTGCGAGGGGAGTGGTCCCCTTGATGAGAGGTGCAGGAAGCTTAGGGTGCTCACATAGGGCTGCCAGGCTTAGCAAACAAGAATGCAGGTGGTGCTGGGGCTGCACTCAGGCTAAAGTGCTTTTGCTATTTATCTAAAATTCAGAACAACCTGAGCATCCTGCATTGTACCTGCAGCCCCACAGCAGAGGCCAGCCTCCGTGCTCCCTCCCGCCCCTACCCTGCAGTCTTCCATGAAAATGGACAGAAAAGGAGGACTGGGAACCGTGGCGGCCCTGGGGACACCGGAGGTCGACCCTTTCTGCCTGTCCCTCTAGTCTGGTACAAAGTCCCCCCGTACCTGGCCCTGGAGAGGGAGTGGCCCCCCGCCTCCCTGGAAAGGTAGCTGCCAGCCCAGTGGGGGAGAAGGTGGTTTCTCATGGAGAATGCCCGTCTTTCAGCCAGCCCATCACTGTGTTGGCCTAAGTGAAGGAGGGACCCTCGGGGGCTGGAGACAAGTCCTGGGAGCTGAAGGGTCCCTGGGGCCAGTCGTCAGGGAGAAACACCAGAACGCACCCAGTACACCAGATCCAGCCCGTCTGAGGCTGGCTGTCAGGGAACTGGGGTACTTCCCACCATCCGACGTGAGAGGCCACCTCTACCCCAGGGCTGCCTGGCGGGATCCTGGGCACCCTGCTATCCGAGAAACCCCGCAAAGTGCCCAAAGGGGTGGCTGGTGAGGATCTAGGGGATATTTTCCAAAAGAGAGGACTGGGTGGTCAGACAAGTCACTGAAAATATACAACACGATTCTGGCTACCGCAGAGTTTATAGAAATATGTTACAAAACAAAACAAAAACCCAGGCCCTTCCCTGAAGGAAGGGAGACCAAACACTTACGTAGCTAAACCCAAAAGAGAACGTGGGCCATGGCACGACGACCCTTTGCTGGAGGTGCGGGAAGCTCTCTGCGACCTCGGACATGGGCCTCTGATGGTCACGTCCTCCGCTGGCCATGCCGCCCATGCCTGGCCAAAGACTCCTCTCCCCTGACGTCACATTCACTTAGGCCTTTTACTGCAAAAGCCGATGTCCTTTTTCTTGGAACGTGGGCGTTTCCAGCGTGTACTAATGCTGGAACCCTGTGCATGTGATGTCCGGAGCCTAGAGCGTGGGTTAGAGTCTATTCTGCCTGGAAATTCTGCAAAACACAACGATGCCCTTGTTTACACGTTTGGCAAATTTAGAAACATTAAGGGGCAGCAAGCCCACCTTTCCGCCGTGCGCTCTTGGAGTGCGTGCGTTCACCTAGTAAAACATGCAAACTGAGCTGAAGGCCAAGGGCAAGCCCCCGAGGAGCTTGGAGCAGGCCCCCAGGCCAGAAAGGAACCAGAGGAAAACACCAGAGAAGGTGGGGTCACAGGTGCCAAACCTAGAGACGGTGTTGCTGTTGTTTTTCCCAAACCGCGGAGATGCTGTCCCAAGGTAAGCGTAGACGAGGGGTCCAATCCCTACCCAAGCAATCTTGCACGGTGACGTAGCCCCCATCAGTCCAGTGTCCTCGGAGGAAACAGGACCTGCCAGCCCCCATCACCCCAGAGGCTTGTTGAGAGACCGCACAAGCTGGTGGGCGTGAACCGCCTGTCACCAGCGGGCCTCCCTGAGGTCTGCCCCTCCTGCAGAGGATGTTCTCACAGCCCCACATAAGCAGAGGTGACTGGACACAGTCAGCAAACCAGCACCCCACTCTACACGTTCCCAGCCATCTCCGCGATTAGAATTCACGTTTCAGGGGGACACAGACAAGAGCGTCAGGAATGCAGAGACCACGCCCTGTTCACAGGTAACAGCACGTGATAAAAATGTTCGCTGAAAGGGTGGCTGAGTAGAGGAAGGAATAAATAGTTAATAAAAAGGGCTACTGCTGCCTGGGGCAGAGTTTTGGGCACAAGTTGGACCCACACTCGTGGAAATCAAAGGAGATCCTTATTTGCTTGGCCATTTTCTAAATATTTGCCTTTTCCCAGAAGGGTTCCAGGAAGCGGGTTGAGAAGGGTAAATAGGAACACCTGTGTTCCAAGGACGGGTTTGGTCAGGGGTTAGAAAAAAAGCCACAGGAAGACGTCAGGCATTCAGAAGAAGGAAAAGAACAAGGAAAAGAACAAGGTTTGGTTTGGCGACGCCGCTGTTCTTTCAGCCCAGAAATATTTGGAGAAGGATTTTCAGCTTTGGTGCCTTTAAAGTCAATAGTGAACACAGAGCTCGGTTTATGCTGAGCGAGGGTACCCACCCTCCCCTCCCCTCCAGGTTAGAATCACAGGGAAGCATACAAGGTTCTCCTCTTTGCAAAGAGGCCAGGGTGCTGGGCCTGGGCTCTCCTGCCTTTTATTTGGAGCTTAAGTTCCTTTGTGAAAGAGGTCCATGGGCCAGTAGTGCCTACAATGTGTATATTTTTAAAAAATCTTGAACGTGTCAAGTTGCGAAGGAGGCATCAAAAGTTAAGCAAGTGAGATTAGAAGCAAGATAAACGTAAGCAGGTGAGAAGGTGGGGCCTGGCTGCGTGGGGAGGGCCAGCCTGTAGCCTTGGACTTTGAACTGGAAGATTGGACAGCCAGCTTGTCCTGTTCAAGCACAGTCAGAGTCCTCATGTTCCACCCCCAGGCCCCCCGCGTCTCAATCACCAGCCTCCTCAGCAGACAGCACACACCGTCTCCCGTGACCCCGTCTCCCGTGACCCCGTCTCCCTCCGAGGGCTCCCCGACAGTGGCATTTGCCGGAAGACGATCTGCCTAATTGCTGGCAATGTCACTTTCTTGAAACTGCTTTGATGGCCGAGGACCTCAGCAAACGTGTGCTGTCACGCCAACGTCTTGTCAAGTGTGTGTTTGTACCTGAGGAGCCCCCACCGCTATGCTAAAAAACTCTTGAAATAGGGATGACTGCGTCCAACAAAATCTGCCCTTCTTATCCTTTGCCTTGAACGTTGACTCTTCATTTCTGTCTGGGTGCCTCAGAAAAAAACATAACCTATTAGTTATTAGATCACCGAAATGCCCCCTTATACGAGGGGAACTGCTTGGGGGGTATAAGCATCGCTAGAAAGGAAGCAAGAAACGTTCCAAGAATAAATTAAAACACATATAGTTTCTCTTTTAAAAATACAAAATTCAAATGAAGAAAATACAATTCAGACTATTTTAGGTGAAAGAGCAAGTGACTGACTCTTGTGACAGAGGACAGAGACGGGGTCGGCCTCAGGGACGGCTGGTTCAGGGCTCGCAGGCCCCAGGCTCTCTCTTCCCCTCCTCTCTGCTTCTCTGCACATCCCCTATCTCTCCACCTGTAGACCCATGCTGTCCTGCTGCCCCCTAAGAGCGGGTCCCCAGCTCTGCTAGAAGATCCTGGAAACCGACCTTGCCCACCTAAGGTCAGGCCCCTCAGCCAGTGACTGAAACCATGGGGACAATCATCTGAGAAGACACGTCATGAGACGGAGAAGGGAAGACCCTCCTCAAGGGAAGAAAGCCCTGGGCAGGCAAAGCAGCCGCTGCCTCGTGTTAACCGTGTCTTTTACCCTCTATGTGATGCTTTGCTTTCTGAGACCTTGAAACCGTGTCTTTTAACCTCTATGTGATGCTTTGCTTTCTGAGACCTTGATAACCCTGGAGGGACCACCCCTCCCAGGGTCAGCGGTGCCTAGAGACAGTAAACAACCCACCTGCCAGTGAGCCTGTCATATACAAACCAACCGAAACACACTCGCTGGCTGCCAAACACCTCCAGGAAGGAGCACGACCCCTCTGCCCCAATCGCCCAGGCCCAGGGCCCAGACAGCCAAGGTGGGCTGGGTGGGCCTGGGCTCTGTCCGGCTCTGACACGGCCACTGCCACGACGGGCTGCCCTGGGCAAGGGACCCTCCCTGCTCCCACCATGTGCGTCCAGGGCAGCGGGACGAGGCACCCTGGGCCTCAGAGGGCCGCTCTGTCCAGCACGGCCAGGCGGCATGCCAGGTACTGAGACCACCCCAGAACATAGACCCTCCTTTCCACTGAGTTAGAACCTCCGATACCCGAGAGGGACGCTTGGCAGCCACACGCTGGTTCCGTGGTGCAGAGCGGGGCTCCCGGGGAAGGCAGATGCTCAATTATTCACTTTCCCTTGGGGGAAAGGAGATACAGTGGCTTGTTTTCAACCACCTGGAATTTTCCAGCTCCCAGTGAGGCTTCCATGAGGTGTTAATTATTGGTTGGTGTCTTAGGGGAGGTCAGCAGATTTGAGGTTGGAAGAAAGGAGACGCATGACTGAGGGGAGGGCTGGGGAGAGGGCCGCACTCCAGCTGGGGTGCCCTGGGTTCGCCCAGAGACCCCGGCCCACCTGGCCCACCCCCGCTTGCCCCAACTCAGCCTGTAAACGCGGGTCCGAGAGCCTCCTAAGCTCCATCTTCCCACCAGGGAAACCTCCCCACCTCACAGTCCAGCTAAAAGGTCAAACGAGTCGTGGGCTGTGAGTGTGTTTTGGCAAATACGAAAGTGAAAGTGTTAGTTGCTCAGTGTATCTGACTCTTTGCGACCCCATGGATTGTAGCCCGCCAGGCTCCTCGGTCCGTGGGATTGTCCAGGCTAGAATACCAGAGTGGGCTGCCATTCCCTTCTCCAGGGGAATCTTCCCATTCCAGGGATCGAACCCAGGTCTCCTGCATTAGCAGGCGGACTCTTCATCGTCTGAGCCACACGGAAGCCCGTGGCCGTTCATTGTCATCATTCCTATTGCTGGTTCTCAGTTTTGCCCCAGGTTATTTCCCCCACGTCCCAGGAGTCAGCTTTATCAACCCTCTTTGAGGGCTAAGATGGGGAGCATCGTAAGCATGAGGCTGAGGGCACGGACTGAACGTGCCGCGGGCCTCCACGAGCCGTGGAGGGAGCAAGTGGCCTCCCGGGCAGATTTCACAGGAGCGCACCCCCGGGCCTGTCTTGAGTCCGTGCGCCCCTTTACTACGCATTTGCTCCACCAGAGCTCCATCGATCCTTCTTAGAGGGGCATTTGAGCCTCTTCTGAGTTACCGCCACACTGAGTGGTGACCGAGGCCTAAGGGGGACCATGTGCCTTGCGGTCCTCACCTGGCCGACCTTCTCCGTTGACGGCTCTGGGCCAGGTCCTTCTGAAACTTAACGTTAAGAGGGCAGCAAAGTAGATCCTCACTCCCTGAGCTTGGCGGACCCCTGGCCGGTCTCTTGGGGAGTAAAGTCTGAAACGTTCGCAGCTCCAAGTGAAGCCCAGGGTCGCAGGGCATCTCCCCACAGGGGTAGCTGGGTCCTCGAAGGCCCTTGAGGGCGGGGATCTGCAGGCGGGCGCTGGAGAAAACACTCAGGGTCTCCGAGGGCATCCTTGCCACAGGCAGGTTTTCATCTCCTCCTTCCTCACGCCCCAGGCCACGACGGGGCCTGCACTTTTCTTTTCTACTAAGCAGTTAATTACATGGGTTGGCCAAGCACACATTTCACACCTCAAAACCATCACCTGCTGCATTCTCTGGTAGGTGTGTATTGATTTCCCATTAGTAAAATATGCACTCTTGGGAGCCTGAAGCTAGGAGAAGACGGGAGTTTAAAACCACATATAGGGACTTTCCTGGCAGTCCAGTGGTTAAGATGCCATGCTTCCAAGGCAGGGGTACAGGTTCAAATCCTGGTCAGGAAGCTAAGATCCCACATGTCTCTAGGCCAAAAAACCAAAACATAACACAGAAGCAATATTGTGACAAATTCAATGAAGCTTTTGAAAATGGTCCAAAAACGAAAGTTCTTAAAACAACAACAACAAAAACACCCCTGTATATTTGGTCATATCAGTGACATGTGGAAGGAACCTTGACCCTGGATCATGTTCCAAAAATAGAGGTGGATGCTTTCAAGCCAGACAATCACTGAATGCAGGGTCCTTGATACTCCATCTCTGAGCTGCGCTCAGATGCTCAGTTGCATCTGACTCTTTGCAACCCCATGGACTACAGCCCGCCAGGCTCCATGGGTTCTTGCATGGGTTTCCCCAGGCAAGAGTACTGTGGTGGGTTGCCATTCCCTTCTCCAGGGGATCTTCCCTACCCAGGGATAGAACCCGCATCTCCTGTGTCTCCTGCATTGGCAAGTGGAGTCTTTACCCCTAGGACCACCTGGGAACTCCACTGCATCTCAAAGGAAGCTCACAGATCCAAAGGAGTAAGGGTGACTACAACCTAAATATCCTGAGATCGACTTCTGTTTTTAGAGTTCTATTTAACATGTTTAGCAGTTTCTTAAAGGCAACCAGATATGAGATTCAATATTTTTGTCATTCCTTCTAGTAAATCTGTATCTCTGTATTTCCATCTTATAGGAAATGGCTCTCTGGGCCAAGAAACCACTGAAGTTGCAAAGCTTATGACTGGGCGCCTAGCTCAAGACCTTTAGGCAGTAGCCCCCAGCAGGGAAACCATCCATTTCTCTGGGCCCTGTTTTCCTCCTGGTGACACAGCGTAAGCACAGAACCCAAGTGAGAATGAAGGAATGTGTTGGTAAAACGCTTTGCTCATCTTGGTTGTTAGGAATGGGTGGCTGGGCTGGGGGCAGGGCACGAGGGGGGACCACGTGGCGGGCACAGGGCCCCTCACTCCTTCCCTGGGGTGCCTCCCCTCTGCCTCATCTGAATTCACAACAAATTGTCGGTCTGGCAGGGGCGGGGAGGTGACATTAGCTTTTCAGCGTGGGCACACTGAGGTTAGCTTTAACGCCTCACACACCAGCTGTGGAGTCTCCACACAGGCAGGTCACTCCATGGACTGCCCCCCCACACACACACAAGCACCCTGGCATCCTGGCACCCCCTGGCTGGAGCCCAGGGGGTGCACACAGAAGCCCTTCCTCGGATTTCTTCCCTATCACAGCGCACCGTCTGCGACTGCGGTCAGCCCCTTAAGACTCGCCAAGAAACAGTTGCAAAACGTGAGGCATGTTGATCTTATCCCTTGGCAGCGAAAATCAGTTCAGTGCTTGTTGGGGAGGCCTCATCTCGTGCGAGGCCGTGTGGGTGAGGGTTTCCGTCCCTGCATTTTCTGGTCCTGACTCTTCTCCATCAGCACACGCGCAGGGAGGCTTCCAGGGGCGCTTCCAGCTGACGTGCCATTGCTGGGCCTTGAGTCCAAGGCTGCAGGGAAGGAGGGAGGGCCCGGAGAACTCCTCCTTGGAGGAAGGGAGAGCCCCGCCGTCCTCCGGGGGCATCTCTCCCTCCCTCCATGCAGGCCGCCCTGTCTGTGCCTGACTAGTTTGTAGGGCAGGAGACCTGGAGGGCGCCCACTCCCGTGAGAGATCTAAGAACGCTCCCCCGTCTCCAGTAACAGAACATGTGCGGATCTTGCAGAGGTCTAAAATGCATGTGATCTTTTGGGTCAAAAAAAGTTACGTGTATCATTTGACCCACAGCCAGAGTGACGATAGAATGACGCAGAATTCAGAAGGGTGAGACTGGGCTCCCCTGGCAGCTCAGTGGTAAAGCGTCTGCTCGCCCATGCGGGAGATGCAGACCCTGTCCCTGGATCAGGAAGATACTCTGGAGAAGGAAACGGCAGCCCACTGCAGTGTTCTTGCCTGGAGAATCCCACAGACAGAGGAGCCTGGCGGGCTGCAGTCCAAGGGGTTGCAGAGTCGGACACGACTTAGTCACTAAACAACAATAACATGCCTTCTGTCAGAAACCTGAGTGCTGAAGATGGATCCTCCTCCAGCTCCTCCTGGAGAAGTGTCCCAGAGGGTGGACCCGAGGTTGGACCCATGACCACAGTCCAGCTGGGCAGATGCCAACTTGTAAAATGCATACAGAGGTGCTACACTCCCATCTTAACCAAGGGACGCAGGCCATTAAGCGTTTAAGCAGCTCTCATACTCCTGTCTGTTCTTGAGGCAGTTATGGCGTGAACGGCATCTCATTCAGCATTTACCAAGGCGTTGAGCACACTGAGCTAAAGATGAGACTTCCAAGCCTGTGCTCGTGAAGGGCTGGCAGCAATTCACAGAGACAGACACAGAAACGTGTGGGCCCAGGGGGGCTTCCCGGGTGTCCAGTGGTTAAGAATCTGCCTTCCAATGCAGGGGACAAGGGTTCGATCCCTGGTCAGGGAACTAGATCCCACAGTCCACGGGGCAGTTGAGTCCAAGCACGGCAACTGCTGAGCGCACGCGCCGGAACTAGAGAGACGCCTTCAGGCAGCAGGGAAGGGCCCGCGCACTGCAGCTGAGGCCCAGTGCAGGCCCAGTGCAGGCAAAGACGACGTTAAAAACGAGAGCAAAGCACGAGTCTGCGGGCGAGCAGGGGACACAGCAAGCGTGATCTGCGGACTCCAGTGCGAGGGTCTCTGCTTGTCCCCGGGGGCTTTCTCCCGGGCCAAGGGGAGACCTCACAACAATAAATCCCCAAACCAAGTTCAAATCAGAGTGCCGCAGCCCAGCGGGTACTCTCAGCCTTCACACACACACACACAACACACATCTGATACAGAGTCTCATTTACACACTGTTCCTCGCGTGGAGATGGCACAATTTTTGTGAGTTCTCGCGGCCAACTTCGGTTTCCGGTCATGAGTTTAATTCATTTTAATTCATTACTTTGTGCCTCCAGATTTCACGCATTTCCTAGTGACGATCACCCTGACCCCCGACCTCTCCCCTCTGCCCCTGCCCTCCTCCTGCCCCTGGGAAGGGGCCGTTCCCAGCCACACAGATGTCTAAGCTTCACAGGTGAGGCCTCAGGGGCTTTGGACATCCCACTTTGAGTCCTCTTCTGTCCTTCATGGTGAGTGTCAAGCTTCCTACCGAATCACACTCTTCTTAAGGCCCCCTGGACCCCCACAGAGTTACACAGTCTACCCACCTCTCAGATCTTTTTCACCAAACCTGTGCCCCTCCAACGAGTCTGAGGCAAACCCCTTTCATCTGGACTCCGTGTGTTGATACAGACCTGAGATCACAAATAACCTTAATTATTCTTCGAGTCCCCTACCTGGACCTGGGCCCCCGAAGGGACTTCAGCCACCGATTCAGCGAGGAAGCACCCAATGGCCACCAACAGTCATCTGTCAGGGGCCGAAAACATGATGTGTTTTGCTTATTAGCAACTTGCCAATGTTTTTCCCTCTCGAACTTAAATCTACCTGGGTTTTAAGGAGTTCTTCAGTACTACGTACTGGGCTTTACAGATAAATGGAGTATGAAATGGCAGCCTACGCCAGTAATCTTGCCTGGAGCACTGCATGGACAGAGGAGTCTGGCGGGACATAGTCCACAAGGTTGCAAAGAGTCGGACACGACCGAGAGACAAACACGTACAGATGAACACACAGCGCTCAGGGAGGCTGACTGCCCAAGGGATGCACCTCACTAGGCCAGAGCTGGGCCTTGCATCCATGTCTCGTGGCCAGAGCCCCGGGCCGCCTGCACTCGGGGGCTGAGTGGCATCCAGGACCCCACCCTTCTGCCCGTGAGACAGCTCATCGCACAGGAGCGGTATCGGGACCCAGAGAACAGCAAGCAGAGCTTTAAGCCCGAAGCCACAGAACAGGCCACAGACTGGATGCCCTCCTGGCAGGATGCCTGGCTCAGAGCAAACACTCAGCAGATTTCTGTGTAACGAGGGCATGACTTCACGAGTGACTGGGGGACTTTGTCCAGAGAGCAGCGAGGAGGAGGTTGTTTGGGGACAAGAGGCGTTCTTGGCGTGTGATCCCCGCCCTCCCCCACTTAGACTTCTTGGTGGGGATAAAGACAGACTGGACATGACCCCTTCTCTGGGTGACAGTCACCATGGGTGTGAAACCAGAGACTTGGCCCAGATCACAGGCATTTCCCGGAAGGGTTCTCTCTGGGCCTGGACCCTGCCTGTGGACGGTGGGTTTGCTGTGGTGCTAAAGCCTCACGCCTCTGACTTACATTGCCTGCTTCCAAGGTCCTGGAAGGGCGCCGGCAGGGTGTTCACAAACTCACATCCTCCTGTGAAATTTGCCAAGCTCGGTATTTTCTGTTTATTTTTTTCAAACGTATAATATCCTTCTTAGATATTTAGGAGGATAAAAATACAGAGTCAACCTAAGAATCAAACATGCAGTGAAAATAAAGTGCTTAATGAAAGGGAAGCGCATCAATACAAAAGAGAAATGTGGAAAGAAAGGGAAGAAAATCGGTACACTTACCTTCTCCAAGGACGTCCCTGCAACTGCAGGCAGGAAGCCTGCCTCTTCCCATTCAACCACCCCCCACAGCCCTCTTTCTGTGGATGGCGCGCCAGGGCTTTGCTAGGATTCTCTGAGGGAGGCTAAGGTGGGGATACATTTAGTCTGGACTTGGTATCATATCTGAACAAGACTGGCAGCTCCTTCCAGGTATGGTTAAGATTCTGCCAGCCACCCAAGTGCAGAGTTATGGCTTCCAGAAGGAAACATAGAGTATTCCACTTAGAGCGAGATTTTAAAAGATTGGAAATCATCTTTTAAAATACAAACTGTTACCTTGAAAAGCCTAGATGACCAAGTAGACGTTAGTAACGACTGCCATTCAGTGTTTGCTCAAGGCCTTGGTTCTCCAGCCCCGCCCCGCCCCGGGGAGCTCCCCCAAGTCACTGGCTCCAGCTCCCTGGAAGAAATGTGATTTTCTCTTCTGTTTCCTCCTTTTCTGCTCTCCTTACCCCCCACCTGGGCTTTTTCAAGGTGGCAGGACTTTCTTTTTATAGCTTATTTTCTTTAAAATTTGCCTCTAAGTTTATGGGCTTAAAAAACTGGAACACTATATTTTTATTTGACAACATAGAAATGTTTGAGTTTGATCATTGTGCTAAACCTTTCTTGTGCCTCAGCTGGTAAAGAATTTGCCAGCAATGCAGGAGACCTGGGTTTGATCCCTGGGTAGGGAAGATCCTCTGGAGAAGGGATAAGGCTACCCACTCCAGTATTCTGGCCTGGAGAATTCCATGGACTGTATAGGTGCAATTCATGGGGTTGCAAAGAGTCAGACACGACCAAGTGAATTTCACTTTCATTTGTGCTCAACGCTTCTGTTCTTGTTTGCAATAAAAGTACAATGGATCTGAAGAGCAGCCTCAGCTTAGTCGAGCAGAGAGAGTGAAGGCCGGAGACCTTTGTCTGCCTGTGTAAAGACCCTCCAGTCTGCTCTGGAAAGAGGACTGCATGGACCAGTCTGCACTGACCAGCAGGCCATCTCACAGCACGATGTCACAGGCTCCGCTGCTCTGCTATTTTCATCTGTAGACATCAACGTGTTTCTTGTATATTTATATTTTTTGATGTATTTCCATACTTGCCCTGGCTGTCAGCAGGGGATGCTGAAGCCTTTGACCTGAGCCTTCATCAGCTCCCCTTGGAGGAACTGGCTCCCTCCCCGCCGTTTCTCCCCGCAACTTCGGAGGAGAGATGCTCAGCAGGCGCCAGGGCTGGTCCCCGACTCCCACGTGGGCCCCACTTCTCCTCCGTCTCCTGCTCCTCCCCTTCTTGCCTTTTGTTATCACTTCTCAGGCTGTTGAGCATGAGAGAGACGAATCTCACCCCCTTCTGTATTTTGGGCCCTTTTCCCTGACTTAGAGCTCAGTCACACCCCGCCCTGCAGTGAAGCCCTGGGTCACAGGAATCTCCCACCGCTGCCCCCAGGCTTCCAAGGACTGTGTTGCAAAGGGGCTTCATGAAGCTGGACCCTGGGGACTTCACGACTTCTGGCTCCGTTTTGCCGGCGGTTTCTGAAATAAAAGGTGAGAAAGGCTGCAGGCTGCAGGCCATGGGGCACGGGAGGCCTGCAGTCTGGCCCCCAAGCGCCTCTCTGGTCTCGTTCCCCGCCGCTCAAGCTCTGTGTAACCGTCACGTGAGCAGCTCTAGGGCCGGGGCATCGGGCTTGGAGGACACATCTGAGCAGGAGCAACCAGACCCCTGTCTGCATGGAGCTGACGGTCCAGTGGGACAGACGGACGGTAAACACGGAATTGCGTAAATCATCGCTTGCAGTCATGGGAAGCGCAACATGAACAGAGAACAACGGTGAAGACTGTACACAGAGAAATGCAACCCAAACAGTGACCGGTGAAGTCTCTACACAGTCTGCCCCAGGTCCTGGCAGAGTTTCCAGCTCTTTGGAATTTCCTTTGTCGAGGAGAGGGTTTCCGGTATGCTAATAAGGTAGCTGGGGCGGGGGGGTCCCCAGGGAGCTTGGGTCGGAAGACCCACAGCGGGACCGAGGGTCCTGGCCACCATCCTCACCGGGATGCCAGGATCTCCAGGGAGGGACGGAGCCCAGCGCCTGCTGTCAGCAGGGACTGTCCTGCCAGGAACCGCAGGACGGCCTGCAGACCCTGGGGGTTAGACGAGCCCCTCCCAACCTGGTTCTCCTGATGCAGGAAGAGCTCTCCTCCAGGGTCGGAATATTTTTCTGAACTAAAACAAAACAAAGCATGAAAAACCGCAAACACACACACAAACCCTCTGATGTCCAGGTGCTGAGTGTCCACGGGAGTGTCCGTGTCTGTCCCTGCGTGTTGGGAGCATGACCGGGGGCAGAAGTCCCATATTTGGACATGCTTCCCCCCAGCTCTCCCAGGAGACCCTGGGCGTAAACACGCCCCTGTGGGGTGCAGATGGGGGTGACTCGATGACCCCAGGCGGGCTAACCCATCCTTTAGAGGAGGTCTCTCCTTTCACCCGCATAGTTCTGAAGACACACCCCCGAGTAGCTTCCCCTTTGCGGCTCCCCTGGACCCCCGAAGGGCCAAAGCCCCAGGTAGCCAGCCACTCAGATCAAAAGAGAAGCAAGTTTGGAAGCACTCAGACAAGCTTAGGTAAAAAACTCAATTTGAATCACATACAATAATCCACAGATCCCCAGCAAAGGAAAATCTGTTCCTTTAAGGAGCTTTTGAGGCCAGGATGGACCTGGCCCCACTCCCACCTGCTGTCCTTGGCCTTGTGATGGATTCTTGCCAAGATTGGAGGGACGTGGCTGATACGCCTGCTACAAGCCAGTTTGTGGGCACAGGTACCTGACTGGGGCTGAGCTCAGACCCTGGGATCTGGTGGCCTGGCAAGGACTGGCAGGCAGTGGGTGGCAGGGGGCAGTGAGGACGGAGGTGAAAGGTAATCTGGAGAGAGGGTTTCACGATGGCCTGATGGTGGAGGGGACAGAGGGCCAAGAACAGTCCCCACATTCCTGGCTGGAGATCGCTGGGAACGGGCAGGTTTGCAGGAGGAGGGGGCGGCTGTTCTGGACGCATTAAGCTGGAGAAGACACAGAATCAGAGGAGAATTTGTGGGTGCCTGGGGGCCTGAACAGGCACACGGGCGGGGCGGGAGGCTCCAGACATCCCTGGGGTGGTTCAGAAAAACCCCGCCACCTCATCAGCTGAAGGGTTCACATTCGTCTGGGGCCTGGGCCCCACGTATTTTCAATTTCACGCCCTCCAGGCTAGGACGAGGACTTGCACCAAAGATCTGTTTCACAACTACTACGAAGACATTTCACAAGAAATGATGGAGAAAGCAAACTCACAAGATCTCCTGGCAGACCTATGGCCAATCTGAGATCAAATACAATCTGGCCTTGGGAGCCAGGCCTGGGGGACAAGTCCAGCCGCTCCCGCCACTCCCGGATCTGTCCGGGGAGCATCCGCGGGATCACTGCTCTCCCCAGAAAGAGCCCTGAAGTCAGGGCAAGACACAGATGCCATCAGCGAGGGGGGTGGGGCGTGTCTCCTGCCCAATGCGGCTCAGTCCTCTTGTTTACTAGCAAACCCACACCGCACACGCCAATTCATCGTCCTGAATAATTGATCCAGCGTGTTTGAATAATTCAGGCTCAGCTGGGACCCACGGTGGAGAAATCCTATAGTCCTTTGGCTTTCTCTCCCCGTGTGACAAAGCAGGGGGAGACCAGGAACCACCCCCCAGGAAGCCAGCCGGTAGGTGAGCCCCCTCCACCCCTGCGTGAACCCCCTCCACCCCTGCGTGAACCCCCTCCACCCCTGCGTGAACCCCCTCCACCCCTGCGTGAACCCCCTCCACCCCTGCGTGAGCCCCATCCACTCCTGCGTGAGCCCCATCCACTCCTGCGTGAAATCCCCCCACCCCTGCGTGAAATCCCCCCACCCCTGCGTGAACCCCCCCACTCTTGCGTGAAACCCCCTCCACCTCTGCGTGAACCTCTCCCCACCCCTGCGTGAACCCCTCCACTCCTGCGTGAGCCCCCCACCCCTGCGTGAACCCCCCACTCCTGCGTGAACCCCCCACCCCTGCGTGAGCCCCCTCCACCCCTGCGTGAACCCCCCCCCCTGCGTGAGCCCCCGCCCCCCCTGCGTGAGCCCCCGCCCCCCCTGCGTGAGCCCCCGCCCCCCCTGCGTGAGCCCCCGCCCCCCCTGCGTGAACCCCCTCCACCCCTGCGTGAACCCCTTCACCCCTGTGTGAACCCCCCACCCCTGTGTGAACCCCCCACCCCTGCGTGAACCCCCTCCACCCCTGCGTGAACCCCCCCACCCCTGCGTGAGCCCCCGCCCCCCCTGCGTGAGCCCCCGCCCCCCCTGCGTGAGCCCCCGCCCCGCCCGCGTGAGCCCCCGCCCCCCCCGCGTGAGCC
Organism: Budorcas taxicolor; assembly: GCF_023091745.1. Classification (NCBI taxonomy): domain Eukaryota; kingdom Metazoa; phylum Chordata; class Mammalia; order Artiodactyla; family Bovidae; genus Budorcas; species Budorcas taxicolor. The sequence continues at coordinate 10,482,042 of NC_068920.1, forward strand.
CCCGCCCCCCCTGCGTGAACCCCCTCCACCCCTGCGTGAACCCCTTCACCCCTGCGTGAACCCCCCACCCCTGTGTGAACCCCCCACCCCTGCGTGAACCCCCTCCACCCCTGCGTGAACCCCCCCACCCCTGCGTGAGCCCCCGCCCCCCCTGCGGGAGCCCCCGCCCCCCCTGCGGGAGCCCCCGCCCCCCCTGCGGGAGCCCCCGCCCCCCCTGCGTGAACCCCCTCCACCCCTGCGTGAACCCCTTCACCCCTGTGTGAACCCCCCACCCCTGTGTGAACCCCCCACCCCTGCGTGAACCCCCTCCACCCCTGTGTGAACCCCCCCACCCCTGCGGGAGCCCCCGCCCCCCCTGCGGGAGCCCCCGCCCCCCCTGCGTGAACCCCCTCCACCCCTGCGTGAACCCCTTCACCCCTGTGTGAACCCCCCACCCCTGTGTGAACCCCCCACCCCTGCGTGAGCCCCCGCCCCCCCTGCGGGAGCCCCCGCCCCCCCTGCGGGAGCCCCCGCCCCCCCTGCGGGAGCCCCCGCCCCCCCTGCGGGAGCCCCCGCCCCCGGCTGAGTGACAGCATTTCCCCCTTTCGTCGCAGGCCAGGCCTGGGACCAGCGGCTTCTCCTGGTGGGCGTGGCTCTGGCTCCCTGGATCCGCGTTGGTGCAACATCTTCTAAATTCCAGAACATGCTCTCTTTGTGAGGGGAGCGAGATTTTTCTAGGGCTTTCATAGGGGAATCCATGGACAGAGGAGCTTGGTAAGCTACAGTCCATGGGGTCGCAAAGAGTCGGACACGACTGAGTGACTTCACTTTCACTTTCACGTTCGTAGGGAGATGGGTGCCCACGGCCGTGGAAAGGAGCAAGCCCGCCCTGCGCCAGCCGGTGAGGTCTCCCTGCTCGCTCCCCCTCACTGCTCTGGGACAGTCTGCGGAAGAAGCTGGTCAGCAGAAGCGCGGCTGCTCGAGGCCACGCTCCTTCTGCTCACGGGCTTTGCGGGTGCCGCCCCCTCTCCCGGGCTCTTTCCTGCCCGCCCCTTCGCACTCGTCCTCCTTTCCCACTCCAGCTCAACCGTCTCTGGCTCAGGAAAGCCCTGCAGACCCTGGGGCTGCCTGAATGTGGGCAGCAATGAAGATTTCAGCCCACACACGTCGGCCTCCAAAGCTCAGAAGCTTTCCTTCAGCTAGCGGCAGAAGGAAAGAAGACTTCAGAGGTCGTGCCCGCAGCTTCCAGCTTTATCTAAACACACATCTTAGTGTCCTAGAAACGACCCAGAGCTGCGAGCTGCGGGTGAAGCAGAGTGAGAGCCCCCCTAGCCTGCTTGCCCTCGTCTCGCGGGCCCCAGGGCAGAGCCTGGCACCCCATCTCGGCTTTGCTAAGACCAGCCGGGGACCGTGCTCAACACTATTTCAGGGAGGATTCTGGTACTGTCCTGACACGGGACCCTGTCCTCACCCTGCCCACAGCCGAGCCCTGGAATCCGACCACCAGAGCCCCTTCCTTGGGGTCTGGAGTTTGGTCCCTGGTCACACTTCGGATCCCCAGGGAAGGGATGCTCCTTACACTGTGATGAGGGTTCTGCACCTCAGAGTAAGGAAGCAACCAGGTGGCAGGTTCCACCAGGGGAAGGGAAGCTGGGAGGGTTTGATGGAGAGCGACTCTGCCCATGAGAATGCTTGGGGGGTCAGGGGGTCACCCAGCAGCTGCACCTCCAGACAGAGCGACGGCGCAGCCCACAGTCACCTTCGAGCCTGCAGTTCTGCCCAACACTGAAGACCGTGCTTCTCTGGGTTTGAATATGATGAACCAAGTGGATTAAATCAGAGCAAAGTGCCCGTCACCCTTTTCTCACCATATTTATCTCCGTGCTGTTCCTCGGGCGTATTTCTCACACATACTGGGTGCTTTCGTCTGAATCATCCATGAAAGCGTAAGAAATGCCCGTAGTCAGGTGCGTGATCCGCCCAGCTCACGGCCACCAGCGCAAAGCCTGGCAATACCCTGCGCCTGTTGGACGCTTCCCCCTGAAACCGGCTGGGAACATCCCCTTGGCAAAGTCTACTACGAATTGCTCCTAACACAGGTGTCCAGTAACAGACTCCATCACCTACTGGCCACAGATTGTTTTCCAGACACTGCTAAGCATTCCCATGCTTTCTTTCACTGGATTCTTGTAACAGACTGTGAAGAACCTACGAGCACCCCTCTTTCCAGGTGGGTAAACTGAGGCACAGAGGGCTCCTGGGACTGGCTCTGAGTTACCCTTTGGGGGTGTAGCTGAGATCTGAACCCTGTCCACCTGGCTCTGAAGTACAACTGCTGCCTAGGGACTCACTGCAGCAACTTCGACCCTTATCACTAGCACACGACTGTTAAGAGGAGAATTCCAGCCAGAGCCACTTCACTCCTAAACGGTAATAACCGTCACGAGCAGTGATTAACATCAGTCATAGCACTTGAACCTGTTCCAGGTGGAGAATCAGGGCAGCGAGTGACGGCGAGAAACGACGGGCTTGGCGACCTCGTGTGCGAGGAGGAACGAGCCGGGCTCCCGAGAGGGCGGGCGCGTCCCCGGCATCGGGCTGCTCGCAAATCTTCCAGACCCCACAACCCCCGGGCCTGCTCAGAGCTCATTTTGGAAGCTGATTACCAGGACAATAATCAAGTAAATAGTGGAGCATATTCAGGCTCCTGAGGTTTTCGGAAAAGATTTGTGAAGAGAGAATTCTCTGGGATATTCCATTCAATTTATCACCAGTTTCTATTCAATGCATCACCCAAACTGGTTTTCATGTCCCTATGCAGAGCTGGCCATGCAGAATGGATTATGTGGCCTCTGAACCGAGGGCTTGGGGCCCAGTGAGACACAGGTCTGTAAACAGAACATAGAAGTAATGAGCCCACTGGTGACCAGAAGCCCCTCATGGTGATGGTGGAGGATCGGCCGGCCGTGCCGCTGGGCCCATGTGTGGACAGGGCTCTGGCCACGGGTGGGCTGTGGGAGCGGAGCCCTGCTGGACAAGGTCAGGAGGTCCGGGCTCAACACAGAGCAGTGGGGTCAGGCAAGGCCTGCAGGTCTGGGGCCTGGGGGCCACAGCACACCCAGTCCAGGCTCCCCTGGGGCTGGAGGGGCGGCCACCAGCCCACAGCAGTGACGGCACCCAGGTCAAGGCCCCCCTACCGCGGGGAGGAGCCCCCCAAACCTAGCGGTTTCCCCGGACGACCTGGGACCTTCCAAATCCAAACTTGCCTCTGGCTTCTAGTGACCCAGGAAGCCGAACAGCCCGGGGGCCGGCCAGCCTCAGGGGCGGGTCCCGCCTGTCCTCCTCCGGCAGACGCGCGGACAGAGCCCGTGGGTTGCACAGCTGCACGTCCTCATTCCTTTCTCTTAGTTTCCCTCTGGGGAAGCGCCGGCGCGGCCATCCCCCACCACCACCCTGCGCCCAAAGGTCCAGTGGAGCCAGATTCCCGAGGGAGCAGACATGGCCCGGTGGGGGCGGGGCGGCAGCAGGCTAACCTGCCCAGCCTGGGGGGAGAGGAGGCCCCACACCGTCTTCAAGGGGCTGGGATGACAAGCGTGAGCCTCTCACGCCAGGGCTCTGAGCTGGTCTAACCGGATCCCAGGGCCCCTGAGGGGCTTCTGGGCCCGGAGAACGGCTCAGTTCCTGTCTGCAGGCTGAGCCCAGGCCTGAAGAAAGCAGCTCTGCTCAAGTGTGCGCTGGGACCAGCCTGGACAGCAGAGACCACCCACCCATGTGTCCCCCTCCTGCACCCACATGGCCAGGAGGGGATGCAGACTGGCCTGTGAGCTGCCCACCCTGCCAGGCTCCCCGGAGAATGAGCTGTCAGGCCCCGTTTCCCCACGTTCAGGCCCAGAGGTGCGTCTCACGCTCGGCCGCGGCCCTTACCTCCCTGTGACCACAGTCCCTCCTGCTCACCCTGCCGCCTCCTCGGCCTCCCTCACGCTCTGTTCAGAGTTTTCCACCCTCTGGATGATGCCTTCCCCTCCCCTGCTCCCCGAGGTGGCCTCCCGGCCTCCTGGAGGCTGGTGTCTTCAGTCCCCTCCCAGCATCGCAGCCTCAGGGCTGGGAGGCCAGGGCAGCTCTGCCTAAGTGCTCAGAGCACCGACTTCGTGGATTGTATTGAAGTCTTCTCTCTGCAAAACAGCAGGCTGACTCAGTCAAATCAACTCCACGCATCAAATTATAAAAAATAAAATAACCCAGTGGGAGGCGGATGAGGCTCGATCAGACCTCTCTCAGTGAGTCAGCGTTTCGAGTCACGGGAGGACTTCGCACTCCCGTCATCCAGCTGTTCCAGCTTCTTAAAGCCCTACTGTTGACGTTGTCTGTTTCCATCAAACGCTCGAGAAACTGAAATGGGCAACAATCAAACTCTCCCTGTGGGTGGGGTAGGACGCCAGAGGGGTACCTGGTCATTAAGCTCCCTTTCAGGAAAGGACAGCAAACAGTTCCAAAAATAAAAACGTATTTTCAAAACCACGAAGAGGAGGTGCGGCCTGCGGTCAGCAGCAGCCATGTCCCCGGGCCCCACACACTGGCCAGACCTGCTTCTCCCGGAAAAAATGGACTTCAGCGGAAGACGCCCGTGTTCTCGACCGGAAACTGGGTGACCGGCGGCTCCAAACCCACCAAAGAGCCTGGAGACCGTAGCGAGGCCAAGAGGCACACGAAGAGATGCGCAGCGTCGATGACTATGGGAGAAACGCAAATCAAAACTGCAGCGAGGCATCACCACTCGTCAGAATGGATGTCGTGAGGAAGTCTACAAATAATAGATGCTGGAGAGGGTGTGGAGACCGGGGAGCCGTCCTGCACGGTCAGGGGGGATGCAAGCTGGCGCAGGGTCTGGTGTACAGCAGCGACTCAGTAACACAGAAACACCTAGTCTTTTTCAGGGTCTTTTCCAACACAGGTTATTACAAGACACTGAGTATAGTCCCCTGTGCTACATAGCAGGACCTTGGTGTTTTCTCTTCTTTATGCAGTGGCTTAAATCTGCTGACCCCAGGCTCCTAATTCACTGGTTGACTTTTTATGGTCTCAGGTGTTTTCCATCAACTCTGAAGTCTTGATCCCAGGGGTATTTACACTGGTATTTGATCTAATTTCTTCCCTCCCTCTCCTCCAATGTCCACACTCACCAAACAGGTTCAACTCACCGGTGGACTTCCCCACTCACAGGGGTGTGTGGACCAGCGAGTGGACTTCCCATGTCCACCTAAGCCCTCGGGCATCAATTCTCTGAGCTGATAGTCCAGAGGCCCGAAATTCCTGGCTCTTTTACTTGGTCGTTTCTCGTTACTTTTGCTTTTTGCAACATCTCTAAATTGGGGCACTTCACATAGGAAGTCAGATTTCCAGCTTCTGCTGAAGGGCTGGGTGGACTGGCTGCTCTGCGCCCACAACACCCACGTGACCGCCAGCTTCCACACAGGGCACGAGCCCGAGTCCCCACCGCCCACAGCGGCGTCCTCACCAGGAGTTTGCATGGGCCCGTTTACTGCTGCGCTTGAAAATACTGATGTGTACGCCCGCTTCTTCCAAATGTGGGCACGCAACAAATGGGCCTGGAAGATCATGTTTTTCCAGGAAAAAAAAAAGGAAGTCAGAGAACGCTGTGATGTATTTTATAGGAAAACATGCAAAAATCTGACCCTTACCTTAGAGATCTGGGTGCATGCTGACTGGAAAACGGAGAATTCTGTGTGAAAGCTGCGGTGGGCCTGGGGAGCCGAGCCGGGCCCTGAGAGGTGACACGGTCCCCGTGAGCTGAGGAGCTAAGGGAGCTGCCCCCACTGTGACCGCACAGCTGGGGAGAAGCGCCCTGTGGAACATGGATAACGAGGAAGATACCCAGGAACGAGCGATTGGAACTTGGACGCTGATCGAGTGAGTGTGATTGATTCTAACCCTGTCAGGAGGAGACCCCATCCATTTAGAACTGAATTTGACCCCCAAGAGAGGAAGGCAGCTGTTGACCCCGTCAGCCACCCAACTACCTATTAGGAAGCGGGCTGCCTTGACCGAACTCGGCTGGAGGCCAGCGAGGTGCGGAGGCCACGGGAAGGCCATCTGCTGCCCACTGGGTCACAGGAGGGTCTTCCCGGGGCCGCCAGCAGGGAGCTCTCAGGAAGGGGAGACCCAAAGTCAAAAGCACACACACCGCCTGTTTCCTTTTCCAGTTTAGATCCGCTGGAGAAGGGATCGGCTACCCACTCCAGGATTCTTGGGCTTCCCTGGTAGCTCAGCTGGCAGAGAATCAGCCTGCAATATGGGAGACCCGGGTTCGACCCCTGGGTTGGGAAGATCCCCTGGAGGAGGGAAAGGCCACCCACTCCAGCATTCTGGCCTGGAGACTTCCGTGGGCTGGGTAGTCCATGGGGTCACAAAGAGTTGGACACGACTGAGCAACTTTCACTTCTTCTTTGCACAGATCACTCCCCAGGGTGAGAACACACTTCCTAAAGGACAGCGAGTGCCGGGGCGGCTGGCCGGGCAGTGTGTGGGGTCCCCTGGCCCCGGGGCAGGGACAAGAGCCACGTGATAAACAGATTAGAGGAGAGCAATGTGTTTTATTTCATGAAAATAGATTTAAAAACAGACTGTGTAAAAGAATTAGGATTCTCAATAATTTACTATTATTTACACAAGCAAATTCTGGTCATTAGTAGACTCTGTGAGGAGATGAACACGCAGAACCCAGACCCTCCCCGAGGGCAGCTGGGGACCCGCCAGGGACACTTGGTGACCTCCCGGCTCCCGTCTTCTCAGGCTGACGTGGTGGCTGCATCACTGCAAGCTTGGTGACAGGCAGGGGAATGGCCCCCGGCTGCCCGGGGCCCCAGCGTCCTCACCCCTCGCAGGAGGCCAGGTGGGCTCCATCCTCTCTGTGTCCCCCATGTGGGCACCGGTCAGCGGGTCCCCCGTGCCCGCAGCCGATACCCCACTCACGACCAACGTTCCGCCAACACCCCTGGGCTGACAGGAAGCCCATAGCTTCTGGGAAGAAGGTAGGAGGCAGGACTGGAAGCCGCACATTCTGGTCCTGGGAAACCTGGGTGAGAGAACACCCCCCGTGTCGTCCAGAACCCGGGGACCCAGCAAGGTCTCACTTGAAACGTCCTGTGCGCTGGTCCAGGGAGGGCGCGTGGGGGAGGCTGGCCGGGTGTCCAGTCCTGGCCCGGGCCGTCTCGCAGGCACTTGTGGTCCGTCCAGGCTCGAGGGAGCAAGTCCTGGGTGGGCTGGGGGCGGCGCCCGGGGAGCCTCAGTCCAGAATGTCCGTCTCGAAGGGCACCAGATGGTAGTAGGACAGGTTGGTGACGTAGGCCGCCGGGTCGTCCCCGTCCCCCAGCTCGGCGGGGAGTTCGCCCCCGCCCTCAAACCTGCGCGGGGAGGCAGGTCGTGAGGCTGGGCGGGCGCCTGACCCCCGAGCACCCCAGGTGGGGAAGGGCTGCCCGCGGAGTGCAGGCTTCCGGCCCGTGAGCACAGACAGGGCAGAACCCGCGAACCCAGCTGGGCCCTGCCAGCGACAATCAGTCCACTTACAGGTGCTCCGTGGGGTCCACAGCCCCGAGCTGGTCTTTGCCGTTCGGAATACTGTGGTCAATAACGATCGTTTCCGTATTTGCTAAACAGAATCCATTGGACCTCATGATTTCTGAAAACGAGAGCAACGGGGGAGGTAATTCACAAGGGGGTCAGGGTTTGAAGTTCTGACATTTGGGGCTCACGCATCTCCTCTCGTCCTCCTCCTACGGCTGACACTTCCTGGACTGCGTGCCCAGCCCTTCCCTCAGCAGACCACAAACCCCAAGAACAGGCACCGGGGGCTGGGGTTGGGGGGCATTACCAGGGCGGCAGCTGCCTGAACGCTGGCTGGCCCCCAACTGCCAACCCTGGTCAGCAAGCCCCGTGCTCAGGCCTTCCACCTACCTCACTTTAAAAACGCGCTTAAAAACACTCCAGACTCCTGCTTTCCCAAGGCACCACCGTCTTCCACGCAGGCCCTGACGCACGTGCACAGCTCACAGCAGCATTCTCTGCCCCGGTCAGGCCACAGGACACCCCGCGCTGCCATCTCGGCGGGCGTCTGATGCCCTGGTTGTCTGGGGCACCGTTTCCTTTTATTTCTTATACCATAACCATCATTTAGCTTATTTTATCCCCATGGACAGATTTGCTCGTTTTAAACAAGCGGGACTATAATTTCGTGTCTGCTTGTAATCTTTACAGGTATTTTAGGTACTCGCATCTCCGTTTTCTCAGCTTCTCTCCGTAGGAAGACACTTAGGGAAACCACACAATAAAGAAGGCAGAAAACTAGACTTCCTTCTCCCGCTCCCAGGACCAAATGACTGTTCATCAGACAGATTTGCCAAGTAATGGCTGAAACTTCCTCCAACTTTCTGGAGAAGGGACAGTGCACATCTCACTGGCCCTTCCAGGTGGGCCGTTGGACCTGCCCCCCGTGAGCGGCACCAACAAGCGGCTTGTCCTCGACCTCCTCTCCCGGTGGAGCCCCCCCAGACCCCACCGCCTGAGAAAGCTCGTGAGTCAGAAGAAGGAGCCGAAAACCAGCAAGAAGTTGGTGACTGTAACCGCCAAGGTCAACGGCACCACCGGGTGCAAAGAGGAGGCTGACAAGCGCCTGAGTGGGCAGAGAGACCCACAGGGGATGGGCCCTGACAGTGGGAGCAAGACCCCCAACCTCACAGCTCAAAACGTGGGACAGCACAGAACCACTCTTTCTTTAAATTAAAAAACAATTGTTGGGGCCGCATCGTGCAGCACGTGGAATCTTAGTTCCCTGACTAGACTGACCCCAGCCCCCCTGCCTTGGGAGTATGGATCTTAACCACTGGACCACCGGGGAGCCCGCAGGACCACCTTCTTTTCTGCTTTTATTAACTGACTCAAATCTGCCCCAGGAAGCATGTAAAACCTCAGCGACCTCAGCACAGCCAGCTGACAACTCCAAATCCTCTCTCCCACCCCTCTCCAGGGGAACTGGGGGGGAAAGGATCCTACAAGTGAAAACAAACATGAGTGCTGCGAACAGCCACCTCACATAGGAATCTCCTCGTCTTTATTAACCGTGAGATTTGCAGTTCTGGAACACGGAATCTATAAAATGGAACCAGACCCCAGAACACGTTTGTTGCAGACCATTCCTTAATGTCGGTGAAGAGAAGCCAGCTGGGCCTCCAGGAAACTCCAGGTCTACCACTTAAGCCTGTGAAGGAGGTTACTCTTTGCTGTTTTTTAGCCTGTAAAATAGGAGAAGGCAACGGCAACCCACTCCAGTACTCTTGCCTGGAAAATCCCATGGACGGAGGAGTCTGGTGGGCTGCCGTCTATGGGGTCGCACAGAGTCAGACACGACTGAAGCGACTTAGCAGCAGCAGAAGAAGCCTGTAAAATGGGAATAACAGTGTCTATCCTAAGGGGCACTTTTGGGGGGGACGTTAAATGAGATAGTTTTATAAAGACTCTAACAAACGCTGGTGAAAATTAAGGCTGAGACTGTACAAATGCCTGGCTAATAAAAAGTTCGGAGAAGGCAATGGCACCCCACTCCAGTACTTTTGCCTGGAAAATCCCATGGACGGAGGAGCCTGGTAGGCTGCAGTCCATGGGGACACTGAGGGTCGGACGCGACTGAGCAACTTCACTTTCACTTTTCACTTTCATGCATTGGAGAAGGAAATGGCAACCCACTCCAGTGTTCTTGCCTGGAGAATCCCAAGGACGGGGGAGCCTGGTGGGCTGCCGTCTATGGGGTCACACAGAGTCGGACACGACTGAAGTGACTTAGCAGTAATAAAAAGTTAAATTATATTTCCAGCCTTCCCAAACCTGAATACTCTGGGTTTTGTGGCTGATATCAGTTCAAAGGTGTATGCTTCCTTTTAAGCTGCACAGCTTTCTTAGAGTTGGTAACAAGCGTTTAGATTAACATGGTGTGAAGAATGTTTCCGTTTCCATCGACTCAAAGCCTCGCCAAAGAGGCCAGAGCTCTTGCCACAACCAAGGCCCCGGGAGGCGGCTGGTCCTTAAGCCACGAGCGCCTGGCGCCACCTAGTGGAGGCCTGGCCCCCAGCCGGTCAGCCTGGAGGCCTGAGTGAGCCGAGGCAGGGCTGCCCCCCAGGCGGCGGCGCCTCCCGAGAGGCCACGTCAGAGAAGTCTGGGAGGAAAGGGGGTGAGCGCGGGCCAGGGCCCTTTCAGGAGCGAGGGGAATTTAGCAGGACCGGAGTGGACGTGCATGGGCGGGCTTGCGGGAGAGAGGAGACAGGCCCCGCGGGGAGGAGGCTGAAGGCCTGTTCCGAGCAGGGCTCCGCAGTGACGGGAGACCCAGCGGGGCCACATCCTGACCTGCCTAGGACCACAGGAAATCAACAAATCAATGAGCCAGGAAGTCAGATCCGGGGTGGCCCACGTGGGTGGCCCACGTGGGTACTGACAACGTGTCCTGGGGGGAGGCCCGGCCTGGGGATCCCCGAGTCTGTGCACACCCCCAACACGGGCCGAGACTGGGAGCAGGGCGGCTCTCGGCGGCCAGGACCTCAGGGGCTGGCAGCGCTGCCGTAAGGAACCGTGTTATGGAAAGGACTCCTGAACTGACCCTCTTCTCGTCTGGATACGTTCAGTTCTCCATTCAGTGAATGACGAAGGTGCATCTTACCTCCGGTGGGAGCACCCTCCCCGTCCCCCCAGGGCGTGGTCCCACACGACCTCACCCGGGCCCAGCCAAGTTCCTGGGCTCCCGGGACAGACCTCTCCCTACAAAATGCTCCTCAGAGCCTCGCCTGCAGCACCGAGGAGAGAGTCTAGCGCCGCAGTGACGTGTGCAGCCTGGATTAGAGGAAGCTGCCCGTGGGCTGAGCCCCGGCTCCCCCTCGCTCCCCTGAGACCTGCAGGACAGCTGGCCATCTCCTCCCGCTGCCGACTTTTGCCAGAAGGCGCGGCCCAAGGCCCACACTGAGGAGCTACACGCCGGGTGTCCCTTTCTGTCCCACCTGCCCTAAAGCCCAGAGCAAAGGCAATGCCGCGCAAGCTGAAGTCGTATTTTTGCGCTTGGTGATGGATTCCAGCCATTCGCTTCAAGACGCCTCACTAATGCTTTCCTCATAGACCATTTCTTTTTTAAAAGTTAAGTTCCGATTTATACACCTTTGGAAGCAGGCAGCGGGCAAGCAGCAGGCCAGCAGGGAGACGCGCACCGTTTCACAAGATCTGGAAGCAGCCCCTCCCCTCTGCTTCTGTCCTTCTTCGGGCCCCGACGGGGGCAGGCGTGCCCAGCACTTGGACAGGGGCTGGGAAGGTCTCCGGGACCCTCAGCCGCGCTGCGCCCACACCACCCCGTGCCTCCCCCGCGCTCTCACCTGAGATCTTCACCGGACTCTGAAAGCTGGGTTGAATTTTATGCACGTTGTCATTCTTTAACACCTGATCCAGGGGCGATCTTTCAAAGAAGGTGAGCACGACTTCTGACCTGGAGTACTGGGAAGAAACATGTTCCTTCCTACACACGTTCCTCCTGCTGGCGGGATGGCATGGGCCACGTCCCCCGCGCCCCGATCAGGGGCTCGGGGAGCTCGGGGGGCTCAGGGCCCAGGGAAGGCAGGATGGGGACTGTGGGAACAACGCAGGCCAGGTCTGTGCTGGCGTTTCACACATGTCCCCCTCACTCTCCAGTAAACTGTGAGCTCCTGCTTCCGCTTCTTCCCAGGGGGAGAAAACACTGGAGCTCCCAGAGCCCAAGGAGGCGCCCTCTCCTTGGCTCCTGGCCCCACCCCGCCCCCGAGGCCTCCAGGAGGGCGCCTGCCACCCCACCGGCCCACCCAGTGCCCTGCCCCGCCCCCCGCCCGCACCCCCACCTTGCGCGGCATGCTGATGATGGCCTTGAGAAGCTTCTCCACCTCGTTGAGCCTGGTCTCAATGTCATGGGCCTCCTTGATGGCGACCAGTCCTGGGGTCGAAGCAGAAAGGCCTCCATCAGAGGAGCAGACCAGGACATGGGCTCCCAAATGAAACATAGGCCAACAGGCCGCCGGCAGCGGGGACACCACCCTGGGGTCTCCCTCCACAGAAGGGCACTCAGCCTCGCGTGGGCCCAGTCCTGCCCTGGGAGCCTGGTCCTCAGCCCCAGTCCGGGTCTCAACGACCCAAAGTTGAAGGCATGTGCTGAAGAGGGGCCGTCTGAAATCCACAGAGGCCCCGAAGGCCTCTCCGAGTGGGACAGGCAGGCCAGCTCCATCCACACCCTGCACAGCGGGCAGGGCCAGACCCTGGCCCCGCCAGTGTGTGTGGTGGCTGCCGCCAGGGAAGCTGCCCTTCCCCACCCCCAGTGACACAGCCAAGGCGACCACAGGGCCCTTGGAAATGGAGCCTGTACTAGAGAAGTCATTTAGATGTGGGGTTAGAAGGGAAAAACCAGATCTTTACTCAGAGAAAACCAGCATGGCATGACTCATGGCACCTTCCAGGAACCTGAGCTTTTACCCCTCATTCCAGTTGCCAGACATCCTGACTGGCTACTAGAAAGCGCAGTCAGTGTTTTGTCTTTAAAATACGAGAGCTAACAGGCGGGAGGAGAAGGGGACGACAGAGGACGAGATGGCTGGATGGCATCACTGACTCGATGGACGTGAGTTTGAGCAAGCTCCAGGAGTTGGTGATGGACAGGGAGGCCTGGCGTGCTGCGGTCCATGGGGTCACAGAGAGTCGGACACGACTGAGCGGCTGAACTGAACAGCACAGAGAGCTGGGGTGCGTTTCCGTCTCCCCGTGAGCCGTGCAGAGCGCTGACCTTCCGAGGACCGGCCCTTCACATCAGCTTCCCAGGAGCAACACGGATTCCCAGGACATTTCACATGACCCGGGACCCAAACCACAGAGGCTGGCATCCCAGAACTACTTTCAGTCACTGAATCTCAGTTTTCAGAAGTCCCGGTTTTGTTAGATAGGAGAATGGTTGTTCATTTTGCAGGCAACTCACTAAATCCACATTGAGATAAAATTAACTTCCTAAACTGCCTGACTGAAGTCCAGAGGCCCCTCGCATCAGTCCCGAGTCGAGGATGTCCAGCCAAGGTCAGGAGCTGGTCCCTGAACTTCCTGGAAACAGACCAGTGCCCCTTCACCTGCTGACCCGGGGTCTGCTCCGCAGTGGCCTGTCTGGTCCTGACAAGCGCTCTCGGCCACGTGGGCCCAGGCAGCTGGCCGCAGACCCCAGACTCCGGTCCACACACCCTGTGCTGCCCGCCACGTGGTGCCCCAGCCGTTGGCAGAGAGACGGGACTGAGCCACCCCTCTCTCCCAGGCTGCCTGCCCCACCGCCACCCGGCAGGCTGGGGGCAGGAGGAAGGGAAGAAGCTACACCCGGGGCAGAGTCTCAGGGTCTCAGGACACATCCTCCCAGGCCTGCGTGCTTGTTTAGAAGTACACACACACACACACACACACACACACACACACACACACACACACCCCACACACACAGCTCCATCTTGCTCCTGCTGTGGACAAGTCTTTGGAGGGAAAGAGGGATACTGCAAAAATCCTCTGAAAAGCTTTCAGAGAGGACAGTTGTAGAAATCATCCCCACGAGGTGCTTCTTTGTTCTTAGACCATCTCATTTCAGTTTTTATGACACCTAGAAAACTGCTGTTAAATCACTCAGGTTCACGACACAGTCGTCGTGTTTTTATATTCTGTAAGGACAAAGGTCCGTCTAGTCAAGGCTACGGTTTTTCCAGTGGTCATGTATGGATATGAGAGTTGGACTGTGAAGAAAGCTGAGCGCTGAAGAATTGATTCTTTTGAACTGTGGTGTCAGAGAAGACTCTTGAGAATCCCTTGGACTGCAAGGAGATCCAACCAGTCCATTCTGAAGGAGATCAGCCCTGGGTGTTCTTTGGAGGGAATGATGCTAAAGCTGAAACTCCAGTACTCTGGCCACCTCATGTGAAGAGTTGACTCCTTGGAAAAGACTCTGATGCTGGGAGGGATTGGGGGCAGGAGGAGAAGGGGACGACAGAGGATGAGATGGCTGGATGGCATCACCAACTCGATGGACGTGAGTTTGAGTGAACTCTGGGAGTTGGTGATGGACAGGGAGGCCTGGCGTGCTGCGATTCATGGGGTCGCAAAGAGTCGGACACGACTGAGCGACTGAACTGAACTGAAGGACAATACAGGAAGATTAGCCTTGAGTATGGCCAGTGCACATAGCACATTTATTCCCACTTTCCAGGACGTAAAGCCCACCGTTGGGTTTATAACCAAGGGTGCCACTGAGTCGATACACACACTCTGGTCTCCGCTGACCTTCCCTTAGGGCTCCAGCATCAGAACGCAGCGCACAGGACGCCCAGGGCAACGGGCACTTCAGACACAGCGACTAACGCGGGAGCGTGGACAGACACACTAGATACTATCCACTGTTTATCTGACATCAGACTTATTGGGTTCCCTGTAGCTTTACGTTCCCGGTGACCTGTTCCCAGAAGGAAGCAGAGAAAGGCAACAAGTGCCTCATCAGACTTCCAGTCACACATCAGCGTTCCGGCTCGGGGCGCAGACCCTGGGGACCCTCCCCTGCTCGCCTCATCAGCTCGGGCCCTGTGACCCCACACCCTCATTCTCAGTAGGACCCTGTGGTTCTTGCCCCACCCCATGTCCTCAGCCTGATTTCTGTCTGTGGGAAAACTTTAGCCAATGGATAAGTTTAATCAGAGAAGTGAGAACAAGCAGGGAAAAGAAAGGAAACCAGCCAAAGGAACCTACATAAAAACGAGAGTCAGTAAGCGTGGTCGAGGAGCTTCCCTTTCTTCTCAAGAGCCACAGACAGCACTCGGAGGCACCGCCTGTGAGCTGCCTTATAGACACGGAAACCCCCGCCCGGGGGGAGAGCACATGGTGGCCGGGCTGCAGCAGTGACGTGTGTGTGTGCGCGTGTGTGCGTGCGTGCACGTGTGCTCAGCCTCAACCGCGTCCGACTCCCTGTGACCCCACGGACTGTAGCCCACCAGGCTCCTCTTTCCATGGGATTCTCCAGGCAAGAACAGTGGGGTGGGTTGCCATGCCCTCCTCCAGGGGATCTTCCCAACCCAGGGACTGACCCCGCGTCTCTTACACCTCCTGCATCGGCAGACGGGTTCTTTACCACTAGCGCCACCTGGGAAGCCCCAGAGGGGAAGCCAAATGCTGCTCCTAGGAAACGAAAACACTTCAAGACAAGAGGGGCTGAAGACATTTCAGCGGGGAAAGAAGCTGCCAGCATCCCTCCGGCAAGAATGCCCAGAGACCAGCCAGGCAACTGGGACCAGCGTTCCCAGGGCAAGCCCTCCTTCCTCCGAGGGAACCCGTCCACGTGAACAGCCAGGACTCTGGCCTCTTCCCAGGGCAGGGGGGCTGTGGCCAAAGGTGGAGATTCGCAAGCCATAGATTCCGCTGGGTGCCTCTGAGAGGCTGCCCCCCCCCCCCCCCCCCCCCGTCAGAGCCCCTGTCCCAACCTCACATCAGAGCAGGGAGGGGTCACCACCAGCCACGTGGCCTCCAAGGGCCAGGCCCTCTCCAAACTGGGGTGGGGTGGGGAGGTGGGGGATGGGGAGGTGGGGGCGGGGGGGTGAGGGGTGGGGGGAACACGACAGGTACCTGGAGCCCACATCACCCGCGACCCCAGACCAAGCACACGCAGCTGGGAGCCTCCCATTCTGCCTGCTCTGTTCTTCCTCTGTGGCCGACAGCTTTGGCTTTTACTGACTGGTACCGCTCTTCCAAATGTCCCTTGTTTACAGTAGGATTTTTAATTTTATTTTTTAAAAAATGTGCTGACGTACAATAATTTGGGATTATTTAGGAACGTTAGCTTTTGTATTCCAAATATTGTTGATGGAGCAAAAACTGTGGCAATCTTGTTTGACCCAGATTTACTGAGATCGTGGTTCTAAAAACTGCAGGAGGGTAAGGTGGTTTTGAATTTGCAAGGCTGGGCAGAGAAACTCCAAGGCCTCTTGATTATGGGCTGCTGTCATTCCAGGGCCAGCCAGCAGAGGGCTCCAGCAGCCCGCGAGGACCCGCCGCATCCACGTCGTCCTCTCAGGAAACTGGCTCGGAACACTTCACCTTCCGGAAAATTGTCTCGTTTCTGATAAAGCACAGTCACTAATACAACCTCAATCTTAAAAGTTCACTCTACACAGCTTCTGATGTGAGAAATTTATCCAGACGTCACCCAAAACAGTTAACAATTTGAAACCCAAAGACTGATAACACAACTGTATGTAAATTTCAGTATGTTGATTTCACATCCTTTTGGGGGGTTAAAATTCAGGCTAGAGCAGCCAGGGGGCCCTTTCTGTCCCAGCTGGCGCAGTCTTGAGAATCGAGGCCAGGACATGAGCTTCTGTGAGTTCCAGGGTAGGTCTTTCTACGGACACGAACACCGACGCATTCTCGGAACCCAAACTGAACACCCTGGTACAAGCGCGAAGATCAGGCTCTGAGCTGCAGACACCTGGCCCCACGTCCCACATCCCTGGCGGAGGTTCCGTGCCAGCCTCCAGGGATGGGCTCGGGGCGCAATCCAGCTGAGCGCCTGGGGCCCCTTCAGTTCTGGGTGTGAACACAGATCCTTCTCGGGTCAGTTGGGAAGGCGAGTCCGTTACCCAGAGAATGCAAGTCTCTCAACTGGAGACCCACGACAGAGCCCTGGGGAAATCTGTGACGTGAACTCTCCGACCAAATCAAGCAAGACGTTGCATTTCAAAAGTCCACCCTTCACTGTCCAGAGAAGCAGACGGGCTGGACAAGCTGGGGGATGCAGGGTCACCTTGTCTGCACAAGAGATGTGCGTGCTTTAAGCTGTCGTTGCTGTTTGGTCACTACGTCATGTCCGACTCTTTCGCGACCCCATGGACTGCAGTCTGCCAGGTTCCTCTGTCTATGGGATTTTCCAGCCAAGAATACTGAAGTAGGTTGCCACTTCCTTCTCCAGGTGGTTTTTTCCAACCCAGGGATCGAGTCTGCGTCTCTTGCATTGGCGGGCAGATTCTTTACCACTGGGCCACCAGGGAGTGTAATACAAATTTTGGAAACAAAGTGTTTTAAATTTTCCGGGAAAACCCTCCATGATAACTTCCTAAATATGTGTTGTCTGTATGGACAGGCAGGGTAAAAGCAGCGGGGACTCACTCAGGGAGCGCGAGCTAACCCAGGTGATTCCTCTTCATTACACTCAGCGTCCAGCCCACAGCCCGCTCGCCCCAGGCGGACTGCGGCCTCTCACTCCAGTGGCGGGCTCCGGTCTCTGCCCTGGGCTCCCCTGCTGCACATGGGGCTCGGGAGCCGGCTGAGGGAAGACTCCTTGGCTTCTTCCCACACCTGTGAGGTGCTCCCCTCGTACCAAGCCTTCCTTCCCCAGGCCGCCTCCTTCTCCTCCAACCGCGAGCAGAATTCCTTACTCAGCTTCACACTCAGCATGCCTAAGGAGCCACTCGCTGAGCCTTAGTTTGCCTTAAAACTCGGAAGGAATTTAAGGAATAAACGGCACCCGCCCCAGGCCCTCAAACAGGAAGCCCTGGGCTGTGTCAGGGGACGGGCACCGGGTACCAAGACCCTGCCCCCGGGCTGGCTGGGACGATGCCCATGAGACCGAGGTGACCACAGGGAGGCGTCCCCAGCGGGGCGCAGCAGGGGACTTCCCAGGAGCCTCTTTTCAGCCTGGCGACCAGAAGGGCTGGTGGAAGTCCCCGGTCACCCAGGGAAGTCAACATGAACAAAAGCGCCCACGGGAACGATTTTAGTGGGACAATGATACCAAGCCCTGGCAACGCCGAGTCCTTGCTCACGGTCCCCAGCTCACCCTGCTGACAGCCGCTGGGCTGCACCGGGGCCCGGGGTCCCCATGGGGGCATCACTCCCGCAGCCCCTCCTGCAGCTCCAGGCGGAGCCCCACGGAGCGGGCACACCCAGCCCGCGTCTCAGGGTTCTGCCGTCACCGCACACCCACCTTCCCTGGCTTTGAAGGCCCCCAACCACAGGCACCTTCTGCCTCTTGGGAAAGCATGGATAAAACACACAGCGGAGCCACAGCAGGCTCACGCTATTTTACAAAGAGAAGAGGACCGTGTCCCGGGGGCCAGCCCCAGGGCAGCCGGACGCTACCAGCAGGGCCCGGTGCTGAGAGGCAGAGCCAGGCCTCCCCGTGGACATCTGGTGGGAAGTGATCACGGCTGAGAAGCTCCAGAGCCAGCGACGGCCATGAGCTTCTGACCACTCCTTCCCCAACTGGGAGCTGGCCCGGTTCACCTGGGCCCACGGCACAGCTAGGACCACGGGCCGCACGCCACCGACGGGGGCGGAGTGTCTGGGGCCCGGACAGGGGGCTCGGAGCGACAGCAGCTCCCAGGAGGCGGGTGTGGCCGTCTCAGGACCCGGGGGACGGCGGAGCCCCACAGCTGAAGCCAGGCACCCTATATAAGGAAGAGGTTCAAAACTAGGCCTGTGAAGCAGAGAGATCCCCCAAAACGCCCCAGAGAAGGGAAAGCAGCCCCCTCACTGGAAGAGGGAGACCCCCTGCAGGGAAGTCAGGCTGGGGGCCACGCCGGGTATGGGCAGGGCAGAACCCCAGCCCCAGTTTGGTGTCCATTGGGTGGGAGAAGGTGGCCTTCACGCCGCTGCTCCGCGGCCCGGAGCCCTGCAGCCGCTGCTGTTTTCAGCCACTTTCACCAAGAAAGTGAAATCGGGGTCCTGCAGTTGGCCCCCAAATCAGACAGCGATCTCCCCCCTCGTGTGGGGAAAGCACAGAGCTCCTGCCCTGTCCGCCTGAGAGCCGGGCCTGGGAGTGAGCGCTGTCCCTGGAGCTGTCGGTGGGCAGGGGTGTCCTGGCCGGTAGGCCCGCATCCGGGCCCAGCTGGCAGGTGCTGGACACCTTCCCTCCACCCCACGTCTGACAGATGGTCTGCGAGGACGCCGGCAGATCCAGGTCCCTGGGGGCAAGGGTGTACAGACGTCACCCCAGCACACACGCAGGCTCTCAAGGAGGGGCCTCACTTGGAGAAACGCTGGAAACTCCGCGTTCAAAGCCAGGCCCTCTGTCAGCTCCTCCCGTCGGCATTCTGCCTCCCCTGATGCTCCCGACAGGCACGCCTGGCCTCTCGGTAAACCCCAGGCTCTCCCTCCAAGATCAGCTGTGTTTGACCACTTCCCTGGGCTTCCCCTCGTGGCTCAAAGGGTAAAGAAAGAATCTGCCTGCAATGCAGGAGACCGGGGCTCGATCCCTGGGTCAGGAAGATCCCCTGGAGAAGGGAATGGCAACTTATTCCAGTATTCCTGCCTAGAGAATCCCCATGGACAGCGGAGCCTGGTGGGCTACAGTCCACGGGGTTGCAAAGACCAGGACATGACTGAGCGACTAAATGCCACACACATATCATCCCTGGCACCTCCCCTGGTCCTCCTCCAGCCTTTCCAGCACGGCAGCCAGACTGCCCATCCATCCAGTCCCTGCTCCCAGCTCTCCATCTCCAGCAAGAGCCTTGCACCGAGTGCAGTCTGCCCACTCCCCCCCGACACACCTGCATACCCGGGCTCAGGCCCGCCTCAGGGCCTTTGCACGTGTGCGGGCAGCCCCATCCCAGGCACTCACGTCCCTTTCTGCCCCCTACCCCCACCGGCCCATCTGAAAGTGAACCCTTCCCTTGCCCCAACAAGTTACAGCTCCTCTCCTTCCCTCCTTGAATTCCTTTCTTCTGAACATGTACAACCATCTACCATATTTTTAACTTATCTTGATCATTATCAGATTCTTCAAACCGAGACACAGAATCATGAGGGCTAGGGTTTGTCTGTTTTGTTTCCTGCTGCATCCTCAGCACCTAGAAGCTGCCTGGCACAGGGGAGGCGGACTGGGAGATACTTGCAGAGTGGACGCAAAGCCAAAGTGTTTGGTATTACAGCGATCAGGAACCGAAGATCACCTGACCACTTTGGAAATAGAATCTCTGGCTGCGGAGCTGACTGTATAGGGCCTGAAATGGGTGCTATTAAAAAAAAAATGATCAAAATAGTCCAAAAACTCCAAGAAGTCGTTGGGGAATTCTGCATGGTTGTCTTTTAAAGCATAAACCTTTCCAGACGTGCGCAATGTAACAGGCAAGTGACCTTGCCACATCTGGTCAGGAAGCCCTGAGCCAGTATATTACGCAGACGAGATTTCAGCTGGAGACGTGGCCCACCTGTGTCAGAGGGTGGGAAAGCGCAGAGAGGGACGCCTCGGTCACCCAGAGATAATATGCACAGGAAGCAGCTGCCTCCCTCCCCTGGCAGGGGGACAAGGAAGCAAGGATGTGGGCATCAGATCCGGACGCAGAGGCGCGTAAGGTCAAGATGCCAAGGAAAAGGACAGAGGAAGCAGGACAAGTCCCGAGCGCCGCCTCGCCCAGACGGAAGGCCAGGGAGGTGGGCCGGCGAGCCCCGAGCCGCCACGGCACACAGGGGTTCAGTACCTCACCGGAAGCACACACATTGCACGGACAGACGGCCAAGGCACCACCAGCACGTGCAGAAGGCAGGGACAGTACACGCGCGGCACAGAACACGCTCCCACCGCAGCTCCCCAGGGACCACGGCAGCCGGCTCCGCATCCCGAGTGCACGCGGGGTCTCGGAGGCAGGTCGGGGCCAGGGCTGCCCGGTGCCCTGGAGGTGCCCAGTCCTCCGCTGACAACAACCACCAGCAGCCAGGACGAGTTCTGAGAGACAGGCTTGCTCACAGAACTTTTGAAAAAGACAACAGGGCCAATCTAACCCAGCCCAGAAATACGCAATGTTTAAACTGAGGGCCTCTGATGGGGACTTATACTGAGAAAACTTGCCATCTCAACACAACACACACTTCTGGATGCCTTTTGCTTGTACGGTTTGGACATCCAGTCCATCTTTTTATGCAAACAATAAATCTGCCTGGAAATAAAGTGAACTCTTCTTTGACCTTATGGCAATGTATTTTACTTAGCAAACAACTTCCCTGGACCTACGAGGATTGAAGGAAGGACAAGGCCTTCCTGTGGTTGTGGCCCACTCGGATGGTGTTGGGGGCAGTGGCGTGCCTCCAAGCAGAGAACCGGGACCCAGACAGACGGTTGATGTTGCCCTTCCTCGGCCTCCGAGGCGCTGAGCTGGCCTCGCAGGAGGCCCCCCAGTCAGATGGAGGTCTCCCCACTTGCCTCGACTGTCAAGACTCTAGCCGGGAAGATGGCTCCCACAGTCCATCATGGGCCGCTAGAGAGGGCGCACACCCAACCCCGGTCCTCATCTAACTGCCCCGCACCCTATCGCATGTAATACCCCCATCTTTCTGATTTCACCCTTCAGACGCTTAAACGCAGCTATGAGATCCCTTCTGCGTCTTGGTTTCTCCCTGGTGACCACCCTCTTCCTGTCTCCCTGTGGGTGCCCACTCTGCAGAGGCACTCTCTGTGCTGACACTTCAGAAACTCAGGACTGACCCAGTGCAGCCTGCACACACAGACAGAGCTGGGAGCGTGCGGGCACACAGCGGGTGTGGGTGTGCATGGCAGGTGTGGGTGTGCACAATGGGAGCCTGCCTGTGCACGATGGGGGCCTGTGTGTGCAAGGCAGGTGTGTGTGCATAATGGGAGTGTGCATGTGCAAGGCAGGTGTGGGTGTGCACTATAGGGGCAGGTGTGTGTGTACTTGACGGGAGTGTGTGTGTGCATGGCAGGTGTGTGTGCACAATGGGGGCGTGCGTGTGCACGGCGGGTGTGGGTGTGCATGATGGGGGCAGGGGTGTGCGTGATGGGGACGTATGTGTGCAAGGTAGGTGTGTGTGTGCATGATGGGTGTGTATATGTGTGCACGACGGGGGTGCATGTATGCATGGGGGTGTGGGTGTGCACAGCGGGTCACGTGCCTCACAGTCACCCACGTTCTGCACAATGTGGGCGTGTGTGTGCACAGCGGGGGTGTGTGTATGGCGAGTCACACGCCTCACACTCACCTGCCTTCTGCTCCGTTTCCCAGGTCCCAAAACAACTGAAGCTGCGCCCTCCTCCCGCCTGTGACCCTCGTCAGAAGCCACTGAGGGTGACGACAGAAGGCACATCCCTGGAGGGCTTGCTGCTGCCAGACAGGGAGCACGAGCACCAACCCGCGCAGGGAAAGGGGAGGAGCCAGCCCGGAGCGCCGCCGAGCGGGGTCCTCTGACACTGAGACCTGGAGGCCTGGGAGGGCATGAGGGGAGGAGGGGAAGGCAGACTCTGGGCTAGCTCTCAGGGGCACCTGTTTGCTTACGGCCCTCCCCGTTCCAGAGAAGATGAAAGGCATTGAATAAAGCGCTGGTCCTTCATCTAAGCTTTCCTGATTTGGGCATCCATTTGATACAGTGAAAATACAATAATACACACACACCCCCAAACAGCGAGTCAAGGCAAACTGCTGCCATGCTTGGGATGGCACTGAACTCCCTCCAGAGCAGCCATCAGCCTGAGACTCCAGGGACAGGGCCGGCAAACTTGCCAGCGTTGGGAGACTTGCCAAGTGACGTGTCTGCCAGAAGATGTGTCATGAGAATGAGCTAATTACCCAGATAATTCACACTCAGGGCAGGGATGTCACCAGTGGGGGTGGAGAGTATCCCAAGACCTCAGGGAGACGCCCCCGAAGGTGCCCCTGGGCTGCGTTTACAGGACGGTGCCCGCCTTCTCAGCTGGGCAGGTAGTCCCGCTTGTGGGGTGGTGAGGGGGCCCAGCCTTCCAGCCTCAACTTCAGCCTCGGCTCCTTCTCCTCCAGCCTCCTCTCCGCGGCCCACGGGCTGGCCCTGGAGGCCGCGGAGAGGAAACGGGAAGCCACCCAGTCCCTGCGAGCCAGGAAAAGTCACAAGGCCTGGAGGAGGCGGCCCGGTTCATCAAACCCAAGGCGGACCCACCCCAGCGGCCCCTCCCGGGGAGGGACAGAGGCCGCGTGGCACCTCGCACTCGAGCTGTCGGCCACCCAGCCACCGGGGACACGGGAAGCGGCCCCGCGGGGTAGGGGGTGCCGCCAGACAGGGCGCGCCCCCCGCGGGACGCTTTCCTTAACTCTCCCCAAGGCTCTCGCAGCCCCTCCGGCCGCGGTCGCAGGGGCTGGCCGGTGGCTCGCCCGTCCCGCCTGCCTCGGCCCGCCGGCATACTGCCGCCCGCCCGCCAGTGCTCTTCACGGTTCGGGGGCGGGCGGAGGTCTGAGGATCCCTGTCCCGTGCCAGGGGCCGTAGGGCGGCCATCCCGGCTTAACAAGCGCCCCTGCAAGCCCGCCCTCGCACTTTACACGAGCCCACTCCTGCCTCCCAGACCTCGAGGCCCTCGGTCCCCGAGCCCCCCGATACCCCCAGTTCCCCAGGCCGGGCCCGCGCCCACCTTGGCGCAGCGGCGCGCGCGCCAGCTCCGGCCGGTCCTCCGGGAAGGCGTCGCGGAGGCGCTGCCACAGGCGGCCCAGGTCGGCCAGGCTGCGGTGCAGATAGAGCACGCTGCGGTCCGACCACTCGGTGCGGATCTCGAAGAACTCCTCCTCGTCGCCGCGCCGGCTGACGACAAGCCGGCGGATGCCGTTCACCCAGCAGCCGCGCACGAACATGTTCACGAGCGACGTGCCCTCAAACACCGCCGAGGCCATGCCGCGGGCCGCGCATCCCCGGCCGGCAGGGGCACGCCCGCCCGGGCCGGGGTCCACCCGCGGCCGGCGTCCGCGCGGGGTCCGTCCGGGGCCGGGAGCTGTCCGCAGCCGGGATCTATTCCGGGCCAAGGTCTGTCCGCGGTCCTCCTGCGGCCGGAGTCTATCCGGGGCCGGGGTCCGTCCGAGGTCTGTCCAGAGTCGGAGCGATCCGGGATCTGTCCGGGGTCCGCCCGCGGCCGGGGTCCGCGCGGGGTCCGTCCGGGGCCGGGAGCCGTCTGCAGCCGGGATCTATCCCGGGTCGGGGTCCGTCTGAGGTCTGTCCAGAGTTGGAGCGATCCGGGGTTTCTCCGGGGTCCGGGTTCGCCCGAGGCCGGGGACGGGCCGAGGTCCTCCCTTAACCTGTCCGGAGGCCGGCTCGGTAGGGGCCCGCCCGGGGCCGGGGGCCGCGCGCTCTCGGGGGTGGCGCGGCCACAGGCTTATAAGGCGCTTCCCATCGCGGGCGGCGCGGTCCCGACGTCGAGGCCGAGGGCGCCTCCGCCGTCCCCGCCTCCGGGCGGAGGGGTGGCCTGGCCGCCGCGCCCGGCGCCGCCTCCGGAGCCCGCGCCGCTGGGGCCGCGGGTCCCCAGGCCGCGGGGCGGAGCGGAAACCCGAGCGCCGGCCCCGCCTCCGCGCCCCGCCCGCCCGCCAACCCCCTCCCCCGGCCCTAGCCGCCGGCCCGGCCGGGAAGAGCCTGGGCCGGGCCCCGGGTGGCGGCTGCTCTCGTCTCGTTTCTCGATCTTGGGAAACTCTCGGGTCAGGGGGCGACGCGCCCCACCCGACCTGCGGGAGTGGAAGCTGAACTTACGCGCGGCGGGGCGCACCGCTCCGGGGACCCGGCGCCGGGACTGTCTGGCGGGTTCCCGCCGCCCGCACGTCCTCCCCGGGCCGGGCCCGAGGCCGGAGCCGCCCGCCCCGCGTCCCCCGCGCATTCCAGCCGCGCCACTGCCCGGACGCGGCAGCGGACAGACGACGCGGCGGGCCCGCGCCGGCCCCCAGGGCCCCCACCCCCGGAAGGAGAGGGAACCCGGTGCTCAGAAGCGGGCCGGGCCGGCGGTGGGAGAGGGCCCGGGGGAAGAGCGTCCCCGCCTGCGCGGGGCGCGTGCTGAGCCGAGGGGTTTCGAGAGTGGCCCTGGGGCAGCTGCCGGGGGAGATCCGGGGGTCGCAGCCGCTCGCTCCGCAGGATGGTCCTCACTGGGAGGTAACTTCAAGCCAGAGTTCAAGACTCGGAAGTTAGTTCAGGCGTTGGAACTCGATTGCAGAGTGTCTTGGGCGACCTCACATCGCCCGAGGCGGGGTGGTCAGACCCAGGGCGAGGCCCTTCAGCGCTTTGCACTTCTAGAAAGTGTAAAGAAGCTCGGCAGAAACTGTGGGCACCGAAGGCCGGTTGTCGGTCACGTGACGCAACTTGTCCGAGGGGTGTGTCCCCCACCCCCCAACACACCCCCAACACACCCTACACACCCCCAACACACCCCCAACACACCCTACACACCCCCTACACACCCCCAACACACCCCCAACACACCTTACACACCCCCAACACAGGTTACACACAGTCATGACTCCAGGTTTTACTCAGCCGGCTCCAGTGACTCGCCTAGATCAGATCGTCAGCTTTCGTCCAAGTTTTCCTCCAAGTTTCTCTTTACCTCCTGTTTGCCTTGTGAGCTGAGAAGAGAAGGTGTTTTCCACAGGCTGGCGACCCCCTAAAGTGGCAGCAGCCCGTCCATGCTGGTGACTGAGGGGCTGACCGCTGAATCCTGGTGACTGATGGGCTGACCACGGGGTCTGCAAGAGGTACCAGAGGGTGGAGGTGGGGGGCTGGGCCGAGTATCCCCACCACCACCACAAAGCCCCACTGAGGCCTCCCGCCTCTGTGCCCTTTCCCTCTCTGCCGCTGGGCCGGGCAGCCTCTCTGCCACCAGAGCGCAGGAGCTGTTAGGAAGTCAAGTCACCCAGTCACAGCCGACTCTTTGCAGCTTCTCTAGCCAAGAGTACTTCTCTAGCCAAGAGTACTGGAGTGGGGTGCCATTTCTTTCTCCACAGGATCTTCCAGACCCAGGCATTGAACCTGGGTCTCCCACATTGCGGGCAGACTCTTTACCCTCTGAGCCACCCGGGAAGCCCAGGAGCTTTTATGCATCCAGCCAAATCTTTCCTGGGAGCAATCAGGTCTTGGTTTCCCTGTTGCCTAGGAGATCTAACTTCGTGAGGCAGCCCTTCAGCTGTGCCAGACACTCTGGTCACTAAGGAGAAGGAAGCATTTTCCTGTCAGCGATGTTTGTTTAAAGAGACCTGGAACTAGAGAGTAAAAATAGCAACTGCCCAGAACTTACTAATCATTACAGAAATTCTGAGTAAAGCACAGTGAGCTGCCACTTTTTAATCCATTGTTTTGATACAGATTTTTTAAAATCTATTAAGAAAAATTATCCAAAATCTGAAAATGAGACCAGAAAAACAGTGATCCTTTCAATGTCCTATCAAAGGATATTTTTCAAGCCCAAGGATTACTTCCTTTTCTAGTTGAATGTACTGTTGTTTGATGCTGTGATTCACTATTAATGAAAGGCATACCAACCTGCAGATTTGTGCACAGAAGAGATGCAAATAATTTTTGTCCCAAAGTAGAGTTAACATCAAAGGTTATAATGTACTGCCCTATAAGACACTGACCATTTTTATATCTAGCCTTGCAATCTTATTTTAATATAATCTGACTCTACAAATCCATTTCCACAAATGGTCTTTGAATCAGCTTTTTCATCTTATAAACGTCCTCAAAAATTAATGAGGTGAATAAGCTTTTGGCTCCTGTGCATGCCATATTTGTAGAAAGATATGAGAGTCGTGTTTAATTTGGAAACTTATACTTGGGAAAGTCTGACAAGAACGGGAGCTTTTGCCAGGTTATGGAGAAATATATACTCTCCTTGAGTACTGATTTGGGGCAGCCCCTTTGGAAAGGGCTCTTTGGAAGGCAGTGTGGCAGTTGTTAAAACTGAAGACAGTGCAGTGCTGCTGATCCAACAGGTCCTCTCTTAGAGCCAGTCCAGAGGAACAGTCCCGCGTGAGCACTAAGGGAAATGTGCCGTGGTTGCCGCGCTGAGAACGTGGAATGGAGGCCTTCCGCCACATACGGTGGCAGGTGCGTGTGGAGAACACTATGCAGCCACAGAAAATGCATCGGTCCTAAAAGTAGGGCCTGTGATTTGCTCTTTAGCCTCGGTTGTGTCCGACGCTTTGCAACCCCATGGACTGTAGCCCCCACCCCACCCCAGGCTCTTCTCCATGGGATTCTCCAGGAAAGAATACTGGAGTGGGTTGCCATAGCCTCCTCCAGGGGATCTTCCCGACTCAGGGATCGAACCTGAGTCTCCTGCACTGGAAGGCAGATTCTTTACTGCTAAGCCACCAGGGGAAGCCCCGGAAACCACGTCAATGGAAAAACTATAGGTGGAAATGGCTGGTGGGTACAGCATGGTGCTATCAACAGTCACAACAAATTTTTTGGCCAACCTAATAAACAGCTGGAGTGCACCCAGCGCTTGACTCCAAAAAGTGGGATGAGGTCCTAGTGAGATAACAGAAAAAGCCTGAGAAGAAAACCTCACTTGGACCTCATCCCACTTTCTGGAGTCAAGCACTGGTCCAGCCCAGCCGCCAAGTCCGGTGTGCTGTCTCGTTGCTCACCTGGGCCCTCAGTCTGGATTTGCCTTTCCAGGTATCAAGTGAAAGTCTTTCTGTCGTGTCCAACGCTTTGCAGCCCCACGAACTATACAGTCCGTGGAATTCTCCAGGCCAGAATACTGGAGTGGGTAGCCATTCCCTTCCTCAGGGAGTCTTCCCAACCCAGGGATCAAACCCAGGTCTCCCGCATTGCAGGCGGATTCTTTACCGTCTTAGCCACCAGGGAAGCCCAAGAATTGAACACGAAAATGTAAGAAGCCCACGTCTGTGAGGCCAGCCGGGTGGAAAGGGCAGAAAGTGTGCTGTCAGACGTCTGAGGACCCATGTTATATAAACGTCAGGAGCAGGCACAGAGGAGGTGGGGTGGTTTCAGGTTGTGAATCAGGCTGATTGGGTAGCTGGGCGCCTGGGGCTACATAATACGCGTGAAGCAGAAACAAAGAGCAGCTCTCTGGGTCACCTGCTGGGCTGCCAAGGCAGCTAGAATTGCACAGGTGTGTCTGAGGAGCCCTGGTTGTAGGCAAGCGCTTGGGAAACCAGACACTTTAATCTGATTCTTAAGAGGGAAAAACAGGAGTAAAAGACTGCATGAAATTCCAGGCCTTTACCCTCGAGAGGAGGATCGCTTCTCCGTTTATTTTTCTTCAGTGGTGGTTTGGTTTGGGTTTAGCTTATTTTGTTAAGCTCTATCCTTTCCCAAACCCTGGCAGTTAAAGAGCAAAGCCTGGTGGTCACTCCAGGCCACCCTCCGTGTCCCTCCCGGCCCGCATCAGACAGCACGGTGGGGAGCTGGGGGCTCCAGCCAGGAAGGGAGACGGGGTCGGGGAGGCCCTCCTGGCCCCAGAAGGACCCTAGGCCCACTGGTTCCACCGTTTGTCACCCCTCCCACCTCCACCACATGCAAAATTGGAGCTAGAGCGGTTTTCATCACTGCCTGTGCTTGCGATGAGTTGGGTAAACTAGTTACGGGGACATCATTATTTTTGTCACAGAAGGCAATGGCACCCCACTCCAGTACTCTTGCCTGGAAAATCCCATGGACGGGGGAGCCTGGAAAGCTGCAGTCCATGGGGTCTCTAAGAGTCGGACACGACTGAGCGACTTCACTTTCACTTTTCACTTTCATGCGTTGGAGAAGGAAATGGCAACCGGCCCCAGTGTTCTTGCCTGGGGAATCCCAGGGACGGGGGAACCTGGTGGGCTGCCGTCTATGGGGTCGCACAGTCGGACACGACTGAATTGACGCAGCAGCAGCAGCAGCAGCATTATTTTTGTTAACTTAGTATTGGAGTATAGTTCATTTACAATGCTGTGTTAGTTTCGGGTATACTACAAAGTGGCTCAGTTATAGTATACAAATGTCCACTCTGTTTTAGACTCTTTCCCCTGTAGGCCATTACAGAGTAGAGTTTCTTGTGCTATACAGTAGGTCATTAAGTTATCCGTTTCATATATAGTCATCTGTACATGTCAACCCCAATCTCCCGATTTATCAGTTCCCCCCACACACCCCGGGAATTCTGTTGTCTCGCTCTCTGACTCTGCTTCTGTTTCATAAATGAGTTTAGTTGTACCATTTTTTTTGGATTCCCCGTGTAAGCAGCATCGTGTGATGCCCGTCTCTGTCTGACTTACTTCACTCTCCATGTCGCTGCAAATGGCACTGATTCATACTTGCCTATGGCTGGGTCGTAATTCACTCTGAGTTCCGCCGCATGGGTGGTTCTGGACCTGGGAATGCGGTTCAGGACGCCTTCTGAAGACACAGCTCTTCTCTGTTCTCTGCAAATGCGCAGTCTTGGCGGGGCCTCAGCACTGAGTCTTCCAGACACATTAACTGATCTGACCCTCAGAACGGCCCTCGGGGGTGGGGAGGGTAATTGCCCCTGCAGGTGAGGAAACGGGCTCGGGGAGGAACCGAAGTGCCCCCAAGCCCAGGACTGCCCCCCTACCCAGGCCTCCCAGCTGATCACACAGCTTCCTCTGGCCGAGGTCCAGCCACACCAGCTTCCTCCCCGGCTCCTGTCAGTCCCCGTGGGGGCCATGGGTATTGGGCTCACGGGCCTGTCGGGCTTTCACTCCACACTGCACCCCGCCCCTCCCCGGGACTGCGGATGCCCACATCCTTCAGACCAGCACTTCTCAAGCCCTGATGGGCCTGTGACTCCCCTGGGAACTTGTGAAAGAGCAGATCCCGGTTTGGTGGGCGGAACCGGAGGGTCTGCATTTCTTACAAGTCCCCGGGAGGTCTCAGAGCCCCTTCTCTGCAGGCGGCTCTGGATAGCAAGGCTGATCCTAGCCTCGGCCAGACCAAGAGAGTCTGGACAGTGTCAGGAGACCCGGATGCCCGCTCAGGGTGTCCTCCTCATCTCCTGACTGTAAATACGTGTTAATTACATTTTCCTGGCTGGAATTTCATCTCCATGAGGACGGGGACTGTAACTATCTCCTGCACATCTATCTCCCCAGCGCCTGACCCAGGGCCTGGCACGTGACAAATGCTGAGTACCCGCCGAATGAATAAACTGAGCAAGGGGAAGGAATGCCTGAGCCATCACTGTCCTTCCCACCAAAGCGATCCATCCCCAACCCCCAGAAGAGACATTTGGAGGGTTCTCTATTGTTATTGCTCTAATCTTATCCCCAAACCCAGATCTTCCAGGAGATCCAAACCCCAGGCACCGACCCATCTAGAAAGGATTCATAGAGATCATCTCTCAGGAACAGGATGGCAGAGTTTGTCTTCCTTTGTGCACTTTCCATATTTTCTGAATTCAATGCAGAAAGCGAGCGTTGCTGCAGTAATTCAAAGGACATGGAAGCATCCGTCTAAGCAGATTCTCTCTCGGCCGCTTCTGCGCTGTCACTGCCGACGCCAGGCTGGCCGGGCTGTAGTCAACCAGCGTGTCCAGTGTCTCAGTTCCTGACTCTAAAGGAAGGCAGGGCTGCAAGTGACCAAGGCTCGCGCTGGCATGAATTCTCTCTAAATCTGTCATCTTCTCCATGAGTTCCTTCTCATCCCCATCACTCCTGAGGAATCCTGACCCTATTCCTGTCAACCTCATCTCTGTGGGTTCTTGCCATGCTGAATACCATTCCAGGAGGCCCCTTTTCAGAGGATGGAATTTGTTACCTAAGGCCTGAGTAACAGACTGCTGAAGCTGAAACTCCAATACTTTGGCCAACTGATGCGAAGAACTGACTCATTGGAAAAGACCCTGATGCTGGGAAAGATTGGAGGTGGGAAAAGAAGGGGCGGCAGCGGATGAAATGGTCCGATGCCATCACTGACTCAGTGGACAGGAATCTGAGCAAACTCCGGGAGACGGTGCAGGACAGGGAACCGTGGTGTGCTGCAGTCCCTGGGGTCGCGCAGAGCTGGACGCCTCTCAGAGATGGAACGGCAGCAGTGGCAGACTTCTCTGGTGCAGCTGAGGTGCGTGCATAAGCTCAAGTCACCGTTTTTTTTTAACATGACACCGAGAAAAATGAAAGGAAAACCTGACTGTTTAAGACTGTTAGCCTTCGTCACAGCACTGAATAACCCCAGTGGGAAGGGCTGCTGGAGTTCTATACTCTTCCGTTGCTCCCATTCAGTAAATAATGATCATTTGACAGTAAAATGCTTGTTGGTTGTAAAGTGATTCATGCTCCGGGGCAGAGATGCTGTCCTGAATGTACCTGCATGAGCTGCATCCCACAACACGGACTCTGGGTTGGTACCCAGGCAACATTTCATCTGCACAACACGGACTCTGGGTTGGTACCCAGGCCACATTTCATCCCACAACACGGACTCTGGGTTGGTACCCAGGCAACATTTCATCTGCACAACACGGACTCTCGGTTGGTACCCAGGCAACAATTCATCCCATGAGTGAATGAAAAGGAGATGGAGGTACTCCGGGCTTGTTCAAGAAATCAGGGCGGGCGGTGGGGGGAGGTTTGGGCTGACATTCGCTTCCTTTGACGTCTGCTCACGTCTACACACCCAGCACACCCTCCACTTGGTGTGGACTCCATCCACGCTCACCATCAGCCACTGGGCACGAGGGGATCCAGAATTCCTAGTTAAGAAGACCATGGCTGAATTCCACTGCCCCTCACTTTACAGAGCCGACATCTCTGTAATATGTGGATTAAGTTTCTATAAATTTGATTAAAATGAGCAGTAATTTGCATTTGGGGGGTGTATTTGGCCAGTCAGCCTCACCCACATAGGGAGCTTGATGTATTCCAGCAACTTTGCTGAGCAGGACTTCCTGTGCTTTTTGGGGGGGAGGGGAGGGAATTACATGATTTGGACTATTTAAGAAAGGAACTAAGAGGCAGTTCTGGGGCTCAGCGGGTGTTTGGAGAGGTGGGCACCCCGTCCACAGCAGAGGGCAGGCAGGGGTCCAGGAGCCCCGGTCCAGAGAGGACAGAAAGGGCAGCTCCCCAACCTGCCCCCTCGTGTGGCTCAGCCTCCGCCGGGCAGTGTGTGTGGCTGCCGTTCACCCCCTCGATGCCCATTCCATGCCCACTCACCTCCCAGCAGCCCTGCCCCATGCGCGCTGCCCGCCCCCCAGGTGGCAGCCTCTTCCTTTCCTCTGTGTCCGAAGGATAAGCTCTTCTTCTTGCCCCTTCTGTGTCCTTCCTTCTTAATCTCAAGAGCATCCTTCTGAGGTGGGAAACCATGGTTTGCCTCTCTGCCTTCCTGGCATGCTGAGTCTAGCTCTTCTTGAGGCTGAGTCTAAGCAAATGGGGGAAGTGCACACCAGGGTCACAGCCGAAGGTGTCTGTCTTACAGAGGAGCCACAGGCGGCCCTCCTCTCTAGAGCGGACAACCACTTCCCGGTTTCCTTTCTGGCGTTCGTGAACATCTGCCGTTTCATTCCCAGATGTGCTCACTGCAGGCAAGGCCATACCCATAAAGCCTCTCATTTTAGTCTTCTCTCTGTCTCTCCGGTTGGCCTGGGTATTAACTTCCAAGCAGCAGCCCCGGTGACTTCACTTGGCTGTCTGCACACCCCAAGTATTCCAGCTAATTGGCAAATTTCTGCTCTCCGTTCACCGTCTCAGGCCTGCGAGCACCCCACCGATGTGGCTTACACGGACACAAAGCGTTCAGTGAACTGAAACCAGAAAAAAAGCTCAGGGCAATGGCACAAATGCCCACGTCTCGGTTCAGGGAGTTGGCTTTTATAGAAATAAGTACATTTGTATTAGTTGTTATGATGAATTGTTCTGACACTCACCCAGACAGGAAGATAATGAAAGTTTCTTTTCCCAAGGGCTCCTTAATTCAAACATTCAAAATGACCTGGCCTCAGCTGGCCCAGGGCAGAAGTCATAAGATTGAAAAAAATGAGTAAATACATTTTTAAAGAGATGGGGGAACCACTGCTTTCCGACTCGGGCCAGTGGTTGACAACAAGCCAGCATACGAGGAATGTTTGCTTCTTCCTTACTTAAAATTGTTTAAGTTGCTCATATAGAGCCTCCTAGCTAGGAGAGAGCATGTGGGGAAAGTTCACACTTGAGGTCTTTCCACCGCCTTCCCAGACAGACACATTCTAGAAAACCAGCGCTAGGTTGATGACCAGCTCTGGGCTGAGCTGCAGTTTAGAAGGTGAGCCACTGCAGACTGCTCTGCCAGGCTCTGCTTTTTGTTAATAATCTATTTAAAGCTCAGCAGACCGGCACCTCCTTTGGTTCTGATTATACTCCTAAAGCTCCTCCAAGTTCACTGTCAGTAGATCCTGCTCTGACAGTCAGAGAGACTGCTGTCTTGGTTTGCTGGGGAACCGCATTTGAACATCAGACTCCATCCAAAGCAGCTGCCATGACGGACCCCACACAGCCCCTCACGGGATGGATTTGTTAAAGGCCACCTCCCTGGGAGAACTGGTCTACCCAGGCGGCTGTGTGGACGTGCTCCAGGCAACAGAAGGTCTCCATGATCTCCACGCTGTTCACCCCTGTAACCGTGCCCTCCTGGATTCAGGCACTGTCTAGTTTCCAATGATAATAGCTCTTGGTGATTAATTTTGCTGGTTTGGGTTACTTTCAGGGAAACGGCTTTTGACATGTAGTCCATGTCTTTCAAAATGAGACAAAATGGAATTGAGGAAACCATTTTCCAATTAAACCCAACAATTGTAAGTCCTATGTTAGAAGAAATTCAGTTCTTCCTAGAATACAAACACAGAGGGATGGTTTGATTGTTTGTGACAATTCTTTCATTCCAAAAAGGGCTTGAAGTGGCTTCCAAAACAATGAAAAAAAGAATGAAATCGACTGCTAAGGGTATTGGGCAGAAACCATGCTTCTCTAGGACGCCTCATCTTTCCATTGCTCTGGCTGTTCACTTCACCTCAAGGGGCACCAGGAAACAGGAAGGATGACCATCCGTGGAAAATGAATCTGAGAATACCTAGAAGGGGAGAAAGGGGAAGCGGTGACAGGCTTTATTTTCTGGGGTTCCCAAATCACTGCGGACAGTGACTGCAGCCATGAAATGAAAGAATGCGTGCTCCTTGGAATGAAAGCTATGATAAACCTGGACAGCACATTAAAAAGCAGAGAGATCACTTTGATGACAAAGGTCCGTCTAGTCAAAACTATGGTTTTTCCAGTAGTCACGTATGGATGTGAGAGTTGGACCATATAGAAAGCTGAGCGCTGAAGAATTGATGCTTTTGAACTGTGGTGCTGGAGAAGACTCTGAGAGTTCCTTGGACTGCAAGGAGATCCAACCAGTCCATCCTAAAGGAGATCAGTCCTCAATATTCACTGATGCTGAAGCTGAAGCTCCAATACTTTGGCCACCTGATGCGAAGAGCTGACTCACTGGAAAAGGCCCTGATGTTGGGAAAGATTGCAGGCGGGAGGAGAAGGGGGCGACAGAAGATGAGATGGTTAGATAGCATCACTGACTCATGGACATGAATTTGAACAAACTCCAGGAGATGGTGGAGGGCAGAGGAACCTGACATGAGGCAGTCCATGGGGTCACAAAGAGTCAAACACAACTTAGCGACTGAACAGCAGCACCAAAATGCCCGTTTAAGTCTCAGGCTCACAGGAAAACGAACCGTCTAGGTGTCACCCGCTCCAGTGTTCTTGCCTGGAGAATCCCAGGGACGGGGGAGCCTGGTGGGCTGCTGTCTATGGGGTCACACAGAGTCGGACACGACTGAAGCAACTCAGCAGCAGCAGCTGCTGCAAGTGTGTTGTTGAGACCTTTTTTTACACCATCTACCTGTTACACACAAACTTAGAATTAAAAGCATTTTAACAAGGTGGGTAAAAATATTTACACATATTCCAAACGTCCCACTTTAGATATTCCATCGTTCAGGAAGCAGGCACTGTCCACCTCCTCTAAGATTTGTTCTTAATAGCTCAACTTTCCCTCTGAATTGGCCCCCAGCTGGGAGGGACAATCAGTTTTCAAACAAAAAGCACTTCCAGGAACTCTTAAGTAAGAACGGGTCCAGAATTCTTTCTGTCGGGGGAGTGGGCAGGAGGGGACCTTTCTGTTTCCTCTGGATCCAGTACTTGGTGGTTCCCCGGGTTCTTCAGTGAAACAATGAAATGGCCGGAAAACACTTTAAACAATGTTTCTATGACAACCTGGTGTGAATGAGCAGACTTCCTAAGGAAATGAAACCCCTAAACGCCTCTGTGACTTTACTGGTGATCTCAAGAGGAGAGTTTCTCTGTTTGTCTGTTTTGCTCATTTTTGCTTTTCAGTTCCCTGACTCTAAATCCAGCTTCAAAACTTATGACTATTTACCCCAGGAGCCAGCTGCGCTTAGTGTCATGTTTTCACCCCTTCAATTTAATTTTTAAAGTATTTGTCTGACACGCTTGCTCTCTCCCTGGAAAGGTCCCTCTTGTCCCCCGTCCACACACTGTCATCACTGGCTGCTTAGCTCCTTCAACAGGTGCCTCTCGCCGGATGGGAAGTCTGGTAGGGGCAGCACGAGCGTGAGCAGACTTCATCCGACTGCTGGAGGCTCTTCACAAAAGATGAAAAGGCTCTGGATCCTGAGACGTGACCAAGTGGCCAGGGTTTTCCTCTAGGTTTTCACTTTTATTTCTCTTTAACTTCCATTGGAATGTGACTGCCTTGCACTGTTTTGCTTGGTGTCTGCTGCCAAGTGCTCAGTTATACATGCATGTATATTCTTTCCATTTTTTATTATGCTTTTATCACAGGATAGTGACTGCAGTGCCCGGTACTACACAGTAGGGCCTGGTTGTCTGCCCATCCTGTGTGTATTATAGTTTACACCGGCTCATCCCACACTCCCAGTCCTTCCCTCCTCCCCCCACCCCCACCCACAAGTCTGTTCTCTCTGTGTGTAAATCTTCCTTTTTGTTTTTCAAATAAGAGCTCCTGACTCTTGAAGACTGCGATACAGGGAAGATGACATTCTAGAAGCTGATCAGGTACCTCTGACAACTCCATCTATTAATTTAAAAAGATAGTAATTTTATTTATTTATCTTGGCTTTGCTAGGTCTTCGCTGCTACACGCTGGCTCTCCCTAGTTCTGGGGGGCAGGGGCCACTTTCATTGTGGTGCCCAGGCTCCTCGCTGGGGTGGCTTCTCTTGGGGCCAAGCACGGGCTCCAGGGCGCGCAGGCTTCAGTCGATGCAGCCCCCAGGCTCCACAGCACAAGCTCAGTAGTTGCGGAGCGTGGGCTTAGTTGCTCCACGGCGTACGGGATCTTCTGGGACCAGGGATGGAACCTGTGTCTTCTGCACTGGGAGGCGGATTCTTTATCCCTGAGCCACCAGGGAAGCCCCATCTATCCATTTTTAACTCCAGCACGGTTTAGTTTCAAAGAAGAGGTTTGTAGTAGGCTGGAAGCCATAGCGGCCGTCTCCCTGACTGTACTGGTGTGAGATCTTCAGAACCCAGTTTCGCTTTTAGTAGGCGGCCATGCTGCCTACGCCTTCTATAGAATGCACCCTGGAGATGAGGCCTGGGGGGTTCGCTCCGTGCTCAGACGTTGGACCATTCACCTCTGCACCAGTTTCTTCCCCTGTTTTCAGGGGCCCTTCTCCCTGGTAATGAGCTCACTTACCAGACTGACATCTTGAGGGCCCCTCTTTTAGACCTCGCTAGTGAATTTAAAGCTGCGCTTTCAGTTTGTCGCAGCAGACACCTCCTGTTCTCTTTATAAAATTCACATACACAAGTCTTGTCCTGGATTTAGTTAGCCTGTTAGACTCGGGGAGCAACTCATCAAGGAGAGGCGTTATGGATATGTCACTTTATGAACAGGAAATGTCCCAAACTTCCAATTTCATCCTTTCAATTAAAAAAAAGAAAAAGAAACGAGCCCCACATGGTAAACATTTGCTGTTAGAATTTTGCTGAAACACACTAATAATTTTCAGCAGTTAAGAGCATTGTGTCTGAAAGGAAGGAAGAGATAGGAAGTCAGCTCGCACAATAGATGGAGAGTAAAGGCATGAACCGTAAAGATAAAGATGAAAATAACTGTTCCATTCCTTCCCCTCCTTTTCACCCTAGTGTGTGGTTTGGTTGCATTTTCAGTGCCAAGATGGGGGGGCGGGTACCCTGGAGGTGAGGGGTTTTTCCCAGGTGCCTCCCAGACCAACCAGTGGTCCTGAGAGGAGATGCCCTCTCGGGGAGGGGCAGGGGCTCTTCTGAACCCTCCATGTCTTTTCTGTAAGGAACGGAAAGGCTTCGAAATTGCTTTCTTTGTATTTTTCATCACTTCTCTGACTAATACAGACACACTGTATTTGCATAACATATTTTTGGTCCGCATGGGACCCCATCTCAAGCTTCCTGAATATGCATTTTATTCTGTGCAACTTCTGAAAGTTGAACCTCTAATCTCATTACCAGCCTGTGTGCTTCCACGGAGTTATTTTTCTGGGCTTCAGAACAGCACCTCCGATTTGTAAGCCGAGCTAACAATTATATTCTCGTCTCTGAAAGACGTTCAATGAAAGCGTGCTTTGTGGGGAGAATGAATCAAAGACCTGAGGAAGAGTGACGCCCCCACCAAGCCAGCCTGGCTGCTTTGCTGGCTCAGTGGAGACTGGCAAGTGAATTCTCTTTCTCTAGAACGTTCGTCATTGCGCAGAGAGCCAGGAGGACTCAATGTTCCAAAGACAGCACTGTTTAGCCCCCTTCACCGAGCCGCCCTCACCTGATCCCCCCAGCCTTGGAGACAGCGCAGTGAGCCAAGTGCCAGCCCAGGGCAGCGGCAGGAGACCCCAGATTGCCGGGATCCGTGAAGACACCATCCATCCTTAGAAGCAGAGGACAGCAGACAAGTTACAGCTACAGAAACGAGAATAAGCGTTTCACCGAGGCAGGTTGGAGCAGAGTCAGAATCACTCTCCCAAGTCATCTCCCTTTCTCTGGGTTCTCAGGCTCAGCTGCTTTGGGGCCCAACGCTTTGCCTAGATGATTTCTTTGAACCCTTAGCACCATCCTCAGAGGTTGATGAGGCATCAGAAGTAGAATCCCACGGAAAGAGACGGATCAGAAACAAGTCCCTGGGTCATGGGCTTGCAATAACGTGCAGCCTCAATCGTCTGCGCCCTGGGCCTCTCCCTTCAGTGTCTACTGCCCTCGTGCCAGCTTTCTAAGACCTCCCATGGCACGGCCACACTCCTGTCAAACCTCCTTTTGCCAGCCATGTGCTCTGCCAGCAGACGTTTGATTTTATGGCCTTATTTTTTTCTGACAAGAAGGGTGTTTTCTACACCAGGCTCATCATCAGAATCATCTGGGGATGTTTATTAAAACTAGAAATGCTCTCCCAAAAAACAGGTGCCTCCGTGTCTCTTGGAGACTCTGATTTGTGGCCCTGGGGACGGGCAGGGGACCAGAAGTTTCTTTGTGTAATTCTGGTAATCAAGTTGGGAAAGAGATGCCATTTCCCCCAAAGTTTTAGACCCATAAGCACTTCATGTAATGTATAATCTGAAAACTCCTTCAAAATCAAGAAAAAAATATTTTTACATGCTGTTAGCCAAAAGTTATTATTTTAATTTTAGTATCTTATTTCAGATCAGTATGATAGCAAGGATGTCATGAAGCATTTCTAATGTATCATTATTGATGATTATAATTTGTAAGATACAATTTTACTTTTTCTCACTTTATGGGTGGCTTGTGCTGTGTAAACACCATAATTTAATATGAAAACCCACAATTTTTTGGCAATCCACTTTAACAATGATGTTTGTATTGTGTTTGGTTTGGGCAAACAACAAATATTACAATGCAGTTGGAAATTTAACCATGATAAGGGCATCAAAAATGGGCCATGGACTAATTTTAAAGAATTTTCATGATTTGTTTCAAAATGATAAGACAATGGGGAGAGTGTTTCATTTGTTAAATTTTAATTTCAGTAAATGGAGAAGTAATTGGATGTAACAGTTACTGTTTTTTTTTGATTTGGAGATACTAGAATGGATTTCCTGTAAGAATTCCAATTTATTTTTTAAATTTTATTTTTAATTGAAGGATAATTGCTCTACAATATTGATACTTTCTACCGTATATCAACAAGAATCAGCTAAAAAGAATTTCAATTCATTGAAAGTAATGTTTTTGAAGCTGATATGAGGAATGATGATGTTATTTTTCTTCATACACTTGGATTTAAATGTCAGTGTCCCGAATGCTTTGTTGGTTTAACCGATGGTCCAGCGTGAATTAAACAACGTAAACCCAGGTGAAGACCCGCACAAACCCGAGAGCCTGTCAGGAGGGGCCATGTGGCCAGCTGTTCTCGGCAAGCTGGGTAACAAACTCCCACCCCTCCTCCCGCCACCGGCCTGCCTCCTGAGTTCAGGCTGTCAGGCAGTAAAGGGGAAATCTCTGAGTGGTTATTTTGTTCATTTATGATTTTAAATCAAAGTAGAGGGGACTTCCCTGGTGACCCAGTGGTTAAGACTCTGCTCTTAATGCACAGGGTGGGGCGTCCATCCCTGCCTGGGGAATTCAGATCCCACGTGCCTAAAGCTGAAGCAACACGGTAACAAATCCAATAAAGACTTTTTAAAAGTGGCCCACATCAAAAAATAAATAAAAATCTTCCAAAAAAAACAAAAAAGAAAGCAGATGCCATCAGCACCTCCCTGACATGAGCCTCTTGCATTCAGAGAGGCTCCTGGAAACAGGGAAGAGTCTGCTGCCTCAGCTGGGTTCTCAGTCCTGACCACCCATCAGAGTCATCGGGTCAGCTCTTCAGAATGGGACGCCCAGGACCAGCCCCTCAACCAGACTCCTAGGCGGAAGCTTCTAGTGTCAGGACCTACTTCCCCAGGTGAGTCTGTGGTGTGGTTGGGCTGAAAACGGGCAGCCCAAGGGGATGAATTGGACTCTGTGGCAGACTTAGTTGGGGAAGGTGTTTGGGGGCCATCAAGCCGAAGACCTGAGACCCCTTTAGTATCCTGGCCATCTCCCCCAGGCTCTGTGTCTTCAAGGAGTCTGCAGGCTTAAGGGAGGCACGCACACCCACAAAAGCGTCCCGCCTGAAGGGTTTTGGAAACATGCCTACAAGTTACTGGTAAAGGTGAGTGAAGTCGTTCAGTCGTGTCAGACTCTTTGCAATCCCATGGACTGCAGCCTACCAGGTTCCTCCATCCATGGGAGTTTTCCAGGCAAGAATACTGGAGTGGGTTGCCATTTCCTTCTCCATTAGATCTTCCTGACCCAGGGATTGAACCCAGATATCTCGCATTGTAGGCAGACGCTTTACCATCTGAGCCCCCAGGGAAGTCCCAAAGGTGACGCCTTTGCAAATGCAGGTTGTGGAGGCCACGCCCGCCTCACTGAGCACCCCGTCACTGTCCCCCACCCAGTACAGCGGTGCTCCCCAGTCCTGCTTCAGGACAGGCTCTTATAGGAGCTGCGAGCCCTGCCCACGCCCTCTCCTGGGAGCTGGCTCTGCACCAGCCCGCACTGACCACTCAGGACACGCAGCTAAAGCTGTGGCCCTGCCTCCGGGGACCTCCACCCACCGAGGACAGCAAGCAGTTCAGGGCTACAGCCACTAGGCTGAGAGCAGAGACGCCTGCAGGCAGGGTCCTCACCTTGCCCCGCCCGAAGGTGACGAGGGCGGGGGACATCCTTTGAGCCATTTCCCCCTCACTGTGTACTCAGCTATGTTACATGGAAGCTTATATAATATACAGAAATATGTGTAATAGATGCGTGGTCTTTCGTGCGTGTCTGTGTATGTGGGTATGCTTACGCAGCTTTTGTTGTTGTCTGTAGAACAACAGCTGCACACTAGTTCCCGGAAACTTCTCCTGCGAGTCATGAGCTCATTTCAAGCAGTCCCTAAAAGTGTCATCAGGGGAGCCTGGGGCTTCTGGCAGGGAGGCTGGGTGAGTGGATTGGAGTTAACGGTGGGAGCTTAGCATGCCAGGCTGGGTATTGTTTAGAGGTCTTATTCTGAGTTTTACGAACAGTGCGTGTGTGTGGATGTGTGTGGCTGTGTATGCATGAGTTGGGTGGGAGTATTGGGTGTGTGTCTTGTGTGTGATGGTGTGTGTGCGTCACCCAGGCACGCGTGTGTCGGGGGCAAGTGTGGCTGGGGCAGACCCGCCCTGGGGGGCCTCCGGTAGCGGCTGTACCCTAGTTCTGGGACCCTGAGTGCTGTGTGGGGGACAGTCTTGGGCGCAGCGGGTTAGGCTGCGAGTCAGAAAGTTCTTGTGGAAACAGAAGCAGCAGAGGGCCCGAGAGGAACGTGGGCAAGGGGCTGAGGCCAGGGTTTGGTCCCCAGCAGACGCGGGCCTGGGAGGGGTGGGGGCTGCGGGCCACACCCGCCCGACGGTGCCTCTGACCAGGGAGGGCCACCCGAATGGGAAAGCCCCTGAGCTCAGGTGAGGCAGAGTTTGAGGATGCGTGTGCCCTCTTCCCTCAAGGGAAACGGGAGCAGCAGCAGCAGTTCAGACACGGACTGAAAGAGAGGACAGAGTGGGGAGGGAACCGCAGGAGCCGGAGGGGAACTGCGGGGCCAGCCCTGGGGTCCCGCAGGGCCAGCCTGATGACCGCCAGTTTATGGTCCTTGGCTGTGCCAGAGGGAGCGCTCAGGACCCCGCGCCAGCCGAGAAACTAAGGGAAGGTGCCCGGAGCCCAGGGCCCCGGGACAGCAGGGCCTGCAGGCCAGCTGGCCAGCGGGGCCCGCTGGGGCTTCTCGGGGCTCTGCGCCGCGGGGGGACCCACATCAGGGCACTCGGGCGCAGCCCCCCAGCAGCAGCTCCCCTCCAGGCCCCGGGGGTGGGCGCCATGCCCCGAGGGCTGCCCCTCCTCTCAGCGGCTCTGCTTCTCACCCTGGGCCGAGTTAGTCAACACAGTCTCTTTGTCAGCTCTTTTCCTTCAAATAAATATATCAGTAAGTGCTGATCTCCAGCAGGGAAGGAAGAAAGCTTTCCTGGCCCTCAGCCTCCCGTGGGGCTCCCCCTCCTCCACGGAAAGCTGCTCAGGAAAGTGGCTTTGGGGGTTTGGTTCTTTTCCCTCCACCAACGTGTAATTTTCATGCAGCAGCTTGAAGTTCCTTCTAAGAAAACAGAACGAGATGGAGCTAGTAAGACTTGTGACGACACGCACGCTCCATGCTGCCAGACAGATGACGGGGAGGGGGCCAGGGACGGGAGAGGGGGCTCAGGCACGGGGGAGGGGGTTGGGGACGGGGGAGGGGCTTGGACACGGGGGAGGGGGTCGGGCACAGGGGTGGGGCTCAGGCACGGGGGTGGGGGGGCCTGGTGCAGGGGTCGTGGTGTGGGGGACAGGGCCGCCAAAGCCCCAGGAAGCTCGGTGCCCAGGCCACCCGCTTGGCTCAAAAGTGGAGCCTTTCTTTCCCAGAACAGCAGCCTGAGTTAACCCAGTCCAGCCAGCTTTCCTCCCCTTACTCATAACTGAAATCCGTGGTGACGTCCAAAACCTCATTCACAGTGAATTATTATTTCTCTATGACACCCAGGCATGAAGCTCTCCTGGCCTCACGCTGAGCGTGTGTGTGTGAGTGTGTATAGGTATGTGTGAGTATATAGGTGTGTGTGTGTGTGTATGTGTATAGATGTGTGTGTGTATAGGTGTGTGTGTGTGTATAAGTGAGTATGTATGTGTACAGGTGTGTGAATGTATAGATGGGTGTGTGTGTATGTATATAGGTGAGTGTGTATGTATATAGGTGAGTGTGTATGTGTACAGGTGTGTGTGTGTATACATGTGTGTGTATATAGCTGAGTGTGTATGTGTACAGGTGTGTGTGTATAGATGTGTGTGTCTATGGGAGGGTGTGTGTATATGTGTACAGGTGTGTGTGAGTGTGTATAGATGGGTGTGTGTGTGTATATATAGGTTTGTGTGTATGTGTATAGATGTGTGTGTATGTATATAAGTGTGTGTGTATGTGTACAGGTGTGTG
The DNA here is from genome assembly GCF_023091745.1 of Budorcas taxicolor. NCBI lineage: Eukaryota > Metazoa > Chordata > Mammalia > Artiodactyla > Bovidae > Budorcas > Budorcas taxicolor. Next base: position 10,524,888 of record NC_068920.1, read on the forward strand.
TGTGTATATACTGAGTGTGTATGTGTACAGGTGTGTGTGTATAGATGGGTGTGTGTGTGTATGTATACAGGTGAGTGTGTATGATTATAGATGTGTGTGTGTATACATGGGTGTGTGTATAGATGGGTGTGTGTGTGTATGTATACAGGTGTGTATGAGTATAGGTGTGAGTGTGTGTATAGATGTGTGTATGTATAGATGGGTGTGTGTGTATATATATAGGTTTGTGTGTATGTGAATAGATGTGTGTATGTGTATGTATATAAGTGAGTGTATATGTGTACAGGTGTGTGTGAGTGTGTGTATAGATGAGTGTGTGTGTGTGTATATATATAGGTTTGTGTGTATGTGTATAGATTGTGTGTGTATGTATATAGCTGAGTGTGTATGTGTACAGGTGTGTGTGTGTATGTGTATAGGTGTGTGTGTATAGATGTGTGTGTGTATACATGTGTGTGTTTGTGTATGTATACAGGTGTGTATGAGTATAGGTCTGAGTGTGTGTATAGATGTGTGTATGTATAGATGGGTGTGTGTGTATATATATAGGTTTGTGTGTATGTGAATAGATGTGTGTGTGTGTATATAAGTGTGTGTGTATGTGTACAGGTGTGTGTGAGTGTGTGTACAGGTGTGGGTGTATAGATGGGTGTGTGTGTGTATGTATATAGGTGAGTGTGTATGTGTATAGGTGTGTGTGAGTGTGTGTGTGTGTACAGGTATGTGTCTCTGTGTGTGTGTATATGTACAGGGTGTGTGTGTGTGTGTCTGTAAGAGAGAGAGACTCTACCTCGCACACTGCCCTCCGCTCTGGACACCAGCAGTCCCGTCCTGCTGGACGAGCTGAGCTTTGGGTGCCAGCGCAAGGCCCAGGCCCGCACTCCCTGAGGGTGTGGGGCAGATCTGGGTACGATGTTCCCCTCCCCCAGACAGCGGTTCCCCGCCCGCCGTCGCCTCTGCCCTTTAGAACTTGACGTGGAAGGCAGTATCATGGTGCCTGACAAACTGCACTGATTCGTGTCCTAATGAATCCTGTCAACCGCCCTGACTGTTCTCTGCCTCTCGCCCTGCGTGTCCTGACCAGCCTGAGGTTTCCGTGGGTGACTGCATTTGACGGCAAACAGTGGTGCTGAGTGTGCGTCATTTTTGGACTCACCTCTTGGAAATGACCTGAAAAGCACCACAGCAACGGAGCCACCTCTCCGCAGGGTCCACTCGGGCAGGACAAGCCTGCCCCTGGCCCGGCGGGGAGCTCTCGCCAGCGCTTGTGTTGTTTCCAGACGGTGCTTGTCGGAGCTGCCCAGCGCCGGTGGGTGAACGCTTCCCAGAGCCCTGTACAAGTTGCCCGCCATCACTGAGCCAGGAGCACTTTCGTTCCCCGGGGGCCGCTGGCCCTCTTCACCTACTGCTAGGGTGGGCTCACCTCTGCCACAGCAGGTGAGCGTCTGAAACTCACCTGCCAGGGCCCAGGGCCCTGCTGGGTGCAGGTGGCAGGGCCCGGGAGGCTCAGCCAGCGTGCTGGGCCCCTGTGGGTCTCCCAGCTACAATTAGTGTCTCTTCTGTTTGTTCTTACCTGAAACCATCCAAGTCAAATAGAGCTTTAGACACTAAAAACGCAGCAGCAAGCAAGGCAGGGGCATCCAGGGGTCAGCCTGGGCGTTAGTTGCAGAGGGTTCAGAGGCTCTTAGCTGGGCCGGGTTACCCTTTAGCTGGAGCCCATGGAGAGATCTGGGTTTCTGGAAGAGGGGCCGGGGAGGCCCAGGCACCAACGGGGGCGCACAGCTAGTCACCCACCAGTCGCCTCTATGCCCAGGGGCCACACAGAGCCTCAGTCGGTGTCATTACCCGCCAGAGCCAAAAATCTAACTCCAGTCTCAAAATCTAATTTCAAAAAGGCGCTGTTTACCTCTTTGAGCTTTTTCAGTATCTTACAGATTTTCTGCTTTATTTACTTGGACTGAGTTCCATAGAATTTAGAAGCAAAAAAAAAAAAGTATGATTTTACAGACAGAAGGTGAGCAGAGACCTAGTGTCCAATTTCTAGATTAAAGAAGACCCATACTAATGGACATCAAACAGACATTTTAAAATAGAATCCTAGGGCTTCCCTGGGGGCTCAGTGATTAAGAATCGCCTGCCAATGCAGGAGACACGGGTTCGATCCCTGATCCAGGAGAATCCCACATGCCTCGGAGCAACGAAGCCGTACGCCACAGCTATTGGACCCACACTCTAGACCCTGGGAGCCACAGCTACCCAGCTCACAGGCTGCAGCTGCTGAAGCCTGTGTGCCTAGAGCCCGTCCTCTGCAGCAGGAGAAGCCGTCACAATGAGAAGCCCGCACACCGTGATAAAGAGCAGCTAGTTTGCGACTAGAGAACGCCCTCGAGCACCAACGAAGACCCAGCACAGCCAAAAATAAATTAAACAAATATCTTCCTCTGGGACCTTCCCCAAGAAAGGCAGCCGGAAATTAAAAAAAAAAAAAAGGAAGAACCCTAAGTCTACCCAGGTGGCTCAGCAGTAAAGCATCCACCTGTCAATGCTGGAGACGCAGATTTGATCCCTGGGTCGGGAAGATCCCCTGGAGGAGGAAGTGGCAACCCACTCCAGTGTTCTTGCCTGGGAAATCCCATGTGGGAAATCCCTGGCGGGCTACAGTTCACAGGGTTGCAAAGAGTCGGACATGACTTAGCAACTGAGCATACACACGTAAGCTTATATGATGCATTTGACACCTTAACACTGCTGCCGGGGCCGGCAAGGTAACCCCGGACCCACGTCGCCGGGAGAAGGAGCAGGATTGGGAGTGTTAGGGTCTCTCCCTCCTCTGCACAGCCCAGCCTGGGGGCTTTGGTAAAGCACCTCGGGCCAAGGCACCCCCATGCCCCACAGCCCCTCCACGGTGGAGGCAGTGGTCCCCTGCCTGTCCCTTCGGCCTACCAAGGCACCTGGAATAAATAGCCTCCCTAAATTAAATCTATTAACTATTCCCTATGTCCCATATTAACCCCACCTCCACCCTGGACTGAGCAGATGGGCCAAGGAGTGACTGTCATTGGGTAGAATTTTGGCCGATCAGGTGGCCCCCTGTCTCAGCTCTGGAAAACACGATGTGAGAGGGAAGTCCTGCCTCTTTCTTGCCCAAGGGCAGGGGTTTTGGTATGTCTGTTTCCTCCGCTGGCAGTAGCAGGATGGTTCTGAGTCTTTCTGTTCTCACTTAACTCTGGGCGAGTTTGTTTCCCTCTGTTTGTTGTTAACATCTTCAGCCTGAAGGCAACAATCCTCAGGTCTGTGCAGAGACAGGGGTTTGGCAGGAGGGCGCACGCTTCTCTGCGAGGTATTTTGCGTCTGCATTCTCGAGTTACAGATCAATTTGCTCCCTCCCCGAGTCTCAGCCTTTTTTTCTCTAGGATACTATCCAGTAACCACTGAGGGTGCGCCTTTAGCAGAATAGTCTTATTATTCAGCTCCTGATTCATCCTGAGTCTTAGTCCCACCTGAGCTGCTTCCTGACTTGTGTCACTTACGAACCCACCTTTTCACGTCCACCTGGAGAGTCGGGTGTGTGTCTAACCGAGGATTATTTCAACAGACCCGAGTGGGCTGATGATGGGGGCACACAGGTGAGCAGACGTGGTCCTTGCTCTCAGTAGAAAATCAAGCAGGCAGATGGCTAACTGACAGGGCACCTGGATGACAGAACGTTGAGACCTTGAACTGCTCTCTTTGGAAAGTTATTACTGTTGCACATTTGTGGAGAGGCCATAGCTTGGGCAGTGGTGCCAGACAGTGGTTCTCAGACGCTTATTTAGTCCCAGTGGAAAACACTGAGGTACCAAGATCCAGCTCACGGTTCATCTGATGGCAGCTTCTGGGATTGTAGAGAAGTTCCCAGATAGAAGTGGCTTCTAAGGACTGGTCTTGCAAAAAACAGATCCATTCAGTCATAGTTTTCCCAAACTCTGTGCTAAACTCTTTTTCGGAAATGGTAGGAAGCACAGTGGGGCGGGGGCGGTGGGGAGGGGAATGATGGTCTCCAATACGACTGGAAAATGTTATATGTGGTCATACAGACGCCGGACAATGCATGACATGTGCAGGCAGATTAAAGACCCCCCCCAAAAAAAATCAGTAACTAAACCTCTTTAATTTTAGTTCTGTTTAATTTAAACTTGTTCAAGTAGGACTTTGTAGGGTCCCATTTTGAAATACCTGGTTGACAAATATTCACCAAGGTACCCGTCCAGGAGTTGCTGAATGGTAAAGGTCACGGCCAACACCGCAGGGTGATCACAAGAAGAAACAACGAGGATGTGTGGGTACAGATCTATTGCTGTTCTAAAAATGAAAACAACCCCAAACACATGATCGAAAGACTGTAGATAATAATTCAAAGCGCAGATAGATGCGCTGGTGTTTTCTTGTTTGTGGTTTACACGAGAGGCAGGTGAGCTAAGCCACCACACATTCCCTCTGCCCTTCTTAATTCACCTGAATATTTCTTATTTAAACCTGATGTTTCAAACCTGAGCCTTAATGTCCTTTCGCTAACATGAAGATAAAGCCCAGCTTGCAGGCTGTCTCACGGGCGAGGAAAGGTCATGGCGCTGGATGCACAGCAGGCCCCCTGTCCAGGACTGCTCCTGTCTGTCCTCAAGCCGTGGCTGAGTATCCCAGAGCAGATTTGTCTGAAGTGTGCAGGATTTTGAAATGAAGCTGTAACTAACTGCCCAGTGCTGCTGCAGAATTGAGGGAAATGTTTCATGCTTATTCATCTTGGGCAGTCAGAGACGAAAAGCCTAAAATGGGTGTCTTGACTTCTGGAGCCACTTCCTTCTTAGCCCCCGATGGGTGATGGGGCATGAACCTGGAGTCTTCAGACGGCCGAGGTGGCCTTGTTGTCACTGTGGCTGTGGCTGTGGCCAGCCCCGGAGCCCAGGAGAGTCCCTGCCTGGGCTGCGGCCAGGACTGATGTCATCCAAGAAGCTCACTTCCTGTCTCCAGTTTTTTGTTTTATGAGTCAGCTTAGATGACTTGAGAGGGAAAGTTTCTGCCAAAAAACCCAGAAGGAAGTGGCACCTATTTTTGCAGCTTTGGCATTTAGGACTGGAAGGAAGTCTCACTACGGTAGCTCCACTTTGAGGAAGTTGGAAGCATCCATCCATCCATGGACATTTACTGGACACGGCCTATGTACCAGGCTGCAAAGGCCCCACCCTCAGGGAACCTGGTGTCTAGAAGGATGATGTTGGCACCCAAGTCTCTTGATGGAGGGGCCCAAGCACCTACCTGTAGACTCCCGTGTGGGACACACCCTTTAGGTCACCAGCAGCTTGGAAGAAGGCATGACTAAATTGTTGCAGTCATTTGAAAGTTTCAGGATCCACTTTCAAGAGAGTAAGTGAATAAGAATCAGAGGGCACTTAGCCTTTTGGTCTTTATCCATCAGGCAAAGTCCTGGATTTGAGACCCTTTGATGCTTAAGGAGCCATCTCTGCTTTCCAGACATAAGTGAAATTGTTGGCTCAGCCTTGCTATCAATATTTACTCTCTGATATGAAGCCTTGGGCATCTGATGTAAGACATCTCTGTTTACAAGGCCGAAAACTCTATGGATGCATTTGGTGCAAAACATCAAAAGTGTCACGGCTTTTGGTCAGTCCTGGTGGGAAACCCACAACCAGGGCACACAGTCCTCCTGAAGCATTCCCGGATCAGGGTGGAGGAAGTCCAACCTCCTGGAAACAGGGGGGAAAAGATGGCCTGCGGAGACGGCACACAGTGGGGGCATATTTAAGCGTCAGGCACTGTGTAGACAGTTCACGAAATGGCTCCCGTAATCCCTGCAACAATTCCATGGAGTAGGTTTTATTTCACAGACAGAGAGCCTGAGGCTCAGAGAGATGCAGTAATTGACCAAGATTTTGATCCAAATCTCTTGCCTTCCAGACGTTGGTCTTCCAGCCAAGCTGCATGGAACTGTGTTTGGGAGCTTGGATAAGTGGGTGGCATCTGATGAGTCAGGCAGTTAAACAATGGACCCCACTCTCTAACTTCTCTTTTCAGTGGTCCTGCTCGTCTGCAGCCTTTGGCGTAATGGAACAAGCAGCCTTGTGTGGTTCCCCCTTTACCAGCTCGGTGGACTTGGATGGACCAACCGTGATTACACATCAGCTTCTGCAACCCCCAAAAGGGAGTAACAGTGAAGCTGGACGAAAAAAACAAGCAGGGGCTCTAGAATAAGAGTCCGTCTTTAGATTTTGGAATGAGATGGACTCGTGTTTGAACCCAGAGTCTACATTTAAGAGCCCTGTGACTGCGGGGGCCGTTGCTTATATTCTTCAGGCTTTGATTTCCTCTCTGGACAGAGAGGAGAAACAATGCCTCCCTCATGGTGTGGCTGCAGGGATTAGAGGAAGGAATGGAGGGACGCAGGTAAGCACTTTGCTGGGTGATTAGAAGGTTGTGAGAACTCAGCAGACGTTCACTACTGCTATTACTCACATTGACTCACCCAGAAGACTGCTGCCGCTCTGGGAACTCAGGGCGATAACTCGTACAGGGAGGTGGCATGTAAGCCATCCCATTTCCTCTGTGTGTTACGTATCATTAGCGGTGATAATGGGTGTGGCCTGGCAAGTGCTCATTGTTAATAGGTCTCTTATGTTTATTCTTTTTACTGTTAATAAGTACACTATTCTTTATTTTCAATTTTTTGCTTCATAACTAAGATCTGTGCAATTTTCACAGAAGAGTAGGGTACAAATTCTATTCAAGTCGCCATAGACTATAAACTAGGAGACCCAGGAACATAACCAGGGATGTAGAATAAGGTGCAAGAGTTTCATGATCTACAGGTTGAAATTATGCAGAGTCTGTCCTCTTATCACTGTGGAATTATGTTAGCAATCAATATCAAAAGATATTTGAAAGTAACGCACTTATTTTCAAGTACAGCGTGACATTTACCAAGAGAAATCCCTGACTTAGCCATTGAGAGCCTCAATGAAGTTAGAAGACTGAAAAAACACAAGAGGAAGAAAACATCTAAGTGAGAAATTAATATCAAAATGAGAAATTAATATCAAAAATACTTTTTAAATCGCATGTATTTGGAAATTAAATGTCCAGTTTTCAATGATGGGTATATTTAAAAAGCCATAACAAGGAAAATTTTTTAAAAAATATTTTTAACATAACAAAAATGAGAAGAGAATTTACCAGAATTGGTTGCAGGCAGCTGGAGCTGCTCAGTGCAACTAAATACAGTGCGGAATCTTTGCCTCTTAGAGTTATGCTTTAAGAAAGGCCGAAGGAGTCAGCCACTTCTTACTCTGGAATCCAGAGGTTTGAACTGAATATCACGGGATCTCAGGAGCAAACACGCTGCAGGAGATGAGCAAAATCGCCCCCGAGCGGCCCCGACGGGGGGGACGGACACGTGAGCAGGAAATGTTGGCTCCTGCCTGCCACACAGTCGGTCTCCCCCAGCCAGTATGGGCTACCCCACCAGCCTTTAGGATCCACCCCAATCACTGCATCTGGAAAAGCGTGACAAGCAAAGGGACCACCTGACGACCGGGAGGAGGACGGCACGGGTGGGTGACTGAGAGCAGAGGGAGCCCAGCCCCACAGCTGGCGCACTGGGCTCTCCTCGGGCTGGATGGGAGCTTTGCAAGGAAATGAAGCGGCCAGGAGACAGGCCAGAGCCTTCCCAGAATGGGTGTGGGACGTGGGGGCACTGGCCGTGACGCTTCCCCTGTCCTTCCCATGGCCTATGACATCACCCTTTCCTGCTGAGCCCGGGTGGACCTGCACAGTCCTTCCCAATAAAGCCCATCAGGCGAGCGATGCTGAAAGATGGCGTTACTATGCAGGGTGAAGCCCAGGGTAAGTCCCACTTTATAGTATCAGCCCAGAGCGCCCCCAGCTTCTCTAAGGAGGGTGGCAATGCAGTCCTGTCGGTGGTCTGCCTAAAACTTCCTCCCCTTCCTCTTTCTTGGCAGAGTTCACATCCGGCTGTGGAGGCTGAAAGCACGGGATACTTGCTTTCCCAGCCTCCTCTGCAGCAAGGACACAGAACTGAGCCCTAATCCTGGCCAGGGGCACACAGGGAGATGCCTCCTATATAACTTCCAGGGCAAGTTTTCCTTGCTGATCAGAAGATATTTGCAGAAAGAAACTCCACTCTATGCTTAGAACTTGCTAGTGTGGAGATATTACATCTAGGGTTGTGGCCGTCATCTCATAACCGTAAAGCACAAAGTCCAGAAACGCAGACCAGCGCTCTGTAGACAGAGGGCTGGGGATATGATCACACGCGTGTGTCTCTATTCACCTGCTTGGCGTCTGAATTTACCGCATTTGACACCACTTACTTCTGAACCCTCGTGATACGAGAAGAGTCCTTGTTTAAACCACTTACAGTTGGATAGGCTAGGACTACTGTAGCCGAAATCCTTCTTCCTGGTCTGAACCCTTTTCTTGTGTTTGTAGCATCTCCTGCGTTAAGCATCAAAGCACGCCCCACAGCTCAGAAGTTGACTACACCAACTGCTCACTTCCCCAGCTTCCTGGGCAGTTCAGCATGGACTGACTCTACCAATCAGGCACCCAGGCCAAGCCCTGAGTCGGAAGCCAGTGGTGTGGAGAGACAGGGACGGTGCAGAATCCACACGAGTGAGGAGGGAGGGCTGCACCCAGTGTCCCGGGCGGCAGTGGCCGAGCTCTGACTGCAGTAGCGCCTGGGCCCGGGGGCCTCAGTCAGCTTCTGGGGCAGCAGCAGTGGCATTTTTTTGAGCACACTTAATCGACAATGTTGGTTTCAGGTGTATAGCCAAGTGATTCAGGTATACATATAAACACACACGTGTGTGTGTGTGTGCACGCACGCTATACTTCGTCATGAAGTCATGTCTGACTCTTTGTGACCCCATGGACTGAAGCCCGCCAGGCTCCTCTGTCCACGGGGACTCTCCAGGCAAGAATACTGCAGGGGGCTGCCATGCCCTCCTCCAGGGGATCTTCCCAACCCAGGGACCAAACCCAGGCCTCCCACATTGCAGGTGGATTTTCTATCGTCTGAGCCACGAGGGAAGCCTATACATATATATTCTTTGTCAAATTCGTTTCCATTACAAGTTGACACCAGGTATTGAGTACAGTTCTCTGGTTAATCAGCAGGTTTAAATTAGTTACCTACCTTATTTTGTATCCCTTATTTATAGTAGTGTGTATATTTTAATCCCAATCTCCTAATTCCTATCTCCCTGCCCCAGGGGGCATTTTTTGATGTGGGTAAGGGAGGCTGTTTCAAGCTGCTTAGCTTCTGAGCCTGGCTCTCCATCCTTCCATGAGTTTTTGAGCTCCTCAATACCTTTTAAACCAATTTCCACTTTTCTTAAAACAGCAGACTTGATTTCTGTTGCTTACAACTAGGAATACTGGCAGAACAGCAATCCGCAGGGAGTGGTAGCTACGGTTGACCCAGTCTGCCAGAAGCCCTCTGTTAGAAACTGCCCACTCTCCACCTCTTTTGAGCATAGAAAACAGATGCATCTCCAATCCTAGTGTGTACAAAATCAAAGCATTTTCCGTTTCTATGTTTGGATTTCCGTGATGAAGGAGGCATAAAATTCAATTAAATCATTAGAGAGTCCTCTAAAACTCTACATGAAATGTGATTTTCTACTTCCTGAAAGGAAACACGAGGTCGGCTCTTCTCTCCTGTGGGGTTGCTTGGGGGGTCCAGGGTGAACCAGTTGCCATAGCAAGAGCTTCCTTTTCAAAGCCCAGCAGAGACACGACCAGTTCAGAACGTGTCCCCGAGGCCGGGTGACTCCAGTGCTTCCGTGGAGGCCAGCTTCACTGTGAGCTGCGTGCATTGTTGTCAAGATTCCTGAGACCTTGGTGTGGGGCCAACAGAGTAGGTTTGGGTAACAGCTGTTTCTCTCTGGATCCTGTTTTGAATTCTGTGATAGATGAGGCTCTGAGCGAGCCTTAGAGCCGTGGGCTCACTTGTTTCGAATCATAATTTTCGGCCACTCTCATCTCCAACTTCTCTCTTCGCTGGTTAATAATGACGATAATAACGTCCTCTTTTTAGTAAACAGATGCTGACAGCGTTGTTACGTTCTAGAGGCTTTGTCGACGTGATTTAGTCTAGCCTCCTCTCTCTCCTGCAAGGTATTTCAGATGAGAAAGCCAGGATACAGGGTGGTTAGGAAGCTTACAGGGGTCACTCTGGGAGGTTGACGTTATTAGTCACCTTTTCACATGTCCATGTTTTATCTCCCACACAGACCCCTTGAAGGCAGGAACCAAATAATGTTGATCTTTCTGAAACCCGTGGTTTTAGAAATCAGGCGTTGGGCTGCTCCGTTGCTGTCTTTTAACACAATTCTGTGTGGGAAGATGAGAGGACAAGGCTTGACCAGGGGCTCCGCACTGCTCTGGGTCTGATTCGCCGCGTTTGCCTGTTTCTAGCGCGTGTGTCCTCCCTGCCCCGGGCCCCTCGCCCCCTGCACTGGTTTCGAGCAGTCAGTGTGAAGGCGCAAGGGGCAGATGGGTGCGGCTGGTCTCACGGGCCGTGGAATGGGCTGCGGGGTTTCCGTGGCTGCTGGCGGAGCACGAGGCGTCTAACCCCAGAGCGGCCTTGTTTGGGAGGCACCCTGGCTCTGTGATCCTCTAATCAGTTCTCAAAAGCACAAAGCCTCGGAGGGGTCTGCTGATGGGGCTGGTGAATGATTTACCCAGATCGCACTCTGACGTAGGGGTTCTGTGTTGCCCAGCGGAGGACACCCGAGCTTCATGCAGCCCCCAGGGGTGGACACCGACCCAACACGGAGTTGTGTTCAAGCAGCCAAGGGCTGTGTGACCTGTGTAAAACCCCTCTTCCTAAGAGCAAACAGAACAAAACCTTTTTGCTGTGACTTAGAACAAGGTGAGGAATTTCTTCCAAGAATGATTAACCCTAAAGATAAGTTAAGCACGTCTGACCCAACACCGAATTCAGTGATATGACAGTCTTCCTGCCAGCCAGCAGATTCCGTCACTCATTTATGTCTGAGATGCTCTTGTTTAAACAAAAAACAAAACGTCTCTTGTCCAAGCCTTGGTCAAACTTACCACCAAGAGGAATATGTTGTTAAAGGCTTGCCATTAGAGATGCTGGACTCCATGCTTCTGAAACAACTGTTCCCGGAACATTACTAGGTAATTGTGTTGTTAGCAAGGGAATGGATTTCTAACTTTCACCAAATCTAAAAAGAGCTCGGAATCTTTGAAGTTACTGAAATTGAAATCATGTTTGACTGCTTGATAACAGACTGACGCCCTTGGCGTGTGCGCTCAGCAGTCTTCCTACAGACTTTCATTGCATGTCTTTGGTGCCAGACTTCCTGTAGGAACCTGGGGATATAAAGAAGGAAAACACACAGGCTGCTGACATGGGGTTGAGGTGGCTGAAGAATGCGTTCCAGGGCTTGGCAAACTGAAGCCTGAGGGCCACGCGCCCAAAGCCTGGGGTTTAATGGACCAGGGCCACCTCCATCCACCTTCCCACATGGCAGTGATAAACAACCCGCCCGCCGACGCAGGAGGAGGCACGGTTTTGAAACCTGGGTTGGGAAGCTCCCCTTGAGAAGGAAATGGGAACCCAGCCCAGGATTCTTGCCTGGAGAATCCCGTGGACGGAGGAGCCTGGTGGGGTCCATAGGGTTGCAAAGAGTCAGACACGGACCTGATTCCTTCAGTGGAGACTGAGGGAGAGAAGGGAGGGATGCTCTATCAGGGAGGAATTTGAAAGACCAAGGGGAGAAAACCTAGAGTGTGCGAAAGAACATCCCTGAGATTAGGCTCCACTCTGCTCGGTTGCTTCAGTCTCGCCCGACTCCTTGCAACCCCGCGGACAGAGGAGCCAGGCGGGGCCGCAGAGTCGGACTCGACCGATCACGCACGCCCGCACCTCCATTCACAGACATGCTGTCTGTGGCCACTTCTGCTGTGGCAGAGCTGGGAGGCTGGGACAAAAACTAGTGCTGTTGTTCAGTGACTGTCATATCTGACTCTTTGAGACCCCCTGGGCTGCAGGATGCCAGGCTTCCCCGTCCATCACCATCTCCCAGAGCTTGCTCAAACTCACGTCCATGAAGTCGTTGATGCCATCGAACCACCTCATCCTCTGTCGTCCCCTTTTCTTCCTGCCTTCAATCTTTCCCAGCATCAGGGTCTTTTCCAGTGAGCTGACCCTTTGTATCAGGTGGTCAAAATATTGGAGCTTCAACTTCAGCATCAGTCCTTCCAAAGAATATTCAGGGTTGATTTCCTTTAGGATGGACCGGTTGGATCTCCTTTACCTATTAGGTGGCTCTTTCCAGAAGAAGCTTGCCAGGTCCTGGCCTCGAAAGAGAGGATGCTGACCTAGACCTAGGCACTGACGTTGGGAATAAGGACAAGGACGTGAAGCCCGGTGGGGTTGAGGAGGTGGACTTTGCAGGGCAGGATGGGGGCAGAGAAGGGGGACAGACAGCAGAGAGCACCCAGTTCTCTCTCGGGAGCTGGGAGGGACCCCGTCCCCACCCCCAACACCTTCATGTACACACTGGGTCCTGCATTTTCTGGAAACTTATTAGCAAGCTGTTTTTCCCAAACACCCCTATACAAATGTGAGTGACCCTTTGGTCCAGAAAGCCTGGGACAATATGTCTGAAATGAAACCCGTCTTTTTCCAGTTACTGGTAACTAGAATAATAACTAGCTTTTCTAATGCTGCCGTAAGACTGAAAAGGGAGGGGGTCAGTCATTTATATAAAATATAGCAATATTGGATTCGGCAAGTCAAAATCTATGAAAGTGTTTTTTTTTTTAATCTTTATCGTGACTGAACTAATCCAAAGTAAAGCCCTATTAGGTAATTTGATAGATAACAGTTTCACAAAGCAGCTGCTTGGTGACTCGACAGTAAATCTTTGTCTTATTTATTCTTTAAAACTTAATTAGAGAATTAACAACAGGTTCTAGGCGGGTAAATAGGTTTGCTGTGAGGGAAAGATCACCTTGAGGAACTGTTCACTCAGACTCCTCCTTCACGGCATGGTTCAGTGAAAGCATGCAAAGATCCCAAGTCTTGTAAACTTCATGAATCCTGTTATATTAAGTCCATCGTGCAAAATAAAGTTATTAATGACTATTCAATTCTGCAAGCCTTGTCAGGGCCCCTGCGTGTCAGGAGTGGCCCTGTGGCTGCTCTCGGGACCAGGAGGACCAGAAAACCGAGGCGTCTTCCCTCACTGAGCTCTCAGTCCAGAGTGAAAGCTCAGAGGGTCAGGGTGCGTCCAGGTGTGTGAGATGTGAGCTCCTCTTTTCTCTTTAGTTTTATTGAAGTATGGTTGATTTACAATGTGCTAATTTTTGCTCTACAGCAAAGCGACTCACTTTTACATACATACATACATTCTCTGTTATATTCTTTGCCATTATAGTTTACCCCAGGGTACCAGCTATAGTTCCCTGTGCCCTACAGTAGGACCTTGCTGTCTATCCAGCCCATATATAACAGTATGCATCTGCTCATCCCAAACTCCCGATCCTTCCCTCGCCCCCTCCCCTTCCCCTTGGTGACCACAAGCCTGTTCTGTGTTCGTGAGTCTGTCTCAGGTGTGACCCGTTCTTGATAGAGGCAGAACCGTCCTGCTACTGGTGGCTAGCTTCCAGTCCTCCCCGTTCTCATTCTTCAACCAATGAACTGACCCTCTTGCCCGCATGCCGCTGCACCTTGTGGCTGAAGTGGAACATGACGCCCGGCCAGCCCTGACCCATCCAGGTGTCTCCTGCTCCCATCACAGTGAGGGGCGCAGGTCCCTCTTGGACTTGCTGAACTGCTGCTGGGAGGACCAAGCCCTTCCCTCGCGGGTGTGAGGCTGTGGACCGGAGTCAGAACACGGCCGCCGTGGGCCCTCTCCTAGGTGGAGTTTGGGACTCAGGATGCTGGAGCCTCGGCCCAGGCTCTGCTGCCGAGCATCCCCGTCCTGCCCCAGTTTGGCTTCCAGACCAGTAAATTGCCCCTTTTTGCCTTAGTCAGTCTGAGCTGGGTTTCTGGACCTGGCAGGAAAATTCCAAAGAGTAAAAATGGGGTCGAGGAAGCAGGGGGGGCGAGAGGGTGGGCTCTCACTGGGGCATCAGAGAAGCGAGCGAGCCCAGCTGAGTCCTGAAGACCGGCCAGGGTGTCTTCAGACAGAGGTGGGGGTGAGGGCGGGCGTGCCAGGGGCATCCCTGCATGGGCAGAGTCACAGGGGGCGGGCGGGCCCAGAAGGAGCCAGGTCTGCTGTGATGGGGGGCGTGGGCCAGGCTGGACAGGGCGAGGGGACAGAAGACGCCCGAAGGTGGGGCAGAGCCCCTGAGACGCTCATGAGGCGGGTGTCCCACAGCCTCGGTCAGGAGTGCCCCCCTTGTCAGCCCCTGAGGAGAAACCACTCCCAGGCAAGCGGCAATCTGCAGGGCAGCGTTTGGCTGGACCTCGTCTCTCATTACGACGGCTCCCACCCCGGCCTCTCTGTAATTAGGGCTTGCTTTCCTCTCCTGATAACCAGTGTCAGCCACGAACTCCCAGGGAGGAATAAGCCATCTGACTCCTACGTGACTCTGAAATACAGTATTTTGGTTGGGTTTTAATTTGCCTGGAACTGCTGCTAAAAATTGAAACATACGTATAATATTATGGTCTGGCGCTTGGAATTCAGAAGCTTAGCTTGAAAAGGCAGCTGAGTATGCGCTTCGTAAGCAAACACGCTCGTTTCTAAACATGAAAACGTCTCAGGCTCCTTGTAGGAGTTGGTTGATTCTCTTTGTCTTGGTCAAGCAGGAGACTTTAGTTTGAAAGCAGCACATAATCCTTGAAGGCAGTTTCTGGAAGTCTCGGAGTCTGACAGATCACTGCAGCAGGAAATAAAATCAGGGAAACCAGGACCTCTCTGGACTATTTCTACAGCTTCCTGAGAGCCTGGAATTATTCCACAGGGAAGTTTCTGAAATGCGGCAGGGTCTGTGGGTAAACGCATTTGGAAAAGGCTGGGTGCAGCATCCTTCTATTGAGGACCCACCAAGCTCCTGATTTTCTGACGGCTCTGATAAGTCCCGCAGCAGAGGAACGAGATTGTTGGGGGGGCCTCAGGCAACCTGGGACCCACTTTCGTACGGCATAGCTACACAGGACATGGGTTGAGTTGTGGGTTTTCTTAAGGGTTCAAAACAAAGCTTGGAGAGGCTGTGATGGAGACGAGAATTCGCAAGGGCTCTTGGCCACCTCTGCTAAGTGAGCCAGCCTGTCCTGTGACATGCCAGGCACAGACCGTCCCCAGACTCGGACACTCGGCCTTCTGACCTGTGATGAACATCCTGTAGGAACCTGGGGGTGTCCTACAGCTTGAGGACACTGTGGCTCATGGCGCCCGGTGAGGACACGAGCAGAGTGAGCACAGCTCATGTGGGGCAGTGAGGAGCTGGGGTGACCAGAGAGAGCTTGTGCTCCCACATGTCAGACCGGCAGATCGTGATGTGTGTAGATCCGGAGGTATTGCGGCCAAATAATATGGTTCTTGGCTTTAAGAAGCCTAACGTCTGATGTATCAGGGTAGATTAAACCAGAACACAATGAGCTATGTTACAAAGAAGAACATGGTACACACGGATTCAAGACAGAGGAATCGTCATTGTTTGGGAAAAGAACTGTCATGAAGGGCTCCCTGGGGAGGAAGTCAAGTTAAGGAGAAGCTCGAACAATGAGTGGAATTTCCAGAGAGGTGTCCATACTGTTACCAGTTAAGAGCAGTGCCAATGACAAGGCCTGGAAAACCCAGCTGACGGCAGCTTCATTATCTCATGTGAAGGATGGAGGCCAATGGATGAATCTCGACAACATGCTAAGAGAAGAAAGCCACATCCGCAAGACTGCATTCTGTGGATTCCATTTATGTGACGTTAGAACAGGCAAGCCGATGGCAACAGAAGGCAGAGAGCAGCCGCCAGGAGCTGGGATGGGGCTTGACTGCAAAGCAGGCAGGAAGGGGCTTGTTGGGAGGACGGGGACGTCTTGACGGTGGGGGTGGTCGTACCGCCTTCTGAATGGGTCACTCAGACAGCTGCATGTTTAAATGGGCTGTGTTTTGTATAGACCTCAGTCAACCTCATTTATTTTTCATTACAAAAGGATATATACTCATTGTAGAAAACGCAAAGAATACAAAGAGGCCCAAAGGAGAACTTTAGGCTCCTTCATCGTACTGAAGCACGTCCTTTTGGGATTTGTTGTCACAGACTTGGGATTACACTGTCAGTGCTTCGTGATCGTTTCTTACAACTCAAGTTTTAATGCCTCACGAGTACTTCAGTTGCACTCATCTCACACGCTGGCAAAGTAATGCTCGAAATTCCCCAAGCGGGGCTTCAACAGTACGTGAACCGAGAACTTCCAGATGTTCAAGCTGGATTTGGAAAAGGCAGAGGAACCAGAGATCAAATTGCCAACATCTGTTGGATCATCGAAAAAGCAAGAGCATTTCAGAAAAAAAAAATCTACTTCGGCTTCATTGAGTAAGCTAAAACCTTTGACTGCGTGGATCACAACAAACTGTGGAAAATTCTTAAAGAGATGGGAATACCAGACCACCTGACCTGCCTCCTGAGAAATCTGTATGCAGATTCAGAAGCAACAGTTAGAACTGGACATGGAACAGCAGACTGGTTCCAAATAGGGAAAGGAGTATGTCAAGGCTGTATATTGTCACCCTGTTTATTTAATTTACATGCAGAGTACATCATGGAAAATGCTGGGCTGGATGAAGCACAAGCTGGAATCAAGATTTCCGGGAGAAATATCAATCACCTCAGACATGCAGATGACACCACCCTTATGGCAGAAAGTGAAGAAGAACTAAAGAGCCTCTTGATGAAAGTGAAAGAGGAGAGTGAAAAAGCTGGCTTAAAATGCAACATTCAAAAAATGAAGATTGTGCCACTTCATGGTAAATAGATGGGGAAACAATGGGAACAGTGACACGTTATTTTCCTGGGCTCCAAAATCACTGCAGATGGTGATTGCACCCATGAAATTAAAAGACAGTCACTCCTTGGAAGAAAAGTTATGGCCAACCTAGATAGCATATTAAAAAGCAGAGGCATTACTTTGCCAACAAAGGTCTGTCCAGTCAAAGCTATTGTTTTTCCAGTAGTCATGGATGGATGTGAGAGCTGGACCATAAAGAAAGCTGAGCACCAAGTTGATGCTTTTGAGCTGTGGTCTTGGAGAAGACTCTTGAGAGTCCCTTGGACTGCAAGGAGATCCAACCAGTCCGTCCTAAAGGAAATCAGTCATGAATATTCATTGGAAGGACTGATGCTGAAGCTGAAGCTCCAATACTTTGGCCACCTGATGCAAAGAACTGACTTATTAGAAAAGACCCTGATGCTGGGAAAGATTGAAGGCGGGAGGAGAAGGGAACAACAGAGGATGAGATGGTTGGATGGCATCACTGACTCAATGGACCTGAGTTTGAGTAAGCTCCGGGAGTTGATGATGGACAGGGAGGCCTGGGGTGCTACAGTCCACGGGGTCGCAAAAAGCTGGACACGACTGAGTCTGAACTGAGCTGAGTACGTCGTCTTATGGATGTACCAGAAGTCACTGAACAGTCCGCATGTGGGGGGAAATGTGTGCTCTCCACTGTTTTCTGATCATAAATAACACTCCGCCACACCAGTGCCCTTGCATGGAGCCATCAGATCCCCTCCGAGGTGTGTGTGGTGAAGCTTTAAGTGCTTCTAGTGCTCGTGACGCATACCCAGGGCAGAGTCTTTTGGTTAACCTCAGGCAAGTCATCACTTGGGCAGGTAGGCTTTATTTTTAAGGAATTGAAACTCAAATGAAGCCAGGTCTCAGGAGTGAGGAGGCAGCCAAGCTGTGGAAAGTCATGTGGGTAAGATGACCAGCCTTCTGGAAAGTTCCCTAAATAGCTCCTAAAGGCAGTTTCAGAAGGAGCGGGGAGGGGCTCTACTGTATCAGCAGCCACACAAGACAGCCAGCCCAGAGCCGCTCTGCGGAGGGAGCGAACCCCCGCACGTCTGGCCCGCCACTGAGATGCCTGGACCGCAGCCTCACACACCTTGGACGGCAGTGTCCCGCGTTTTGCAGAAGGTGGATTCCTTCTCACGTCTGTGGGTCCTTCATTTACATGACTGCTGTTACCCCATCCTCGATGTGGTGGGGAAGGACTCACTGTCAGCTCCCATCACGGCTCGGCACTGGGGCACGGAACCCACACCCGGCTCCGAATCTGGGTCCTTATCTCCCGGGATGAGTAACTGGAGGTGTGCACTTGTGAATGTCAGCCGGTGAGTGTTCCCTGCGCTGGGCTGGCTCCTCCCAGACCCAACTTGTCAGGACAGCTGTCTGCACCAGGCGCCCCATCTACTGTGTGACTTCCTCTTAATAACCCGCAGAAACCTTGTTCCTGAATGCGTTCACACTCACAGGTATCTCAACGAGGACTTCAAGCCCCCATCCTGGGGACCCAATCCAACCCACAGTGACTGTTTCCTTTGTCCCACTTAAACCCACCTTTCATAATTTCTGTTCATAGCCAAAAGTTTATTGTAAACACACCCAAGTGCCCTCCTGGCGGACTGGTGAGTCCTTGGTTCCTCTTGGGAGGGGAAGTCTGGGGACAGCTTGGGTGTCATGTCTCGGGGTGGTGCTCCCCGGGCAGGGACGAGAGATGACGCTAGACAGAGGTGTGTCGTCTGGTCCAAAAGAAACACCCCACATGGTGAGACGCCAGCGTATCTTTTAGGGGAACCCAGTTCTACCCATAACATGCCCATATACTCTCACCCTGCCGTCTCCCCACATCAGACACCTGGACCTTGATCACGATGACGGATGGGGCTCAAGTCCACCTCCCTTCCGGAGGGGAGTGAGAGCTGGGTATAACAGGAAATGAGAAACATCTGTTTTAAGTCGTGACTCTTGATCGCTCACCTCTATGAACACCTGCCTCCAACAAGAACTCACAGTGCAAGGAGCCAGTGCGAAGAAAACGCACATCACCCCGTGTGCGGCTCTGGAAAGGCCGCTTGGCGGGGAGTCGCGCCTGGCTCTGTGAAGTGGGGCTGAACCAGGGGATGCTCCGTAAGTGCCCGTTGGGTGAAGTCAGGAGTGTTGCAGAGGAGTTTCGAGGGAGACCCACACCTCAGAGGCCTCACCCTCTATTACTCAAAACACACTGAGACGACGCCAATCTCCACTTCTGGACTGTAGTAGAAATGGGGTTTATGAGTGTGAATTGCTGTGTGAGCAGACGGCAGGGTGTGTGTGAAAGAATACGAAGCCTTAGGACACATATAAGCATGAGCTTTGTAAACCACCCAAAGCAGAGGGCTCTGCTGAACCGTGCAGCCTGCTCTGGGGGCTGAGCTGGGGCCGGGGGAAGACCACCAGAGAGTTGGGAGCAGAGGCAGGGGGTGGTCTCTGAGGTCCTGCTGGTGCCCGAGCTGGACCCCCGGACAGAGGGGCTCATGAGATGCCCCCGACCCCTCCCAGCCCCTGAGGGGGGGCAGCCCCTGCCCTGCATCCCCGGGATCCAGGTCCTGAGAGGCCTCACTCTTGGGAAGCTATGCACCCAGTGGCTCCACCTCGGTCCTTCATGCTCTTGACTTAGCAGTCCTCAGAGGGACAGTCGGGGGGCCAGGGGCTCAGGAGCCCGGAAGCTGACCTCTGGGCTGGAGACACTCGATGGCCTTGGGCAGAGGCGTCGGCCACAAAGTGCAGCCTGCAGGGATGAACATGCTTCCGCTAAGGTCGGGGACACCTCAGTCAAAGGTCTTCAAGGCAGCACGGGGTCCTGGGCAAACTCGGGGAACAATCGCCTTCCAGGTGCCCCACCAGCCCCCAGACTCATATCTGGGCTCAGACTTTGTGCTGTCATACGGCCAGGCCCCCTCCTGTCACCGGATCCTGTTCTCACGGGTTAAGTCTGACCCAAGGCCAACCTCTCTGGTTCAAGGCCCTCTGCCTCGGATACAGCTGACCTCCACAGACTTTCAGAGCAGAGGGGCTGAGGCAGGTTGTGATTTTGTTGAAAATAACAATGCTAACAATAAACGTGCCGAGTTATCTGCCAGTCGCTGTTCCAAGTTCTTCACATGTAGAAACCTGTGGACTCCTCCCAGTGATGGTGTGAGGCAGGACACCTGGGGTCACAGACGGGGAAACTGAGGCAGACGCCCACCCACACCCTGCAGAGCATGGCCAGCCAGGCCCTCGTGGACGGAATGCATTTGTGTGGATTTGCTCGAAAAGTGAATCCTCCACTGACAATACTGAAAAACAGTGTCATTGGTGGAGGATTCCACAGAAAAATGCTCTCCCAGCTCCAAACAATTCCTCACAAACTTTTAAACGTAATCCACTTCAGGACGTCATATCGACATTTTAACGGTGCTGTTTCAGCTTCTGTGGGACCCACTGGAGGAGACCTGCCCCCTGCCCCTCAGACCCCACCTCACAGGCACCCCCTCCTCCCAGCTGCTCCCCTCCCTCCCCACCCCCACCACAGGACACTTTCATCAGAAAGAAAATACAATTTTTTCCTCATTCAGGTACATTCTTGTGAGAGCAAATCTGCCTTCATGGAAGAAGTCACCACAGAGATTATCCCCAAAAGTTGCCCAAATGGTAACACACACCCGGGTGATTGCAGCTGATCACATTCGTCACATATTTGAAAGTCGTGGGGCATGTAGATCTTAGAAGTTTTCGTCACAAGAGAAAACCGTGTAACTGCATAAGGTGACGAGTGTTAACTAGATTGATGGTGCCGATCGTTTCACAGCGTATACAGAGACCGAATATATACGCATGTTGAACAAAAAACAAATATATCCTTACATAGACAAACAGAGACAGTAGCATTGAAATCACACTAGATAAATATATTCCCTTGCAACTTGAATTTTCATGTCACAAGATGTCCTGGAGACAGTTCCAAGTCTCTGCCATCTACAATTTATACTGTTGTTTTTAACTGTTCCATCAAAATCAGAGTAGAAAAGAATTGCTCAAATTTTTTACAAAAGTAGGACAGTCTGGGAACAGCAGCCCCTCCAAGGGTTTATTAGTAAAAGAAGAAACTCTCAAGAAGGAAGCCCATGAAGGACCCAGGTGGGTTGGAGGCAGAGGTGGAGGAAAGCTGACATGTCGTAGCAAGAGGGCGACGGGGAGGTCAGAGCCCTGGGCGGGGATGGGCAAGGGGAGAGGCCCCCTCTGCCTAACTGCCCACCCCAGTCCCTCAGCTCCCACACCCATGGCTGCCCAGAGGCCCCCTGCAGTTCTGAGTCTGAGGTCTGAGCTTGGATTGGGACTGCAGATGTAAGAAATCAGGAGCTCAGTGACTCCAGACTGAGCAGCTGTCCTGCTGGGCCCGTTCAGAACCTGGGCCCCGACCTGAGCCGCTGAGTCCTGCCTGGCTCTTACTCCAAAGTCCCCATTCTGTGAACTGAGTCCTGTGAAGTCGGCCCCTCTCTGAGGCCCCAGGATGGAAGGTGTTCCCCTGAGCTCGTCTTGCTCTCCCGACCAGCATTCCTGGGACCGGCTTCACCAGCACTGGGCCTTCCTGGGCAGCCCCTCAGAGCCCCAACCTGCCCACCTGCCCCTAGCCCCAGCTCTCTCCTGTGGCCCGCGGGCCTGAGTGTTCTGAATTCTGCTCCCCTGCAACTCTCCAGGTGCCCTCCTGGGTCAGCCACCCTCCATGCGGACCAGACCCATCACCTCCTCCTGGTGGGCCTGGGCCAGGGCTGCCCACACCTCTGTGGCTGCCAGAGGTCATACACTCATTGCCACGTGTGTGTGAGTTGCTCAGTCGTGTCTGACTCTTTGTGACCCCATGTCCTGTAGCCCACCAGGCTCCTCCATCCATGGGATTCTCCAGGCAAGAACACTGGAGTGGGTGCCATTCCCTTCTCAGGAGGATCTTCTTGACACAAGGATCAAACCTGGGTCTCCTGCACTGCAGGCAGATTCTTTACCATCTGAGCCTCCAGAGAAGCCACGTGTGCTGGTGCCCACTCAGCGCCATCCTGGGTTCCCCCGTGGGCCAGGTGGGGACCTCAGGATGCGGCAGGAGCTGAGGAGATACTGGTAGCCAAATAGGGGATGAATGGTAGGTGCTAACTTCAGTGCAGAAAAGACAGCAGGGGAAGACAGAAAATGAGAGGCAGAGAGAGAAAGAGACGGGGAGCGACAGACAATTTCTGGCCTGTCTTCCCCCACAGGCCTGCCCTGGGGAACTTGCCCAAGGACCCAGCTCTGAGGGCCTCATGCTGGGCCCAGTGTCCCGGGTCCCAGCGTGCAGGCAGTCTGGGCTCTGCTCAAATGCACCCCAACAAGGAGCAGCCCAGCGTGGGCAGGGCCCCTCCTGGTGGGCTGAGGTGCAGGGGCCTTGGGCTGGGGGAGTGCCCTCTGCTCGGGGGAACGGTGGAAACAACTGTGGCAAAAGGAGGGGTGGAGAGGACGGAACCAGAGCCGCCCCCTCTACAGCCCCTCCCATCAGACATGGGTTTCTTTCCTACACCTGGAATCCAGGCTGGCCTTGCAATCTGCTTTACCAGATAGAATAGAATACGCTGGAAGTGATGCGCAGATTCTGAGCAAGGCCAGGCAAGATCTCGCAGTGTCTGCTTCCCGCTTTCCAGCTGAGCCCACCACCGTGTAAGTCGCCGAGGCTTTCGCAGTCACGTGCTGGAGAACCCTGGCAGCTGGTGACGGTGCGTCTCACGGCCCACGTGTCCGTCTCAGACCATCCCCAGCTCATCCACCCACCAGGTGGCCACAGCCGTGAGAGCGACCCCAGGCGAGACCAGCAGGAGAACCTTGGCCCAAGATTCAAATAAATCGTAGCATTTGAACAAATATTTATTTGAGCAATAAGTCATTGTTACTGACACAAATAAACAGTTGCTATTTTGAGCCTGTAAGTCACAGGGTAGCTCTGTTTCATGACAAAGATCATGGAGGTGTAAGAAAACAACCCGTTACTGTTATTTCAGCAGTGACCTATTTTCCAAAACCGTGCAGGACCGAGATGCTGCTGTCAGTATGGACGAGTTCACTCAGATCACCGCCTTTAGTCTGTGACCTCTGTTCCCAAGGTGTTGCTGATGGGGGTGGAAGGCGACCCCTCCCCAGGCCTGCAGATGGGGGGTGGGTATCTGCTGAGACACTCAGGCGCCGGGGCATCTCGAGGGTAGTCATCCAAAGCTGAGCTTCTGGGACATTAGTGGATAAGCGAACCACCCCGGGGGGCTTGTTAAAACGCAGGCTCCAACTGGGGATCCGGGCTAGGGCTTCCTGACCCCCAAGGTGACCCAGGGCTTCGGGGCCACAGCCGACTGTGGGGGGCAGCAGGGGAGCAGGGGTCTCCGCACTGGTTCCTCACAGGGTGCCTCTGCAGAGTTGCACAGAAAGCTCCAGAAACTCTGGCTTCCTCCTTGTCTGGGTGGAGCCTGGGATGGGATGTCCTGACAGTTCTCGGTGATTCAAACATGCAGCCTGGGTCGAGGACACCTGTGCGAACTTGCTGTCTATGGCCGTTCCACCCCGTGGCCGGCTCTCCCACCCCGTGAAGACCTCGCCTGCCTCCTGTGAAGGAGCCCCGCTCACCCCGTCCTTTGGCGTGGTTGGAGCCGGGCCGAGGGCTGCTGTGGGGTTAGGGTGTGCCAGCAGATGTGGGCCCGGGGGGCTCTCACCACCCCCTCCCCAAGCAGTGAATCTCAGGCCACCCTGGGGGTTGGCAGGCCAGTCTGAGGCAACTTAAGTCAAGTGCCCAGTTTGGGGAGAGACCCGGGCACCAAGAAGCCTTATCCACAAGCAGAGGGCATGAGGCCTGCAGGACCAGGGCGGAGGACTCAAGGGAGCTGAGGGCTTGGGTCAGTGTTGGCCAGCGCCTGGTGTCCAGGCTGGAAGGCCCCCTGTGGTGAGCACAGCCTGCCCTTGAATCAGGTACGACTGACACCTGCCAGGACCCGCCTGGGGGCCAGCCTGAGTGGCAGCACCTTAAAAACACCGAGAGTGAAAAACTAGAGACTTTAAAATTGACCGTCCTCTTTGAAATGGACTTTTTCTGCATTTTTGATGTGAAAGAAAGTCATTTAAAACAAAAAAAAAAAACCAAACACCGCCACGTGAACTGGAAGCTGGGAGACGGAAGACGGTGGTTTATCTGCTTGTGATAAGAAGGCAGCTTTGCAAAAGCACGGAAGGTTTGGATGGGCTCTACCAGTCGTGAAATAGGGATGTCTGTCCCTTGGGCAGAATGAACAATTCCAGCGGCCGGACATTGAGGATACTAGTTCAGAGTCGTTTGGGGTCTTTTTGTGGGGAGGGTGGTATTGTAGTGATGCTTGCCTGGGGGGTGATGGTATGTGGGAGAGGGAGAGAGAAGGAAAACAGAGAAGGGGGCCCAGGGGGCTGCAGCTGTAAACATCACCGTGCAGCCCAGAGTCTGGGAGACTGGGCTCCTCTGTCCAAGCCTCCACCCCGGCCTGTTCCCTCCTGCCCCTACTTTCCTTTCTTCTCCCAAACCTGTACTTCTTAAATTACAAAATTATCCAATATTGCACAAGTCTAAAAGCAGAAGGTGGACATCCGTCTTTTTGCCCAATCCCTCCAACAGTGGCTCTCATCTTTCAGCATAAGAACCGTCTAGGAGAGGGGTCCTCACCCCGGGCCGTGAGCTGGTGCCTCCTGTCAGATCAGTGGAGGCTTTAGGTTTGAAACAAAGTGCACAATAGACTACTGTGCTTGAATCATCCTAAACCATGCCCTCTACCCCAGTCCGCGGAAAGACTGTCTTCCATGAAATTAGGCACCGGTGCCTCAAAGGTTGGTGACTGCTGGCTTAGGAAACATGTTAAACATTCCGGGGACCCAGCCCAGAGGCTGAGTCACCAGGTCTGGACCGGGTCTGGGAGTCCCCTGATCAGCCGCCCCTGCCCGCCCCCTCCCCCAGGGATTCTGCCCCTGGCTCAGCTGCTGGGGCTGGTCACAGGCGTGTGCCCTTCAATCACCAGTGCACACACACGCATACACACGTGAAAATGTGAAAATGCTGTGATGTGGAAAACACGCCCAGAATATATGCCCAGAGGCAGGACCACTCTACAGAAAGGGCACAGTGCTTCCAGCCCGCTGGCGGAGCCCCAAGTGAGGCCCATCCATCACAAAACCAGCGTTTCCTGTGAGAATGCCCTGGAGAGCCGCTTTCGGCAGCCCTGGACTTCGACCCCTCTCTGCCTCACAAAACCCGCCCACACAGAGTCAAATAAAGCCTCGCTCTGGGGCAGCGACAAGCCAACCAGCCGAGGCTCTGCTGGGCTTTATCTGCGGTTGGCAGCACAGGAGGCTCTGCTGCCCTGCAAACAGCCCTGAGCCTCTGCCCCCGGGGGCCAGCAGTCTGTGGGAAGCGGGTGCTGCAGTGGGCGTCCTCTGTGCCTTGCCAGGTTCTCTGATTGAATCAGGTCCCCAGTGACCACGCAGGATGTGGAAAGAGCACAGATCCCAAGGTCCAACAGGTCCGAGCTCAGGTCAGCTGTACTTATGTGGATAAGTCTGCCTCTGGGCCTCAGTTTTCTCACCTGTCAAATGGACACGGCGGTGCCCTTCATAGTGGTGAGGGCTCAATAAAAGGACACAGAGGGGGGCTTTATCCAGAGTGACGTGTCAGCGAATTCCTCCAGTCCCCACTGTTCACTGAGCACCTGTTTCTTACACCTGGTGCATTGCCTGTCTGGACCTCGCTTCCTGCGCCCTGGGAGCCGGCCGCGTTGGGCGGAGCTCACACTCTGGGGCAGCTGGCGCTATCGTCATTATTTCCTGCCCATCGGTCGCTGTCGGGCTGGCTGTTGATGGATGTGAGCGGAGGGCTCAGGTAGGGGGCTTAACCTGCAAAACACCAGGCACCTTCTGGAGCCCCGGCTCTCCACATACTCAGGCCTTCCTGGAACCATCAGAAGTGGGGCCTCGTTAATGCAGGCGCTCATGGAAGCCTCTTCGGATAAATGACTCCATAGAAACCTCCTCTCCCCACCGCGTGGCTCATTCCCCCAGTGGACAGGGAGCGGAGATCCCCTGGCTCAGCTCATATTTCCCGGCTGAGAGAACGCTGAAGGTGCAGCCACCAGTGTCCGTCAGCTGAGGCCGCTTCCACGGTCAGCCGAGGTTCTGACCCCACAGAAGGCACCGAGGAGGGTGTTTCCTGGGACTGAGGGGTTTGTCTCGTTGTGTAAATTTCAGACCGCTTAGTGTGTAAACAAGAAACTGTGCTCAGAAAATTGCAAAAGAACACCCCAAAGATAATAAAGACCCCAGAAAAATGGAAAATGTCTTTTTTGGGGGGTAATGAAAGCCAGGAAAAATAAATTTTAAATTCATTTTGAATAAGGCTCTGTGTTATTTCAATTCTCCGTGTATGTGAGTGACTCACTGTAATCCAGTCACAAGTGATGGAAAAAAATGAAATGAAAGACGGCAACTCCAGACACAGTTTAGATGCTGGGCTGTGTTCAATGTCTCTAACAAATCCCTAAGTGGGAAGATAGATACAGTTTCCACCACAAGTTATTTCTTCTTGCTAAATAAACGTGGTATGTTTGTGTGTGTGTGTATGGACACGCCCGTGTCTAACTCTGCGGCCCCGTGGACTGTAGCCCGCCAGGCTCCTCTATCCATGGGATTTCCAGGTAAGAATACTGGAGTGGGTTGCCCTGTCCTCCTCCAGGGAATCTTCCCAAACCAGGGATCGAACCCATGTCTCTTCCCTCTCCTACATTGGCAGGAAGATTCTTTATCCCTGAGCCACCTGGGAAGCACTGAAATAAATGTGGACTCTACGTAGTGAAAGAATGTTGGCTTGAAGCTGGGCTGCGTTTGTAGCTGCCCAGAAATTGTCATGTCTGGGTCCCCTCCTGCTGGACAGAGGTTCTGTCTGCATGGGATACGGGCCTCAACTCCTCTGTTAATTTAAAAGTTAATGGTCTATGTGCTTATTAACTGAAACCCGTTGACTGAGCACCTTTTATATCATAGGTATTGAGAATGCAGATAATCGAGCCTGGCCTGCCCTCACAGAGCTCAGAGAAGGGAGCCACATCCCAGCAGGGACCGCAGGGCAGAGGCGGGGTGCAGCCGGGCTGTGCGACCAGCAAGGACTGCGGGAAAACCGAGAGCAGAGCCGGCCCGGCCCGGCCGACGGCCGACGTATCATTTAGGCACATGGCCCCGCGCCCGGGGGAGAGCAGGAGGCTCTGGGGTCCGGATCTGGGCGACCAGAGGGGCCCCCTCCCTGGCAGCTCTCTTGCTTTAGGCCCAGGTGAAATACTTCCCATTTGTGGACCAGATGGCAGGGGCCTTAGATGCACTCACCGAAGGGGCGTGTGCGCACCCTGACTGCTCACTCCTCCGCCACCAGAAGAGGTGAAAGTCCCTTCTCTTCCTCCTCTTCCTCCCGCCACCAGCTCCCGCACACTCACCTTCCCTCCTCTCTATGTCTGGGAAATGCAAGCGCTCAGGCCGTGAGTTCCCAACTGCCCCAGAGTGACCCTCATTCAGGAGCAACTTTATAAACATCAAAAGATCATTTTCCCAAAACCGTTTAAAAAAAAAAAAAAAGAAAGCCCAGGCATAATAAGGACACATTGTGCTTCTCGGTGTTTGTCTGTAAGAAGTGTTTTTCCACTGGCGTTTCAACTGAAGGGTTTTGTTTCTCCTCTCGTCTCTCCTTGAGTTCTTGGCGGCCGTCCACATACCAGCGTTTCACCCTTCCCTCGCTCTGATGGATAAGACCTCCAAGCCCGGCTCCTTGCTCCCAGGACTTGGCCGAGCAGCCACATAGCTTCTGTCTCCTGAGTCTCAGTTCCTCGGGGCGGTGTGGGCGGCATTTTTCCAGGACCGGACAGGATGCCGAAGGGATGATGTCACAGTCCTGGCCGTAGCCCCCGGCTTCCTGCGCCTTTCCTCCCGACACACTCACAAACCACGTCAGCTGGATCCTTCGACTCGGGCTCACCTCCCTGTTCTGCAGACGTTCAGACTTATAGGAGGTGGGAGCCAAGTGTCATCCAAACGTGAAGCCCGAGTGGTTTTTCTCCTACAAAGCTGGAACACACGTACTCCCGCCTTGAGGAAAAGCGCAGCATCTGACTTGATTTGGAGCGTCCTGGCCCAGAGCCCTGCTCCTGGGGTCAGACGGTGGTGATCTCATCTGAAAAGCTGCAGGCTCCCAGGGCCAGGCGGCTGGCATCCCAGCCAAGGTGGCGGCGGGGCCCTAGGGCCTCCAGGGGTGGGTACCCCACTGGGGGATTGTAACAGGGAACCCGAGATGAGTGCTCCAGCCTCTGAGACACACACATGCAGGCTGTGGTCGTGTTTAGAGGTCGGCCCTGCCCCTGCTCCATGCATCTCATGTCCTGGCCCTCAGGTAACACTGTGGATGGAAAAGCTAAACAAGGCCCTGCTGTAGAGCCCAGGGAGCTACAGTCAACATCCTGGGATAAACCATAATGAAAAGAATGCGAAAAAAGGTTGTGTGTGGACATGTATAACTGAACTACTCTGCTGCACAGTAGAAGTTAGCACCGCAAATCAGCTACACTTCTGTCGTTGCTCAGTCACTAAATCATGTCCGACTCTTTGCGACCCCGTGGCCTGCAGCACGCCAGGCCTCCCTGTCCTTCACCGTCTCCCAGAGCTTGCTCAAACTCATGTCCGTCGAGTAGATGATGCCATCCAACCATCTCGTCCTCTGTCGTCCCCTTCTCCTCCTGCCTTCAGTCTTTCCCAGCATTAGGGGCTTTTTCAACGAGTCAGCTCTTCGCTTCAGGTGGCCAAGGTATTGGAGTTTTAGCTTCAACATCAGTCCTTCCAATGAACACCCAGGACTGATCTCCTTTAGGATGGACTGGTTGGATCTCCTTGCAGTCCAAGGGACTCTCAAGAGTCTTCTCCAACACCCCAGTTCAAACGCATCAATTCTTTCATGCTCAGCTTTCTTTATAGTCCAACTCTCACATCCATCCATGACCACTGAAGAAACCATAGTTTTGACTATACGGACCTTTGTCGGCAAAATAATGACTCTTGTTTTTAATGTGCTATCTAGGTTTGTCATAGCTTGTTTTCCAAGGAGCAAGCAAATTTGGAAAACTCAGCAGTGGCCACAGGACTAGAAAAGGTCAATTTTCATTCCAATCCCAAAGAAAGGCAATGCCAAAAAAGTTCAAATTACTGGCCTCTCAGTGACACAACCCTAATTTTTTCTTGGGTGGAGAGTCACCTTTCCTGGACACCTCAAGGTTCAGTAGCCGCCTCTCCCCAACCTCACCCCCTGCGCTAGAGAAGGCTTTGATTGACTAAATCGAAAGAGATCACTTGTCATTCTCCTGGACACCACAGCTGGAAAAGACAAGAAGACATTTATTGTGGGATCTGGGAAAGAAAATCCCTCATTCTTCTGAGAGCAATCAAAAGAAGAGTCTTTGTCCACCCTGGATGTGGACAAGACAGCAGGGAATTCCTGGAAATTGCTAGACATCGTCTTATGACCCTAACAAGTGTTATCCTGAGGCTGAAGCAGGAGGGTGAGGTTACTGACCTTCCAAATCCAGCCCCGTGCAAAGCCCAGATGATATCTAGGTTTTTCAGGTAAGTTAGGGTTAGGGTTAGGGTTAGTGAGTTACTGAACCTTTTATTTAGGCCAGTTTGACTCAGGCTTCTCCTACCTGAAACAGAAAGATTCCCAACTGATAAGTATATAAACAAGCTTTGTAAGTTGCAAATCCTTATACAAACATTAGTTTTTATTTTTATTACTGCTAGTTAGAAAAAAATACCTCTGGTTCAAGGAGCAGATTGAGAAGTATTCCTGAGTTTTCATTTTAATTTAGTACCTTTTGGGGGAAAAAAAAAATCTAACTCACCACCTGACAGTATTTCAGAACCAGATCTCAGCTAGAGCATCTATGTAAAAAGAAACAATTATAATCAACACTACAAAACTGAGCGAATTTTAAAATATATATTAAAGTCACAAGTCAACAAGGAAAAACTGTCAGATTAGGCTACATTAAAATGAAAATATAAAAACCACCATGTGACCCCAAAAAATCATCATAACTAAGTTGACATGCAAAGAACAAACTGCGAGAAATGTTTGAAACTTATATGACAGATGAAGGATTGGTATTCTCAACATAATATAATATATAAAGAGTTCTTACAAATCAATAAAAACATGAATCTGAGCAAACTCAAGGAGATAGAGAAGGACAGGGAAGTCTGGTATGCCACAGTCCATGGGGACGCAAAGAGCTGGACATGACTTAGCAGCTGAACAGCAACAAATAAATCAACACGAGAAGAAGAAATCTCCTCAATAGAAAAGTAGGTTAAAAACTTTTGTCATGAAATTTAAAGAACACAAGATGCTCAACTTAAAATCACAGAAAGTCAAGGGCTAACCAGTTAAAAAGGATTACTGATAATTGTAATAACTAATGTATATTAAATGCCAGGCACGGTAAGAGTTCTCTCACAGAGATTCAGGTATAAAAACAATTATTACAGAGTAAAAAAAAAAACAAAACCCAACAACTTAAATGTCAAGCAATAGACAACTGGTAACATATGACCTGGACCAACCAGGAAACTAGGAATGGAAAAATCTCACTATCAGCTGCAAGCGAATAAAAAGGATTTGATTCCGTACGTTCACTCCCCTAGAGTAAGCCCTCAGCAAAGGTGTTCAGAATTGGGTCCTTGAAAATCTGAGAAGCAACCATTTGCTAGGATCTGGCTGTGAAGATCGACTCAATTCCAAATCAGTAGTTTCTTGTGATTAATCCAATCCTTTCCCTGCCCTTTGGATTTGCCTTTGGACTAATTTGATAACACGTCAGTCCTGCTGTGACCAGCCAAAGTCTGATACGGTTTATGAGCTAATGCCTTTGGCTGAGCCAGAATCTCCCCACCCTGCCCCACCCCAAGAAATTCGGATTTCTAGATGACCAGCAGCCAGGAGAAATCACCCAAGCAAAGAAGCTCCAGGCTCCCTGACCTCTGGCTTGTGATCAGCTTAGATGCTGTTGCTCCTGTTCAGTCTCTACATCATGTCTGACTCTGTGACCCCGTGGACTGTGGCTCACCAGGCTCCTCTGCCCGTGGAATTCTCCAAGCAAGAATGCTGGAGTGGGTTTCCATTTCCCTCTCCAAGGGATCTTCCCGAACTAGGGATCTAACTCGTGCCTCTTGCGTCTTCTGCTCTGGCAGGCAGAGTCTTCACTGCTGAGCTGTTGGGGAAGCCCCAGTAAAAACCTTCAGTTCAGTTCAGTCGCTCAGTCGTGTCCAACTCCTTGTGACTCCATGGACTGCAGCACGCTAGGCCTCCCTGTCCATCACCAGCTCCTGGAGTTCACTCAAACTCACGTCCATTGAGTCTGTGATGCCATCCAGCCATCTCATCCTCTGTCGTCCCCTTCTCCTCCCGCCTTCAATCTTTCCCAGCATCAGAGTCTTTTCCAATGAGTCAGTTCTTCGCATCAGGTAGCCAAAGTATTGGAGTTTCAGCTTCAGCATAAATCCTTCCAGTGAATATTCATGACTGATTTCCTTTAGGATGGACTGATTGGATATCCTTGCAGTCCAAGGGACTCTCAAAAGTCTTCTCCAACACCACAGTTCAAAAGCATCAATTCTTCAGTGCTCAGCTTTTCAAAAAATCCTAATCAAGTCATTCAAAAGAAGGCAGTAAAGTGGAAACAGAGAAATTTAAATAGGGAAAAATATACAATAATAAAAGGGCAGATGTAATCCCAACAATAATAAATGTAAAGGGTTCCAAACATACCAATACAAAGATAAGAATTGTCACCATGATTTTTTTAAAAGGCCTATCTGTATGCTGTCTACAAGAAACCTACTTTAAATATATTTACAGAGGTAGTTTAAATGCAAAGAGATGGAAAAGATGCCATGCAAACACCAATCAAAAGAAAACGGGGGTAACTCACAAAGTAAGGAAAATTACTAGAGATAAAGAGACATGATAATAGGTCGACCTGCCAACTAGCTCCGGTACTTTGGCCTCCGGATGTGAAGAGCCGACGCACTGGAAAAGATCCTGATGTGGGAAAGATTGAAGGCAGGAGGAGAAGGGGGTGACAGAGGATGAGATGGTTGGATGACATCACTGACTCAGTGGACATGAGTTTGAGCGAACTCCAGGAGATGGTGAAGGACAAGGAAGCCTGGCGTGCTGCCATCCATGGGGTCGCAAAGAGTGGGTCATGACTGAGTGACTGAACACAACAACCGGTTACATATAACAACCCTAGAGAGCAACGGCCCCACTCCAGTGCCCTTGCCTGGAGAGTCCCGGGGACGGGGGAGGTGATGGCACCCACTCCAGTGCTCCTGCCTGGAAAATCCCGGGGATGGAGGAGGCAATGGCACCCACTCCAGTGCCCTTGCCTGGAGAATCCTGGGGACGGGGGAGGTGATGGCACCCACTCCAGTGCCCTTGCCTGGAGAGTCCCGGGGATGGGGGAGGTGATGGCACCCACTCCAGTGCTCCTGCCTGGAAAATCCCGGGGACGGAGGAGGCAATGGCACCCACTCCAGTGCCCTTGCCTGGAGAATCCCGGGGACGGGGGAGGTGATGGCACCCACTCCAGTGCCCTTGCCTGGAGAATCCCAGGGATGGGGGAGCCTGGTGAGCTGGCGTCTATGGGGTTGCACAGAGTCGGACACGACTGAAGTGACTTAGCAGCAGCAGCAGCAGCAAACTCATATGTACCCAATAAGTGAGCTTCAAAATACATGAAGAAAAATTGTATAATAAAAAATGGAAAAAACATAATTATAATTGGAAGCTTCTGTACTTCTTTCTCAATAATCAATAAAACAAGGGTATAGAAAATAGCAAGATACAGAACTGTACCAACTGACCTGACATTTTTAGAGCACCCCAGTCAATGAAAGCAGAACACACATTCTATTTCCCTAACATAGGGAAATAGACTAACATAGTTAGTTAGTTAGTTCTAACTAACTACGACCATAGTTAAAAATTCTATAACATAGGCTAACATAGACCATATCCTGGGCTATGGACAACTCTTACAGATTTAAGAGAATAAAAATCATACATCTCTGATCATAGTGAATTAAACCAGAAGTCAAAAACAAAAAGATGACTGGAATATCTCCAAATACTTATAAATTTAAAAATACACTTTTGAATAAATAACCCATAGGTTAAGAAAGAAATCTCAAGGCAAATTAGAAAATATTTTGAATTGAATGAAAATGAAAATGCAACAAGTCAAATTCAACAAAGATGCAGGATATAAAATCAACATACAGAAATTTGTTGCATTTCCACACACTAGCAATGAGCTAGCAGAGAGATTAATAAAACAGTTCCGTTCTACAACTGCATCAACAAAAACAAAATACAAAAAAAAATTTAACCACGGAAGTGAAAACCTGTACACTGAAACCTCTAAGACGCTTGATAAAAGAAATTGAAGAAGATACAAGAAAATGGAGAGATACTCTGTGCTCAGGAATTGGAAGAATTAATATTGTTTACATGTCCATACTACTCAAAGAATCTACATATTCAATCCAATCTCTATGAAACTTTCCGTGGCATTTTTTACAGAAGTAATCAAAATTGTATGGTATTGGCATAAACATAGATACACAAACCAATGGAACAGAATAGCAAACCTAGAAACAATCCCATGCATATATACCCATTAATTTACAACAAAACAGCCAAAAATATACAATGGAAAAGGACAGTCTCTTTAAAAAATGGTGCTGGGAAAACTGGACAGCTTCATGCAAAAGAATGAAATTGGCCCACTCTCTTATACCATACCCCAAAATTAACTCAAATGGGTCAAATATTTGAACTTCTGAGCTGAAACCATAAAGCTCCTAGAAGAAAACACAGGCTGTACGCTCCATGACATTAGTTTTGTTGATGAGTTTTTAAATTGGCTTTAAAAAGTAAGGCAGCAAAAACAAAAATAAACAAGAGGGGCGATATCACACTGAAAAGCTTCTGCTCAACAAAGGAAGCCATCAGCGAGATGAAAAGGCGGTCTACAGAGTGGGAGAAAATATTTGCAAATAATATATCTGATAATGAGTTAATACCCCAATATATAAAGAACCCAAACAACTCAGTAGCAAAACAAACTGATTAAAAATGGGGCAGGCAACCTAAACAGACATTTTTCCAAAGAAGACATACAGATGACCAGCAGGTACGTGAAAAGGGCCCGACATCACTAACCGGCCATCACCAGGAAGCTGCAAACCCAAAGCACAGTGAGCTATCACCTCACACCTGTCAGAACGGCTGTCACCAAACAGCCAAGAAACGGCAACAGCTGCAAGGAAGAGGAGGAAAGGGAGCCCCTGGGCGCTGTGGGTGGGAGCGCAGACTGGTGCTGCCACGATGAGAACCAAAATGGAGGCTCCTCCAAAAATTAAAACCAGAACCGCCATCTGATCCAGCAGCTCCTTTGCCGGGTATCCATCCAAAGGAAAGCAAGTCACCGTCTGGAAAAGATGTCTGCATTCATTGCAGCGTTGTTCACAACAACCAAGGTGTGGAAACAAGCTGGAGGACGAGTGGATAAAGAAACTGGTATAATAAATAGAGTGTTACTTATCTGTGAGAAGAAGGAAATCCTGCTTTTCATGACAACACGGACTGAGAGCATTACACTGAGTGAAGTAAGTCAGACAGAAAGACAGACACTGTATGATCTTACATGTGGATTATAAAAAAGAGAAACAGAGAACAGCAAGCTCATGGATACAAAGAACTGAATGGTGGCTACCACAAGTGGGGAATGTGGGGGCAAAGTGGGTGAGAGGGGTTAAAAAAATACAACTTCCAATGGCCGTCATCAAAAAGTCTACAGACAACAAATGCTGGAGAGGGCGTGGAGAAAAGGGAACCCTCCTGCACTGGCGTGGGAGTGTAAAAGGGTTCAGCAGTGGAGAACAGTATAGTTCCTTTAAAAACTAAAAATAAAGCTACCGTATGCTCCAGCAATGCCACTCCTGGGCATACATCTAGAAAAGATAATAACTCTTAATTTGCAAAGATACGTGCCCCCCCCGTGTGCACAGCAGCACTGTTCACAATAGCCGAGACAAG
The DNA here is from genome assembly GCF_023091745.1 of Budorcas taxicolor. NCBI lineage: Eukaryota > Metazoa > Chordata > Mammalia > Artiodactyla > Bovidae > Budorcas > Budorcas taxicolor. Next base: position 10,560,170 of record NC_068920.1, read on the forward strand.
GACGTGGCCTCCGCGTCCATCAGCAGCTGCAGGGATAAAGACGACATGGCATCTCTGCACAGCGGGCTATTTCTCAGCCATAAAAAAAAAGGAAGCAATGCCACTGGCAGCAACGTGGACGGACCTAGAGATGATCATGTTAAGTGAAGTGGGTCAGAGGAAGACAAATATGATACCACTTACCTGTGGAAGACAAAAATTAATAGAAATATATCAGTATACAAAATAGAAACAGACTCACAGATACAGAAAACAAACCCGTGGTTACGAAAGGGGAAAAGGAAGAGGGGAGAGACAGATTAGGAGTATGGAGTTAACCAGACACACGCAGAAGTCACGGGCTGTCTGTCCAAGCTTTTTCCAGCTGGCGTATCCTGTACTTCCCCATCCCTGAACACGTGAAGGTTCTTCCCCAAACTTTGCAGCTTCCCCAAACACTGGATTTCTCCCCAGCAAATGCTGGAAGACATTGTTAACCTCTGATTAGAAAGCGTGCAATACGTCATCTTTGTGTTCATTTCTAAACATCCGTTGAAGGACTTCTGGTCTGGCAACAGAACTCTGTAGAGGTCAGGCACTGGTTGGTTGGGAATCTTTCTGGCCATCTGCTGAGAGGTCCTATGGCTCTGCTTGAACAACTAGCTTGCAATATGGTGATGGCTGCTGGAGGTGAGGCTTGCAATATGGTGAGGCTGAGGCCCTCAGGAGACACAACCGAAACCCAAGCGGGGCCCCTGAGAAGCCTCAGCACCTTGCAGACACTGGTCCACCATCACTGTTCAGGCAGGGCTGACTCTGGGAGGAGAGGACACCCGGTCACCTGTAGGATTTTCATTTAAATCAGAGTTCAGGCTGGTGGGAGGTGAGCTGAAACGCCAGCCTGACAAAGGGTACCCTTTTTTGATTGGTGACTGTTGTTTGGAATGGAAACTGAACTGGTTTTTGTCTGTTTGTTTTCCTGTTAAAGTAGTAGCTTTTTGTTTTGTGGAATTTTTTAAAACTTGCTGCTGCTTGTTTGCCTGTTTGTTTCACCTAAGCCCGGAGTAGAAGACATTTTCCCTAAGTTAAAATTTGCCTATTTAATCAGCATTTCAGATTCCTTAACACAGACTGCAGCTCCTGCCCGCCTTCTGCTACTGTTCTCTGTCGATAAAGTTTAAAACAGGTTGAAGCAGGAGCTTTTCAGTAGATGGGTCACTTTTCATTGAGAACTGAGGCCTGGGCTTCCCAGGTGGCTTAGTGGTAAAGCATCCTCCTGACATGCAAGGGACTTGGGTTCAATCTCTGGGTTGGGAAGATCCCCTGGAGGAGGAAATGGCCACTCATTCCAGTACTCTTACCTGGGAAATCCCATGGACAGAGGAGCCTGGGGGGCCACAGTCCATGTGTTAGGGGAAGCACATTCACTGAAGCCGCCCACCCTGGCAGGCACCATAGTAACCATTTTCATGAGCTGTTTTACAACAGGAGGTCCTGGTAAGGAACACAGAACTAATAAGCCCCCACCAACCGGAAGAGTTCGGGGAAAGGAGACACCACGTGTCCGACCACCTCCCAGAATCCTTCTCACTGGCATCTATCTTGGCTGAACAAGGTGTGCACCACCAGGAAGGACTCTGAGTTAGAATGATTGGCTAAGGACAACCCGGAAACTAATCCCATCACCATAAAACCCGAGATGGCAGAGCTGTTCTCCTGGGTTCCCTTCCCCTCCTGTTTTCCACCTGGGCGCCCTTTCCCAATAAAATATCTTGCTTTGTTAGCACAGGTGTCTCCTCGGACAATTCATTTCTGAGTGTTAGACAAGAGCCCAGTTTCTGGCCTGGAAGGGGTCCCTCTTCCTGCAACACATGGGGTTGCAAAGAGTTGGACACAACTTAGCAACTAGGCATGAGCACGCAGTTAGCACCTGAGAACTCGTGGGGGAAATTCTCAAAATGAGGATTTCAAGCTAGAGAAGACAAACCTGCTCCCTCCTGCTGTTGGCTTCTCTTCCCAACCTGTTGGAGGGTTTGAGACTAACCTTGTTAACTCTGGGAGCTGGCTGGCTCTGGGAAACAGAGACTGTGATTGAGTTAAAAGGGTGGATGACGGATAATAGGAAGACAGATGATGAGCTTTGGGGGCCACACTGACATTCAGGGTCTGATTAGACTGGAGGAAGGGCGTTGCAGTGGCTGAGGCTTGCCTAGAGTTGATTGGATTAAAGTGAGACTGGTTGGATTACCTAATTGAGAAAGGAGGAAGCCAAGCAATCTGATTTATTCCGGGGGCTTAGAGACAGGAGGGTATGAATAACTTTGTGTATCTGAACGGGGACAGTGCAGGGAGCTGGAGGTTTTCTGCTGGAGATCTTGAAGGTTAGGGTTACGGAGGACTTGTAGGAAGGGCGTCTCCAAAGGTGGCAGCTATGAAAAGGCAGCGTCTGTTCAGGAACAGTGAAGAGTTCCCGAACCACGGGCGCTGCTGGATGCTGGGGTGTGTGGGGTGTTAGGAAACAGGGGGTCCCTTTATTAGAGACCTGGTGGCTTTCCTGGTGGCCCAGCAGTGCAGGAGACCCAGGAGATGTGGGTTTGATCCCTGGGTTGGGAAGATCCCCCGGAGGAGGAGATGGTTACCCACTCCAGTATTCTTGCCTGGAGAATCCCATGTGCAGAGGAGCCTGGAAGGCTACAGTCCACGGAGTTGCAGAGTCAGGTGCAACTGAAGCGACTTAGCACGCACACGTGTAGGATACTACTGTCTGAGAGCATCCGTGTGTCAGTGTGTGTCTACAGAAGAGCTCTACCCAGTGGGGTGCTGGCAACCTGAGGGTGGGGAGAGACAGGAGCAAGCCGGAGGGGCGAGGAGATACAGGAGGAAGGAGGGAACAGCTGTCCTGAGGATGAAAGGAATCAACCCATGAAGAGCACCTGGAGCTCAACAACTATCTGCTCTTATCCTTATGCTCTTGGTTAATTTCTTTGAAGGAGCTTCTCAGTCTCTCAGACGTGTCCGTCTCTCTGCGACCCCGTGGACTGTAGCCCACCAGGGTCCTCTGCCCATGGGATTCTCCAGGCAAGAATACTGGAGTGGGTTGCCATTTCCTGTGACCCATTTCAGAACCTTCTGAGGGCAAAGGCGGACCTGCCCATCACTTTCCCAGCGTCAGGGGAGGCGGCCGCTCGATCACACACTGGGGGAACAGCCCCCAGCCCCGAGGTGCTCCCCAGCGGGCTCCCTTAGCCCCCGGGGTCAGGGGGCCGGAAACCTGGTGTGGGTGACCACTTTCACTTCTGCCTTAAGTCCCATATAGCTCTTCCCAGCCTGGCCACAGGCCCTGTCTTTGTTTAAGATTTTAGTGTTTTGTTCATCGTGAAGCTCCTTGTGTTATTCTTAAAACACTGCACCATTTATCTTGCCTGCTGGATTTGTGGGTGTCCCCAGCCCGTACCTTAGCGCCCAAAGCAGCTGCCTCCCTCCCCATCCCAGCTCCAAGTGTGGGAGGGACACTTCTTTTCTCAGAGTTCCTGCCTCAACCCACAGATGAGGGTTTGCACCAGAACCCTGGCCCTCTAGGGCAGAGGCTCTCAGCCTTGCGTGAAGACGTCAGACCGAGTGCCCTAGGGTCTCTGTGCCCCAGAGTTGTCCGCACTGAGCTGAAGGCACGCAACAGCTAGGCTTCTAAGTGTCGGCGTCCCGACACCGCTTTCTGCTGTATATGGTGACGCGCTGCACCCAGCTGTCTCTCCAGTTTGGGGGCAGCACTTTGACCTATGACCTTGCTTCTCTGGCAGTTCTAAGAACAACTGTTGATTTTTCGGTTTGCTCACCTTTTACGTGTTGTTAGCGTGGCGTGCTGACTTCTAAGCTCCTTGCGTGCCTGCACCAGAAACCAGAGCACCCGCCCACAGTTTAGCAGCATTCTAACAGCCCCAGCCTCTGAATACACACATCCTGCAGCCGTCCGACCTGCCCCCATTGGGGTTGGCGTTGGCGTCTCCCTGCGGGGCGGAGCTGACACCCTGGGGACCCCTCCACCTGCCTCCCGGGCCCCACCCCTGGTTCCTCTCGTGGGTCTTCTTTCTCATCCGCTTCCTCTTTTTGATGGAGCACATCCTCCTTGGCTTTAGGATCAGGGGTTTCTGAGAAGTACTTGTTTTTAGAGCTTAAGCATCTAAAACGTATTCATTTCACCCTCCCACGTGACTGAAAGTTTGGCAGATGGAAATCACATTCTGTCAGGACACTGAAGGCATTGCTCCTAGTCTCATAGTTTGCTTTCTTGACTATTTCACTTGGAACGTGGAGCAGAAGATCGTGGGGGTGGGGACCACATCAAACCCGGGAGAACTTCCCTCCATCCCAGACCTCCAGGGACAGTCCAGCTCCCCCTTCCCCTGTGCGTCCAGGCTGCTCCGTCCGCCTGTCCAGTGCTCCAGCAAAGAGGCCTCTTCTCAGAGGCAGAAACCCTCCTGGGCCGAGTCATCTGATCCCACAGCCCGCTCTCTGCGAGACCCCCACCCAGATGGAAGTCGTCCCACTTTGTCGTCCACGGCAGTTGGCACTTGCCGTGCGCATTGTGTGAAGCTTTCTCCTCATCTCTGTGTGATCAAGTCCTTGCACCCAGGGGTCAAGGCTTTACGATTCCTGTCTTCCCAGGCTACCTGGACCACAGAACTGTTGGTTTAACTGACTTGGATGAAGACGATATTTGCTCCGGGATATTCAAAGCACAGCAACTAGGGTGGGTGCCCGGACCTCAGCAGGCCCCCAACCTTTCCAGGTGGAATTCAAGCCTGATGCTGTCAGGATGCCTAAGCCACTGTTTCAGAGGCTCCCAGCCCAGGGAACCCCAGGGGAAGGACGGCCACTGTCTCCTCTGGTGATGCTGATGGCTCCATAGCGCACAAGACACCGCCCCCTCCAGATGGAAAGAACGCGGATAGGGGACGGCAGAGGGAAGACTGTCCTCTCCGAGAGGTCTCCCCCTAGGAACAGCCGAATGCAGGGTTTCAGGCGGTGGCTTGTCTCCAGGACCCTGTGAGCCCCACACGTGCCCCTACTCCTCCAGTCACGTCTCTGTCCCGAACCCTCTGACTCTTCCGAGGAGGCCAGCTTCCTGGAGTCCGGACGGCTTCACCGCCCCAACACCCAGAGCCAACACTTGGATCGCTGCAGAGATCTCCATCCAGGGGTTGCAGAAATGGGGCTCCCTCCCAGCCCTGGAGAGAGACTCCAGCTAGAAGAAGCAAGGACGATCTGGGGAGGATGCCGAAGGCTTTGATCTCAGAGACCTCCCCCCAGCCTTGTGAGTCTGAGACACGGATTCTCGGCTATCCTGGAGAAGGCTGTGGCTTTCACTCTCTCTCCTTTTCCCCGGGTTAGACGGCTGTGGCTCTTTCTTGTTTCTCCTAATGGGCCGTGTCAGACACTTTTGCAGTTACACACCCTCACGCAGGTGTACGGAACTTAGATAATTTCAGGACGCTCAGGGACCAGCTGCCCATGCAGGAACAGAGAGGAGCATTCACAAGCAGTTTGTAAAATGCTTTAAAATTTTACCATTGTATTGAAGCCTGCTCCCCACATCGTCTTCAGAAATACTCCACAAAATGTTTTCAACTCAATTTCTTCCTTTTCGTGCCTTTAAAATATATGAGTATAATCCATACATGTCTTTAAAATATGCAGATTTAGAAGACGCAATTTTTCAGCGGTTCTAGATTTTTTAAAAAAATTTCTGTCCTCTGTAATGATGGGCGGTGAAGAAAACACAGGTTCCGCTTCTGTTTTTCTATAGTTGCCTTCAAATTAGGCTTTCTCTCTGGCGGAAGCATGTCCTGGGCGTTCTTTGTGGTAATTTAGATGTCTATGTGTATATCCTGGGAAAGACGCCTAGAAGCCTTTGCTTCCTTTCCTATTTTTTTAAGAAGTTTAGTCTACTAGCCTAAATGTGGGATGTTTTAGAAGGTAGAAAAGCCACCTTTCAGATCAAGCAACGGTGAGGTTAACTTTCTCCCTCGAACCATGCAGTTCAGTTCAATCGCTCAGTTGTATCCAACTCTTTGCAACCCCATGGACTGCAGCACGCCTGGCTACCCTGTCCATCACCAACTCCCAGAGCTTACTCAGACTCATGCCCATCGAGTCAGTGATGCCATCCAACCGTCTCATCCTCCAACTATTAGGACATGACTTGTTGTGGCGCCTACCTGAGGCACCTCTTTCCCCAAATCGGAGACAGAGTTTCTGGAAGCTCATAGCTTCCAGAGTTTCTGCCTCCCTCATAGCTGTGAAATGGGAAGCCTTCTGCACTCAGCTGATATCATTTCAGTTTGGGGGTGGGAAGTAAGAGGGAGGAAACTTTTTAAAAGTTATGAAACTACTCCTGCACCCTACCCAGCTCCCTCGTGCACCTGCAATATTATTTGTTTTTTTAAGAGGATTAAAACCCATCCCCACCCAGACCTATCCATTCCTCCTTTGCTTTTTCCAAGAGCCCATTAGAACACAGGCCAAACCTTGGTCCCAGTCCATCTGCCAAAGACGGAACCCTTCCCTGCTCAGAAACAGTGTCCCTCTTTCTTCCCTGTTGGTAACGAAGTGAGCTGCAAATTTCTCATTTTTAACATCCCTCCTGCTCCTCATCACTCCAGCCACCTTTACTGCCTCTAAATCCTAGATGCCAGCTCTAGACCTGCCCCTCCAACACGAGGCCGCCTTTGAGTAAAAGTCATTCCTTTTAAGGTCCTTTGCGCCACGTCGGGCTCCCATCAGACCAGCATACCCTGCTCGTGGGACCTTTGTGTGGCTTTGAGCAAGTGTGCTCAAAGAGGCAATCGGTGGGTTGTTTCCAGGTTTTTATCTGGTGAGATAAGGGGACACGGATCAATTCCTCCCATGTCTCTATGGCTGCCTAGGAACCAGGGGCCCGGGACTGGCTTGGAAAGCCTGTGCAAAGCAGTATCTTCCCCAGAAAGGACATTCTGACCTGATGGGCCGCTCAGGGAGACTTGTCCTCTCTCCTGCCACTGGGGGACTGGGCGGTGGGGTCAGTGCTGGGGTCTGAGTGCCCGATGGGGATGGGCTGAGCAGACTGTTTGCAGGGGGAGCAGGGGCCCCAAGACCCTGCCTTGTGCACACAGGACCCCGTCTGGGGCTTGGAGTGGCTGACCCTGTGTCCTGTCGGGGTTCCCAGGAATTCCTCCCTGGCAACAGTGACCCCAGGAGCCCACACTTTCCTCACTACACTGGCCAGTCTTTGTCATCTCCTCCGAGTCTCTGGCACAGCTACACCCCGGGGTTCCACCAGCCACCAGTCCACAACCTCGGGTTTCAGATATGCAAACATTTAACCAGCAGATTAGGGGGTTCTGGTTTGACGTGCTAGTTTAGTCTTGTCTTCTTAAGGAAGTTAGGATTTTCAAGACAGCGCGTTCCTAAGTGTATCACCCACACAAGGTCACGGACAAAGCCTGTAGGATATAAGGTGATTTAGTCCAAGAAAAACACTTTGAACTTCCAAACCCACTTTTCTTCACACAATCATTTCAGCCTCCTTGCCAAAGAGTTCGTGGATAAGATGGATCATTCTGAACTGGGCTTCTGAGTGGAGATTCAAATCTCCTCATTCACACTGAAAAGCCTAAATACGCCACGACTAATCTCAATTTCTATTGTAAGCAGCTATCGAAAAAAGAAAAAGGAAGTGAGATCAAAGTTTAAAAATGTTCAGGACAAAAAAATGTGTGTTTGCAGTCCATCTTTTTCCTTCATGGTGTACGTGATTTCACAGCAGAAGAATTTCTGCTACAAGTCAGACTCAGTCCAGCCTTTGGAAACAGCTCCGACAGAGTTCTGGGGAGGAGGTCTCTCACCTACGAGGCCAGCCTTGAAGGATGAGCTGGTGGTCCTCAGACTCTTAAACCCGGTGACCATGAGTCCTGAGAGCGCCTCCCAACCGTGAAGCCCTGCTGACCCCCACCCAAGACGTTCAGCTCAGTCGACCTCCAGGCGATTCTATTGCAAACAAGGCCTCTGTGGGGGAAAAGTCACTCCTAGCCCTACTGGTGGCAAGATGACCACTCTCAGGGCTTAATGCTGGGTTAACGAACCTCCAGGATAACCATCAGTATCCTTGCCTCCCAGTAACCACATCCTCGTGAGGTCTCTCCTGTGAGAAATCAGGGCTGGGCCTGCATGACCCATAGAATATGCTGAAGCATAATGTATGCTTCATAATATATGAAGACAGCGTGGGACTTTCCAGGCCAGGCCGTGAAAGACATTGAAGCTTCCACCTACAACCCAGATTTCACAACAGCGGCGCTGTGGCCACCCTGGACCAGTTAACTCTTCACTGTGGGGGCTGCTCTGTGCATTGTAAGGTGTTTAGTAGCATCCCTGGCCTCTGCCCATTAGACAGCAGCAGCCTCTCCTGCTTGGCTGTAAAAATCAGAAGTGTCTCCAGGCACTGCTGAACTGGCCCAAGTTGAAGACCTCTGACCTGGACTCGACTTGCTAGCTCTGGGGACAACAGGTCACTGGATATTGCGAGAGCGCTGCGGACAGGAACACATGGGGAGGAGCTGAGAGCCCCAGCTGACAGCTGATTCCATCTTGCCATCCCCTGGGGGGAGCCACCTGGAGAGGGACCAAGCCATCAGAAGGCGGGGGAAGCTGGCCAAAAATTGATGGCTAACTCCACGGGAGCCAGAACCATCCAGGTGGACCACTCCCAAATTTCCGACACGTAGAAACCAAGAGAGATAACAGATAATGATTACGTTGTCAAAGCCACTGGGTTTGGCGGTGACTTGCCTAGTTGGTTAGTTCAGCAATTGTTCTTGAGGTCTGAGAACCGGCTGCATGTAGAGCAGGCATGCACATCCTTTTTCTTTCCCTGAGCACATTCTTTCCCTGACTCTTCGCGACCCCATGGACTGCAGCACGCCAGGCCTCCCTGTCCATCACTAACTCCCGGAGTTTTCTCAAACTCATGTTCATCAAGTCAGTAATGCCATTTAACCATCTTTTCCCAGCATCAGGGTCTTTTCCAATGAGTTAGTTCTTCACATCAGGTGGCCAAAAAATTGGAGCTTCAGCTTCAACATTAGTCCTTCCAATAAATATTCAGGACTGATCTCCTTTTGGATGGACTGATTGGATCTCCTTGCAGTCCAAGGGACTCTCAAGAGTCCTCTCCAACACCACAGTTCAAAAGCATCAGTTTTCTTTATGCTCAGCTTTCTTTATGGTCCAACTCTCACATCCATACATGACTATTGAAAAAACGATAGTTTTGTCTATGACTTCGTCAGCAAAGTAATGTCTCTGCTTTTTAATCGGCTGTCTGTGTTAGTCATAGCTTTTCTTCCAAGGAGCAAGTGTCTTTTAATTTCATGGGTACAATCAGTACCTGGGCCTGAACTATCTCCACAGGTTATGGAGGATATGACTATCCCTAACTGTTTACAGACCAAACCTACATGCTGTTCCTAAACCAGGCGACTGCCCTGCTCCTGCAGGTGGGAAATCAAATGTGTGGGCCTAGAGGGGGAACTGGGGCCCCTGTTCATTGCCAGCCCCGTTGCTCTGGTGTGAGGCTCTGGGGCCGGTTTGTTTGTCCCGAGATGTTGGTAAGGCAGCTTGGAGGTATTGTTTTTGTTGTGTGTTTTACATACTGTTACCATTTGACAATGAATTAAGGTCTATATATTTCCATTTTTTAGCCACAGTGAGCTTGAAAGGGCTATTCAGCTTTCGTTTTCCATACTGTCAAGAGATGTATTATTCCACTTTTTTTCTATTGTCATCAAATGTATACCATTCCATTTTTTACCGCAGTCAACAAACATGTATATTATTCCAATAGCAAAACAGTCTGCTGATTTTAGAATATCTAAATTCAATTATCCAGTTCTATAATTACTCATGTGATTTTCCTTAAAATATATGAGAAGAGAGAAAACTGGAAGCTAGGGAGCAAAGAACTATAGATTCTTATTCTTTGGTTTGGTTCTAAAGTTCTGCACCAAGAGATGATGGAGCATTTATTTGAGAGAAAAGAAGAAAAAGGAAAGAAAGAGGAATAAGAAGACCACTCAGGCCCTGGAAAGAGCCTGGCACCCTTTCTGCATATCATCTTTAACTCTTTCTCTGATACATAAAGATTTCACATAGTTATAATCAAAGTGTACAAAAACTTTATGTATTACTTTTCCATAAGATATTATACAGTTCTTTGTTTCAAAATAAAATACATAGTTGCCATTTTAATGGTGGCATAATATTCCATGGTCTTGATATACGTCACGTCCTTATTGTTGGATATCTGGTTTGTATGAATCAGACTTGTAACAAGATATGACTTCTGAGAAGATCGAGAAATATTGTCAACAGATGGCTTATGAACTGATTTTGATATTACAGTGCCTCTATTGATGATTCTGCAGTAAATAAAATGTAACTAAGGATTGCTCACAAGTTGGTTGGAAACGTGGGTATTATATATACAAATAGAATTTACAGAGAGATACATGAAATTCAAAAAAAAAATGACAGAAATGAGATGTAGGTGAGACAGAAAAGGCCAAATATACATAGAAACCAAATGCAGCCAGATCCATAAATAAAGACATTTTGGTCACGTTACTCATCCACGTGTTAGAATTTTTCACTGTCCAGGAGTTTCTCTGTCTGAATCCACGCTTCTGTTTAATCTTGAAATACTGAGCGCATCCCCCAGGTTTTATATCTCTATACAGCTAAACTGTTTCTCAGTTTCTCTCTAAGATTTATGCTAAATCCATATTCCTAGATTAAAGTAACAGTTTCTAAAGTGAAAGGCAGGAATGGAAAGTGGAAAGTAAGGTGTTTTCCTAGTTAGAGAAAAAGACACAGAGGATCTCAGGAGTGACTTTGATTTATGGGAGGGTGGATGTTTGAGAAGGTAAACTGGAGAGGAGTAGAGAAAAACGGAGGAACTATTTCTGTAGTCTGGGCTTTTACAAAGAGAGACTGAAAGAGCTACACGACACCCTCGTGTTAGACACTGCTGTGTTCAGACTGCGTCTTAGGTCATAAGGGGCTGAGGTTGTCCTTTTAAAAGAACCAGGGTTGCACCCTTGCCCACCCTGATCCCAGCTGAGCAACAGGGCAAGTTCCATCTCCCTGGAACGTTTCAGCCGGCGGAGTGACAAACTGCAAAATCGTTCTCACCGACTCTGCTCTGAGAGGAACCGATGCTTCTCTGGTTTTCTTCCCTCCCTCACGGGCCCAGCTATGACTCCGGGCCAACTTTGAAAACTTACCCAAACTGTTACACAACGAGGGGAGCTGTCTGCTAGGAAAATGGTCTCCGTACATGATTTCTTCTCTCTGAGACTCACAGTGGTGACTCGTGGGATGGTGCAAAACCCAAATCCTCGTTCCGAGCAGGGCGGTACTCTGTGAGGCCCCGTCATCATCCCCTGGAGTGTGTGTCTGCAGTAGAAAATGCAGATAACTTATTCCTCAGTCTTATCTGCTCTGATTAGATGGCATTTATCTTCAACCCCTGTGTGAAGGGAATGATCAGACTGTCACACAGATCGATATACTTGATTATATACCAGTATCTACATAGTCGCTTCCCTGGTGGCTCAGTGGTAAAGAATCTGCCTGCCAAGCAGGAGAAGTGGGCTCCATCCCTGGGTCGGGAAGATCCCCTGGAGAAGGAAATGGCTACCCACTCCAGTATCCTTGCCTCTAGAATCCCATGGACAGAGGAGCCTGGCGGGCTATTGTCCATGCGGTCGCAAAGAGTCAGACACGACTTAGTGACTGAGCCCAGGTGGGACGGTGGTAAAGAATCCTCCTCGCAGTGCAGGAGACCCGAGGGACTTGAGTTCGATCCCTGGGCCAGGAAGATCCCCTGGAGTAGGAAATGGCATCCCACTCCAGTATCCTTGCCTGGAGAACGCCACGCACAGAGGAGCCTGGCGGGCTACAGTCCCCAGGGTGGCAAACAACATGCCACATTCACATATACAGACACCTGTAACCATTTCTGTCTAATTCTGGGTGTGTTCACACACACACACACACACACACACACTATATGAGTTCATACTGACACTTCTGATTTCATTTCCATCCCCGCCCCTTCTCTGGGGTGGGCACCTGGGGTCGCTCTCCCAGTGGAGAAGCTGCTGTGGCCGTGGGATCCAGAGAGAGGCCACACCCAGCCCGTGCAGAGGCCGGACGGAGGCGACCCAGTGACCACAGGGTTCCACTCGCCTCTTGCCACACATTCAGGATTCGCAGCACAAACACGGTGCCTCACGGGTCCCGTGGTCAGGAGTCCAGGTTCAAGGAGTAGGGCAGCTGCAGGGCCTCGCCTGGCTGGAATCTGGGGTCCCCTCTGAGCTCTCTGGTACGGATGGCCGTCAGGCCCTGGGACCATCTGGGTGCAGCTCTCAAGCCCCTATAGGCCCCCTCCCTGCCACGGAGGCCGCTCCCTGATTCCAGGGCTCTGCGCGGCCAACAGGACAGCCTCTGCTCCAAATCCCCCTTGTCAGGAAGTCCTCTGTGAAAGGGCTCCCCTGCTTAGGTCAGGCCCACCCAGGGCAATCTTACTTTTCATGACCTCAAAGTCAGCTGTTTAGGGACCTGAATTACATCCATAAAATCCCTTTATCTTCACCATGTTATTCACTGGGTTAGCTGTTCAGTCGTGTCTGACTCTGACCCTGTGGACTGTAGCCTGCCAGGCTCCTCTCTCCGTGGGATTCTCCGGGCAAGATTACTGGAGTGGTTGCCGTTCCCTTCTCCAGGGGATCTTCCCGACCCAGGGATCAAATCTGCATCTCCTTCTTGGCAGGTGGATTCTTTACTGCCTGAGCCAGCAGGGGAGCCCTGTTAGTGTACAGGTAACTTAGTGACAGAAGTGAGATTCCACTGAGTTCACAAGTCTGGCCCCCGGCGACAGGAAGTTACCCAGAAGCTGTGCACGGTGGGGCCATAGAGGGAGTCCTGATTCCCTGAGCTAGCCTGACCCCCTAGCTTTTTTTTAATGTACTTTTTAACTGTGGTACGAAGCACAGAACATAAAACGCACTGTTTTAATTCATTTTTCGTGTGTTGTGAGTTCAGGAGCCCATGGTGCTGGACTCCGACCCCCTCCCTCGATCCCCACAACTCTCTCTAGCCTGTGAAACTTAACCTCCGTGCAGACTGAGGCCGTGCGGTCCCGGCCTCCCCCCACCCCACCCCTTGTGTGGCCGGGGCAGGAGTGGGAAAGCCGACAGGTTCGCCCAGCTCCCTCCTAGACGCAGTCCTGTTGAAGCCCGTTTCTTGTCCCATTCAGCGTTGGCTGCGTATTCGGCCTGCTCTTTACAGGACCCGTGTAGCTCACCCCCTGAGCTGGGACCGTGAACCCCATTTGCAGGGCAGGATACAGAGGAAGAGACGAGTCAGGGGATGGAAACAGGACGTGCTGCTCGACTCCACGCTTCCCACAACTCCAGACACAGTGAAACTTCCCACTCGGTCAGCAGGACGGGACAGTCTCTTCAATTTGGGAAAGGAGCCAAGCCCAGACCAAGCGAGGAAGCTCGTGCCCGTCCTGTGACCAAACGGGGACAGCAGCGTCTACACGTGTTAAATCGCCGCCCCGCGTGTAGACAGCCTACAGGGCAGTCATCTTCCACCCAGGGCGGCTGCAGGGCTCTGGAAAGGCTCTACTGCTGCAGGGACTGCTCTCAAGCTGCACAATAAAAGGTCGCTCTTCCGCTTGTTGGAAGCTTCCCTCCTCATGGATGTGTCATTACTGAACAGGGTGAAGAACGTGACTTTGATTCTGTTTCTTTTTTAAATTTGTATTTCTTCTGTTCTGTGTCTGAGGGAAGCTGCGGGCTGTGGGTAAAACCTGCTTTTCACATCCCGAGAGTCTTAGGCCCGGCTGGGCCAATGCAGAAGGGACTTTGGTCCCACTTTCTGGGGTCTGAACGTTGTGTTTTGTATCCTGCAAGATTTCTTTAGCTCTGTTCCGGAGTCATAATTATTTCCAGACAAGATGCTGGCTTGGCCGCCGGCCGCGGCCCTGATGCCGCTTTTGAGTTTTTCAAGCAGCAAACACAGAGCTGTCCTCTCGCCTTCAGTGAGCAGTTGGAAGCGTGCCAAAGGAAGCACTCGTAATTTCCAGCTGTGACACTGTGTTTCCAGGGTGAAGTACCTTGTTGTTCAAATTCCAAAACCACATGCGTAGAAACTATCATTTTCTGTGTGGATAGGAACTCTCCTCTGCAAGCAGAGTAAGGGTGACTGTGTCAAAGGCCTCTCTCTGCTTTTGAATGTTGAGGCCCATGGGGTGGCGAGCCCCCTGGGAGAGGGTGGGGCTCAGCCCTCTGTGAGCTTTGTGTGTGGACTTGGACCGGGCAGGCTGGAACCCTGGGGACCTCCGACAGGTCGGCAGTCTGCTGGGGACCCCAGAGGTGCCTGGAGCCCTGAGGATCTTGGGTGTACCTGAGCTTAACCAACACAAATTCAAAAGACTTCCTGCTTGGGAAAAAAAAAAAAAGAATGAGTAGGAGTTATTTATATTGCCACTTCAATATCTTCAACGTACTTGAAGATAAAAGAAAATTCCATAAACATAGAGAACTACAGCTACCAGTCCCCAAGGATGCGAGTGCAGCTGTTTGCACCTCCTCCGGAGCGAGAGGGGGTCCAGGGTGAGGTCATCAGCACGCTGGCCCGTTCTGTGGACGTGGCCGTTCAGGTGGACACACGCTGCGGTCAGACCGTTCCCTCTGTGTCCCGAAGGCAAGTAGGGGACGGGCCCTGCAGCTTCTGCAAGCTGTGCCCGGCCCGAAACTGTGCGCACACACACACACACACACACACACACACATGCACGCGCTGACACACACACACACACACACACACGCACGCGCTCACTCACACACACACACACACACACACACACACAGTGTCTGACCGGCCCAGCCTACCTCACTGAGTGTACTGAGCCTCATTTCTGTCGACAGACCCCCGCAGCCCTTCGAGCCTCTTTACCCCAGCCTGTCATGCCCACCGTGGCCTCGGGTCATGGTTTCCTTCCAGGTTCCCGACTCTGCCCTCTCTCCTCTCCGCAGTTACCCTGGGACCTTGACTCAGAGATGACCTCGGGCCCCCCAGCTGGTTCCCACGTCCGCCCGTCGGCGCAGGGCCGGGCAGCCCAAACTAGCCAGGGCAGGTGCGTCTGTTGCTACCCACGACTTCACAGATCTTCTGTGCCCACATCCTGCTCCCCAACTTCCTGCAAGGTCACTCGAGGTCACTGAGATCTGCTTTCCCCTTCCTCACAGTCAGTGTCTCCCACACGACCTGATCTCCCCATTGGCCTGACTCCAAGCTAGAATCAGAGTCGGACCAAGCCTTGGGGAGGAGGCAGGCAGCCTGGTTCAGCCTCACCAACATGCCTGTGTGTTATGGCTGCAGCAAATGTGCGGAACGTGAAAAGAACTTAGAAGAGAATTCTACCAGAAATGGCACTATGAAGTCCATTTACAGGGGGCAGAGATGGCAGGAAGGAGGTGACGCAGAACCGAACGTAGGGGACAAGTAGGTAAGCCAAGCTGTTCCCAAGACCCAGACACAGCGAGTACAGAACCAGGTGCAGCCTGGCCGTCGAGAAAATTCTCCCTGGACAGCCTACCCTCTGGCTCACACTTCCTGCCCGTGAGTCGTGTGACCTCAGCCAGAGGTAAGGAGGCCCCAGAATTCACTTGGGAGTTAATTCAACCCTTAATTTTTGGAATGATATCATCATTCCCTTAGTGAGCACATGGCGTTAGCCTTGAAGAGATACAGAATTAAGTGTGAAAAGAATGAAGATAAATCAAACCTATTTTTAAAATATTGGTACCAAGAAAAAGTCTGTGGATATTTGTGGGTTTTTCCCCCCATTTGTTATGTTTATGAGTATTTTGTGTGCTGGGTTGCCAGGTCAAACTTGAAATTCTAATTTAAAGCATTAGTTCAAATAGATGACAGATGATGATTTTATGTTGACATTTTAAGGAAATGTAAGATTCATTATGTGTCCAGAGTTTATTTGTTATTTTTCCAGGAATAATTACTTAAGTGTTTGGCACAATTTGCCTGTTCAGCAGACAATTAAGGAAATAAAATTATTACATTTACAAATGCTGTTTTGGTTTTTTTAAATAGGACCAAGGATTAATCAGAGGCCCTCTTTGAAAAGTTATTAAATATTACTAGATTCATTGTTGAAAATAAAGTTTGCAGGTTGAATGGCATGTAAGTGTCATGAAGGGACACTGCCACAGTGCTAATTAAGCATTCAAAACATTGACCAGTTTTTATTGTAGGTGTATTTCTCATGAGACTCTTCGGCAAGGATCACCTTTCCTTTCATTGAAAAGGCTATTTCAGACACCAGTGAGCACATACTCACACCAGAGGCCAGGGAGTCCAGTGCGAACTCCAGGGAGGCTGCTGTTACCTGTAAACTGAGTCGCTCAGCCCCTCTGAGCCTCAGTCTCCTCATCTGTAAAATGACACAACAGCAATTACCTCCTGTGGCCGACTCTAAGGGTAGAATGCGACCAGGTGGGTGAGAGAGGCCCTTGCCAAGGACCCGCACAGCAGGCACCCATGCTTGTCCCATCTAGGAAGACTCCAATCAAAGAAGCATAGCAACCTTTTACCTGGGCCACAGCCTTTCTGATTTCATCAGAAATTCATGTCGTAAAGGAAACTTACACATTGTCTTGAAAGCCTGCAACAGCTCCATCTCAGTCAGGGGATGAGCCGAGACCAGGGCTGTGGCCCACCGCCCGTACCCTGGCCCCCGCAAGCTGCCTGCATTCCCCCTGACCTCATTGCCTGCTGTTCCCCTGCTGCTCTGACCCCGACCTGCCTAAGTGACCAGCGTTTCCCCTGGCTGCGAGCGTTTCCAGCAGGTTCTGCATGACCCACCCCCTCTCGCTCTCAGGCCTCTTTTCAGATGCTGCCTGAGCCCCCTAAAAAGCCCGCCATATCGGCTCCGGCCCCTGGATGCCCATGGCCATGCCGTCCTTTTCCTCCAAGGTCCTCGTCACCATTTAGCAAAACACCCAAGCCGTGACTGGCTCTGTGTTCACGTACCCCAGTAGGGTGCGAGCAGAGCAGGGAGTGTGTTCCCCACCACGGACCTGACAGAGCGGGAGCCCGCCCCTCAAAGGAGCAAAGGATGTGAGACAGGCGGGCCCAGGACTCCGGCAAGGTGGATTTCTGAGACTCGCCTGTGTGGTCATCGTGTACAGATCCCTGGGCCTCCCGACTCTTTGCTTCCTCCTGTCCACAGGGCAAGCAATCCTGTGGGACACAGGGAGCCCAGGATGACTCAGGGTATAAGGGTGCATTGGCTGGAAGGCGGTGCAGACTGTTATCACTAGCTGGTGACATTTCAGAAGGTTGCCCGAGGGTGCACAGTTATAAACATTTTGAAGTTGAAAATTGTTTTCCCTTATGGAACAAGGCTGTGAGCCAAGAAGGACTCACATCAGCAGTGCTCAGCCCTGTCACATGATATGGGGGAAGGACAGTCACCATGAATTGTCTCAAAACTGGTGAAAACTGGGGTCGACTGAAGATTCTGGAGATGTCTCAGGAGGGAATTGTTCGCATCTTGGGAGCTTGTCTCTTTGCTCTGTGAATGCCTGGTCAACGTTCTCTCGGTGGGGGTCTGGGAAACTGTCTGATGGGGAGAAACTAGATGAAGTTCAGTGCCTCTGATGATGGATAGAACGATTCTCTAAGTGCAACGACTGTGTCCAACAGGATGGCATGCAAGTTCAAGAGAGAGAACAAGGGTTTTCCTCGCTGTTTATACAGGGTCGTTCAGTCCACATTTTAAAAACTCTTCTCATCGAATTCAGAGACCAAAGGTCTTTCTCTCAGAAACTGAAGCTTTTGTACAGAAAGAGCCAGGCATATTTGCAGGAACTAGGCTGGTGTGACAGGTCACCTGGGCGGCTCTACAGCATGAGGACAACGGTCTGATTAGCTGAGGCCACAGGTTCAGATACAGCAAGTTCCTCAAACCAGTCACCCTGGCACCAGTCCACACACCTACGCTCGAGCTGACCAGGGGCCAGGGTCACTGGGGGGCAGGGTAGGGGGGACTAAGTGTCAGGCTAAGTGTCAGGCTCCTGGGGACACAAGATCACATGTGAGAGTCTGTAATGTTCTAGAGCAGGTGGGGGGGTGGGTGTCAAATCAAACTCCAGTGTTATCCTGTTTTTCAGCAATTTAAGGACAAGATGCTCGTGGATGGGGGCCCAGCACAAGAGGTGAGCGCCACCTGGTGGACGAACCCGGAGGTCCTCCTGGTACCCAACCTGCCCCCCTTCCCAGCCCCACCTGCCAAACTCACCAACTGACGCTCATGCGGCGGGTGGAGCGTACACTTGACAACATTCTTTCACGTTTTTCAAAAGAAGGATAATTTAAAATCTAACCATGCATTTCCCCAGGTGCTGTCTGCCTTCTTGTTCTCCAGGGAGGTTACACAGGAGCCATCCCCTCACCCTATTCCTTGTTCCTTCGCTCAGACATAGCCTCCCCGACGTCCATCTCACACCTTTCTGCTTCATGCAAGAAACTCTGATTTTGTGTAAATGCCATGTAGGGCCCAGAGATGCCACATGAGCAGGGCCAGCCTCTGGCTCTGAGTCAGGAGAACAGACGTGCAGGTGATGAGTGTTGGGATTTGCCGACAAATAGCAGCAAGTATGAAAGGGCTGCCAAGGGCGGGGGGCGGGGGGGTCTGGGGGGAGGTCGGGGGCCGTGAGGGTAGAGGGGAGGGTCAGGAGCCACGGGCAGCGCCCCCAGAGTCCACCCCACTCGCTGCCGCCGTCCAGATGTCCCCAAGTTCCAGCTGGTGCTGAAGCTGCAGACTTGTCCCTGAAGCCGGTCCCCGGAGCCTCTGCCCTCCCTGGCTGCACTGGGCTGGCCTGGGTGTGGACACGTTGCTTTTCCTCTTAGTTCATCCAAGGCAGGGATGGAATTTTCCAGCAGAGTTGTTTACTAGGCAACTTAAGGGGAAAACAAAAGCAACAACATGAAGTGCTAGCTTGCTGAGGCAAAGCTACTCCATCCCGGGGGCTCAGGCAGACACCCGGACACCGGCAAAGACGGCTCGGCGAGAGCAGCTCGTCCGCATGCGGCCCCTCGGCCCCCTTCACCCCTCGTGGGTCTCCAGGCGGCCAGGCCGGCGGAGGCAGAAGGCAGCTCACAAGTCTCCCGGGCTGGCTGAGATCGCAGTACCTTCGGACGCAGCTTCTGGAGCCTGGCTCTGGGACGGGTTCGTGACGCGTCTCCCAGCCCCACTGAAGCCCTCCGCCCTCGCCCTTACCCTCCTCCTCTTCCTTCTTCAGGACTAATGAACATTTACGTAAAGTAAAAACATGAATCATAAGCATTGCTTGCGGTATATGAGGGCCTTCCCTGGTGGCTCAGACGGTAAGGAATCCGCCTGCAATGCAGGAGACCCGGACTTGACCCTGGGTCAGGAAGATCCCCTGGAGGAGGGCATGTCTACCCACTCCAGTATCCTTGCCTGGAGAATCTCATGGACAGAGGAACCTGGTGGGCTACAGTCCATGGGGCCGCAAAGAGTTAGGCAGACTGAGCGACTAACACATCCCCGCCCCCCCCACACGGTATATGGAGTAGGCACAGACAGGTGTCCTTCCACCAGCTCAGTCTCTCGGTCATGACTGACTCTCTGTGACCCCATGGACTGCAGCACACCAGGCTTCCCTGTCCGTCACCAACTTCCACAGCTTACTCAAACTCACATCCATCAAGTCGGTGATGCTGTCCAACCATCACATCCTCTGTGATTTCATAGTCATGAGAATAAATAATGTGCAAAAATATAATGTATGTTTGTGCAAAATATGTATTCCTATTATTTAAGTTTTGAATTGTAATATGTAAAAAAAAAAAGACCGAGGAACATTTGAGTTACCTCTGAGCTTGGCGAAGCTTTCTTTTGGTTCCTCTGGAATCGAATCTGTAAGCTAAGGCACTGCACTTCTCGATTACCCCTTGAGGTGAGACTCAGTGCCTTCCTTTTTACAGAATTCATTGGGACAAGTGTGTTTAGTCTGGGCAAACTGGAAATACCGCAAAGCAAGGCTGGATCTGGACGTTAGCCTTGAGACCGTGTGCGCTGAGCAGAAAGGGAGGCCGGGTCTGGACGAGGATCGTCCTGGCATGAGGGACCAGCAGCCCAGGGGCGAGTCCCTGGCCCGGGTCTGGGCGAGGGTCCCCGGCCCCGGGTCTGGGCGAGGGTCCCCGGCCCCGGGTCTGGGCGAGGGTCTCCGGCCCCGGGTCTGGGCGAGGGTCCCCGGCCCCGGTTCGAGGGTCCCCGGCCCCGGATCTGGGCGAGGGTCCCCGGCCCCGGTTCGAGGGTCCCCGGCCCCGGGTCTGGGCGAGGGTCCCCGGCCCCGGGTCTGGGCGAGGGTCTCCGGCCCCGGGTCTGGGCGAGGGTCCCCGGCCCCGGTTCGAGGGTCCCCAGCCCCGGATCTGGGCGAGGGTCCCCGGCCCCGGATCTGGGCGAGGGTCCCCGGCCCCGGATCTGGGCGAGGCAGCAGTCGGAGCATCAGCCCGGCTGACCACGGGCCGGGCGAGGCCCCCACACCCTGCGCCCCGCGTCCTTTCTGCGAAGCGGCACAGACGGCCTCGGCCGAGAGGGGGCGCCGCGCCCGCCCGGCAGGGTCTCGGGCAGGGCAGCGCCCCCCGGAGCCGCCGTGCTGCAGCCCCGCGCCCCGAGGCTCCCGACCGGCCACTCAGCAAGCTCTCTCGGGCCCCAGGACGCCCCCACGAGGCTGTCTCTCACACTCTGCACCTGACCCCGAGGAGACCGAGCGTTTTAAAAAGACGGACTTTCTCGAGGGCGCATTTCTAAACAGCAGTGCTGGGCCTCAAACCCCAGTGGGTGAATCGCCAAAGCCTTTTTTAAAGGACTGTTTTTTCTTGAGGCAAGGCATGAAAAGTACTTAAGCCACCATCCAGCTCAGTGGGTCTCCACCCAGTAAACACACGTGTGCTTGCACGCGTCTCCCCCACCCTCATCTGTTCCCCTCCCGAGGGTCAGGCGGCTGTCCTTTCACGGGGCGTTTCCGACGTGAGCACCTCGATTCCCAGAAGCGGTCACTTGTCCTCCACCAACTGCACCAACCGTGGCTACGGCCAGCGCAGGTTGTCCTGGATCCGGGAGCAGAGGAAGGAGCTGAAGAAAAACGCATTCCTCGGCACAGCAAGACAAATGCCCCGGGGAAACGGTACCCGTGACCTTACTTACAGAGAGACAGTCACAGATGTAGAGAAATGTGTGGCTCCCAGGGTGTGCGGAGGGAGACAGAGACTGGGGGGTTAGGGCTGGCATATACACACTGCTGTACATAGAAGCTATGGCTACTAAGGACCCACTCTGCAGCAGACGGAGCTCAACTCAACACTCTGAGATCATCTAAAAGGGAAAAAATCTGAAACAGTGAACATTTTATATGTATAACCGAGTCACTTGGCTGTATAGCAGAAACTAATAGACACTGTAAATCAACTATACTCCAGTGAAAGTTTCTAAAAAACACACAAAAACAAACTATTTCTCTCTCTTGAGGATGGTCCGGGTCAGGAGTCAGGAGGCCAGCAGGGCAGCCCAGGACACTGCCCCTGGCTCTCCTGGGGGCCAAGGGCCATCCCAGCCACGGGTGAGGCCCCAGGAGCCTGGAGCTCAGTCGGCTTTGCTCTCCCCATCCCCAGGTCTGGACACCCTTCCTCCGCACAGCAGACCTCCACCTAGTCACTGCACTGGACAATGTCCACTCACAGCTGGTTCATTTCCAGGACAGAAGTGAGGCTGCGCCGGCCTCATGGGAAGGACTCTGCTTCTTCCGGTCCTGGTGTTTAGTTTTCTCTCCATCTAGGAAGTCGCTACGGCACAGGCGGCTCTTGGGATGGCTCCACTGTCAGAAGCAGGCTCCCTGCTCGGCTGGACCAGGACTCCAGGGCTCTCCTGCCTGGACGGTGCTTCTGCTCCCACTTCAGGCAGGAAGATGCAGGCCTGCCTCGTTCTTGGTGATCGATCAGAACGGAGCCGAGCTGAGACCCCTGCTCACTTCCCCCAGGAAGCAGCTGATGGCTCTCAGACCAGCGCATCTTCTGGGCCAGACGGAACCATCCCCAGCCTGCTGAATGGCCTGAGGACACAAAAAGCCGGTCTCAGAGATGTCACTGAACACTCTGCAGACTTCAGGGTGGTCCAGTGGATAAGAATCCACCTGCCACTGTAGGGGGACATGGGCTCCATCCAGGGTGAAAAAGACCCCGCGTACCGCAGAGCAGTTCAGCCCGTGCTCCACGACTGCTGAGCCTGTGCTCTAAAGCCCGGGAGCTGAGACTCCCGAGCCTGCACACCCTGGGGCCTGTGCGCCACAGCAGGAGTGAGAAGTGAGAAGACCACGCACCGCAATGAAGTGTAGCCCTGCTTACCGCAACCAGAGTGAAGCCTGCGTGCAGCAGCAAAGGCCCAGTGCAGCTGAAACAAATAAATTCTACCTCTGACCCCATCATTTCAATAATTCAGATAGTACCTTGCAGGTCATCTAACGCCTTAGCTTCTCCCCCATGTCACACCCATACCTGTAAAACTTACTGCTTTCCCTATTTAGTTGACCCTTGGGTCAGTTTGGTTCTGGATACACTCCGATTCCAGAATTGCATTAGGAGGGGATGAGCCCCGTGGCAGGACTGTGGGCAGAGGAAAGTGGCCATTTAACTCCGCAGGCAGAATTGCACCTTGTGTGGAGAATCCTTTTTTAACAAAACCCTTTGAGGTACTATTTTGCAGCAAAAATAACAGCTCTTGGGGCAAAGCCAAGACAGAAGGGAGTAAAACTATCAGAACAAAATTGTTCTGCTTAATAAATTCCCTCAAGGCAGCCCAAGACTGAATGGATAGGAGACCCTCGACCAGCAAAACAAAACAAAACAGAAATGTAAACGGAGGAGTAAGAAACAGTGGTGAGCAGGAGGGGCTGGACAGCGGGGTTTTGCAGGGGGATGTGCTCATTTGCAGGAAGTCTTGTGGGGCAGGAACACAGCACAGCCCCTCCATCACCTCCTCGTGCACCCCGACTCCTCAGACCTGGAGGGGGAGGGAGCCCCCAGTAGGAGGGGAGCTGCAAGTTCTGGAGGAACAGTCTAGGGACAGGATTCCAGAACAAGAAGCTGGTGCTGGCTGGGAGGAATCCGGAAACGTCCCCACCTCCCTGCAAATATGGGGAGGACGCTGGATTCCCCAGTGTTCGTGAACTGGGGCTGTGAGGAGCTTTTTTCCATTTCAGAGTGTGCAGTGACCCCGCAGCAAGAGGACTGGGCGCCTCTGTGCAGCTGACCATCAGATGCGCCCCCCTCCTCTAGGCCCAGGTCCCAATTCAGCAAAATTTGTGCTGAATTAATTTTGGTTACTATGGAGATGCTGATTTTAAATTGGGTAACAAGGGCCTGCATACAGTTCTGTCTGTCCCTTTTCAGCCTAGAGTCTGGCTGGTGAACAAGATCTTTTTCATTTGGTGCCATAAATAACACATTCAGAAAGATTCTATCAATTCAGTCCTACGGAAATATTGGTGTCAAAATTAGCAACACGGCGCCCTTTGTATGACACAAGGCCTGTACCCGCTAATACCGCCCAGTGGATTTAATTAATCACACTTGACAAATGAGCGCTGTTTGCTAAGAGGTCGATACAAAGAGATTGATGCATTAGTCTGCTACTCATTTTTCTTTTCCATAAAGTTACTTTTTAAAGAAATCGAAAAAATCACCTATAATTTTGTTGCATTATAAAAAATACTACAGTCACAACACTTGGAAAGCCAAGAGGAGACACACAAGCTTCTCCCATGCTGACAAAAGCAACCTGAGCGTTGTAATATATTTCTAGGAACATGTTCATTTATTTCTTTGCAGTTTTTCATTGTTAAAATTATGAAGCCTTTCCAATGTTTCCAAAACAATATAACACCTATACCCTCCCCACTGAAATTAAATCTGCTAGCATTTGACTATGTAATTGTACACATAAAATTACTGTATCCCTCTCTTTTAAAAGGGCTTCCTTAGAAAGAATCTGCCCACAATGCAGGAGACGCTAGAGATGGGGGTTCAATCCCTGGAGAAGGGAATGTCTACCCACCCACTCCAATACTCTTGCCTGGAGAATTCCGTGGACAGAAGAACCTGGTGGGCTACAGTCCATGGGGTCACAAACAGTCGGACACGACTGAGTAACTAACACTTTCACTTTTTTCTTTCTCTTTTAAATAGACAGAGCATGACAGATAAAGCTAAAGCTCAGGCCCTGAGATCCCATCCACCCACACATGTCCACATGTGCGTGGCTGCGAGATTCTGCACTTTGTACTGCATCTTACATTTACCGATCAACACCTACTATCTTTTTGTGTGTGTCTTTGAAATATACATGTATCTTTATGCTCTTTATTTTTTCTTCCAATGTGATGTTATTGCAACTCAAGCTGTCTCCCCTTACCTGGGGCCTCAGTGCAGGGCCTCCACAGGGGTCTGTCCCCCGCCTCAGCCCAGCACACCGTCCTGCTGCAGCTGTAGAGCCCGTCATGGCTCAAGACCGTCCCCAACTTCACCCTTCTCTGATCGCTGCCCCAGCAGAGTGCATCCTGGTCTGCCCGGGTGAAGGGACAGCACACCGTCCCTCTCGCAGGACCGTCCATCAGTTCCAGTGTGACCTGCGCGCTCAGTCACTCAGTCGTGTCTGACTCTGCCACCCCATGGACTGCAGCCCACCAGGCTCCTCTGTCCATGGGATTCTCCAGGCAAGAACACTGGAGTGGGTTGCCATTCCCTCCTCCAGGGCTTCTTCCCAACCCAGGGATCAAACCCACGTCTCCTGTGTCTCCTGCATTGGCCCAGTCTCATGGGAAAAGTGTTTCCAGAAGGCAAACAAGCAGCATACAAACTGACCTCATTCTGATCGTCAATCAGGGACGGAGAGAGAGGAAGCTGGGAGCAACATCTCAGAGTGGAGCAGGGGGCTGGGGGCCAGGGGGTCTTAACTCATCTTCCACCTCCAGCTCAGACACTCAGAAGGCCAAGGTCTTTGAAGTCTCCCATCTATGTCCTAAGTCACTTTCTTCTGCTTGCTATTCCTTAAGTGTTCTTTCAGAGCAAACCACAAGTTCAAGGACTCTTGAGCAATTCCACACTCAACAGCATGGGTGTGTCTCAGAGACACACTGTGGCATGAGTCCACTTAAGAAAAGTTCACAATAAGCAAAGTCGACTCCCAGCAATGGAGGCCAGCAGAGGGCCCCTGTGGGCGGACAGGGACGGAAGGGGCTCCTGCGGGGATTCCAGGGCACTGCGGATGTCGTTTCCGTACCTGGGTGCCTTGCTACATAAATGCGTTCATTTCGTGGCCCGTCTCGGAGCTGCATCCTCAGAGCATGTGCACTTCTCTGCCAAAATTTTGCTCAACTAAAAGGTTTACTCTTTGAAAAAGTAAATCAAAAGTATTCTGTGTATATCGGCAGATGAATGGATAAGGGAGTTCTGGTACACATACAGAAAGGAATATTACTCAGCTATAAAAAGGAACAAATTTAAGTCAGCTCTAATGATGCCGATGAACCTAGAGTCTATTATATACAGACTGAAGTCAGAAAGAGAAAGACAATTATCATATATTAATGCATATTTATGGTATCTGGCGGAGAAGGCGATGGCACCCCACTCCAGTACTCTTGCCTGGAAAATCCCATGGACAGAGGAGCCTGGTAGCCTGCAGTCCATGGGGTCTCGAAGAGTCGGACACGACTGAGCGACTTCACTTTCACTTTTCACTTTCATGCATTGGAGAAGGAAATGGCAACCCACTCCGGTATTCTTGCCTGGAGAGTCCCAGGGACGGGGGAGCCTGGTGGGCTGCCATCTATGGGGTCACACAGAATTGGACATGACTGAAGTGATTTAGCAGCAGTAGCAGCAGCTTGGTATCTGGAAAGATAGCACCAACGATCCTACGTGCAGGGCTGCAAAGGCGATACAGACATAAAGAACAGACTTTGGGCACAGTGGGAGGAGAGGGTGGGGTGGTTTGAGAGAGCAGCGTTGCAACATATACACTACCATGAAACAGATGGCCAGTGGGGGTCTGATGTACGACGCAGGGAACCCAAAGCTGGTGCCCGGTGACAGGCTGGAGGGGTGGGGTGGGGAGGGCGGCGGGAGGGGATTCAGGAAGGAGGGGACACAGCCTATGGCTGACTCATCTTGATGTATGCAGAACCATCACGATATTGTAAAACAATTATCCTACAATAAAAATAAATAAATGAAAACGTTATAAGTATTCTGTATATATACATATAACTGCAGAACTGAGTCGCTGCTGTACACCTGATGCTAACCACATTGTTACAATCGGCTATGTCCCAACATAAAACAGATTATTTTAAGTATTCTGAAAACAACTGAGGTTTTTGGCTATTCCTCCCACAGGAGAACAAACTCATAAAGGGAGGAAGGCAGTGAGCAAAACAGGAAGAAAAACAGTGAAGTGACTGAAATAACGGGACCAGTTGGAGGCGCTGGCAACCAGGTCTCTGGAGAGAATGACGATTCAGATTCCCAACTGGGCTTCTTTTTAAAGCAATATTCATGCCCCTGTAAACCGCAGCTCAGATGGCAGCATCCTTAACACACGTCTAAGATGCTATTTTAGCAAGCACTCAAAAGGAAGTCTGAAGCCAGGCTGGCCATTTCCAGAGACAACTGGTAGCTTTCCCCCTTGCCTCCGGGCTCCCCTAGGCAAGGGCTGGTGAGGGTGCCGCTGCCGTGGGTGCCCGAGCGGCATCCACCCTGCCCTGTGCCACGAATCTCTGGCTGGCAGGTTCAGCAGTCAGCGGGGTCCTGCTCTAGACACATGGCTCAGGAAAGCCTTTCAGGGTGCCGACCACCCTAAGGAAGTGGGTGATACAGCTGTGCTGTGACCTCACCTGGGACCCTGTGCTCCCTGCAGGCGCAAGGCAGACATTCCAGGCTGTCAGGGGAGCGGGCTGAAGCTTTGCAAGCTGACAGCATGGCTGCAGAATCGATCCGACCCACCTAGGTCCCCGCCTCTCTGGGCTGGTTTGTGATGGCACAGGCGTGTTGCAAACACAGCGCCCACCTGGCCCCACGGAAATCTACATCCGCTCCTGTGAACTCTTCCTCCCACTCACAGTGTGGCCTGTGTGCAGACGGGAAGCGACCCCGAGATGTGGAGAGTTATGCTGGGACCAGCCCAGGGGAAGGCATGGGGAGCCAAGGACCCCGCGAGGCTGAAAGCAGGGATGTGTCTGCAGTGCTCAGCTTCACGCATGTATCTGTTTTCTGGTGTTTCCTGCACCAGCCCTGTGTGGCCTGAGGCTTGGGGAGAAAGCTGAGACTCTATTTCCTGTTTCCAGGGAAAGAAAAAGCCCATCAAGCAAATGATTCTAGTTTCAATTCCAACCACGGCAGGGGGTTCTATGTGCAGCATCGGGCCTGGGCCTGAGCCTGAGCCTCATGGGCTACTTATCCAGTGAATAGTCCTGTAAATAATAACCCGGCAGCCAGGCTCTGACACCTGCCACATCCCGCAGGCTTTGAAAACTGCTTCCAGACACATCAGACTTTGTCTTTTCAGTATTGTTACAAAGCGAAGGCGAGCTGTGTGAGATTGCTGATTCCTAGCACCCGTCACATGGAACAGTCACAGGGAGGGGACGCCTTGCTCCGCACGTGGCCAGAGGGCATCCCCTCTGGCCCCGCTCAGCCTGTCACATGTTCCTGGCTCGAACCACGGCCTCCGCGCCTGCAAGGCCGTCTCTGGTTTGGAGCCTGTGGCCTCTCCGGGCAGCGATGCCCCAGATGGACCAGCGGAAGAGAGCCCATGATGTCGGGCAAGTACACTTGCCCAGAGTTCTTATCTGTGTCCAGGAAGGGCCCCACTGTTTTCTCTGAGGAGCGCCCCGAAGGAAAACAACGCTTCTTGCTTCTTAACAGCTAAGCAGCTGGAGAAAATACAACGATTTCTGCCTTTGCAGCAGTGTGCTTCTCTGGGAAACACAGAGAAACAGAGACATTCTTGCCAACTGTCCTGGAAACCCGACCTTCTGCTGTGCCCTGGTGTCAGGCAGATAAAGACTCGACTTCCTAAAGTCCAGCTGCCTGGCTCAGATCGCATCCTCCCACCACCTCGGGCAACTGGCTGCTTAAAAGCCAACATCTCGATCACTTTTGCAGAGGTGACAGCTGTTTGGAATACCTCCGTTTAGCCCACATGAGTTTTACATGTTTTCACAGGACAGCAGGCTCCTCCTTCCTTCCCAGTGTGTTGATGACACGTGAGCAGGAAACGCAGAGTCAGAGGCCCTGGCTCCCAGCCTGGCCCCGCCACAGACTCGCTGCAGAGTCTCCTGAGCCATTGCTTCCACGTCTGCAAATTAGGGGTCCAAAGAATGCCTCCTTCAGAGAAGTCCAGGAATTTTAAATGTATGAAAAAATATATATGGGAGAGTTCCGGAGAAACTCTACGACCAAAATATATTACCGAGCTAGGAAACTTGTCCTCACGATGAAGAGAATAAAATGACTGCGGTGCACTTTACCGCCCCGAACACGTGGTTCGTGAATAAGAACTAGCTAGCAGGAACGGACGCAGTAGGGATTCAGAACTGCTGAAGGATGGGCCAGAGAACTGGGGAGAGGAAGAGGTGAGATCTTAGTTAACTTATAAGAAAAGGAAAACATGCAGATATATGAGCTTTAAGACACACGTAAGAGCGTGACAAAAAAAGTAAGCACAGCTCGGGTCAGGAGAAGGAGCGAGGCAGTGAAGGACAGGAAGGACGTTGCTTCCTGTGGCCTGTCCGGCCCGGAGGCCGGGACCGGTCACCTGGGCCCACTTTTCCTCCCCGGCTGGACTGCAGGTGCTGGAGGGCAGGAGCTGTCATGGCGGGGCCTGCCCAGGGCCCAAGTGCACGGCCGGCGGCGCAGTGACTGCTCTGCAGACAAGCACAGACGCTTCGGTCCAAGGTCACGCTGCAGAGCAAAGAGGCAAGTCCGGGCAGCCGCCGACCACGTCCGCAAGGTCTTGTCCAGCGAGCTGGGCCGCGGCCGCTAGAGAGAAGGCGCCTCCGGGTCGGCCAACCACCGAGGCTCGGCCCTACCAGCTGGCGCCCTCCTCGCCGTCAGCTGTGGGGAAGGCCCGCGCCTCCCGGGCAGCTCTCTCCCTGCCCTCCTCTGCACGCCCCTGGGTCTGCCCTCGCCTGGGTCCAGCAAGGGGTGTCCCTCGCAGAGGAGCCGCGGCAGAAGGAGCACAGCGTGTTTGCACGCTGCCCTGATGCCTCCTCTGGGTTTCATCACCGCAAACCTCCTCCCTCTCTGGACGCAGGCAGGGAGGAGCCAGGCCTGCCTTTGCCCCTTAAACATCTCCAGCGACTGCAGCATCAGACTGCCCTCCCAGGTGCTGGCGAGTCACCTGGGGAGGAAGGTGCCCCCTCTCCTGTCCACAGAATCCTGAAACACAGATGCCGCCAAATTCACCTCTCCCCCGGCCCAATGCCAGGGAAAAACAGGCTCTATTTTCACTGAAAGGTCTTTAAAAATAGGGAAGGAGACAGGAGGAGGGTGGATTAAGTGACCTCTGGAACTCCAGGCCGGGCGCAGGAAATCCTGGCAAATTCAGAAATGTATGCTTAAGGGACCAGTGGGCTTCGCACAATGAGGCCCTGTTGAGCATTTTGCTGCAGCAGGCTGGTGAGCTGAATTAATCACTGTTCTTTGCAATCAACTAAGGAAAATGGACTTTCCTTCAAAAAAAAAAGAAAGAAAGAAACAGCTGTGAGCAATGACTATAAATCGGTTCATTTTATGTGGAAAGATGCCCTGTGACAGTCAGTAAAATGAACACTTCCTTCGATGTGACTTGAAACAGAATGTTGGAAGTGACAATCTATGAGTGAAAATAGACGGGCTAACAAACAGCGGGGTCTCAGACCCACTAAAGCAGCAAGAAGACACACAAGGGGTGAATTTTGGAGCCGACGAGTAAAAACGATAATCCTGAGAATGATGCCTAATGTTTATCGAATGCTTGTTATATCCTTGGCATTTACTTGCCTTGTCTCACCTACCGTTAAAATTAATATATCCAAGCAGGTCTGTTTGCTATTGAGACTTGCCAAGACTTCCTCAAAATCACAGGCCCACATCAATGGTCTAAACGCACCGTAAAAACACAGATTATCAAGGTGGATCAAACTGCATGTTGTCCAGAAGAAACCCATTTTAAAGTCACATACAGATTAAAAGTAAATAGATAGGACTTCCCTGGTGGTCCAGGGGTTAAGAATCTGCCTGCCACTGCAGGGGACACGGGTTCAATCCCTGGTCCACTAGGCCTGTGCACCACAAATACTACTGAAGCCCAAGGGCTCTAGAGCCCGTCTCTGCAACAAGAAAAGCCACTGCAATGAGAAGCCCGGCTCCACGAGGAAGAGTTCTCCTCAATTCCTGCGACTAGAGATAGCCCATGCACAGCCATGGAGACCCAGCACAGCCAAAAATAAATACAATTTTTTAAAAAGAATAAATACATGCGTGAAAGGATGAAGAGATAGATAGGGTAGTAACCATAAAAATGGACAGGACTGGAAAAGTCCAGGATTAAATTTGGAAGACAAAAGCAACTGGTGAACGTAGAAAGCTACAAGGTGCAAAGCTCCCTGAGCCTGGCACCCAGCAGAGGGAGGGACCCCTGGAAACAGGGGTCTCGGGGGGGGCTGCCTTCTGGAAGCAAAGATGATGAGTTCGGTTTTGGACATTTTGAGTTAAGTGAGGGGGACAGCTCTGGCAGAGAGCGAGGCTCTCTACAGAGAACATCCGTATAAACTAGGCTAGTAAAGAGGTCTCCGAGGAGCACTTATCTCAAACTAAAGAACATTCTATAGTGACTTTTAATGGATAAAACTTTCCTCTGAGCAAATGTAACCTACTGACACTGATCAGGCTATACCAAACAGATAGGAGAGAAACATTAACATAAAAAGTGCAGCAGGCTCGGTGTCTGTGTGCTCGTCTCCCTTTCCCCAAAGTCAGATGGAGATAAAGCGGATAGAATCAGTGCCCAGTGCAACGTCTGGGCGCGCGCTCAGTCCTGTCCACTCTGTGCGACCCCATGAACTGTAACCCCCCAGGCGCCTCTGTCCATGGGATTCTCCAGGCAAGAGGACTGGACTGGGTTGCCATTTCCTCCTCCAGGGTATCTTCCCGACCCAGGGATTGAACCCCCGTCCACTGCGTCTCCTGAGTCTCCGGCCTTGGCAGGCAGATTCTTTATCACTGAGCCGCCAGGGAAGCCCCAGGTTAATCCTTAGTGGTTATTACATGAAGTGGGCTTTGGCAGGGCTGACTGACTCCTTCGTAATATTTGTGACACTCTCCCCACTCTGCCCTGTTAAATAAGGTTGATGGTACTTCTTTACGGAGTTTCTGACGTTAGCCTATAATTCAGGGGAGGAAAAACACCCTCATTTAACAAACGACTGCACTAAATCCCAAAGAGGTGAAAGAAACTGGCCTTAAACCACACAGCCATTAATACTTAGGGGCACAAGCAGGGCTGGATCCTGTCTAATGCCCTGCATTTACACTCAGTGTTCCTCCTGGAAGGTGTTGCCCTGTAAATTACCTATAAAACATAGGGTTTCGAGTCAGAGAATCTAGGTTCTTAGCTCAGTTTTAACACGTATGCTGTATGATCTTGAGCAAGACCATTTACCTCCATGAAAATCAGCACTCTCCTTTTTAAATGATTTTAATGATAATACCTATTGTATTGTTTTTAAAAAAGATATGACAAATACTACATAGAATAAAGGGCTTCCCGGGTGGAGCTAGTGGCAAAGAACCTGCCTGCCAATGCAGGAGACGTAAGAGACGTGGGTTCGATCACTGGGTCGGGAAGATCCTCTGGAGAAGGGCATGCAGCCCACTCCAATATTCTTGCCTGGAGAATCCCATGGACAGAGGAGCCTGGCGGGCTACAGTCCATAGGGCCACAGAGAGTCAGACATGACTGAAGTATAGAATAAAAGCACTGAACAGATTTTTAAAAAATAAACTTTACTAGAAAGATAATTTGGGACATTTTTCTTTTACATTATTTAAAGATGACTCTATATAATTTGACTAAAATATAAGAATTTTAAAATTTGCTTATATTTATGTCTTCAGCATTGCACTATTCTAATGTTCAGTGGTTTGTTACTTGAAATTTATGTAATTTGATTTAGAATTAGCTCTACTGGGTAAAAGACAATATTCCTAAGTAAATGCTAATACTGATAGTAAAATAATAATAAAATATTGTATTTTCTATACAGTATCGACAAAAGGGGCCAGTAAGGTAAATAAATTTTCAGAAAATTTATAAACACCACAGCAGAGCATGGTACATTAATGTTCAATAGCCTTTATGATGATAGTGCTTCTATGTAAAGTAACTTGCTGGAGCAGATTACAAGTGAATTTATCCACCACAAACCAAAATCTAGTCACTTATAGCTGCATCTTAAAAATAAAATTTTTTAAGTAAAAGTTCGGGGACTTCCCTGGTGGCGCAGTGGTTTTCCACTTCAGGGGGGCATGGGCGCCCTGTTGTGGAAAGAAGATCCTGCATGCCTCACCTTGCAGCCAAAAAACTATTAAAAAATTATTTTAAAAAATAAAATAGAAATTAGGCATTGCTGAAGTTCTGCATTATACGTTCAGAGTTTACTCCGAATGATTACTGGCAATGATCGAATCCAGGATTAGCGGATTAAGATCTATCACCACTGATGCTTGTTAAAAATATGCTTAAAGTTCTGAAGGGAATTCTTAAAAAGTACCACTACATGTTTCAGAAACTTCGGAATTTAAAGTTATTTTTCAGTCGGCATATTTTGAGTACTCATGTGTTGGCCAATGTCTTCCTGAAGCAAAAGGCTCAATCTAGGTATACAAATGTTACCACATTCATTAAACGTTGGAGTGATAGTTTTAGGAAATGTGACTACAAGTAGATTTAAAGGGCATATGCCTCTCCTCTTTCGGTTCTTAAGGGAAGCCAGCCTGAGGATAGAGGTACTGCTTGGCTTATACAAGAAGGAAATTGGCCGGGAGTGGCCGAGGCATGCAGGTCAGCAGGATCGTCCACCTCTGTGCGGCCCAAGTGCCGTCAGGGAGGAAAGGACAGAACGGTTAATCCAGGCAGTTCTCTTTTACAAGCTTCCCCTTGATTTTCTGCCAGCTCCGCTGTTGCCACGCTTTTTTGGGTTAAGCCCTGCATAGATATTCTTTCCTGCCCGTAAAAGAAGTCGGCTGTACGAGAACAAAATAACAGGACAGAGGAACTGGAGAAGAGGAAGCAGGAACACAAAAGCAGGCCTTTGTCGTTCGCCCACCGGATAACATCCATGGATGGAGAAGTTAGTCGTGGAGCAAGCTTGTTTCACCTACATCCACCTTAGAAGCCTACATTATTTAATGACTTCATCAAGGGATTATTACACACTAGCTTGAACATGAACACATAAAAATTGGAACATATTCTATACTAGTCATGTCTGCTAACGTCCCAATAATCTAACCTGGAGGCTGTCTGCAAGCGAGAAGCTGAGTGACACATTTCTTTAGCCAATAAATTTATCACTGGTGTCTTTAAAAAAGAAGTTGTGTTTTCTTTGCTGATGTGATTCAGATGCAGTGAAACGTGTTCTTTGAAAAAATGTCTGTTTAGTCCCTCTGCCCATCTTTTAAGCAAATGTTTGTTGTTATTGGTAGTCCGTAGATGAGTTCCCTGTGGGGTTCTCTGCACCCTCTCAAGTGTCACCTGCCAATTCATGTCTTGATTTTTCCAACTCTGTGTTCTAACTTTTACTTACGTGAATGGTGACTTTAGAGTAATTCAGCAACTCTAAATTTCAAATTTTGAGTTTAATTTTCAGCTGCTTCAGCCTTAGGGTTAAAATATAGAAGAGGTGGGGTTTTTTTCTTTTTTGGCTTTGTGTGTTTTCATATTTATTTTATATGTATTTTCAAGTTTAAAAAAAATTAAAAATGAGCAACCGTGACTTGAAGGATCTAAGTACATAAGAAAGATAAATTGAATGAAAAGGATTAGAAAGATTGAAAAGGACTGAAGATACTCTTAATTAAGGAATCTTTTAATAGATCTCTAAAAAATAGAGAATCTTTTAATTAGAGAATTAAGATAATCTTAATTAGAGAATGGTGTGGTCATTTTGACAGAAAATCACAAAGAATCAACAGGCATGATGTTAGAAATAGTAAGACATTTTATTTTATTTTATTTTATTTATTTATTGGCTGCATTGGGTCTTAGTTGAGGCACGCAGGATCTTTCAGTAAGAGATTTTAATGAGGTAGACAAGCATAAGGTTTTTATACAAAGTCAGCTACATTTCTTTATACAAGAAGAGAGAGCATGGACATAGACTCAAATACATAGACTGTGTTGCATCTTATAAAACTGAAACCTCAGTTCATGGGGGGAGATTTTTCAACAAAGGTGTTGAGAAAGAGAAAGACAAATACCATTTGATATCACTTATATGTGGCAAATATATGGGGAAACAATGAAAACAGTGACAGATTTTATTTTCTTGGGCTCCAAAATCACTGCAGATGGTGACTGCAGTATGAATTTAAAAGACACTTGCTCCTTGAAAGAAAAGCTATGACCAACCTAGACAGCATATTAAAAAGCAGAGACGTTACTTTGCCAACAAGGGTCCATCTAGTCAAAGCCATGGTTTTTCCAGTGGTCATGTATGGATGTGAGAGTTGGACTATAAAGAAAGCTGAGCACAGAAGAACTGTTTTTGAACTGTGGTGTTGGAGAAGACTCTTGAGAGTCCCTTGGACTGCAAGGAGATCCAACCAGTCCATCCTAAAGGACATCAGTCCTGAATATTCACTGGAAGGACTGATGCTGAAGCTCAAGCTCCAATATTTTGGCCACCTGATGCGAAAAACTGACTCATTGGAAAAGACTCTGATGCTGGGAGGGATTGAGGGCAGGAGGAGAAGGGGACGACCGAAGATGAGATGGTTGGATGGCATCACCAACTTGATGGACACGAGTTTGAGCAAGCTCTGGGAGTTGGTGAAGAACAGGGAGGCCTGGTGTGCTGCAGTCCATGGGGTCGCAAAGAGCCAGACACGACCGAGTGGCTGACCTGATATGTGGAATCAGTTAAATGTTGTTGTGCTTTAGTCTCTGAGTCGTGTCGACTCTTTTGTGACCCCCTGGACTGTAGCCCACCAGGCTCCTCGGTCCATGGGATTTCCCAGGCAAGAACACTGGATCGTGTTGCCATTTCCTTCCCCAGGGGGTCTTCCTGACCCCAGGATCAAACCTGTGTCTCCTGCACTGGCAGGTGGAGCTTTACCACTGAGCCATCAGGGAAGGCCAGAATCTAAAATACCACACAAATAAACACACCTAAGAAACAGAAGCAGACTCACAGACATAGAGAACAAACTTCTGGTCGCCAAGGGGTAGGGGGTGGGGGAGAGAAGCATTGGCGTTTACGATGAGCAGATGCTAACTGTTATGTAGGTCCTACCATATAGCATAGGGGACTGTATTCAGTATCCTAGGATAAACCATAATGGAAAAGAAATACATATATACGTATAACAGAGAATATATATAATATATATACGTACAACTAAGTCACTTTACAACAGAAATTAACACAACATTGTAAACAAACTATTCTTCAATAAAATAGAACTTTTAAAGAGGCTGGGGCAAAAAGTATGCCATTTTTAAAGTCCTTCAACTTAAACTATTCAATGTGCTAAGATGCCATACACTGGGGACATGTCCTGAACCATCAGCTCATATCAGATCGGCAAATATTTCCTTTAAAAGAGTAATGTTCTGAGCCAGTAAGAATGTAGTAAAAAAAAAAAAAGTCACCATCTTACATTTTATTTGGAGCATAAACTGGTGTACTTTTGTTTTTTTTGGTGTACTCTTTAAGGTGATTTCCTGGTGTTTCTTGAATTTACATCTTTCCACTCATTTGCCCTCGTGGCTCCACTTCTGGGAGTTTATTTCCTGAAACACTTAAGGAACGTTCACTGGACGGACTGAGGCTGGAGCTGAAGCTCCAATACTTTGGCCACCTGATGCGAAAAACTGACTCATTGGAAAAGACCCCGATGCTGGAAGTGACTGAAGGCAGGAGGAGAAGGGGACGACAGAGGATGAGATGGCTGGATGGCATCACCGACTCAATGGACATGAGTTTGAGTAAGTTCCAGGAGTTGGGTGATGGACAAGGGAGGCCTGGCGTGCTGCAGTCCATGGGGTCGCAAAGAGTTGAACATGACTGAGTGACTGAACTGAACTGAACTGATAATTGAAATAGGTCAGGGGAGGAGAGAGATATCAAAGTAAAAGAGGAGGTCTCTAACAACTTCTTGATGGTCCAGGGGTAAAGAATCTGCCTTGCAATGCAGGGGCCCAGGTTTGACCCCTGGTTGGGGAACTAAGATCCCATATTTTGTGGGAGCAACTGGGCCTGTGTCATAACAAAGGACCCTGCAACTAAGACCTGACGCAGCCAAATAAATTTCTAAAAAAAGAAAAGGAGGAGGTTTCTTGGGAGGAAAAGACAGGACCTAAGGCTCAGGCAAATTGGGGCGATAGCAGGTGGTGAAGGTCACTAAATACTTGACGGTAAACCACAGCCAAACTGTCTGCACATGAACAGTTAAGTTTTGAATTAAAATTTTCATCCCCTCCCTGAATAATACAGTATAAGCTATTCAGTCAGTTCAGTCGCTCAGTCGTGTCCGACTCTTTGCGACCCCATGAATCCCAGCATGCCAGGCCTCCCTGTCCATCACCATCTCCCGGAGTTCACCCAGACTCGCATCCATCGAGTCAGTGATGCCATCCAGCCATCTCATCCTCTGTTGTCCCCTTCTCCTACTGCCCCCAATCCCTCCCAGCATCAGAGTCTTTTCCAATGAGTCAGCTCTTCGCACGAGGTGGCCAAAGTACTGGAGTTTCAGCTTTAGCATCATTCCTTCCAAAGAAATCCCAGGGTTGATCTCCTTCAGAATGGACTGGTTGGATCTCCTTGCAGTCCAAGGGATTCTCAAGAGTCTTCTCCAACACCACAGTTCAAAAGCATCAATTCTTCGGTGCTCAGCCTTCTTCATAGTCCAACTCTCACATCCATACATGACCACAGGAAAAACCATAGCCTTGACTAGATGGCAAAGTAATGTTTCTGCTTTTGAATATGCTATCTAGGTTGATCATAACTTTTCTTCCAAGGAGTAAGTGTCTTTTCATTTCATGGCTGCAGTCACCATCTGCAGTGATTTTGGAGCCCAAAAAAATAAAGTCTGACACTCTTTCTACTGTTTCCCCATCTATTTCCCATGAAGTGATGGGAGCAGATGCCATGATCTTTGTTTTCTGAATGTTGAGCTTTAAGCCAACTTTTTCACTCTCCTCTTTCACTTTCATCAAGAGGCTTTTGAGTTCCTCTTCACTTTCTGCCATAAGGGTGGTGTCATCTGCATATCTGAGGTTATTGATATTTCTCCTGGCAATCTTGATTCCAGCTTGCGCTTCTTCCAGCCCAGCGTTTCTCATGATGTACTCTGCATATAAGTTAAATAAGCAGGGTGACAATATACAGCCTTGACATACTCCTTTTCCTATTTGGAACCAGTCTGTTGTTCCATGTCCAGTTCTAACTGTTGCTTCCTGACCTGTATACAGGTTTCTCAAGAGGCAGGTCAGGTGGTCTGGTATTCCCATCTCTTTCAGAATTTTCCACAGTTTATTGTGATCCACACAGTCAAAGGCTTTGGCATAGTCAATAAAGCAGAAATAGATGTTTTTCTGGAACTCTCTTGCTTTTTCCATGATCCAGCGGATGTGGGCAATTTGATCTCTGGTTCCTCTGCCTTTTCTAAAACCAGCTTGAACCTCTGGAAGTTCACGGTTCACCTATTGCTGAAGCCTGGCTTGGAGAATTTTGAGCATTACTCTACTAGCGTGTGAGAGGAGTGCAGTTGTGCGGTTACTATTACTTTAACTTAAAAAAAAACCCTGCACTACTTTTCCATAATCTAGATTTTGCATCAGCGCTGAGGTCTCTCGCTTGCTCCCTCATCTCAGCTGAAATTATCTCATGAGCGTGAATTCAGGTGCATCTGTGCAAACGCTTTGCGATGCTCCCCAAGTGCTGGAGTCTGTGTGTCTGGACCAGTGGAGTCACAACAAGCATACAGACTGTCTGAGGAAAAATGAGTTTCACGGCTCTGCCTCAGTAAAAGCACAGACGTTCGTTCTAATATTTTGACATGAAATCTTATACTTAAAAAACGGAATGCTATTTCTGAACACGGTCTTTCTGAATGCAGTATTGATTCTTTACACACGTGTGTGATTACTGCCTGATGCTGCTCTTCAGGTTTGCCTCTGAAACAATCTCTCCCTTCATACACTTACCTCTAAATTCATCTCACATTGAATTTAGACCATTAACATAACATAGGCCATCCCTGTTTAATTTGCCAATCCAAGTCATTTATTCCTAATCT
The DNA here is from genome assembly GCF_023091745.1 of Budorcas taxicolor. Taxonomy (NCBI): domain Eukaryota; kingdom Metazoa; phylum Chordata; class Mammalia; order Artiodactyla; family Bovidae; genus Budorcas; species Budorcas taxicolor. Next base: position 10,598,924 of record NC_068920.1, read on the forward strand.
TGAAACATGCTTCATTTAAGAAAAGCATTCAAGGGAATAAATGCTCGGAAATGGAAGTTGCCCAAGAAGCTTCATACGTAGGCAGACACAAAAGACATCTGTGTAGAAATCCAGGAATCGGAGCAGTCTACTTGTCATCATGTTCCCCCCCTCCCCAAGGATGGTAAAGAAGTGGGTGTAACCATGGAAATGTTTCATCCTAAAACACAAATCTTAAACAAAACCTCAAAGCCGAGGAACATCAAGGAAACCAAAAACCCTAGCCCTCCAACAGAGAATTCACATGGGAGAATTCACAACAGAGAATTACCATGACCCAGAGCCGCTAAAACACTGCAACAGAAAGGAAAGCCCACAGAGACAGGGCCCTGTGCTTTTAGCCCAGGCGAGATGCCTTTATTCTGTAAAAGAAAACACTTGTCAGCAACTACAGAAATAAAGTACGTGTCTAAAATTTTCCTAAGAAGAGCTATTATTCAGGAGCGAGATTCAGCCACTTTCTATAGAGGATTGGGACTTACGTGACAACGGCAGGGGCTTGCTCAGTCGTGTCCGACTCTTTGGAACCCCAGGGACTATAGCCTGCCAGGTTCCTCTGTCCATGGAATCTCCCAGGAAAGAATACTGGAGTGGGTTGCCATTTCCTACTCTAGGGGACCTTCCTGACCCAGGGGTCAAACCCGCGTCTCCTGTGTCTCCTGCAGACTCTTGACTGCTGAGCCGCTGGGGAAGCATGCGAAGGAGGATGTATACAGTCTTGAGTCATGAGGAGGAAATAAAACAGGGCAGCAGGGGAAGGTGACTGGTGAGAGGCTACTTGACACTGAGAGGCATTGAAGATGGGACCTTCCAGCCAAGACTGGAAAGCCAGGACAAGTGAACACTCGAGAGGAAAGGAAGAGACGTCTTGGCAAAGGAGAAACACCAGGAGGACTTTAAGACTGGAAGAAGCTTAGAGATTGAAATAGAGGAGAAGAGGGTGTGTCTGGAGCTTAAAGAGCTCAAGAGAAAATTTAGGGAGGGCCGAACATCTAAGGGCTTCTGAACCACAATAGGCAATTTGGATTTCATTTGATATACACGGAGAAAACGCTGAGGGATCTTTGCTTTGATTAATGCTTTAAACATCACTCTGCTGCTTTGGGAGTAAAGAAATGCAAGCAGAGAGACATTCTGGTGGCTTAGATGAGGATGGTAGAAATGGAGATGAAGGCGAGGCAAAGTCGTGCAGCAAACTTTACAGTAAAGTCAACAGGCAGGCGCGTGCCATCCCCTCACCGAAGCTAACTAGAACGTCACTGCAGGAGCAGGTGTGGGCTGACCTCAAACCCTGATGGCAACAGATGACATCATCTGAGAACTAAAGAAAACCTCTCCTCCTGGGGCCAGAGAGAGACAACTTGGAAATTTTCAATAAGAACTCACAGGCAGGACTTCCCTGGCTGTGCAGTGGTTAAGACTTCCTGCTTCCACCGCAGGGGTTGCTGGTTCGATCCCTGGTCGGGGAACTAAGATCCCACATGCAACATGGTATGGCCAAACAACAGCAAAACTCATAGCCGTTTCATAACACAGACAAAACAATCAAAGACACACTCTGAAGATTCGGATAAATAAAAATTTGCAAGTTGTTTTTTCTTTTTTAAATACAGGCCTGATAACAAAACTGTCTATTTAAAATAGATAAAAGCCGGTAAGTAATATGAGGACAAACGCGGATATTATATTATAGAAAAATTAACCAAATGATGTGAGATATGATATTCTAGTCAAGACTGGAAAAATATAAAAGACATCTGAAAACACATTTATGGCTGTGTTAGGAATGGATAAATGAGGAAAGAACAAATGAGAACAGTATTGAAAGATGCTGAAGTGTAATATACTATTACAGTAAAAAAATCATACTCAAAAGAGAAATGCATTGAATGTCTGAATTTAAAGTTACACAAAAACAATGAATCCCACCCAAATGTCATGGTTTCTGCTCTATCAAGAAGGAAATAAAGTCAGGTACACTCTATGTTTAAACTGGATTTTTATATGCCCAAACCACTGTTCCAATCAGTTATGTATTGTTACATTAATTGTGATAATTTGAGAGGCCAATTACCCATGAAAACCTATGGATTTCTGATACAAATGAACTTACCTACAAAACAGAAAAAGGCTCACAGACTTAGAGAACGAACTTACAGTTACCTGGAGGGAAGCATGAGGGGAAGGGTTAGGGAGTTGGGGGTGGACGTGTACAGACTGCAGTATTTAAAATGGGTCACCAGCAAGGACCTGCTGGACAGCCCAGGGAACTCTGCTCAGGGTTATGTGGTGGCCTGGATGGGAGGGGAGTTTCGGGGAGAATGGATACATGTTTATGTATGGTTGAGTCCCTTAGCTGTCCGCCTGAAACTATCACAACATTGTTAATTAGCTATACCCCAATACAAAATAAAAAGTTTTTTTTAAAGAAAACCTATCGACTTCTCAAGATATCATAACATCTCAATGAAATCTGCCAAGAAGACTTTAAAATACATGTTTAAGAGAAAAACACTTTCTTAAAAACAGAGTAAATATTACTAAGAAAATGCGACATCACGTTACATTCAAGAACGGTCGCCAAGACCACTGAGGTGGGCGCTGACCTTTGGAAACCAGGGCAGCCAAGCACCGGAGCAGGACCCATGAGTCCCCTGATGGGCCAGCCATTCCGCCCTGAGGCTGCCAGCGAGGTTCTGTGGGGCCTGAGGACTCAGGTAGCGCCACTTCCCCAGCAGCGAGGAGGTCCTTTCATAGTTTAACGGCCAGTGTGGCTGTCCCTGCAGGGTGGGAGGGACGAGGAGAGCATCATTCCCGGGCAGTCCACACCATGCGACCTCTGCAGCCACGACGCGCATCGACATAGCCTGTCGAGAGCCATGCCATCATACATTACTACGTGAAGAAGGTGGTCACACACAGCCGGCATGTTCTGACCCTTCAGGAGCGTGGGCCCGTGTGTGGGGCGGCAGACAGGACAGACAGGACCGAGAAGACATACAGCCTTTAGTAGATGGTGGGCGCTTTTCTTCTTAATGTTTATACTTTGTAAATGCCCTACAACAAGCATACAAACAAGTTAAAATATTAGGTTTTGGATACAGAATTATACTGCTTTGAAAACTATAATGATTGATAAACAAAAATGGAAAGGGGAGTATGTATGAGGGAAGAAGCTCTGATCCAGTCAGAGGAAAGCTTCGACCCACAATTGCTCTCCCGATTTCTTCCTTTCTCTGTGACCGGGAATGACACTGTCTTATGCGTAAAACAGATGGACAGCAAGGACCTATTGTATAGAACACGGAACGATATCCAACATCTCGTAATAACCTGTGATGGAAAAGAATCTGAACAAGAACATACGTAGATGAATCACTTTGCTCTACACCTGAAGCGAGAGAGTAGCCCCTGCTCACCACGACTAGAGAAAACCCAGGCGCAGCAGCAAAGGCCCAGCACGGCCAAAAATTAACCTAAAATCTATCATATGTAGCCACCTCCGTAACGGGCTATGCTTTCCTTTTCAGACCCTTAGCGGGATTTCCTCTGGGTGAGCAGGGCCATCAGATTAGTCGTTTCCAGCTCTACCCCCTTCAGTGTCCTCAGCCTCTCCTGGACATAAAAATTCCCTTGTGCTTATTGAAACCACGTGAAAGAGGCTTTGCTATTCTACTCAGGCCCCAGCTTTTTTTTTTACTAAATGGGGAAACAGCCTCAGAAAGTTTAAGTAGCCTTTCCAGGTTACACAGCTGGTAAGCCATGCTTCCAGCACTCAAATGCCCACAGCTGACCCCACAGCCAGCTTTCGGTTACAAGGCTCTCTCCGAACCCGCGGCCCGGTGTGATACACTCTGTAGGACAAACACCACGTTAGACCACGCGGAAGACAGCACGCAGACCAAGTGCGGCCGTAACCTTGCCCTCTGTTTTCCTCCCTCTTTGAAGACGCCTGATGTTTGCTTGCAACGTGAGCTGTCTAGTGGACGAAATCAGGATGGCCCTTTGCTGCCCTCTGGTGGAGGATGTCCATAGAGAACGAGAGAGAGACACCCACACACACACACCACACACACACACCACACTCACACACACACACCACACTCACACACCACACACACACACACCACACACACACACCATACACACACCACACCCACACACACCACACTCACACACACACCCCACACACACACACCACACACACACCACACACACACCACACACACACCCACACACACACACACCACACACACATACACCACACACACACACCACACACACATACCCCACACACACACACCACACACACACCACACACACACACCACACTCACACACACACACCACACTCACACACCACACACACACACCACACACACACCACACCCACACACACCCCACACACACCACACACACACCACACACACCCCCCACACACACCCCACACACACACACCACACACACACCACACCCACACACACCCCACACACACACCCCACACACACCCCACACACACACCCCACACACACACCACACACACCCCTCACACACACACCACACACACACACACCCCACACACACACCACACACACCCCTCACACACACACCACACACACACCACACACACACACCCCACACACACCCCCCACACACACCACACCCACACACCCCACACACACCACACACACACCACACTCACACACACACACCACACTCACACACCACACACACACACCATACACACACCACACCCACACACACCCCACACACACCACACACACACCACACACACCCCCCACACACACCCCACACACACACCACACCCACACACACCCCACACACACACCCCACACACACACCACACACACACCACACACACCCCTCACACACACACCACACACACACCACACACACACACACCCCCCACACACACCACACACACCCCTCACACACACACCACACACACACCACACACACACCACACTCACACACCACACACACACACCCCACACACACCCCACACACACACCCCACCCACACCACACACACACCACACACACCCCCCCCACACACACCCCTCACACACACACCACACACACACCACACACACACACACCACACACACACACCACACACACCCCTCACACACACACCACACACACACCACACACACACACCACACTCACACACCACACACACACACCCCACACACCCCCCACACACACCCCACCCACACATCACACACACACCACACACTCCCCACACACCACACACTCCCCACACACCACACACACACACACACACACCACACACACACGCCACACACACACATCCCAGGATGGTCCTTTGCTGCCCTCTGGTGGAGGATGTCCATAGAGGAGAGGGAGACACCCACACACACACCACACACACACCCCCCACAAACCCCACACACACACCACACACACACCCCACACACACACCACACACAGCCCACACACACCACACACACACACACCACACACACACACACACACACCACACACACACGCCACACACACACCACACACAGCCCACACACACCACACACACACACCACACACACACACCACACACACCCCACACACACACCCCACACACACACACCACACACACACCACACACACACACACCCCACACACACACCCCACACACACCCCACACACACACCACACACACCACACACAAACACACACCACACACACACACACCACACACACACACCACACACACACACCACACACACACCACACACACACACCACACACTCCCCACACACCACACACTCCCCACACACCACACACACACACACACACCACACACACACGCCACACACACACATCCCAGGATGGTCCTTTGCTGCCCTCTGGTGGAGGATGTCCATAGAGGAGAGGGAGACACCCACACACACACCACACACACACCCCCCACACACCCCACACACACACCACACACACACCCCACACACACACCACACACAGCCCACACACACCACACACACACACCACACACACACACACCACACACACATCACACACACACCACACACAGCCCACACACACCACACACACACACCACACACACACACACCACACACACACCACACACACACCACACACACATACACCACACACACACACCACACACACACCCCACACACACCCCACACACACCACACACACACACCCCACACACACACCACACACACACCACACACACACCACACACACCACACACACACACCACACACACACACCACACACACACACCATACACACACCACACCCACACACACCCCACACACACCACACACACACCCCACACACACACCACACCCATACACACCCCACACACACACACCACACACACACACCACACACACACCACACACACACACCACACACACACCACACCCACACACACCCCACACACACACCACACACACACACCATACACACACCACACCCACACACACCCCACACACACCACACACACACCACACACACCCCACACACACACCCCACACACACACACCACACACACACCACACCCACACACACCCCACACACACACCCCACACACACCCCACACACACACCACACACACACACCACACACACACCACACACAAACACACACCCCACACATACACCCCACACAAACACACACCACACACACACACCACACACACACACCACACACACACCACACACACACACCACACACTCCCCACACACCACACACTCCCCACACACCACACACACACATCCCAGGATGGTCCTTTGCTGCCCTCTGGTGGAGGATGTCCATAGAGGAGAGGGAGACACCCACACACACACCACACACACACCCCCCACACACCCCACACACACACCACACACACACCCCACACACACACCACACACAGCCCACACACACCACACACACACACCACACACACACCACACACACACCACACACAGCCCACACACACCACACACACACACCACACGCACACACCCCACACACACACCACACACACACCACACACACACACCACACACACACACACCACACACACACACCACACACACACACCCCACACACACCACACACACACCCCACACACACACCCCACACACACACCACACACACACCACACACACACCACACACACACACCACACACACACCACACACACACCACACACACACACCCCACACACACACCACACACACACACCACACACACACCACACACAAACACACACCACACACACACACCACACACACCACACACACCACACACACACCACACACACACACACCACACACACACCCCACACACACACACACCACACACACACACACCACACACCACACACACACCACACACACCACACACACACACCACACACACACCACACACACACACACACGCCACACACACACATCCCAGGATGGTCCTTTGCTGCCCTCTGGTGGGGGATGTCCAGAGAGAGATAAAGAGAGAGAGAGAGAGAGAGAGAGGGAGGGAGGGAGGGAGGGAGGGAGATAGGGAGATAGAGAGAGAGAGAGAGAGAGAGACACATACACCAGGGTCACCTAGGGTCACTTTGTCCTAACTGCCCTCTGGTGGAAGATGTCCATAGACACACACACACACACACACACACACACACACACAGAGCAGGGTCACTTTGCCCTAACTGAATTATTTCAGATATACTCATTGGAAAAGACCCTGAGGCTGGGAAAGATTGAGGGCAGGAGGAGAAGGGGACAACAGAGGATGCGATGGTTGGATGGCATCACTGACTCGATGCACATGAGTTTCAGCAAGCTCCGGGATAACAGTGAAGGGCAGGGAAACCTGCTGTGCTGCAGTCTGTGGGGTCACAAAGAGCCAGACACGACTGAGCAACTGAACCACCACCACCTAGGTTTAAGTGGCAGATGAGTTTCTAAAACAAAGCAGCTGGCACATGAGAGGGACTCGATGGATATTCGCAGAACTCAACTGAAAGTTTGATTGGCTGAATCTCTGATATGTATCAGGAGTTTGCTTTTTTTAAGAATCTTACGATAAATTATTTTGTTAAATGACTAAACACCTTCCAATTTAAACTTTATGGTATACAGATTGGCATATATTGTGTTTATTTAACATTATAAAATTGCATCATGTAGCCAATTTGCAATAGTCATAAAATTCACAAATAAAAATCATAATCTAAAAAGTTCACTTTAATCACTTGTTCAAGCACCTTTGCTTCCTTTCCTAAAATAGTTGATGTACAATACTGTTTTAGTTTCCATTGTGAATCACAGTGATTCAATATTTTTATAGATAATATCACCAGTTAAAGTTATCATAAAACCATGGTTATATTCCCTGGTCTGCATATTTAGATGCTCTCTAATCTTCAAAATGATCATGAAGACCAATCAGAAATACTCATTTTAATTCTATGAATTATAATTAGTATAGACACAATATAAGTCTGTACATATATCTACAGATTAATACATATTGACTGTATCAAAACTAAGTCCTGATGAAAAAAGCACAAGAACAAACTTACAGTTTATAAAAAGGAGCAACACTGAAAGATGGTCTCAAGAGGAAATTCACCTTGCAGACTCCTATTGCCTCGTGTGTGTGTCTTAGGTAGCCTTTTTTCTGGCAAGGGTTTGACCCTTGCTCAGTTGCCTTCCTCTTTACTAACTTCCAGTAATATCTGTACACACCTTATCGATTACAAAGTACTTTTCATATAAATTGTGTAATTAGGGAAACCGTTCATATTATCCAAATAGGACAAACAAGGCAGAATGTTTCAGATTGTCTATGGATGGTTCTTGTTGCAGAAATGTAACCTGACATCTGTAACTTTCGTCCCTGGCAAGATGAATGAACTCATGTGTACTTAAAAATTGGAAACTGTCTCACTGGCACCTCTCCAGTGGATACCATTTCAGAGTTTACAAGCCATTCTTATACATTAGGAATTTAATCTAAAACATGATGCTGTTGCTGGGAGAGATTGAGGGCAAGAGGAGAAGGGGGCGACAGAGGGTGAGATGGTTGGATGGCATCATTGACTCAATGGACATGAGTTTGAGCAAACTCCAGGAGACAGTGAAGGACAGGGAAGCCTGGCGTGCTGCAGTCCACGGGGTCACAAAGAGTCTGACACGACTGAGCAACTGAACAACAACAATCGAAAACAATTCAAATTCTGCCCCAAACTCTACCTGGGACTTCAAACTTGAGGCAGTGCCCACCACTCAGAGGGAAACCGATGCCTTCCTGCTAGCTGCTGCTGCTGCTTAGCAGGGCACACCAAAGCTGCCCTTGAGAGAGGCGAGAACGCGCCTCCACTGAAGTGAGCGGGAGGACCCCAGTAGCCGCGATCTCTTTCAAGAAGGAGAGAAACACAGGGCTACTTCCCATGTAGGAACAGGGGAGAAACCACCCAGTTCTGTAGCAGAGGTCCATGCCTCTCACATTCTCTGCTGATAAGCCTCTGTACAGCAAGAAGTCGGTTCTCAGTTTAAAAAGCACCCAGAGTAGACAGGATCCAGCATTATTTATGCCAAATAGTCTGTGAAAATAGCAAGAGGCTCTAAGAAGGCAGAGAACAAGAGGAGAAGGTAATGACAGAAACCGACCACATGCCTCCCCAGATATGAAGACGAAAGGAGTCCTGGAAGTTTGAGTTTTATTCCTTTGTCCCCCTTGAAGGCATTTGTAATACACAGCTGTGGCAGTGTAGTCGCTCAGTCGGACTCTTGCGACCCCGTGGACTGCACTTGCCAGGCTCCCCTGTCCTGGGATTTCCCAGGCACATCCTGGAGTGGGTTCCCCTTTCCTTTTCCAGGAGATCTTCCCGACCAAGGGCTTGACCCGCAGTCTCCTGATCCTCCTGCACTGCAGATGGATTCTCAGCCCCTGAACCATCAGGGAAGCCTGTAAAACACGGCATCTGGCACTTATTTACTGCTTTGGATTCACTGCTATTAGGTTATAAGTTTTAAATGATGCCTATTTCCTCCAGTATTAATGTTTAAAAGCAAACCTCTATATGATTAAGCTTTATAATAATTTTGAACGAGAAAGCATTACAGAATACATTAAGGCAAAATAATTTGACCAAAAAAAAAAAAAAAAGGAAGGAAGGCAACTGTTAACAGATGCGGTTAGACAGAGAAGCAGTAGGTCAGGCTGTCGTGGCGCGGCTCGCACACTCCTGTTGAGAAGGTCCTCCTGTCCAGCCCCTCCGCCCGCTCGGCCACACACGAGAACCGGCCTTGGCCCTGGACGCTTCCTCGCCGAGGCAAAGAAGCCGCACAGCCTGGTCCTTTATTGCCTCGCGCGGGGATGGATGTCCCTGCTTCGGGCTCACCGGCTGCTCCTTTGCTCTGCTCCAGTGGGTGTCTCGATGGCCCGGACGGGCTCCCAGCGTTCAGTAGCTCACACTCCTCAGGGGAGGGGCGTGTCCTTCCGCCGCAGCACGTGCGGGCCGTGTGCGGGCCATTTGTCCCGCGTCCGCAGGGTGGGACCTGCTGGGCGAGGGGACCAACACACCCCAAGTATTGGAGCTCGTCTCCCTCCGTCTCCTCTCTGTGCTGTTCCATCCAGCGCTAGACCATGTCGTGCTGAGCTCTGCTGCCCTCCGCCAGCGAGAGCCCTCCCCTGGCATTGAGAACCCCGGCACCGTGCAGTCCCTCAGTATTCCATATACTTGACTAGATTCTCTAACGACCGTCTCGGTTCTCCAAGAGTGGTCCATGAATCATTAGGGGCTCCCAGAAGACTGCAATGGGGGCTACAATGTCGAAACTACTTTACAACAACGCTGAGATGCTGCCTGCCATTTTGGCTGCATTGCCATCGTGCTGATGGTGCAAAATCAAAGGTTGTAAAAGTGCCGCCACCTCAGTACCCATCAAGGCAATAGCACCGCGCTCCCAGTGCAGGGGCCCAGGTTCGATCCCTGGTCAGGGAACTAGAGCCCACTTGCAGCACCCAAGAGTTTGCACGCCGCAGCTGAAGATTCTGCTTGCCACAGCTAAGACCACGCACAGGCAAACAAATAAATTATGGGCATATTTTCAAACAAATATTAAAAGGAGACAATACAACGCATATGCTAGAAAATCATTTTCTATCCCCACACACTTTGATTATACTGAATTATATCAAACTGCCCCAAATTATGCAAGTTACAAAAGGCTAACGGAAACCAGCTGTACTGTGAAACACAGGTGCTGTGACTGTTCACATCCAAAGTACAATTTGCTGAATTTCATTTAAAATGACTGAATAAGGACAGCAGCAACAAAAAAGAAATGCTATCATAAAATTGTCAGCTATCACAATGAGAAGTCAGTCATCATAATGAGAAGTCAGTTGTCATAATGAGAACTCCCTTGAGATTTCTTAGGTGTTCAGTGTCAAGGAAAGCCACTTTGGATAATTTTTAAAAACACCACAATGACTGACTCCTTTCCTAGATGACTGATTCCCATGTTTCCCCCAACCATTCTGTGTCAAGAAAACTTTTTCTCTATCAGGCACTGACAGGTAATTTTACTAGCATGTGAAAAATGGTGTCTTCTTGTTAAACTCTACTTAGCTCTCAATTACAATAGAAACTCGCAATTCCAAAAGGTCTCTTTTGACATACACAACATAATTTAGTACAACTGCAGCCTCAAGTAGGCTACACAAGGACTTCCCTGGTGGTCCATTGTAAGAATCCGCTGTGCTATGCAGGGGACGTTGGTTCCATCCCCGGTTGGGGAATGATCCCACATGCAGTGGAAGCAGGTAAGTTCCCCACCCGCAACTACTGAGCCTGCACGATGCAACTAGAGAGTCTGTGAGCTGCAAAGAAAGATCCGATCTGGCCCAACTCAGACCCAATGCAGCCAAGTAAATAAATATATATATATATAAAATAGGCTACATGGAAGGCTTCTTTCATTACATTTTAAGAGGTGAACTCGACTGTCATTTCTTCCTCCTTTTCTGACTTTTATCAGTTCTCATTTTGAAACTACTATGGACACTGAATTCTCCCATGGTTCTGAGGTTGTGCAGGAGAAATTCAGCACAGAACAACAGTTAGGGAGGGCTCTGCTGGGTCTCCGTCTCTCCTGCCTGCTTTTAGCACAGAGGACAAGCCACTGGAGAGAAAGGCAGTTCACAGGCACCCTCCGGCTTCTTTCATGTGCTAGTCTCTCCGTCAGGTGAGGACCGTTGCTGCGGCCCCTGGGGCTGGGGTCTGAGGGCACTTGGCACACTGTTGCGTTGTTTCCAGATTTCCTCTGTTTTCTGACATTTCTACATTCTAAAACTTGGAAGATTTCATCTGACTGGGTTTTCATTTCTGGTTCAAAACTGTAATACCACCTGTCATTCAACAGGAAATTAAAATGTGGCTCCTGAGGCTGTTCTTTGTGCTGCTGGTGATTTGGTAAAGATTGAACCCACTTATCTCTAAGGCAGTATTTCTCCGAAGGGCGCAATTTGAGTTTCAAAGTCTTCCCCGAGGAAAGAAGGATGGAAGTTATGTTTTCCTCTGCTAAATGTCAGGATCACAGGATACGTACTGGAATTTACATTTGAATTCATTAGTTTAACAATACATACCTGCAAACAGAAAAAAAAAAAAAGAAATGCATACAAAGGCATTTTTAAAAGCTGGCGTTAAATTTGCTTTTTTCCAATTTTATTGAGATGATTGATATACAACTGGGTGTTAAATTTGCACTGCAAGGCACACAATTTTACAATGTATTATAAATGTGGTGGGAAAACGTTGCTGAAATGAGATATAGTTATCTGCGATTCCACTCAGTTTACAAAAACACTCCCCTCATATACTCACAACCTCACAAAAGTGAAAACTGAGCTTTTTAAAAAACACTTTAGGAACCTCCCTGGTGGCACAGTGGACAGGAATCCGCCTGCCAATGCAGGAGACACGGGTTCAATCACTGGTCAGGGGAGATCCCACGCCTCTCGGAGCAACCAAGCCGTTGCCCCGCCGCCGAGGCCCCGCCCCGCCGCCGAGGCCCCGCCCCGCCGCCGAGGCCCCGCCCCGCCGCCGAGGCCCCGCCCCGCCGCCGAGGCCCCGCCCCGCCGCCGAGGCCCCGCCCCGCCTCCATGGACTTCCAGTGGGCGGGGCCAGCCCTCCCTCACGGCTCTGCCCTGGCAGCTTTCCGGTGCAAAGGTTTCTGGACGCGAGAGAGAGCCGCGCGGTTGCAACGATGGGCTTCGGGTTTCAAAATGAAAAGTCGAGCTTAAGTCTGTTGCTTTGGAAACGTCTGCTGAATGATTAAAGTAAGAAGCGGACGTTTGCTTTAACTCCGCCTTCAGAGAGCGCCGCTTCTTCCAAAACTACAGTTTGGAGTGTGTCCTTGGCAAGCCCTGTCCTAGTTCACTCTCCGAAAGTAGCACCGTGCGAGCGAATTTGGTGAGACATTTTTAAAGGAGATGTTTGCCAGCATCACTTTCTGCAGCTTGACTTTCACTATGCTCTCTTTTAAAACTTGAATGATTTGTCCAAGTCTCAACTTGAGCCAGCCATAATCAGGCTTCAAACCTGAACCTTAGATCCTCTGTTCCCCACCTATCCTTCCCCATACTCAGGATGCTTCGTTTAAGCTCCACGTTAAACATGCTGCAAAGAAATGGAGAGTGGGGCGGGGCCCAGGGAGACCACATTAAGGCTGAGGAAACAGACTGATGTTTAAGCGCTCCACTAATCATCAGGAAAGAGACGACAGTTTCTGGACCTAGGGAAAATAAGGAATTTCTGGTGCCAATCTAGTACTCTTTCCATCGCACGTATGCTAAGTCGTTTTAGCCATGTCCAACTCTTGTGACCCTAGGGACTGTCGCCTGTCAAGCTACTGTCTATGGGATTCTCCAGGCAAGAATACTAGAGTGGGTTGACATGCCGTACTCACTCTTTCCATTACTTATATTCAAAAAGCATTTGAAAACCAAAGAACTGTGTGGATGGGTGCACTATAGACAGATGCTAAATAAACGACTTTTCTGTGGGAAACAGCACAATAAGAAGGAAGAGTGCAGACAAGAGAAATTTCAGTTCAAACCATGGCTTGGCACCTCAGAACTGAGTCATCACAATCAAGTCACCTTACCTCTGAGTGTCAGTTTACTAGGCTTAACGTGTATTATTCTACTTTATATCCAAGATGAGATCTCTTACAGGCTTGTACTCACTTCCGAGAAGAGGTCTGTAATAGCTTTGTACTACATACACCATGTTTATTTTCACTTTAAAATCATTTATTTAAAAATAATGGACTAATGTTATTTTAATAACATGTGAGCTATTAACACAGTGACACATGGCCTTGCCTTCGTGGGACAGAGAATATAATATAATGAAGTGTAAATACAAGAGTGCTGTATTGCTGTATACATAATACCTTTAAAAAAGATATACCTGGATGAGAATCTAGAGATAGGAACAATTAGCATAATTCTGAAATTCCAACCTACACACTACTAGTACATCAATAAATATATGGGTGAAAATATAAACCATTTTCTTAAAACTATTTCCTTTGAAAGAAGCCTCCTAAGTTATTATACTTGAATTTGATAATTGAGGAGAAACAAAGAAAGAAAGTGAAGTTGCTCAGTTGTGTCCGACTCTGCAACCCCATGGACTGTAGCCTACCAGGCTCCTCCGTCCATGGAATTTTCCATGAAAGAAACCCTTCATGAAGAAAACAGTTAAGGACCATTCAAAGAAATGCAGCAATGGGTGTGGGGTGAGGGTAGGAGAACCCACAGAAGTCAGTAAACATCCCAGGATTTAGTATTCTGTATTAATAAAGTCCATGAGGGGAAAATGCTAAACATTTTAACACATTTGGGATTCAGCCAACTAGAGACTTACAAGAATATTTGTAACTCTTCCCCTCTGACAATCAAGAGACATATAAGAAGCTCAGCTATTCTGAACTCAGATTTCTAAATCAAACCCAAACTCAGTTGATTACAAGAATAAAAGTGATCATCACCTTGCTTTCAGGCTCAAGTATGAAGAAAGATACTCTTCAGAGAAACAAAGAGAAGGTAAAAACCTACATGTTATTGAAAGCTCTCCAAGAGACAGTTCATTTCAGTTCAGTCGCTCAGTCCTGTCCAACTCTTTGCGACCCCATGGACTGCAGCTCGCCCGGCCTCCCTGTCCATCACCAACTCCCGGAGTTTACTCAAACTCATGTCCATGAGTTGGTGATGCCATCCAACCATCTCATCCTCTGTCGTCCCCTTCTTCTCCCGCCTTCAATCTTTCCCACCATCAGGGGCTTCTCAAATGAGTCAGCTAGAGACAGTAAATTTAACCAAGAGACAGTAACTTTTCACATACTGTATTTCATTTTGTCTCATTCCTGTAGATTCCATTATTATAGAAAAACAAAATCATAAATTTATTTGGACCAGAAATGTTACTTAAAAATTCAGTTTACAGGTCCAGAGAACCTGGACAGGAGTAACGGACTCCTGACCTGTGGACTCAGCCAAACCTGAAACAAAGTTCCAACAGTTTCAAACGAACGTGCCAATACTAGTAGTTCCCTACGTTCCAGGTACAGCCCTAGCTTGCAGTATTCTCAAGATGCCTGTCTACAAACTTTCTCTTAATACCGCTTCACACTGAGTTATCTAAGGGATAAGAAGCTGTTTAAAAAGCAAAATCATCTTGTTTGCCCAGCTTGAAAATTTTCACCCGAGTCCGGGTCCCACAACGAGACCAGTTCTCGGAACTGCGCCCAGGATACAGAGTCGTCTGCCTTCCAAACCCTCTCCAGGTTCCTAGAACTTGACGACGGTTTTTACCCAATCAGCGCGCACCTTTAAAGCCCCGACCAGGGCCGCCGCGGTCCCGCCCCTTCCGGAAGTGCGTCACGACGCTCGTGCGCTCTGTCCCCGGATGCACTTGTATATCCGGATTCTTCGAGCGACGCTGAGCTCCACGGGTCCCGACGCAGTCGGCACATGCGCGACGGCCCTGTTCCCGCTTCCTCCGCCTCCCCTGGCTTCCGCCGTCCGCGGAGCCGCCGCCACCGCTGCCGAGGAGTCAGGAAGTTCAAGATGGCCGCCGCGGAGGCGCCGTCGCTGCGGGAACAGCCGGAGTAAGTAGTCCGGCGGCGCGGAGGGCCTGCGCCGGGGGGCCGGCCGAGAGGGGACGGGCGGAGCGCCGCCCGGGCGGGCGAGCGGGCGGGAAAGTTCGCGGCCCAGCGGTCGCAGCCAAACTTTGCCTCCCGCGCGGCGCCGTGGGGGCGCGGGAGGGCGGCCTCGGCGCTCCGCCCGCCCGGAGGGCCTAGCTGTTGGGTCGAGCGCGGCCGGGGCCCGCAGCGGCGTTGCCCCGGGAGGCGAGGGCGCGAGCGGCCTCTGCGGGTCCCGAGCGCGACGCCGCGGCGCGGGCGCGCCTGCCCGCCTCTGAGGCGACGAGCGGGTCTTCCGGAGCAGCCCGGGCGGCGCGGCCCGCGCGGCGGCGATCCCCGAGCGCTCTTTTCCGCAGGCGGCTCCCGCGCCGCCGCCGGTGTCAGCCCTCGGGGCTGGGAGCCGGGAGCAGAGGGGCGCCGGGCGCGCCTCCTTCACCGCCCGAAGCCGCGGTTGGCGGCCGGCGCGGCTCTCCCTCCTTCCCGCCCGGTGCTCTCGGCCCCAGCGTCCCCGTGGTGTTTTCTCCTCCTCTGCCTAGTGCAGCTGGTGTGCCAGCTCGCAAACTCGAGGCAAAGTAAGACCAAGTCCTCGGTTCTGAGAACTAAGGTTTTTGGCCCGAGTTTACAGCGCTTCTCTGGGAGCCCCAGTGGAATAAAGAATGGGAACCGTCAGCTACTTGCAAACCCGAGCGGTTCGTGTCTGTAATCAAGCTAACGTAAGCATCGATGCGGTCGAGTGGACGCATCCTCGTATATTCTGCTAGGGTAACCCTTCCTTACTGAGAGCAGTGTGTTCTGTTTTCCGTGTGTTTGCTAGGAAAGCTCAGGAACCTAAGAGAGGGAATGGATTTTAAGACAGTATTCTTGTAGCGCCCTTTTTTTTTTTTTTTTTTTTGCTTGCATCCTCATTATTTGATTTGTTTCCAGCTGTCTTGAGAAAGAGGTAGAGATAGTCTCCCGGCACCTTTGGACTGACAAGAGGAAAAATCTTTGCACGTCCCCACCCGGCCCATCGCTTCACCGCTGTGCGTCCAGTGCCGGACTGCTTGGGGATTTGCTTTGCTCATCTAGGCAGAGACAGTTACCAGAAGTTTTTCGTTTAGGGCCTCTGAAAGCTGCTCCATTATCTTCACAATTTGACGTAAAAGAGGGCAGGTGGGTTCTGAAGTAGATTTTGCCTCTTTTTGTCTTTCACGGAGTTCACAGTGAGGCCTTGTTCCTGGCTTCATGAGAAGATCCTATGAAAATCTTAGGCTATGCAGCTGATTTTTCTAGTAATCTGTTTAAAGTTCTATAGTATTATGTCCATTAATTTGATTTCAGGGACGGTTTAGATTCCTTTTCAGGAAGGATGCAGCCGTGTTTGTTTAGATACTCAAATAACACTAGCTTTAATCTTATTTATTTAGGCTCCTGCAAGGTGAGTGGCACTGAGATGGTCTTTATTGCACCTCCCCACTCACACACACCCCACACACACTTGGTACGCACAGAATATTCCATCTGTATGTGTCCGACTTTCACTTATTTGAAACGTTTTAATATAGAAAATGACAGTTTACTAGGAAAGCAAGTACCATGTTGGCTGCCCAGAGTGAATGCTGAAATGTAATGTCTGAGTAGGTTTTTTTTTGAAGACACACCGAGGAGTTCACAGTTACTTGGAATCTACTCCAAGTGAAATATTTTGAAAAAGTAAAGCTCCCTGAATGCTTTTTAGTGGCTTTTAAGTTTGTCAATGTCTTTATCTCAATGTTTTTTCATAGTTTCAGGCATTTAAATTTTTATATGCATTGACTTACTTGAACTTACCCAGACCAGTACTGAGCAAATAGGACCTCATTCAGTCTTTATGACAGCCCTGTGGAGGCGGTCCTGACACTCCCCACATTGTACAGTTGAGAATCTGGAAGTACAGAGAAATTAAGTTAGCTTGCCCAGGTCACACTAAGTGACAGGTGTAGGGTTTACACCCGTGCAGCCCCGCTGTGAAGCCCTGCTCTGTGCTCTGGTCTCTCACTCTACTTCGTGGCTCCTTTTATTTAAAATATTACTAGCCTTTAACATTTGAAATAATTTTTATTTATTTTCAGTATCCTAGAAAGGTTCGTTTTTATGATATGACAGTTCCAACTCTTTGGAATTTAATATCCTATTTGGAAAGAGTGAGGGTGGAATGGTTCCTTTTGAGACTGGTTGGTCTTTTGAATCCATCCTTATTTTTGCATCTACATTAATTCTGTATTAAAGGAGTCTCACTTGTCAGAGAAACAGGCTTAGTTATAATTATTTTCCTTGTTGAAAGCAGTGGCATTCACTTTGCTCCCCATTGCCCCCAGCTCCAAAGCATGAATCGAATGCCTCCCATATAAGATGTTATTAGGAATATTCTTTAAAAGTATATATATATGTGAAGAGGGAAGTTAAAATAATGCTAGTGGTTGGTAATTGGTCGCTTTATTTTAAAGTTGTTCCATGGCTATTTTTATTGTGCCAGATGCCCCCAAGACTCTGGGTGGTTTGAAGGATGAAATAAGCTAACCTATGAGTAAATACTGTTTGACACCACCATGCTGTCTGCACTCCGAATGCAGCTTTCCTTCCAGATGAGATTTGAGGGATGTTACTCAGCTCTCAGTAAGTACTGGTTTATGACAAACCTGTTGTAGACCAGTTTGGTATAGAAATATACCTACTAAATGTGTAGTGTTAGATTGCAAAATGTAAATCGTCCAAGAAAGTGATCAGGTTTCTTTACAAGAAACCTTTTCCTAAAACTTTAGAAGAAAGTTGTTAATGAGCCTGAATTAAGTGACCTAGCACAAGCGCGCTCATTATATGCGACATGGGTGCCATTGATGGGCTGAGTTCAAGTTTTCCTCATGTGCCTAGTCAGACTTCAGTTAATTTCTTTGAAATTTGCTCTAAGAGATCAACAGAAGAGGCTGGAGGTCTGCTCTCTGCCTAACCCCAATGTAGGAGAACTCTGGAGTTAAGGTTAAGCTAGCTGGCCCTAAGGCACTTAGGTGGCATTTTATTAGTAACCCAGTCATTATTTCTTGAGGTAACATTCATTAAGTTACAATGAAAACTGGGATTACTCCTGGGAATGGCAGTAACTTTGGGCACCACTGTGATGTTGATCCTGATTCTCAGAAACTTTAGGTGCTAGGTTCTCTTTCGGAGGAAATTACTTCCTCTGAAGGTAAACCCTTCAGTATTTGGATTTGAAATGCCTTGGAAAACTTGTAAATTATAAGTAGCATTGGAAAAGGGTCAGAAGAGGAGATTTTTCTGCGGGGAGATGATTAAATTTAAATCATTTGAGGGTATTGTGGTCAAGAAATAGGCGTATGCGCTGGAGCGTAAGTGAGCCAAAAACCAAGTGTTCCCCTTCAAGAGCTGAGCACGTGCACAGACAGCGTAGACCAGCCGTGCCCAGCGATGTCGCTGCGTCGTCGCCCAGTCGTGTCCGACTCTTCTGGGACCCCGTGGCCCGCCAGGCTCCTCTGTCCGTGAGATGCTCCAGGCAAGACGACTGGAGCAGGTTGCCATGCCCTCCTGCAGGGGATCTTCCCAGCCCAGGGGTCGATCCCACATCTCTTGCATCTCCGGCACTGGCAGATGATTCTTTAGCACTGAGCCGCCTGCTGTTACTCTGTGAATCACTCCCTTGACACAGAAGTGCTTACTGAGTACCCGCTCAGGGTTAAATCATCTTCTGGGCCTCAGGGATGGAGCAGTGAGCCAAGCAGACTACGATCCTGCCCCACAGGGCTTATGTTGTAACAGGGGGACACAGACGGCAGTTGTGCTAGGTGGAGGGCAGTGAAGGGGAGGGAGGGAGTCTGCCTGTGAAAGGGAGGGGTTGTAGTTAAAGGGAGCTGGTCAGGGAAACTTGACTGAGAAAGTGGAACTTGAGCCAAGACCTGAGGTAGGTGAGGGGGCCGGCAGTGTGTACTTCTGGGGGGAGCGCCCAGGCCCTTACGTGCAGGGGAGGAGAGCCGTGGTGTTGGGGGGAGCAGGCTCGGCTGAAGGGAGGCTGGGCTGATGCTATTGGTCTGGTGGAGGGTTCAGGTTTTCACTCTGGACGAGGCAGGAAGCAGTAATCAGCTTTCTCTTGGGGCTGATGATGACCTGATGTTGTAAAAGCACCTTCACGCAGAAGCAAGAGCTCTGATGTCAGCTGTAGCACCAGCCTTCCCACCCGCTGGGTGTGCCCATGCCTCAGATGAGTCCTGTCTGCCTCCTTGAATGTGGCGTCACATCTGTCGCAGGGACACAGGCAGAGACAGGGCTTCTTGGGCACTTGAGTGACTGCTTTGGTGTGGATGAACTCATTGCAGTGACATACCTGTGGTTGGTCAGAAGTGCTACTTGCCCAGCTTTTACAGTGGGGGACGCTGACGCACGGGAGTGGCTTGTCTGAGGGCACACTGGGGGTATCTTGTTGCAGGCGGCGTCGGAGCAAGGCGGTTTGATCAGGACCCTTGCTCTTTAAATCACATTCTGAGTGTCCGTGGGCAGCTCCCCAGCGCCATGGGGAGTAAATTTGCCCGGTGTCTGAACAGTAAGCAAAACTGACTTTGGGCACGAGATTTGTGCTGGGCCTTACGAGCTGTGCCTGTTAACTGTGCGGTCCTCACCGTGTGCTCAGAGGCAGGTCCTGCTCCTTTCCCCACGAATCTCACACTCAGTGAGGCCACTCAGCTAGTCAGTAGTGGGACCGGGGCTTGAGCCCCTGGAGCCTGGCTCTGCAGACTTCACCAACCAGCTGTCTGTTCTCTGGGCCGTTCTTAGAGGGTCTTTAGGTTGAGTTCTAGCTTACTGAGTAGAATTTTGCACTTTGGGCACTTGGATTTTTATATTCCTGAAAATCCTTCTCAACCTTCATAAAGGTCCTCCCTGCCTATCTCTATATCTTGAATTAGCCTAGTTCTGCTTATCTCACACTTTCCCCCCGTAAGTCAAGGCTCAGAAAAACAGACTTATAGCCGACCGTCTAGACTGTGGGATGGGAGAGTCTAGGAAAGGGAGACGGTTGCCTGTATGAGGTCGTAGCCTATACGAGGAACAGAGTTGAAATGCCTTTGTATCTTCACCTTAAATCTGTGATGTCCCCTCGCCTCCTTGATAGAGCCATGTTGTTGGGTATTTTTAATATACAAAGATACTACACTGTTTTTCCAAGTCTTTGAGAAAAGTCCAAAGACTTTTTCCAAGTCTTTGAAAATAGTCTTTTCTCAAAGACTCTTTATCCTGTGCCCTCTTATACTCTATTAGAGAGGTCAGCCCAGACTGAGACCTGACTCAGCTGAAGACACCGCTTGCTTGTAGCTCGCTAGTACTCTCTCCTTCCCCGTGGTCCCCAGGGCCAGAAAAGGGCGTTGGCAGTGTGACACCCCAGATCCCACGTCCCTGCCATGTGGTGGCTGTGTGTTCTCCACGGCCCCTCACTACTGTGAGCCAGTAGCTTTTCAAGCGTCCTCCACTGTGTTGTGCCCCTGCCCCGCCAAGTTTACTGAAGACTGAGACCAGGCTGGGGGGCCGTGCGTCGAGCAGCCCGACCTTGCAGTCCCTGGGCCTCTCCGCTGTCTCAGCTGTGTGCTCCCGGAGTCTGTGCTGCACGCCTCCCTCTCCTGGGGTCGGTCCACTTGAGTGCTTAGCTTCCATTAGACGAGTCTCTTCACCAGGTTTGACACCCTGGCAACATTGATCTTTTTTCCTTTTTCTAAAATACCCCTTAACCTTTCTCGTTAATGTCATACTCATTCTTCAGGTCAGTGTTCCTCAGCCTATTTTTTAATCCAAATAAATACCTTGTTGATAAACTTCTCTCCCCCAAAGTCGCTGCTGAATAAATCGCTTGGGTTTTTCGGTGATCCACAAGATACCTTCCTTGACCGTTTCAGAGTGATTTAAAGTGACCCATCAGCATTCCCATAATGCCCTTACTCAGGTCTTCATCGTTGCAGTTCTCCAGTGAGGCATGCGATTCTTTTCCACTGGAAGTTTCCTTACGAGAAGCAAGAGATTTTTATTTTCCTGCTACCTGACTTAATGCCTACGTTATGTGTAGGTGATTTTCTTCGACATGTTAAAAAGAGATTGAATAGACCCATTAATTGTTAACTTGCAAGGAGCTGTTTGTAGTATATGGTACAAACGTTAAACTTACTATTAAAACATTAAACTTATTAAAAGTACAAGAGTATATAATTTGGAGGACTTGAGCAAATTAATCCATCTTGTTCCAGCTGGATGTCAGGAGGAGGATCACCTGCTTCTGGTGACCCTGGGGCCTCAGCCTTGAGGATGTGGCTGGTCAGGGTCAGCAGCAGACAGCGTCCTTGGTAAGGGCCCAGGGCGGGATGGCACGGCGAGCTCATCACGCTGCCCGGAGCGGGGGGTGGGGTGGGGGGGCTGGTGGTACTGCTGTGGCACACGGTGGCTAAGATGCTGCCTACAGGCCCAGAATGACTCTGAGTATAGCTCGTTTTGGCGCTAGAGATTTAAGTATATATGTATGTGTGTGTTTCCGAATTCCAAGTGGGGAAAGAGATTAGTGTCCCAATGGATGTTATTACTAACATTTTATGGAAAAAGAATGGGCAGGTTCCTTTAGTGTGGAGCGGTATGGGAAATGCTGATTTAAAAACCAAGTTTCCAAGTGGCTGTTTAAGAAAGTCAGTGTTAACTTACTGCAAAAACTACTGGTTTGAATTTCCTTTTTCTACAAAGTATAATTATGTTAACCTACCCTATTATGTATTTCCTTTAATACTTTCAGTATTTGAGTTCAACCCTTAGAAACAGAGTTAAATCACTGTTCAGCTCAGTTCTTGCCTTATACCTTTGAAATAAAATATTTCAGTGGCTAACTTCATGTATCACATCGAGATATATTTTATCATTGCTGTTTTGTTATGACTGAATGCTCCATAAGTAATGTGTCTTTTAAATGTTTGATACATTTATAGGATGGAAGATGCTAATTCTGAAAAGAGTGTTAATGAAGAAAATGGAGAAGTATCAGAAGACCAGTCTCAAAATAAGCACAGTCGTCACAAGAAAAAGAAACATAAACACAGAAGTAAGCATAAGAAACATAAACATTCTTCAGAAGAAGACAAGGATAAGAAGCATAAACATAAGCATAAGCACAAGAAGCACAAACGGAAAGAGGCCGCTGATGCTTCTGACAGAGAAGGCGTGTCTCCAGCAAAAAGAACTAAGCTTGACGATTTAGCTCTCCTGGAAGACCTGGAGAAGCAGAGAGCCTTGATTAAAGCTGAGCTCGATAATGAGCTCATGGAAGGAAAGGTCCAGTCTGGGATGGGGCTCATATTACAAGGTTATGAGTCCGGCTCTGAAGAAGAGGGGGAGATTCATGAAAAGGCAAGAAATGGAAATAGGTCGAGCACTAGATCTTCAAGTACGAAGGGGAAACTTGAACTTGTGGACAATAAAAATAGTACAAGAAAGCGGAGTAAAAGCAGATCCAAAGAACGGACTAGACATAGGTCTGATAAAAAGAAAAGTAAGGGAGGTGTTGAAATCGTTAAAGAGAAGGCGACAAGGAGTAAGTCAAAGGAGAGGAAAAAGTCAAAAAGCCCCTCCAAAAGAAGTAAGTCTCAAGATGAAGCCAGAAAGTCCAAGTCGCCCACCCTCAGACGGCGCTCTCAAGAGAAAGTTGGGAAGGCCAGATCTCCTGTCGATGACAAGGTTAAAGTCGAAGATAAAACTAAGTCAAAGGATAGGAAAAAATCCCCTGTTACAAATGAAAGTAGAAGTCGTGATCGAGGCAAGAAATCTAGATCCCCAGTCGACTTGAGAGGCAAATCCAAAGACAGACGGTCGCGGTCCAAAGAGAGGAAATCGAGACGGTCTGAAGCCGATAAAGAGAAGAAGCCGGTCAAGTCTCCCTCTAAAGATGCTTCCTCTGGGAAAGAAAACAGGTCACCCAGTAGAAGACCTGGTCGCAGTCCCAAAAGAAGAAGTTTGTCTCCGAAACAGCGTGATAAGTCCAGGAGAAGTCGATCCCCACTCTTGAATGACAGGAGGTCTAAACAGAGCAAGTCACCTTCTCGAACCCTGTCGCCTGGCAGGAGAGCCAAGAGCCGGTCTTTGGAAAGAAAACGCAGGGAGCCTGAAAGGAGACGCCTCTCTTCTCCAAGGTAACTTGATTTCAGGGCGCTAGTGGTTCCTACCATTGCAGCAGATTTCAGTGGAGAAGCTAAAACTTGCGGACAATAGAAACAGAGGTGATGAAGAGTTGATAGTGTTCGGTGTAACCTGTCCTGTCTGCTAACTGCTAACGTTTGCTTCTGTCAGTATCTTGCCTGTAGGTGGCTTTTAAATGTTGAACTTACTCTAAGTTCTTAATTTAGTATCTAACGTGCAGCACCGCACCTTTAAATCCAAGAAATTTGGTTGATAAGTCTGAGTCTACGCATTTTATGGGAAAGGTGTTAGTTTCTAGAGCAGGGATTGTATTTTGAATAGTGTGTGCTGGAATTTTTAAAAATGGAGGTATCAGTTTAAGGATTGTGACCTGTCCATTCTTTTGAATTGGTGTGATTTTGAATCATAACAACATAGTTGGAACTACAGTTGGTTTTTTTGGCCCCCAAAATACAATTGAAAATGGGAAATTTTTTTGTTATTAACTCATATACCTGTAGTCTCATTGTTGAAAAACATAGGAGCTCTTAAAATGATTTTTTTAATCAGTCGTAATAAAAATAATTCATATTTACATAATACATTTGATCCACCAATTCTTGTCTCATAATTTCATGAACTCCTAGCCATCTACTGTGTATGGGTATAAATATGAATTGATGTTGAAGTTTAAATTATCCTGTTTTGAGAAGCTTCAAGAATGCAATTCTCATAAGAGCTACTGTTGCTTCTTTCCTTCTGAGTGATGGAATGGTCCCCTGCCTGTAGCTCTGCATGGAGACCGTATTACTGTCTTAATATCTTTTCTTAAGGATCCTATTCTCTTTCAGTTGCTTTCAGTTTGAAAAGGAAATTCTTATGAGTTCATTAAGGGACTAGAGTTGAATATTTGAAACCAGTTTTTATTGTTAGTTTGCAGAAGAAATGCATGCTAATTAAAGAGACGTTTAAATCCTGCAGGAAGCCTGTAAACGCACTCTTCCATCCCTCCTCTGCTGCCACTCCTGAGACAGCAGTCTCTCTTCAGCCCCTTCTCTACGCGCATAATACTTCTTAAAAATAGGATTCATACTGTTCATGTTAGCCGTGGTTTTCTTATCTCATCAAACACTGAGTGGCAGTGTGTAAGGGGTGTTTGTTACGTAATAACATGATACTTCACGCTGTGGATGTATCATAATGTATTCAGCTTCCTTTGTTGAGACTGATGAAAATTGAGATTGGTTCCAGTTTTTCACAGTTGTGTGCAGAGATATCCATTGAGTCTGTGTAAAGCTTCTTTTAGGGTAGTTTCATAGAAGTGGAATTACACAGCCTGAGATTACGTATATTTACATTTCAGAAAGACACTGCCATATTTCCGTCCAGATAAGTTATACCAGTATTTACTTCCATGACTTGGTGGACTGGCATTTTCTCTTAACTCTTACCTAAAGTTCCTCTCTTCTAAGGTTAATGTTGATTGTAAAGGGATTTTATTCTTAATTGATACATTAAAAATAAGGGTCTTAATTGCAAAAAAATGTCGACAATTTAGAAAGAAAACAGTCCTCAAACCAAGGGAATGGAATATTATTCCTTATATGGGCAAGTTTTATCTGAAATGAGAAAAAGATAAACAATATAAATAATTTTTGCTAATTCTTCAAATTGTGAGACCAGAGGAAATAGACCTTCTCTTGTGTGTCAATCATTACACCAAAATGTTATTGTTGTCGTCAGAATTTTTGTTACAAAACGTTATTCTGTGTTTGCAATCTTTAGGTTACTGTGCCCTTTCTTAAAGTGCCTTTACATGTAGGAGAAGTTTGCTTATTCTGATTTGATTTATTCTTCTCTGAACCTATATCTGGTCCCCTTAAGAACACGACCTCGAGATGACATCCTCAGCAGGCGGGAAAGGTCCAAGGATGCCAGCCCGATCAGTAGGTGGTCTCCAGCCCGCAGACGGGCCAGTAGATCTCCTGTTAGGAGGAGGTCCCGTTCCCCTCTCAGACGGAGCCGGTCTCCCAGAAGAAGAAGCAGGTCTCCTCGGAGAAGGTAAAGCCGCCCCTTTGGTCCATCAGACCGGAGCTTTTGAAGCTCAGTGGGTGGGTTTCCTTAACAGCTGCTTTTCTCTGAGAAACGAGCTGTGGCGCCGTGCAATCTTTCTGTCGCCAGCGTGCGATATTTCACACACACAGATTGTTGAGATTTGCTTTAAACTTAAATCAGTGTTCATTAAAACATTTCTGCTGGCCCCTTAAAGACTTTATTTTTAGAACAGTTTTGGATTTATAACAAAATCGAGCTTTTGAAAAGTACTGGGAGTTCCTGTAACACCTGTGTGCCAGCACACTCAGAGCTCCCTAACTTCAGTTTACCTTTTCTATGTATTATATCTCTCTGTTCTCCTCAAATAGGGACAGAGGTCGGAGGAGCAGATCACGCCTGAGAAGGCGGTCTCGATCACGGGGTGGTCGTAGACGTAGGAGCAGAAGCAAAGTAAAGGAAGACAAATTTAAAGGAAGTCTTTCTGAAGGAATGAAGGTTGAGCAGGAATCTTCATCTGATGACAAGTAAGAATGGAACTTTCCTATAACTTCTTTTTGCAAATTAGACAAACACGGTGTGACTTGAAAGTCTTTAATTTCCATCTGTAATTTTGATCACAGCTAGTGATGACTTTTAAGCTTAAGGATCCTTCTTTTGTTTCCAGTCTTTGTGCAGTGAAATAGGTGAGGAGAAAAAGGAGACATAGAAGGTTAAATTTACTTGCCGGGATTCCAAACCAGGACAGTTTAAAAGCAAGCATAGAGTGAGGTGGCTTAAGGTTCCTGTTCAAACTTACTGATGACCGCCATTTTCCAGCTTTTATTTTTTTTAATGTATGAGAGTTAACAGTTTTGGACTCTCTAAGGATGTCTGGAATTAACATGTATGGATGTAACTTTTCCTAAGCCTTGAAGACTTCGATGTTGAGGAGGAAGATGAAGAAGCCTTGATAGAACAGAGAAGAATACAAAGACAGGCCATCGTTCAGGTATTGATTTTAGTAACATTTTGATCAACAGTCCTTAAATAACCACTATTTAAACAAAATTAAGGATTTTTACTTTAACAATTAAATGTTGTTAGAGCACTTGAATAGGTCTTGAAAAAAAGATAGTTTCTTAATAAAATTGAAATATTTATCTTTTTTGTATACATAGGATTCCCATATAAAGCCCTTTTGTAAGACAAAATTTGGAGTGTGCTTTTTTTTTTTTTAATGTTGATAAACAGGAGAACCCTCAAATGAGTACAACTTGGAAGAATTTCCTTTAGCATAAAAATTGTATATATTATAGCCTATTATATGTGAGAAAGATTTTTCTTTAACGCCTAGTAAAAATGGTAGATTTTCTAATACAGATGTGCATGTTTAAATGGAACGTCCCGATAAATTTAAGACTCCTTGAAAGCCGAGTGATGCAGGAGCCGGGCGGGAAAGGGTGTCATGTAGGCCTCAGACGGTGAGCTGTGCAGAGGGCTGCTGGCTCTCCTTGGCTGTCCTGAGAGGAGGCCTGGCCATGCGGCCCTGTGAGCATGGCCGTCCTCGTACAGTGCCTTCTCTCACCGTCACGTGATGGGAGGTGAGGGTGGAGGTGAGAAGAATTCTGGAAGACACGAAAGATGCTTGGGTGCTGTAAGCAGGACAGCAGACCAGGAAAGGGCAGTTGTAGCAGCCTGTGAACTGGCAGCAACCTCAGCATCTCAGAGCAAAGGGCAGAACTGGAATTACCAGAGTACGTGGGGTGTACCTGGAATTCCAGAGGTGACTTCCCTCCCTGGGGCACTGCGGAAACTGGTACTGAGCAGTTACTGGGCACCCCTGAAGACTTGGTTGAATCTTTTTCTGTTCTTACCCAGGTCCACAATCCCTTATCTCCAACTTTTGGGCCAGATGTGCTTCAGAACTGAGAAATATGTGAATTTTAGAAAGGTAATGTGGTGCATACATGTATCTTACTTAGCCCCTGAGTGGGGGCTAGCACAGCACCCCATTACCCGACACTGGGAGCGCTCTGCTGTGAGACGCCTCGTGTTCACACTGGGGACATTCAGAGTCACGGCTTCAGGTCAGATTCTGCCACCTGATGAACATGCACCAGCCGTAGAAAGCCTCCCGCAGCTCTGTGGGTTTGGAATCGCATATAAGGGATTGTGGATCTAATTCAGCTGAGGCATCAATACCTTTATTTTATTTTTATTTTTTAGCATTATTTGACACTCAGGTTTTTAGTGCAGCTCCCTCGATTGGTGACGATGATGCTCTGTGTTGTCGCTACAGAAATACAAGTACCTTGCTGACGACAGCAACCTGTCGGTGCCGTCCGAGCCCAGCAGCCCGCAGAGCAGCTCCCGCTCCCGCTCCCCGTCTCCCGACGACATCCTGGAGCGCGTGGCTGCCGACGTCAAGGAGTACGAGCGCGAGAACGTCGACACGTTTGAGGCCTCGGTCAAAGCCAAGCACAATCTGATGGCCGTCGAGCAGAATAACGGTGAGCTAGGTTTCTGTGACTGGGCTCTTCTTACCCGGGTGGTCAGCTCCGTCACTTCACCCAGAGGAGAGGCTATTTGCGGCAGGGGAAAGGAAGGAGACGAGGAACGCCGTGTGCAGAATACCCCAGTGAGTGTCCCCGTAACCGCGACTGGAGCTCACGCTCGGTCCACCATGCGTGCTCTGTACCTTTGGTTCTGCTTGCTGGAATATTTGAAAGCAAGTCCAAGCCGTGATTAATTTCACCTGGGAAAAGTCCAGTTTGTATCTGTGTTAGATAAGATTTCTAAAGAAAAACATTACTTACACTTGGTAAAACTGATGATTTTTAAATATCTCATGTCTGTAGCTCGTTGGTTTGAATCATGATCCAGATGCGGGGTCTAACCTTTTGGGGTATGAATTGGCCGTTTAAAGAGGAGCTTTCCTGGCGGTGTATAAGTGTTACTTGTGTGTGCTCAGTCATGTCTGACTCTTTGCAGCCCCAGGGACTGTAGCCTACCAGGCTCCTCTGCTCCTGGGCTTCTGCAGGCAAGACTACTGGAGGGAGTAGTCCATCCCTCCCCCAGGGGATCCTCCCCACCCAGAGACCGGACTCCAGTCTCCTGCACTGGCAGGTGGTTGCTTCAACCACTGAGCCACCTGGCAAGCCCAGTTGTTGCTTAGTTATTAGCATATTAGTTCAGTGTTAGTGAAAGTATCGATACTAGGTTTTTTAATTTTCTGGAATGCATTCTCAGTAAAAAGTGGATAGCTTTGTATATCTTGTGTTATGAAGTGATACTAAGTTGGGTTTTAATGAAACACTGATACACAAGAGGAAAAAGCCTGGATTGCTGTTTGTGATTCTCCATTGATTGATTCTTTGTGTTGCGGTTTGTATCTCTCCATTTTCCAAATACTGATGCTGATTTCCATTCAGGCTCATCTCAGAAGAAGCTGTTGGCACCTGATATGTTTACAGAATCTGATGATATGTTTGCTGCCTATTTTGATGTGAGTATTTTTAGTTATAAAAATATAACTGTTAAGTACATATAGCAAATATGTATTTGGATGGTATGTACATACCTAGTGAGAAAAAAAGAATCAGGGCTTCATAAAAGTTAAATACAAAATGACTTAAATGTGTAGTTATTTTCTTTTTAAACAGCTCCTTTCTTGGATTTACAGATGTCTGTGTCTGTTGTGGTTAGCGGGGGACCAGGTGACATGAGTAATTTTCAGGCCTTCAACTCAGGGCTTCTATATTGTAGGTGATTGGAAACTTAGGATTTGGAGCTTAATGGAATACATTGAAGAACTGGGAATGTTGTAAGGACTGGGTTAAGAAATTTTTTCTTTTAAGCATTTTATCAGTTTTTTTCCTTGAGAAATGGTCTCAAAAGCAGCAGACCATTTCCATCATAAACTTAGGAGGTGTGAGAAACATGGAGGCTTTGGTCGGGGCAGTGGGGTGCATGCACGCACGCAGCGAGCACACGGCGGGGGATTAAAGTGGACGGGGGAGCAGTGGGTCCAGGACCCTGAGGACACCAGCGGCCGGCGTCGGCAGCAGTCGCGTCTACAGTGTGAGCCACGCTCACGGGCAGTGGGTTAGGAGAGGATGAGGTGATCTGAGGAAGCTTCATTTGCCTGGGTGTGAAGGGTTTTCCGGGTGTCCTGGAGAGTGATGCGTAAGGAAAAGGTCTTCAGAAGTACCAGGTACTCTTGCAGTGCAGCCAGTGACATTTCATATGGAGATGGGAAGAGACACGGGGTGTTACATGAATGGGGCGGTAGAAGAAACGTGAAGGCAATGTTAACTTTTTCCCTGAGCATCACTGTGATACGAGGGACTTAGGAATCACGTTTCTGTTGTGTTGCATTTGAGTGAGTCATGGTGAGAGTTTATTTAACTTGGCATGAAATCTTCCTGTCAGAGTTTAAAGGAAGTGCTTTAAATGTCTGCCTAAATTGGGCATAAGTAGCTCATGTTACTCCCTTAATTTCAGAGTGCGCGTCTGCGGGCTGCTGGCATTGGAAAAGATTTCAAAGAAAATCCCAACCTCAGGGATAACTGGACTGATGCTGAAGGCTATTACCGTAAGTTCACAGTCCTTGCTCGTTTCAGAGTTTATCGTAGTACTTTGTAAAGTTGTGTGGCTCGAGGCCTTCCCACTTGGGAGGACTCTGGAGGTCACACCCCAGTGCCATCACTCGAGCGTGCGGCTCCGCTAGCAGCTGCATGTGCCCGTACCGCCGCCCAGAAGCCCTGCAGACTGAAGTGCAGCGAGACCTGACGTGCACCTTAAATCTGCTCAGTTACTTGCAGGCCTCAGGTAATCCTCCGGAGGGGGCAGTGCCAGCCACGCCAGACTGCAGCAACCACGGCACTGCCCCCTCGGGGTTCGGGGCGTCAGCAGTTGCCGGAGGTGCTCCCTGAACTTCTGTAATGCTTGGAGGCCTGCGGCTTTGAGCATGTAGTGTGGAGGCAAGGCCCTGGGACTCTGGTGTCCAGGAAGCCCAGCACGCCGGAGGGATTGGGCACGCTATTAACATGCTGTGTTCCCTGCCTCTTGACTTCTGATGTGTCTCAAGGTTCTGTTCATTAATGTATCCTGGTCAGAATTCTGATGTTTCAGTTTACCTTTTTAGGTGTGAACATAGGTGAAGTTTTGGATAAGCGTTACAACGTGTATGGCTACACGGGTCAAGGTGTGTTCAGTAACGTGGTCCGAGCCAGGGATAACGCGAGGGCCAACCAGGAGGTGGCCGTGAAGATCATCAGAAACAACGAGCTCATGTGAGTTCAGGGAGCTGCGAAACCAGCTCAACACAGGCGTTCACAAACAAGCGTGTTTTTAAACAGTGACAGCAGTCTGTGTAGGACAGCTTGGGGCTTATAAAGCAGCAGAGCAGCTCTTTGTGGGTATTTAATTTATAGTCACGTGTTACATGTGACACATCGAAACTGTCGACTGATTGCATTCGGTTCGAAGGGTCGTGTTGCTTAGCCGTCACCGAGCATGACGCCTGCCAAAGGTGACAGTTCAGGTCTAGGAGTGCGTTGTATCATTTACCTGCTGCCTTTTCTCTTTACGAGCAGTGAGGTCATTGCCATACTGCTTTAACACAATCTATGCCACACACTGGAGAAGGCGGTGGCACCCCACTCCAGTACTCTTGCCTGGAAAATCCCATGGATGGAGGAGCCTGGTAGGCTGTGGTCCATGGAGTCTAAGAGTCGGACACGAGTGAGTGACTTCACTTTCACTTTTCACTTTAATGCATCGGAGAAGGAAATGACAACCCACTCCAGTGTTCTTGCCTGGAGAATCCCTGGGACGGTGGAGCCTGGTGGGCTGCCATCTGTGGGGTCGCATGGAGTCGGACACGACTGAGGTGGCTTAGCAGCAGCAGCATGCCACACACTGAGCTGCGTTAAAATCAATTTAGCGTTGGTTTAGAAGCACTAGAAAGAAGTGTCTAGTTTATGCTGAGGTCCTGGGCTGTCCTGGGCTTAGAAGGTTAGTTTGATGGAAATCCTCAACTTCTGTATTATAGACACTAGCTTTAAAATATGGCCTATTGTCAAATTGTAACTAGAATCTTGGAGGATGATATTTACATCGAGGTGTCTTGGGATAAAATGTGCCAGATTGATTTCCCTCCAAGCAAGGTGGGTCTGTTACTCGGAGTTTCTGTTCTGTTCACTGATTATTTTGGAAATTAGCTCCATGAAAACAGTATTTGGCCAAGTGGGAAGTATTGCGTGAATGACATGGAGACTTGTCCTTCCTCAGCAGATGGTTTATTAACACTTTAAAAAAACCTAACACATCGCTAAATAAACACACAAAGTAAATGCACATTATTCACTTTCCCTGAAGTTTTGGTGTATCTAGCTTTGATCTAGTTTTCTTTTTCATTTCAGGCAAAAAACTGGCCTAAAAGAATTAGAATTCTTGAAAAAACTTAATGATGCTGATCCTGATGACAAGTTCCATTGCTTGCGACTCTTCAGACATTTTTATCACAAACAGCATCTGTGTCTGGTGTTTGAGCCTCTAAGGTATGATGCCTGAACCTGGACGTCATGACCCTGAAAACTAGGCTTCCCCATCTTGCCATCCTCAGTTCAGACAAATACTGTGACCAGTTTTCTGGGTGTTTGATGTTTTTTTCCAGTTGGCTGTGGCTTTTGTCTTTTAACTGTTGGTGAAAAGTTAGCTCCTTGACAGTTGTTAATGTGTAGACAGTGGTTGGCCGTGTGCCACACACCCACCTTGTGTGGCCTTGAGCTCAGCAGAGAGTTCCCTGAAAGTTAGATACTCCAAGGAAAGATTAAGCCAGGATGAGCAGGAATGGGAGTCATGGAGTAGGAATATGATTTCAAGCTTCAAATCCATGTCTTCGTGTTTCTGCCCATTCTAGGTCAGTGGGAATTTTACCCCTGTGTATCTTCCCTCCTCTTCATTTTGGAAACTGTGTTGTGTAGACACGGTTCATACGCTCTTGTTTCAGTGTGGAATAATGTATCAGACATTTGGGCAGTGGGTGGGAGGATTCCTGAACAGTATTGTATTTCGTACTCTAAATTGATTTTTCTTCATGCTTGAAAATGTTTTTGCTTTTTAAAATTTTCATTTTTCATTTTAACTTCTGATTTTTGTTTCTTTCCTAAAAGTATGAATTTACGAGAGGTGTTAAAAAAATACGGTAAGGATGTTGGCCTTCATATTAAGGCTGTCCGATCCTATAGTCAGCAGTTGTTCTTGGCTCTGAAACTCCTTAAAAGATGCAATATCCTCCATGCAGATATCAAGCCAGACAATATCCTGGTAAGTCAAACGATCAGACAGCCTTGTTCGTCCATACAGTTCTTCTGTAACGTGATTACCACTATGTCCTAGAAATTACATCTTCCAAGAGTCATCCCGTGTATTAATTACCCATTACGAATGGCTTTACCAGTTTTCCACTCTGGAAATTGGGCCATGAAGTGTTACAGCGAAATGTGTGGAGAGAGAGGCAGGAGGCTGCTGTCCCAGACGTCTCCGGTTGATGGATGGGTTTCGCGTCCGCCGGACGCTGAGAGCTCTTGGATGCGCGATGGCGGGCTTCCTCTGGTGTCTGAGCAGCAGTGCTGCAGGTGGGGCCTGCTGTGGAAAGGCGTGCTCACCAAAGGAAGGCAGCCCTTGGTTCTCTAGTTTCGTGCAATGAGGGAGTCGCCCTCTCTGAAGTGGATGCGCGGCGCTGAGTGTAGGACGCCCAGGAATCATCTCCGTCCTTTGTTCTTTGCTCTGTGGCCGCTGTGGCTTCGGGGGCCACGCCCTGGGAAGCCCAGGCGTGGTTGGGCCTGGTGTGGAAGGTGTGTCTCTCCCAGTGCGTGGCTTTGGTGTGGTCAGGTTTCCCAGTGTGTGTGTCTGAAGCCTCATCCCAGTGGGGCGGCTGGTCCGCACACACCTCTCCCGCCCCAGCCCGTCCTCTGCCCTGGTCATGCTGTCCAGAGCCGAGGGCGTGTTCACGGGCGGGGAGTGCTTAAAGAAAGACCCCTTTAAAGTGTGTTTCAAACTCCTTATCAGTAGCTTAGAGCTTGGTTCGGATTTCCGTTTTTCTTCTTAAATATCTTAGACTATTTCCTTCCAGACTACCACATTGTTGAGGTGTTCCGTTTTGTTAGGTTTGGTCTGAGTATGTAAGGTATTGCATTTCTAAGGTAACTTGGGGCTTGAGGCGATGAGTATTCTCAGTGAAATGGTAGGTACAGTATGAGTTGTAGTCTTGCCTAATCAATTTCATAATTGTCTTTTACCCCAATTTTCTTTTTTTGAATTACAAAGTACACTGTCCATACCAAAGAATGTATGAACTATGTGTCGGTCAAAAGTAATCACCCAGTGAACAGCCTCTCTGTAACCACTTGGAGGTTAAATAATAAGACATTTACCATTGTCTCAGGACCGCTTGCCTTTAAAACTTCATTTATCTTTGATTTGGTGCTTAACTAGTATAGGTTTTCACGTGGATTTCAGACAGTTTGGCATTCTTCCTAAGAAAAATAAGTATCAGAGACCACGTGGAGTTGCTTGTTAATGAAAACCCCAAGCTTTTAGCCCAGCATTTCAACTGTCAGTCTGACAGAGTAGTGTACTAGGCTCCCTGAGGGCCAGTGGATGAGGGCTGCCCGGGTGTGGATCCCCAGCTGCTGGTGAAGGCCCTCCGTCCACCCAGCATCCCGTGAAAATGGCCCTGGGGTTTTTGTCAGTGACTGTTGAAACTGTATCCGTAAGTCGCTGAATGCAGTTTATGTTAAAGAACGTTGAAGCACTTTGCATTTGAAGATCTCTTTTTCCCCCGACTTCCCCAGGTGAAGCCTGGTGCTTGACCGTTTCTGTTGCTCTCGGTTCTGTGGACGTCACCTGTAGTGGGCCAGTCCACACTGACCAGGCTCTACAATAGCCTGGGAATGGCCCGGGGCTGTTTGTTTAAAGTGCTGGGTTTCTGTGGGGTGGGAACAAGAGGCCAAGTTCAAGTCCCAACTCGGAATTTGTGTGTGTCTCTTTTGAAGGGGGGAAGGGACTCTGGAATGTGACTTATCTCCACTTGTTAACCCCGAACATGCTTCTGACTCAGGATGGCAGCAGGCATGGGAGCACCTCCAGCCTTTCTCAGCAGATGTCACTGTTACTGTGTATGTGGAAGTATTTGCAAAGGGAAGAGAAACGATGACTAATAGTGTTCACGTTTATCAGTTTGGCCAAATGTATTTAACATTTTCTTGACTAATACTTGCTTTATACTTAAGGGATTTTAATTTTTTTGAGACTTGAGTGCTAAATTTGGGATGGCCTAACAGCTTCCGATGGAGAATGTCTCTATTCTGTTTCTGTCCAAATTTAATCTGAGCCCTTCTGCTTTCATTGCCGTCATAATTTTCTGGCAAATGAGAGTTAAGTCCGCTCTCTTCAATGACCGTCTTCATGTTCCTTTAAGTAATAACTTGACTGAGATTGGGTTTTCTGGGGGGTTTTAGAAGATACTTTGCTTCAGTGCTTTCTCTCACTACTCCAACCTTTT
The DNA here is from genome assembly GCF_023091745.1 of Budorcas taxicolor. Classification (NCBI taxonomy): domain Eukaryota; kingdom Metazoa; phylum Chordata; class Mammalia; order Artiodactyla; family Bovidae; genus Budorcas; species Budorcas taxicolor. The sequence continues at coordinate 10,634,949 of NC_068920.1, forward strand.
CTAAATAGCATTGGTTAGAATCAGATTCACTTGGTATTATCCCTTATTTCCTCGTTGAAGAAAGTTATTTCGCTAATTAGAATACTATAGCTCTTAATTATTCATAATTAGGAAATTGAATTATAAAATAATTAGGAAAGGAATTTTTAAATGAGTGACTTTGTTCTCAGTATTGGAAATAACTTCTCAAAGCCAATTATTTTTATGATAATGTCTTAATTATTTCTGGCCTGAGTCAAACTTCCCCGATAAACTGTTTTGCAGGTTAATGAATCAAAAACTATATTAAAGCTCTGCGACTTTGGGTCAGCCTCACATGTTGCGGATAATGACATAACGCCTTACCTTGTCAGTAGATTTTACCGCGCTCCTGAGATCAGTAAGTTTCCTCCAGTGCTCCTTGGCCTGGGCCATCGTGGGCGGTGGGAGCACCCGGTTCACTGAGTACCGTTTCCTGCCGCACTTGAGCAGCCGCTCAAGTCATTGCTAAGGAGAGCAGCCCTGCGTCCTCCTCAGGTGGGGTGATGGTAGTTGGTTGTGGCAGGAGTCGCAAACGGGCATGGAAGGCCTTGGATTTAGAAGATGCCGCATTACTCCGGGCTGGTCGCCACGTCCTGTTCACGGCTTGTCTGCACCTGTGCGGTTTCTCCTCTTTGGCCTTGGCTGAGGCCGGTTAGCTGCTCCACAAAAGGGGAAATGAGAAGGTAGAAGAAACACATGCTTTTCCTACCTCTTCAGTTCCTCCCCAGGCCCTCATCTGTTAAGGTTTTTAAGAGTCTCTGTTAAGAAATAGTGGGAGTGAACGTGAAACTAATGCTGAAGTGTGAACTATTGAGATAATGGTTATATCGTCCGAGTTAAATTAATGCTCCTGTTGATGGAAATAAATAGTAGTTGGTTGATAGTATCATTGTATATTAAAACTGTATTATGTTTTCAGTTATAGGTAAAAGCTATGACTATGGTATAGATATGTGGTCTGTAGGTTGCACCTTATATGAACTCTATACTGGAAAAATTTTATTTCCCGGCAAAACCAATAACCATATGTTGAAGCTCGCCATGGATCTCAAAGGAAAGATGCCAAATAAGGTAGGATGTTTGGGTGAGCTCCTTTTTAAGGTCTTAGCCCTACCATCCTGTAGATTCGTGGGTGGCTGACGCTCACCCCGGTGAGAGTACACGTTTCTGAGCAGCAGGTAGCTGGCTACTCTGATTCCTTAGGTGTTTCTGGTGCTTAAATTACTGGGTCTAAGCAGCCAAGAGCTCTCAGGACAGAATGGGAGAATCCCATCTTTTCCTATCTGAAGTCTGTCCTTGTGCATTTCTTTCCCCTCCTGAATTGAGCAGCAGGGTGTGTAGGGTGGGGCTGTGTTGGGGGGAGAGGACGTGGCTGTTCCACATCTCCACAGCCTTCCCTTGTCCCGCTGACTGCCCCTGGGTGACACACCCCCACCCTGGTGACTGTGCGGCGAGAACCAGATGCTGGTAGGTTAGACGGAGTCAGAGGAAGGACCTGGTCATCGGGGAACCGTGGGGGGCTGTCGGAAGCGGGACTCAAGGGCACTCGTCTTACTGAAGGTTGGACACTGCTGGGCAAAGAAAAAGGTGCCAAGAAAAGTCACATGAAATGACATCTTTTTAGGTTCTGCTCAAATTCTCTTGTGTTGAACTTGTTTAGACTAAGACAGAAATTAGTTATGTTGGGTCTTGCTTTAATGGTGTCATTTCAGGGCTGTGACTAGAACAACGTTTCTCCGTGTCCTGCGGTTTCTTAAACTACCAGGAGACAAGGCCCCGCTTGTGTAATGTTTTCCTGTCTAAGAGCAGCTGGTTTAAGTCTTCGTTTAGTCTTCAGTTTGAATAATGAAAGTACAACTTGATATTGTAATGGGTTTATTTAACTCACTGCCTGGGAAAATTAATTTCATGTTATTAAGTAGTTTTAGGTACAACATTTACATTTTTTCCAGATGTGTTACTTTCTCAAGAGCAGGGAATCTGAGCTCATTTTCAAATAAGTAAGCAAACCCAGAGAGACTAAATAGTAAAATTTGTGTGACATACATTAGGTTATCGGTAGATCAGACTGTTTTGTAAGAGCTCAAAATCCAACTTATGTTTTATTGCCAGATGATTCGGAAAGGCGTATTTAAAGACCAACATTTTGATCAAAACCTCAACTTCATGTACATAGAAGTTGATAAAGTGACCGAGAGGGTAAGTGTCTTTCAGGTGTGCCACATTAGATGGTGACCTTATAGCTCACGGATGGATTGGGTGTTGGATGGTCGAGGAGCTATGAATATTTCAAAACACATCTATTCCTGTTCCTGTTGGCCAATTTCTGAATAAGACACATCAGGTGATGAAAAGGTGTAAAAAAAGTTTGCCTAGCATGAGTTTATTTTACCGTATTTAGGCCTTTTTCTCTTTCCTTGGATCACTTTCTTGGTCTGGCTTCGCATTCAGCTTCCTTGCTGCTTCCAGATCTAAAAACAAATCTGATCGTGTTCCTCTCCCTGATTAGAAATTCTTCCCTGGCGCCTCTTACCTGTAAAACACTGTACTTAACTCCTCAGAAAGCCTGCTGTCCCCGGCGGGGGACGTCCCCCTTCTTGCGACTCCATGGACCAGCCACTCCGCGCCTGGCGGTAGGCCAGTGGGCGAGCGCTGTTGCAGACCCCATGCCTGTGTTCCCTCACGAGCTGTGATTTTGAATTCTCATAGAATTCCTTTCTGTTCTTCCTCTGACCTTTTTATAAAATTACAGAATCACATTTAAAAAAGCCATCATGGCTAACTTGGGGTTGACCTTTTTTCATTTAAGTTTTTAGGTTATATGTGTCTAGTAATTTATTTAGAGATACACATTTAAAAAATTATTTGTAGGAGAAAGTTACTGTCATGAGCACCATTAATCCAACTAAGGACCTGTTGGCTGACTTGATTGGGTGCCAGCGACTTCCTGAAGACCAACGTAAAAAAGTACACCAGCTGAAGGACTTGTTGGACCAGATCCTAATGTTGGACCCAGCTAAACGGATTAGCATCAACCAGGCCCTGCAGCATGCCTTCATCCAGGAGAAGATTTAACTGAGATGAAGACGCTCCGAGGGTTTGAGTAATTAGATGCAAAGACTGAAGAAACCTCACAGCAGTTTGTTAATGTATATAAGCTGATAAGTATTTCTCCAGCAGATTTGAGGAAGCATGATATATTTGAATTAACACCAAGGGTGATATTTCTTTTAGAAATGTTAGTTACTCTGTTTTGTGTCTTGTGTGAAATCTCACTGTAGAACTGTTTTAATCGCCAAGACTGCACAGAATTCCAGTGCTAATGTAAATGGTTGCAGTTCACATAAAAGACAGAAGCATCTGCTATAAAATGAGTAGTGAGATGGGTGGTTGATTTATTTTAGCAAACTTGGCTTCATTTTGGTCCTCAGATAAAAAGGCCAGCATAAATGCTGTTTATATTCACGTTTCCCTAGGTGTGTGTGTGCAGGCCACAGCGGCATGCCCTGGGTGTAGTCAGTGCCGAAGGGGCCTGTTCCTTCTTGAGCCTGCCTGCAGGGACGGCCTCCTCTTTTAAAGCAGGTTGTGTACAGCATTCAGTACACTGAAGGTAAGCTGAACCATCAACATCACCGGTGTGTAAGATGTTATTTTCCTGGAAGAGTTGACAAATGAGGGACGTTAGCGTTGTGGCAGAATTCCCCGCATGTGTGAGAGCTGCTCTTGTTTTATTTTTTGGCATCACAGCTGTGGAGTAGTTACAGTTTCCGTTCCATTCATCACATTTGCGATTTGAAGAGAATGTGCTTGATGGATAGAGCGCCTTCAGTGTACTGTTTCTTAGTAACCCATTTTTTTAAATCAACTTGCTATAGACTTTATACACATTTTGTTAAATGCAGTTCCTAGTGACAGAAACAGTGCGTAGTTCCCTTTACTGATAACAAATGTTGAGGCCTGATTCTGGAAGTCCTCATATTTAAAAGTTAGATAGACAACGTAATGAAATTTTTAACTATTTGTATGTCATTTTGAAAGTGTATGCTTTACGGTAAAAAGTGTTTTGCATTTGTTCACTGTTTTCATTCTTTGTGATCATGTTGTCTTTCAATACAGGCATAAACCTTCCACTCTTGAACAAAGCAGCTGCTTTTTAAAAGCGGTAATTGCTTCCTTACCTTTTATTTCTTCTGTAAAGTGAACTTTCCTGTAAGGGTGTGGCTTACAGTGCTGTCCACTGCATACCCAGTCGGCCTCACTTGCCGTGAAGTGGGGATTGCTCTGCTGCACGCGGCGTGGGCCGTGCAGGCTTCTGTGTGTTCCCAGTATGCATTGCTAGGTAATAAAGTCTTTTGTGAACAAGGCATTGGCAGCCATTTTTAACAGTTTTTGTCTTCAGTGCTGGTAAGTCAGGTAAACCACGTAGAATGAAAAGCAACCTTGCGTTTCTTCCTTTAATTCTTTACCTGAAGGAATTACTCGTTAGAGGTGTAAGCTAACCAGAAATGTGTAATTTTATTAATAATTAGGAGCCTAATTGTTTCATCAAAAAATTCTAACAGTATTGTCAGCTTTCAGTGTAGTGAGGTAGTTCCTGTAGGTCGTGGGGTAGAGTCCAGGATTTAACTAATATTTCTGCTGTTTTCTCACTTTTCCTTCTGATGGTGCGGAAAGAGAAAAGGAGACGGGGCACAGGCCACTCACCGCCTTCTCCAGGGTCTGATTTGCTGAGACACCAGCTGCACCTTCTTAACAAGGTTATTTCTGACAGCATGTGTAGATAAACATTTAGCAACGGTTTAAATCAAAATCATGTCAATCAGTTTGGTTTTGCAACGCAAAGGAATTAGTAACCTTTTTTAACATGGTAGCAGAGAATTTTCAGAAATGTAATCTTTTCTGGTTGGGTGGTAAAATGAATGCTTATCTCCCTGAGGAGTGTGGAAAATAATCAGATTTTTAGAGGTTAACATAATATTTTAAAATTGTAAATGGGATTTTTTTATTCACCCAGGCACCTAATTACAACAAGCATGCACATTTTGGTGCATTCGAGAATGGAAAATCAGAGTAGCAGCATCCTTCTGGTGGGTTTTGCTCCATTTAAAGGCATGAAATGACCTGCAGCCAGGAAGGTGCAGATGCTATCCTAGGCCAGCTCTGACTGTGTGCCCCCCCTCCTTGTGGTGTAGCCGTGAACCGACGTGAACGCCAGGCGTGCTCGTCCTCAGGCGGTGAGGCCTTGTAAGCAAGGCTCACAGGTGCAGCTCTCCTGCCTGAACTAAGCATAGCAGCTTCCCGCCACGTTAGCTCTGGCGGCCACTTACCTGCTGCACAGTGGAGCGTTTCCCGCTGATTGTCACTCACAGTAGTTACATTTGTATGTTTCTGGTGATTTTTCATGGCTTCCTTTTGTATACTTATTTAAGTAAGTTAACCTCCACTAGAAACAGTTCATCTTATGCCTTCAAAACTGCTGCGCGTTCTTTAAAAAGCAAACGAAGTCGCTTGTTGCCTGTTCTTTGTGTTGTAGGTGCAGCTCAGTGGAAGATGATGGCTCCAGAAGACATGAGCCAGGGCTCTGTCCCATAGAGGTCTAAGAACAAAGAGCCTCCATCTAACCTCTGTCTGGTGTTTCAGTTTCAGCATGACGGTTGAGGGTGCATCGCCCTTTGGTACTGAGAGTGGTGCTCCCGTGTTCATTGTAAAGTGCTCACTCATCACGCTTCCTGCCCCTGCCCCTTCCCTCCCCCGGAGTGCAGAGAGGAGTCAGACCCAGCAGTGTTAGCCGTGTGGTCGGGGAGATCCCGCGTAGCGCATAGCTGTCAGAATCGGTCCCGGCGGACTACTAGAAAAACCACAGCCACCAAGAGCATCCATCCCGAGGCAGTTTTCCGCCACAGGGGTCGTGTCGTCTTGGCTGATCGATGCCCAGGGATAGGAACAAGCCCTCAGCGCTGGCTCAGCTCCCGGGGCGCCCACCTCTGCGGCTCACCCCTGCGGGGTCTGCCCAGCCAGTGGTGTCGTGGTCTTAGAATAGGCCACGTGCCGAGCACAGCCGTGGTCCTGAGGGGAGTGAGGGGGCGCCCCCTAGGTCTCCGGGGCTGCGGACTCAGCACGGCTCCGTTTGCCTCCGTGAGCGGTCTTGATTCTCGCGCACGGAGTGGTATTGGAGCCCGTGGTCTCTGAGGCAGAGACCTGGAGCTCTGTGAGCCTGCAGGGTGGGGCCAGGTGGCGGGCGGTCCCCAGCAGGTGGGCGTGCCCAGCGGGCAGGCGGTCCCCAGCAGGTGGGCGTGCCCAGCGGGCAGGCGGTCCCCAGCAGGCGGGCAGTGCCTAGGCCGGCCACTCTGCCATTTCTCTCAGGAAGGTTTTGCTTTATTTCACTTTGTGGCAAAAATGGCATCAAGTGATTGTGAGACTTGAGGGTCTGTAAGTCCTAGAACGTGACCCACAGAGCGTAGTTTTCTTTGTAGTTGGAGTGGTTGAGCCTACACATCTTAGGATCATTCTTCGGGTAGACCTGTTGTCCTCCAAGGTTAAATAAACCTTAAGACCCTCCCAGCATGAGTTCACCCTCCGTTCTTATTAATAGCACCCTACTCCTTTATTCCCCAGTGCCTGTTTCATTACACTCTTTTTGTGTTTAAAAACCACTTTCTTTAATCACTGTAACTACCACCTCCTTTCCCTAAGACATACTCGGGACATGTCTTTGGTATGTGGTGGAGGCAGTGAGACATGACTTGTAGTCCTCGGGTGCACGCCGCCGCCTCTCCACCTGTAGTTTATCGTGGTTTCATAGTGGAACTCTTGCTAGCTGGGGAGAAAGAGAATCTCTGCAACAGGAATCCCATGTCTTCAGATGCAGGCCAAGCAGTTAAGGAATTCCCTTCTAAATACTGAGATAGGAAAGAAGCCAGATGGCCAACGTACAGTCACTTTGTTAGTTAGGGCAGCGTTAGAAATTGAGCTTCCTAAAGTGTTTTCTTTTTCATAGCATATTAGTTCAGATGTGAATTTTTATAAAGTGTTCACTACAAATTCATTTGTTTTTTATGTCAATTAATGTGCACCAAATTGAGTTTTAAAATGCTTTCCAGTTACTTTGATAGAGTTCATCATCGTGGCATCTTTTTCTTCTTCCACGTGTAGGGTAAGGGACTGTTCTTCTGAAGAATCTTTCCATTTAGTGATCAAGATACGGAAGCTGACCTCTGAAAATACTCAATATGTATCCTAATTATTCCCAGTGTCCTTTGAGTTGTAACTTGCATTTCAGCAGCAATGTTCCTAATTGACCTACTAGGAAAATGTAATAAACACGCCTCTTGTTACCCTGCTGCCTCGTGATGTCTTACTGCCTGTGTTTCGTGTCTGACGTGTAAAGTGAGGAACACTGTTTCTCACCTGCTGTCTCCCACTGATCTTCGTAGACCTGCTTGTCACAGAACCCCAGCGACATTCCTGTCTCCCGCTCCTTGCTTCCGAAAGACAGGCTTCACGTTCTTACTGCACACCGCGTCCCCGGTGCCTGTGCCTCTGAGAAGCGGGAATGTGGATGGTCTGTCATGAACTTAGCACAGGGCACCCTCTCTGCCCTCCGTGTCCCTCCTGCTCTCCTTGATACGTACCCTGAATTTGCCAGGCTCTTGATTATATGAGAGAAAAGGTTTCCTACTCACTTTACCGATTAGGTAAGGGAAGAACAGAGAGGTCAAGGAACCTGCCTGAGGAGTCAGAACTGTTAGCGGAGCCTGGGTCCCCGTGCAGACGGCTGGCAGCGGGGCCGGTGCTCGCAGCTGCTGCGGGAACGTCACAGGCCTGTGTGGAGGCCGAACTCCACATCTTAGCTAGAGACCCTAAAGGGTGTGTGCAGCGTGCCAGGCAACAACGAGGACACAGCATTGAATGGGACACACGCTCCCCGAAGGGTTTATGAATGAAGATGAGATCTCAGCGCTGAAGGTGAGGGCCTGCCTGGGATGCAAGCAGGTGAAGGTCGAAATGAGATGGAGAGCGCGCTGGTGTGTAGGTTCAGGACGCAGAGCTGTAGGAAAGAAGGATGCGCCGGTGGGGAACCGGGTCGGAATTGAGTTAAAGCACAGGCCCATTTCTGTGAAAATCGGTGGAAAGGCTGTTAACACCGTTTGGCTAATGAGCCTCATTGTGTGGGATTCAAGTAAGAGTCTATTATAAGGGATCCTGAACAATTAAGTTTATTTTTTTTATTGCTGTTGTAAGGGTCCAGAACTTCCTTTGAAATTAACCTAAAAACTAAGCATACCCTGGCCCCTGCCTCTTTAAGTACTATTTGCATCGTGTTCTTTTCCTAATGATGATGGAGGAAACAAACGACAGCTGCCTCTTCAACGTTGATTTGAATCGCCCTTTAATCTCCACTCCAGCATGCCACCTTAGTGGGGAGATAATACGCAAAAACTTAATAGTGACTGCCTTTGTGGGAGGGGGTTGGGGGTAGGAAGGCTTTTCTAGTTTTCCTTTCCTAGGTGATGTCTGAAGTGTTAATTTGAATTCACCAACCATCCACTAAAACCAAAGCCCACTACCCCTTTAAATACCCAGACTCTGGTCCAGGTGGGCTGCACCAGTCCTCTCACTTTGTATAGCGTTTTCCAACTGTTCTAAGAGCCACCTGCATCAAACTCACCTGGGATGCTGTGTTCACAGAGTGGAGCCCTGGGCCCCTCCCAAAGACCCTGTTTCCTCAGGGCTCCAAGAGAAACCAGGACTGTCTTGTTTGCCTGATTCTCAAGTGCAGAAAAGGATGTCAGTTACGCCCATGTGCAAAATCGCTTCAGTCGTGTCCGACTCTGCACCCTATGGACCGTAGCCCGCCAGGCTCCTCTGTCCTTGGAATTCTCCAGGCAAGAATATTGACTGGAGTGAGTTGCCATTTCCTTCTCCAAGGGATCTTCCCTGCCCAGGGATCAAACCCGTGTTTCTTAAGTCTTCTGCGTTGGCAGGCAGGTTCTTACCACTGCACCACCTGGCTAATTACATCATTTTTTGCCTTGTTTGCCAGGTGATGAGTTAAGTTTCAGCTGTTTTGAGTTTCAACTAACTACCCAGGGTTAAGACTCCAGCAGTAGTCTTGGGGAGACATTTGGGCCATTCTGTGATCAGTGACCTTTCTCCGTTTCCCTTCAACATCCTAAAGCTATCCAATCCGAGGGAAGAGGGTGGTTTCAAGCCTCTGTCTGTAGCCGGGCCTCAGAACTGACCTTGCTGTCACGCCTACGCCTGTGACCAAGGGCCTGGGGAAGGGTAAGTTTCTGAGGCTTCAAGGAAGGACCCAGAGGATCTTGTATGTTAATTTAATAAAATAGCAACTTCTTTAGCTTTTAAAGGCAAAACAAATGCCCAAAGATTAGGGCAAAGTGACAGACAAAGGAGGTGTGTGGAGATGAGGGGTAAGAGAAGAGGGTACCGGTGAGGGGGGGTCAAGAAGGCCATGATGCCCCTTATATAGCGGAGTCTAAGAAGATGATGCCCACGGACTGTTTCACAGAACAGACAGACCTACAGACAGAAAAACTCACGGTGACCAGTGGCGAAAGAGGGAGGGATGTATTTGGAGTCACTACTACACGTAAGGCAGATGACCAACAGGCACCTCCTGTATAGGACAGGGAGGCCGTGCTCCATACCTGCAGTAATTGGTGTAAAATCTGAAAGAACACCGGAAACGCTAAAGCAGCTATAACGAAAAGTCACTGATTCTATGACTCAAATGGAATAAAAAAATGATCGTACCAGTGGTAAGTCTGTTATACCATTTATTGATGATAGAATTACACTGGAAAATAATCACAACAAAAGAACCACCTTGAGCAGAATGGTTTTCTAAGAGAAACATTCCTTAGAAACGTAACATGTGAGAGACTCAAATACATCACCAGGGAAGCCCATGGTTTACGTGTAGCCATCTCAGCTGGGGCTCTGACAAGCTCCACGCCACAGCACATTCAGGGATTCTGTGTGCATACGCACAGGAGTGAGCGAGTGTGTGTGTGTGTGCGTGTAATACCTGTATCTCACAATGAGGAGCCATATTTGTGACTGTGTAATACCTGTATCTCGGAAGGAGGGACCATATTTGAGCCAGGCTTCTTGGAGTAGATTTGCTCGTGTTGAGATGCAGGAAAGAAGAGAGGGGTTATTTTTGGTTAGTGGGTGAGCACTTACCCTTAGCTGTTAATGAAGGTGACAAACAGCAGTTCAGCTTCTGAACACAGAATGGCCTGCCCAGCACCACACCTTTTCGGTAAAGTTCCTTTTTGGCCCTCGGTGCCTGGCTCTCCTCCCTGTGACCATCAGGAAAAGACAGGAGTGTGGGTGAAACCGGTGTAGGAGACTTCGGCGGCAGGCATCTGGCCGAGACCGTTTTAACCAGCAGCTGAGTCGTCTGGACAGGGGCGGGCTTGATTGTGAGTTCTTGGCATGGGTTTAAAACGGAGATGCTGGGATCCTTAAAGTCATCATGGACGGCAATGGCCTGTTTCGGGGTGGACGAGGTTTTCAGAGCTGGCCTCGAACTCCACTTGTATTTGCCAGCGCTGTTCCAGTTCCACTTGGGAGCACGGTATTCAGGCTTGTAAGAACCAGAACTGTTTTTTATTTTCTCATGACTTTTCTCTACACAAGCCATTTGAAGCCCCACAGCATCAGGAGGTTTGGGCTGTCTCGTTTTGGAGACAGCTTTGGAGGAAGGGGGTCGTTCGGTGGCGACCGGGGCACAGAAGGAGGTCTGGAGTCTCGGCCTTTCTCTCTGAATGGTCAGGTGCTGAAGTCTCTCCATGTCCAGCAAACGAGCCATCAGCAGCTCCAGGGAGCTGGCCGGCGTCTCCACTGACATTTTCCAACTGTCAGATTTTGAGAGGGCTAATTTGTGCAAGTCCAAAGTACTGAAAGGAGGGGGAAGAAAATCAGGATATGGAAATACTTCATTCAGTTCCTCTGTGAAAGGTTCTTCAACATTTTCTACTGTTTCTGGCTTTAAGTTCAGGTCCATCTTTTTAAAATAGCTGAGTAAAGCATCGTTTGCTTTTTCATTTTCTGATAAATCACTTTCATCTGTTAAATTTTCCTCCACACTGCTATTTCCATACTTCAGATTCCAGTTTGGAGCAGTTAAAAGTTCTCCACTGTTGTTTTCTAGAGTTGAGCATAAATTAATATGAGGCTCATTCGTGTCCTTGAAAGAGTCTCCATCAGCACATGGACGGCAGAGACTCAGTGGTGCCCGCAGTGCAGGGTGGGAGCCAACTCGCTTGTCCACTGAAGCACCTGTCAGTGGGTTCATACCGAAGAGCCTCATGGGATTATTTGTCATATTACAGCCAGTTTCCACTGAAGATACTTTGAAATCCCTTAAAAAATGATTCATATAATGAATGGTTGGTTGCCTAGAATTAAAATGCTATTAAAATAATGAATAAGAAAGCTTTATCAAAGACTAATGTTTAGCCCCCAATGGCATTCTATCTGTAACAGAAACATGTTAATTTTCAAATACGCTCTAACTATATACAGCTATCTATGTTTTTAAAAGTATAGATTAAAATAATAACTGGGCAGTCCTTTGTACATGCATAGATGACTAGACCATTCTACCTAGAAATGGCTAACTGACTTCGAATGGCCATGAGGCTACACGTGGCTGATCATAGCTGCTCGCCTATGAATATACCCTACGTGTAACTAGGATGTCTGAGAAGGAGGCTCTCCACCTCAAACTGAAATTACACTGAAATGTTTATTGAATTAGACAAAAGGAAACTCTCAAAGAGTGTAGTTAGGTTACTTAAGAAAGGCTTCTACTTGGGCCACTGTGGTTTTTAAAAATTAGTCTAGCCAAAATAGGAAGCAAAACAATGTCTAGCTATAAACAAAAATTATCCCAGATACAGTCTATAGCAATTTTCATCTGATGGTACACTTTCATTTTAGGGGTAATACTTCTAGATATTATATTCAAATGAAAACTGCAAAAAAGCCAGGCCATAGGATACTGAATTCACAGTTCTACGTTTTAAACACTTACTAGAAACAGTGCCATGGAAAGATTTGATGCATTAATTGACATATATACAGTTGCGTTTTCTTCTTGCTTCTTTTAAAGCCAACTTACACTCAAGTCAACAAAGTAGTCTTGAGGGGTTTACAAAAACTCAGAAAATGGTAAAAATCTATTCATTTAGCTAAGCACTAGGTTTAATGACTTGCCTCTGAAAAATCACAGGAAAATCACGTTAAATCTATACTTGATAACAGACAATCCATGTAGCAAAAAAAAAGAGAGAGCATGGAATCTCAATATGGAAGACTGTGGCTGGACCCCTTTGCCACCAGCTTACAAAGTGGAAATTATCCACCCTGGAGGTGGTCTGAGAGGCTAGACAATGACACCAACGCACTCCGCAAACAAACACTCACGTAAGCTGTCACGGCTTCTACTCTTCGTTGACATTGAGGAGAAACATCTCATTAGCAAAATGTTTCCCTGCCCTCAAGCTTCCCACTCTGCACCAACACCAGGCCTCGCCAGCACCAGCTGTGAACACCCATCAACTCTGTGTAGTCCTCCCAACAGCCCACGAGGTCGGCGGTTTCATTTTCTCCCTTGGACGGATCAGGGATCCCAGGCCCAGGCAGGCCGGGGTCACACATCCCGCGGAGCTGGGGTTAAGCCGGGGCGGAGGGCTCCGCGCCCGTGGCTCCAGCCTCTGCCCTCTCCCGACTCCATCGCGTCCTCCTGCGTCGCCTGGCCTCATCCGGCGAGCTCCTGCTCTGAAACGCAGCCTCCCCCCACCTCCCATCAGCACCACCCGCCCGGACACGAACCACTGCAGCCCGCTGCACGCCTCCGGGCTGCCTCGGCTTCAGCGCGAGCAGGGCCGCGCCCCGGGCGCGCAGAGGACCCTCGGCGGAGGGCACAGCGGCTGCTGGGGAGACGCCCGACGGCCCGAACCGGGGACGGCGAGCAGCCCACCTCAGCAGCCCCCGCAGACGACTCGCGGCGGCGCTCCGTCCACGGGGACGCCCCCGTCCCCTGGGCCTGTGACGCGGCGACGCCTTCCAGGGGGCCTCACGCGCACCGAAGAACCCAAAGGAGGAAGCCGGCCCCACGCAGGGTCCGAGGTGAGGCCGGGGCGCTGCGGGCGCGGGCCGAGCTCTCAGCCGGCTCAGCCTTCCGTCGCGGGTCTCCTGCCCGCTGTCCTCGCCTGTAAAAAGACGCAGCGCCAGCAGGCCTCCCAAGCGGCGCTGCCCTGCGGCTTCGCAGCAAGCCGGGGACGCGACGGGCCGTCGCTGGCGCCTGCGTCGCGCCTCTCGCCGGGGCGCCTCTCGCCGGGGCGCCTCTCGCCGGGGCGCCTCTCGCCGGGGGCGCCTCTCGCCGGGGGCGCCTCTCGCCGGGGGCGCCTCTCGCCGGGGGCGCCTCTCGCCCGGGGCGCCTCTCGCCCGGGGCGCCTCTCGCCGGGGGCGCCTCTCGCCCGGGGCGCCTCTCGCCCGGGGCGCCTCTCGCCCGGGGCGCCTCTCGCCGGGGCGCCTCTCGCCCGGGCTCCGTCCCCTCCGCACGGAAGGCCAGCCGCTGCTCGCCCAGCCCCTCCGCGGCCAGGCCTGCTCGCGGCTTCCGCACACGCGCGGCCACTCCCCTCCTCGGGGCCTCCCCGGGGTTTGCGCACAGCCCTTTTTGCTCCCGGTTGCTCTTCGGCCTACTTCAACTGAGGAGCTGAGTCGTCGGTAGCTGTCTGTCTCACAGCCAGAAACACTCGCTCACCTGAGCTCCGTGGTGCCTGCTTCACTCACGGGGTAGCTCCACAGCTGGAAGAGCCCTCGTTTACTATTCTGAGAAGAAAACCACAGACGTTTTAGTAACGGCATGCCTTTTTAAAAATAATAAAATGCTTTCAGAGTGTGACAGATAGAACCCCCACCTGTGTTCTCTGGGGCACGAACTCTGAGAAAGTGAGCTCCAGCAGGAGCTGCTTTGCTGGAATTTCCGGGCGGGTCTATAAAGCGGCAGAAGACATTTAAACACCCAGCATCTCTACCCCCGACTCTTGTTCTAAGAATGTACAGTTCTTGTTCTAACCAAGCACTATATGCTCGAGTCTGATAATTCACCCTTATATACGTATTGGTCTGTACTGACCTCAGTAGGAATAGTATAATCCATTTAAAAAGATCAACTAAGCACCGTTAACTAATAAGACTATCATTAAAATTGTCTTTATTAACAGTTAACTGTTTTACATCTTGATCAATAAAAGCAGATGAAAGACTAATTCTTTCACTGCTTCAAAATATAACCGTTTCAACTGCCTTAAGGCATCTTAAGGGCTGAGACCACCTCGCTTTTGGCAGTGACTAGAGCATATTATATTCATTAGAATGTTAATTTCCATTTATAATATTGTTATATTGAAAAATGTGATATAATAAGATATTCACTTAATGACCTATTTGCAGCTTTGTAAAACAGTAAGCGAAAGCACTGACTTGACCTGTTTGAAGAACTCCATAGAAATAAAATTTAAAGTTTAACTTAGAGGAAAGAAGCTTTCTTTAAGGAACATACAATGTCATGCTAATGTGCTGTGAATTATTTAAAACCAAATATTTATCCTTACCTTGTTAATTTTGCCTGAAAGAATGTGTACGGGAAAAAGATGACAATAGTTACATAAAACTGGTGATACTCAAAACAAGCCCCTTTAACATGAGTGGTTGTTCCTGTTACAAATAGGGATGTAAGTTTCCGTATATTTATAAATATAAGCAGACACATCTGGGATCTCTTACCACCTGCGGCGCTGTCCCTCCCAGGTGGGGGGCTTTTATTTTCAGGAACAAGCGCTTCTGCATCCAAATTCCAGCGAGACAAGCTCTAAAACAATATTTGTTTCAATAAACTTAACGTAAGAAAATTTTACAAGCCCAAGTACATGACTTTATAGGTCTTTTGGGTAAAATATGACAAAGGGCACCAAGTTCTATGACCCCCACCTCCACCCCATATGGACACTCAGCATTTCTGAGGAGCGAGAAACGTTCGCCTTCAACTATTATCAGCTGGATAAGACCTCAGGAAATGGAAAGGCTTTTATAAGAATTGATGTCTTCGTTTCAAAACTGATTTTAAAAATATGAGAAAGTGTCCAGTTCAGTGTGTCCTGGGCACACGATGGCTCATTCACTAGATTTTATGTATCTGAGTATCAGATCTGAGAGTCTATGAAAGTCTTTCCATCAACAGAACAAAATTCTCTGACCCTCACATACTCAACACTGACTAGCCCGCATCTCAGTCCAGACTCCAGATGTTGAGAAACATGCAGGAACTGTTTGTTTTTTTTTTTTAAGGCAAGACATGAATAAGTAAAGGTGCAGTATCTACTGAGGACCCACATTCCAGACACTGCGCTGACCGCTATGGGGAAAGGCATGGGCGTGTGCAGGAGAGGGTTGCAGTAAGGCATTCTAGAAAAGAGAAGGTGAAGAGGTGGGCAGTTTACTTTTAGAAAAACTAATATTTGAGGGCTTCCCTGACGGCTCAGTGGTGAAGAATCTGCCCGCTAATGCAGAAGACATGGGTTCAGTCCCTGATACTGGAAGATCCCACACGGAGCAGCTAAGCCCACGCAGCTCAACTGCTGAGCCTGTGTCCCGGAGCCTGTAAACTGGGACCATTGCAGCTGCGCGCCCAGAGCCCGGCTCTGCGACAAGGGGCCCCAGCCCTTCGAGGAGAGCAGTGCCACTCGCCCCAGCAAGACCAAGCCTGCAGGCAGCGGCAGAGACTGAGGACAGCCAAACCAAGGAAAGAAATAAATTTTTTTAAAGTAACATTTGAGGGATGAACTCAGCAGCTTTGTTACCGCAAATGAGAAAACCTTCGTAAACTAAACTTTAAGCAACATTCACACCAATGAAATGTTAGGTAGTATTAGGTCATCATGACTGCACTAAGGAGAAAGAGGGACAAACCAGCTTAAATACAGGATGAGAATTGAACTGATCCACAAGGAAGTTACCTCCTGGCAGGAAGGAGAGCTGACCTTTGGAAGGTGGGCCTTGGTTTATCTTTTCCTAGAGGCAATGGCACCCCACTCCAGTACTCTTGCCTGGAAAATCCCATGGACGGAGGAGCCTGGTAGGCTGCAGTCCATGGGGTCGCCAAGAGTCGGACACGACTGAGTGACTTCACTTTCACTTTTCACTTTCATGCACTGGAGAAGGAAATGGCAACCCACTCCAGTGTTCTTGCCTGGAGAATCCCAGGGACAGGGGAGCCTGGTGGGCTGCCGGCTATGGGGTCGCACAGAGTTGGACACGACTGAAGCGACTTAGCAGCAGCAGCAGCAGCAGAGGCTTTTATTTACAAAAAAAAGTTAATAAAATTCTTTGTTCTTTGAGAGAACATGCTTTGGATCTAGTCTCTGCATGAGAATCACCAGGGGTGCTCTTCAAAAATAACAGTTGAGGGTTTCCCTGGTGGTCTAGTGGTTAAGAATCTGCCTGCCAAGGCAGGGGGCACCAGTTTGGTCCTTGGCTGGGTAAGGTTCCACAGGCTGGGGAGCAACTAAGCCTGCGCACCGCAGCTGAGCCCGAGCCCTAGAGCCCGCAAGCTGCAACTCCCGGGCCCATGGCCACAACTAGGGCCGGCGGTCCGCAACCAGAGAAGCCAGCACAGTGAGACGCCCGCACACCGCAGCCAGGGCAGGCCCCGCAGCCAGGGCAGGCCCCGCAGCCAGGGCAGGCCCCGCAGCCAGGGCAGGCCCCGCAGCCAGAGCAAGCCCGCAGCCAGAGCAAGCCCGCGCACGGCAAGGAAGACCCAGCACGGCCAAAAAAAAAAAGAAAAAGTAAATACATGCAATTAAAAAAAAAAAGTTGAGAAACACAGATGCTGATTAAGTAGGATGAGGCCAGACACTTGTATTTTTAGAGCCTCCTGACAGATTCTCAGGCTTCTCTCCCCTCTGTAATCCTGGTTCCCTGGGACTTCCCTGGTGGCTCGGAGGGTAAAGCGTCTGCCTTCAACGTGGGAGATCTGGGTTCAATCCCTGGGTCGGGAAGATCCCCTGGAGAAGGAAATGGCAACCCACTCCAGTATTCTTGCCTGGAGAATCCCATGGACCGAGGAGCCTGGTAGGCTACAGTCCACGGGGTCGCAAAGAGTCGGACACGACTGAGCGACTTCACCTTCACCTTCACCTTCAAGGTGCAAAACAACCTGTGAGAGAACAGCCCTACAGTAACACGATAAAGGGCAGCAAATGAAAACTGCCCCACCGAGATCACAGCGAGATCACAGCGAGATCACAGCAAAGACGAATCGAAGTCACCCACCGAGATCACAGCGAAGAGGAAGCGAAGTCACCCACTCAGATCACAGTGAGATCACAGCGTAAGAGGAAGCAAAGTCACCAGGTAAGGAAGGCCGTCGCCCACGACATCTGCCACATTGTAAACTCCCTACAGGTGGGAAGTGGGCCCTCCTACTTGATATCCACCTGCCTTGCCAATATTTTTCACAGAAAACATGTAAGGATATTAAACAGGTGAGCACTCTCGAGGAATCAAGGTGGCATGTTTCATGAAATCCCATTGCAATCAGAAATGTTTGGAGATTTGCAGAGAAGCTGGTTAACTTGTCCTTTGTTAAAGGACATAAAAATGTTCAGGGCAGTCTACGAAGTACTCTGTAAATAAACGGGAAAAGAAATTGAAAAAAGCGTGGATATATGTATGACTGAACCTCCCTGAGCTGTGCACCCGAGGCGAACACAACACTGCCGACCGCCTAAACTCCAATATAAAATTTAAAAAGGTTTTAAAGAGAACTTTTCCGTCTGGTCTTGCGAACGCACCTAGAGGTGGAGTGCACACTGCTCCCAGAGAGAGCCGCAGGGCCCGCGGGGCACCTCGCAGAGGCGCTGAGCGCGGCGGGTGGCGGGGGCGGTGCTGCGCCCCCCGCGCTCCGCGGCACCTACCTCCCAGGGGACGGCCGCGCCCGGGCCGGCGCCGCTGCTCTCACCGGCTTTTCTGCCCATCTTGCTCCTCGGTTTCCTGGGAATCCTGCACAGGTGTGGGGCAGCACATGGAGGGCGAGGCCCGCGGTGGAGGCAGAGAGAGCCTCCAGAGGGTAAGAGAACGCTTTAGAAGAGGAGAGGCTGGCCTGAGGGCAGGCCGGCTCACAAGAGGGGGTTAACTGGGAACCCAGGCCAGCCAGACAGAGGGAGGGGGGCACAAAAAAGAGAAAACGGGAAGACCTCAGTGTCAGAAGACGGAAACGAAGGTCTGAGGCGAGAAGGGAGCTACTATCAGGTCGGAAGAGTAAAACACAAACTGGCGAATCGTCTGGAAGTAAGACACAGGGCCGGGCTGCCTGCTGTGCAGCATTTGAGTCAGGGGCCCCGCTGGAAAGCGGGACCCACCTTCCGCACGGGCAGCGCAGACGCCCCGCGCCCCCACCCCGCCAAGTGCCTCAGATCCGCCGAAAGGCCTGTTTCCCACGCCAAACGCCCCTGGTCCCGGGCCCCGCCGCTCGAGGCAGAGCCTGCGGGCGCAGCAAGCGTCACGGCTTCGCCGAGGCAGATTAAGGCGCGGGTTCGGACCCGCTGCAAAAACGCAGACCGACGGCAGCTACCGCGGGGAGCAGGGCGCTCGCCGGGCGTCTCCGGGAGGGACGCCGCTCGGGGACGCTCGGCGCCCGGGGAGCAGCCAGGCGGGGGCGACGGGGCGGGGTGCCCGGCCTCCTAACGGGGGCGGGAGGGGAGGGGAGGGGAGGCGAGGGGAGGCGAGGGGGGCGTCCGGCCGGCCCGGCCGCCTCTTACCGCTCGGCGCCGCTGGCCCCCGGCTCGTCCCCGGCCGCGTCTCCGCGCGCGCTGCCGCCCGGGCGCCCCAGCCGCTCCGCGCGCCGGGCCTCCGGCTCGGCGGGCCTGCGGGGAGGACAGAGCGCGGCGCCCCCTTGCACGCCGACCCCCGCCCCGACCTTGACCGCACCCCCTGACCTCTGACCTCGACCTTGACCCCGGCCCCGCCCCGGCCTCCCGCCGGACCCTGCAGCAGGTCCAGGCTCCATCCTTACCTTCAGCCCGGCCCCGTCCCCTGACCGCAGACCCGACCCCGACCCTGCGTCCGACCCCGCCCGCGACTCTGCCTCGCCCAGCCAGCCTGCTCCCTCCTTCGAGACCCCGATTTGGGTTTACAGGAGGATTTGCTTTCAGTTCGTTGCTCACCTGTTGCATCAGAGTTACTGATTTAAATTTCTCACTCGCTACCTTTTAAACACCTTGAAGATGAGACCGGGCCTTTCTCTGACTGGCAGAGTGCCTGGCCTAACAGACAGTCCGTACGTGTTTGGGTTAAATTACCCCCAAAGTGACGTTTTTCTGTGTGGTGTGGTTACTACGTTCAGGCCTCCTGCCGAACATTTCATAGAGATTAACCAGTGTAACACTCAACAGCCTTAAATATTACATTTCCCAACTTACAATTTCTTGAAAGCTAGTGACTTGGGTACATGTGGGTGTCCACATATTCCTAGCTAACACTGACTAACGTATCTAAGTGGGAAAGGGTTTTCTGTTCTCTGGCTGGAAGACAGAAGTGATGTGTGTGTGTGGACACGTGTGTGCGTTTCACATGTGTGTGCGCACGTCACGTGTGTAGCTTATGCAGCCCCCATCCTTGCTTTCTGTTTCTGCTTTTCCTTCAGCTTCAGAACTTGACCTGCTCCCTAATCCCTTCAGGCCCTTCTGAGCTGCGGCACCCAGGGATAAGCACGTCCTCTAAGGTCCTCTCTTTTTCCCTGACGGAACATATTCTTAAAAACGCTCCTATTCTCTCTGTTTGATGATTCTTCCTGTCTCTGGAGACTTTTTGAAGGCTTTGCATCAGCATCAAAACCCTGCCTCCCTTCCCCCAAGTTGATAAGGTTTTTAGCATCACATGTTCAACACAGCAGTGACCGCACAGTCCCCACAGGGTGTTTCGGGAGAGCGAGGGACCAGGCCTCTCGAGGGGCGGAAGGGCCAAGCTATGGATGTGGAGGATGCGGGGTGGCAGCCGGGGAGCCTGGGCAGAGCCTGGCTGCAGGCTGGTCTGCCCCTAGTTCAGCCCGGAGAGTCAAGGCGCAGGCTGGACGTGGCTGTTTTCCAGAGCAGCTCAGGTCCTGGGCCAGCCTTCTGGGAGCCTTCTTAACCAGCCCCAAGCCTCTGCGGGATTTGGTTCTGCTGGTAGCCTTACTTCCAACCTGCTCCTCCCTATTAACCCATGAAGCAGGACCGGGTTGCCTCTGTCTCTTGGCACTGGACAAGCTCTTCCGTCGGTCAGGACGGAGCTGGTCCTGGTGGGCAGAAGGGAAGCTCCTCGGGCCAGTCACCCTGTGGGCCAGGGGCCTTCTCCCCACCTCAGGCTCTCTTGCTGTGGGAAGGTGACGCGGACTCTTGACAACTACTTTGGAGAGCGCTCTGACATACCTTCCTTCTCTTTGTCCAGGCTGATGGACAAGGTCAGGAACAACAGTGCTTAGCTTCTTGTTCTCCTGAAGGGAACAGTTCTCTGCATCCGCCCCCCTCTGCCGACACCCTCCGTGGCTCCATACATTCCCTTCCTGCTCCCTTGATTCTCCCAGGTATTGCCAAACTTGGGGCAGGTTGTGTTCTGCTGAAGGATCTTGTGCAGTGTAACTATGGACTTGCTTTCAGAAAGTCAGGACCATCTTTTCTAATTACTAATATGCATTTCCTTGGCCACACTGCATGGCACGCGAGATTTTAGGTCCCTGACCAGGGACCGAACCCATACCCCTGGGAGCGGAAGCCTGGCGCCCTAACCACTGGACCCCCAGAGATTTTTGCTCTCCGTAAGACTCTATAACAGTGGGAAAGACTCCGACTCAATTACGGGCAGCTTGCATTTAGTGTGTCCAGGTAACTCGGTTTCCCTTACCCCACCCCCCCACCTGCCTCCCCGTTTTCCAGCCTCTGCTTTGTCTTTCAGTCAGGGCCAATTATATTTATCTCCAACTTAGACTCCATTTTTGTGAGATTTACCTTAAATAGCCCAACTTCCTTGTATTTGTATAATTCTGCTCTAAGAAATATTCATGGAGTTACTTTTAGTTAGAAGTTGTGTTTTTGTTTGAAAAATTAAGCTGAACACTTTCCTTCCTTATTTGGGAGGCCCCAGTTGTGTTGTGAGAAATCTTGTTAAAAACCTGCTCCTATAAGGTGTGTGATAGGCGTGTGCATGAATATCTTTCCAGTGTAAGATAAGCACAGACATCAGGACGTTCCACACCTTCCTCTGTTGCGGCTCACACTTTTGATCCAGTTCTCAATCATGTTTCCGCCTTTATTTCAATTTTTCTGCAAGATTTGATTTCTACTGTTTGAGTTGCTTTATATGTCTCCCTGTCCTCCAGATGCCTGTTCTCCATAGCTGGGTTTTCTTAGCTTTATATCCCCCTCTCACTTTGGATTTGGGTTTGGTTTTGGGGATCAGAACTTACTCTCTGGGTGGCATTAACGGTGAAGAACCTGCCTGCTAGTGCAGGAGACCTAAGAGATATGAATTCAGTCCCTGGGTCAGGAAGATCCCCTGGAGGAGGAAATGGCAGCCCACTCCAGTATTCTTGCCTGGAGAAACCCATAGAGCCTGGTGGGCTACAGTCCATGGGGTCGCAAACAGTTGGACACAGTGAGCAACTTAGCACAGCACTTACTTTCTGCTGGCAGGAAAGCTGTGGCTTGGATCTTCCTTCTGGTAGCTGGGGCCTTCCCACCTCAGCTGCTTGGAGCGGAACACTCTCTTCAGCACGCTCTCCTTCAGGAACCTGGAGATGATCCTCTCTCTCTGGACGTTACTGAACACCTTGCCCTCGGGAAGCCAGCTGAGCTTGTCATACCCGCCATGGAAAGGGGGGGGTGGGAGGAGCTCGGGAGACACGGCAGTCCTCTGCGGGAACAACGACAAAGAAAGGAATTGCCGTTACCTGGAAGTCAAGAATGAGAGACCAGCCTGCCCAGAAGACCAGCGCCCAGTCCTGCAGCAGCTGTGCTGTGGGAGCAATCGCGCTGATAACACGCGCGACTCCCCCCCCTCCTGGGGGGGCTGCCAGCCCTTCAGGGCAACTCAGGGCATCACAGTGACCGGAGGAGCAGGGGCACGCCGAGGGGAGGTCTTCCTGATCCTTTCTAGGGAGAAGATAATACTCGACCCCAGGTTCGGTTTTGAAAGGTAAGTGAACTGGTCACTGAAGAGCAGAATTTTAAGTAAGGGGTTCAGAACAAGGCTCACAGGGGAGGGGTTTGTGTCCTCAACATCAGCACCTCAGGCTGAGAGCAGTTTGGCCACAGTGAAGGTCACGCAGCTACTAAACTGAAGGTCACAGCTGGGCTTGGCACCCCACCTGCCCCGTGAAGACTGTTCACGCCCACCCCAAACAGTGTTCTTGCCACCGCACCGTCATCGGAGCAAAGGGATGAAATCCAGCTCCTTGAAGAAGACATACCTGTGGCAGAAAACACTTATTCCTCCGAGTTTATTTAAAAATAAAAGGTAATCATTGTGGCCTCCTGATTTCAGCCAAGGTCAGTAAACTTCAGATTGCTGGAAAGATTCCAACAGCTGTTATTTAGAGCAAAGAGTGAGAATAAATAGATTAACTCGCAGACTTCGGGAGCCAGCTAATGGTTGTTGGGGTGGGCGTGGGGGGGATGGAGGCGGGAAGGGATAGTTAGGGAGTCTGAGATCGACACGCACACACCACTATATTAAAAATGGACGGAGCTTCCCTCGGGGTCCAGGGGTTAAGCATCTACCTTGCTGTGCAGGGGATGTGGGCTCGATCCCTGGTCGGGGAACCAAGATCCCACATGCCACAGGGCCACTAAGCTCACGTGCCACCACTACTGAGCCTGCGTGCCACAACGAGAGAGGCCTGCACGCTGCAACCAAACCCAGCACAGCCAAAAACAGACACTGTCTTAAAAATGAAATGGGAAACCAACAAGGACCTGCTGCACAGCACACGGAGCTCTGCTCCATGTGAGGTGGCAGCCTGGCTTTGGGGGAGAACAGATAACGTGTGTGCAGGGCTGAGTCCCTTTGCTGTCCACCTGAAACTATCACAATATTATTTGTTAATCAGCTATTCTCGAATACTAAATAAAATGTTAAAAAAATGTATGGGTCAAATAAAGAACAGGCTTGTGGTTGCCAAGGGAGAGGGGAGTAAGGGGGGAATGGATTGGAGTTTGGGGTTAGCAGATGTGAGCTGTCATATACAGATGGAGAAACAAAGTCCTGTATAGCGTAGGGAACTATATTCAACATCCTGTGATAAACCATAATGGAAAAGAATATGAAAAAGAGTGTGTGTATATGTATAACTGAGTCACTGTACAGCAGAAATTAGCACATTATAAATCAACTATACTTCAATTAAAAAATATAAAAAGAACATATAGGTCAATTTATGTGAACTGGAAAAAATCAATTTTAATAGATTCCCTTCCTTGGCCTTTGAATGGCTTAAAACATGGTTTGTTCTTCCCTATCTATGTGAAAGAGGATTTAGAGTAACCCAGTCACATCTGCTTGGAAGAGAGAAACTTCTGGCTTCCAGAACATTCTGCCCTCCCCCTCCACCAATTCCTTTCTCTCTCCAAAAGCACCCGTGAAATTATGAGACTCACACTCTACTCCAGGGGCTCTGGCTAGTTCTACACCTATTTAAAATGTATTTGTATTTAAAGTGCACCTTTCTGTTTACTTTTTAAAGTTGCAGTTTTTAAATTTGCAAGTTGAAAATTCAGAAGTGGAATTTTGTGTCTCCTGTGCTGGGGACCATGATACCATCATGACTTTCTTATAGTCCTGGCCAAGGGTTTTGACGTTTGATAAAAAGCTGGCCCTCAGGCACGCCCCCCCAGCAGTCCAGTGGTTAAAACGCTGCAGTTTCAATGCAGGAGGCGCGGCTCTGTACCTGTTCGGGGAACGAAGATCCCCCGTGCTGCGCAGCACCACCAAAAAATAGGGGGAGAAAAACAAACAAAAACTTAAAAACACTCCTAGCTTTCACCATGTGAAGCTGAAGTGATGTTGCTGAGTTGTGTCCAACTCTTTTCAATCCCATGGACTGTAGCCTACCAGGCTCCTCCATCCGTGGAATTTTCCAGGCAAGAGTACTGGAGTGGGCTGCCATTTTCTTCTCCAGGGGATCTTCTTGACCCAGGGATCGAACCCAGGTCTCCCACATTGCAGGTAGATGCTTTACCCTCAAAGCCACGCAGGAAGCCCAGTTTTTGCCGTGGCTTTCCCTGTTTCTGACCATTCGGCAGTGTCCAGCCAGTTCATGGAACAGACCAACTATGGTGAGCCTGGCTCGGTTGGGGCCTGGCCAGGATTACCTATAAAAGATTTCATTATTTGCATTTTTGCCCAATTTCTGGGAGTAGTTCTTGGCAACTCCTGTCTTTTTTGGGGGTTGTGCTTTCAGGTGTGGTGGTTTAAGATCATTTAGTATGTCTGCTTTTGTTATTTCTTCATTTATTTTTATTGAAGTGTAGGTAATTTGCAATGCTGGATTAGTTTTAAAGGGCTTCCCAGATGGCACTGGTGGCAAAGAACCTGCAGAAGACATAAGAGATTTGGGTTCCATCCCTGGATTGGGAAGATCCCCTGGAGGAGGGCAAGGCAACCCACTCCAGTATTCTTGCCTGGAGGATCCCACGGGCAGAGGAGCCTACGTGTACATCAAAGCGATTCGGTCACACACACAACACACATACACATGCACACATATGCATTCTTTTCTGAGATTCCTTTCCATTCTGTCGAGAGGCCATTGCAAGCCACCGAGTGCAGCCCTCTGTGCCACCAGTGCCGCTTGTTCTTTGCCTGCTTGATCTTTGCCTGCTTGATCCTCCGTCTGCTTTTGGCCTACGATCGAGAACGGCTTCTCTAGTAAGGCTGGGGCTGAGCATCTTTTGCTCGCTTCCTTGCGCCTCCTCGTGTTAGTCTAAGGAAATAAGCAGCAGCTGAGCTTCTTACCTGGGTTAATCTGGACATGCCCTCAGCCGTGGAGGATGGCGCTCTTTCCCTGGTTCTGCTTGGAGAGCTCGCTGCTGTGGCCACACTCGCAGGGGCCAGGTAGGTCTGCAGAGCCTTAGTTAGATTCACACAAGGTGCTCAGCTTCCACTGGGGGCCGGATGGGAACATATCACTGATGTGCGCACACTGAGTTCCCCTCCTGTAGGAAAGCACCCTGCCTTCCTTAGGTATCGTCCGTGTCTGGACAGGAAACAGGTTTCTGCCTAAAATCCCCCTCAGACTCGGGATATTTGTGAAAGGCGAGCTTCCTCTGGGTGGAAGATGCGAGGCGCACACTCAGGGTTCCAGGCTGAGCTCTGGGCCATTGTGACCCTCAGAACGCTCAGCAGCCAGAGGGCAGAAAAGAGGGCCCATGGCACCTTCCTGGAGATGACGGAGAGCCTGGAGCGAGCCGCTGCCAGGGCCTCCCCTGCCCCGCTCTCCTTCCGCTCTTCTCCGTAACTCAGAGGGTCATCATGGGGACAGCCAGGAACAGCCAAGTGGAGCTGAAACTGCCGCTCCTCGAGAAGCCTAAGACCCCGAAAAACTACAGCCACCCTGAGGTTCTCCGTCACACCTTTGAGACTCTGTCCAACCTTCACAAGCTGCTTCCCAATCATCTGATGGAGCTGCTCCACTCCTGCCAGAGTGAGGAGGACAGGAAAAAATGTATGTGGGCAGAGGGCAGGCGCCAACTCTTTAGGAAGCCTGCAGTTTATCGCGGTACCCATGCCCCTTCTGTAGTCATGCGTGGGTGTGTGCTAAGCCGCTTCAGTCACGTCTGACTCTTTGAGACCCTATGGACCATAGCCCGCCAGGCCCCTCTGTCCGTGGGATTCTCCAGCAAGAATGCTGGAGTGGGTTGCCGTGCCCTCCTGCCGGGGACCTTCCCAACCCGGGGATGGAACCATCTCCTGCGTTGCAGGCGGGTTCTCTACCACTAAGGCCACTGGGAAGCCCCTCTGGTCACGAGTGAGAAGCTAGTCCTGCAGAGCAGGTGTGGCTCACGCCTGAGACCTCGACCATGTCCATCCTTCGTGCTGTGGGGCCACGTGCTCAGAGCTCACGCGCAGGTCACCTACACACTGCCTTTCCCAGCGCCGCCTCCTGCTCTTTTGTGAATCTGGAAAGACGGGAAGGGGCCTAAGTGACAAAGACCAGTGAATGTACAAGTTCGTTCCTAGATCTGGTTTTAAGCTTAGTGGGATAACCTCCCAGTTAAAGGTCAGGCTTTGAAGTTTACCCCTTGCTCTGTTTCCTACCCCTCCTTCTTCCTTTTTTCAGGCTTGCACCATCCTGGAGGAACACTTCTCCCCCAGGCCTTACAGGCTTCGCAGTGTGCAGTGGCTGCCCCTCCTGGATCAGTTAGGGAAGGTGATAACTGGACTGATTTGCAGAGTTGGGTGGAGCCTGCCTCCCGCGTTGTTCGAGCTCAGGTGAAGGGCAGAGGTAGATGGTAGCCACCAGCCCCCAGGGCCTTAGGGAGTGAAGTGGCAGCTGCCACACTGATGAAGACACAGGTCCTGGGTAGGAAGGCGGGTATCGCGGTGATGATTTTAGAACATAAGGCTGCTTTGGTGATTTGTCTTCTGGTGGTGGCTTAGTTGCTAAGTCATGTCTGACTCTTGCGACCCCATGAACAGAAGCCTGCCAGGCTCCTCTGTCTGTGGGATTCTCCAGGCAAGAATATTGCAGTGGGTTGCTATTTCCTTCTCCAGGGGATCTTCCCAAGCCAGGAATCGAACTGGGTCTCCTGCATTTTGTCTTCTGATTAATCCCTAATCCCTGTACAGTATTGTGAATCAATCCCAAGATCCGAAGATTACATAGCAATCAAGAAAAGTGTAAGGGCCTCATAGAATAGACAGACATTATACACTGGCAATTCACAAGATGAAATACAAACCGCCAATAGACATGAGAGGTGTTCAAACACTCTGGTAATCAAGGAAGTAACAGAAAACCAAGGA
Source organism: Budorcas taxicolor (assembly GCF_023091745.1). Classification (NCBI taxonomy): domain Eukaryota; kingdom Metazoa; phylum Chordata; class Mammalia; order Artiodactyla; family Bovidae; genus Budorcas; species Budorcas taxicolor. The sequence goes on from NC_068920.1 coordinate 10,662,060, forward strand.
GGGGGTTTTTCCCTGTGGTCTTGTGGCTAAGACTCCAAGCTCCCAGGGTGGGGGGCCTGGGTACAGCCCTTGGTCCGGGAACTCGATCCCACATGCCACAGCTGAGATTTTGCAGGCTGCAGTTAAAGATCCCGCTCGCAGCGACAAAGATTCAAGCTCTTCCGTGCTGCAACTGAGACTCAGTGCAGCCAAGGAAAGAAAGAAATATTTTTAAAAAGATAAATTGAGGAGATATTTTTAAGCCATCAGAGGGGTCAAATTTTGTAAGATCAATAATGATAAACACGTGGGGAAATTAATACCCTCACAATTGATGGTATGTTCATTGCTTCAGGCTTTTTCGAAGGTAATCTGAAAGTCTTTGTCAAAGTTTAAAATGTATGTTGCTGGCTTACTGAATGAACTCAGTAAAGAGTAAGCAGAGTGTCCTGGGATTGCCAGAATGTAGACCCACAGACTGGGGGGTTAAAGCAGCGAATGTGTGGTCTCATGGCCTGGAGGCTAGAAGTCCAGAGCCAGAGTGTCAGCAGGCTCTGAAGCAGCTGGGAGAGGACCCTTCCTTGCCTCTTCCTGGTCTCTTGAGTTTGCTGGGAATCCTTGGTGCTCCTCGATTTACAGACACATCACTCGACTCTCTGCCTCCGTTGTCTCAGGAGCGTCTGCACACGTGACACCCGTCTTCTCTGTGTGCGCGTCTGTCTTCCTACGAGGCGTACCATACTGGATTAAGAACCTGCTCTGCTCCAGAAGAGGGCTTCCCGGGCGGTGCTAGCAGTAAAGGACCTGCCTTCCAATCCAGGGGACGCAAGAGACTCGGGCTCAACCCCCGGAGTAGGAAATGGCAACCCGCTCCAGGATTCTCGCCTGCAGAATCCCCATGGACAGAGGAGCCTGGTGGGCTACAGTCCATGGGGTCGAACAGAGCTGTACACGACTGAGTGACTTAGCACACACACTGCCCCAGTATGACCTCATCTTAACTACATCTGCAGGTTATTTCCAAGTGAGGCCACATCCGGGGATACTGGGGCTTAGGAGATGCTCCAGTCCCCAGCACTACAGCACCTTTGCCTAAAGAAATCCTCACGTGCCTAAAAGAATGCTTAGCTTTTTCTTACATAGATAAGTTTGTTGTTCATAGTTGGGTATCTGGCGCCACTGGATGCTTTTCAGACCTTGTGGGCTTGAACAAAACTGAGCCAACAGAAAAATCCGCAATACATCCTGTTAGATGCGCGTGTCCTTCAACTTGGCAATTCCACTTCTGCTTAGTGACCTAGAGAAATACTGGCCCACCCTGCACAGAGATGCAAGAACAAAGGTGTGTGTCGAAACGCTGTTTATACAGGTGAAAAGTTCTAAAAAAGCCTATTAGCATTCAACAACAGAATGGTTAAACAGACACATTCATACTGTGAAATACTGTTAAAAAGACAGTCGATACGAACATATCTACAAAACACTCTGCAGAGTTTTAATAACAATGATTCCATTTTTGCCAAAAGAAGACTGTAAATTCATAGATGTAAATATGTACATGACTGTTTAGAAAAGGGTTCTAGAAGGAGACACAGCAAATTCGGGACGGTGGCAGGACAGCGATGAGAGGAAGGAAGAGGTTCCTTTGACTGTTGTTGACTTTGAACTAAAAGGCCCGCCCAGTATTTCTCCAGCAAAGATGGCTTTACTCGGTATCCACGGAGAAGTGCAAATCAGCAAACCACAAGGAAGTCACCACACGGCAAGGACAGGGGAGCGCTTTTACGGAAGGTAAAGGAGGTTGGGAGGGAAACAAGAGGAGCGAACAAACCGGCTGAGCCCTGCGGGAGAGGAGCGGGCCGGGTCGTTCTTCCGAGTTGGGCTCCGCTGTGGACACGGGGCTGAGAGCGCCCCCTGCTGGTCCCCTGGCTCTGAGGTTCATTAATTTTCCGCACGCTGTACACCGCTTCCCTGGAGAAGGCGATGGCAGCCCACTCCAGCACTCTTGCCTGGAACCTCGCATGGACGGAGGAGCCCGGTAGGCTGCAGTCCATGGGGTCGCGAAGAGTCGGACACGACTGAGCGACTTCACTTTCACGCATTGGAGAAGGAGATGGCAACCCACTCCAGGGTTCTTGTCTGGAGGATCCCAGGGACGGCGGAGCCTGGTGGGCTGCCATCTATGGGGTCGCACAGAGTCGGACACGACTGAAGCGACTTGGCAGCAGCAGCAGCATACTGCTTCCCTGGTGGCTCAGACAGTCAAGAATCTGCCTGCGACTCGGGAGACCTGGGTTCCATCCCTGGGTTGGGAAGATCCCCTGGAGAAGGGAAAGGCTACCCACTCCAGTATTCTGGCCTGGAGAATCCCATGGACAGAGGAGCCTGCCGGGCTACAGTCCATGGGGTTGCAACGAGTCAGACACTACTGAGCGACTTTCACTCACTATACTTAAGCTGTTAAATTTTATTTTAATGGAAGTCTTTCCATCCATCTTTAATTTTTGTGATTGAAATTCAGTTTTAAAATTGAAAATGGAGTGAGCATTTATGTGAGGTTGGAGAAGTGGGTTTTGATTTCTCAATATTCCAGTTATATGTTGATTGTTTGTTCTCCTAGCCTTCCAGTGTCGACACAAATAGGTGTTGACACGCCTTTAGCAGTTGGTGGTGATCCTGCCATGTAGGCTTCGGTCCCCTGAATTATCAATAGATTTGAAATCCTGACAATCAAGCAAACCCTACGCTCTTGCTGTTGGGAGCCTGAGGGAGGCTGGGCGGCCCAGCTGTGTGGTCATGCGGCTCAGGAACCGCCGCGAGAACCCTGGCCTTCGTCCGCAGGCGGGAACCCCATACTCAGGCCTGCTCTTGAGTCACTTGGTGTGATTTTCTGGCCTCTAAGGATGAAGCTGATCACTGTCATTATACCATTTAGTTCACTTAATCTGCATGAGGCAATGTTCCTGGGGGTCTTTACCAATTACCCTGCCCGGGAAGGACCTTCAGGGATCCAGCCGGTGGAATAACGGGGGCTGGATGAGCTCTGATCTAATTCCGAGTCTGATGCAGGGCCTCTCTGAATCTCTTGAGGCTCAGCTCCTCTTCCTGCCGCAGCTGTGTGACAGCTTCTTCTCACCTGAATGGGTTGCAGAGATGCTCAGAGCACGGCCTGCAAACTGGCTTTTGCTTCTCAACGTGTTACCAGTTGGCAAAGAGATAAAAAGCCTGCCCTGCAAGGTAACTCAGCTCTGTCAGTAAATGACGTGCATTTTAACTGACTTCCCTTCTCCCTCCCTCTTTTCTTTGGAGGGGGAGAGATGGTTTTGATGAAGGAAGGAAGCAGTGTCCTGGAACACGTTCTGACACAAGTTCTGACTCACGGCTGACGGGCGATCTGATTATGGGCCATCCGTGTGAAGCAGCGCGTGTGCCGTCGGGGCAGTGTGTGGTTACTATCACTGAAGCACTTGCCCTTTGAGAGTCACGGACAGATCACACCAGAGAGCCTCAGTGCCTGCCCTGTGCAATCCTTCACTCTCTGCTTGCTGGGCGTCTCTCAGACATCCAGGCCCAGGCTAAGGTCTAAATGCTGCTCACTGGTATTTTTGGAATGAAGAAATGGCAGAGCTAAGTAGCAACTAAATGGCACGAATAGCCGTTCTCAAACCAAACAGAGATGGGAAGGAACACCGAGTTACTCCAATGCTCGCTGCACCAGGCCCTCCCTGGGGCTCACGTGGTGAAGAGTCTGCCAGCTGGAGAAGGAAATGGCAACCCACTCCGGTACTCTTGCCTGAAGAAGCTCTTGGACAGAGGAGCCTGGCGGGCTACAGTCCACGGGGTCGCAGAGTTGGACAGGACTGAGCGACTGACGCACAAAATGGAGGAGACACTTGCTGGCGTGAGGGTACACTTATCTGTTCTTGCATCTCCTGCAGGAAGCAGGATGGGGCAGGCAGGATGGGTCCCCACCCCCACCCCTCTTCTGGAAGTCTTAGGGCCTCAGTGCCTACCACAGTTGGCCTCAGGCAAATAAAAGACAAAGTTGTTTACTGGCACACACAAAAAAAATAAAATAAATCTGCCTGTAGTGCAGAAAACCTGGGTTCAATGCCTGGACTGAGATTCCCTGGAGAAGGGAATGGCAACCCACTCCTGTATTCTTGCCTGGAGAATTCCACGGACGGAGGAGCTTGGCGGGCTACAGTCCAGGGGGAGGTGTCACAGAATTGGAGACGGCTGAGCGACTAACACTTATTCTATTACTAGGTGAGAATTCGGAATTCTCTGGCTTAGAAAGGATCTTGGAAAGACATCAATTTCCAAGAGAGATTAATCTGACCCCCAAACCAAGCAGTATGCCCCTGTGGAGAAGGAGGCAAAACAACAGCGCCAATCAAGGGTGGAAGAAATGCCGCCTGTGGAGTAAAAGCACAAAGGAGCCTCCGACGTCGACCATAGTTGTCAGGTAGGTGGCTAGCTTTGTCCCGGGCGGGCCTGTTTAGAGACGTTACAGGATGACCGCGAACCCCTGGTGCCTTAGCTAAAAAATGACTTGAAGTCGTCTCTGGCGTATGTGGTCGAGTGTGAAAACAAGCTCTGCTCTGCATAAAACACAAGCTGCCTTTTCACCCTCCGCTGCACCCAGCGTCTGTAGGCGTGCTCAGAGACGGAGCAGGCGTGTGGGATCCCCGTGGGCCGCCACATTCCAGGTCGGGGAGTGGAGACCTAGCCGGGCTGGAGTGGGATTCTAGGGACCCAGCCACTGAGCCGCAGGGCTTTTGTGCTGCACAGGTCAGGAAGCACCAGCCCGCCCCAACACGCCCAGGGACCCAGGGTGCAACCCTGAGTGCCCGAGCCGTGCCTATATTCCTAGTCCGCCAGTTTCCTTCTTTTTCACATAAGCACGCACAGCTATACATTTTCCCACTCAGCACCAATTTTACTGTGCCCCGTAAGTTGTGTTTTTATTAGATTACAAGGACAGTGAAGGCAGCTTTCAGATGTGTTTTTTATAAGGGACCATCTTAAATGAGAATGAAGATGGGACAATAACATGAGGAAATAACCACTGATATGGAATATCACGTTCCTGGGAAACGGTCTAATTCTCCACATCTTTTCGGCAGATGATAGGGGTGGAACGAAACTAAGATTCTAATTGACCCTCTGACAGTCCTGCTCCTTTCTGCCCATTCCTCCCTGTCAGATGGCTGAAAAAGAACATGCGACCCATCGAAGACCTTGCCTCGGTCACGCAGAGGTTGTCGGTGTTCGGGCCGATAGAGTCGGTGACTCTGTGTGGACGGCAGAGTGCCGTGGTGGTTTTCAAACACATGGTCTCGGCCTGCAACGCAGTGAGTGCGTTGCAGAGCAGTGCACCGGGCAGCCTGTTCCAGTGCGCCTGGCAGCAGCCGTTCATGTCGCGAGAGCTGACCCTGCCCCTGACCAAGGGCCCACAGAAGTTCCCCAAGCGCGCTTGACATCATTTGTCTTCCATCAAGGCTCCAGCACAATACAATCATAGCAACTGGTATTTAAGCACTGAAAGAAGGCACAGCAAACTTTATTCGGCTCGGGGGCTGACAAGCGGGAGCAGCGGTACAACGCTTCCCTGGAGGCGCCCAGCTCCGCTGCCACGCGGCCGTCAGAGCTTCGTCTTTCTGGACAGGAAGCTCGCGATGGCGTTCATGCACTCGTCTGACAGCCACCTCTCCCTCAGGACATTGCTTTCTTCCGCGTTGACCGCGTGCAACTTTTCTTTCTCCCTGTTTCTGATGATCTGCTTGGAAATTCTCATGGCCTGAAAAGTCAAAACCAACAGTTAGCTGACGAGGTATTCTAAGAGGAGTTAGGATCATTCTAGAATTCTGATGACTATGTGGCTCCGTTGTTCCTTTGATCTTGTGACACCTTATAAGGAAGACAGGGCTTCTCAAGCGTTCGTGTGTGCGCACGTCACCTTGGCAGGTGTGGGGCGGGCCCTGTGACTGCACACTTCTGGCTCCAGGACTGCATTCTGAGCAGCAAGGATATGAGAGAGTCGCTCACCGGCGGGCACGTGTGGACGTGCAAGCGTCCTCACGAAGCTCACCTATCTATCTGCCTGCTCACCTGGGTTCGAGGCCAGAAGTCCCAGCAGAGGCGGCTGGTCAGCCTCCTCAAAGTCATGCCCAGGAAGAAATGCCCCTCTGTCTCCACAGCCCAGAAGTGGAACGGCCATTTGGTAAGTTTTGTAAAAAGTCAGTATTTCTAACGTTATTACGGCTACTTTTAATATCAGATTTACATGTGCTCAGAGCAAGCGAAGGTGTCTGGTTTGTTTTTAAATTGCCTATTTAAGGCAAACGGTTCTTGCAAGTAAAACAAACAAACAAACAAACGAAAAAATCCTGAATACTAACATTTGGGGGGAGCTTTGAATATGCTTTCAGCCTGGCCCAAACTTCTTTCTGAAAAGTGCTGTCAGGAAAAACTTCGGTAACGAGTCCTTGGGCACATGCTTCCTGGGCCGTTAACTTCTTCCCAAAAAGGAGCATCTCTGCCGCCTGGAATGAAAAGCAAGGTTAGGACGTGACTTCAGTGAAGAAAGGCTCAGTAACTCAGAGTGAGCTCCTCTCAGCAGACACGTGGCCATTTCCTTTGGTCTTTGAGAGCGCCAGCATTTCTCATTAAGGGAGAAATTGATGACCCCACAGGCAATGCTGTGCAGGCTGTGTGCCAAGACCGTCAGGCTTTCGAGAAGGCTTGTGGAGTTTGCTGCTTCTGTTGTGTGTCTATGTTGGGGAGGTAAGAGCTGGGATCTGGAGCAGAAATGCCAGATACTGGGTCTATGACAAATGGCAGCTATGATTCCTTGTTTCGTACACAATAAACAATTACAACAACAAAAAATGGCAACTCATGGTCACAGAGAATGACAGCCGGTGTTTAGAAACAGCAACGGTCAAAATCCCCTTCCCTGGAAATTCACACAGTGGTCTGGCTCTGGGAGGCCTGCCCAGGGAGTCAGATGAACTCTAATTAACTGGAGGAAGGTGATGAAGACTAACGTTCAGGTCCTAACAAAACTGGGGTCACTGAGTGGGTATCTTTCTCTATGTTCTTCAAAGACTGTTCCACAGCCAAACGCTCTAAGCCTTCGAGTTGGGTCTGCCCGACTTTTCAAGTTCAAATCTGTGTAACACTTCAGGGAATGTGTCGGAAGAAAGAGATTTAAAAGGGAGATTCCTCAGTGGCCTAGTGGTTAGGATTCTGGGCTTTCTCTGTTGTGGCCCAGGTTCAATCCCTGCTCTGGAAACTGAGATCCTGCAAGCCATGCGGCATGGCCAAAAAAAAAAACTTTAAAAAATCCACATTTTTTCCCCGTGGAAATCTGACAGCAACAGGCAAAGGCTCCATCCCCACTCCTCTCTCAGATCTCAGAGGATGTCTGCCAAGCCTCTCCCACCCCTGGTGCCCCGCCCCATCACACTCCCCTTGGGGTCCTGCACACAGACGGTGGGCACTGAGGCTTCCACCGGCGCAAGGACAGGCTGGAGCAGCCACAGGCCCCTGGGTGCCCACCCTGCCCTGAGCAGGCCGGAGAGAAGGCTGGAGAGGCCAGGGCGGCTCCGGGCGCAGGGGCACCCAGCTCAGCGTGACCCGCTGTCTGCGGAGCGGCAGACCGAGTGCTAACCCCCTCCACACAAGACCCTCCCCACGGCCCGGCTCCTCTCTTTAAAACTCTCGGATCTGCGGGGCAGATCATGTGCTTCTGTGTCGTCCCTATTATCTATTATCGAGGGAAAGAACAGGGAGTACGGGACGGCTTTTGGAGTGGAGAGACTTATTAACGTTTATTTTTAAGGCTTCTGAGACCTACCTTGCTTGAGCCCATTATCCTGGGGAAAGTGTAAGAGGAACAGCCTTCCGGACTCTGGCCCAGGTGACTGAACGGGGTGTGAAAGGTTGCCTTTTTGGAGAGAAAAAGAGAAAAGAAAATCATCTTTTCACATGTGATTTCAAAAACATCGCCATCTGTCTGTGTCCTCCTTGCAATGCTTAACTGAAGTACTTTATCGTGTCACAGGCTGACCTCACTCCATTGACCTTTTGCTTTCTGTGCTTCACAGACACGGCTTTTTTCTTTCTTCAAAAAATAAATTGAAGGTTTGTGGCACCTTTGTATCAAGCAGGTCTATCCATGCCATTTTCCCAACAGTGCTATTTTCAAATTAAAATGTTTTTAAAACATTTAAAAATAGCTCATGGTTTTTTAGACACAATGCTATTTGCACACTCAACAGACTACACTATGATGTAAACGTAACTTCTCAAAGCAGCGGGAAATCAAAAAATTCCTTTGACTCACTTTATTGTGATACTTGCTTTATCCCAGTGGTCTTGAAGTGGACCACAGTATCTTCAACGTGTGCCCATATACACACAAATTGACTCTCTGAACATACACAGTTTGATGAGTTTTAAACAAATGTATAGTCACGTAGCCACTACCATAGTCAAGATATAGAATCTTTCTATTGCCCATAGTGCTAACGAACTTGCCGGCAGGAGGCATAAGAGACAGAGGCCCGATCCCTGGGTGAGGAAGATCCCCTGGAGAAGGGCATGGCACCGACTCCAGTGTTCTTGGCTGGAGAATCCCGTGGACAGAGGAGCCTGGTGAGCCACAGTCCGCGAGGTCGCAGGGTCAGACTGAGTGCACAGCCTCGGGTTCCTCGTGCCCTTCCGCAGTCAGCCTGTTCCTCTCATGCCTGAGCCACCACCGATCTGGGCTCTGTTCCTACAGTTTTGCCCTTTCTCAGATGTGTACAAATGGAATCGTGCATCCTGCACCCTCTTCTCCTTTTTCAGGCCTCTGTCCTTAGCAGAAGGCTCCTGAGTCTCCACGTTGCTATCTCATGTACCAGGATTTTGCTCCTTCTTCTTTCTGAGCGGTACTGCATCGGATGGGTGTGTCAGGAGCCATCTATCCACTCACCCGTTGAAGCCACGGTGGCATTTCCAGTACTCTAGATATTGTAAGCTTACGGTGAATGTCTATTTTCAACTCTCTCAGGTAAATGCCCAGGCGTGCAATTGCTGGGCTGTGTGGTAAATGTGTGGTTTAACATAGAAGTTGCCAGACTATTTTCAGAGAGGCCGCACCATTCAACCACCAGCAGTGTAAGCTCCAAATGCTCCAAGTCCTCCCTGAGCCTTGGCATCGGCATCAGCCTTTTCAGGGTGTTGCCTGCTCTCATAGGGGTGCCCTGGCGTCTTGGTGTGGTTTTAACCCCTTGGTGGCTCAGCGGTGAAGAATCCACCTACAATGCGGGAGACCTGGGTTCGACCTGTGGGTCAGGATGATCCCCTGGAGATGGAAAAGACAACCCACTCCAGTATTCTTGCCTGGGAAATCCCATGGACACAGGAGCCTGGCGGGCTACAGCCCATGGGGTCACAAAAGCATCACACATGACCGAGCAAGTAAACAACGACTAATGATGCTGAGCATCTTTTCACGTGTTTATCAGCTATTTAGTGCCTTCTTGGGTGAAGTAATTTGCAATACTTTGCCCACTATTTTTAAGTTGGCTTGGTTATCTTTTTATTATTGAGCTGTAAGAGTTCTTTACGTGTTCTGTTTACAAATCCTTTTCTTAATGGTGTCTTTCTCATATTTTCAAGAGCCAGTTATACTTTCTTTTCTGTGAGCCGTATTATTCCTCTCCAGCTTGCGTTGTTGATCCATCACTTTACTAATTCATTTTAAAAACTATACTAGCAAGGTTAGCCTCTATTGCTGTTTTCTCAATTGTCTTGATTTTGCCCCAGAGGTTTTTGATTGGCTTTAAATACCCAAAACTACTTTAATATTGGTTATTTAGGCTACAGAGTCAGTCAGTTATTCGACTACAATAACTGTGTTTTCCTAGATGTCAGAAATATTTTTGTGTTTCTTGATGAATGAAAAGTTCTTAGGAAATTAACTTATAATTGACAATTCTGTGAACAGCATATTTAGACTTCATTTTCCATAATCAGACATGGCTGAGGTTTTTTTCAATGAATACTGTTAGAAGATAAAAACATATGATGTGCAACACATACAAGTCAAAATAATAAAAGTATAAAGAAAACAGATATCAAAGTCACCTGCCTTCTCTTTTGCCCCCAAAAGAAAGCCTTTTGGAGAAAATGTGCTGAGAAGGAAGGAACATAATCAGAAAACAAAGAAGGAGCCAACCCTGGAAAGCGCCACAAACAGGTACATGGAAAGCGAAAGATCTGAGGCATTTAACTCACTTATAAACATGATCATAAGCAACACTGAGCTAACTGTCAGGAATAAGAGCAATAGAGGCAGAGACGGTTAGATACGGCGTCAGGCTGCCTGGTGACCCTGGAGCTTCTTGACCTCTGTGCCACGGTTTTCTCATCTGTGAAATGGGGATGAGAGCCCCTGCCTCACGGGGCCGTTACTATGGGCACTTACTGAATACATGTAATGGGCGTCAGCAGAGTGTCTCCTGTGGACTGACCACTCAATTATCTAGTATTGTTATGACTTCCACCTTTTCATGAGCTCAAAGGGGAAATGTGCTGTTTGCTGATGGAGACACTAATAGATAGGCATGACCTACTGTCCATAATAAAGAATAATTGGTTACATGGGTTAAATGTTAACCCACATTTAATATGGTATACATTCAAGAAGCCAGGAATGAACAGATCCTATAAAATCAATTCCTCTCCACAGCTTCTTTCTTCTGTGTCTTTCTCTGATTTGAAATTAAATCTTGGTTTAATTCAGTTGGGTGAACTCCCAGCAGTAGTCACTACTTGTCAAATATCTTACTGTGGGCCCAATCTGTCAGCATATATAATACACACACATTTCCCTCTGATTTCAGTTTTAATTTAAGTTGTATCATAAGATGGAGTCCTGGGAATCTTTAAAAAGATGATGCCCGTGACAGTCACCTGGAATCTAGTGGGAGAATAAGATGCAAATATGACACTATTTGGCTTTCAAGTCCTACAGAAAGAGACCACCAAGTTCAGGTCAGGAACTTCTGCTCTCACCCTGCTCAAAGAAGGTCAACTGATGGGTCATCTACCACACAGAATGGGACTGAAGACTGTGAATTTCTGCCTTTGGGCAGAAAGTTCTACCTACAAAGGTTAGGTAGCCAAGTGTCTAGAATTGCACTTGCTATTTTTACGGGGAAATTATTAATGAGTATTAGATCTGACAATATGCCCAATCAGATTGAAAGGAATCCAGTCAAAGATGGAGCAAGGAGTAAAGGACCCTTATAAATGGCCCTGTTACTGGAGAAGGTACCTCCAACAAAACCAGGAGTCTGTACAGCGGCAAAAACCAACTGTTCCTTGCAAGGATACGTGTACGTCAGCAAATTTCATTGCCACAAAAGCAAGAGTCACTTTAAGACTCTGATAACCCTAAGAGGTGGTTATTAGTTCTACAGGAGAAGTTCTAGGGTCAAAGTGCTAAGATAAATGTTTACCACATCTTTGTTTATAAGGAAAAAAACTAGACATGCTAGGGTTCCAGTGTCAGGGACTGGTTAAATTAGGTAAGCTAAATAACCCAAATGTTAGCACTGCTTATCTCTGAGTGGGGAGAGGAGTGATTTTATTTTTAAAAAATGTTTAGCATTTATCTACCTGGCCACAGCAGGTTTAGTGGTGGCACACAGGCTCTGCACTGTGGCACGAGGGGTCTTTAGCTGTGGCATGCAAACTCTCGCTTGGCACGTGGGGTCCAGTTCCCTGACCAAGGGTGGACCTGGGCCCCCTGCATTGCGAGCGTGGGGTCTTCGCCACTGGACCACTGGGGAAGTCCCAAGGAGTGATTTCTAAATCAACGGTTTTCCTTGTACTTTCCCATAGTTTCCGAATTTCTATTTTCTGCTACAGTAGGGACTGGGGTGCAAATCTATGTAATTCAATGGTGAGCATGAGGCAGCACCTTCTCTGAGCTTCGGGTTCTTATCTGCTAAGGGGGGCGTGAAAGTAGATGCCGCCCGAAAGTCCTTCATAGTCTAGATTTCTAGACTCCAGGGTTCATTTACACTGAAAAAAAAAGATCAGATAACTCACTTGCATAACCTTCAAAGCTGCTCTTTTTTTTTTTCACCCGTGCTTGCAAGTCTGAAGGTCTCCCGACTATTTTAGAGCAAAGTTGAATGAGTCTTGTGTCAAAGGGTGAGAGTAAACAGAACCAAAAGGGCTGGGACAATGCTCGAGACAACACTGGTGTTTAGGAAAATTCAGGTTAATAGTGAAGGAAGAATAAAGCATGTCAAGGAAGACTCATTCTTTGGGGAAAATGTAACTTTCATCCCTTCTAACCCCGACCGCATGCCCTCTGTTTACTATCGGCAACGCCCAAACAGCCTTTGGAGGAGCATGTCTTCACCAGCCTGACATCACTCGCTTCTGCCGGCGGACTTACCCGGTCGGTCGCATACACGACGTCAAACAGCCCGAGGACGGTGACGGAGATCCCCACGGCCGGACCATTGACCACGGCCACCAGAGGCTTCGGGAAGTCTATGAAACAGTTGACGAAATCCCTGCAGACACGGAAACAGACAAGCGTGTGGAGCTGTTTGCAACAGCTTCACCGAGGTACAAGCAGGGCCGGGGTCCGGAACGCGCCTCTCTGTGGGGGCTGGGGACGTTTCCACCTCCGGGCGCCTCCCCGGCCTGCAGCCTGCAATTCACCCAGGCCCCGTCTGCAGGGCACTGGAGGGGTGCCTGCAGGGGCCCCGGGGCCGGCCTCAGTCCAGATCCTGCGTCCTGGGCCTTCGGTCAGGGCCGTGAGCCAGCGGCCAACTCGGAGTCGGCACGGGCCGCGGGGTCCCGGCGTGCTGGGCAGCAGGGTGCTGGGCAGCAGGGCCCGTCTCCAGTCCCCTGCGCGCAGCGGAACCGGAGTCACCGCGAGGAACCAGACGCCCTTCCTGACGGCGGCCGGACAAGCACGCTTGTCGGAAGTCACAGCCGACCGCAGGGAACCAGTGTCTCTCTTTTCCGCAAGCTCAGACCCTGATGAACGGGCGAGCGCCCGGGGCAGACGGCCCCTCACCTCAGCAGGACCTCGCTGCTCCTGGCCATCTCCTCCGGGCCGCCGGCCGGCAGGTTCGTGAAGTTGGTCAGGTCGTTCCCGCTGCAGAAGTAGTCCCCGCTGCCTGCGAACAAAGCACGGCGCCACTCCCGCGCCCCGCGCCGGGCGCCTCGCGCGCTGGGCGAGAGCGCCGTGAGCCCGCCGCGTGCCCGCCCTCGCTGACCGGCCGCTGCACTAAGGACACGCGGACGAAGCAACGCGGCTGGGCCACGAAGGGACGCGAGCGCCGCAGCGGGGCTCTGATCCCATCTGCCGAGGCGGGGACAGCGGCACTGAGGCCTGAAGGGCGGACTGGGGAGGGGGGACGGGGGCGGGAACAGGGCGGGGTGTTCTCCGGAGCTGGCAGCGCGTGTGAGGCTCTGGGCAGGGTCACCCGGCGCTGGATGGGCCCAGAGAGGCACCATCACAAAAGGATGCGTTCAGCCTGCTCTTCTCGGTCCAAGACAGGTAAGTTAGAAGGGAAAGCAGAATTTAGGGAATCTACATGACATGAATTAGAAAGGCAAGTTTAATCGACATAATTATAACTCTACACCTTAACAATCAAGAGTGAATTTACTTTTAATTCTTAAAATTTTTAAATTTAAACATTTATTGTTATTACTTGACCAGGCTGTGTGGCCTATGGGATCTTAGTTTCCCTGACCACGGATTCAATCTGTGTGCCTGACACTGGGACCAGGGAGGGAGTGGACCACCAAGGATGTCCCTGAAGTTACTTTTTAAGTGTTTCTGGATGATATATAAAAAAAAAATTGGTCATTTTTTTTGCTTCTTAATCTTCAAGGTAGATATTTCAATATATATCTAGTATACATGAAATTTTAACAGATTCTAAAAAAAAATCAGAAAAACTGATCATCTCTGATTATAAGCTAGGAATTGATAACAGAACTGCAAAACAAACAAAAATCCTTTTTGAAAACTGAAGGACCTGTTATTACAATGCTTAGATATAGGAACAGGAATAGAATAGGAAACCAAAGTGAAGGGTATATAGAAAATAACTATGGAACAAGCATGTGAGCTAAGTCACGTCTGACTCTCTGTGACCCGTTGGACTGTAGCCCACTGGGCTCCTCTGTCTATGGAGAGTCTCCAGGCAGGAATACTGGAGTGAGTTGCCATGCCCTCCTGGAGGGGATCTTCCTAATCCAGAGGTCGAACAGGTATCTCTTCTGTCTCCTGCACTGGCAGGCAGGCTCTTTAACACTAGCGCCACCTGGGAAGCCCAGAGAATAAGCACCATTTCTCAGCACTTAATCTTTCGGTTTTCTTACTTGTAAAATACTAGTCATAATAGGGCCTAATCTCATAGAGTTACTGCAAGAAAGCTTAGAAGAGTTACAAATTAAGAAAGCTACCAAACAAATTAAAATGCTTAGCCCAGTGCTCAGCAAACATAAAGTATGATACACTTGTTGGCCGTTATGACCAGTTATTATGAAACTCAGCAGTTTCACTTCTACAGCATGGATATCTTTGCACATTTACTGAAAGATGGATGTCTGAGGATATTCCTTGCAGCATGATTTTAATAGCAAAAGAATAAGTACAATCCACCTGTTCACTGACAGGGGAATGATGACATAAATTATGGAGTCCTGAAACTTTCATACTTTGCAGTCCTGCAGAGGAAAACTTAGATGTGCAGGTGCTGACTGAGAACAAATTTTCAGGACATGCAGTTAGGACAGAAAGGTGGGTGTAGTATGTGTGTGTTATGTGTGTCCTCTTCTGTTTATAAAATGAGGGGCAGGGAGAACCACACACACACACAGGCAGTTTCTAGAAGGCTCAAGAAAAGCTGAGGTATCTTTAGGATGCAGGACTGGGGTTTCTAGCTTAGTTATTTGCCATTTCATAGTCTTTGGATTTTTAAGAAACGATGTGCCTGCATTGTACGTTTAGTTTAAAAAATGTTAACTAAAAAATCAGAACCTGTTCTTCTCCTGTACCCAGCCAGTGCTGCCTCTGGACTGCTCCTGGTGCCTTCCTTCTTCTAGGCACACACGTGGGATGCCAGAGCATCTTCGCGTCTTCCCTGCTTCACCCTTTCTCATTAGCTGTTAGGTATCTTTCTCCTCACCTCTCTCTCACTCTCTCTTTTTCACTAAAAGTGCTCTGATATATTATATATTTTACAAATTTCAATGAGAATTAAAATCACTCCTGGGAATTCCCTTGTGGTCCAGTGGTTAGGACTCTGTACTTTCACTGCCAAGGACCGGAGTTCAATCCCTGACTGGGGAACTAAGATCCCACAAGCTGCGTGATGCAGCCAAAAAAGAAGATAAATAAAATAAAATGACTCCTGCTTCTGCCACGCCAATCCACACAGCAGGAGCTCCCACTCCCCAAGTGCCTGTGTGAGCCCTGCCCTGCACTGCCTCATGTCACCATCTTGACCACTCTGCGAGGTTAGGAAGACACTGTCTTCTCCATTTAGGAAGCAGAATTCACCCACAAGTAGTAAGAAGTGAAGCTGGGGTTTAAACTCAAGTTGATCTGAGTCCAGAACCTTAGCCTTCACCGCTACATACATGCAAAGCCCCTACCAAGTTCAATCATCAAGTTCTCATCAGCCCAGGCCCACCAGCATCCGTGTTTTCCAATTATGCTCACAGTGGTGATATAATTGCTAATGTTTTATTTCTTAAACGTTTTTCTATATGGTTAGTCTCTACAGTTACACTTTTTAATGCTTTTGCAATACACAGTCTACAGGACGTTCTGTCATGTGGTTTATTATGGTCATTTAGAGGATTTAGAATGTTTTGGGAGATTCCTGTGTCAAAGTATGTGAACATTTTACATATTGTCAAATGCTGTCTTTTTAAAAGGTACCTAACACTTTTTAAAGTCATTTATGCTGCTGTCAGCTAGGGGCATTCATTCTACCGTGACCTTGTCAAAATTCAGTATAGTATAAAATTTTGCTAATTCAGACGAGCATTAATATAAACTGGTATCTCATCGTTTGTATTTGTGTTCTTGCTTATTACTCTGGTTGCATTTTCCTTGTTTCTTTGATGCCAAGACTTTCTCATACAAACTGTCTATTCATTTTACTTACCAATTTATCTAACAGGTTTAGCGCTTTTCTTACCAAATTGTACCTGCTTTTTACATGATAAAGATATCAGTCCTATGTCTTCCCATATTGTTTATGTATTTAAGAATTAGGGTATCTCAGCACTAGAAAGATGATAGAGCTTATTTATTCAATTCCCTTTCTAGGAGAAAATCCTCCCCTGCCCCCAAACAGAAATCTAATTAAGAAATCCAAGGAAATGTCTTACCTGTTAAAACAGTTATGGCTGACTCATCCTTGCTTGCAGCCTGAAGTGCAGCTATGATGTCATGATACATCTGCGTGAGAGAGGGAAGACGAGGAAAGGAGAAAACTGAAAACGATCATCCCCACCCAGTGGGTCCTCTCCACGTCGGTCTGCAAGCCCGCTCTTTGCAAAGTGCCAAACGCTTGCCTGGGCTGTATTTACAGAACCAAAAAGGATGCTGATACTCTACCGTTTTTGAGCGAAACAGAGGAGACAAGACAAGCAGGATGGACTTCCAGGCAGATGGTGTTACCTGAGTGGTGAGAGCATTTTTTTTGGTTGGACGGTTCAGCCTGATGGTGGTGATGCCGTCTTCGGAGGTCACCACCAGGCTATCGCTTCCCGGTTGCTTCCTGTCTGCTGCAGGGGCCTCTGGGCTGGGGGACTCAGAGGAAGCACTCAGCTTGGACACCAAGTCCACGTAGTTTTGTCGGGCAGCTTCCTAAAGAGAGATGGTGATTTCAGCCCAGTTAATGAACAAGCATTTTGAGATACTTCCTGTCCTAATAAGTACACCTGGCAATGAAGGTCCTGGTTGGATATAGGGACCTCTATCCCCAGAAGGCTCATCTTTATTATATCTTAATAGGGAGAAACACCCACCTCCCTTAGGAGCACAGTAAGTGAAATAAAAGCAGGATGGGAGTCCATGTACCTTGGACAGACTGCCAAGAGCATTCCATGCATCCCATTTGGTCTTATTGATAAAGTCCAGCATACCTGGTTTGGGCACGTTACAAGGTCCTTCAGTGGCCTATGAAAGGAGAGGGGCAATTACTGGTCAAAGGCACATGCAAACTGTACCTTAAACAGCTAAGATCCATAAAATGCACACTGGCATGATGGTGCCTTCCCCTCCCAGGTAGCTTCACAAGGCAGAGACTGGTCTGAACTTTCCTCTCCCTTGCCCTCTCTTTGATGCTGCCGCTAAAAATGTACAAACAGGAGAAAAAAAGACTGGAGAGCCAAAATATGCTATTATGGGTTATCAGTCCCTAAAGTTATAACTGCCTGCGTATGAACATAATGCAAGATCAGGGTTTGGGGAAATGCTTTCAAAAAAGTAATCGTTCGTTAGGTTTGCATTGATGGTTCAAGCAAACAATCTTTAAAGGAAACTAGCCAACAAACATTTAGAAAACATGCTATATCCTGAAAGCTCATTCAAAGGTACCACTCCCCACCAATTCCTCCCAAATCTATGGTGGTGGATGTCTGGTAAGTGAGCAACAGAGTTGCCCCTGGAGGGGGGCCGGGGTGGGGGTGGGCACCAGAGCCACCGGACCTTAAGACACTTAACTGAAGGACATGCAGCTGGAGGGGGGTAAGTGCAGTGTTTTGAGATTAAAAATATATATGCACTATTCTTTCCAGAAATGGCAACTTAAAACTCCATTTACTAACCATGCTTTTAATTTTCGTAATATAACTAGCTAAAAGAGAGAAGAAGAGAGAGGCTTTGAAAGACAAAGACGGTAAAGGAGGCTAAGATGGTCCGAAGAAAAAGACTGATTTCTCAAGAGTTAGCCATCGGGGATGCTAGAGGCAACACGGGCCGTAAGACTGCCCCCCACTTCTGACACATGGGTGTGAGACCAGGGGCTCCTGGAAGTGCTGACTCGGGGCAATGATGGCTCACAGGACACACTCTCCTCCTCTCGGTTACCAGTCATTGCAGGCAGGGTGGGGAAAAAAAGTGCGGACGTGAGTGTGCCCCGCCCGCACCGGCCACTGCAGAGTGAGGACTGTGTGCCCTCCCAGTCTCCGAACTGGCGTGTGACACACACAGAGTCCCGCTCACCAGGGAAGCTCACCCAGGCCTCCTCGGTGTTGAGAGTTTCCCTGGGGCTCGGCCACTTCTGAGTGATTCTCTGTAACTGCAGCCTCTGCTCCAAACCCCACTGTTACTACCTGGGGGGCCAGTCCCCTCTAAATCCCATCCTGAGACTCTCCAGGCAAACAAAGACTCGGTCTAGCATGCTTGGCATTTCAAGGGCTTAGAAGTTACCTCCCAGAAGCCAAGGGCGAGGGTCAGACCCCTGTGGGGCAAGGTTAAATTCTTTAATATACACACTAGTATCAAAGAGGGGCTCACAGGGATCACAGAAAGAAAAAGAGAGGACACAGGAGCCCAGAGGGTCTGACTTTCTGGATAGTTTT
Organism: Budorcas taxicolor; assembly: GCF_023091745.1. NCBI lineage: Eukaryota > Metazoa > Chordata > Mammalia > Artiodactyla > Bovidae > Budorcas > Budorcas taxicolor. Next base: position 10,680,678 of record NC_068920.1, read on the forward strand.
CAGACACTGTAACTGAAAACTCAAGTTTTGAAATGTTTTTATAAAGATTTTCAAATATATGTAAGAGTAGAATATTATAATGAACTCCCAATATTCAGCCCCCAAATTCAATTAACTCTCATTTTTGCTATATTTGCTTCAACCATCCTTTTCTTTTCCGTTTTGCTTAATTTTTTTAGAGAATGGCAAACACCACACCATTTTTCACTCCATGTACTTAGTATGCACTCCTAAAAAAAAAAAAATCAACTTTTCTTATATAACCATGATGCTATTAAGAACAGTTCGGCAGCCCACCAGGCTCCCCCATCCCTGGGATTCGCCAGGCAAGAACACTGGAGTGGGTTGCCATTTCCTTCTCCAATGCATGAAAGTGAAAAGTAAAAGTGAAGTCGCTCAGTTGTGTCCGACTCCTAGTGACCCCATGGACTGCAGCCCACCAGGCTCCCGGGTCCGTAGGATTTTCCAGGCAAGAGTACTGGAGTGGGGTGCCATCGCCTTCTAGGCGTCATCTAATACTCAATCCCTATTCAAGTTTCCCCAGCTGTCTCAAGGCCACTCTGACGGCTGGCTGTTGCTTGCTGTTTCGGTTGTTGTATCTTTGAAGTCTCTTTTACTCCGCTGTGATCCTAAGGAGTGACTATTTGCCTTAACAGCACTCTGAAATCTTATCTAATAAACTCTCACGCATACAGTCTTTAGAGGAAAGGCAGCGACGCACCTACACACTCAGGCTGCCTTCTCAGAGCAACAGACAGCGTGTCTATCTGAGGACCCATGTGCTCAAGATGCTTCTCTCTCAAACACCCGTGGCGCTTACCTGCTTGTAGAGTGCGTAGAGTTTCAGCTTCACCTCATTGCCAGGATCCTCCTTCAGGAGCTTCAACTGGCTCACCGCATTGTTAAAGTCCTTCTGGCTGGTTTGCATGGCGGGGCCACCCACGTGAAGCCCAAGGGCTGGGACCTGCAGGGGGCTGCAAACCGGCACGCGGGTTCCTAACTGTTTCCAATTCCTCCACGCCAAAACGCTACATTTCTCCAGTGATATTTTCCTCATTTTCCTCGCACTTGCCCTAGCCACCTGGCTGCGAATGGTTAGTGGTTTCCAAACCGGTCCCTAGATAAGAAATCCAGAGAGAAGCTAACTTCGGTAAGGAAGGCCCTCAGAGATAAAAGCAGCCAGAAGCCAGGGAGCCCAGAGGCAGGAAGTAAATGAGAGGCCTGGGAGGAGGCAGGGGGGCAGGAGCGCTGGGCAGGGTCTGAGGGCTGCCAAGCCTCTTGCGCAACTGAAGTTGTTTTAACCCACTTGATGATGGCAAAGAGCAAAAAAAATGTTCTTTTTAGAAGCAAAGCTGTTTTATGAGGGACCTCCCAGGTGGCTCCATGGCTAAGATGCTGCGCTCCCAATGGAGGGAGCCTGGGTCTGATCCCTCGTCAGGGAACTAGATCCCACACGGTGCAAGACCTGGTACAGCTGAAAACAAGCAAACAAAACTGGTGAAGGGACATTCAGACTGTAAATGCCCAGAGTTTGTGGGGATGATCTGAGTTTCAGCCTGGGTAGAGCTCCCCTCTGCTGATCTAAATAACTCTCCAAGACCTTGGGGGCACTAGTTCCTGCCATGGTGAAGGGGACTCTTATCAGTAGTGGTAAAAGCTAAACAGGGGCACCATGGAATCCGCCTGTCTGGCCACCCCAGCAAACTGCTCTAGCATCGAGACACTTTTATTTTGAGGCTGGCAGCTGGACATTATCTCTTGGAAAAGAGAAAGTTGCTCAGTCATGTCTGACTCTTTGCGACTCCTCAGGCCACAATACTGAAGTGGGTAGCCTTTCCCTTCTCCAGGAGGTCTTCCCAACCCACGGACTGAACCCAGGTCTTCTGCATTGTAGGTGGATTATTTTACCAGATGAGCGAGCCACAGGGGAAGCCCAGCTCTTGGATGGCAAAGTCAAAACTCTTTCCTGGCTTATTAAGAGACACTATCCTGTATACTTCTGGCTTGTGAAATGATTATACTTCCCGCCAGGAACCCGTGTCAAACAGAACACTCGACAAGACAGTCTCAACCTCTGAGCATAATGGCAACCCACTCCAGTATTCCTGCCCAGAGAATCCCATGGACAGAGGAGCCTAGAGGGCCACAATCAATGGGGTCGCAAAGAGTCGGACACGAGTGAGTGCACATGCACCCCACAGACAAAATGAGGATACCGAGGCCACGGGGGTAAAGCACGCGGGAAGAGCGCAGCGTCCCAAGGTCCGGAAACCGCGTCTTCAGCTGAACCTGCGTCCCTCTGGAACCAAGTTTCCTGACCGACTTTGTGAGTCGTCCTGCCCAAAATCCTGTCCCCTCTCTCGTCCCCTCTGACCTCAATGCTGGGCAAACAGCGCTATGAAACCACTCAGACCACTAAACCCACTGCTGCCGATACTATCGTTCTTGCACTAAAACTGCCGTTCTAAACAGCCCCCAAAACATGCAAACTCAGGCTATTTCTCCAGAGCAGGATAAGCCCACAGACCTCCAAGCCACGGACCACCTGGCCAGAGTCATAAACCAGAGACATCCAGTGATTACTCTCACCACTTCAATAATTAACTTCAGCTTCTCTGCTCTTCCCCCTTCTCCCCCCGGCAAAAACCCTGAGGGGGTTTCTGTGGCTGCTTCTCCCACTCCCTTGGGGTTCTGCAATAAATCCTTACTTTGCTGCCAGCTCCTGCTGCTGGAACTTGGTCTTCTGCTCCAAGGGCACAAGAAGAGCCTTTCGTTCTATGATGTAGTTACTGATTAACAAAGTATAAACTTTAATCAGGTCAATGCCTAACTGCTCAGCAAACATGTGCGTCCCAGCACACACACAGATAACAGGAGGGGAGAAGAATGGTAGGTTTTCAGAAGGAAAACTGGTTGGTGTTGCAGATAGCTCTTCTTTCCTAAGAGAGGTGGAGGACCTACCTGGGGGAATCTACTTGGCCTGGACGCTAGGCTGTGAAGCACCCTGAGCAGACACGCTCAGTCCTCACCTCCAGAAGTCTAAAGAGCCAGCAGCAGAGTGGGGACAGCAAGCGTGGCCAGGTAAGTCCTTTTTAAGCACACACTGTAAGCAGAGGGAAGGGAAAAGCATCACAGCACAGCAGTGAGGTCACAACAAACAATGGATGTTCACAGCAAAGACTCGCATCCAAGTTACAAATAAACCCCAAACATAACAAATGTATCACCTCCTCTGCAATAATGTAATTCTCAAAGAGTGAGCCCAAACTTTGAATTAAATGCCATTCAGTAAAATTAGCCTTCTGGTTTTACATTAGGCTTCCCTGGTGCCTCAGTGGTAAAGAATCTGCCTGCAATGCAGGAGACCCAGGTTTGATCCCTGGGTCGGGAAGAGCCCCTGGAGGAGGAAATGACAAACCACTTCAGTATTCTTGCCTGGAGAATCCAAGGACAGAGGAGCCTGGAGGGCTATAATCCACTGGGTCACAAAAGACTTAGCGACTAAAGGACACGTTTTATATTAACGGAATCATTTTTTTCCCCCCTAAAAAGGAAAAACTCTGAATCCTACACGAATCTGGCAGCTGGCAAGTTTCAAGTAGAAAACGAACAGAAAATTTGAAATGTCAATAAAGGCCGAAATGTGCTCCCCCCCAAATACGATACAAACGTATTTTTTTTAAAATCGAGTTTTAAAAACAATTACAAAGCACGACCGTTTAATACATAAACCGGGAACGTGCCTCTCCACGGAGGCGGCTGGCGCGCCGTGCGGTCTCCCCGTCGCCTGTGAGCCCCGGGTCCGGCCTCACGTGGGCCGCCGCGCGCCCCGCCAGAAGTCACCCGGAGGATGTCCTCCGCGAAGCACCCGAGTCACCCCCCGGACTGCGGGGCGGTCCTCTGGAAGGCCCGACCCGGCAGGCCGCGCACAAGTCTCCCCACCCGCCCGGGGCGGCGTCTCCGAGCCCGGCAGCGGCCGGCGGGGCGGGACCGGGCTTGGCGGGCCAGACCTCCTTCGGGCCCCGAGGACGGCGAGCGCGAGGCGGCCGCCTGAGGTCACGCTCCCCGGCCAGCCCGCGTGGCCCGCTGCGGCAGGAGGAGGAGACAGGCAGCGAGCTCCCGCGAGGACGCGGCGTCCAAGTGCGGCGCTGGGCCCGGCTCAGCACGTACCTGCGGAGAAACCCGGAGTACCAGCACCTGGCGAGCCGGCCGGCCATCCCCGCCATGGCCGCCCGAGGACAAGGGCGGGACTGCCCGGCAGGGCGCCGGGCCTGACACCATAGGTAGAAGCGAGGGCCGGGGGCGGGGCCGGGGCTCGGGGGCGGGGCCGGGCCGGGGCCTCGAGCCATAGGTAGAAGCGGGGGCCGGGGGCGGGGCCGGGGCCGGAGCCTGACGCCATAGGTAGAAGTAGAGGCAGGGGGCGGGGCGGGGAGGCGGGGCTTGACGCGATGCAGTTCAAGTTAGAGGCAGGGGGCAGGCAGGGGGCAGGCAGGGGGCAGGCAGGGGGCAGGCAGGGGGCAGGCAGGGGGCAGGCAGGGGGCAGGCAGGGGGCGGGCCGGGGGGGCGGGGCTTGACGCGATGCAGTTCAGTCGCTCAGTCATGTCGGACTCTCTGCGACCCCATGAACCGCACCACGCCAGGCCTCCCTGTCCATCGCCAACTCCCAGAGTTTACTCAAACTCGTGTCCTTGGAGTCAGTGATGCCATCCAACCATCCCATCCTCTGTCGTCCCCTTCTCCTCCTGCCCTCAAACTTTCCCAGCATCAGGGTCTTTTCAAATGAGTCAGCTCTTCGCATCAGGTGGCCAAAGTATTGCAGTTTCAGCTTCATCAGTCCTACCAATAAACAGACTGACCTCCTTTAGGATGGACTGGTTGAAACTCCTTGCAGTCCAAGGGACTCTCAAGAGTCTTCTCCAACACCACAGTTCAAAAGCATCAATTCTTCGGCGCTCAGCTTTCTTCACAGTCCAACTCTCACATCCCTACATGACCACTGGAAAAACCATAGCCTTGACTAGACGGACCTTTGTTGGCAAAGTAATGTCTTTGCTTTTCAACATGCTAAGTTGGTCATAACTTTTCTTCCAAGGAGTAAGCGTCTTTTTATTTCATGGCTGCAGTCACCATCTGCAGTGATTTTGGAGCCCCCAAAATAAAGTCTGACACCGTTTCCACTGTTTCTCCAGCTGTCTGCCGTGAAGTGATGGGACCGGATGCCATGATCTTCGTTTTCTGAATGTTGAGTTTTAAGCCAACTTTTTCACTCTCCTCTTTCACTTTCATCAAGAGGCTTTTTAGTTCTTCCTCACTTTCTGCCGTAAGGGTGGTGTCATCTGCATATCTGAAGTTATTGATATTTCTCCCAGCAATCTTGATTCCAGCTTGTGCTTCATTCAGCCCAGCATTTCTCATGATGTACTCTGGATAGAAGTTAAATAAGCAGGGTGACAATATACAGCCTTGACGCACTCCTTTTCCTATTTGGAACCAGTCTGTCGTTCCATGTCCAGTTCTCACTGTTTCTTCCTGAACTGCATACAGGTTTCTCAAGAGGCAGGTCAGGGGATCTGATATCCCCATCTCTTGAAGAATTTTCCAGTTTATTGTGATTGACACAGTCAAAGGCTTTGGCATAGTCAGTAAAGCAGAAATAGATGTTTTTTTTGAACTCTCTTGTTTTTTCGATGATCCAGTAGATGTTGGCAATTTGATCTCTGGTTCCTCTGCCTTTTCTGAAACCAGCTTGAACATCTGGAAGTTCACTGTTTGTTGAAGTTCACGTATTGTTGAAGCCTGGCTTGGAGAATTTTGAGCATTACTTTGCTAGTGCGTGGGATGAGTGCAATTGTGCGGTAGTTTGAGCGTTCCTTGGCATTGCCTTTCTTAGGGATTGAAATGAATGAAAACTGATCTTTTCCAGTCCTGTGGCCACTGCTGAGTTTTCCAAATTTGCTGACATATTGAGTGCAGCACTTTCACAGCATCATCTTTCAGGATTTGAAACAGCTCAACTGGAATTCCATCACCTCCAGTAGCTTTGTTCGTAGTGATGCTTTCTAAGGCCCGCTTGACTTCACATTCCAGGATGTCTGGCTCTAGATTAGTGATCACATCATCGTGATGATCTGGGTCGTGAAGATCTTTTTTGTACAGTTCTTCTGTGTATTCTTGCCACCTCTTCTTAATATCTTCTGCTTCTGTTAGGTCCCTACCATTTCTGTCCTTTATTGAGCCCATCTTTGCATGAAATGTTCCCTTGGTATCTCTGATTTTCTTGAAGAGATCTCTAGTCTTTCCCATTCTGTTGTCTTCCTCTATTTATTTGCATTGATCACTGAGGAAGACTTTCTTCCTGAATATAAAATATAACCAATTTAAATATCCTAATAATTTTTGAAAATCATTTAGTTTTTAAGGAATCAGTTTGAATTTGTATTTTTTGTGGTTTAATAATATTTCTTTGTAATATATATCCTAAATAGGTATATGGTTCCTGCTCTTGTAATTTATCAACAGCAATATGTAACCCTTATTCTTTTAATTTAACCTCTGTATTTAAGAAAATACGTTGAAGTTCCTCAGCAGAAGAAGAAGCTAAAAGAATGTCATCCATATAATGGATAATATAGGCATCAGGGAACTGTTTTCTAATAAATTCAAGTGGTTGGGAGACATACAATTGACATAATATAGGACTGTTAATCATAAGGGACTTGATTGAGGTCATACCTGAATGGTCTAGTGGTTTTCCCTACTTTCTTCAATTTCAGTCTGAATTTGGCACTAAGGAGCTCATGATCTGAGCCATAGATAGCTTCCGGTCTTGTTTTTGCTGACTATATAGAGCTTCTCCATCTTTGGCTGCAAAGAATATAATCAATCTGATTTCGGTGTTGACCATCTGGTGATGTCCATGTGTAGAGTCTTCTCTTGTGTTGTTGGAAGAGGGTGTTTGCTATGACCAGTGCATTCTCTTGGCAAAACTCTATTAGCCTTTGCCCTGCTTCATTCCATATTCCAAGGCCAAATTTGCCTGTTACTCCAGGTGTTTCTTGACTTCCTACTTTTGCATTCCAGTCCCCTATAATGAAAAGGACATCTTTTCTGGGTGTTAGTTCTAAAAGGTCTTGTAGGTCTTCATAGACCACTCAACTTCAGCTTCTTCAGTGTTACTGGTTGGGGCATAGACTTGGATTACTGTGATATTGAATGGTTTGCCTTGGAAACGAACAGAGATCATTCTGTCGTTTTTGAGATTGCATCCAAATACTGCATCTCGGACTCTTTTGTTGACCATGATGGCTACTCCATTTCTTCTAAGGGATTCCTGCCCGCAGTAGTAGATACAATGGTCATCTGAGTTAAATTCACCCATTCCAGTCCATTTTAGTTTGCTGATTACTAGAATGTCGACGTTCACCCTTGCCATCTCTTGTTTGACCACTTCCAATTTGCCTTGATTCATGGACCTAACATTCCAGGTTCCTATGCAATATTGCTCTTTACAGCATCGGACCTTGCTTCTATCGCCAGTCACATCCACAACTGGCTGTTGTTTTTGCTTTGGCTCCATCCCTTCATTCTTTCTGGAGTTATTTCTGTACTGATCTCCAGTAGCATATTGGGGACCTAATGACCTGGGGAGTTCCTCTTTCAGTGTCCTATCATTTTGCCTTTTCATACTGTTCAGGGGGTTCTCAAGGCAAGAATACTGAAGTGGTTTGCCATTCCCTTCTCCACTGGACTCACATTCTGTCAGACCTCTCCACCATGACCCGCCCGTCTTGGGTTGCCCTGCACGCATGGCTTGGTTTCATTGAGTTAGACAAGGCTGTGGTCCTAGTGTGATCAGATTGGCTAGTTTTCTGTGATTATGGTTTCAGTGTGTCTGGCCTCTGATGCCCTCTTGCAACACCTACTGTCTTACTTGGGTTTCTCTTACCTTGGACGTGGGGCATCTCTTCAGGGCTGCTCCAGCAAAGCGCAGCCGCTGCTCCTTACCTTGGACGAGGGGTATCTCCTCACTGCCACCCTTCCTGACCTTCAACGTGGGATGGCTCCTCTAGGCCCTCCTGCACCCGCGCAGCCACCGTTCCTTGGATGTGGGGTTGCTCCTCTCGGCCGCCGCCCCTGGCCTCGAATGGGGTAGGGGGATAGCTTCTTCCGGCTGCCGCCCCTGGCCTCGGGCATGGGGTTGCTCCTCTTGGCCGCCGGCCCTCGGGCATGGAGTCCTCCCGGCTTCTGCCCCTGACCTCGGACATGGGGTAGCTCCTCTCGGCTGCGCTTGTGCGCCGTTGCAGCCACCCGCGCTTGTGCAAAGCAAAGGAGAAAAGGAAAGATATAAGCATCTGAATGAAGAGTTCCAAAGAATAGCAAGGAGAGATAAGAAAGCCTTCCTCAGCGATCAATGCAAAGAAATAGAGGAAAACAACATAATGGGAAAGACTAGTGATCTCTTCAAGAAAATTAGAGATACCAAGGGAACATTTAATGCAAAGATGGGCTCTACGAAGGACAGAAATGGTAGGGACCTAACAGAAGCAGAAGATATTAAGAACAGGTGGCAAGAATACACGGAAGAACTGTACAAAAAAGATCTTCAAGACCCAGATAATCATGAAGAGGTGATCACTCACACTCACCTAGAGCCAGACATCCTGGAATGTGAAGTCAGATGGGCCTTAGGAAGCATCACTATGAACAAAGCTAGTGGAGGTGATGGAATTCCAGTTGAGCTATTTCAATTCCTAAAAGATGATGCTGTGAAAGTGCTGCACTCAATATGTCAGCAAATTTGGAAAACTCAGCAGTGGCCACAGGACTGGAAAAGGTCAATTTTCATTCCAATCCCAAAGAAAGGCAATGTCAAAGAATGCTCAAACTACCGCACAATTGTACTCATCTCACACGCTAGTAAAATAATGCTCAAAATTCTCCTGATGTTGAAGCTGAAACTCCAATACTTTGGCCACCTCATGCGAAGAGTTGACTCGTTGGAAAAGACTCTGATGCTGGGAGGGATTGGGGGCAGGAGGAGAAGGGGACAACAGAGGGTGAGATGGCTGGATGACAGCACTGACCCGATGGAAGTGAGTTTGAGTGAACTCCAGGAGTTGGTGATGGACAGGGAGGCCTGGCGTGCTGCAATTCATGGGGTCGCAAAGAGTCGGACACGACTGAGCGACTGAACTGAACTGAGGACTATTAAGCATTCTTTGTGGCCATACCTTCCAGTAATATTGAGACACTGGGTTTTTTTTTATTATCAATTGATGGTACAGTAAAAGCAAAATGGATAGCATCAGATTCTTGTAGAGGAATAGTATAGAAACAATCTTTAAGGTCAATGATTTTTATTTTCCAACTTTGTGGTATCATAGAGGGTGACGGAATGCCTGGCTGTAAAGCACCCATAGGTTCAATTATAGCATTAATTTTTCTTAAATCAGTTAACATTCTTCATTTTCCTGATTTCTTCTTAATACAAAGACAGGAGAATTCCAAGACTAGTAGTTGAGGCAATATGATTAAGAGATAATTGTTCCTCTACTAGCTGTTCAAGGGCCTGTAACTGTTCATGTGGTAGGGGCCACTGCTCTGTCCAAATAGGCTCATCAGATTTCCATGTCAATTTAAGTGCTGTTTTTTGTTGTTCAGCAGTGGCCCTCACTAAAAAGCCTGTGTATTTTGAACAGCATTATATCCCATATTTGCCATAGTTTGTTTAGCTTGAGAAGATATGGTAGGAATTGTTACAGAAGCTCCCCATTGCATCAGTAGATCTCGTCCCCATAAATTAATAGGGATATCTGCAAGTAAAGGTTGGAAAGTTGCCGGTTGTTGTTCAAGACCTGAATAGTTCAAAATACTAGTACTTTTTTGAATATTTTGCATAGTTCCAATTCCAGTTAACATAATAGGAACATCTGTTAAAGTCCAAGAAATTGGCCATGCTTTTTAGATATTATAGAAACATCAGCTCCAGTATCTACAAGTCCTAAAAATTGCTTATTATTAATATATACAGATAATGTGGGTCCAGAATTGAGAGAGTTATTTCCTAGGCAGGTTGATAAGAAGTCTGGGGGTCCCCAAGGAGAGAGGGGTCTGTAATTCTCAAGGAGAAAGAAAGGACAAACATTTTTTCTCTCTACATTCCTTAGGCTTATATAACAATAATGTATCCTGCCTGAGGACAGTCTCTGCATTAAACCCTCTGTCCAGTCCTGTTATCTTACAGTGTAAATTATGGGATTTGGTCTAGTGAGGTCTTCACAACCTCCAGACATTCTTTTGATTCACTGTAACAACTAATTGGAGAGTATATAACTCCATTGCTAATACTAGCAAGGGAGTACTCTTTCTGTCCCTTCTGATGCCTATGTCAGAAGCTTTCTCTATCTCCTTATTACTTTAATAAAACTTCATTACACAAAAGCTCTGAGCGATCAAGCCTCATCTCTGGCCCCGGATTGAATTCCTCTCCTCCAGAGGCCAAGAATCCCAGCGTCTTTTTGTGGATCAGCAACAACCTTTCAGAATCAGGTACAAAAGTTTGCCAATATACCTGTTTTCCTCCAGTTCTTTTAATATGAGATTTACTAGTAGTGATATAAGGTAATAATAACAATTGAGCTATACAATCTCCTTTTATTATTTGATAAGGATACTCTGTTTTCATCATAATAGAAAATTTGCCCTCATAATCTTCACCTATAATCCCCATTAAGGCTTGAACTCCCTTACTTGTTAAACTACTGTGTCCTAATAATAATCCCACACTTCCTTTAGGTATTGGACCTTTAATTCCAGTAGGGATTTTATAAATTTCCATAGCTAGCATAAGAATTAAATTATCATTGGCGGGGATATCTAGTGCTGAGCTCCCAGATGTTGCAGGAAGGAAGTTGGCAATGCAGGTGTATGGTTTGGAGGAGGTTGCTGTTTACTGGCTGGGTACACAAAAGGAACAGCGTTCCAGGTTTGTTGAGAGCTCATATTGTTTGATGGGCCCTGAGTGGGGCCCTTCTTCCAGTTTCCCAACAAAGGGGATCCATTTTTATGACATTTAGATCTATACTGATTAGCCCCATGATGGCCTTTATTACAGCGGGGGCATAATCCAGGTGTCTTTTCACTTTGTAGGAGCAGGCTTATTAGGTGTATTTTTATTAGTCTTGCAATTTTTCTGCACATGTCCTCTCTTACCACAACTAAAACGTTTAACCTGCTGATTCGCTTGTTGGTTCAAGCCTGTAATGGCCTGAGCCAACGGTTGCATCTTATAGGGTTCTAATCCAATATCATGACAAGCCTTAATATAATCCTCTAGAGGCTTTTCTTGTGCTTTGAGAGGCTGTAAAACCTTTTGACATTCTGAATTTGCATTATCATAGACAAGCATCGGTAATAACATAGCAGATAATTCAGTTTGAGCAACAGTTCTCACCAAATTTTGTTTTAATTGGGTGATAAAATCAGTATAAGTTTCTCCATTAGATTGTTTTACATTAACAGAAGAAGGATGAGACTGTCCCAGGGGGCTAACCTTTCCCCATTCTCTAAGACAAATAAATCTGATTTGACTTATAAGTTGATCATCGAATCGTAGTTGTCTCTGAACCCCTGGATACGCCCCTGACCCCATTGATTGCTCCACAGTAATATTAAGAAGAAGATTAGTCGCTGTATTTCTTTGAGCCTGTTGAGAGGCTTCATCTTGCCACCATGTTCGAGACTGTAAAAATTCCGAAGTGGATAAGCAAGTTCTAGCGATCATTTCCCAATCATATGGAATGAGTCGTTCAGACTGAGCCAAGCCCTGAATAAGACCTGTGGTGTAAGGGGATGAAGCTCCATATCGCATGCATGCCTGTTTAATCTCCTTATTAGTTCTAAAAGAGAGAGGCGTATGCTCAAATTGTACCCTGGCTTGTGGAAGCTGAGCATTACGGGGCACCTCAGTCATGATAACAGGCAAAACCAAAGCATCAGGGTCACCTTCTCGCCTTGCTGTTCCTACCGCTTGTTGAAAAGATGAGAGAGCTGGCGTAGATGTCTTCGGAATTGTGACCTCGGCTCTAAATACCCCATCATCCCATGGTGTATCGGGATCTAGTGGAGGAGGTTTCTGAACTAGAGGGGGCTCCGGCCAAGGAGCCGAAGGCTGTAAGACTGGTGATAAAGGGAAAGCTTCAGGATGTTGCTCAGTACCACAGTTAACATGGGATTTAGAACTCAAAAACTGAGCCTCTCTCTCCCCTTCCAAAGGATTATATATTTCCCTTTATCCAGATTTTCATAAACATGAGGCTGCTGGACAGGCGAAGGCGATTCCTGGGATGCAGGAAGAGAAGGAGTATCAGATTCTGAATCGGAAGAGTCAGACCATTCAGATCGTAAAAGAGCCAAAGTGGTATAAATAAGGTAACATGGAGACCACACACTTAGAGGAATGGGGTCCCAGACTGGGAGGCTGGACGCAAACCACACGTCACTGCTTTCCACTCGTTAAGACACAAAGTTCCTTTTTCTGGGTCCAACCAGTGACAGTGCTTATGAATGCCTGAAACAATTCCTGAAAATTCTGTTCCTTCACTTTCACTCCAGAGCTACACAGTAAGGTTTTTAGAAGTACGATATAGTCAGCGTGCTTAGAAGGAGATTGCCCCGTTGTGTCCCTGATTGACAAATCCAGGGGGGTGTACTCACCAAGTACTTTCACTGTCCTCTGATCTCTCGGCTGGAATTCCCTGCATCTTCTGGCGCTGTGTCGAAAAAGAGCCTCGAACACTCCGTGCACCCTCAGGTCCCTGCTCGGGCATCAAATGTCGGGACCAGCCCAACAACGAACTGACCCGAGAGAGCAGTGCCGCAGAAGAGTAAGGAGAAAGAAGACTCGGAAATAAAGTGGGGATCAGAGGGCTGATGCCATCCACAGGCAAAAGCCCAGACCCTATTCCTTGCATGGCTTTTACTGTGAACATCTGCGTCCTTGTTCGTTCTCTAGAGATATCTGTTCTTTACAATCTCAGATCAGGGATAAAGATATGCAATGCACAGTCCTCAATGTCAAACTTTCAGGCCATTCAGGACTGTTTAGCCTTTTGGCCAGTGACACCCTTTCTCAGCAATTCCCTCAAGGCTCTGGTTAGGGGAAGAGTCACTAATGGTTTTCCATCAGTCACCCAGCCCTTCAGCTGGGAGTGATGAGAAAGTCATTCTTATTTTTCAAAGCAGCCCCGTTAATTATAGTACAGGCCTGTGCATAGCATATTCCCTTCATTTACCCTGCCATGTTCTCGAGTGACATGCAGCCTGGTTGGAAGCGCTCGCCTCTCAGAGCAGGTCTGAGCTGGGCACTAGGGGCAGAGGAAGGGCAGAGAGCCTGCAGGCAGGTGGCCATGGCTGCCTGGCTTCCTCCTCCTCACTTTCTGCTCCAGAAAGTGGCAGGTTCCGGAAACCATCCAGAACTGGGGCAAGGAGGCACTGACTGCAGGTCCTGGGGGTGGAAAATTTGGACCACAAGGGGCTTTTCAGGTGGCGCTCGTGGTAAAGAACCCGCCTGCCGTTGCAGGAGATGTTAGAGACCTGGGTTCCATCGCTGGGTTGAGACGATCCCCTGGAGAAGGAAATGGCAACCCACTCCAGGATTCTTGCCTGGAGAATCCCAAGGACAGATGAGCCTGGCGGGCTACAGTCCGTGGGGTTGCAAAGAGTCGGACACGACTGAAGCGACTTAGCGTGCGCACGCCCGCTGAAGAGTGTTCACTAGAAAAGCAGAGCCAGCAGGACACGCGTATGCATGGAGCACAGGCTTAAGGAAGCGGCTTCTGCGACTGTGAAGCTTCTTGAGCTCGATATTTGCAAGGCGGGCTGGAAGCTGGAGGCCTTGGAAAGTGTGTCCGTCTGATGCAGGGGCAGTCACAGGCAGGATTCCTTCTTGTTCTGGGGATGTATTCAGGCCTTCACCTGATCTGATGAGGCCCACCCACATTATGGAGGGCAATCTGCTTTACTCAAAATCTAGTGATTTCAATGCTAATCTTATCCAAAAGTCTCCTACACAGAAACATCCAGAATAATGTTTGACCACACACCTGGACACTATGGCCCAGCCATGCTGACAGATAAAATTAGCTGTCGCAGCTGGCACCAGGAAGCACTCAGAACCTGTGTTCAGCAGTCACTGTTGGACAGTTGTGGGCTTTCAGCTCGAGAGTCACTGGCCGTCATCAGGAGCAGGCTGCCGTCTGAGGCCAGGGCGGCAGGAAGACTGCCTTCCCCGTGCGTGTGCTCTGCACAGCAGCCACGGCACAGGCGATACCGTCACAGCACATCTCCCAGGACAGGCTCCACCGTGGCTTCCTGGAGATGGCCCACAGGAATGCGTGTGTCCACGAACATGTAGACATGGGGACTGGCCTCTGGGTCCAGGGCCGGAGAACAGCAGGGCCAGAGGCAGGACCTGAGAGAGTGCCCAGCTTCTTGCCCGCAGTGTACTCCCGGCTGCTCTGGGTCCAGGCCCACGATGGTCATGAGATGACCCAGGTTCACTGAGCAACCTGGCTCTGTATCAGGTTATGTTTGCAGCAATTTGCTCTTTATGCAGCTATTCCATCAACTCTCTTCAGTGTGTGTAGCAATGTGATATATATATGTGTGTGAATATAGATACACTGACTGAATTGAAACTAAAATGAATCATGCTGGAGGAATTGGTGTGGCTAATCTCATGTCTGAAATAACTCACTGTCCTCATTTCCATGTTCAGCCAGCCAAGCCCTGGAGCTCTGCCCCTTCACCTCCCAGGCCCTCCCACCTCTCCCTCCCACCTTGCCCCTTATCACTCTTTACCTGGATCCCACAGTGGTTTCTTAAGAGGTCCACCTCCACCAGGGGCAGCCTCCCAGCCAGCTCCAGCTCTGGCAGGGAGCTTTTTATTTTTTTTTAATCAGAAAATGATTTAATGCTTTTTCTTTCAATAACTAAACCTGAATAAATTTCAATTTAATTTAATCTCTTAAAATATTATCAGAAACTAATCTTTACACTGTTTCAGTTCCATTAGTTTATAAAGTTTCACACCTCACTGGTAAATGCATTTTTATTTTAAAAATCATATATTTTACTCATCAGTTACATGATTAAATATTATTATACAGCAGTTTTTTTTTCCAGTTTTGCTTTTTAAAATTTAATTAATTACTTTATTTCAATAGGAGGCTAATTATAATATTGTGGTGATTTTTGCCACACATCGACATGAGTCAACCACAGGTGTACATGCATCTCCCCTGTATCCTGAGCCCCCCACCCACCTCCCTCCCCACCCCATCCCTCTGGGTTGTCCCAGGCAGGGAGTTTTTTAAAATGCAAATCCCATCAAGTCTCAAACCTCAGACCTTCCAGGGGTTCTCCAGACTGTCAGGATAAAGCTCAGACTGGGAGATTCTTTTGTGGTATCACCTACTTCTGACCTTTGGCTCCAATAAACAAGCAGCCATGTCTTTGTAAGAATGCCGAGCTCTCCCCTTCCTCCCCATAGCTAATTTCCGCCCTGCATACCGGTCTTCTCTTGTTTAATGATCGGCACCTTTTCCTGCTTATTCTGCAGGGGATGTTCCCTCTCCACACTTATGTGCAGGAGTGTCCATCTGCCTGTTAAGGGCTCTGCCCTCTCCTGGTCCCGAGGAGCACGTGGGACTCAGGCTGGGCCCCTGGACACTCATCTCAGGACCTGGAACGTGACTGGCGTGCCTCAAGGAGGGGCAGGAAATGCTAGGAGCTCTTCCCCAGCTTTGAAGCGCTGACTGATGCTCAGTAAGTCCTGGCTGGACCCCTGGGCCCTGCGTCTGCTCTGCCCTCGTCTTTCCCAATCTGTCTTCAGATCGTCCCTAATGTGGCCTCCTTTTGCTGGCATTGGCCAGTCAGATTCTGGTCTTGCAACTGCCAACTACAAACTGGCATGTACCAAGAGCGTTGCCAACCACTGAACAGCAAAGGCCTTTGCCCTCTGCCTCTAGGGAGATTGAACCCTGTGCTTCTATAGCTGTTTGCCTTCCATAAATCCTTGAGAAAGTTCAGGGTGGAGTGATGCACTCTGCTCCAGGGAATCTGGTGGGACAGGTCTTTAGATCATTGGATGTTTCTGGGAACAGATTTTATGATCTCAGTCCTTGCATTTTAACAACATAAGAGAAGACTCTACACATGGACATCACCAGATGGTCAACCCCGAAATCAGATTGATTATATTCTTTGCAGCCAAAGATGGAGAAGCTCTATACAGTCAACAAAAACAAGACCAGGAGCTGACTGTGGCTCAGATCATGAACTCCTTATTACCAAATTCAGACTCAAATTGAAGAAAGTAGGGGAAACCGCTAGACCATTCAGGTATGACCTAAATCAAATCCCTTATGATTATACAGTGGAAGTGAGAAATAGATTTAAGGGCCTAGATCTGATAGATAGAGTGCCTGATGAACTATGGAATGAGGTTCGTGACATTGTACAGGAGACAGGGATCAAGACCATCCCCATGGAAAAGAAATGCAAAAAAGCAAAATGGCTGTCTGGGGAGGCCTTACAAATAGCTGTGAAAAGAAGAGAGGAGAAAAGCAAAGGAGAGAAGGAAAGATATAAGCATCTGAATGCAGAGTTCCAAAGAATAGCAAGGAGAGATAAGAAAGCCTTCTTCAGCGATCCATGCAAAGAAATAGAGGAAAACAACAGAATGGGAAAGACTAGAGATCCCTTCAAGAAAATTAGAGATACCAAGGGAACATTTCATGCAAAGATGGGCTTGATAAAGGACAAAAATGGTATGGACATAATAGAAGCAGAAGATATTAAGAAGAGGTGGCAAGAATACATGGAAGAACTGTACAAAAAAGATCTTCATGACCCAGATAATCATGATGATGTGATCACTCACCTAGAGCCAGACATCCTGGAATGTGAAGTCAAGTGGGCCTTAGAAAGCATCACTACGAACAAAGCTAGTGGAGGTGATGGAGTTCAAGTTGAGCTGTTTCAAATCCTGAAAGATGATGCTGTGAAAGTGCTGCACTCAATATGCCAGCAAATTTGGAAAACTCAGCAGTGGCCACAGGACTGGAAAAGGTCAGTTTTCATGCCAATTCCAAAGAAAGGCAATGCCAAAGAATGCTCAAACTACCGCACAACTGCACTCATCTCACATGCTAGTAAAGTAACGCTCAAAATTCTCCAAGCCAGGCTTCAGCAATATGTGAACTGTGAACTCCCTGATGTTCAAGCTGGTTTTAGAAAAGGCATAGGAACCAGAGATCAAATTGCCAACATCCACTGGATCATGGAAAAAGCAAGAGAGTTCCAGAAAAACATCTATTTCTGCTTTATTGACTATGCCCAGTCCTTTGACTGTGTGGATCACAATAAACTGTGGAAAATTCTGAAAGAGATGGGAATACCAGACCACCTGACCTGCCTCTTGAGAAATCTGTATGCAGGTCAGGAAGCACCAGTTAGAACTGGACATGGAACAACAGACGGGTTCCAAATAGGCAAAGGAGTACATCAAGGCTGTATATTGTCACCCTGCTTATTTAACTTATATGCAGAGTACATCATGTGAAACGTTGGGCTGGAAGAAGCATAAGCTGGAATCAAGATTGCCGGGAGAAATTTCAGTAACCTCAGATATGCAGATGACACCACCCTTATGGCAGAAAGTGAAGAGGAACTAAAAAGCCTCTTGATGGAAGTGAAAGAGGAGAGCGAAAAAGTTGGTTTAAAGCTCAACATTCAGAAAACTAAGATCATGGCATCTGGTCCCATTGCTTCATGGGAAATAGATGGGGAAACAGTGGAAACAGTGACAGACTTTATTTTTGTGGGGCTCTAAAATAACTGCAGGTGGCGACTGCAACCATGAAATTAAAAGACACTTGCTCCTTGAAGAACCAGCTCTGAGTAACCTAGATAGCATATTGAAAAGCAGAGATATTACTTTGCCAACTAAGGTCCATCTAGTCAAAGCTGTGGTTTTTCCAGTAGTCATGTATGGATGTGAGAGTTGGACTGTAAAGAAAGCTGAGCGCAGAAGAATTGATGCTTTTGAACTGTGGTGTTGGAGAAGACTCTTGAGAGTCCCCTGGACTGCAAGGAGATCCAACCAGTCCATCCTAAAGGAAATCGGTCCTGAATATTCATTGGATGGACTGATGCTGAAGCTGAAGCTCCAATACTTTGGCCACCTGATGCGAAGAACTGACTCATCTGAAAAGACCCTGATCCTTGGGAAAGACTGAAGGCAGGAGGAGAAGGGGACGACAGAGGATGAGATGGTTGGATGGCATCACTGACTCCAAGGACATGAGTTTGAGTAAACTCTGGGAGTTGGTGATGGACAGGGAGGCCTGGCGTGCTGCAGTCCATGGGGCCGCAAAGAGTCGGACACGACTGAGCGACTGAAGTGAATAAGCTTGTCTCCTACACGTGTATTTCTTACTTATTTTTAATTGCATTTATTTTCTGTTATTATTTTAGAAAGATTTATCTCCCTCTGTGCTGGGTCTTTGATGCTGCGCTGGGACTTTCTCCAGGCACAGCGAGCAGGGGCCGCCCTCCCCGCGGGGGCTTCTCTCGCTGCAGAGCATGGGCCTGGGGATGCCGTTCCAGTCGCCGTGGCTCCCGGCTCTAGGGCTCAGGCTGAGTACTTGTGTCACCCGGGCTTAGTTCCTCTGTGGAATGTGGGGTCTTCCTGGTTCCCCCTTGTGGGCAGGCGGCTTCTTAACCAGCGGATCACCAGGGCAGTCCCTACGATGCATTCTGACATCAGGCAGAGTTGGCGCTTCCCTTGCGGCGTTGTTTCGGCTGTTCCTACCCCCTATTCCTTCAGCCTATTGCACCCTGTCATAGCTCCCGGGGGCTGTCCTAGTCCTGGGAGAGTGCCAGGCCTGGTTCCATCCCCGTGTGCTCCTAACCACTCAGAGGCAGAGGCGCAGCCTCCGCCCTGCCGCCAGCTCCCTGCTCAAGGAGTGCCTGGGTCCCCCTGTGTCCAGGAGGAGACAGGAGGCAGCAGGGAGCTGTCCTTCCCGCAGCCTGGACGAAGGCGCTGCAGGGAGGTGGAGGAGCCGGCGTCCAGACGGAAAGATGTGTACAGAATGTGCTCCAAGTTTGCAAGTTCTGAACGCTGGAGGCATAAAGACATGTTTGTTTGGGAACCAGTGGTGGATTGCAGGGGCAAAGAGTGGGGGAAGTTCCCATGGCTTTTCTCTGCCGTTCTTTCATAGTCATAGAATTTGATTGAAATGGGAGTTTCTTGGCAGGTTCTGAAGGAGAGAGAGATACAAGGTTGTTATTTCAGGCGGCCAGGAATCTTCTGGGTTATATGGGGTTTTTTTCTTTAGGGATTAGAAAATACTTCATAAATACTAAGTTGCCAGACAGTCACAAATCCTTGTGTAGATTTGGAAACAAATTTACAAATAAACAAAATAAATTAAAAAAACAAATAAAACAAATGGTTTGAGAGGAATGCACAGGGCCCTCTACCCACACCCACCCCCCTCCAAGAGAAACAGCGAGTCACAGGGGGAGTCTTCCTTGGGCCCGGGGGGTATTGATGGGGGGCCCCGGAGCTCCCACCCAAGGAACACCGCCATTCACATTCTTCCAGATGCTGAAGTCAAGAAGGGTCTTGCTAGCAGCTAGATTGATGCTCCTTTTGGGAAAGAAATCCTGCAACCTCTCTAGGTAATCCTGTTCAGATAAAAATATGTGCTCATTTTCTTCTAGAAAAATCTTTTAATTTATGTACAAATACACACTTTGATGTAAAGTTACACATTTACAAATTGTTTTTCAGGCGACAGAAGAAAGAGTCATTGACCACGGGGGTGGGGAGCCCTGCGCCGCTGGGAGAACAGAGATGGGGTCACAGAGGGCAAGGGAGGGGAGCGAGGCGGGAGCTGACGTCCTGAGCGCTCCCGGTCGCCAGGAGGCCTGGGTTCCAGATTTGACTCCAGCTCGAGGCCCAGACAGAACAGGCAGGAGCAGCGAGGCTGATGGCTCAGGTTAGCAAAGGATGCCACCTGCTGATGAAGACACCAGTCAACACTGCTCTCAGCAGAAACTGAGCCACACCCCATGACCTCTTCATCTCTTTTTTTGAGAATTCTTTTATTCTTCTGCAGTATCCACCCTCAGAAGCAAAAACACAGAGATGAAAACTTGAGGTCTGCTCGTGGAACCATGAACTCCGTGAATTCTCTTTCCCTGAAAAGAAGAAGATTCAGAGAAAGACGGGTCTAAACCCGGCTCTGCTCCCTGGTCCTTGTGAGACCCCAGCCAAGCTCTGTAACCCCAGCACTGGTTCACTTATCTGTAAAACAGGGACAAGAGTTCACTCAGTCGTGTCTGACTCTCCGCGACCCCATGAACTGTAGCCCGCCAGGCTCCTCTGTCCATGGGATTCTCCAGGCAAGGGTATTGGAGTGGGTTGCCATTTCCTTCTCCAGGGGGTCTTCCCAACCCAGGGATTGAACCCAGGTCTCCTGCATTGCAGGCAGACGCTTTATCCTCTGAGCCACCAGGGAAGCCAGTAATTACTATAATTATATATAATGTACAGTTCTATATATGAAATTATCAAGCATAAATGTTAAATGCGATTATATCATACATATAATTTATAGATGCAATTAGAAAACAAAATGTTATTTAAAATAATTATATATACATGCCCAATCATTAGGTCATGTCTGACTCTGGGACCCCATGGACTGCAGCCCTCCTCTGTCCACGGGATTTCCCAGGCAAGACTACTGGAATGGGTTGTCATTTCCTCCTCCAGGGTATCTTCCTGACTCAGGGGTCGAACCCACAGCTCTTGCATCTCCTGTGTTGGCAAATGGGGTTCTTACCACTCTGCCACCTGGGAAGCCCATAGGCATGAAAACACTTATGATATTTTAATTACATATGTAACTGTAAATACAATAATGGCCTAGAAGAGTCAACGTTAGTAATGACCATTTGGTTATTTGTTAATGAAATAATATCATACGTCACAAGGTTGGCTTATCCTGAGCTTAACAAGTCAACCTGATAGAAACTGATCACTTTTGGGGAAGAAGAATGATGTGTGCTCATGTTTGGGACATGTGCATCAGGGGTCATCTCAGTGACAGAGATGCTCTGGAGAGCAAGGACTACCTAGGCGTGGGAAGCCTCTTGCCCTCCCCAATGGCTCAGATGGTAAAGAATCTGCCTGAAATGCAGGAGATGCTGGTTTGATCCCTGGGTCGAGAAGACCCCCTGGAGAAGGAAACCGCAACCCTCTCCAGTGTTCTTTCCTGGAGACGTCCATGGATGGAGGAGCCTGGCGGGCTGCAGTCTATTGGGGGGTTGGGTGGGGGGCAGTTTTCCCTTGGGCAGGACCACCCCCTCAGTTGCTGGCATCTGAAACAGAGCAAGCTTTCCTTTTCACCAGCCTGGTCTTTTTATTAGCTCTTGAGCAGCAAGCCGCTGGACCCCACTTTGGGTAACACAGTGACTTTAGATAATTTGGATTTTCCTTCAAGTTGTGGCTTGGGTAGGTAGCACACAGTCTATCACTGAAAAAAAAAAAAAAGAATTGGAGAAGAGTGCAAATAATTGGTCATTATCAACATGGTGCCTCCTGGGGTCCTTCTTGGGTCTTGACTGTGTATCTCGAAGAGAAAGCTGCAGTCTCACCAGAGAACAAACAGAAGCTGGTGAGCCTTCACAGTGTACTGTGTTAATCTTGTCGGGCTTGGAGAGATTATCCACACCCTTCACCTTGCACCCCTGTAGCTCACCAGGGGCACCCAAGGGAAGGCACAGTGATGAATTCTAGTTTTTTTGGAGGAATTAGAAGTGATCTCAGGACTCACTCTAAACCCTTTATAACCATATGTCATGACTGGAACATAATTGCTACTATGCACTGTGTGTCCAACTCTGCGACCCCGTGGACTGCAGCACACCATGCTTTCCTGTTCTTCACTGTTTCCGTGAGTTTGCTAAACTCACGTCCATCGAGTCGGTGATGCCATCCAACCATCTCATCCTCTGTCAGCCCCTTCTCCTCCTGCCTTCAATCTTTCCCAGCATCAGGGTCTTTTCCAGTGAGTCAGTTCTTTGCATCAGCTGGCCAAAGTCTTTCCAATGAATATTCAGGATTGATTTCCTTTAGGATGGACTGGTTTGATCTCTTTGCTGTCCAAGGGACTCTCAAGAGTCTTCTCCAGCACCACAGTTCAAAAGCATCAATTCTTTGGCGCTCAGCCTTCTTTGTGGTCCAACTCCCACATCTGTACTTGACTATTGGAAAAACCATGGTGTAGGTATAGGTGTAGTCATTCTCAGCTAATGCTGGTCTTAAAGTCTTGCGCGTTTTTAAACAATACTGCTATATGTAAATATCTGGACCCTTCCCCAACCTTCATGGTTGAAAATCTAAAGTCCAGAGCCAGCAAAATCAGGAAGAGAGCCCCCAATGAGAATCCTTAACACTTCCTACTCCTGCTGAGAATTATACATTTCTACAATGCAGGTGACAAGTCTGAGGCAAAGACGTGGCCACACAATGGTAGGGAGTGGCACCAATGTCAGGGAAAGGGCTTGGGACATCGAGGGTCAAAGAGTGAAAGGTCAAGAAGAGCCACCTCACCCACCTCTGGGTCAGGTTTTCAGAGCCCTGGGATGCGTTATTCTTTCTGAGCTCCAACTTGGCCTGGTTCCCGTTATCTGGGCTCTGGCCCCCGAAACCTCTCATCCCAGGGCAGAGATTAGTTAAACGACACAGAAGCAAAAGCACCAATTATGATTCCAAAGAGTGCAATAAACCCCACAGGACTGTTCAGGAGCTTTTCTGGTAGCTTTTTTGTCTCTGCCCATGTTGCTGTTTATCTGTAATAAACACTATTCTTGTGACAAAGACATTGGGGTTTTACCTATTTTACTTATATCCTTCCAAAGCTGGCTTCAGACACTCTTTCCTTTTTTTTTTTTTGGTGCAAATTTTGGTGAAGTTACTAATCCATTGAGTCTGTCTTCCTGGAGTGGTTTTCAGATTTTCAGATAAAGCACTTTCATTGACTTCTGCTCTGAGGCTGTTAGTGCTCACGAGCTTGAGTGTTCAGTCATGGCTGACTCTTTGCAGCCCCGTGGACTGTAGCCCACCAGACTCCGCTGTCCATGGGACTGCCCAGGTGAGAATACTGGAGGGGGTTGCCATGTCCTCCTCCCGGGCATCTTCCCAACCCAGGGATCGAACCCCAGTCTCTTGCATTGGCAGGTGGATTCTTTATCCCTAGAACCATCCCGGAAGCCCGAGGCTCTCAGCACAGTATTTGAAGTGTTATTTCCATCAAAATCACAAACTGGTTGGCCCTCCCTTCTTGGGCTGGTTCGCCCCTGGCCTCCTCCATGGGGAGCTAGTGATTTCCCGACTAGAATTCTCTGGGTGCAGGACAGCAGTGCTGGGGGAGGGGTTGGGGAGTTGGGGGAGAGGGGTGCAGGGGTGCAGGGGCACAGCCACAGGCCAGCCAGGACGGGACATGGTTGTCTGAGCTCCTTTCCCTATTCCTGGTGCTTTAAATTCCACTTTTACCCCGAGGAAGGACCCCTGCTTTCCAGCACGTGATATGATTATTTTGCAAAGCCCCGTGGACTCCAGAGAGCCGCAATTCAGGAGCAGGAGATTCCTGCTGAGATAATTGGAAGGTGGTGGCGGAGACCTGGGAGCTCAATACTTTGTAGACCATTTATCCGCACAGTTTCCTCTTCAAATGTATGTCCCCTGCTGAGAGCACTTCATCTCCGGAGGACAAGGAGCAGTTTCAGGGGTGGAAGCATGACTTGGATCCACCTGAGATTTCCGTACATGGTTGTTGGTCAGCCCTGTGGCCCAGCGTCACCTGCTCAGGGCCCGACTCAGAGAGTCCTGCCCCTCTGGGGCTCCACTGGGAGCGGTCACCGGGGAACCCAAAGCCCCTTCCTTTCCTGCTCTCTGTGCCGGGAGGGCATGGAGGAGACTTCTGGGCTCCACCTCGTCTCTGCCTCTGCTAACTGCACGCGTCACCCTGCGCTGTCGCGCAGGGTTTCTCCTGCCCCCCAGGGCCACGTGGGCACACGCTCAGCCCTTCCGCGGGCTTCCTGGAGCCCTGGTTCCGAGGATGCCCGCGCCTGCAGTCTCCAGGTGTTTCACTGTGTGGACAGCCTTTCTGCTGTCCCCTCTCACCAGCTGAAGGCGACAGCTCTGCCACCCTATCCAGAGCTTGGCATTTCATAGTGTCTCTCAGTCGTGTCCAACTCTCTGTGACCCCATGGACTGTGGCCCGCCAGGCTCCTCTGTCCCTGGGGTTTTCCCAGGCGAGACTACTGGAGTGGGTAGCCATTCCCTTCTCCAGGGGATCTTCCTGACCCAGGGATCAACCCTGGTCTCC
The DNA here is from genome assembly GCF_023091745.1 of Budorcas taxicolor. Classification (NCBI taxonomy): domain Eukaryota; kingdom Metazoa; phylum Chordata; class Mammalia; order Artiodactyla; family Bovidae; genus Budorcas; species Budorcas taxicolor. Next base: position 10,705,142 of record NC_068920.1, read on the forward strand.
CGTATTGCGGGGAGATTCTTTACTGTCTGAGTCACCAGGGCATTTCATAGGCCTCAGTAAATATAACTGGCATTTAGAGAGCAGTCTGATGTTCTCTTTCTTTCTCTCTCTTTTGCTCCAGTTATCACGACTGGGGTAATGGGGTGAAGGGCAGATTTTAGTAAGTCTGGTTCTCGCAGGTGGTCAGAGCTTTTAGCAATAGCAGGTCTCACAAAATGTTCTTTCCTTTATGCAGCTGCTCTCTATGGTGAATTCCCGCAGGAGGTGTTTTTCTCAAGGACTGGATCGGAGGACATTTGAGTAGCACCACCCGAGGTCACTCCCAGGACCATCCCTTCACGCCAAGCCCAAGTTTCTAGACTCAGAAACCTCATGAATGTGCTATGTGGGCAGGGAGCTCCCCGTGTGGGGCTCAATGCTTATCTTGGGCCGGTTCCCTTTACCCAGTGAACGCAGAGATGCAGGGGACAAAGGAGAGATACCCAAGCACTTACGGCTTGCTGGATCCCAGAGCTGGATGATCAGACTCAGTTGGTGTGCTGAGAACCTCGACGTTTGCTGCAGCCAAATCTCTATGCAGATGTGCCCTAGCATCACCATGGAAACATCCCTTCAACAGCAAATAATGAGATGGTGATGAAAGAGATGGGATACAGGACCTGAAGCAGAAGAGCAGGGCTGGCAGCTGAAGGAGGAGGCAAGAGGTGGGCCCAAGAGCAGCAGCCAGTTGCATTAGAATCAAGTACTATAGGTGTAAGGGTATTGGAGGCCTATCCCAGTTGACTGCTGTGAACATCAGTAAGGGGGAAAAGAAAAACAAATGCAGTCTCTCAGTTGTGTCTGCTCTTTGCGACCCCACAGACTGTAGCCCTCCAGGCTCCTCCGTCCGTGGGGTTCTCCAGGCAAGAATACTGGAGTGGGGTGCCATTTCCTTCTCCAGGGGATCTTCCTGACCCAGGGATCAAACCCAGGTCTCCTGCATTGCAGACAGATGCTTTACCGTCTGAGCCACCAGGCGTTTAATAAGGGGAAAGTTCATGAAAATGGGGTCTGGAGGCCAGAGGGGGAGCTCTCAATCACCTAACCCTCCTTGTCAATACAGATCCCACCGGGAAGAGAGGTACCTCGCCCCACAAGCAGGAAGTGGCTCTGCTTTACTACCCAGCCGGAAGGAAGATTTTCTCCTTGCCTGGCAACAGCTCAGCCAATGACGCACTGTCCCAACGCAGCCAATGAAAAGCCACCATACTTCGAACTCTCGGCTTCCTCCAATGGACTCTTTATTAACAACAGCCCCTCCTGACTCCTCTTCTCTTCTATAAACAAGTTTTCCTCTGGATTTTCCTGGGGGTCAGGTGGTTAAGACTCTGTGCTTCCAAAACAAGCGGTGTGGGTTCCATTCCTGGACAGGGAACTAAGATCCCACACGTTGAACGGCATGACCAAAAAAGTAAATGAAATATGAAAAACATTTCAAAGCTTCCTCTTTTTGCTTTATCAGCCTTGCAGGTGGCTTTGCCCCACTTGCGAACCCCAAATTGCAGTTCTTCCCCGCACCTGTATCAAGTTGTTTTGCTGGTAAAAATAACTGACTTTTATTGTTTTAGGCTAACACTGATGTGATGCCTAACAGAGTTATGATTTACGAGCTTTGCCCTCCTGACTTGCTGCAATGCTTAGGCCTCAGATGGTCCACGGTGGCTGAACAATGAGAGCCAACTGATTCGGGTTCTGCTGGTCCTACTTCTTGGCTTGCTTGGGGCACAGTAACAGCTCTAGGAGGCCAGCACAAGCCTTCTTGTCAGACTGAAACCTATGGATCTTGGCATCACTTACAAAGTGTTTTTCCCTCCTAGGATATTTCCCCCAATTAGGGGCATCTTCTGTAGTTTCTTGCTTGGGAGGAGATACTACTCATAACTAGTGCTCAAGGTACCCATCATGTTTCCCCAGAGGGGTAGATATCTCACTCCAGTAGCTGATGGTCCCACCACTACCAGCATCTTTGGTTATAAAACTGTCTCAACACCTAGATTTTGAGTTCCTGGAAAGGAGGTCCCCAATATTATTTATCTTTGATTTCTCAGTATCTTGCACGTGGTGTGTGTATAGTTAGGTAGAAACTCATATGTATTTATTAAGAGGTTTCAGAGAATCTCTCTGTGTAATCAAAGTGGTTTATCGAAAAGTTTGCCACTGTGGTCAAAGCAACTAGCAGAGCTCAGAGATGGACGTTTCTACTGCGGTTTGGGATGATCTCTGAGAATCCTGAAATGCAGCTGGGCACGTGCTCTTGTCCCTGCCTCCTCCGACAGTTTATTTCCAAATATTCCTGATTGCCTGCGTGACCAAGAATTAGTTATTAGGTTGGGGAGTTAGTTTTAAGGATGCATGCATATTTAAAACCACAGATGAAAGCATCTGAAAGTTAAGACAGCTGTTGTAATTTCTCTACCAGTCACTGTTCCTGTTAGCAGGGAATCCAGGTGCCTCTTTGGGGCTGCATCTTGACCCTGGGTCCGTCTGAACCGTGGGTGTGCTCTAGGCGGGCCAGGGGCTCCGTCTGCATGGCCTCTGTCCGTGCAGTCGCAGCTCCCTTCTCCACACCAACATCCCTGGGCTTTCTGAGTCTCCTTGCGTCTTGGAAGATGGTGCACTCGTGTGGTTTTTCCTCATGAAGATGATGAGGAATCACCTTCTGTAGCCACAGCCCCAGCGTTTTTGGTATCGGGGACCAGTTTTTCCATGGACCAGGGTAGGGGATGGTTTCCAGATGGTTCAAGAAGATTCCACTGTGCATGTCATTTCTACTACTATTATTACTGCATCAGCTTCACCTCAGATCACCAGGCGTTAGGTCCTGAAGGTTGGGGACCCTGTTCTATAGAATGACTGTGACACCTTGTGGACATGGCTAGGACTGCACCCCAGCCTTTGCTCTGAATAACAGCCCCACCTGCCTCGCCTTGGGGCGGCCCAGGCCTCAGTCTCCTCCAGCGTCCCCTCCCCATCTTCCCTCCTGGAAAAGCAAGTGTTTTGGACCACGAGCAAGCAGAGCTGGCACGCTTGATTCCAGGTGATAAGGTGACCCTGTTAGTTTGCTTCTGTCTTGGGTTGAGTGTGCAGGGTTGTACGGGCATGGAGTGTGTCAGCTTCCCCGGGGGCTGGGGCCACTCCTGCCCAACTCCAAGTCCTTTGGTGACTTCTTCACCCAGAAGCAATGAGCCTTGATGGTTCACCTTTGGCAAAAACACTTGTCTCCCCCAGAGACAGATTTCCACGGAAACCAAACCCAGAGGGAGCATTCTCAAGAGGCAGTGTGTCAAGCAGAGTGTGGTAAAAACCACACGAGGCGGAGGAGATGTTGGTCTCAGGATTGCTCTAGAAATGTAAACAAAATACAGAGACAGCGGAAAAGCATGTCAACATTTAAAATATTTCTATTTAGTGGAAGTGAAAGACCCTAGAAATGTTGGAGGGCCGTACATAGAGTGTGTGCAAGGCATGATGCAAAGTGCTGGGAGTGGCCAGGTGTCAAAGGTGAGCCCACCCTAAGGGCTTCGCACCCCGATGCACACAGATGATCGCCCCAAAGAAGAGCACAGTGAAGTACACAAGAGCTGGAATGAGTCACTGGGCCGAAAAGCACGTAGAGCTCTCACTTCAGGGCCAATCGAATGGCTTTAGGAGGCCAATCCGTTCTCACGCGGCTGCTCTGTGATGTATTAAAATAAGCAGCGAGAAGGACAAAGCCACTCCAGGGTGAATGAAAGGAACTCAGTCTATCACCCTGGTTCTCAACTCCGTCCAAAGAGAAGTTCTAAAGCAGGAATGGGAGGTGGCAAGGCATGGTTTTATAGTGTTGGCGACAATCCGAGAGAAAGCTGGATGACTTGGGAGAGATGACTGTGGTTACAACATGGGCTGCATGTGTGGGTCACTTGGGGAGTTTTAAAAAGCGCTGCTGCCTGCCCTACCCCAGAGACTCTGATTCACTTGGTTTAGGGAAGGGGGAGGGGTCTGTGCACTGGGATTTACGGATTTCCCCCAAATGATTGTAAAGTGCAGCCCAGTCACAGAACCCCTGGGAAATCGTGTTCCCAGCACCTTCCCACTCCAGGTTCTGCGATACACCCACACACAAACACACAGACACACAGACGTACACAATCTCGCCTCTGCTCTTGTAATTCTCAGCTTTGCATAAAACGGATTAAATATTAAATGGAGAGGGTGAGAGATTACAGAATATGCTACTGAAGACAGTGATGTCAGTTTGTTTTGGAAAATTCGGAAAAATGTAGAAGTCTGTCAATCCCACCACCCAAAGATAATCATGATTAACATTTTGGATTTTTACCCAATTTTTTTTTTTTTTTCCTATCTGGATGTACGTGTATTACTTACAGTGTTTGGTGGGCATTTTCCTTTTCCATTTGGTAACCTTGGAAAGCATGGTTTAGAAATGATAGATGGTACTTCGTTATAGAGATGCACCATAATTTACTGAAATTTTAATTGGCATTTGTTTCCCAACCTTCCTACTATTTTAAATAGCATTGCAATAAAGATGATTGTATGTGAAACTTCATGGATCTCTGACTACTTTTCCTTTAGGAGTAATCCCTAGAAGTGAAATATTTGAACTGAAACATATCCATATTTTTAAAGCTTTTGATAAACATGACTAAATTTTTCTGTAAGAACTGTGCACCAATTTGCTATCATATCACGAGTGCATAAAACCCAAAATTTCTTCGTGCTGCTGTTGAAAGAAAAGTTCTTGACAGTTTGATACACCACAAAGGTATTTCACTATTGTTTGAATTTGCACTTGGGTTATTGCTAGGACGGCTCCATAGCGTGTCGTGCACATAATAGCCAAGAGCATTTCATTTCCTGCTGCTTCCCAGCATGTTACCATGAGTGGGAAGGGCTTATTCTTCTCAGGTGTCCACATGACAACTCTTGAAGGAGCTGTGGAACTGCAGTTTCTGTTATTGTCAAAATGGTTTGTCAAGACAATACTTTTAGAAAGCGCACATTTTACGGAGGTGGATTTTATATGGATGCTTAGCATGTTATTTTTAAATGAGAAGATTATTTAAAATATTGTTAAATAATGAATGGTCAGCAAATTCCCCCTCACCCCTGCTGATAATAATAACAGCCGTAATTCAGTGTGCACTTACTAAGCACTTTGCCAACAGTGCTTCACTGCACACAGCCTCGTGAAGTCGGCACTCGTCTCTGTGTTTCCATGACTGAGTGAGCCTCAGATATCCCAGGCATGTTGGCCGAGGTCGCAGAGCTGTGGAGGCAGAGCCGAAGCTCACTGTGACGCCGGCTTTAAAATCTGCCTTCCGAAACAGCATGCTGTTTCCTCTGGGGCAAAACGAGGACTCTAGCCAAGGACACAGCATTTCGGAGAGTTCTGGCAAAGTGCTCCAGAAGGCAGGGGCAGGATCAGTGTTGTAAGGGCTCTGGTGAAGAGGGGGTGGGTGCAGGCGAGCATACATTTCAGCAGAAGGTTGCTGCTGGTCACAGGAGCGGGGTCTCCATCAGTGATCTGAGTGCTTTTCTAGATATGAGGAGACGCAAGAAACTGGGCTCGTGAGAGCTTCTCCTGAAACATACAACTGTCTGAAGGCTTGTTCTGCCAGTTTCCCCTGGAGCACAGGGGGCCCCGTTCCTGATCTCTGCCCTGAGCTCGTTTCAGGGGGTGTCGAAGGTCAGTGGTGACCTAATCCTTGTGACTAATCCTTGCAGAGGCCGAGGGCGAGTGCCAGGTTTCAGGGACTTTTCCCCGCTCTGCGGTTCGTAACCCTGCTGTGCATTGGGATCAGAGGAGAACTTTTAAAAAGTGCTGAAGCCAAGTCGTGCAGTCCAGACAAGTTGAGTCAGAATTTTTGAGGGTGGTGCCCAGTGATTTCTATGTTATAAATAAAGGCTTCCTGAGTCGTCACGTGCGGCCAGGGCTGAGAGCCATCGCTAGTAAGTTTTATGCAATGTGGCTAAGAAAACAGCCGTGATCTTTCAGGTTCAAGGCCTCAGTGTTCCTTGCTCTTCATATCCCAGCCTGTGTTTTGGAACAAACCCATTTCTCTGAACTCAATTCAACATTCTTATTACTAATCCCTCCAGGGCCCCCGCCCCCCAACACCCCGCCTCTGTCTCTCTCTCACACATTCACACATTAGCCCAGAATCTTTGTTCATACAAGCGGTGGTGGGATGCCAGGCTCAAATTAGGGTGTGTTCTCTGGATGCCAAGGTCAAATACAGAGGTAAAACGTTACTCATCCAAAGGCTTCAGGAGAGATCAAGCGAAGAAAGATGATTCGAAAGGCAAACCTTAGGAGAGACTGAATCAAAAGTTTGCCTGGGGGCTTCCCTGGTGGCTCAGTGGTAAAGAATCTGCCTGCCAATGCAGGGGACACAGCTTTGATCCCTGTTCTGGGAAGATCTCTTGTGCCTCGGAGCAACTAAACCCACGCCGCACAGCTCCTGAAGCCGGTGCTCTAGAGTCCGGGAGCCACAACTGCTGAGCCCGAGCGCTGAAGGGCTGAGGCCCAAGCACCCTCCAGCCCATGGTCGGCAGCAAAAGCAGCCCCCGCGAAAAGAAGCCAGTGCGTCACAGCTGGACGGCAGACCCCTGACAGCGACGCGAGAGAGCCGGGCAGCAGCGAATACCCAGCACAGCCAAAAATAAAAATAAATGCATAAAATTCTATTAAAAAAAGTTTGCCTGAGCGTCTTCCACCCAAAGAAGCAAGACAGAAAAATACCCTGCTGACGAGGTACCGGGGATGGGGAACAGATGGTCTGGAAGCAGGGTGTTTTGGGACCCCTGGGGATGCTGGTTCTGAGAGAAAGGGAACCATCCCTGCGGCACTACCTCCTGGCTCAGAGATGTGTTTTCTTCGCTTTTCCTTAACATTAAGGGAAAAAAAAAAAAAAAGGAATCAAAGTTGAAACTAGGAGACTGCACACACACATTGAGTTTCCAGCTTAAAAAACACGAGAAGCTTTGGCAACACCCAGCCACTGTTCCCACATGGTCACAGGGAGAGGCCCTGGGTAGCAAGTTCCCACTGCCAAGGGAAGAGGGGGTCTCCAGCCTGCCACAGCCCCCACAGGGCTCAGAACATCTGTTTAGGTGAAGTGACTACCAGTACCAACATTGTTAGCATTCGCGGCCTCTGATGGAAGATTCCAAACCAGCCTGGACATGAGGCAGTCTCCGAGCACCAAGTTTTCATTTGTTGGCTTTTATAGCAGCCTTTGCTTGGCTCCAAACATCCCTACAAGACGTTATGGCTGCAGACCTACAGTTCCTCTCTTTCCCTGACGAGCTGTGTGGTCAGTTCTGGCTCGGGGTCTAAGCAGGGGAGAGACCCCCACTGTGAGCATCATGGCACTTTCCCGGGAACATCATAACGGCCCAGACGCGTCCAGAGGCAGACAGCCCAGCGAGCGTGGGCACACCTCCCGAGGCTGCCCCAAGGCCAAAGTTCTTAGAAAAAGTCAAATGAACTAACTGTTCCTGCCAAGGATACGGTGGGTTTTTTTCCCCTTCTGAGTTGGCCTGACCTGTTTTCTTGAAGATCTATTTCTGTATTTTTCTTGAAAGACATGACCATCAAGTTCTTTAAATTTCACTGGTTAAGGGGAAAGTCTGAATGCTCTGAACCCTGTGCGCCTTCCGGTAGAGCCTTGACGACGTCATGATAGCAAAGGAAGGCAGTTTAGAGGTTTCCATAAAGATCCTTCCTTCTGGGGAGCAAGACAGCCCTGGGGTCTCTATGCTTGTTGTAGAAATGAGTCATTTTGAACAAACACACCAGTAAGCACAGAAATGCCGGAGCAGCTTGTTGCAATATGCAGGTGAAAGGGCTAAATTCTTCCAGCCACACACCGAAAGCTTATTTTATTCATTGTCCTGTATATTCTAAGTCTTGAGAAAAAATACCGCCACGTTGGATAAGGAAAAGGGTGACCGTGTCCTTTAATCGTCATTTTCAAGCATCGTCTAGAGGGAGTCATTCCCTGTCTCACTTACTTTCTACGACTGCTTAGGTGTCAGAAGCGCTTCCCGGGTGGCTCAGTGATAGAGAATCTGCAGTACAGGAGACTTGGGTTTGATTCCTGGGTTGGGAAGATCCCTGGGGAAGGGGATGGCAACCCACCCCAGTATTCTTCTCTGGGAAATCCCATGGACAGAGGAGACGGGCGGACTACAGTCCACGGGGTCGCGAAAGAACCGGACAGGACTTAATGGCTAAACAACAACAACAACAGGTGTTAGAAATTAAACGTTGACGTGGAGATTTACAAGCTGGAGACGGTTTTGTGTGTCCAGGAGGGATACATTTTATTTTCTTCTTTAGAAACGACAGTGACAGAAGTTTTGGTTTCATTGCTCTGCAGATAGAAAATCCGTGTTATGTCTAACTTGACAATCTTATTACAGCATTATATCGCCCAGGACTCAGTCTTTCCAGCTCTCTTTGAATGAGCTTTTCAGTTCTGCCAGGTTTTTTTTATTAATGAATAAAGCAAATTTTGGAAGCATGTTCTTTCTATATTAGTATAAAGCAGTCTTGTTTTTGACTTAAACAGATGATACCGTGGCACTAGTCTTATCCTCCAGAAGAGTTTTCTGCGGCCTGGTCTCCTGTTCACGGTGCAGAGCTTCTTGCTAGCTTGCTGTGGCTGCATCGGCTGAACTTTTTAAGTGCTCTTGGGGTTAATGTAGTTAACGCATGTGTGTGATCCTGCGCTATCAGTCATGTCCCACTCTTCGCGACCCCAGGGGCTGTAGCCCTCCAGGCTCCTCTGTCTGTGGGGATTCTCCAGGCAAGAACACTGGAGTGGCTTGCCATGCCCTCCTTCAGGGGATCTTCCCAACCCGGGGATCGAACCCACAGCGCTTATGTCTGCTGCACTGGCAGGCAGGTTCTTCACCACTAGCGCCACCTGGGAACATGAGGTCAACGCTTGGTTGAGGAGGAGAGGACTGATCAATGAGCTTCCGTTTAGGTTGGGGGTCCACAGCCTCTGCAATCTAACACCTGATGATCTGAGGAGGAGCTGGGGCAGTAATAACAGAAATCAAGTACGTAGTAAACGTCCTGTGCTTGAAGCATTCTGAAGCCATCCTCTGCTCCCTGGTCTGGTGGAAAAATTGTCTTCCAAGAAACTGGACCCTGGTGCCAAAAGCTTGGTGACCGCTGGTTTAGGGGAAGAAGAGCCAGAGAAGTATATTCACGGACACAGCCAACACCATTTCCTGCTGTCCCTGCTCTCGTCACCATCAGGACCTGCGTCTCCGATGCGGTCTTTTCAGGTTAGTCCTTGCGGTGGAAGTCTTTCGGAGGCTCTTTTTTATCTTCTCTACCCCATTTCCACGTGTCCTGACATCTGAGAGGAGGAGGCTCAGAGGCCACCTGGCTAAGCCACGAGGGAGGATCAACAGGCTCCTAAAAATGATGCTCCTGAAGAGCTCGGGATAGTCAAAGTCTTATTTCAAAAGGGTTGGGAGGTTGGCTTTATTGCACAGAGAATGAATTACTTACTAATTGTAACGAATAACTGTGTGGCGGTGGTGGTTTAGTCGCTAAGTCGTGTCTGACTCTTGTGACCCCATGGGGGTCCTGCCAGGCTCCTCTGTCCATGGGATTCTCCAGGCAAGAATACTGGAGTGGATTGCCATTTCCTTCTCCGGGGGATCTTCCCAACCCAGGAATCGAACCCAGGTCTCCGGCATTGCAGGAAGATTCTTTACCAACTGAGCTAGTCCTGGACAAATAACTATGTAACTCTATTCTAAGGTGCTAGGGTCTGTTTAAATGTTTTTACATGCACTGTTCAGGGAAAATACATTCTTTTCCAAATATCGGGATAGGTTTGGAAACTTACATGTAATGAATCATCTGTGAAATGATATAGCAAAGAAATGCTTTGCAAACTATATACTGTTTTATTTTGCCATGAATGTTACTTATTATCAGTACAGTAATTCAGTGTAACCTGAATGTCCCCAAGTCTGCAGATAGCTAAGAGGCAACCATTCTCTTGCTAACCGAATAGAATAACTCTAGTCCACACCCCATATTTGATTTCAGTAAGTTCATTTCAATTCAGTTCAGTCGCTCAGGTATCCGACTCTTTGTGACCCCATGAATTGCAGCACGCCAGTTCAGTCCCCTCCTGAGTGTTTCTGAGGGTTCCCAGCGAACGCGTATCAGCTGTGGTCTTCAGGTATCAGCTTGTCCTGGCCACGCGGGCAGCTGGGTTCTCTCCCCGGCTCCTCCCAACACCTCTTTACTGCCTCCGGGCTTTCTGTGGACAATCACCTGCCAGCACCATCCTAGCCTTTCCTTTGCTTCCTAAGAAAGTGCCAAAATAAACCAGGCCCTAATTAACAGCTAATAAACGTTTGCTGAAACCACTGGTGCTTACTGCTGCTGCTAAGTAGCTTCAAACGTATCCGACTCTGTGTGACCCCATAGATGGCAGCCCACCAGGCTCCACCATCCCTGGGATTCTCCAGGCAAGAACAGTGGAGTGGGTTGCCATTTCCTTGGTTTCTAGAGAGAAGTTAAGATGCAAATTAGGAAACAACTCAAAATACTCCTCAGGCCCTGCCTCTCAGCATATTTCTGGGGTCCACTTACAGCCAGGGTCCTTTTCATGCCCTCTGTTGACCTTTTTCCAGGAGCTGAAAGGTATTCAAAAGTAGATCATTATCCACTTCATGGGGACTAGCCTTTCATATTACGATACACAGAACTTCAGTTTTCTCTTACCAGAATTCCTCATTGCAGCCAGCACCTTGGGTCTTCTGTTCATAACCAATAACTCCCCGAAGACTTGCTTCTCTAGACAAAGGACTTGCTCCCCTTTTTGGGGCACCCCCTCATCCTCCTGTAACGAACGTGGAGGTGGCTCCAACCATGCTTCTGTCTCCACTAACATCAGCTAGATGGAGAAAGTAAGGTCAAGGTTAGCTAGACTTTCGGAGAAGGCAATGGCACCCCACTCCAGTACTCTTGCCTGGAAAATCCCATGGACGGAGGAGCCTGGTGGGCTGCAGTCCATGGGGTCGCGAAGAGTCGGACACGACTGAGCAACTTCACTTTCCCTTTCCACTTTCCTGCATTGGAGAAGGAAATGGCAGCCCACTCCAGTGTTCTTGCCTGGAGAATCCCAGGGACTATGGAGCCTGATGGGCTGCCGTCTATGGGGTCACAGAGTCGGACACGACTGAAGTGACTTAGCAGCAGCAGCAGCAGCAGCAGCTAGACTTTGAGCCACCTTCTAGAATACCTGATTGGACTTCTGTATATTAACCATGTATGAAATAACCTTGCTAAATTCAACCACTGATTCTGAGAGTTTGTGGATGGTTTTGAGCATTTTATGTACACAGCCATTATTTTACCTTAAAGAATTTTTTTTACAGAAAGTTTATATCTTTTATTTTTCTGGCCACTTTACAGAGACTAATACAACTGAAGCAGTCAAAAGAAGTAACGATTGTGGCCATTCTTATCTGGTTCAGTCTGAAGGTCGGGGAAAGTGCTTAATATTTCAATTTTGTGCATATTATGGCGGCAGGCTTTTGAATTTTCTCTTTACCAGATTAAGGAAATATTCCTCTAGGTCTAGTTTGCTAAGTTCTTTCAAAATTTTATTATAAATGAGTATGAAATTTTATCAGATACGTTTTCTGAATCTATTGAGATGATTATGTGTGTCCCTCATTCTGTTAATGTGGTGAATTGTACTGACAATTTTTGAATGTTAAATCAATCTTGCCTTCCTGGAATAAACCATACTTGCTGGGTTTGATTTGTTACTATTCAGTTTTGAATTTTTACATCTTAGTCTGACAGCAATTGGCCTATAATTTTACTTTCCTGTTATATCTTTGCCAGATCATGGTATCAAGGCTTTTTGTAAAACACGTTGGAACGTACTCCTGTGTTAGCTGTTTTCTAAAAGAGTTTGTGTAAGAGATGTACGGGGGAGTTTACAAGCAGTCTTGCTTGGGACTAGACTTCTCTCTGTGGAAAGGTTTTTAATTACGGATTCAGTTACTTTTACAGATGTAGAGGGCCTTTTCTATTTTTTGATGACAATTTTAGTAAGTTGTGCTTTTCAAGAGATTTTCCCATTTCATCTGTGTTGCAAATGTATTGGCATAAAATTGTTTATAATATCCTGTTATTATCTTTTTAATACATATTGAATCTTGACATTGTCCATCTATATTCTCTTCCTTCCTCTTTATCTCTTAGTCTTGATAAGTCCGACTTGGGGGAGGGTTTCAATTTCATTGTTGTTTAGTTGCTACGTTATGTCCGACTCTTTTGTGACCCCATGGGCTATAGCCCATCAGGCTCCTCTGTCCATGGGACTTCCCAGGCAAGAATACTGGAGTGGGTTGCCATTTCCTTCTCCGGGGGATTGTCCCAACCCAGGGAATGAACAGGCATCTCCTGCATTGCAGGCAGATTCTTTACCACTGAGCCACCAGGAGTCTTTCCAAAGAACCAATCTTTGACTTTGTGGGTTTTCTCTCCTGCTCATTTATTTTGTAGTTCATTGCTTCCTGCTCTTACCTGTATTATTTCCTCCCTTCTATTTTATTTGTATTTAATTTCTTATTCTTTTCTAGTTTCTTTGGTTTTTTTTTTCATTTTTTATTGAGGTGTAATTGATATGTAACATTATGTTAGTTTCAGGTATGCAACATAATGATTGGATATTTATATTCATTGAGAAGTGATTACCAAAATAAGTCTAGTTAGCGTCCATCCTCACACATAGTTAAAAAACTTTTTTTTTTCTTGTGTTGAGGGCATTTATTTATTTATTTTTACCAGATTGCAGCAGGTTTAATAGTGTCCCCAAAGGTATGCCAAAGTGGTAACCCCCATAACCAGCAAAGGTGATCTTGTTTGGAAAAACAATCTTTGCACGTGTGATTGTGGATTTTGAGATGAGATCACACTGGATTGAGGGAGGCCCTTGCTTGTGCTCAGTCGGGTCTGACTCTTTGAGACTCTACAGACCGTAGCCCGCCAGGCTCCTCTGTCTACAGATTTTTCCAGGCAAGAGTACTGGAGTGGGTTGCCATTTCCCACTCAAGGGGACTTTTAAAATTTACTCTCCAAGTAACTTTCAAGAATGTGGTACAATATTAGTGCTAGAGTTGCCGTGCTGTGAGTTACAGCCCATGATTCCTTTATTCTCTAACTGGGGATTTGTAGCTTCTGACCGTTTATGCATTTCGCTCCCTCCCTCCTACCTTTGCCTGTGGAAATCGCTGATCCGTTCTCTACGTCCAGGCGCTCTTTGTTTTTCAGGATTTCACATGTGAGGGCACACAGCATTTGTCTTCCTCCATCTGACTTATTTGGCTTCCCAGGTGAGGCCAGTGGTAAAGAATCCGCCTGCCAATGCAGGAGACACAAGAGAGGAGGGCTCCGTTCCTCAGTCAGAAAGATCCCCCTGAGAAGGAAACAGCAACCCACTCCAGTATTCCTGCTTGGAGAATCCCATGGACAGAGGAGCCTGGAGTGCTGCGGTCCATGGGGTCACACAGGGCTGAGATGGGCAAGCACGTATCTGGCTCGTCTCACGCAGCATAAGGCCTGCAGTGCCCTTCCATGTTGAGGCAAATGGCAAGATTTCTTTTCTTATGGATGGATAATATTCCATCGCATATGTGTGTGTACATATGTGGAAATAAAATACCACTTCTTTATTCACTCATCTCCCGCTGTTCTTTTAAGCCAGATTTTTAACTCTTTTTCACTGGGAGCATTTGCTCAGAGAGCTGACCCAGCGTTTCAAAGCATTAGGATGTGCTTTTCTTGTGGGCTGCCACAACTGCCGTATTGCTAGAAAAAAAGAGTTCCCACAACATGATTTTTGTTTTCTAAACTGGTCTTCTGAGCATGTGTCTCTTAGCCGAATAGGTTACAACTGTAAATGTTTAATGATTCAAGGTTCTTTTAATCATCACTTGGGATTTTTTTTTCCTAAATAGTTTAAGATCTCTGCTCTCAATTTACTGTCAGCTGTCTTTATCCCCTTCGCCTCTAACATGAATCAGGCAGTTGGAACATGACCCTCTAAACAGCTGTGCACTCAGCCTGCTGTTGATGAGATGCAGGGCAGCGATGTAGCTTCAGGTTCTGCTGCAAATCACCTCGCGTTGTTTGCCTCTGTATTGAGGTGATTTATTGTCTTATTTACACATAAAGTGCGGGGGGAAACCATTCAATACTTCCCTGGAAGCATTCACCAAAGACGAAGTCTCTGAACAAGCACTTGGGGATCTGGGGATTAGAAATGAATCCAGAATGGCTGCGGAAAGGTTATTTCAGCCAGTTAACAGAATCCAAGGAAACTATTATGTTCCAATGGAAGAAGCTGCCTCTTGCCAGATCTGCTGAGTGGTAGTGGGGACCAGGCTCAGACCAGGCTCAGAAAGACACATATACACCCATGGACACACATACCCACACACACTTGCATACCTGCACAGACACACACACTGCCCACACCCACGCGTGACTGAGTAGTTTACACAAGAAGGGGAATTCTGGCAAGTGAGTCACTGGATTTTGGTTTTCATTCTAGCTCTTTTTTCTAGATCCAGAGTAACACATGTTTATCAGAAAAGCATTGGAAAGTCCAGAAAAATTACCCATAATGCTGCTGCTGCTGCTGCTGCTAAGTCACTTCAGTCGTGTCCGACTCTGCGCGACCCCACAGACGGCAGCCCAGCAGGCTCCCCTGTCCCTGGGATTCCCCAGGCAAGAACACTGGAGGGGGTTGTCATTTCCTTCTCCAATGCATGAAAGTGAAAAGGGAAAGTGAAGTCACTCAGTCGTGTCCAACTCTTAGCGACCCCATGGGCTGCAGCCCATCAGGCTCCTCTGCCCATGGGATTTTCCAGGCAAGAGCACTGGAGTGAGGTGCCATTGCCCATAATGCTGCTACCTAGTAAAAACAATGGCAATTTGGTCACATTTCCCCTTTACACTTGTTGAATATAGATCAGCTCTCTAAGCGATTCCACTCAGTCCTGCTTTTCTCTCCCACCTCACAGTTCTTTATTTGGGACTGGGGGCAGGAGGAGAAGGGGACGACAGAGGAGGAGACGGCTGGATGGCATCACTGACTCGATGGACGTGAGTCTGAGGGAACTCTGGGAGTTGGTGATGGACAGGGAGGTCTGGCGTGCTGCGACTCATGGGGTCGCAAAGAGTCGGACACGACTGAGCGACTGAACTGAACTGAATATAAAATAAACAGTATTTGAGTCATGACAAGATGTCCTTTCTCACGAGTGGCCCAGTTTCTTCAGTGTCCTCTCACTGGCCACTGGCGCTGTTAGAATCTTTCCAATAATGAAGGAGTCACTGCCGGCCCGTCTCCCTGAGTCCCCTCTCGTGGTTCCTTTTGGCTTCAGGTGTCACAGGAGCACCTGAAAGGCTGGAGCTCACGCCTCCACCTATAATCACCCCAACATTCTCTGTGCCACTGTCCCACCTCCAACTCCTACCCGCATTCTTGCCCCAGTGAGCTTCCGAAAGCGAGTCTCCCAACCGCAGTTGGTATCTGCGCCCCTTGTGGGGAAATTCTAGTAAATTAGACAATTCCCTTCTCCTTGTTTCAGGGGCTATTTTAGCGCCATCATATATATGATACCTTGGGCTTTCCAAATGGCACAATGGCAAAGAATCCACCTGCCAATGCAGGAGATGAGGGATCGATTCCTGGGTCAGGAAGATCCCCTGGAGAAGGGCATGGCAACCCACTCCAGTATTCTTGCCTGGAGAATCCCATGGACAGAGGAGCCTGGCGGGGGGTGCTACAGTTCATGGGTTTGCAAAGAGTCGGACGTGATCGGGCGGCTGAGTACACACACACACACGACACCCTCGTGCCTGGGGCGTCTACTGGGGCTTTCTGAAAGTGCTGAATCAGTCTAGATCCACACCCCGGCGAGCACGGGAATGAGTGACTGGGTTGGATGGAGAGATTCTGTAGTGTCAAAAAGCACACTGAATTTCAAAGATTTGATCTGATAAAAAGAATGTGAATTATCCATCTCACTGTTTATATTGATTGCATGTTAGGGATCCCAACCATGATAATGTTGGGGATATATCGGATTAAATGTAGTATTAGAGCTAATTTCTTGGTATGTGTTTTTAACGTGGCTACTAGAAACTTGCAAAGCACACATGTCGCTTGTGTTTGTGGCTGGTTCAGAGTTCCAGTTTGAGAGGCCGGTTTGGAGCCTAGATGGGAGCGGGGGCCCTCAGCAGCCCTCCCCGTCTGGACTCTGCCCTCCCCTGTCTCTGCTGCAGCCGCAAGCATCCAGGTGAGGCAGACAGCCGGCTCCTTTCGTCTCCCTCTCTCCCCGCATCGGCCCAGGACTGGGCGTGAATGACGGCACGTGGGAGCAGAGGCTTGGGTGGCGCAGGGGAGGGGGGCCTGGCCTGGCTGGGGGGGAGGGAGGCTGACCTGGCTGTGGGGGAGGGGGCCTGGCCTGGCTGGGGGGACACTGCTTTATTAATTGTGAGGCCCGTCAGGCTGGCAAAGTGACAGATGCTCCCCGGAGGACTCGCCAAATGCTCTGCGGGTTTGGGCTCTGACTGCAGCTTTGAGCAGCTTCTTTTTCGTCCCCACCTGTCTCCAATCAGTCCTTTCACAAGAGGCCCGCCAGCTCTCCTTGCCTGCTCTCGGGGGTTCAGAGCCGGGACTCCACAGACCGTGTTGCCATCTCAGCCTCCAGGCAGGTAAAGCTGGGGTCCAGCAGAGCTCGGGAGGAGGGGCAGGAGCTGGGCATGACTGAGCCTAGTTCTTTAGACGCTGAGCTTCCCGGGCCTGCGGGACACTCAGCCTCACACGCAGCTCAGGGACTTGCAGAGAAAAAGCTGAGTTACCAGTTGGCACGTCTTTGCCCCAGCCCAGGGGTGGCCCGGGCCCTTCTGCTGGGAGCCAGCCCAGCCCCCGGGTGCGGCTGCCCCTAAACTCCCAGTTTCTGCTCTGCTAGGGCTGGGACTCGGGGTAGCAGAGGTTACTAATGAGGTGCCAGTGGCCCTGACTCACCTCTAAATCTGGTCAAGCGCCCACCCAGCCATACGTCCTTCCTGATTGCAGTGCTTTTGTAGGGAGCCTCTGTTTGCACACAGAATCTTATTTCTTGCCATGTTGCTTCATCTCTTTTTCTGCTGGCTCCTCTCCTGTGGCTGGTAGAGGCTTGGTGCTGCCTGAGTCTCTTCCAGACACGGCTGGCGGGTCCCCCTCTGAAGTGAGCACTTCCTGTCTTCCGTATTCCTCGGAACTGACATCTGGGAGAAGAGGCAGATGTAGGCACTCCCCGTGCATGCAGGTGATCCGTATCTGAGCGCCCTTGCCCAGGGCACTCAGCTCCAGGCTGGCCTCTGCGAGAGTGTGGATGGATCAGGTATAAATGTATCCTTGTCGACTTCTACAGCCTGCGAAGAGCTAAGAGTGCCACTGGAGATCCACGCTCGGGGGAACCGGGACTTTGGGTGTCTGGGAGCAACAGGAGGGGAGAAGGAACTGTGGGCACTTGGTGGAGGTGAAAGCTGAGCTGGCATGAAGAATGGGAACAGCTGGCTCTGGAGCAGAGATCCTCAGCCCCGGCAACGTCGATGTTATGGTCCAGGTGATTCTCTACTGTGGGGGCCGCCCTGTATATTGTAGGGTGCTTAACATCCTCCCAGGCTCTACCCGGGAGGACCCCTCCACTGGCGACACCCCAACATGTGTCTGTGTTATCATTTTGTTGTTTAGTCACTAAGTTGTGTCTGACTCTTTGAGACCCCGTGGACTGCAGCCCACCAGGCTCCTCTGTCCATGGGATTTTCCAGGCAAGAATACTGGAGTGGGTTGCCATGCCCTCCTCCGGGGGATCTTCCCAACTCAGGGATCAAACCCGGGTCTCCTGTGGTTCCTGCATCGGCAGGCTGATTCTTTACCACTGGCACCACCTGCGAAGACCCTTGTGCCAAGGTGGGGCTTTAACCCTACTCCAAGGGGAATGATTAAGGTTTACAGACAACATGCGGTCAGCTGGAATGGGTTCTCACATATTAGTTGTATATGTAAACGCCACCCTAGGAATACTCTGGCTTCTCCCCTTTGAGTGAAAACTCAGAAAGAAGAGAACCATAAACCACTGTGGGAAGGGAAATCTGAGTCCTGATGTCAGTATTTGGTTTTAAGTTCTGAAGAGAAATGACAAAGCAACGTTACATCACAGGTCAGGAGGAGAGCCAGGACACTCTGGGGAAGGAAACCAGTGTGTGAAATGAATTTTAACACTTTTTTTTGGAGGGGAGGTACCACTGACTTCTTTGAGAAGCTGATGAAAACTTTGGATTCTTACCCAGACAGACTCACATAAGCACATAGTACAAATTCCACACATGTCCTCCCAGGGTAGTCAGTCTCCCTGAACCCCACCCATGAGTCGAGCGGCAGATCCAAGGAGGCCAGGTAAGGCCCTCTGGGTCACGACAGGCTCAGAGAACTCAAGACACCCTTGCTCCACTGGATGTGATGGCTGAGACAGGAGAGGGGAAGAGGCTGGACAGCCAGGCAGAGAGGCCACGTGGACGTTCAAGGGTCGTTACCATACACAGTGGTGGGTGCTGGGCTGCTCAATGTTTGAGCAGGATGCACTCAGTAGACAGGGATCCTGGGTCTTGGACAAATCACCTCTGTGGGCTTAAATGGTCTCGTGTGTGAGAACAAAATGACACAATGAAAGAGGAGTTAGGGGCTTTCCTTGGGTCTCAGACAGTCAAGAATGTGCCTGCAGTGCCGGAGACCACCTGCAGTGTAGGAGACACGGGATCAATCCAGAAGATCCCTTGGCATAGGAAATGGCAATCCACTCCAGTATCCGTGCCTGGGAAATCCTGTGGACAGAGGAGCCTGGCGGGCTACAGTCTATGGGGGTCACAATAGCTGGACATGACTTAGCAACTAAACCACCACCACCACCACCACCCACCTCCAGGTCACGAGAGCTAAACCGGGGGTTTCGGAAGATCAACCAAGTCACAGTAAGCAGGGTGTTTTCACTCACAGCCCTTGACCATGGAGCAGGGACCACCTGATGCGGTCTGAGACGATTAGTCAGGGCAAGAGGACGAGAGAATCCAAGTCCAAGTAAACCAGGTGGAACAAGCTTAGTGTTTTTGAAATGAGGGGCAATACTCTCAACAGATGATTATCTTTCAGTGTGAATGGAAAGGTCTGGAGTAACATCAGGAAGAAGATGAGAAACGTTCATCCTGCAAGACCCTGCATTTTCCCAGAGATCTTTCTTCCAAAGCCAGATGGCACGTGGATTAGATCCTCTGTGAATTAGAGAATATTACATTTTATAACCAAATCAAATTGATATCTTATGCCTGGAACCAATGCACTACTGACTTGATTGGGAACTCCTCAGATTAACCACTGATTCATGAAAGGGGTTTTGGCAAATGGTCTCAGACAAGGAATCAAGCCAGAAACAGCATTTGTCAGACCAGATGGGTGGACTCACCTTTTGGATTGAAAAGTTCGTCTTTTTGTGAAAATCGCCTAGTGGCCTATGACCCTATCATATATCCATGGACCAGTCGCAACCATCCAATGTCTAGGAGCTTTTAGGGCACTTCTGTGTAGTGCCCAGTCTTACCTATGAAGCTGGTCTCTCAGATAAACTTAATAAAAACCCAGCCAGACACCCAAAGGTCAGCTATTTGGAAGAAGAGATGGGAAACTGGCCTGTAACCACCGTGGGAGAAAAAAGAAGTTATTAGAGGTTGCTGCTGCTGCTGCTAAGTCGCTTCAGTCGTGTCCGACTCTGTGTGACCCCATAGATGGCAGCCCACCAGGCTCCCCCGTCCCTGGGATTCTCCAGGCAAGAATATTGGAGTGGGTTGCCATTTCTGTCTCCAAAGCATGAAAGTGAAAAGGGAAAGTGAAGTCGCTCAGTCGTGTCCGACTCTTAGCGACCCCGTGGACTGCAGCCTACCAGCCTCCTCCGTCCATGGGGTTTTCCAGGCAAGAGTCCTGGAGTGGGGTGCCATTGAGAGTCTACTAAACACAAGAGACAACTGAAGCATCTACAGGATGGAAAACAAGAGCCCGTCCCCTGTTTAGGGGCCACAGAGGGACTGTGGAGTCTTTTTATATGTTTATTTATTTTGAGACTGGGTCTTTGTTGCTGCACGCGGCCTTCCTCTAGTTGCAGCAAGTAGGGCTGCTCTCCAGTTGCAGAGCTCGGGGCTCTGAGGTGCCTGGGCGCAGTAGCTGTGGCTCAGGGCGCGGTAGCTGTGGCTCAGGGCGCGGTAGCTGTGGCTCAGGGCGCGGTAGCTGTGGCTCAGGGCTCGGTAGCTGTGGCTCAGGGCTCGGTAGCTGTGGCTCAGGGCGCAGTAGCTCTGGCTCAGGGCTCAGTAGTGGTGGCTCATGGGCTTGGTAGTTGCAGCACATGGGCTGAATTGCCCCTCAGCACGTGGAATCTTCCTGGACCAGGGATTGAATCTGTGTCCCAGGCGATGGCAGACGGATTCTTGACCCCTGGACTACAATGGAAATCTGGGACCTTGGCGTCTTGATGGCCAAAGGGAACACGCTAAATGGCTATTTGGATTCCAAGCTGTGTAGATGGCTCTTTCACCAGCTCTGTCTGCCCTGGCTCTTAAAGTTCAGTCCAGTGCCACCTCCCTACCTGAGCGGCAGTGTCCTGCCTCAGGACACTGTCCTGTCACCCTGTTTCTTGGTCCCTCGTTTCTGGACAGCAGTGCCTGTTTAGGGTCCACCTCCCTGCCCGCCCCCCAGCCCGCCCCAGTCTGTGTCCTCAGCCCCCAGCACACGTCTAATGTGGATGTGTCAAATGGCTGAGTATGTGGGGATTTTGCAACATGGAGACAAACCCTGACTTGCTTACCAGTCTGCAGAGTCCCAGACCTTCTATATTACTCAGATGAGTCGTGTGGATTCTATTAAACACGCCTGTGGGGTCTCTAGGTCCCTGGCGCCACCATCCTCACATCTGGGCCATTGCCTCGGCCTCTGTGAAGCTCTGCCTGCCTCCGGTTGCCACCCACTCCAGGTCCTCTGTAATCCCTGGTGGGGTCCTTTCCTAGAAAACATCATCTGTCTGACTTTCCAGCTCCCTCACCTCTGCTCTTGACGGACCTTTGATTCAGTCAAGTCAAAATGTTCCTCCCAGGTCCCTGCAAACCCTGCCATTTCCTGCCTCCAAGCCACACTCATGTGGTTCCCTTTACCTGCCAAAGATGAGCCAACTTTTAAGACTCAAGCATTTTCTCCTCCAAAAAGCTTTTCCTGA
This sequence comes from Budorcas taxicolor, assembly GCF_023091745.1. NCBI lineage: Eukaryota > Metazoa > Chordata > Mammalia > Artiodactyla > Bovidae > Budorcas > Budorcas taxicolor. The sequence continues at coordinate 10,726,553 of NC_068920.1, forward strand.
TTTCACTAAACTCAAAGTAACCCCTGCTTCTTTCAGCTTTTCTAACACTTTTGGGTTATCGTTCCCCTCTTAAAGCATAAGCCACTTTACACGAACGTCTGGCTTCTTGCACTGGACTGGGAAGGCGCCGAGGGTGGACTAACAGCATTCATCCTGTCATCTCGGAGCACTGTGCTCGAAGCCCGTCAGAGAGGAGAGACTCAGTGAGAGCTGGAGAATGCAGGACCAAGTCTGCATTCCTGCTTGGGTGCAGTTTTATTTTAAGGCTGGGATCACGCAAAGCATCCTGGAATATATTAGTCACGATTCTTGCCAGGGGAAAGAGATCTGGCTCTTATTTGAAGAAGTGCCTGGTGATGGATGGGCGGTTTCGGCAGCAAAAAACAATCCCACAGAAACTTACAATTTGCCATGAGCTTTACTCCGTCTGGGGGCCTCCGTGGTGGCACAGCGGTAAAGAATCCGTCTGCCAATGCAGGGCCTGAGGGGTTCAATCCTGGGTCGGGAAGGTTCCCTGGAGAAGGGAATGGCTACCCACTCCAGTAATCTTGCCTGGGAAATCCCGTGGACAGAGGAGCCTGGCGGGCTATAGTCCATGGGGTTGTAAAGACTGAGTGACTAACACTTACTCCATCTGATCCTGTGGGCTTGTGAGGTAAGAGGTATCTCCAGTTTATGGTTGAGGATCCCAAGACTCAGAATAAACTGCAAGGATACAACAGCCGGTGGACCGGCCCTTGGGCCTCAGGACTCCAGGAGGCAGGTCCGTCCATCTTCATTCTGCTCTCCTCCAGGCCTGTTCGTGAGGGGGCTGGAGACGCTGATAAATTCTTATTGCATTTTAAGGAGATGGCCTTGGAAATTCCAGAATGCCCAGCTGAGTATTCATCCTGGGTAAGAAAGAGTGAAGAGAAATGAGAGATGCTTTTAATTCAAGAAGCTGGAATAAAGAATGATTTTAAAAGTAGCGCGGTTTGACTAGACAGTGATTGAGACATTTTATGAATTAAATAGAAAGAACTCTTAACTGTGAACTATGGGCTGTGCGTTATCCATCACATTTCCTGGAAAACAAAGGGAGAAGAGGAAGATTCGGGCGTTCAACCCAGAGGCTCACCAGCCTTATTACTCCTGGCTGCCTGTCTTTGAGAAAACACTGTCTGTGCCCACGTTTCCTTATCTGTGAGTGAAGCAGTCGTCACACGTGTGTCTCAGATGCTATGGATTTCCTGTTTGCTGTTAAGTCGTTCAGTCATGTTTGACTCTTTGTCACCCCGTGGACTATAGCCCACCAGGCTCCTCTGTCCATGGAATTCTCCAGGCAAGAATACTGGAGTGGGCTGCCATTCCCTTCTCCAGGGGATCTTCCTCACCCAGGGATCGAACCTGGGTCTTCCGCCTGGCATGCAGATTCTTTACCACTGAACCACCAGGGAATTTATTTATCCCATTCCATTCTCCCTAACTCTGAAAAGTAGGCATTATTAACTGACTAATTTTTACTCCTTCACTTTATAGACAAGGAAATGGGTTCAAGGAGATCACAAGCCAGGAACGAAGGTTGCAGAGGTGACGAAGCCTGTCCCCTCACTCACCAGTCAAGGTACCAGTTTCCAGCTACATAACACAGAATAGGAACTCTGTCTCAGCAGAGTTCATGTGATGTTCAGGTAAGAAACTCTTTGAAGTGTCGAGATGATGTTAGTTAGATCCCTTCTCGTTTCTTTTAATAAATGTTTGTGAATTAATAAGTATGTCCAGGTACCTGCACTTCCTTAAAGCATGTTTGAATTATAGACCCTTTGATGATGATAAGTAGTCAACCAAGTTCATGTTGTTACTCAGGCTTTTTTAATGAAGACCTTCCTGGGGAGGTTAACCTTCAGAGCAGGGAGCGGAGCTGAGGACTGCCCTCCATGTGGCAGGCAGCCCATCCCTGTGGCGGGGAGAGGCCCTAAGTGGCCTGAAAGAGCCTCTGAAGTCCTGCTCTTGCAGAAATAAACCTATAAATGACAGCGTGGCTCCTAAGCCCAGGAATGAACTGCCTGCAAACGGGCGTCTGCTTCCCTTTTGATGTTTAAGGAGGTAATCCCGGAAGAGCAAAGCTGGAGAGAAAGCAAGCCAGAGGGGTGGATGATGGAACCGGAAGGGCTCACAACTCTTCCCATAAACGCTTGCGCAGACTTCCTCGCCCTTCCTGGTGACCATTCCCGCATCAATGCCCTGGAGGGATGCTGGGAGCGGGAGACCAGAGAACATCCCAGAGGGGAGGGCTTGGAGGCGCTGGGGGAGGGCGGGACCACAGGCTCTGCCTCTGGTCAGCTGCCTGACCTCCAACCAACACCTGCTGGCGGGGAGAAAGCTCTGAGCACGCAGAAGAGGGCAGAGCCACAGAGGCCAGGACCCAGGTCCTGAAATGCTACGTGACAGGCCGCCCCGCCGGAAGTGGTCTGTGGATGTGACTGCTAAGCGAACAGTGCATCTGCTTCAGCTGTGCTGAGCCCCTGAGAAACCAGGGGTTACCTGCTGCTGCGTCTTGTATTTCGTTTACAAATACAGGTTTGTTTTCTTTGTCAGTACCAGGAGGTCATCATGGGCCTTATTCAGTTGTTAGAGAATCGAAAGAAATAATGTACAGGAAGCCACCAGAAACTCTAAAAGCCCTAATTGTCAGTGTTGCTAATCAGCCTAGTCACAGAGCTAGTGGTACTAGATGCACAGGTTTTGTCTCAGGTCAGCTCTGGGGCCAGGCTCCCCGAGCAGAAGGGGTCGTGGAACCACAAGCCACCACCTCAAGCCCTGCGGAGGGCACGGCTGACGTTCAAGGTGACGCCACACCTCCCCTTTCGGCTTCTGCCCAAGTGGACGCTGCAGAGAATCTGTGAGGCCAACTGCGTCTTCCTGCTCAACCCCTATGGGTCATCCGAGGCTGTGTCAAAACTCTGTTCTTCTACTTTGCCACTGGATTTCATCCCAAATGAGTTATTAAATAACAAAAACATCACATACTTACTGTGCACAACCTGAAAAGAAAATGTAGATGGAAGCGATCCACCCACTAAAGATCATTCTTAATAGTATGGCGCATTTCTTAAGTGTATTTTTATCACGGTTGAGAAAATGATACCCATACAATCACATCTCTTGCATTTTTTGCTTGCCATTATCATAGGCGTTTCCCCATGTCACTGCAAATTATTTATTAGATACTATTTTCAGGAGTTCCATAATGCTCCATGGGAAGGGTGCACCATGATTTTTCTACCCCATTCCTTACTGTTGGGTAGTTAGCTGTTTCCAGTTTTTCCGGGTTACAAAAAATGCTGCAAAGACCGTACCTCTAAGTTCTGGCTTGCCTCCTTTGCAGTCTGAATTCTTTAAGGCCGTTCAGATTTCAGACTTGGGGAATACATGGAAACCATTGCAAGTATTAGACACAAGCTGGTATCTGGTATCTGGAAGGTAACACAACACGTTGTGGCTGTCCACAACGTGATGTGGACTACAAGAGGCCCTGGGGAGGGTGGCTGAGATTTCTGGAGGAGACTGATGGGGATTCTTTTCTGTACCAACTCTAGGGAGAGGCAGTCTCTGCTTGAGTGTGAGGGGTGGTGGTGGGGTGATCCTAATTCTGGTTCTCTCTCTGTGAGGGTCTGGTCAGCCCCTTTTCTTGGGAGAGTCAGGGCTCATGTCTCATGAGCTGATGGCTGCACTGACAGACCATACTTCGTGAGTGTTATTCTTTCTTATTTTTTTTACCCACAACTGAACATTAAAAAAAATTGAGCTATAATTAACATACAATAAACTCACTCTTTTAAAGCGTATAATTCAACTGCTTTAATATAATCACAAAGTTGTGCAACCATCACAACTATCTAACTCAAGAGCATTTTCATCACCCCCCGAAAACCCCACACCCTTTAGCAGTCACGCCTCCATTGTCCCTTCCTCCAGCCCCTGGCAACAACTCATGAACTTTTCTGTCTCCATAGATTTGCTGACTCCAGACTTCACATAAGTGGAGTCTGCACGTGTGTCCTGTGGTGTCTGGCTTCTATTAGCATAATCTTTCCCAGGTTCATGCATGTTGTAGCATGTATCACAACCTCATTTTTTAATGGCTAAACAATATTCCATTGTTTGGCTAGACCACATTTGTTTATCCATTCATCAGCTGATGGACATTTGGGTTATTTCCACTTGTTGGCTTTTATGAATAATGCTGCTGTGGACGTTTGCATACAAGTTATTGTGTGCAAATATTTTCAGTTCTCAGGTATATACTTAGAAGTGGAATTAACTCCAAGCCTAACTTCTTGAAGAACTGCCAAACAGGATTCCAAAGGGAAACACGCTTTTCATTCCCACCGGTGATGTATAGGGCTTTCCAGGTGGCTCAGTGGTAAAGAATCCACCTGCCAATGCAGGAGACACAGGAGACATGGGTTCAGTCCCTGGGTCAGGAAGATCCCCTGGAGGAGAAAATGGCAACCCACATCCAGCATTGGGACTGCCTGGAGAATCCCAAGTCCAGGGGAGCCTGGTGGGCTACAGTTCACAGGGTCGCAAAGAGTCAGACTGAGCAGCTAAGCAGGCACGAAAGGTCCCAATGCCCCATGTCCCCACTGACGCTTGTCACGTGTCCATCTTTTTGATTATGGCCATCCTAGTCGCTGTGAAGTGGTATCTCATGGGGATTCTGATTTGTATTTTCCTAGCGATTAGTGACATAGAACATCTCTTCATGTGCTTATTGGCATCTGTGTACCTTTAAAGAAACGCATATTCAAATCCTCTGCCCATTTAAAACTTGGTTTTTTTTAAATGATTGATTTGTAAGAGTTCTTTATATATTCTGGATACTAGACTCTTATCATTTAGATCTGCAAGTATCTTTCTCACTTTGCAGGGTGTCTTCTCACTTTCTTGGTGATATCTTTTGAAATACGAACATTTTTCATTTTAATGAAGTTTGATTTATCTATTTCTTCTTGTGTTGTTTGTGCTTTTGGTGTATGTTTAACCCAAGGTCGTAAAGACTTACTCCTGTCTTCTTCTAGGACTTACGTCTCTGATCCAAGGCAACTTGTGTGTGGTATGAGGTTCAGGTCCAACTTCGTCCTTCTGCATGTGGATATCCAGTTATCCCAGCACCACTTGTTGAAAAGACTATTTTTTCCACAAAACAGTGGACTGTGTTGGCACCCCTGGTGAGAATCAGTTACCTATAAATATATGAATTTATTCCTGGACTCTCAACATATGTCTATCCTTATGCCAGTACACACGATCTCGATGTGTGTAGATTTGTCCTCAGTCATGAAATGGGGAATCTGTCTTCCAACTTTGATCTTTTTCAAGATGGTGTTGGCTATTTTGAGTCCCTTATATTTCTGTACGAATCTATTTGTCAATTTATGCCAAAGAAAAGGCAGCTGGGATTTTCAAAAGGATTGTGTTGAGTGTGTAGACTGGCTTGAGGAGTACTGCCATCTTAGCGCTATTTAGTCTTCCACCGTGCCCCTCTTAAAAACCAAAACAAACGCAAACTTCAGCAGTTACTCGGCTCACTCAACCCACAATTCTTCAGTTTTCCTGCAATAGCTCCTATTTCCTCCAGGGACTTTAAAGATGGAACGCTTTATCCTTGTAAATGAATCATCTTCTTTTACCAGTCAAACTTAACTTACGCTTACTTATTCAACCAGAACGGTTCTGTTTTAGTGATGGGAAAGCCAGGGCGAAAGACATGCGTTCAGAGCCCTGCCCAACTTGCCGCACAAGAACAGGCGGATTCGAGATGAAAACGAGAGGCTCTTCTTCTTGCACTCCTGTGTTCTCCCAAAGTTGAAGCAAGAGCTGTTTTCATATCCTGGCTGCTCTCCATTCATCTACTTTTATGTGAAATTCATAAAAAAGCATTGCATTTCTTTGAATCTGTTTCTTTCTCTTTATAATCGTGGTGTGATCCAGGTGCCCAGCTGACCTCCCAGGCCTGTGTCTTTAATATAAATCACACTTCCTTTGATGACAACCTCAGTTGCCTGAGCCCGCCAGGTCTAGCCCCTCACACTGTCCCCCACGTGCTTCTGTGAGTCCCGGGAGGGCAGCTCACCCACCCGGAACCAGCCTGTCAGCCCGTTGCCTCTTCTTCACCCGTCCAGCACCCCGTCTCCAGGAGACGCCCTTCCTTGGATTACCAGACCATGCAGGGGCACTTTTTCGGATTCGTTTGAATCTCCTAGCCCTGTGGGGCACCAGAGCAGAGCTGTCCCTACACAGATGAAGAAAATAGTCTTATCCACCTGAATGCAGCAACTCTCTCAGAATTCTTGAAAAATCCAGTAGGCTTGGGGCCCTTGGACCCCTCCTCACACTCTAGTGGGACTGAAGCACTCCAGGGGACAAGGCAGCAGCCCCCCACCCCGGCCTCCCACCCGGCCCCCCACCATTCTCCTCTGCTTTCCATGACCTCGGCCCCATCCCTCCTCCTTCCTCCAGGGTTGCCAGACAGCAGCTTGAATGAATGCCTGCCCACCTGGGGAAAAGGAGCATGTGGTGTGTGTGAGTGTGAGTGTGAGAGTGTGTGTGTGAGGATGTGTGTGCGTGCATGCATGAATGTGAGGGTGTGTGTGTGTGAGGTGCGTGTGCATGCATGCATGTGTGTGAGGATGTGTGTGCGTGTGTGCATGAGTGTGTGTGTGTGAGGATGTGTGTGAGGATGTGTGTGTGAGTGTGTGTGTGAGTTGTGTATTTTGGTGGGCATCTCACTAACAACAGGTGGGCACCTGCAGGAGTTCCTGAAGTTGAAAAAGTCGCCCACTCCCAAAGACGTCATGAGGATTAACAGAAGTAAGGCAAGTAAAAATATATTAAAATAAAGCAAAATAAACAGAGAACAATGCCCCCTCCTCCCCCAAAGCCCTGGTACAAAGAAGACACTTGCCCCTGGGTTTTAAAATATTGAAGTGTTAAGACCCCTTTTCTGGTTAAAGGCACGTAGTCCAAAGACGTCTCGAGGCCCCAGTGGAAACGTCACCAGGCCAGTGATTCCAGCACAGGCCCCTGGGCTACCCCTCCGCCGCTGCCGCCGCCCCGCATTCTTCCTGAGGAGTGACAGGGTCCCTCCAGGCCAGGATGAAGGTCAGACTCGGAGTCAGAGTTGCTTCCTCCGCTCATCTCCGGCCCCTGGGGATGAGCCATGGTCTGTGGGTTTAGGCAGCTGGTGCCAGGGATTAGCGCCTCCTCCCGCTCTCTGCCTGGGCAGGAGGTGGACAGAGGGTGGCCCTGCCCACTCGCCTGCTGCCCACAAGGCCGGGCATTTCAGTGCAGTCGCTCCCCTTGGCTTCGGCCAAAAACAGCAGCCAGTTTCATCCGCCCAGAGCAAGGCCTTTCCCAGGACCCTTCCTTCGCAGAAATCCCACGGCGGTTTGGAGGCGCCCCCGCGCCCCGCACCCCCGCCTCCTATCCCAGCCCGCAGGCCCGCCCCTCCGCGGCCGGCCGCTCCCCAGGCGGGACCGGAGCCTCCGCATCCCGCTGCCCTTCGGGCACACGGTGCGCCCGGGCCTCGGGACAAAGCGCCCCCGCTGCAGCCTGCGGGGCTCGGCGCAGGGTCCGGGTTAGGAGGTGCGGAGGAAGAGGTGCGGCTCCGAGGACCTTGCGAGCCCGGAGCCTCAGCTCCCCTTTCGCTTCCGTCTCCACACGCGGCTACTGGCCGTGCGGGTGCCTGCGGATGGCCGGAGAGGTCGAAAAGCAGAAGCAGAAGCAGGGCCGCGCGAGCCAGGCCCCGAGCCAGGTCACACGTGACCGCCCTCCGCCCCGAGCTCACGTGGGGGCGCCGGGCGCCGGAAGCACCGAACACAGCAGCGGGCGACCCGGGCGACCGGGAGACGCGAGCCGGGCACGGGAGGGCGAGCGCCGGGTTCGTTCCGCAGGGTCCTCAGGGAGGTCTGAGCCGAGTCTAAGTTTGCCGCGGGGATAAGCACGCAGCAGAGCATCCCGTGAGAGCAAACAGGGTGCCTAAACCTGCGGAGAGGGCTGGAGGGGCCGTGAGCCAAGAGGGAGCCCGAGGGGGCTTGGGGCCCTTCAGCTCCTTAGGCGCCGCCTGAAAGACGCTCACCAGAAGCGGTGAGCTTGCGCGGTGGGCTCCGCTTCGACGGACGCCCGTCTCCTCCCCTTTGGATCCTCCGTATTAACGTGAGCAGCCACTGGAGGGCGTAGGGGTTTGGGGAGGAAAGTCTGACGGGGCAGAAAATGTTGTTCAGCCGCTCAGTCGTTTCTGACTCTTTGCGATCCTAGCACGCCAGGCTTCCCGGTCCTTCACTATCTCCCGGAGTCTGCTCAAACTCCTGTCCATCGAGCCGGTGATGCCATCCAGTTATATCATCCGCTGTTGTCCCCTCCTCTTCCTGCCTTCAATCTTTCCCTGCATCAGGGTCTTTTCCAGTGAATCGACTCTTGGCATCAGGTGGCGAAAGTATTGGAAGCGATACTTCACCTTCAGTCCTTACGATGAATATTCAGGGTTGATTTCCTTTACGATTGAGTGGTTTGACCTCCTTGCAGTCCAAGGGACTCTAAAGAGTCTTCTCCAACACCACCGTTTGAAGGCATCAATTCTTTGGCACTCAGCCTTTCATATTGTCCAGCTCTCACATCCACATATGACCACTGGAAAAACCATTGTTTTGGCTAGATGGACCTTTGTAGGCAAAGTATAGACAAACCCATGAAGGGTGGCGGATGCCATGCTGATGGGCTTTCAACTTATCTTGCGGGCTAGAGCTTGCAAGCTGGTGGCCATGTGATTTTTTATTTTTTAATTCTAGGAACTTGGTTTGTTTAATTCATAGGAAGTTTTTAAAGTCAGCACCTTTCTAGAAATATCAACAACTTCAGATATGCAGATGATACCACTCTAATGGCAGAAAGTGAAGAGGAACTAAAGAGCTTCTTGATGAGAATAAAAGAAGAGAGTGAAAAAGCTAGCCTAAAACTCAACGTTCAAAAACTAAGATCATGGCATCTGGTCCCATCACTTCATGGGAAATAGGTGGGGGAAAAGTGGAAACAGTGACAGACTTTATTTTCTTGGGCTCCAAAATCACTGGTGACTGCAGCCAGGCAATTAAAAGACACTTACTCCTTGGAAGGAAAGCTACGATAAACCTAGACAGCATATAGAAAAGCAGAGACATCACTTTGTGGAAAAAGGTGTGTACAGTCAAAGCAATGGTTTTTCCAGTAGTCATGTATGGATGTGAGAGTTGGACCATAAAGAAGGCTTAGCACCAAAGAATTGATGCTTTTGAACTGTGGTGCTGGAGAAGACTCTTGAGAGTCCCTTGGATTGCAAGGAGATCAAATCAGTCCATCCTAAAGGAAATTAAGCCTGAATATTCATTGGAAGGAATGATGCTGAAGCTGAAGCGCCAATACTTTGGCTGCTGATGTGAAGAGCTGACTCATTGGAAAATACCCTGATGCTGGGAAAGGTTGAAGGTGGGAGGAGAAGGGGACAAAAGAGGATGAGATGGTTGGATGGCAACACCGACTCAATGGGCATGAGTTTGAGCAAATTCTGCGAGATGGTGAAGAACAGGGAGACCTGGCATGCTGTAGTCCGTGGGTTGCAAAGAGTTGGACACAACTGAGAGACTGAACGACAAGAACAGGATGCTGAAGAGACAAAAAAGAGGAGACGTGTGAGAGCAGACACCTCGGCATCGTACCACGCACGACTGTCTGTCTTCCTCCCTCTCTCGTCTCTCCTGACCTGATGCCCTGAACGTCCATGATGAGAAACGTGGTACTTCTCACTGGGCGGCCCCAGGGTTAACAAGCTGCACACAGGTGAGGTTTTTAGCCAGTCACCACCCTCCTTTCCTTTAGGAATTGAGGCTCTGAGCGTCAGGCTCTGCATGCGGTTCACAGTGTGGAGGGGAAGGGCATCGCAGCAGGATGCGCGAGCAGCTGCTGTGGATTCAGAAGCATCTTTCAGAGACCGGGCCCAGGGTCGCTTTGCAGTTCCCAGTGCTTACCTTCCAGGCTGATGCCGCCCGTGACCAGCACGCTTCGTGTGGCCAGGCCTTGTCCTCTAAAGGGTGCTGTTGAAGCACCTCCCAGACCTGACTCACGGCCCCCAGAGAAGCCCAGAGTGAACGTTCATACTTCATCCCATTCAGGGACGCTTCCCCCAGCATCTCCTTTGCACCAGACACGGTGTTCCGGGCGGGGCCAGACACATGCGGAACTGCCACCACCCCCGTGAGTCAGCCGGTGACCAGGCCTCCCGAGGCCCGGACAGGAAGTGAGCTGGGGCTTGGGTCTAGCAGGAATGAGATAAAGCGCTTAGACAGAGGGCATGATTGACAGAAACGCACTGGCTCACAGCTCTGGCGGCGGGAGTCCAAAACCGAGGCAGGAGGCAGGAGGTGCTGCCAACCCGCTCTCGGATTTTGGACGAGTCCTGTAGCTTGTTTGGGTTTTCATTGTTGGTGTGTCAGAGCCGGGAGGGGTGGACCAGATGACTCCTGAGATGGCCTCAGGCTTTGTCACGCGGTGGGTTCTGCTGAGCAGTGGCCTTGGGAGACAGACCCAGTCACTGAAGCTCAGACGTCTGCATTCGTTTTCTCAAGCTATGGAAACGAAGTGCCCTGGTCTGGGGGCTTCAGCGACAGAACCTGACCGTCTCACAGCTCTGTAGGCTGGGAGTCCAAGATCGAGATTCTGGCAGGGTTGCTTCCTTCTGAGCGGGGAGAGGAAGCTGCTCCAGGCCCTCACCCAGCACCTGGGTGTTTGCTGGGCATCCTTGGTGTCCCCTGGGCAGTGGAAGCATCGCCTCAGTCCCTTCCGCCATCTCCATGCGACGTTCTCCCTGTGTGTCTCTATGTGTGTGTTCGCGCAAGCAAATCTCTCCCTTTTAAAAAAGTGCTTTTATTTATTTGGCTGTGCCAGGTCTTAGGTGCAGCATGTGGGATCTAGTTCCCTGCCCAGGGGTCAAACCCAGACCCCCTGCATTGGGAGCTCAGCGTCTTAGCCACTGGACCACCAGGGAAGCCCCTGGCATCTCCCCCTTTTATTGGGTACTGGTCATGTTACAGGAGGCAGCGCTGCTCCAGTAAGAGCCGTCTGAACTAATGATATCTGCAGTGGCCCTATTTCCAAATAAGGTCACATTCTGAGGTCCTGGGGGTCAGGGCTTCAACATGTGAGTTTTTAGAGAACTCAATCCGACGCATAACAAGGTCCAAGTAAAAAAAACGCCACGAAAAATGAACCAGTCACTTGAAATTGAGTTAGGTTTCCGGTCAGCCTGGAATGATTGTTGCAACAGGAGCATCCGTGCAGACCACCCAGAGGGGCTCACGAGAGGATTCTTGCTAACTGCAGAGACCACCCAAAGGGGCTCACGAGAGGATGCTTGCTAACTGCAGAGAGGCGGCTGGCAGGAGGGACACCCACTCTGCACAGTGGCCCAGTCCTAGTGGAGGCCCTGGCACTGCTGCTGGGTCCAGACACGCAGCTGCCAGGATGCTGCCTGAGTGTCAGGCTGCTGCCCGAGCGGAATCCAGCCGGTGCCCGGCGCTCCGCACAGCGTCTGCTGCCTCGCGAGCCCCGCTCCTCCCGGAGGCCCACACATGTGCGTCTCCGGCTCTCTTAGTGGGATAATTCGGACAAACTACGTTGAAATGGAAAATGTGCTCACCTCTGGTTCAGCGATTCCACTGCTAAGATTTTTTTCCCCCTAAGGAAATAATTCAGTGAGTGCCCAGACATATTTTTTTATAAATATGTCTGTTTATCAGAGTGTTGCTTACATGAACCAAGAATGTCCATATCCATCAGTGGTAGATGAGTTAAATAAACCGTGATACAAGTGTGCCCAGCATGAGGCTACATTAAGTGTAATGAGATAAATCAGGGATTTTCAGCTCGGTCAGATCTAAAGGCCTCCTTTCTATAATAAACGTCAGACCCAAATGCCTCTTTTCTATAATAAATGTTTATAACACTCCCCTTACTATCCTGAAATGAAATTCATAGATAATATAACCTACACACATGACTTTTTAAAAAATCAATATGACACAATGACTCACACACACAAGTGTAAAGAATCAATATATTACCTTAACTGTAACATAAAAGAGAAATAAAAGGAGAAGAATCAGTAATGAAATGTTTCAATATGTAAACGCACAGGCGTGGGTGCCCCGGGGAGACGTGTGGAAGGAATGTCAAGGTCGGCCCCTGAGGGACGCCCTCCAGTGACCCAGGCACTGGAGCAGACCCTCCACTGTGGGCACCAGGAGTCCAGCTCTCCCAGCTGCACTGCTTTTCATGATGAGGTTTCCCACAGTGAACACAGTGAGGCACAAACACGGTCACCACCCCACCATATTCCTGTAAAACGGAGTTGTGTTGAAACCAAGAAAAAATTGATTGTATTCAAATTAAAATGAATTTTGGGTCTTAGATGATTCTAAATAAGCTTTTTAACCACATGAGATACTGGTGGGATATTTCAAAATTATGAGGGATTCATCTGCATGTGGGGCATTGCCTTGCACAATATAGGATGTTCAGCACCCCTGGACTACCACCCACTAAAGGCCCAGAGCCCCCTCCCCAAACGAAAAGCCCCACAAAAATTTCCAACACACTCCCACTGTGGGGCAGAATGACCTCCTCGAGAACGTCACCTTCGATCTGTGTTTGCGTGCGTGCACCCTCAGTCGCTCAGTTGTGTCCAGCTCTTTGTGACCCCATGGCCTGTAGCCCACCAGGCTCCTCTGTCCACGGGATTCTCCAGGCAAGAATACTGGAGTGGGTTGTCATGGCCTCCTCCAGCGGATCTTCCCGACCCAGGGATCAAACCCAGGTCTCCTGCATTGCAGGCAGATTCTTTACCATGTGAGCCAGCTGGGAAGCTGCCCTGATATGTCTCTACTGACGTGGAAAGAAGTCCATAACGTGTATTTTTAGTGCAGTGGATGGTTAAGTAAAATTCTTAAGGATCAGCAACCACAACACAATTCCATTTTCAAAAAAAGAAGAAGCTGAAGAAAGAAAGACTCCATGAAAAACCAATGTGTGTGTGTGCAAGTGTGTGTGTGCATGGGTGTGCATATGCATGTCCACAGAGGAACCAACCTGAACATTCATAGACAGACATATTAACCAGCCTTGTCTCTGGCAATGCTGTTGTTGCAGGTAATTTGCATATTCTAATGTTGATTTTCCAGAATAGACTGATTTATTTAATAATGTTATGCAATCAGAAAAATTCAACCATTTCCATTTGGCAGACAGCTGCTAGCAGGCAGTTTTCTCAGCTCCAGCTCTGTGGGTGTTTGGGCTGGGGCGGGGGTGGCTCTTGGCTGTCCTGTGCGCTGTGAATGTCGGCGGCCTGGCCCTGACCCCCAGGCGTGCAGCACACATACCGCGGGCGTGGACGTGAACCTCGAGTGTCTTCAGACACTGGCGACTGGCCTGCAGGTGTCGTTCAGTCACTAAGTCGCGTCCGACTCTTTGCGACCCCACGGACTGCAGCATCCGACCTCCAGGGAGGCAAAAACCCACCCCTGGCTGAGAACCGTTGCTGCTGTCTGGGTTCTAACCACTGCTAAGCCATCCATAACCTGTGCAACTGGTGAATAGTCTCCACCCAGATTCCTTTGCTGTAGAATAGATGATGACACCTCACAGGGTTGCTTGAGGACTAAATTAGCAAACGTACAGTTGAATGACTGGCATAGTTACTGAAGCAGCATAAAATGCACGAGAATGTGGGCTTTCATCATCGAATAAAAAAGTCTACTTCTCAACATGGGATGTGGGGCGGTGCTGGAGACGTTACAGGTAGAGAAACACATTTGGTACAGGAAGGAGCTCGACCCCACAGGCCACTGTCCCCTCAAGGACTGGCCTCTCCCCAGGGGGTCCCAGAAGCCCCACTCAGGGCTGGCTTTCTCCTGGGACCTGGATGAAGTCTCAGCAGGCACCTGTGACCACGAGGGCAGCCTCCACCCCGTGATTACAATGTGTCTGGAGTACAAAATTCCAGATTTTGCTCGGTGATGTTCTGGCTCCCCAGCCTTGCTGGGAGAGGGGATCTGGGGGCTTCTCCCTGACTCACCTTGTCCCCCACTAGGGTTGGGGGGACCCTTCAGGGCTCCTTCTCAGTGGTGAGGGGGCAAAACCTTCAGCGGCTGGCACCCTGCCCTGCGCCCAAGTCCTCGGGCTGGGCAGACACTCAGACGCTTCCTTTTGGAGCGAGGTGGGCTTGGTCAGGTTCTCAGGGCCTCCCCTGCTGCAGATGCCACATCCTGGGACCTGCTTCTCCTTCTGCACCCGGGAGCTCTCCTCTGGGGTCGCCCGAGCCCCCAGAAGGTCCACATTTCATCTCCAGGAAGCAGCACCAGCACCCTGCTCCCTGTCCCGGGGGAACGCGTCCTCCATCCTGGGCCCTGCCGGGTGAGGAGCACAGAGCATCCCTCCGCCCCCTGACCCCAGGGTGCCCCTGGCTCCAGGTGAGGGGCTCACTCTGCCCCTTCCTGCCCCTTCAGTGGAGCTGACGGGGGAGGGCCGAGCAGATCACGGGCTCCAGCACCTCCTCCCAAGGCTGTTGTTGCCTTGGTCCCTTCAGTGCAGGCAGCAGAGGCTGCAGGACCCAGAGGTGTGGGGGTGTCGGGTGCCGGGGTCCAGCCCCGGTGGATCCAGGGAGATTCGAAGCTGGGGACGGAGTTGGCGTCCTTGGAAATAACTTATTTAATTACAGATAGAGAGGGATTAGAAAATTAGCAGAGAAAAAGAGGCTGAATAACTTGGTTTACGTGGAATACCAATCACCACCTACATAGGCTGCAGGCGTCTTCCCGTTCTCCCGAAGGAAAGGAGACACTGAGGCCCCCCCCGCCCCCCCACCCCGGCTCCCTGGTCCGATCTTAGAAGCCCAGGCAAAATTAGCAGGCTTGGTGGGTACCCATGCACCAGATGGGAATTTGGCCAGAAAATAGTAGGAGAGAAAAAGAGGCTGAATAATTGGTTCATGTGGGATGCCAATAAAATTCCAAGACAAGGAATTTGCACCATCTACATTGGGCCACCACTGGCGCCACTTGAATATCGGAAGGTGCCCCTCCTTGGGCTCCTTCTCGCGTGGGCTTGAAAGCCGGGACAAGTAAGTAGACATGGCAGACACCCACGCTCCAGATGGGAATTCAGCCAGAAAAACGGGGAGCAAGAAAGAACGACATGGGGGTATCAGTCTTTCCGGAAACTGATCCCATTTCTTTATTTTTGGGTTTGCTTATATACCTTTTGTTACACGTAGGGATGAATACAGAGTCACACGGGGGTCAGCAGTCCTGACCTTTATCAAAATCAGGTGCTTTACATAAAAAAAGATCTTAGGGGTTTTACATCATCTTCTGGCCATGAGGCCTGCTGACATTTTACAACCCTTTCTTTCTGATAACCAAAAACTTATTTTTTCCAAGGGTGTTTTTTCTTAAACCAGGCACCATCCTCCAAATAAAGTTGCATTCCTATAGGGTGAGGGTGTAGTGAGTTACAATCAAGAAAGGAATTTATTTAACCCAAGGTTAATATGATTAATCTTAAAGGTTAATACTTATGTCTCCTATATGCTTAAAGGTTAATACTTATTCCTCCTATATGCTAGTTATATTCATTATAAGGGCAGGGAATATGGAGATTTAGCAGCAAACATCAGCCCAACAAATGAAAACCCTTCACCAATGTTCCCCTTAAGATCTATTTAGTCTTAAGATAGTGATAAAGTTACATTTTTACATAGCAAGGACACAGTGATTTATAACAAAGTACAGTGATCTATTACAAAAGAGAAAATTCATTAACTCAAAAAGTCTAATATTGCTAACATCAAAAACTACTATATTTTCTTTTCTATATTCCAAATACATTGATTAATATATTCCCAGGTGCCTAAGGATATGGAGGCCTGGCGGCAATCATTGACTCAACAATGAGAAAAGCCCTATGCTAATTAAGACTCTCAAAATACTCCAAAACTCCCTGTGCTGTTTATGGTTGAGAGGTAGTAAACAATTATATGTGTAGTGGCAGGAGCGTGGATAATCCTGTCACACAAGCTAGTTTGCCAGCAGAGAGGTTTGACCTGAGACACCCTTGTCACACCCAGGGCAGGGAATTAGCAGCAATTATTGGCACAGCAAATGCAAAACCCTTCACCAATATAATTCCTAACCAACCCACTATACTAATAATTTCTAACTTCCCCAAAGAATTTGCCTTTAGTAAGTCTAAAACATCTCATGCCTCTCAGGTTGGGAGGCTGTAAACAATCACATGTGGCCGGCCTATACAGGACAAACCTATACAGGCGGGCTAGATAACCTTCAGAGGAGTCCGGAAGCTGAAACACTCTTGTCACGCCCAGGAATGGTTATTGACTTGGAGCTGCACATTTACTCCTTCTCCGAGAGAACCGGCGGGGAACAGCCCCCTGTAAAGTCAGAGGTGTAGGCGAGAGCACGAAACAGTACAGGAGATAGACTCTGGTTTGGGGGCAGATGCTCGGGAACAGGGGGTTTCCTGAGGCTTGATCATGCCTTTGCATGTGCCAGGCCTCCTTCCTCATGACCTTTGCCATGGGTGCAGTTCCTCACGCTGGCTCCCGGCAGTCGCGGCTGGTCTTGGAGGCTCAGCAGAGATGGAGTTTATGAGCACCCTCAGTGCCTCATCTCCTGTCTGTATTCACAGACAGCTTCTCTGTGGACCCAAGGCTCCAGCCCTATCCTCTGACCTCAGCAAGGCAGGCTGCAGGGAAGTGTGAAGTCCACCCGAGACAGGCTCCTTCCTCGGTGGGAGGGATTTCCCCAGAAACCAGGCTGCTGGGCGCAGCACCAGGAGCTGGCAGTGATGACTCGCGGCCACGAGGCTCCTTAGGAAGTCACGGTCAGTCTCCAGGTCCACACACTCAGCGCGAGCTGGGCCAGCCATGGGCTGTGAGAGGTGCGAAGCAAGGGGGCACGCTCTGGGTCATGGGTCCCGTGGGGCCTGAAGGGGGCCGCCTCGGCTTCCAGAGCTACTCGGCTGGTAGCCAGGGACCACTTACAGAGAAGGGGGCTCTGCCTTGAGCAGGGTAAGGTGGTCACGTGTTCTAGCTCAGGGAAGTGGGCGTGGTGGAGGCAGCTAGGATTCAGCGCTGGCCCTGGGCCAATCAGAGTGGAGGTTCTTGCATGGGGCCCCAACCAGCAGCACCCGCATAACCTCGCCTGGACACTCGTTGAAAATGCAGATATAGACCTGGACCTGGAACTGTGGCTGTGGGACCCCAAGCAAGGCGCCTCTTATAAGGCGGCTCTGATGCTGCAAGAGTCCTAAAGCACGAGCTAGAGGTACTTGGGGGGGCGTTTCCAGAGTCAGGAGCCCCCGGGGGGTCAGTCTGATGGAAGTCTTGGTCCTCATGTGGGGTCCAGCAGGGGGTGGGTAACAGGAGAGGGAGAAGCTGTGTCTCATTCACCAGGACCAGCTTCTCCTAGCACGCTCATGACCTCCAGGGAGAAAAGGAGGCTATGATAGAAATAGAAGAAGGTGTCCTTCTGGAACACAACAATGCAACTGCAGTACCTTCTGGAACTCAGCGAGGAAGCAGAAGATGGTGGTGAGAGCAAAGCAGGGAGGCAGGCCAGGTCCTGGCCGGGGCGGCGCAGCCCCTCCTGGGGACCCCGTCTCTCACTCATACATTCATTCACAAATATTAATTGGACACTGATTATGGGACACGTGTAATGTGCTTAGCCTGAGAAATCAGGACCCAGAGTCAGCCCCTGCACTTAGGAATAAGCGTGGATGAAGAGAGGGTGATGCGCAGACAGATGACGTGCCCCCAGATCCTCACTGCATCACAGCCCCGTTCGCGCACCTGGATGAGAGGAGCCGAAACAGCTCAGCTGGGAGAGCGTTAGACTGAAGGTCTAAAGGTCCCTGGTTCAATCCCGGGTTTCGTCAGACTGAGCGTTTTAATTTACATCCAGGAGAAGGAGCGGTTCTAGCGACCTCCTTGATCTCCGTTTGCACGCTTGAAACTCCGCGAAAATTACATCTTTGGGCTTCCCTGGTAGCTTATCACTAAAGAGTCCGCCTGCCAGTACAGAGGATGTGGGTTCCATCCCTGGGTCAGGAAGTTCCCCTGGAGAAGGAAATGGCAACCCATTCCGGTATTCTTGCCTGAGAAATCCCATGGACAGAGGAGCCTGGCGTTAGTGACTGAAACAACAACAGCAACCTGGATAAGAATCCCGAGCTGTCACTAAAGGACTAAATTACTCTCCTCTCTTTTACTAACAAGATGGGAAAACATGAAACAGAGACATATCAAAAATGGCGAAAGCGGTATATTTGAGACCTTACTCTCTCATCACCACTGTATGTCTTCCAATCTCTTCTCAGATGATAATTTCTTTGAACTTGACGGTGAAAAATTAAACAGAAAGTGGAATGTCTTGTTTTAGGTGTCACTGTTTGGATTGTACCAGTCATTCCATTTTCCATGGGGAAAATAACTAACCTCCTCTTCATGGTCCTATTTGAGCTCAGGTTGTGAGAGCTCCAGAAACAGGAGGGCATCTCCATGTGTCCCGTCATATTTTCTCTGTATCATAATCATAGATCACGCCAAATCTCCATTTAACCATCACTACCCTCAATTAAAAAATTGTCAAGAGTTTAATAGGGCCTTCAAAATCCATTTAGTTTAAATAATGCATCATTGAAGGGCCATTCTGCAACTGCTAAAGCTGCTTCTGTGAGACAGTTTCGCTGAGTGCCCCTGGGGAGCATGCATTTCATTTAGGCAGCGTTTGGTTTGCCATATAGGGTTATCATAAGGAGGGAATTTCCTGAAATAAGGTTTATTCCAAATATATTTTCAATCTACTTTCAACTTTTGTGTAAAAATAAGGGTAGATATTTGTCACTTAGTCATGTCCAACTCCTTGCGTCTTCATGGACTGTAGCCCGCCAGGCTCCTCTGTCCATGGGATTCTCCAGGCAAGAATACTGGAGTGGGTTGCCATTTCCTTCTCCAGGGGATCTTCCCAACCCAGGGACTGAGCCCAGGTCTCCAGCATTGCAGGCAGATTCTTTACCATCTGAGCCACCAGGGATGCTTGTCAGATAAACCCGTCCTCTTCAGGGATGGTTCCTCCCGCAATTGTTTGGCAGCTTACACAGAAGTCTGGAAGAATTTTGGACTCAAACCTTTGACATGTGAGGCATCTCCCTCAGTATTTGAAACTGTGCTGGCCTAGAAATCTCCAGGCCCCTGAGCCTAAAATACAATAGAAATTCCCAAGAATAACAACACCCTCCAATCCCACAACTCAGCTCGAGTGTCCCCACGGCCAGCCTCCAGGTCCCGTCACCCAGCTGATGGGGCATCAGCAAGAATCAGTCATTCCCAGGAAGAAAGTGAACAACGCTTGGCCTGGAGGCTGCCCTGAGCCACGCGTGTGTTCCTACCGTGCGCAGGCTCGGTGGTTTCCATGGGGACCTTCCCCTCTCTTGTCATTTTATCACAACTAAACAAATGGGCAGCCTCGCTGCCTCCCCTCCCAAAGGCCCTGGTGGACTGGCCTGTCCGCACTGGTCAAAGGGCAGGAGGCAACAGCGTAGTCGTGGGCAGTGCCCCCGACTTTTCTGGGGCTAGGGATGGCTCAGCTCCCAGAAGTGATGCCTCTCAAGTCCCCCATCCCTTACATTCAGAGTCCTGGTTAAGATGGAAAGTTATTCTGAGTAATAACTCTTTCCTTCCCCCGATCCCCTCACATTGAAATCACGATGCTTTCTACCTAGGACTTCTTGCTCGGTAGACCTAACTCTCGGTTCTGGAGAAGAAGGTGCCTTGCTCTCTGAAGGGCAGTGGGGCTTTTGCTGCCTGTACTGAGCAAGCAGCCTTCCCATCCTGGGTGGCTTCTGTTGACCCCGGAGGATGCCGCACCTGAACTCAGGACAGCCTGAACTTCTCCAGCACAAGTGATGTTCCAGGCAGGCTGTGGACATTGGCAATAAATTTGTAAAAAAAAAAAAAAAAATCCTAACTAAACGATGAAGCACATGCTATTTTGAACACGTAGGGTCTCTGCTTCCCCAAAGGCGCTGTGTCCTGACCTCAGGCCTGTGGGCTGACCTCAGGCCTCCAAGCAGGTCTCCCCACGGCCACCGCGTCTCCCCACCCCACACGGGTGTCCTAGTCATGAAGGGCCACACAGGGAGCACATTTTCAAAACCCCCATCGCTTCTAGCTGGGGACCTGCTGGGAGCCTGGTTCCTGTGTGTGAATGCTGGCCGGACGGGAACAGTCCCGGGGGTGCGGGAACGGAGAGAGGAGGCAGCCGTGCGCAGGGCTGTGGGAATGCACCTTTACTCGCAGCAGGCCCCGTGGGAAGCTCTGGGTCTGATGCTGACCACAGACGAAGGCCCGGGTTGGAGATTCTGAGTCCTCTCTGCTGCCCACCGGCTGGATGATCCCCAAGACACGTTTAATCTTCCTCATCTGATACACAGCATGGGGCCCAGGCCAGATCAGTGGCTCGGCTCTCAAACAGCAGAGTTCGGAAGACTCACCTGGCTAACACATGAGGACAAGGACCTCCCGGCAATGCCCAGAAGTTCTGGTTTCAAAGGTTCCCATGGTGATGGTGCGGATGGTCTGTGGACCATAGGTGGGAAAATGCTTCTCTCTAGAAGCCTTTTGGCCTCAGGCAACACTGATAGGCTCCAGCTCTGATTCTACAGTGGATTCTCTCCGTTGGGCCTGGTGTTCCATTGTTTTTTCTATTTCCTTTTTATTTTTTAATTGTAGGATAATTGCTTACAGAATGTTGTTGTATTCTGTCAAACCTCAACATGAATCAGCCTTAGGTATACACGTTTCCCCTCCCTTTTGGACCTTCCTCCCTCCATTGATTTTTAGACATATGAAATACTTTAAAATTACTTGAGTATTCATGATCTTTTCCTCATAATTAAATTAGAAAACATTAAGAGAGTTAACCGTCTTCCCTGGTGGCTCAGCAGTAAAGAATCTGCTTGCAATGCAGGAGATGCGGGTTTGATCCCTGAGTCAGGAAGATCCCCTGGAGGAGGAAATGGCAACCCACTCCAGTATTCTTGCCTGGAGAATCCCATGGACAGAGGAGCCTGGCGGGCTAGAGTCCACGGGGTCACAAAGAGTCGGACATGACGGAGCGACTAAACAATAACAAGAGAGGAGTAGCTTTGAGAAGAGCGTCTTTGGGTGAAGGGCTAAACAAATGGAGCGAACAGATGAGGAGCTGGCTGTTCATCAATTACTCTCCAGAAGACGTTCTGGGAGGATCTGCACGTGGTCATCATTCTCTTTTTCATCTTCGCTTTCTTCCCCATCCTTTCCTCACTGGTCCTCTGTCTCCCTCGGGTGACTCTGCCTTATTTGGGGGCTCCTTTGATTAAGGCCACTGCCCCGTGTAGAAGCAAATAGGAACCGTGGGTTCAGGACACCCTGAGAGCAGATAGGAAATTGACCTGGCGCATGAGTGCGTCTGCTGTCACCATGGAGCCCCGTGCCTCGGTTCTGGGGTTTTTATCAGAACAGGAGGTGCCCTCAGCAGCTTTCAGCTTGCTCTTGGCATCAAGCCTTAGATCGAAAGATGAGGAAAACCAAAATCATCGGCAGTAGGGAAGGGGAGGCTAGCTGAGATGTAGCCGTGACTACTTTATTAGAGCAGCCTTAGAGAATATTCACACAGGGGAAAACACCATCAGATATGGGGGGGGAGTGTTTCAGTACTATAATACTTGGATCTCTAGCAAGGTTAATAACACTATACAGAATCACTTTTGAAATTGCCAGTTAGGGAACTAAGTTTGCTTCTAAAACTCACTATTTTTGGGGATTTGTAAAGAAGACAATGCATACAAACCTATCAATATTTATTTTATTTGCAGGAGTGACTGGCCCTTGGCGCACACAAGCCCTAAGCACGCGCACAGCCACAGTCGGCTGCGGACACGGGCCGTGATGACCGCCCTGCGGAAGTTCCGGCCCCGGTTCCCGGAAGCGTCGGCCCCGGTTCCCGGAAGCGTCGGCCCCGGTTCCCGGAAGCGTCGGCCCCGGTTCCCGGAAGCGTCGGCCTTCACCTTCCGCTCCCCACGGCGGCTCTCGCCTGACGGCAATGAGTGCCTGGAACAAGCGACACTCCTACGTAGATTTTTTTTTTTCTTTTTACTTTTTTCCATCTCTACATAGATCGTTAAGCTTTAGTCGTTGCAGGAGAATTACAATACTTGTTCCAGTTTTCCCACCTTCTTGATTAAGTTTTCTCGGGACTCATTAAAATGTAAGCATTCCCTAAGAAGTGCTGGGAAGACATTTCTGCAGGGAGACACCACCCTTCTCTGAGCCTCTCGGTTGTAATGGCCACAGCAAAGATGACCTGGTACCCTTGGATGGCTGCGTGGAGTGAACAAGACTTTGAACAAGACTAAAAGTGATTTTATCCTCTCCACCTTTGAGGCATTTAAAGATTTTCCTTCCTTTTAGTTCAGCCCAGGGTTTCTGAAACAAAAACAAAAACAAAAAAACTACATTTGTGTTAATAATTTAAATGTATGAACTTGAGTCAGTTCTAATGAGGTGGATGAACCTAGAGCCTATTTTACAGAGTGAAATAACTCAGAAAGAGAAAACTATTGTATGCTAATGCATATATATAGAATCTAGAAAGACGGTACCATATATCGAATCTAGAAAGAAGAACTTATTTGCAGGGCAGCAATGGAAAACAGACTTATGGACATGGGGTGAGGGGAGGAGAGGGTGAGATGTATGGAGAGAGTAACATGGAAACTTACTTTACCGTATGTAAAATAGATAGCCAACGGGCCTTTGCGGTATGTCTCAGGGAACCCAAACAGGGGCTCTGTATCAACCTAGAAGTGGGGGGGCGGTGGGGAGGGAGATGGGAGGGGGGTTCAAGAGGGAGGGGACATATGTACAACTCTGGCTGATTCATGTTGAGGTTTGACAGAAAACAACAAAATTCTGTAAAGCAATTATTCTTCAATTAAAAAGAAACAAATATAAAAAATTAAATAAGCATGTGAAGACTAGGTAATAATTTAATGGGAAGAGGGTGGAGAGCTATCCTACTAAGAGATTGACTAATGGGAACTGACATCAGGAAGTAATCTTTTTATTGTTGTCTCGACCTGTTGCCCGATAGCAAAGCCAGTAAACTGGAACAAACATCGTGTTTCCTCCGTCCACGCCTGTCTCCCATGATCACATACTCTTGAGCAATATTATGTCTTACCCACTGAATCGGTTCATATTGAGGGCATATGGTGTACACCCCAAATCCAAATTTCCTGGTCTTCAGATGAAAGGTGAGGTGTAACAAAATACAATTAAGAAAATTTATTCCAAAATAAAGTATTTCACACGAAAAGACTATGAGTTAGAGACTTTAAAAGTAAGTATATGCTATGAAAGTTCTTCTATAAAATTCTTATCCAATTAGATCATAGACTGAGTGAGATGGTTAAGAAAAATTTGTAGGAAATTGTAACAGATGATAATGCTCCAATTGAATTTAAAATATATAAGCATTCATTCAGTAATCTTTTGGTGTAAGGCCAAGTTCTTTTCTTTCTATATGGTCTGCTGATTGGAGTTGCTTGTTATCTTTCTTGAATAAATCTTGCCTGTGATGTGCTTTCAGCATCTTTAAGTAGAGGTAGAAATTAAAGTAGTTTCAAAACAATCTAGGTGCACAAAGCTTCTGGATTTGTAAGATTAGATTTCCTCTGATTATGATACAATAAAATTAACCTTTTTTGGGGGGGTGTATACAATTCTGTATTAACACATGTATAGATCCATGTTGTTGTATTGTTGCTGTTTAGTTGCTAAGTCATGCCAACTCTGTGTGACCCCCTGGACTATAACCTGTCCATGGGATTCTCCAAGCAAGAATACTGGAGTGGGTAGCCATGCCCTCCTCCAGGGGATCTTCCCGACCCAGGGATTGACCCACGTCTCCTGCACCGCAGGCAGACTCTTTACCACAGGGCCGCCTCAGCCCTGCTGGAGGCGGAGAGGCAGGCATGGCGGGCCTGAGTCAGCCAGCATGTGTGGCCGTTATTCAAGGTCTCGGAAAGGCAGGATTCTCACCAGAGCAGCACAGTCACCCCATCAGCTGTGAACGTGGTCTTCACGTCCAGCACGGCAACTGTCCAGGCAGCCCTGCTGCCAGTGGGAGCCTGTGAGAACTTATATTCTAAGTCCAGTCTCTGCAGCCCCCCCCACACCGGGAGGAAGCTCCCACGCCCTTGTGCTCACACACATGCCTGTTCACGGGCAACGTGAGAGCAAGCCGAGTGAGTGGGATCTAATTCAGGCACACTGACATCTAGGGCTTGCACGTGGGATTCTGGGCAGCCTGGGTGCTGGGGGAGCCCTGCTGGTCAGATGGGAACACGAATCCACCCCAGTCATATTCTGCTCAGGGGCTGCTCTCCATGTTCTTCTTCTTTCTTTCTCTCTCTTTTTAAAATTGGGTACTCTGGGCTGGTGCACTGGGATGCCCCTGAGGGGTGGGATAGGGAGGGAGGTGGGGGGAGAGGTTCAGGATGGGGGACGCGTGTACACCCATGGCTGATTCATGTCAATGTATGGCAAAACCGGTACAATACTGTAAAGTAATTAGCCTCCAATTAAAGTAAGTAAATAAAAATAAATAAAATGGAAGTATAGTTGGTGTGCAGTGTTGTGATGGTGTCTGCTATATGGCAGAGCGACTCAGTTATGCAGATACATATTTTTTCCCCTCATGGTTTATCACAGGATACTGAATATAGTTCTCAGGGCTATACAGCAGTGCCTTGCTGTTTATCCACTCTTTTTTTCTTCTTTTTTCTATAGACAAGGCAGCAGTTACACACATCTACAAAAATCACCTTCAGGCTCACGTTTAATGCATTCTTTTTCTCGAGAAGACTAAAATGACACAGACACCAGGCCCGCCAGAGGGAATTCTGGAACACACAGCGCCTTTGAGCCCCCCGGCAACGCTGCAGGGTTTCGTGTCTCCCTGAAACAACACACTCCTTAGGGGGTGAACCAACTGCGGGGGTGGGGGACGGTGTTGCCTGGAAGACAGGAGGCCCACTTTTAGATGCAGGAGTTGGGAAAACTTCATTTTGGGGCCATTTGTGGTCGATGAGTGGACTCGTGACTTCCGAGCTTCAGCCGGTTCAGGGACGGAAACTCGCGGGGCAGGGGGTGGGCACTGAATGAGCCCTGAGGAAAAGCCAGTTGAGAGCTTCCAGCCACGTGTTAAAGATATGCAACTGTTTCCTGAGGATCAAGAGGGCGTTCTAGCCACAGGAGATGCTAAGAATATTCTGCGGGAAGAAAGGAGAAGCGGAGAAAGGAAGGAGAGAAAGGGGATCATCCAAAGCTCTAGGAATAAACGCCCCACTCAGAGAAGGCAAGCAGAACCCCGGCAACCCCTTCCAGTAGAGAGTTGGACATGACCTAGCAACTGAAATCAACAAAGAACCCCTGCTGCGATGGTACTTGCCACAAAGAGGCCTGGTCCTTCCCTCCTAATTATGTCACCCTGAGTACAATATTTACCCCTTCTAAGCCTCAGTATCCTCATCTGTAAATTGCGCCTTGCTTCATAGGAATTTGTTGAGGGCCAATGAATAAAAAAGAGCTTCTGCATTAGCAATGATGCTAAGGGCAGACACAAGGCAGCCCTTTCTAAGAAGCTCTCCATGTGGGATTTGTCCAGTTTTGCAACAGTCTTGCGAAGTTCCCACCTCTTTGAAAGAGGAAAAGAAGGTTGAGCTGTGTGCTCGGCTAAGCTGGCGGCAAGACTGGGATTTGAACCCACAGGAGTCTGGCTCCCTGATCTGGGCTGGATCCCTCCTTCCTCACTGTCCTAATTTGCAATTCTTTCTTTTGACCATTTCACAGGTGAGATGTGAACTCTGGCCATTTTCAAGATTTCAAACTGCATTGAAGAGAAGTGTGTTTGGCCAAACCTGGGCTCAGTGCAATTTGGGGCTTCTTAGTGGATTTGACTTATCTAGGCTCAGTTCATTGTTAATGGACATAATTGACTCATACTTGTACCTTGTAATCTGAGTCCCAAAAGCATAAAAATTAAATCCACCAGTATTTTCAAAGTTCAAAGTTTGCATTAGTAAAACAGGGGACTAGAAGCTTCGCAGACTACGGCAGCTTCCAAGAACAAATACCTTTATTAGTGGGGAAAGTTGGTCTTTTGGGTCGCTTAACATTGGTTCTTCAAGGAAGTTGTTATTTAGTTGGTAAGTTGTGCCTGACTCTTTTCAACCCCATGGACTGTAGCCAACCAGGCTCCTCTGTCCATGAGGTTCTCCAGACGAGAATACTGGAGTGGGTTGTCATATCCTTCTCCAGGCGATCTTCCCGGATCAGAGCTAGAACCTGGGTCTCTTGGGTTGCCAGGTGGATTCTTTACCACTGAGCCACCGGGGAAGCCCTCTTCAAGGGAGATCAACTGTATAAAATCGACCTTGCGTTGGTCATGATGGTGAGCAGCTGGGCTGTAGGACATTTTACACCAGTGTTTAAAAATAAACCCCACACAGTGAGAACCGAGGCAGTCCTGGAGGGAAAGGAACCTCGGGAGTTTCTGGTTTCCTCCGGGCTGGGATCAGACAAGCACGTCTCATCGGCTCTGATCGCATCTCCTTTGTTTGGACACTACTTCTCTCCCAGGAGGGAAAGTGGTTCCCTAGAGACATCTTGGTAGTCATAGACCTGCCCAGGTGCCAGCTTGAGAGTTATTTTCTTACACTGAGGATTTTCTTCCCACTCGGCAGAGAGGAGAGACGTCCGGACTTGTTTGGGAATATGATCCCATCCGTGCTCAGGTATATTTAGAGTGTCTCCCTAACTCCAGCCTTTCAATAGCCCTCTAGGGACATGTTGATTTAATTCTTGTATGTTTTAGGATGTTAAAATGGGAAGTACCCAAAACACAGATCTGGAATTTACTCCTGGGGTCTGGTGCCTGCTAACTCAGGTTAACATGAACTCTGACAAGCATAATTAAATGTGTCAGCGATCCGTTTGCAGAAGAGCATTCAGATCCACACAGAGCTCCGTCACTATCTCTCTTCCTGTCTCTCTCTCGCTTTCACATACACATCCAGACTGTCACGGGCTCTGGCCATTTTCTTGCTATCCCCTTTCAGCCCTAATAAAACCATTTTTTCGGGAGAGTTTCTCTGGAATCAGTATTGAGCTGAGAAGCAACTTGAACATGAATCATGATAATGTGTCTCACTGTTTATGTAGCAATGAAGATTCTCAAGATGAATGGAGAGGAGCCAACCACTCTCTGTTCATCTCAAAGCCGTGCAGCCCCACTGTTCCTCACGCTGAGACATTTATCGGTAATTATTGCCGCAGATAAGGAGTCTTGAAGGAAGCAAAAGTTTTCAAGAATTGAGGTGCTTCTGTACCAGAAGGAACTAGGATGTGCCATGAACTCTGATACTAAATTAGATGGAAGAAATGCAAAAAAAAAAAAAAAAAAACCACAACTAGCAAGTATTTAGAAAACAGTAATCAATGTGTGTTGATTATCCTTCTTTTTTTTTTTTTTTTTTTACTGTGCCTGGCAGTATGTGGGATATTAGTCTCCTGACCAGGGATTGAACCCAGGGCCTCAGCCGTGGAAGCACGGAGACCTAACCACTGAGCTACCAGGGAACTCTCCCCAGACTGATTTATACTCCAAAGACTCAGACACTAGGATTATCCAAAACAAAGTCTAAAACAACCAGAAATAATCTATTTTTTAAAAAAAAGATTACCTTAGAAGAAAACATAGGTAGAACACTCTTTGACACAAATTGTAGGATCATTTTTGCGGGGGGGGGGGGGGGGGGGAGGGGGGGATTTGTCCTCTCAGGCAAAAGAAACAAAAGCAAAAATAAGAAAATGGGACCTATTTAAACGTAAAAGCTTTTGCACAACAAAGAAAATCATCCACTAAATGAAAACACAGTCTACTAAATGGGTGGAAATATTTGCTAATGATATGACCAATAAGGGGTTAATATTCAAAATATATACACAGCGAATACAACTCAGTATTGAAATAAAAAAAACCTCTTTCTGTTCATCTCACTCTTCTTTTCCTTCCATCTTTATCATTGACTATATATATTTATTTACTTTGGCAATACCCTCAATAGACTATAAACTTCGTGAGACTAGAGACATTTCCTGTTTTCTTCGCCATTCATCGAATGGTTAAATGAATATATGGATGATAGCTAAATGACGGACTAGAGAAACATGGACGGATCTCACCAACACTGTGTTCAGAAAAACTGAGAAACAATGGAAAGTGTGGCACAATTCTATTAATATAAATTCCAAGCACAAGCATTGGAAAGTCCAGAGAGGGAAAGCCTTTTCAACCCATGCTGCTGGAACAACTGTATGGGAAGAAAAAAGAACCTCAACACTTACCTCATACGAAATGTGAAAACTAAAGACGGGTCACAGATTTAAACACAAAAGCTTAAAATAGAAGTCCTCTAGAACAAAACAGAGGAGAATACCTTCCTGAACTTTGGTGAATATAGGCAACGATTTCTTAGGTTGAACAACAACAACAAAATCAACCATAAAACAAAATAAAAATTCTTACATAATTGACTTCATTAAAGGTAGAAATGTCTGCTTATCAAAAGACACCATTAGGAAAATGAAAAGGCAAGCTACAGAGTAGGAGAAAATATTTATAGTACAGAGATCTGAAATATGTATAGAACTTCTAAAAAAAATAAAAAATAGGGCTTCCCTGGTAGCTCAGCTGGTAAAGAATCTGACCGCAATGCAGGAAACCCCAGTTTGATTTCTGGGTCAGGAAGATCCCCTGGAGAAGGGATAGGCTACCCACTCCAGTATTCTTGGGCTTCCCTTGTGGCTCAGCTGGTAAGGAATTCGCCTGCAATCCGGGAGACCTGGGTTCGATCCCTGGGTTGGGAAGATCCCCTGGATATCTAAAGTATGTATAGAACTTCTAAAAATATTCAAAAAATATAAAGAACCCAGTTTTTAAACCCAGTGAGCAATGGGTCTGGACTCTTTATAGAAGAAGACTTGCAAATTACGTAAAAGCACGAGAAAAAACGCCCACCATCATAAGCCACCAGGCGGTGCCAAGTAAGACTGCGGCACCCGCTGAAGTGCACACCTGTTGGCCTCACCAGGCATCCAATGGCCCCGGCTTCCCAGTTTCTCACAAAGTTCAACGTGATCTCTCCAATGAGCCAGCAACCCCAGTGCTGGGTTTTTTACCCCCAAGACCTGAGAACCTACGTCCATATAAAGAGTTGTGCACAAAGTTTCATAGCAGCTTCATTAATAATAGTCAGCAGAGTGATGTGGATTGAATACAAATGTTTGCCAGTGGACAGAAAAGTCCACGCACTTGTGTGATGGGATACGCAACACGAGGGAGTCAACTGCAGCGACGCCTCTACAAACACGGCGCTGCACGAAGGCGTCCGATGGAGTGGGCCGGACGCTGTGTGGTTCCACTCGCAGAGTGGTGGTGGCCACTGAGTTGTGTCTGACTCTTTGCGACCGCACGGACTGTAGCCTGCCAGGCTCCTCCGTCCATGGCAGTTTCCAGGCAAGAGTACTGGAGTGGGTTGCCATCCAGCTGCAGAAGAGGAGACGAAAGTGGAGAGTAGAAATCTCAACACTGGTGCCTCCAGAAGGGCGGGATTGACTAGAAGGGGCAGGAGGAACTTTCTGGGGAGATGAAGCTGTCTTGACTGGGATGACCATGCTAATATTCATACATACATAAAAACTCATCAAACTCTGCAGATCTGTGTATTTAATGAAAATTATTATACCTTGTGATATGTATATATGTATATATATATAGAATATGAGGGAAATGGCTAGACATGAAGCTTGCTCCTGAGAGGAGAGAGGCCAGCAGGCAGGAAGCAAGGAGCAGGTAAGGGAGGGGGAGTGAGGCGGAGGAGGGGTGACGGACGGGAGGGGGGCAAGTGGACGAGTGTGTCCTCTCCCCACGTCCGGTCCTCAGTCCGGGACGGGGGCACCGCCAGCTGCCGGGCAGCCCTCAGTGGCATCTTGACTGGCTGGCTCATGGACCCCAGGCGTGCCTTCTGCAGCGCAGACGCCTCCTTTATCTGGGTGCCAGGGAGGAAAGTTCTGGGTGCATCTTACTGGGAGCGTGTTGGAGGCAGGGGTCCCGAGGATTTCAGGATGCAGGACTTCCCCGCGCCAGGCCCCGGGGACCCCTGGGAGGCCCCCATCTGACTCGGCACGGTGGCTGCTGTGGATCTGAAACCTGCCCCGGGCCTGGCGTCCACAGGGCTCATCCCTTGGAGCCGCCCCCCAGCACCGTGGTCCCTAGCTGTCACCCCGGCCTGGCCTGGACCTGTGCCCAAATGCCTCTGCCCCGCTCAGCACTCCCCCGGTGAGTCCCACCCTTGTGCCAGCTCCTGGGGAGGACAGGACCCCTGGGCCCCTGAGCACTCGGGATGGCGGAAACAGAGAGAATGTGCAAAGCGAAGTCTGTGAGAGCTGCCAGGCCGCCCTCAGGGCCCGGCCCAGCCAGCGCTTTCAGAGGACTCGGCAGAGCTGGCCCCTGTGCTCTCAGACGCTCCTCCTCCTCTGACATGCTCTCAGCTCGCTGCCCGACCTCCCCAGACCCCCGGGCCCACGGGGCAGCCTACTCCTGGCCACCAGCTTCTCACACTCACCATGGTATCTTTGGAGATGGGACGCTGTCCCCACCTCCCCTGAGCAGCCCCACATGGCAACCGCAGAATCGAAGGCAGAGGCCCACCCCTCCTTCAGTGGGTGAAACAGGAGTTTTCAAACTCTGCTTCTCAGAGACCTCTTGCAGCTGGCCATCGTAGGTATTTACAGTGGGGAGAAGGTGCCCAGGTCTTTGGCAGACTGATACTATCATCTTTTAAGTATCTGTGGAGATGTTATTTATGAGTTCTATACCAACCTCCTGTAGAGGTGAATTTATTCCCAAACTAATCACAGATTTTACCCGAAAGCAGGAGTGCTGTCACCTCTGCGTAGGGAATTGATTACATTTGTTTCACAATCACCCAGATACACGGTGGGACACACACGGAGAGGAGGAGGAGGAAGAGGAGGGACAGGGGAGGGGCAGGGACAGAGAGGGAGGTGGTTTGTCTCCCAGACTTGCAGCTCAGCTACTTACCACCTTCCTGCTTACCCATACCAACCCCGCCTTCACACGTGTCGGTGGAAAGGCTTTCTGAAGCCCTGGTTCTAAGATCCCGAAGTGTCGTCGCATCAGGGACCCCAGCTCTAGGCTTTTCACAGAAAATCATTCACTGAAAGTCATTTCATCTAAGGGTCATTTCCGTAAAGGGCAATTTGTCCAACATCCCACCTTACAAAATATGTATCCCTCTTATCTGCTTTTGAAGCTTACAGGGCTCCAGTCTCGAAGCTCTGGCGGCCAAGAGCCCTGGAGTGGGGGCACCGGGCTCCTGGGACCCCAACCTCAGCCTCCAGCCTCTGCTTTCCTTGGGCCAAAGTGCAGCGGCTTCCAATAACAACAACTATTGATTATCTCACAGAGTTCCTGTGGGTCAGGAATTCAGGGCAGATGAGCTGGGGTGGGGTGGGGGTGGGGGTCGGGGGTCTGATTCTGGCTTTGTGTTCAGTCGCTCAGTCATGTCCGACTCTTTGCGACCCCATGGGCTGCAGCACGCCAGGCTTCTCTGTCCATCACCAACTCCCGGAGCTTACTCAAACTCTTGTCCGTCGAGTCGGTGATGCCATCCAGCCATCTCATCCTCTGTCGTGCCCTTCTCCTCCTGCCCTCAGTCTTTCGCAGTGTCAGGGTCTTTTCCAATGAGTCAGTTCTTCATATCAGGAGCTTCAGCTTTGGCATCAGTCCCTCCAATGAATATTCAGGACTGATTTCCTTTAGAATTGATTGGTTTGATCTTTTTGCAGTCCAAGGGACTCTCAGGAGTCTTCTCCTTGAGAGCCTTGCAGTTCTTATAAGGTAACTTGCCATCTGAGGGTCAAGTGGGAGCAGCTGCTTTCCAGATGGCCCTTGCAGTGTAGAGAGCCTGACACTTGGCTTTTCTGGTTATAATGTAAGTGCCTGGTTAAGCTTTTGACTGTTGAGGCTGCCACTTCAAAGTCACCTATCTTGAATAAACAACCTCCCAGCTTCACAGCTAACTAATGAAAAAGCCAAGCCATCCCACCCATGAAGTTCCCCTGTTAGAAAGCCGAGTGACTCAGATAAAAAAAGATAAAAGATAAAATGGACCCTGCTTTCCCCTGCTAAAGTCTTAATTCTCACTCTTAGGATTTAAATTCATCCATAGAGAGAGAACCAGCAGAACCCTAAACACCCCACCCATTCTCCACCCAGAGGTCACAGAGGCCAGGGACTTGTCACATGAGGTCACTTGTGAAGAGGACATGTGAACGGTTAAGCCTGGGTCTGTCTAGTTCGAGACTCGGTCCAGTTCGAGGACCTTTCCCTCCACTCTTGGCTCTTAGTGGGGGAACCACTTCCTTTCCAAGGCCTCGGTCACCATCCCGCAAGCCAGCCATGGGCTCTTGATCCCGGGACCCCAGGGAGGGGCTGTGTGAGTCCCAACGGGGACTCTGGGTCTGGGTCCGCCTCTGCGGGGAGACTGCCTCCCTCTCGCCTTCCTGACTGTGCTCTGGGACTGAGGTCCTGCTGGTCACCTGCCGACTGGAACTGGTTACTCAGCGGACCATGAGCCCCGTGCATTGAGTCCTCACATCAGGTCCTCCCACCCGCGACCAGAGCCTGCAGGGCCGGCCGAGACCAGGGCCTGCTTTCCCTCCTGACATCTAGAGGCGGTGGCTGCCCTGTCCTGGCAGCTGCTCTCTGGCGGGAGAGGTGGATGAATCATTTTTAAAGGAACTTTCAAGCCACCAGAGAGAAAACATGGGAAAGCAACCTCTTCAATCTCCCCTTTCCTGCTCTCGTGATTCTTCCGTCTCTCTTTCTCCCTCTGCCCCTGCCCTTCCCTCTCGCTGTCTCTCTGTGTCTCTGTCTCCCTCTTGCCTAGGTTTTCCTGTGGGGTCAGGGACTAGCCTGGCTCTGCCATGGGCTCCCTGAGACAGTGCTGGCAGCAGGGGCCACACACAGGTAAGGGGGCCGCGCGTGGTGATAGCCCCTGAACCGCGGGGTCCTTTGAGGGCCAGCCCTGCCTCCCTCCCTAGACTTCGGGGGCCTCCTTGGATTCCTGTGCCACAGCTATGCTGACCCCTGGGGGAGTGAGTCTGGTGAGGCTGAGCGGTCCTCAGGAGCAGAGAGGGCATGTGGTTGTGGGGCTGGGAGGCTGGGGGAGCCTGCCTGCTGGGGTTCCTGCTTTGCCAACAACCACAAGAGCAGACCTTGGTCTCCCAGCAGGTGGATGACAGGTGGAATGGACCACCAGGTCACCAGGGGCATTTGTAGGTGGCCGCTCAGAGGCTGCTCTCTGTCCAGTCCATTGGAGATGGGCAGGGGAAACTCAAGCTGTCCCAGGGGTGTATCCCAGGCAGCCTGGACCCCCATCTAGGCTCTGTCGCCAAGGGTACCGGAGGGCCCTTGCCCCTTGGCATGTAGTCCAGAGGTGATGCCAGGGCAGCCACAGGCAGCATAGGGCATCCGCGTGAGCAGCCTTTGAAAACATCAAGTGTGTCACAGGAGCAAATGTTAGTCGTTGTTATTGTTGAGTCTCGAAATCGTGTCCGACTCTGCGACCCTATGGATTATAGCCCGCCAGGTTCCTCTGTCCATGAGATTTCCCAGGCAAGAATACCGGAGTGGGTTGCCATTTCCTTCTCCAGGCCATCTTCCCAACCCAGGGACTGAACCCGAGTCTCCTACATTGGCAGGCGGATTCTTCACGGCTGAGCCACCAGGGACGCAAATAAGTTAGATCGATGACAAGTCAGCAGCTCCTAATTTTTATTAAAAATATCTCATTTACTCCTCCCTCCTCCCCGAACTTTCCCCTGGCTGGCAGACAGGAGGGAGGCTGAGACGGCAGGTGAGCTCACCAAGGCTCAGCCTGCCTGGCCTGGTGGCAACATGCCCTCTGGGAAGATCATCCGTGAGGAAACCCCAGGCGAGTCGTGTGTGAGGAGGCCCAGCGTCTTGTTTTCCGTGACACTTCTCCTCAAGCAGCCACACATTTTCTGGTTATACTCACAAAACACAAATTCCAGATTTCTGTAACAGAAGATGAAGATGAACGTCTTCTTGGACATTTGATTATCGTTGCCTGGAAATGTGCTGCTGATCTGGGCCTGAAGAAGGGTGGTGAATGTAGGCTCAGATGGCGCACAGCCTGTCTGCTGTGTTCCTCCCCACATTCTTGGAGGTCAGCAGAAGACCTGGCCTCCTGGTTAAGCGTGTTGTAGGAATACTTTTCCCTTTTCTATGCAGTGATCAGGTTTGAAGCTTCCAATCTGCTAAATAATACCTTGTTGGGCCCGTGTATGGAGAGAGACTGCACAAATCATTTTATTTATTTATTTTTATTTTTAATTTTTTTAAAATTTTAATCCAGCACTTTTTATTTGTGAGTGAAGTCGCTCAGTTGTCTCCGACTCTTCCTGACCCCATGGACTGTAGCCTACCAATCTCCTCCATCTATGGGATTTTCCAGGCAAGAATAGTGGAGTGGGTTGCCATTTCCTTCTCCATACACAAATCATTTTAAATACCACACATAATAAAAGACATTGCTGTGTGGTCTGAAAAAAAAAACTCATTTAAAAATAATTTTCCTGTTTATGGAGCTTTAATTTTCCCTCAAGTAGAGTTGTCTGCTCTGTAATACCCTGATGGTGGCTTTTCAGTCCCAGTAAGTATTGTAAAAAAAGAGGGTGTCAGTCTCTCAGGCGTGTCCAGCTCTTTGTGACCCCATGGACTGTAGCCCACCAGGCTCCTCTGTCCATGGGATTCTAGGCAAGAGTACTGGAGTAGGTTGCCATTTCCTCCTCCAGGAGATCTTCCCAACCCAGGGACAGAACCCAGGTCTGTACACTGCAGGTGGATTCTTCACCGCTGAGCCCCCTGAGAGACCCATTGTGAGGATGGCAGTCATGAAATTCCCACTTCAGAGGCTCCTTCGGAGCCGTCCCTGCCTCCGTGGACATAGCCCACTTCTTCCCAGCGCAGCTCTGGCTCCTTTCCATCCCCCTCTTTCTCTCCTTTCAAAGGGAGACCGACTCACTAGCTCTTTCTGCCCAGTTAGCAGTGTCCCCAGTGGTGGCCGACCCAGAGCAGAGGGAGCCGGAGTCTCGGCCCTGGCAGCAAACAGCAGAGAAAACGGAGTGAAGAGGACTTTCCTTCCACACCCAGCGCCTGGGTTCATCTCGCGGCCAAGGCTGGCACAGGGCGACACCGTGGAGCCGCAGACGTCGTCTTCAGAGTCTCAGCCCCGTTCGCCCACAGCCTTGGACCTTGGCATTCCTTGAGTTATCTACTCCCGAAAAGATATTAATTATCGACTGTTTACGTGTTGCTCGGTTTTTTAAAGAATTACTTTGAAAGTTATTTGACTGGTCTCAGTGTTGTGTTGGGTGGAAAGAGCCTCCAAAGATCTGTCCTTCCTGAGACCTAGGTGCTCATGGGGGCTGCCCCCGCATGAATCGGGGGCAGGTCAGTGCACAGAGGAGAGGATGCTGAGCCTGGGGGGCTTGGCTGGGGCTGAACTGATGGTCTCCCCTCTGGGGAAGATTGACCTGGGGACGCTGATTTGACTGGACTAGACAGACTCCACATCGGCGCTTTGATGGGGTAACCGGCGACAGCAGTGACAGAAGATGCCTATAGACACAGTTCTGGAGGCTGCGAGGCCTGACCCTGGCCCTGGGGCCTGCCTGGAGGAGGGAGCGGAGCTGGCACGTGGCAAAGATCCAGCTCATGCGGCAGGCACCGCGGGACGGGCTCGGAGGGCGCGGGGCTCCCAGGAAAGAGGCGACAGAGGGAGGTTTTGAGGCGGAGGAGGCTTTGGCCTGGAGGGCTGCGTAGTGTCTCAGCAGACGGGGGACCAGGTCACATGAGAGCTTGGTGGGCGGATGGAGGAGCCGTCCCTATGTACCAAGTTAAGAGCACAGATGCTTCAGCCTGGGGCTCACCTCCTCTGACCCTGACTCCCACCACCCATGCCTGGAGAGATGCCAGGGCTGACTGGCCTGAGCGTGACCGCAGAATCCGTGTGCACACGGGCCCTGAACACCGGGGCCCACTGGCAGCCGCGGAGGTGCCTGCTCGTGTCCACCTTCAGGAGGGACCTCTGCGGGGAGCACAGCTGGTGAGGTGACTCTGGATGTCCCGGGGCTCCCGGCCGGCAGCGCTTCCTCCCGCTGCTCCTGGCCAGGAGAGCACAGGTGGGCACAGGTGGGCACAGGTGGGGGAAGGGGACAGGAAGCCGAGGCGGGGCCAGTGGGACACATCCTCTCGGGGTGAGCGGTGCTCAGGTGAGCGAAAGGTCATGTGAACACACCTGTCAGGATAGGGATGGAGGCGGCTGCAGGTCAAACCACACCAGCGTGAGTTCCCTGTCCTGTTGCTGTTACAGGGCGCGAGCGGCAGAGGTCCATGACCCACGGTGTTTGCACACAAGTATTCTCAGGCCGGAAGATCCCCTGGAGGAGGGCGTGGCAACCCACTCCAGAGTTCTTGCTTGGACTCTCCCCATGGACGGAGGAGCCTGGCCGGCTGCAGTCCGTGGGGCTGCAGAGAGTCAGATGCGACTGAACGACTAAACGCAGCAGTGTCCTCGTGCGGGAGCTCGGCCCCCCGCCCCGATCCTCCTTCAGGAATGAAGGAGCTCTCCCCCAGCTGCTAGGCGTATCACCAGCGTACGACCAGCTGCCCCTCTCTTCTGGAAAAGCCACAGCTGGAGAGAGCGGCTGCCTCACCATCGTGCTGCCCAGGGCTACCCGCAGGGGGCGGGCAGAGGGAGACAGCGGAGACGGCCTTGGGTCCCGCCTGGCAGCTCCGGCCGTGGCTGTGCAGTGGGTGGTCTGAGCCCCAGACCTTGGGCAGCAGGAGAACAGCCAAGACGGAGGCTGGTGACCCCAGGCCCACTGGTCTGAGACCACCCCATGGATGCCAGGGCAGGCCTCTCCTCCCCCAGCGCCACGACAGTAGGGGGTGTGGAACGTGCGTAGGACCCTGGGGAGGGGCAGGGGCAGGAGCACCCTGAACTCATGAAGATGACCCCAAATTGGCAGAGAAACCTTGAACTGATGGAGAAACCTCTTGACTACCTGAGTCCTAAAATTTACTCCTGTGCATATCTGACTGTGAATCCAGCCTACTACCTAGGACCGCAGCTCTATTGACTCCTCGCTGTTTTTCATTGCTAGGGTTCAGGCAGGCTTCTTTCTAAGTGGGGGGCCAAGGCTTGCATGGGGGCCCTGCTTCCCCCTGGGAGGGGAGTCAAGTCGTGTTTGCTGCTGGGAGTCTGACACAGCTCAGTAAGCCTTTCAACAAAATCCTGTCTGCAAGGGCATGGAGCCAGAGAGGCGCCCTGTTCAAGTCTCCCTCTGGGAGAACCTCTGGGGGAGCAGGGCTGACTGACAGCCTCCAGGTGCTGCACCGCTGGGTCCACCATGGCCCATGTGCCAAGCCTGTGGCTCTGGGTGCCCAGGAGCTCCTAGAGTCAGGAGGCCTTGCTGGGCAGCCCTGGCTCAGCCCCTCCCCACTGGCCCAGCTGGGACCCTCAGGACTCGGGCCTGAGGCTCTTCTTGCCCCTCTCTCCCTACCAGGTGTCACACCTGTGTTGCAAGGTGAGTAGGACCTGACCCCGGCCGTGAGCACCTAGCCTGGTGGGCAGGACAGACAGGAACCAGAGGGTCTGATCCAATCAGATGTGAGCTGCAGAAGAGCTGGGATCAGGGTGCCCTGACCACACAGGAAGAGTGGTGAGTCACTGGGTCCCGAGATGGAGGAAGGCTTCAGGGAGCAGCAGTGGTTAAACTGGCTCTTACAGGCTGAGTGGGCGTCTGCCAGCTGTCCTAGTCCACCCTGGCTGCTATAATAAAACGCCAACTGGGTGGTGTAAACAATAGACGGTTATTTCTGGAGGCTGGGAAGTCCCAGAGCAAGGTGCCAGCTGATTCACTTCTTGGTGGGGCCTCACTCCCTGATTTGCAGACAGCCACCTCCTAGCCAGATGCTCATATGGCCTTCCCTGGGTGCACGTGTGCAGGTGCAGGGATGGCAAGGTCTGTCTTCTTCCTCTTCTGAGGCCACTAATCCCACCACGAGGGCCCCACCCTCATGACTGCATCTAAATCACTGCAGATGGTGACTGCAGCCATGAAATTAAAAGATGCTTACTCCTTGGAAGGAAATTTATGACCAACCTAGATAGCATATTCAAAAGCAGAGACATTACTTTGCTGACTAATGTCCATCTAGTCAAGGCTATGGTTTTCCCTGTGGTCCTGTATGGATGTGAGTTGGACTGTGAAGAAAGCTGAGTGCTGAAGAATTGATGCTTTTAAACTGTGGTGTTGGAGAAGACTCTTGAGAGTCCCTTGGACTTCAAGGAGATCCAACCAGTCCATTCTGAAGGAGATCAACCCTGGGATATCTTTGGAAGGAATGATGCTAAAGCTGAAGCTCCAGTACTTTGGCCACCTGATGCGAAGAGCTGACTCATTGGAAAAGACTCTGATGCTGGGAGGGATTGGGGGCAGGAGGAGAAGGGGACGACAGAGGATGAGATGGTTGGATGGCATCATGGACTCAGTGGACGTGAGTCTGAGTGAACTCCGGGAGATGGTGATGGACACAGAGGCCTGGCATGCTGCGATTCGTGGGCTCGCAAAGAGTCGGACACGACTGAGCAACTGAACTGAACTGAACTGAGCCTTGGTTCCTCCCTAAAGGCCCTATGTGCCGATAGCATCACACTGGGGGCTCGGGTTGCAGCCTACGCATTGGGGGAGGGGCACACAAATAGCCCGTCAAGGGTAGGCACGTCCTCCAAGGGCAGGGAGGCAGGGATTCATGCCTTGCCTGGAACATGCTGGAGCAGAGGCCAGGGGACCAGGCCATGGATGCTACTCAGCCCTAGGCCTTCAGGCACCGGGACCCTGTCCTGAGGAGCCTAGACCAGCCCGGTGGTACTGGGGAACCCCTGGGGTTTGTCATATTTTGTATTTCAATTATAAGAACAACACTGCTGCTTTACTAACTGCAGAACTATGAACGACTCGCTTTCTGCACCCCTCACCCGCATTAACTCAGAGATACCAGTGTCTAGAAATGGCCGACCTCCCTCCAAACCTTTGACTCAGAGATGAAATCACTAGTTTGTTCTTTTTAAGAAACATACTACATGGACTGGGACTTGCTTTTGCTAGGAATAAAGTTTTATTTTTCTTCTTTCAAGTTTATGAAAGTGAAAGTGAAAGTCGCTCAGTCATGTCCAACTCTTTGTGACCCCATGGACTGTATAGTCCATGGAATTCTCCAGGCCGGAATACTGGAGTGAGTAGCCTTTCCCTTCTCCAGGGGATCTTCCCAACCCAGAGATGGAACCCAGGTCTCTTGCATTGCAGGTGGATTCTTTACCAGCTGAGCCACCAGGAAAGCCCAAGAATACTGGAGTGGGTAGCTTATCCCTTTTCCAGGGGATCTTCCCAACCCAGGAATCAAACCCAGGTCTCCTGCACTGCAGGCGGATTCTTACCGACTGAGCTATGAGGGAAGCAAGAGCCTCTTATTTAGACTCTGTGTTTTCTGAGGACCCCAGACCTCACATCTAGGGAATAAGAAAAGTTTCACTAGAAACAAAAATAATTCCTTTGCTCTGACTCTACTGCATGGGATGAGGATGGGAACCCAGGACCCCAGACTCCTCCCAAACAGCCGGCAAGCTCCAGAATGTGTCCCTGGGCTCTGCTGCCCGGCCCTCGCCCTTCTTGGGGCTTTGGTTCCCACTCCAATCACTGGGAGACTCCAGCCCCGGAGCTCAGCTCTGCACAGGCCTGCCTGCCGGGCCCCGCCCGTCCGTGCAGGTCTGCGCGCTGACCACCACCCTGACTGACTTCTGGGCGCTTCTGTGTGGAGCCGATTTGTGACCATGCTTCCAGGACTAGCGCAGGATCTGGCCGGGGACAGGAGAGCGATGCTGGCCGTGGGGAAGATCTGTGACCGGAAACAGCAAGCCTTCAGTGCACCGCGGTGTTCTTCCAACTGGACCGTGTGCGAGCGAGCGCAGAGAAGCATACGGGCTGGCCCAGGGCTTGAGGGCGCAGGGGAGCCCCGCTGCACGGGCGGGGGGAGTGGTTCCCTTGTTGGGTTTAGAGGGGCTCACCAGAGGACCCAGGAGTGAGAGAGAGCAGGGAGGCTGGGAGGGGAGGCACCTGAGCAGGCGTGAGTTCTCAGGTGAGGGCTGCTTAGGGGGCACGGAGGGCATGGGGGAGGTCCCTGCGGTCAGCAGAGTCACGTGTCGTGACTCAGATGCCCTGGATCAGAGAGCGGAAGTTCACAGGCGAAGCCGTGAGGTGGTCACAGGAAAAGTCAGCACATCCGTGTGGATCTTTTATCCCCTGGGAAGCGTCTGTTCTCAAAACTTACACCTGGCCTCCCTCTCTGGCTTTAGCAGTGGAGCACAAGGACATTCTCTGGGACTTGCCAGCTGTTTGGGAGAAATCTAGGGTCCGGGGTTCCCGCCTCTCCCATCTGAGACCACTTCAAGTCTGTTTGGCATCCATATGGCTGAACCATCAGCTCAGTGATGCTGTTACAGGAAAGCCAGTCCTTTCATTGATACTGACGCCCATCAGGGGCTCCTCCCTGGTCCCGGCCCTGGTGTGGGGAGGGAGGACGCTTCTTCCTGGGACAGCACAGCCCACCCTCTGGGCTCCACCTGGTGATCCCCAGGCAGAGCCCAAAGCCTGTTGGAGGGAATTTGGGTCGTTTTACATCAAAGTTCAGGTCACTCTGCCCCTGCCAGGTCGTCCTGGATGCAGGGTGATGCACGGAAGGGCACTGCTGTTGTCACTGGGAGGTGAACTGGGATGGGGGGCCTGAGGCATCCTGCACAGGCCCGAGCCGGAGTCACCAGAGCCACCTGTCACCCCAGGGACGTGTGCAAAGGGCCAGAAAGGCTGGAGGTGGGGCGGGAATGGGAGGGATCGTCCCCCCATTAAAGGAAACCTGTCCTTCCCAGTTACTCTTATTAAATAGCGCAGCCTTCCCTTTGAGGATTTTGCAGTTGATCAGACTTGAATCTAAGTGGGTTTTGTGGCTACAGGATGAAGTGTCAGCCCTTGGCTGGGCATTTAAGAGCCTCCAGTGTGGGGGCAGGGCTTCCCTGGTGGCTCAGGGGTAAAGAATCTGCCTGCCATTGCAGGAGACTCAGGAGACAGCGGTTAGTCTCCTGGAGAGGGAAGATCCCCTGGAGAGGAAATGGCAACCCAGTCCAGTATTCTTGCCTGGAGAATCCATGGACAGAGGAGCCTGGCAGGCTGCAGGCCGTGGGGTCACAAAGGAGTCAGACATGGCTGAGAGACTGAGCGCCTGGATGCACTGTGGGGCCTGGCCACAAAAGCATCATGTGTGGGGACGCGCTGGCCTGGGACGGAGGCCCTTGGAGGCTGCTGTAACGACTGGGTCTGTTCTCCAGACAGCCCGCTGCTGCTCTCCCTCCCTCCGCTTCCCGGAGTCCAGCCCCATGTTGGTCTCTGTCCAACCTACAAACCGTTAATGCACGTGGCCAACAGAGGGGAAAGACTCTGAGGTCAACAAATAGAACGTAAATCCCAAGGCCTCCCCTCCTCCTTATTTAGCCTTCCTTCCGAGACTGGTTGTGTGGGTCTCGAGCAACACACACACCTCTTCGCCCTCCTCTTTCTTCTCCTGTGACAGGGGTCTCAGGTTTCCTGGAGCAAGATGAGGACATGGGCGTGTTTGCGGAGGGGCAGGCACCCCCCCACGCTGACCACCCCCCTCCTCTGCTCACATGCCATCACTTCTTCAGCGTCCATCACATCTATATACCTAGATAAAATCACTGCATTACGCCTCTGTCCTGACTTTGCAGCTGAACTGATGACATAGTTTTCTTTCATTCTTTGAAAGAACGTTGGATGGAGGGGCTTATGTCCCCACGTTGTGCTGGGCAGGAGGGATTCAAAGAGGGAAAGGTGCTGTTCCCAACAGGAAGCCTCATCTTCCGTCCCGCTTCTTTGTAAAGCCACTGCAAACACGTTTTTGACACAGGCAGAGTGAAAATACACAGAATATTTCCCCACCTAGTGGTATGCTAATAGGTGCCAAATAAATATTTGTTGAGTTCTGGGCTTTGGAGTTTTGGGTGAAGGTGTGAAATGCTTTCGTGGTGTTATTATTATTTTATTTCTGAGCTGAGCTTATTCCAGGTGTGACCAAGTAGGAAAGTCTGAACTTTCAAAACAGCGGTGCTGGGAAATGACTGCCCACCGCCTGGGAGGGTCTGCCCTGGGCTTCCTTTAAAAGCTGCCAGCCTCCTGGGGTTCCGTGTGTGTGTGTGTGTGTGTGTGGTGTGTATGTGTGGTGTGTGTGTGGTGTGTGTGTGTGTGGTGTGTGTGTGTGTGTGGTGTGTGTGTGTATGTGTGGTGTGTATGTGTGTGTGGTGTGTATGTGTGTGGTGTGTGTGTGTGTGTGTGTGTGGTGTGTGGGTGTGTGTGGTGTGTGTATGTGTGTGGTGTGTGTGTGTGTGTGTG
Source organism: Budorcas taxicolor (assembly GCF_023091745.1). Lineage (NCBI taxonomy): Eukaryota > Metazoa > Chordata > Mammalia > Artiodactyla > Bovidae > Budorcas > Budorcas taxicolor. The sequence goes on from NC_068920.1 coordinate 10,769,436, forward strand.
TGGTGTGTGTGTGTGTGTGTGGTGTGTGTATGTGTGGGGTGTGTGTGTGTGGTGTGTGTGTGTGTTGTGGAGGCTGTAGAGAATGTTCGAACAGCTCCCTTCAAAGTGAAAAATCCATCACAAGCTAACTGATGGCAGTCCCTAGATTCTAGCGTAAGTCAATGGGGAAAGTTTATAAAAACCGAATTACATACAAAATTTCAGGCACAAATCCCTCACTCAGAGCCAGGCTTTCCTCCTAATTCCCCAGCCTTGTGGTCCAAGCTGAGGCTTCGCTGCCAGAGGACGGAGCTGGTTTTGTGCCAAGCCCTTCAAACTCACTATTTCTGGATGAGTGTCAAGGAATAACACATTGAAGTTTTTCTAAATGGCCAGTCTCAGGGACTTTCCTGGTGGTCCAGTGGTTAGGACTCTGCCCTCGATCCAGTGGTGGTGGGCGCGGGGGCCTGCAGGCTCGTTCCCAGGTTGGGCAATAAGGCCCACGGGTCTTGCAGCAAAAAAAAAAAAAAATGGAACAGAAGCAATACTGTGGCCAGTTCAATAAAGACACTGCAAATGGTCCATATCAAAATAAAATATAAAGTAGAATGGCCGATTTCTGTGTGCAAAGGGGCCCTTCTTTGGCCGTTCCTCGGGTCCCTTGATTCTTTCTGCCCGCCCCCCCCCCCCCCCCACAACGGAGCCCCATCTTCCCTGTCTTTCCTGTGTCGACGCTCGAGCAGCGTTGCTGGAGACAGTCCCGCCAAGACGCCCGACCTCCCAGCCAGCTCTCCGCAGGGCCCGCTCTCTCAAGGGCGGGATCTGTGGCTGTGGCCACCTGGCTCTCTCCCAGTCTCGCAGTGGCTGCTTGCCGTCACACCCTTGGCTCCTCACCTGCAGGCGAGGCTGTCTCCGGGGAGAACGTGAGCTCCCTGCCCTGGCCCCTGTGGCCCCAGGCCCCCCCAGAACCCTTCCCGCCCCCCTGGGTGCTGTTGTTTTCTCAGGTGCTGGGTGTCACCTGCAGCTGTCACCGAAAGAGTGATGACCCTGATGGAGCTTGACACTTCCGTGGTAGCTTACAACCTGCCAGGGGCCTCCCAGCCATCCAGTCACTCAGCCACACCTCCGACCCTGTGACCTCCTGCCTGCAGTCCTTGCACGACTCCTGGGTTTGCAGGGAGGAGGCCAGGCCCCTGGGCTCCACACCCAAGGCTCTCGCGGTCACGCCTCCAGCTCTGTTGCAGCTGGCTGCACGGCCTCCCTGCCCCGCCGACGACCGCCCTCTCCTGCAACGGCAAGCTGCTGGCCGTTCATGGCCCACGCTGCCCTTCCTCTGTCCCTCATGGTTTGACCTTTGCTGCCTTGGCCCGCCATGTCCTTCCTTTTCGTCTAGCTCCTTCCTGCCCACCCTGGCCACGGCTGTGCCCCTCCCGAGCCGTGCCAGCCCCTTCAGAGCTCAGAACACCCCCCGACAGGTACTGCTGTGTGTGCGGTTTCTAACACACACAACGTAGACGCCGCCATTTTAACCGTTTTCGGGGCGCACTTCAGTGGTGTTGACTCAGTGCTCCGCAACCCCCACCACCATCCTTTTCCAGAAAGTGCTCGTCGTCTCAGACCGAAACTTGACCCGTCTACCTGAGTATATCCTCCTTCCAGACCTGGCAGCTTAGACGACAATACTTATTCTCACACACTTCTGGAGGCTGGAGATCCAGGATCACAGTGGTCTCAGGGTTGGTGTCTGATGGGGACCCTTTCCTGGCTCAGTAGACGGCCACCTTCTCTCTGCATCCTCGTGTGGCCTTTTCACGTGTGGATGGGGGACAACCTTTGGTGTCTCCTCCTCTTCTTAAAAGGACACCAATCCTGTGTGATTAGGGCCCCACTCTCGTGACCTCATTTCACCTTAGTAACCTCCCTAAAGGCCTCATCTCCAATTTCTGTCTTACTGGGGGTTTCCATGTAAGAATTGGGAGGGGACACAATTCTGCCCATAACATCGTTAACCACAAACTCCCCTTGCTCCCTCCTCCCAGCTCCTGGCCACCCCATTCTACTTTCTGTCCCTATGAATTCGACTGCTTTAGGGACCTCATTAAGTGGCACCAGCAGTAGCTCTTATTTCAGTGAGCATAAGGTCCTTCTACCCCAGTGTTCTTGCCTGGAGAATCCCAGGGGCAGCGGAGCCTGGTGGGCTGCAGTCCATGGGGTCGCACAGAGTCGGACACGACTGAAGTGACTCAGCAGCAGCAGCAGCAGCAGCAGCAGCAGCAGCAGCAGCTGCAGCAAGGTCCTTCTTAGGGTCCATCCACGTTGTAGCACGGGTCAGCATTCCCTGGCAAAGGCTGAATCATATTCCACCATATGGATGAACCACATTTTGGATGTCTGATCATCCATCAGTAAACATGTATTTTACAGGTGTCTGTGTCTGTCTCTGCTGAGGCTGGACACCTTGTCTGACACGTCTGTGCGTCCATGTGCCAAACACAGGTGTTGTCTCCACAAACGGTGACTGGATGAATGGATGGGCGAATAATCAACCAACACAATGATCGTCACCACAGCCCTCAGAGTTATTGTTTCCACCTCATGGAGGAACAGCCCAGACTTGGACGGGCAAAGGGGCTTTCCACTATCTTCAGCTGCCTTTCTTGCCTTTTTGTAGACGATTTTTAAATCCCTTTTTTCTCTGTGCTGGGTCTCCGTGCTGCGCGGGCTCTTATCTGGCGTGGTGTGCGGGCCTCTCACTGCTTGGCTTCCCTCGCGCTGAGCACAGGCTCCACGGCGTGTGGGCTCAGGAGCTGCAGTTCCTGGGCTTTCGGGCTCCGTCAGGCTTAGCAGTTGGGGTGCACGGGCTTTGTTACTCCACCGTAGGTGGGACCCTCCTGGATCAGGGATCGCACTTGTGTCTCCTGCACTGGCAGGTGGATTCTTTACCACTGAGCCACCAGGGAAACCCTTTTTATTATCAGGTGGGGTTCCCTGAGGAGAATCAGGGGCAGGTTTCTGAGGATGAAGCCAGGGTGCCCGGTGGTCAGACATAAGGGTCCTAGCAGGTGCTGAATGACTTGCTAACAGATGAAGTCTAAGAGTTTGGTGAGTCCCAGAAGCCCATGGTTTTTAGGAGGCAAATATTAGCATAACAGGACAGTATCTCCCCAACTCCTTGTGATGTTCTGTGTATGTTGCCTTTGGGGATGAAATCTTAAAGGGCGTCTATAGACTGTGCCCAAACAAGGTACTCTTGGCTCAGGAGGTCCCTGGTAAGGGCTGGACTTCACCTCTGATGGTCCCCATAGCAACAACGTCTAAGGCTCTTGGTTAACTTCTGTTACAAAAATCTTGGTTTGCGCCAGAACATTACTTTTTAAACCACATTTAAATGGAATTTGACAAGGATCTAACACAGGGATATAAAGCAATTTCACCACTGTGATTCATAAACATCGAGGCACATCTTACATTTATGATTATGGTCCTTAATCACCCTCATCATCCTAACGAAACAACGAATGGCACCAAAGTCTGTGTGAGTGTTTACATATTTAAGATGTAAAGACATTCAGAGAAAACGATGCCACATGAAGAATCTTCTCAGACAAAGATCTGAAGGGTGAACTGCCGTGTCAAGTCCTGAGTGATAAATCTCCAACAGGCTCCGCTATTTCCCGCCTGTGAAGACTCTGCTGCAGGATTTGCATCTACAGAGAAAGCGCTGGAACGCTCTCTGTCAGGTGATGAGTCTCCATTGCATCTTCTGCTGCCGGGCCACGTGCAGTTCCACCTGGACACCATCGCCTGTTACACGTGGGTTACCATGTGCCCACCGGAGACAGCTCATGGCTGAGCCACTGGCAGCAGCTGAGATGGACCAGGCTGCCCAGCAGAGAGAAGCCCCCATGCTATTTGACACTGCATCCCTCTGGCCCCCGAAGTCCTCCCTGCCCCCCGGAAGTCCTCCCTGCCCCCCGAGTCCTCCCTGCTGCTGAGTTTGAAGACACTCTGGGATGAAGAGCAGCCCAGCTAGTGAGCTCATGTTTTGTGAGCAAATCTGAGCTCATTTGCGTCCTTGCATCCACTGCAGTAAAGAATGACCTGTACACCCTAGAACCCTTTTCATACACGTGTGGGACCCCCCACTCCAAAGAAATCACAATGACTGCAGTTTAGGGGGAAGCAGGAGGTTCTCTGTAAGGTCATGAGCCTGCCAGGCAAGGACACTGGCTTCGTGAACTCTAATCACTGTCTCTCCAGCCAGCAGCCACACTCACCTGATACCCGTGTCTAACCCAACAGGAGGGTAGATCTCCAGCTGGGCTTTGGGATGCTGGGCTTCTCTCCCTGAACCGAGTGAAGGAGGCCTCCCCCTGGTTGGACTGGTCTTCAGGTCACTGGGCAGTGGCGGGCAGAGGCCCTTCCGTCCGTGCCTAAGAGATGAGCACACGGATGAAATGCAGACTCCCAGGCTGGGAGACTCCGTAGCATACATCCCTGCTCCAGCCCTTCCTGTCCCAAAACTTCCAAACCAGACCCTCTAGTGGAACTTTCTCATTACAAAGAGACAGTCTTGCCTTTCTCTCTCCTCAAATCCTACTACCTACATACCCTAACCCCAGACTCACAGGCACACATCCAGGCAACCACACACACACATACCCATGGGCCTTAAAGGAGAGCTCCTTCCAAACTGCTATGTCCCAGGGCAGACATATTTATCACAAGGGTCCTTATCTCATGAAGAATTCAGTTCAGTTCAGTTCAGTCGCTCAGTCGTGTCTGACTCTCTGCGACCCCATGAGTTGCAGCACGCCAGGCCTCTCTGTCCATCACCAGCTCCTGGAGTTCACTCAAACTCACTTCCATGGAGTTGGTGATGCCATCCAGCCATCTCATCCTCTGTCATCCCCTTCTCCTCCTGCCCCCAATCCCTCCCAGCATCAGAGTCTTTTCCAATGAGTCAACTCTTCGCATGAGGTGGGCAAAGTATTTAGCAGAGTCATTCATTAGTAAACACAGTGAAAGTGTTAGCCACTTAGTCATGTCCAACTCTTTGCAACCTCATGGACTGTAGCCCACCAGGCTCCTCTGTTCATGGGATTCTCCAGGCAAGAATACTGGAGTGGGTTGCCATTTCCTTCTCCCGGGGATCTTTCCGATCATGGATTGAACCCATGTCTCCCGCACTGGAGGCAGATTTCTTATCATCTGAGCCACCAGGGAAGCCCAAAGCCAGTCGCCATTTCAAAAGCAAAACAGGAAAGTAACTTCTTCCCCCAGCTGATGGCTGTGGGGCTGCTGCTGACTCCGTCTTTGTGTTGGCCCCACTCCCTAGTTCCGTGGGCAGTGAACCCCAGAAACCAGCCTGCGCTCAGACAGCCAAACAACCCCTGGCGAGCTGGTGGGCGGTGCTGGCAACAGGGCTGGTACTGAACTGAGTGGTGAGAATTTAAGGGCAGGGGTGTCTATGGGGTGGAAGAGTCTAGTCGGCTGAAGGGTCTAACCCAGGCTGAGCAGAGAGAAGACACAGCTGGCAATTCTAGAAGTTACCACAGATAAAGAGAAGAGTGCCTTGGACTTGGCGTGAGTCAGAATCATTAGGGAGCTTTGTTGAAAGGTCAACTGCTGGACCCCGTTCCCAGACTCTCAGCGTCAGAGGGTCTAGGATGCGGTCGGAGGGTCTGGGTTTCTGGCAGGTTCTGGAGTGATGCTGGGATCCAAGGACCACTCTTTGGAACCCAGTGGTCTTGATCTTCCAGTGACCGGCTTTGCACTTTCTGCCCAGGACACTGCTGGGGGTGCTGGGGGCGGGATGAGGGGAGGGTGGTGAAGGTGGAGGCTCAGGCCAATGGCTGCTTGCCAGCCTCGTGGTCCTCCCAGCAACCCGAGAGTGCGATGTGCCTTCCCATCTCTCCTGAGGACACTGGATCAGAGGGGCTTTTCTCGGGTCTCACGGCCAGTGTCCATCAGAGCCTGCTCTCTCTGGCCTGCAGGCATGGTATCAGACTGTCTGGAGCTCCCAGGGGACTGCCACACGCGGTGAAGGTTGAGAGCCCCTGGGCTGGGACTTGCCCCCAGAACCAGATTCCAGACTGCGAGGCCATGGGCCCCACACAGTAGATTCTCCCCTGGGGGGTCTGCAGTGGGGCCTAGGGGTTTCCAAAGTCAGCTTTGTGAAAAGGGATTTTTTTCCCATCCTAGGACTAGAGGAGTTGTTGGGAAAGGCAGGCCTCAGTGGACAAAACTTTTGGGGAAAAGCTGTTTTTAAGACAGAGGGCGTGGCGGTCACCCATGGTTGGGGGCTTCTCCTGGCTCTCCTGAGGTGTGGGCTCTGGTTCTAGGACGTGTCACCAGCACACGTCACTCCCAGGTATGACCTGGCCAGTGGCTATGACTCATCTGTTTACCACTGTACCCACCATGGTCTGCAGGAGACAAGTGGCCACTCAAATGAAGGTCGTCTGAGGGTTATCAACATGGGGGCTGCTTACAAAGCTGGGGGCAAGCTGGGAAACCAGAGGCAGAGCAGTGCCTGGAAGACAAGCATGCGGAGAAGCCTACTCCGAGAAGAAGAACGACCTTTGGTCAAGGTCAGCCCGTAGCTGCCCACAAGAAGGGAGTCAGCAGAACAAATGCCCCACTGCTGGAGCGTGCCAGCCAGTGTGCTTAACATGTGTGACATCTGTCCATTTTCCTGGCGTGATCTCTCTCCCCATCCCCTAATTCGGGCTCTAAGTGAGGACACTGGATGATTTTCTTTGCTTTTTATAAATTTTTTGTTTAATTTTGGTAAAATCACGTAATATAAAACCTACTGTCTAAACCATATTTACCTGTTCAGTCCACTAAGTCCATTCACACTGGGGCACAACCATTACCATCATCATCTCCTAGGTTTTCACCTCCCTGAATTGAAGCTCCGTCCCCATTACACACTAAGCCCCCATCCCCCAGGCCCCTGGCACATCGGAGGCAGAACTGACAAGAGAGGCACTCGGTGGCTCCAGCCCAGCACCGCCCCCATCTCACCCCAGGCTCCTGCCCACTCTCCCCACTGACCACCTCAGCTGGGGGGGGGGAGGGGAGGGGGGCCCAGGGAGGTGGTCCACACGCAGGGGAACTGGGGGCCCAAAGTCAGGCCCTCTGAGTCTCTCCCACCCCTTCCAGGGGCCCTGAGGCTCCTTCCTGGGACCCAGGGCTCCACAGGGCCTGTCTGGACGCCCTGACCATGTGCTGACATCAGGCTCAGCTGACACCTCGGCTCCAAGCAGATCCCAGGCCTGAGATCCCAGCTGTGGTCGGGGAAGGGTTAGGGGCGGTGGAGGGGCACAGATGTCCTCTAAGCCCAGCTGTGAGAATGAAATCTGACGCCAGGGCATTGCTGGGGAGGTGGTGGGTGAGGAAGGTGAAAATCCGGTGGGAGGTGGGGTCCCCAGGAGGGGAACGGTGAAGAATGCCTCCATGCTTTGACACAAGTCACTGCGGAGGGGGTTACTCTGCCCAATCCCCCCTGTGCAGACACACTCTCTGATTCTCAGGAAGGCCAGCATCTGAGCTCCGCTGACTAAATCAGTGAGCAATTCTTCCCTGGAGACGGGAAACCATTCCATGAACACTAGATAGAATAATTCATACAGGATTTCATAAACATCTAGAAAACATTTTCTTTTTATACATGCTTTTTTTTTGGCTTCTACAAAAATTCAGAGGCGCTTTTACCAAAGGTTCTTCAGTTGCTCAGTCGTGTCCGGCTCTTTGCAACCCCATGAACCACAGCACGCCAGGCCTCCCTGTCCATCACCAGCTCCCAGAGTCCACCCAAACCCATGTCCATTCAATTGATGATGCCATCCAACCACCTCATCCTTTGTCGTCCCCTTCTCCTCCTGCCCCCAATCCCTCCCAGCATCAGGGTCTTTTCAAATGAGCCAGCTCTTCGCATCAGGTTCTTACAACGGTAAAATGCCGTTGCTGCAATGATCGCCTAATTCTCCATATGGATCCCAGCCATGAAAACCCATTTTTAAAGTCTCCTCAATCCAATTAAATGCCTTCCTGGCTCTCTGTCTGGTGTGTCACAAGGGGACGGTTACGCTTGATTCTATTACCCTGAAATGAAGCGTTTTTAAGAATGTGTGTCCAGGTGCCCGAGGGGCCAGGGGTCAGGTTCCTAGCTGCTGAGCTGTGAACTCAGGGGTTGTTGGCTGTTGTAGGAAATGCTAGAGGGAAGTGATGGGGGTCTCCATGTTGGGGAGCGGGCGTGAACATAAGGCCTGTGTGTCCCCTCGTGGAGCACGGCCACACATGATCCAGGAAGGACCCCCAGGAAGTGATGCCTGCCCTCCCCCACTCTTGTGAGAGTCAGCCCTCTTCCAGGAGCCCCGCCACACAGACCCCTGAGTGCCCAGCCGCCTGGGACTCCAGCGGGAGGCTCACCTGTTATTTTGGGATGGTGTCGGCTTCTACCTCCCTGCCCTTACTGAAGACCCTGAGGTCAGGGACCTCTGGGAAGGTATATTCACCTGACCACCGGTCTCGGAGGCTCCTGGGCTGGGTGGTCACTGGGCTGGTGCTTTGAAAACATTCCGTGAGAAGGCAGGCTGAGCAGTGGAAACCTATGTGGACCCTTCGAGAAGGCACACCCTCTCCGAGTCCACTCCGTGGGAGTTTTTAATGATGTGGCGGAGGGTCCAGAGAGGGTGGCAGCTGGGGGCGGGCCGGGGGCCCCGCCTTCTGACTGGCACCATCTTTTATGCCTTCAGGCACTTTCGTCTGTGTTGCTCCATTTGCTCCCAGGAGTGAGAAGACCGTTGCAAGATTGGGGACAGGCTCAGAGACACCGCCGTGTGACCTGCGCACGCTGAAACCGCGGAGACTTCGATCCAGGCTTTCTGACGCCAAGTCCAGCTTTTAACACAGCTGGGCAAGGCTTCAGAGAGCAAAGGACAACTCAGCACTCACTGAAGACCTACTATGCGTCTGGCACACATTTTTCCTGTTTCATCCTTTCCCAGGCCAGCCTGGTGAGTAGGCACTTGTTCATTTTAGTGAAGAGCAGGCCGGCTCAGCATTCAACAACACGACCAGCTGGGAAGTGGTAGGAGCTGGGGTTAAAACCCAGTTCTGCCTGCCTTTAAAACCACTTTTTCTCATCTCTGCTAATGTCGTCCTTTTAAGTCACATATGAGAGAACAGAGGCCCCAGGGCTTAAGTGACCTGCAGGCTGGCACAGTGGGTCTTAGGGAGAGCTGAGCCTGGACTCTGACCCATGACCCTGCCCGGCTCTGGGCTGAGTGATGGTCTCATCGTGGCTTGCCGCAAATCAAACAGGACCATAATGAGGGGCCCGGTTAGTCCTTCACAAGCAGCTCTGACATTTAACAGAACTGGGTGAGGAGAGAGGCCCGGTGTCACAGCTTGCAGCCATATATGGGTCCAGGGCAGCCCTATATATAGATGCCATTGTTCGCTGGTATTTTCAGCTCGCTCGTCTGAGCCGCCTGGTAAACTCTTTCAAGTCCTATTTCTCCGCGGGCACCGTGAATCGTGCGGAGAAAATCTGTGGACGCTGAATCACTAACACTATTGATTATCTCATTGTCTGAAGTAGCCAGCTGGGACTCTGTTCTGACAAATAAAGGTCCAATGACCCAGCCGCAGGCACCCGAGCGGTGGGTGCGCAGTCTGAGCAGTGTCCGCAGAGGCACGGAGCCCCGGGAGCCGTGGGGAAGGACAGAGGCGCAGAGCCTGTTCCGAGACCCCCCGCAGCCCTCACAGCGGTGACAAAAGGAGACGCAGACGGAGGCGGGCGTTTCAGCAGACGGTCTCTATCCAGGGAGCAGCAGCAGAGATGCTGACGTCAAGAAAACACAGGGGCTCTGACCCCAGCGATGACTCTATTTCCTGTTCCAGGCGGCTTGGCAGGGATTCCTGGTAGGAGGAACACTTACCCGCTGTCAAGATTTACTGGTCTCTACGCCTCACAGTGATCTGAGAGGCTAAAGAGATGGGAGAGCTTGTCTTTCAAGGACACAGGTTGGGCTATGAGTGACATTCTGCCAGCATCTCTCTGCTGTTGCAAATGTTTATAAAGACTGATTAATACGGAAGGCGAGGGGCTTGTGGATCTTTGACCTTTCTGTGGGCGAAGGATTGCAAAGCATCCCTATTACAGTGAGGGCAGCAGAGGCTGAGAGAGAGCACCGAGGGTCGCTGTGAACAGTTGTGTGGGTCGTGCACTGAACAACTCTAGGGGGAGCCATTTACTTTCTAATCTCTTTTCAGTGTGTACTGCACACGTTGTATGTGATGCCCCGAGAGTCCAGGGCCTCCTAGAGCCTATTGGCTCTGAAACATAGAAATCAGAGAAGAGAACTGATTCAAGGCATAGCGTCTTGGACTTAAACTGAAGTCCACCTGACCCAGTCTTCCTGACGCCCTTCTGTACCTGAAGAAGATGGCTTTATTGTTTGAACCCTCGGAGCTGGAACATCAAGGACTCAGGCAGTTTCTACGGCAACACCATTCTTTCCCACAGCTCTCCAGAGCCAGGGTCAGTTAAGGAAGATTGACCCCGAAGGTTGACTCCAGTAGGAGCAGATGGCTAAACAGGCAGCTGTGCCCTTGCGGACAGCCGGAGCCTGGCCCTCCAGCTCCAGTACGGCCAAGGGTACCACGCGGTAACCAGTGGGCTTCCCAAGCTCTGTGAGCGCTAGCAGCAGCAGCGAGGAGGCAGAGCTGATTCCAGCCCCATCCTAGCAGCTGCTGTGCTTGGCGAGTCCCACTGACCCCGTGGGCATCACGGCCCCCAGGACCATCAGGGTGGCCGTGGTTGTTCAAGTTACAGGGGCCCAAATAGCGCCCACTGCACTCGGGCCACTCAGAATCCAGGGCGCTCTGGGAGTCTCGGACATGGCTCAGGGGGTTTGGTGGCGTGGGGATTGGGGAAGACATTCTGGGCTCTGCAGAATCGGGCTGTGGGGATCCAGGGACGTGAACTCATTTGTACCCAGAGGCTGCCAAAGCCCGAGGCAGGCTGGCTGCACAGGGAAATTCGTTTCACTGTAGAAACAGGGAGTGTATCTCGAAATGCTTCGTCCTGTATTCCTAGGGCTCCTGGGAGGAGGGGTGGGTAAGAGGAAAGGCTGGGACCCCTGCACAAAAATAAAGCAGCCTGTGCTTCCCAGGGGTCAGAGTGAAGCCAGCAAGGAGACAAGAGGACCGGGTCACGGGTCAGCAGGAGTGAAGTCGGGAGCCTCAGGTGAAGATGCAGCAGGTAACACTCAGGTCCTACTCCCCAGACTGTCCTGGCCTGGGACCAGGCTCCTGGTTGTCCAAGAAGAGGACCTGAGGGTCTCCTGGGATCTTTCCTGAGCTACTTTCTCAAGGTCTGGCTGGGGCTAAAATCAGGAGGAGAGTAAAACCCACCCATTAGGATATGCTGCTCTCAGAAGTCCCTGCCCTGCTGACTCGATGGCCATCGCACCGAGCATGTTGACGTTGTCCGGGCCTCACCAGGAGGTCCCGGCAGAAGTGTCTGAATTAAGACAATGGGCAATCTTCTGTAAGACGGAACAAAACCGGGGCCTCTTCTGCCCAGAATGATATGGCAGAGATGGAAACTCGTAGAATTTTATCAGATTCCTCCAAAGAAAAGGCAGGGCAGTACTGTTTCAGTGCATCCAGAAGACAGCTCGGGGACTGACTGTAAGAGGGGTGCCCCGAATGTCAGGGGGTAGGGGCTCTTAGCACAGCTGAGCCGCCGAAAGCAGCCGCTCCTTCTCAGAACCTCGTGCGGTAACGCTGCTGTCCGACCGACAGGCTTCCAGTGGATTGTTGAAAGGGGCACGCATCTTCCGTGTTTTCTTCTGCTTTAATGAGCTTTAGGGAATTAAGAGCATTCGAAAGAATGCTGGGGGCACTTCCCTAGTGGTCCAGTGGCTAAGACTCTGCACTCCCGGTACAGGGGACCCAGGTTCGATCCCTGCTCAGCAACTGGATCCCGCATGCCACAACCGAAACCTCCCGCATGCTGCAACGAAGCGCGTGCCACAGCTAAGACCCAGTGCAGCCAAACAAATAAACGATTTTTTTTTTTTTTTGAAGAATTCTGGGGACAAAATAAGCTGGGAGATTTTTTTTTTTTTTAAGCTGGGAGGTTTGCTGTGGACTCCAAACTAGTCAAACTCTGAAAGTCACATGTGAGATTTTTCAAAGTAGCAAGCAGCACCCAGGAAGCATCAGCTTTAAGAGATCCATGCTTCCACGGAACCCTGAGGGCAGTGAGTCTGAGCCAAGAACAGAAGGCAAGGAAGACAGACCGTGGCTGGTCATAGCTGGGGCCATACAGGTCTCTGGTGCCATTTATAATAGAGAACAAGTCTTAATGTTTAAGAAATCAATGAGTATAAGAAATTTCTTAACAAGTCTAAGAAATCTTAGGCAAACAGCGATATCCACTTGGGGCTTCCCAGGTGGCAGTACCGGTAAGGAATCTGCCTGCCTATGCAGGAGACGCAAGAGATAAGGATTCAACTGCTGGGTCAGAAAGATGCCCTGGAGGAGGAAACGGCCACCCACTCCAGGATTCTTGCCTGGAGAATCCCAGGAACAGAGGAGCCTGGCGGGCTCCAGTCCACGGGGGTCGCAAAGAGTCGGACACGACTGAGCACACACACATTATCCATTTACTGCCGAGAGGATTTCATCAGCAGTTGATCAGCCTCTGCTTGTTACATCTTTTCCTTTGTTGTCTCAAATAATTGGCTCCCAAACCACGAGACAAAAATCACTGGCAAGGCTTCAAATCCCTTTGCACAGCACACGTCATCTGTGGATTCAGTAAATATTTATCACATGTTCTATGGACTGCCATTTTTTCACGTTGGTATTAATAAAACACTAATTTAATAGAAAACATTGCTAAAAGGTATTGACACTTTTTGTCATGTACTTTTTCAATCAATGGCTACTAAGTAAATACAAATGCTATTCTAAGCCTGTATCTTTTAAACTATGGTTTAAAAACAGTATTATTCTGTTCTCTAATTGAAAAAAAATGAATTCTTATCTACCATGTATTGACCAATTATTATTTGCCTGGCTATGTGTGAAACCCTTCACATGAAACATCTCATATAATCGTCATAACAACTTATCCAGGTAGATGTTAATGTTTAACTCCCATTTTATAGATGAAGAAACTGCGGCTTGAAGAGTTTTGATAGCTTAACTATGGTCCCAAGAGTTGGAGACCAGTCCAACCTATAATTGAAGGAAATATTTCTCTCATAACCCTGCTGTTCAGAGATAGGTGTGAAAACATTTTAGACTTTGTTTTTGTGTCTTTTTTTCAAGCTTTTTCTTTTTTCATGAAAGAGGTTTTGTGTTTTCACAAGGCATCTTTATATATCAGTTTTTCCCCTGTAATATCATGCCTTGTCCATTGCATGGCTGAAATGCATTTTATTTTGCCATTTCCCTGTTTTGGGACATCTAGATGTCTTTAAAAAAAAATATATATATATATATAATGAATTTGACTGCACTGGGTCTTAGTTGCAGCCTGTGAGAGCTTCAGCTGCAGCGTGGGAACTCTTTGTTCCTGATCAGGGAGGGAACCAGAGCCCCCTGCAGGGAGCACGGAGTCTTAGCCCCATTTAGATGGTTTCTAAGGCTCATTATCAACCAATGCATCATGAGAGAGTAAAATTGCCCACCTAGCATTTGCCCCTGCGTCTCCAACCTTAAAATCTGTGCTGGCCATGAGACCTGATGAGCCAGGTGAGTCCGAGCAGAGACTGGCGGCGTGCTCACACGCTGGGGGGCTCTCTGGCTGCTCTTGGGAACCCTACAGTGGCCCCCATGGGACAAAGCCAAGCTGGCGTGCTGCACGCCTCCACACGTGGCCCAGTCACCCCGCCACCCCTGCCGACAGCCTGTCAGCCACCAGAACGCTGGGTGAACTCATCCCTGGTCATCTGTGGCCAGCCTGACTGCAGATACACGGCGGAGCCCAGCAGGGCTGACAAGCTGGTCTGACTGAGAAGAGCCACCAGCTGATTCACAGATGTGAGTACGCAGTCACTCAGTCACCTCCAGCTCTTTGTGACCCCGTAGACAGCAGCCCACCAGGCTCCATGGGATTCTCCAGGCAAGAATATTGGAGTGGGCTGCCATGCCCTCCTCCAGGGGATCTTCCTGACCCGGGGATCGAACCCCGGCCTCTTCCATCTGCATTGGCAAGTGGGCCCTCACTACTGGCGCCACCGGGGAAGCCCCCAGAGGGTTTACCAATTACGAAATACCATCTTTTCCTGTGATTTAAAATGCCATTTTTATCCTAAATTGAATGCTGGCGCACATGTGCACATCCTTGAGTCTGTTTCTGTTATCTTATTTGATCCTAAATGATTGCAGACTTTCGTAATGGCAATGGTTTTATAGTCCTTTTGGGCAGCTGGCAGTGCAAACACTTCCTCCTCCCCAGTCACTGCTTATAATTCTTTCCAACTTTTTCTTGGCAGTTCTTGCTCATTTTTTCTTCCCAATGAACTTTAGAATCACTTTATCAGATTCTAAAAAAAAAAAAAAAAAGCCTGGGAATCATGACTTTTGATCTTTATTTACATTTTTACTGTGATTTACATTTTCACTTGAGTCTCATTTGTCCAGGCTGGTTGCAGACTTCCTAAAGATAACATCCACATCTTATTTACGTCTTTGACATCTCCACAGGGCCTTATACACAGAAAATGCCCAATAAGTGTGTGCTGATACAGTGAACAGTCCCCAGAAACTTCCATCACCAGGGCTTTTTTAAAATATATTTTTAAGCTACATATCAAAAGAGGAAAATAATAGCAGCTACTGTACATCTGATTTCATGATGTATTTTCAAAAGACTCAAGTGAAATAGTTTAAAACAGAAATATCAACATTTAAATGATTATTTACAAAAAAAATTAATAGATCAAATTTGAAATTAATGCCGAAAACTATCCAGTCTTTCTTGTACTTCACTTTTACTGTCATGAACACTGAAGTCTAAGGAAGCCATTACTCAGGTTTCCGTTGTTTTGCTCTGTGTGTGTGTGTGTGTGTGTGTGTGTGTGTGAGATGAAACCCAGTAAGACTGACTTCTGTTACAGGGCTTCCCTGGTGGCTCAGACGGTAAAGAATCTGCCTGCAATGCAGGAGACGCAGACTCGATCCCCGGGTCAGGAAGATTCCCTGGCGAAGGGAATGGCTGTCCTCTCCAGTCTTCTTGCCTGGAGAGTCCCAGGGACAGAGGAGCCTGGTGGGCTGCAGGCCGTGGGGTCGCAGAGTCAGACATAACCAGGCACGTGCAAGCATGTGCACGCAGATGTAGGAGCGTCTCCACGTACACAGGCTTTAAAACAGAGAACCTTAATAGAGGTGAAGGAAATCCGTGCGACGGGTTCATACTCCTGACCCTCCAACCTCGGGTGTGTCCGTTTGCAGAGAAATCTACACGATGACGTTTGACATTGGCCTGGAGAGGCAGTTCCTCCATTTAAGTAGCAAGGAAACTGAGATTATGAAGAGAAACATCAGGTCATATAAGGAACTGACAGCAAAACTGGGCCTGGAGCCCCTCCACTCGCTCCCATTCGAGTGACATTTCCATTACGTTAGGCTGTGACGTTGCGAATTCCTTGACCTTTTCCCAAAATCAAATTAGAGTTACTTTGTAGAAGCCTGCCTTGTACAATTTTGCCCGGCTGGGGGAGAGGGTGTCATGAAATCAAACAAACTGCTAATGGAGGTCTGAAAACTCTAAAAGATGGATTTCTGCTAAAAGATAAACCTGCTCTTTAAAAAGAGCAATATCTCTTTCAAAGCAAAATGGCAGCCCAATAAAGCTATTGAAGACTATTTGCAACAGGCATAAAAAGTGGAAAGAGAAAGAGGAAATGTAGCATCAAAGGAGATGACTTTCCACCGACAATACAGTCCATCAGGCTGCAGAGGAGGTGGACGGAGTGAAGGGGGATGCCGCCAGATGCACCTGGGATAGGACTGATGCCGGAAGGGGAGGCTGAGACGTACTCAGAGCTGCGCTGCATCTGAGGGCTTCACATGCCATCGCAGGTACGGAGGTAGAGTGCTGTGGGACGAGGAGTTTAGAAGACAGCTTTACCACCTAGCGAGTCAGTGACCTAACCTCGGGAGAAACACCCCTCAGTCAGAGGCTGTGCAGCCCGACTGTCATCTGACCGGAGACCATTTATCATCCGGAGGCAGGTAACCGTGGTTACAGAAGATGAATGACAGGTGGGTGACTCGCAGATTCTTACTTTCAGCATGACAAGGCGGGAGTTCATAGATCCAGGCACCGCGCCTCGAGCAGAAGGGAAATATTTATGTTCACTTTTAGAAAAAGAGACCCCAAGAGGCACACAGAAGAGACATGCGTCCTCTTTGTAAGGACAGACTTCTAGGGACTTCCGGAACCTCCTAACACCCACGCAGTTGTCAGAAAATGAGGCTTAGTATAGCTTGATGTCTTCTTTTTATGGATTGGGGTAAAAGGAGTCTTTTCTCTAATTGAGGACAAAATGGCAAATAGGGAGGTTGTTCTGGGGAAGCCAGGTTTCTCTGGCAGGTCTGACTCATTTAGCTTGAAACATCGCTATGAACGGCTTTTTGAAAGAAACGAGGCTGAGTTAATAGAAAGAATGACTCACCTCGTGCCATATACCGAATCAGTTCCAGGGTGAATTGGGTATGCAAATGTGACAGGTAAGACAATAAAGCTCTAGAAAATAACACAGGGAAATGTCTCCATGGCTTTTGAGACGGACAAGTCTTTCTCAAACAGAACACACGAAAAGCACTGGTTTTAAAGGAAAGACCGTTAATCTGGACTGTGTTACAATTGCGAATTTCTGATCAACAAAAGTCACTAATAGGGGAGAGAGTGAAAAAGCAACCCGCTGAGTGAGAGAAGATATTTGCAATACATATATTCAACGAAAAACCTGTGCCCAGAAAATATAAAGATTTCCTACAAATCAGTAAGAAAAAATAAGTCAATTTTTTTTTTAAAAAAAGGTCCAAGTCTTGACTGTAGCCCACCAGGCTCCTCCGTCCGTGGGGTTCTCCAGGCAAGAATACTGGAGTGGGTTGCATTTCCTTCTCCAGGGGATCTTCCCGACCCAGGAATCGAACCCACGTCTCCCGCATCGCAGGCAGACGCTTTAACCGCTGAGCCACCAGGAAGCTCTAAGGTCTTGAATAGGCGCCTCATGAAAGAAGACATCCAAATGGGCCAATAAGCATCTGAAGCTGTGTTCAGCCTTACTGTTCACCAAGGAAATGCAAATTAAAACTCCAGTGAGATTCCATTACACGTGCACCAGAATTGATGTTAAGAAGACGAGCTATTCCAACAGTTGGCAAAGACATAAACTAATTAGAACTCTACTACACTGTTAACTGAGAATGTAAACTGGTACAATCACTTAGGAAAATTCTAGGATAGTATCAAGATGTGGGTTCAGTCCCTGGGTGGGAAAGATCCCCTAGAGAAAGAACTGGCTACACACTCCAGTGTTCTTGCCTGGGAAATCCCACAGACAGAAGAGCCTGGTGGGCTACAATCCATGGGGTCACGAAGAATCAGACTTGGCTTAGCGACTAAACAGCAACAAGTTGACTAGAACTGAACATACGCCAACCCCACCATTCAGTGAGTCTGCTCCTGGATTCGCATCACAAGTGTGCGTCAAAAGGCAAGAGCAAAAGTCCTCATAGAAACATTCATTGAGCTAGTAAAGAATATCTTCATTATAGTTAAAAGCTGAAAGCTGATCAAGTGTTCGTCAACAACAGAATAGCAAGCTTGTGCTACGGCCATACAATGGAATACTGTACAACTACGAAAAGGAACAATTACCAGAGCACGGAGGAGTCTCTCACACATGACTGTGAACTGAAGCAGTCAGACACATAGGGGTGCATCCCATGTCATCCCGTTTATGCCAAGTTCAAGAACAGGCACACTTACGCTGTGGTGGTAGAAGGCAGGTAGGGGCTGGCTACCCTCTGGACGTGGGACAAAAGAGACACGATTCAGAGGGACGTTTGGAAGCCTCCTCAGGCACCGACAGCATTGTTTTCTGATCTGGACTAGATTACATGGGGATGTCCACTTTGTGAAAATTCTGTGCACTTTTCTGTAGCAGGTATACCTCAATCAAATATTTATCTAAAATTGTCTGTACACAACATGAATATGTGTATACACACATTCCTTAGCTATGCACTTAAAATGGTCAAAATGGCAAATTTTGTTACGTGCTTTTTACAATTAAACATTTATGCATGAGACAGGGTGCTCAGGGCTGGTGCACTGGGATGACCCAGAAGGATGGGGTGGGGAGGGAGGTGGGAGGGGGGTTCAGGATGGGGAACACACGTACACCCATGGCTGATTCATGTCAATGTATGACAAAAACCACTACAATATCGTAAAGTAATTAGCCTCTAATTAAAAACATTAATTTTTAAAATTTCATAATAAATTTTTATAATACAAAAAGAAGGAACAAACCCTACTGATACCTTGTCTTTGAACATCTTGCCTTCAGAACTGTGAAGGAATAAACTCCCATAATTCAAAGCCAAATAGAATGAAGTAAAATAATACACAGCCAACCTCTTTTCTGCCACACGGTGTAATAATGTTCCATATTTACCTCCCCTCAGTTCCTGTATCAGTATTTTTTTAAAGCTCAACTAAGTTTCTTATGTTAGCAATATCTGTTCCCCCAAATAAATGCTTTCTAATACAAAATTTATCTCAGTTTAAGTAAGGGGATTTCTTAGCGAACAAACTATGGTTGCCAGGGGGAAGGGATAGGGAGTTAGGGATGGACGTGTACACATTGCTATATTTAAAGTGGATAGCCAACAAGGACCTACCTGCTGCACAACACAGGGAACTCTGCGCAGTGTCACGTGGGGCCTGGATGGGAGGAGGTCGGGTGAGAACGGATGCGTGTTTATGTATGGCTGAGTCCCTTAGCTGTCCACCTGAAACTATCACAACACTGTTCATCGGCTATACCCCAATAGAAAACAAAAACTTTGAATAAATAAATAAGGGCGTCTCGCTCCATGCCCTATGGCTAATAGAAACACTACTCACTGGGCTCTACTCAGGGCCTCACTGGGCTCTGGGATGAGGTCAACCACAAGACACTGTAAAGCAAATATACTCCAATAAAAAAAACTTTAAAAAAGGAAAAGGTCTATTCTCAGCTAAGCTCCAGAGAGACACTTTGAAGACGTAAGCCAGGCCATGTTACTCCTTTGCTGAAGAGCTCCCATCTCACCCCAGGGTCCGTCCCAGCCAGCACCTGTCATGTGGCTTCGTCTCCTGCTCCTCTGTGCCTCACTGGAGAGCAGGTGAAGTCATGCTTTGAGTTTTAACGTGGGTGGAAGCCTCGACTGGTCAAACAGCAGCAACAGCCACAACTGAACGGTGCTTCCCCCCAGGAGCCTGAGGCCTCGGGCCCAGAGCGCCCGCAGAGGCCCAGCCTGCCAGCCGCCGTCTTCCTCGATCCCGGCGTGGGGCTGGGCTGGCGCCAGCTCTGATCTCAGCCGCAGTCCCCGTGGGGCACCGAGGGCCGGGACCAGGTCTCAGCTCTGCCGGGAGCCCTGTGGGATCTGGAGGCCCTGGGAAGACTGGAGGGACACAGAGGGGAAGAGGGTTTCTGCACCTTTTCCTCCAACACACCACGTTCCCCCCGCCCGCCCCCGCCGCAGTCTCTGCCTTGTGCCTGCTTCCAGAGCCTCCTTCTGGGGTGGGGAGCAGGCGAGAGGCCCAGAGCTGAGCTTGATGGCAGCCTCCCCGAGGACTGCTGGTGGCGCGGGGGACCTGTCCCCTCGCTTACGATCAGGGACACCCTTGGGATTAGCTCCGTGCAAGTCACTCTCCCTCTGTGGTCCCTGCACACCTGAGATTTGGAGGCCTCTGTGGTGGCTCAGTGGTAAAGAATCTGCCTGCAACGCAGGAGACTCAGGTTTGACCCCTGGGGTCAGAAAGATCCCCTGGAGAAGGAAATGGCAACCAGCCTTAGTCCTCTTGCCCGGGAAGCCCCATGGACAGAGGAGCCCATAGCCCATGGGGTCATAAAAGAGTCGGACACGGCTGAGCCACTAAGACACCACCAGGTCGTTCCCCACACCAGCTCTCTGCTGGGAAAGACGCTGGCGAGCTCAGTTTAGCTCTTTGTCCAACCGCTGCTTCCCCCACTCACCCGTCCTCCTGTGGAGCAGAATTCCGACTTTGTGAAGGTTCCTCTCCTCCCTGCGTGATTCAGGGGGCTTCAGCTGCCATTCTGACCCTGACCCGAGAGGACACCCCAAGAGGTGCAGGCCCGAGGTGGCTTCCCCCATCCCTCTGCCAGGGGCTGGTTTGTTAGCTGTTCATCGGAGACCGCAGGGCGTGTGAGGGGCTCCCGGGAGGGCTTGCTCCTTGTGCGGAGACTGCCCATGGGTCGATGATGTTAGGGCTGCTGCAGCCGGTTCTGGCTCCCCAGGGACAAAGTCAGCCCTGGGCACAGCCGGGCAGAAGGAACCTGTCAGCTGTGACATCGTAGCCACTGAATTCACCGATGCTGAGCCCCTTCCAATGAGAGGGAATAGATTTCCTTTTCATTTAGGCCTATTTAAGGCAGGGTTTTTCTGCTCATTGCAAATGAAGGAATCCAGCGTCTGCCTTCTCAGGCATCTAGGCCTTCTGTGATAAATAAACACCCTGGCTGTATCTCTACTGTCTGCAGGAGGAGAAGGCTTCCCCTCTGCAGGTTCCCTGTGGCTAAGGCCGCCCTGGGTGTCTGAGGGCTGCTCCCCGAAGCAGTTCATAACTGTTACACGTCAAGTGAGGGACGGGGACTCTCCTGTCTGGGGACCCGCGCATCCGCCTGTCCCCTCCTTCCTGTGAAAGATGAGGAGAGGCAAGAGGAGGAGGAGGGGGCTGGCAAAACGCAGCCTCCAGTGCCTGCCTGGATTTATGAACGCTTATCCACACCTGCGCTGGGCGCTGAGTGCAGGTTCGAGGACCGGAGTTGGGAGAGTGAGGCAACGTCTGAAAGCTTCGCTCGGCCTCGACCTCCACTTCCACCTTCCTTCCCTTCTGCAGCCTCCAGGCTCCAGGCGGCACCCTTCACTGCTCCTGCTCTGGGCTTTGCCCTGCGCTGCCGCTTCCAAGGGGCCTGCACTTTGGGGTGCTCAGACCTGGGGTGCAGACACCGTTTCTCAGCCACAGCCCATGGGCGCCTCACCAGCAGTGAGGATGTGCCCCAGGGGGTGTGCTGCTGAAAGCAGGTGAAGACGGGCTCGTCTGAAGATCGCAGACCCCTTGGCCTTTAAAGCTCTCGTTAGAGCCGACCAAAGACTGCCGGCGACCCCACCCCCGGGAGATGGGGCCCCAGGCGTTCTGCCTCCTGGTCTTAGAGCTTAGGGCAGCGCCGTGCACGTGCAGAAACCGCCATCTGCTCACTGCTCGCCGGTCGGGGCAGGTGGGGAAAGGGAGACCCCTGGGCAGCCCCAGACGGGCACGTGGCTCCAGTCTTCACGGGAGGAGGGACATCCGTCCTGCCCTGGGAGAGTCATCTGCGCAGGTGGGGTGGCCGATGTTGACCTTGACCCCTTCCTCCCAGGCTGCCCCTTCTCGGCCTTCTCTGACCAGGGGCGGCCCCACCCTCTGGTCCTTTCTGCGCTCCCCCATCCTCCTCAGCATCCCCACAGTCTTCAGTCGTGCTCGAAACCGGACATTGCAAGTTAACAAGACTCTGTTCCTCGGACGAATGCCCGGGGGCAGCACCGCTTCCCAGTGACCATCTGATATATTTCTTATAATAGTTTTCAGGATCTGGCTGGTCAGTGGCCAATGGGTCCAATGAAAACCCTCTGCCGCTGTGGGAACATGGGCAGGAGGGGTTGGTCAGGGGCTGGGGTGCTGACGGGCATCTCCTAGACTCAGAGCCTCTGAACCACCTGCAGAGAGACGGGGACCACAGCCTCTGCTCCTGGAGGAGCTCTGAAGGGCAGTCGGAGGTGCTCTCGGGGTGACACTGGGGTCACCCAAGCCCAGCCCCCTGATGCCTCTGGGCACCAAGCAGCCACAGGGCACCAAGCAGCCACAGGGCAGCCCTGGCCTTGGGGCAGGCTGCGACCAGGAGTGTCTGGGCTGGTCTGTGCTGTCCCCTCCGGCCGGATGCCACCTCCTCCACCCTACCCTGGGGGCACCTTCAGATTTTTCTTTCCTAAGCATCTGTGTCCTCTCGGGCTGCGATTTCAGAGTGTGTGGCATCAGCTGCTGTGGGCTGGGACTCATTTGTATTCTCTGCAAGCGTCCTCCCCACCCAGCGCCTGCCCACTGTGGGGTGGGCACGGGGGGCACTTTCACCTTCAGGGCCTGTGGCTTGCAGACACGGCGTAGGTTGGTTCATAGAAGAACAGACACGGTCCTCGTGTCTGAACCATGAGACGAGCGTCGTCACGCCCATTTCACAGACAGGATCTGCCAACAAAGGCAGAGCTGGATTAGCGATTCAGCTCAAGCCTGCTCTTGGAGTGACTGTGTCGCTGTCTGTCATGCTTGGTTAGATGTGACCACCAGGCGCAGGGCCTCCGACGTAAATGACTCCCAATAGACGTGGGGTCCGGGAGTGCTGAGAGAGCCAGCTGGGCATCTGGAATAATGCGGTTGTTGGCGTAGCCTTCTGAAGGGGTGCTTACGCTTTAGACAGGGGAGGGTGAAGAGAAACGGGTGGAGGACCCTCTGCACTTGGTAAATAGTAGAGGTGCTTTCCGCCCTCCTTCCCTGACCCGCTGCTCAGAAGGGACTGAGTGAATATCGTCACTTTGCCCAGCCTCCCCCAGAGGTGGGAACCCCCGTGGGTCCCCCCGGGTCCTGGAGACATCCAACCTCCACCAGGTGGGAGCCCCCGTGGGGACGCTGGGTCCTCGTCTTCCTCGTCCTTGCTGGTACATGCTGGTTTCTCATTACACGAGCATCTCTGCAGCACACATGTCTCTCCGTCCTCCCAGCCTCAGGAGTGCTCCCCCAGTGCAGTGTCCCCTGGGACCCAGGTGGTGACCCAAGGCCACCGCCTGCACAGCTGCTCCCCTCCAGCCAGGGGCTCTCGCTGACCGCCCCTTCCTGCGTCCACCTGCCGCTCTGTGTCATCTGGTGGCCGGAAGCCAAGAGCCCTCTCTCCACGGCCGTCTGCTCGGGAGTTTCTCTTCCATCACATTGGGGATGAGCACAGTGCTGGGCTTGAGCCAAGCACCTGCTCAGTGAGGAGCCACCACGGCCAGACTCCCCCGAGGACTCTGGCACCTGCTCGTAAGCATTTTCCCGCGCAGCCAGCCCTTCCTGCACAGAAACGTCCTCAGAGCCGCTCCAGGAGACAGGCCGGCTCCTCGCCTGTCATCACGCCTCCATGCCCTCATCAGCTTCCAAGGCTACTCATTCGCTGTCAGTTCCACGAGCTGCGATTCTCTTCTCATCAACAAATATTTAGGCTCCAAGACCCAGAACATCCACTGAACCACAGCTGGGAGCCGGCTGTGCGGGCGTCCGTTCAGCTCCCTAAATCCACTGCCCTGTGTCTGACTTCCCGCTCCAGCCACCTGACCTTGGCCTGAGTGATTTCAGAGCTGCCGGTGGGACTCCAGCAGGAAGCGAGGCCTCCAAGGGGAAGGAGGCTCAGCTTCAGAAAGCCGCTGGGGTCACAGCACAGGCGCCCCCGAAGGCAAGTCTCTGCCCCCTTCTGGCACATCCACCCACCGCGGCAGGGCTTGGAGCGCGTCCCCAGCCCCGCTGCCCACCACCGGGGGGGGCAGGATGGGCCACCGTGACTGTGCTGCAAGCCGAGGGGCCGGCGTGTGGCCCGGGGGCCTGGCACCCACCCCTGGCACTCGTCACGCCAGCTCTCCTCCGGGTTTGGAGATTTGAGAGTGAAATGAGGAGACGCGTGTTTCTTCTCTTCTGCTCCTCCTCCTGTGACCATTCTTTCTCTTGGGTTCTTTTTCCATGGAGAGCAAAACAAAGTTAAAGGGAAAGAGAGCCAGACGCAGGAACACCCAGGGCTGAATTGTAAGCCTGAGAAATGCGAACAGAGTTAAAGCTATGTGCAGCCATCTCTGTGACGCTGAGTAAATCACTAACCTGCTCTGGCCCCGAGGCTGCTCACAGGATCCCACAGAGCTGTTGTCAGGAATCTCTCCTGGCTGTGTTTTCCTTGCCTTGCGTGGTTTTCTGAGCCCACTCACAGGAAACGTGCGGGGTGCCCTCAGGGCACCGGGTGATGCCGCCCTACCCGCTGCGGTGGTGCTGCGTGTGGCCCACCGGGAGCCGGGGCTGCTGCTACTGCCTGTGTTTCCAGGAAGCCGCGGGGAGGCGCGGAGTTCTGCTGCTGGACAGACCGCCTCCTCTTCCAGTGGGCAGGTCCAGCAGGCCCACGTGCAGCTGCCTGGCGGCGAGTCCCTGGCCTCGCCTGGTGCAACACCAGCGCCCTTTGGAAAAACTCCCAGAGCTGTTTTCTGTCTCTGCTTTCCAGCATGAGGGCAGAAGAGGCAGCTGGATTTCGTCCCTCAGCAATCACCAAAAATGAGGCGAATGAGAGTGACTTCCAAAAATGAAAAATACTCCCACTTTCCAGGCAGACCCATGATTCGGGACATGACCCGGCGTTTGCCGTTGACTGTCTATTTTCTCTCTGAATTCACGAGTCACGAGTGGGAAGGAGGCAAGGCGGGTGCAGGCAGGAGGGGGGAGCGGAAACCTGAGCACGCAGCATGCGTAACAGGGAATGCAGGCCACGGGGCCCACTCTGAGCGAGGTTACACCCGCTGCAGGCAGGGCGGCAGCACCGTCAACACACGCCTTGTGAAGTGTGCGGGTCATTCCATTCTTCCCAGACTGGCACGCTTTCAGCTTAGGATGGGGGTGGGAGGGGAGGGTGGGCACAAGACGGGCCCCGGGGGTTTCTCAGACTCCACACCCCTCTCCCTCTCCCCTCTCCCCTTCCCAGAGAGTCCCCTGCCTCCTGGCTGAGCAGAGTTGCACTTTATAAGGACAGTCTCCCAAAGACAGCCCAGGGCATGCTCAGGCTATTAATGGATCAGAGGTAGAAAATGAAATCCTGCTATTTCCTGCCAATCAAATTCTTCCCGGGGCCAGAGCCCGAGCCCAGGTGAGGGAGTCTCAGCCCCAACTCACAGGGCTCCCCAGCCTTCGTGGGTCTGATCTTTTACATTTAATTAAAAGAAATCATTTAAGCTTACAGGCAACATTAAGTCCTTGGTAGCTGGGGAGACCGTAGGTCATGGATAATTGATATCCAGCAAAAATCCCCAAACCTCATTCACATCAGTAATCTCAAAGCCGCTGTCCCCTGGCCAAACAAGCGCTCACCAGAGCTGCTAATCATTCTGCCCTCTTGCTCGGCTGGCCCCCCCTGCCCCACTGACCCCCTTCCTCACTGCCCGCCTTCCCCACTGGCCCCCCTTCCTCACTGCCCCCCTTCCCCGCTGACTCCCTTCCCCGCTGCCCCCCTTCCCCGCTGACTCCCTTCCTCACTGCCCGCCTTCCCCACTGCCCCTCCTTCCCCACTGCCCCCCTTCCCCGCTGACCCCCCTTCCCCGCTGCCCCCCTTCCCTGCCGCCCCACCTTCCCGTGGCTCTGCTCCCCTCCCAGTGGAAGCGTTAAGTACTGCACTGGCCCACCAGCCGACTGCCAGCCGTGGAAGCAGAAAACGTTATAACTGAGACTGCATGCATGCGCCCCATTTCTCACACAGCAAACACCCCAAATCCAAGTCTTAGAACCTCCCAATTAGTGCTTGAGGAGTACTGCAAAGACAGCTGTGCTATAAACAGGTTTTTGCTTCATAACCAGACTCACTGTGAGATTCTGTAGCCCAATGGGTATTAATTTCTACAGGTTCCCAGATTCTTTCAAGAAATTGAAGATCTATACAGATCTGCTGCTGCTGCTAAGTCGCTTCAGTCGTCTCCGACTCTGTGCGACCCCATAGATGGCAGCCCACCAGGCTCCCCCGTCCCTGGGATTCTCCAGGCAAGAACACTGGACTATGCCCCCCTAAATCATGTTCAGACGTGTATACATCAAATTTCACTTGCAGTAGTGTGGGTTTCACAGGACTGGGGAGCTTGTAGATATCAGCTCTAACGTGAAGAATAAATAAAGGCGTGGAAGCAACCTAGGTGTCCAAGGAGAGATGGATGGATAAAGAAGGGGCGGCATGCATAGACGTAGACGTAGACAATGGAATACTACTCAGCCGCAAAAAAAGAATAGCATTTGGCCATTTGGAGCACCATGGACAGACCTAGAGGGCACATGCTAAGTGAACTAAGTCAGGGAAAGACCAACACTGCGTGATCTCACATGCATGGGGAACCGAAACGAACAGACTAGTGACTGTGGCAGAAAAAGGAAGCAGTCTCTCGGATACAGAGGACAGACCGGTGGTTACCAGTGCGGGGAGGCGGGGGCAAAGCACGGGTGGGGATTTAAGAGGTGCAAGCTATTGGCCATAAGATGGGCTCAAGGATATATTGCACCACACAGGGCATATAGCCAGTATTTTGTAATAGCTGTAAGTGGAAAGCAACATTTGAGAACTGTATTAAAAATTTTAAAAGAACAAATAGACGTGATCTTTTTCTTTTATTAGCTTGCAACCTACAGGAAAGAAGAGTGTACCCTGTAAGCCCAGCTGTGTTAAAGGCTGCAAAGACAGTGACCCAAGAGGGACGTGGTGGTCCAGTGGGACTCTGCCTGCCGACGCAGGGGACACAGGTCCGATCCCATCTGGCAGTGAGGAGCCACATGCTGTGGAAGCAGCTGAGCCTGGTGCCACAGCCACTGAGTGTGGAGAGCCAGAGCTCTGCAACAGACACCCCACACGGCCGAAAATAAGAATAAATTAATCAAAAAAATTAAGTGCACCAATAAAACATATGTGTCCAACTCTTTGCGACCCCGTGGACTGCGGCCCACCAGGTTCCTCTGTCCATGGGGATTCTCCAGGCAAGACTACTGGGGTGAGTTGCCATGCCCTCCTCCAATAAAAAACTGAAACATATACACAATTTAATTACATGTGTTTTATCAGGTAGAATGGATGAGGGTTTACCAGATCTGTTTGGGTTACTTTATAAAGATTACTTCAGAGTATATAATAAATCTGTTATTAATAACTAAAATCTATTGGTAGCCACTGCACAGCTACTCACAAGGCCAGAGCAGGGATCAATTATTTCTGACAAGAACAGGGTTATCCAGAATGACATCACAGAGAAAGTGACATTTCAATGGAGCCCTGAGTGTAATTTGAAAAGAACTTCAATAGTGGAAGGACACGACATGAACGTGTCAGGGATCAAGACCAACAGAAGGTGAACCGGTAATAAATATCCTGCCTCTCTGGAACTGAAAGTCATTGGCATTTATCAAAATTTAGAAGCATGTCAAATGCATAGGTGATGTCTATTTGAAAGCCATTTTCTCCTGCCTTTCCTCATTTCCTCGTAATTTCGCTGCAGGAATGTGATCCCCGCACAGAGAGTCCTCACAAACTCCACCTGAAATGTTTCACTGGCAGCACTCCAGGCCTCGGGCACGGGAGGCTTCTCCTATGGCAGGAGGTTGGAAGGAAGTGCCAGGTCGACAAAAATGCACATGTGGAAACTGCCAGATGGGACCCCAGGCCGGGGAGGGAGGTGCCAAAGGAAAGTGCAGTTTTCAGGGAGATGGTTCCACAGTCAGGAGGGCCGTGGATGGAGAATTTCACTTTGCAAAAGCTGATAGCAGGCGAATCCAGCCTTCATAGGGCTTTGCACTGAGTAGCCTTAGGGGCTGCCCAGGTGGCATTAGTGGCAGAGAATCCGCCTGCCAATTTAGGAGATGCTGATTCAATCTCTGGGTTGCAAAAATCCCCTGAGGTGGGAAATGGCAAAGCACTCCAGTATTCTTGCCTGGGAAATCCCATGGACAGAGGAGTCTGGTGGGCTGCAGTCCATGGGGCCACAAGCTTTGCAAAAATGGTTTCTTGGATAATTGAAAACTCCATCTGTAAGGGGCTTCCCAGGTGGCGCTAGTGGTAAAGAAGCCTCCTGCCAGAGCAGGAAACAGAAGAGGCCTGGGTTCGATCCCTGGGTCGGGGAGCCTGCAGGAGGGCATGGGAAATCCGCTTCAGTATTCTTGCCTGGAGAATCCCCATGGACAGAGAAGCCTGGTGGGCTACGGTCCAGAGGGTGGCAGAGAGTCAGACACGACTGAAGCGAGTGAACACACACACACGCCGTCTGGTACGCGGCCCCAGAGTAAAGCGCCTTCTCTTACTCTTAACAAGGGGAACTGGAGTTAGTTGGTCCTCTGCCTCTTTTTAAATCAAATTTTATTATGAATCTCTAGACCAGGTGTCTTAAAAAGTTAGATCTGTTTTAAATTAGAGCTGCTTTTGTTCCCGATAAAATCTAATAGGAGACTCCTGTAAAGTGGTGAGACGCTCTGGTAAAAGCGGAGCTGGGCCGGGCAGGGCAGCCTTCCTCCTCCTGCTCGTGGACTGGGGACCAGCAGCGTGGTGTCACCTGGGGGCTTGTGAGGACCGCAGCATCTCAGCCCTGCCGAGCCAGGGCCTACGTGATCCTGGATACAAACACACGTGAAAGCTTGAGAAGCTCTGCTCTAAGGAAACCTCAGCCTTGTGTGATGTTTGCCCATGCAAAAGATGAACCGGAGGTGGAAGCTATTTTCACTTAGAGGTGGAAATAAATTCCAGGTGACATTATTTTCTCTGGCAGTTTATGAAGCAGGGAGGGACCCCGTGATGGATCATCTCTGCCAGAGACGCCAGCAGACTAGGTCCCTGAACAGCCCTCAGGCCTGGCTGACCTTTCCAGGAGTCGCAGCATCTTGACCCTGGCCCTTCAGCTCCGATGCTGGTCTCTGCCTTGGGGGTCCCATGCTCCCCACTGAAATCACTGAGCTCATTTCAGAAACAGCAATCTTCTACCCACCCCTCAACCCACAGTGGGCACCCACTGCGATCCCTCTAAAGATGCTGGCATCCTAGCACTGACGTATTTTTCTGGGTCATCTTAGACGAGGGGTGGACAGGTCAATACCTTCACTCCAATCCTCCCACCTCCCTGTGCTTGTATGTCTCTTTCAACCATGTCTAAGAGTTTCTGGTGTCTTCACGTAATTTCATGCAAGCTACTCACATTCCAGTCAGCTCAACAAGCAAACAGACCATCCCCAGTTATTCAAGGATGAAAAAATCTCGAACCAATGTATCCACGTTGACAAATTTCACCCCAAAGTCATTGCAGAGGTCCTGTGAGCCTGAAGTCCGTAGAACTAAGACGGTTCTAGGCAACCCACTAAGATCCTCCTTGATTTGTACAAAAGCAAACAGACAAACAAGCCAACAGGACTTCTTGGCCTGGTGACTGCAGGCTGCTAGACTGCAGGGGTCAGGTCACTGTCACGGAGTCACGGCCACTCACTGCCTCAGGGTCAGTTCAGAGACACAAAATGAGGGGATGTAGCACTTTTGAAGCAAGATGGTGCAGCGACAGCCCAGTGCATGGGACTCATCTGCCCTCTGGCCGTCAGGAAGTCAACGGCCTGTCTCCAGAGCCTGGCTCTAAGATAACGTGAATGCTCAGGGCGTGGGAATGCCTCTGAGGTTTACTGGATAGAGCGGCCCCTTATGAAGTTTACCAAATAAAAAATGTTTTGGATCCAACTGTCCCCTCCGAACTCAATGGAAGGTCACGTGTGATTACTGTCCTAGTTCCTGAACCGCACGATCGGAGCAGATGTGCTTGGGGCTCCCCACTTTCCTGGCCTGTAAAGTGAGGGTTATGTAAGGAAGCCCCAGGTGGGGACCTAGGGAAATACCCTTCCCAGTTAAATAATCAGTCAAGGGCAATATATCATCCAAGGGGAAATTTCCAAGAAGGTGACTCTTGAAAGGTGTAGGATTAAGGCTTCCGATCATACCCTGTTCTGGCTCAGCCTTGGCTTGTGTAGAAGGCAGGCTTGTGGGCCTGATTGTAAAACAACCAAATGGGGATGCTAATTGCACATGCCCCTCCAGGGATAGGCTGCTGATTGGAGAACATCAGTGTAGCTGCCAGAGCCTGGTGCACAGCTATCGGTCCAGAAAACTCTCCTTCCTCTTTCCTCATAAGTAGAGGACACCAAACCCATTTTTATTTCACCTGGCAAGGATGGCAGTACACTCCAATCATCCCATCTCCTTGGGTTTGTATGTGTTTTTTGATAATTAAATTAATTTTAATTGAAGGATAATTTCTCTGCAATATTGCGTTGGTTTCTGCCACACATCAACATGAATCGGTCATAGGTATACCTATGTCCCCTCTCTCTTGAACCTCCCTCCCACCTCCTTCCCCATCCCACTCCTCTAGGTTGTTGCAGAGCCCCAGTTTGAGTTCCCTGAGTCACACAGCAAGTATGTCTAGTTTAACCACATCTAAAGAATTTCTGGCATCTTCAAGTCATTTCATGCAAGCCACTTAAATTTTAGTCAACCTGACAGGCAAACAGAATCATGCCCAACTAAGCAAGAATAAGAAAAGAAATCTCAAACAAGCGTGTATGCTCAGTCGTGTCGGACTCCTTGCAGCCCCATGGATAACAGCCCATTAGGATCTCCTGTCCATCGAATTTTTCAGGCAAGAATACTGGAGTGAGTCGCCACTTCCCACTCCAGGGGATCTTCCTGACCCAGAGACTGAACCTACATCTCCTGCATGGGCAGGCAGATTCATTACCACTTGGCGCATTGAAAAATTTATCTCAAAATTATTGCAAAGGATTGCCTTACTCAAGACAACACCAGCTCTAGGCCCCTGTGTCTTGTTTAGCCTGCAGACCGTCTCACCCCTGACCCGCTGTATTGAACTTACAGCGCTGACGGGAGTGACTAGTGAGCAGGAGGTGGCGAATCCCTGGATACTCGATGCTACACACCGGCCCTGGAATGTGGGAGGTAAGCTCCTTGAGGTCGTTAGAGTGTGGCGCTTCCGTCAAGCTCCTGGGGTCTGTCTGGGGTAGCGACGTGGGGCACGATGAAGATCCTCTTTGAAATTAAATGCAAGTTCTGTGCCTTGCACCCCCATGATGAATGGTAAGGTGCAAAGCCGGATGGGGGTCTTTGTATCATGGAAACAACTCGTTCCAGATATGGCTGCACCTGACCCAGGTTACTCATAGGCAACCCCAAGGGAGCCAGTTTTGAGTGGGGCCTGAAGCAAGAGGAGCCTTTACCAGCTGGCTCACTTGGGACTTACGACCTAACACCTCACGAGTCTGTGAGGAACACGATGCTGGATGGAGCCCGGAGCAAGACCAGGGATGTGCCTTGAGCCAGAGGCCAGAATTATAAAGCAGGAAGCGGACCATCAGGTCTCCCTGTCACTCCCGAGGACCACTCGTGACCAGACCCCAGGCCACTCGTGCACAGCGGTCTCCATCACCTCTACAGCAAAGTGTCCCAACCAACTAGGATCTGACCGAAACCACAGGAAACAGAATGGGGAGAAGAGGGAAGGAGCCTGCACCCACCACCGGCGGCCTTCCGGCACTCCACGAAGACTAACCCTGCAATGGGTGAGCAGGGCTCCGACTCGCCTCTCTGCTGGGGACACACTCATGCACACTGGCCAACTTCCCCTTTCTTGCTCACTTTCCTCCACTATTTTACACAGATTACTGGCACACTTCGGGGATATTGGGAGTCTGCTTCTAGACCATGGCAATAGAGAGAATACTCTAGAAAGAGAATCACATGAATTTTTTGGTTTCCCACGGCACATAAAAATTATGTTTACACTATAGTAAGTGTGCAATAGCCGTCCCTCAATTTAAAAATACTTTATTGCTTAAAAAGACGCTGTCCTCTGAGTCTTCAGCAAGTCATGATCTTTTTGCAATAATAACATCAAAGATCACTGATCCCAGATCACCATAACAAATAGAACAACAATCAAAGAGTTTTAAACATTTTGAGAATTACTGAAATATGACACCGAGACGTGAAATGAGTAAATACTCTGGGGAAAAACGGCACCAGTAGACTTGCTCCATGCAGTGGGGACCGCAAACCTACAATCTGTGAAATGCTCAGTATCTGTAAAGCCAAATAAAGCAAAATACAATGAAACGAGGTCTGCTGGTCAATTGTTGGTTGTTAACAGTGTATTTTGATGCTGGCTTCAGGACCTCCAAACAGGGTTGGGACTGACCTGGATGAGGGGAGTGGGGTCTCCGCTCTGGGGAAGGACACGCACGTTGGCAGGTGAACAGGTAGGTGCGCTGCTGATGAGATGCTCAGTCACAAGGACGGTGCATGTGGTGCTCGAGTGGCTGGTGGAGGGGACCGCCATGGGTGCTGGCAGCCAGCTCTCCAAGCATCCACTCTGGCCCGTGGTGGCAAGCAACCCGCCCTGCCACGGCCGGGGAGGTGAAATTGTGTTTCCCAGATGGCCCTGCCATGAGGACCTGCCAACTGGGAGACTCAGAAAGAGAGGCAGGTGTGAAGGGTGCCCTTGGGCCGTGGATCCTGGCAGCGCTGGCACCAGCAGCCTGTCCGGGCAGCTCCCCTCGGGGCTGCAGAGTCAGCGTTCTGTGTCTGCGCCTCTTGGGGCAAAGCTCCCATCACAACAGAAGCTTTGAGTGTGAGGCTGCGGCTCCCAGAGAGAGAGCCCCGCCGCTGTGTGAGCATCTGAGACCAGGTACCAAGCCCGCTTCTGCCCCAGCCAGCAAAAGAGGCTTCTGTTTTCTGCCCCCAGCCCCAGCTGACACTCTGGGAGCGGGCAGCGTTGGCCACAGAAGCTCCAGAAATATAAAAACTGATGCCCATTCAATTTCAACACTATGGACTATTTATGGACACTTATAATGAGAAATAAAAAGAATATGCCCATTGTATTAGCCTGTTATGTAAAGGGCATTTTTCAAAAAGCTTCAGAAAATACACTGGTTGAGTGAGTCATCACGACCCTTCGCCTCTGAAAACAGTTGTGTGTTCAGGGCCCAAGTGCACATTGTATTTGTATTTAATGCTACGCAATCCTGGGAAGATAACTGTGTGAGAGGGCCAAGACGCACGTGCCCAGCACTGTGGGCGCCAGAGCTGGTGGCCTGGGCTCCAATAGGGGGTCGCGCACTCGCCAACCACAAGCCGTTGGGCAAGCTGCTTCCTCTCCGTGGGCTTCATTCTCGTCTTCTGTAAATTGGAGATAATCCTAGTCACTGCATCCCCAGGGAGCCGTGAAGGTGAACTGAACTCACGTGTGTAAAACGCGTGGAGCAGTGTCCAGAGCCTGGTAAGCTCTGCACGTTGCTGCTGTTATTATTATTTTACGTTAACATGTTGGCTTCTGGACTTACCAGCAAAATGAAGATGCAAAAAACATGAGGACGGAAATGAAGAATCTACTGCAGCGAGTTGGAGACAAGTAATATTCTCAGGGGGCAAACGTACCCTGGACACAGCTCCTGGCAGTAGCACCTGAGGCGAGCCCTGGGGCGGGTGTGCGGAAGGACCCCCACTACACACCCACGAGAGGCCAAGGCGGCCAGAAGGCATGCTTCCCAGGGGTGGGAGCGCCGCGGGCAAGGCCTGCCCCACCCCTACCCCGCCGGCTCACCGAGACTGTGGCGCCCGGGGCCTTGAGTCTGCCTCCACCGAGCAACCCTATCAGCTGGAAACAAGAAGCCATTCTCGACCACCCCCAGGGATGTCACCAGGCCAGGGGCCTTCTCAGGTGTGAACACCCTCGGCCAGGATTGAAAGGACCCACGAGGGTACAGTGCCCCTCGTGCGTGCGCCTTCAGGGCGGCTCCGCATCTGCACGGCCCAGCACAGTCAGTGCACACCGACGGGAGCCACGGCTAACAAACGCCTCCTCTGAACAAGCAGAGAATCACTGTGCGTTTCCTGAAGAAAGCAAAGGATTGAAGGGGTGCTGTCAGAACACGCCATCCGCAGTCACTCAGACACCATCGTGGCCTCTAGTGGCTTGCGGCAAAACGAAGGTACGGTCCACTTGGGCAGATCACTTTTAATCTGATAATTCGGGCAGCACAGTAAGGCATTTGCCGTGGGAGAAACCTGTAATTGGCTTTCCTTCTCTTACGTAATTCGGATTTAGGGCAGCCAAACCAAGACACAGGATCTGAGCCTATATGTGGGAACAATGGTCAAGAGCTACATGAAATTGGGACTGTTCCAGCAAACTCTGATTTGTGGCCGCCATAGAAGCAGGGTTCATTTCAAACACACCTTAAGGAAACTGGTCCGCCAAAGCCTTCTGTGGCTTCTCTCTCCTAGCATGAGTTTTCTACCTTTTATGTCTTGCCAGTGCTATTAAGACTCCTTTTAATTAGATGTTTCCTTGATTGAACTCATGTGGGAACTTCCATGGCAAACATACAGGACCTCGGTCCTGCGGAGCCTTGTCGGTGGGGAGAAAGAAACAATCACCCTGGACTAATTGCAAATGACGTGAGAGCAAAGCGCAGGTAGTTACAAGGCTATTACAGAGAGCGTAATTTGGATGAGGGTCATAGAAGGTACATCGGTCAGGACTCTTATTGTTAGGTAGCTGTTACTAATCCTGGCTGATTTAAGAAGGCAAAAAAACGTGCTGAAAGGCCACTGGATACTCACTGGGTTGCTGGACGGGCTGGAGAACCTGGCTTAGCGTAGAGCTAAATCACTTTCAGGCGTGTCCGACTCTTTGCGACCCCATGGACTGTAGCCCGCCAGGCTCCTCTGTCCATGGGACTCTCCAGGCAAGAATACTGGAGTGGGTTACCATTTCCTTCTCCAGGGGGTCTTCCTGAAATAGGGACTGAACCCGAGTTGCTTACGTCTCCAGCATTGGCAGGCGGGTTCTTTACTACTAGCACCAGCTGGGAAGCCCGTCATACAGCCCACGGAATTCTCCAGGCCAGGACACTGGAGCGGGCAGCCTTTCCCTTCTCCAGCAGATCCTCCCAACCCAGGGATCAAACCCAGGTCTCCCACAGTGCAGCGGGATTCTTTACTAGCTGAGCCACAAGGGAAGCCCCAGCTTAGAGCCTGCTTAGCCTCGAATGTCAGTAATGCCAGGCTGCAGGATACGAGGTTAATAAATAATAGTGAACGCTTTCATACCAGCAATGAACAAGTGGAATTTGACGTTTAAAACACGGAACCATGGCTCAGTAGTAAGGAATCCGCCTGCCAAGCAGTAGACACGGGTTGACTTCCTGGCTTAGGAAGATCTCCTGGAGGATGCAATGGCAACCCACTCCAGTATTCTTGCCTGGGAAATCCCACGAGCAGAGGGGCCTGGCGGGCTACGTCCACGGGGTCGCAAAGAGTCAGACATGACGGAGCGACTAAACAATAACACCACCACCGTTTGCGTTAGCACCCCTGAAATGAAACACTTGGGTATAAATCGAACAAAATCTATACAAAATCTATATGGGGGAAATGACAAAACTCTGATGAACAATCTTAAAGTAGAAGTAAATAAATGGAGACATAGTCCGTGTTGGTGGATGGACTCAATATTACCAAGACATCAGCCCTTCCCAACCTAATCTGTAGATTCAATGCAATCTCAGATTTCAGCAAGTCATCTTGTGGACATTGGCAAACTGATTCTAAAGGGTATGGAGAGACAGAGGACCCAGCGGAGCCTGCACAGCCCTGAAGGAGGAGCTTTTCCGAACAAGAGGTGGACACCACGTGTTGATGGCCACGGAGAATCGGGAGAGAGTGAGGCCGAGCCCGCAGCGGCCAGGAAGCCAACACAGCACCCTTGGCTTGCCTGCCTTCACCTGTGAGCGCACTCACTTCTGTTTTAAGGTCTTGCCACTTTGAACTTTCTGTTCTTCGTGGCTGGACCTAATCCTAACACACAGTGCGGTACCAGGAGTAGGATTCAAGAGGTGGTTTATTGAACGTTGTGTGGCAGAGGTGGTGAAGACTCAATGTGGCGGTCTGGAAGCTGGCCTCTCCCAGCGCTTCAGTCGGCAAAACCGACTGTGAGCAACGCTGTGCTAAGTCACGTCGGAGCCTGAGACGAAAGGGAGTGAACCCCACCTCTGTCTCAGACTTTGATACTGTGTTCATCATTGATGGTTTTTTTTTTGTAGTGCTTTTAAAACATATCACATTAAAACATTATCTTGATAACTGGGGAGGAAGTTGATCAAGTTGATCACTTGATAAAGGGAGCTGGTGCCCTTTACATTTGGCACTTGTGGGAAGTGTCTCACTTCTTCACCCCAGTCCCAGCCCTGCCCTTGGGGTTACACCACACACCATCCAGGGGCATTTCAGCAGGACAGATTTAGAATATTTCTGCATGTTGGTAACTTAGGACTTTTTTCAACAAGGTCTTACAAGAGAGAAATTAACTCTGGTTATAGCGAGCTTATCTGCAGGCAGAGATGAAGAGAGTAACTTTGCAAAGTGGACTCTACTGACTGTGTTTTGCAACTTAAATTCACTGAGAGCTCATCACTGAGATCTTCTGAGCTGAAAACATCCACTGCTTTTGCATCTCAAACTTCCAAATTGCAAGCAGTGGCTTCAAAGTGCCAGCCCGTGGCCACAGATTTTTAAAGTAACTTCTTCTAGGTTCTCTCTGCTGGGCAACACCTCCCCAGCACCTTACTTTGAGAAGCCACACACTACTTGTGATTTTAAGCCATCCCTTGGCACCAACACGATCAAGAATGTGAATGTCTGACTACAAGGTGCTTCTCCAGA
The DNA here is from genome assembly GCF_023091745.1 of Budorcas taxicolor. Lineage (NCBI taxonomy): Eukaryota > Metazoa > Chordata > Mammalia > Artiodactyla > Bovidae > Budorcas > Budorcas taxicolor. Next base: position 10,806,296 of record NC_068920.1, read on the forward strand.
TGGTCTAAATCATGCTTACTTTATCATCACCGAAGAAAACTTGCAAAACTTACATATTCCCATGAAGGTCTCTCGAATGACGCAGAATAGACCTGCTCACCTCCCGGGGCCTGGCACGCCGACGAAGAAATGCTAGTACAATGAATTCCACATTCTCGAAAGTCTGCCACATTTTCAGGAGCTACAGAAAAACTTCCTCAAGAAATTTTGAATATTAGTTGCTTTTCCTTTAAAAACAGAATTAATGATGGCTACACAGTATTTCCAGACAACATTAGTGGCAAAGAACCCACCTGCCAATGCAGGTAATTTAAGAGACACAGCTTGGATCGCTGGGTCAGGAAGATCCCCTGGAGGAGGGCATGGCAACCCCTCCAGTATTCTTGCCTGGAGAATCCCCACGGACAGAGGAGCCTGGCGGGCTACAGTCCATGCGGTCTCACAGAGTCGGATATGACTGAAGCGACTAAGCACGCACACAGTATTTATTGCTGAATTAAATGAGGACTTAGGAAATTTTAAAGCTTGGTACAAATATAAAGAGTTTATGTAACATGACTTCGCAAGCTCATAGCTATCAGTCCTTTACAAGATATACTTTAAAAGAACTAAAAAAATCGACAATTTATGGCCAGCAATTCTGCTCTCTGATAAGCTTAGCTAACACGGTAGAGGGTTTATTGATACTGCTTCTCTGCTAAACAGAAATATCCTGGGAACAGACACAGGGAACGATGAATAAATATGTGGGTCTGGCAAGGAGCTAAGACAAATGTGGAATTAAAGGACATCCAGACAAACCCCATAATCATCTCTGGGACTGTGGTGCTTGCACACCCGCCAATTAAGCATCCCAAGATGCACCAGCTCTATTAACCATCACTGGTCAACTCAGAAGGCACCTGTGCTGGGTCCCTGCCAACCTAGTTGGATATTTTTGTTTCTCCAAGACATAATTACAATGTGCTTATCTTGTGTCATAAACACGTTGCGACCAGGTTCATCTGAAAATATACTAATCAGTATCCTGGGACTCACTCAAGGTGGAGAACACTTTTCCTTATAAAAACGAGGAACAATCAACCTTCCACATCTGTGGTTTCTGCATCCGCCGACTTGACCAACCATGGATCAAAAAATGGTTTTTAAAAAATTCCAAAAATTTCCCAAACACAAAACTTGAATTTCCTACATGTAGACAGCTATTTACATAGCATTTACATTGTATTGGGTATTAGAAGTAATTTGAGATGATTTAAAGTATACAGGAGAATGTACATAGGTTAGGTGCAAATATTATGCCATTTAATAGGAAGAACTGGAGCATGCATGGAAGGTCCTAACCCCAGGGATGCTGAGGGATGACTATTTATTCGGGTACAGAAATGGCATCCCTGACTATGGTCCAAATGAACAAATAAAAGCCTGTTGACGTGAAAGCAAGTGGCCCAGAAGCAAAGCTGGTCATTTTAGGTCACATCACTGGACTGTTCTCTTCAAGGAGGTTTAGTGTCTAGACAAGGGTGACATGAAGTCAGACTCCTGGATGACAAAGCTGTGGTACACTGGGCATGTGTCAGGGAGATGGGCGGTACGTGTGTGGGGCAGGTAACGTGGAGGCTGCGCGTGGCAGAAGGGGTGGAATCTTCCAGGTGGACTTTCTTGAAAGTCATCCATCTGGTTCTGCGGTTGTCCCATGTATATAGTCACGACAAAATGACTGAGGCAAGAGGAATCTGAGGCCTTAACTCTTTTTGGTGGATGAGGGGCCCTCTCGCTCAGTATTGTCCAAGCAGAAGACATGAGCATAGACGTTGTGTGAAACCGTCCATTGAGATGCAGGTAAAAATATTAGAATTTCTGTTTATGTTGACTTCAACTTTTTATTGTGATAAAATATATATAACATAAAATTTGCCCTTTGACCATCTTTAAGGGTGCGGTTAAGTGACACTAGAAACTTGCAGCCCTGTGTAACCAATGCCACCATCCATCTCCGGAGCGTTCATCTTCACAAACTGAAACTCCACACCCTTCAAACACTAGCCTCCATGCGCCCCTCTCCCAGCCTCCGGCAACCTCTGTCCCATCTTCAGTGTGCATGAACTGTTCGATAACTCTACGTACCTCATTTAAATGAAATTGTGTAGTGCTTGTCTTTGGTGACTGGCTTATTTCACTGGGCATAATATCAGTATTCTCAAGGTTTACCCTTCCTTCTCTTTCAGGATTGAGTACAATTCCATTGTGAGTGTATCAATTGTGTTTATTGAGGCGTCTACCAACAGACACTAAAATTGCCTCACCTGTTGACTGCTGAGAATAACACCACTATGACACGGATGTGCAAATAGCTGGTTGATACGCCCTCATTATTTTGGGTTTACACCCAGAAGTAGAGTTACTGAATCGTACGGCAATCCTGCTTTTAATTTTTTGAGGAAACTCCATGCTGTTTTCCACAGTGGTTTCACTATTTTACACTCCCAGAAACAGGGCACAAGCATTTCAGTTTTATCACAGCTTCATCAGCACTTGTTTTTTTCTGTTTTTTAATAGTGGCAATCCTAATGGTGTGAAGCCGTGTCTTGTTGTGGTTTGATCTGCATTTCCCTAGTGATTAGTGATATCAAGCCTCCTTTCATGTGCTTACTGGCCATCTGTGTACCTTCTTGACGGAAATGTCTGTTCAAGTTCCTGGCTCATTTTCAAATAAGATTTTCATTGTTATTGGGATGTAGGGGTTCTGTGTGTATGCTGGATAATAACTCTTTTCAGACAAATGTTTAGGAACTATATCTTCCCGTCTTGTGGGTTATCTTTTCATTCTGTAGACAGTTTCTTCTGATGCATGAAATTTTAAATTTTGATGCATTCCAATTTATCTTATTTTCTCTTTGCTACTTATGCTTTTGATACTGTATCCAGGAAAACATTGCCTAGTCCAATGTCATAGAACTTTCTCTCTATGTTTCCCTCTGTAAGAGTTTCTTGGCTTCATGTTGTGCTCTTTGGTCCACATCGAGTCAAGCTTTTGCATATGATGTAAGACAAGGGTCCAGTCTCACTCTTCAGCCTGTGGATACCCAGGTTTCCAGCATCATTTGTTGAAAATTCTGTTCTTCCCCTACTGAATGCTCTTGGCACCCTGGTCAAGAACCATTTGACTCTATACCTGAGGGCTTCTTCCTGGGCTGTCTGTTTGATTCCATTGGTCTGTATGTCTGCCACACTGTTGTGATTACTATAGATTTGTAGCAAGCTTTGAAATTAAGAAGGGTGAGAGAGAGAGAGAGAGTGAAGTCGCTCAGTCGTGTCCAACTCTTTGCGACCCCATGGACTGTAGGAGCCTACTATGCTCCTCTGTCCATGGGATTTTCCAGGCAAGAGTACTGGAGTGGGTTGCCAGTTCCTTCTCCAAAGAAGGGTGAAGGCTTCATATTTATTCTTCTTTTAAAAAATTGTTTTGGTTATTTGATGTCCCTCAAGATCTCCTATGAATTGTAAAATATTTTTCTATTTCTGTAAAAAACAACAACAACATTTGGGGGATTTTGATAGAGATTGCTTTGAATCTGCAGATCATTCTGGGTAGAATGGACATCTTAACAATACTGAGTCTTCTAATTGATAACATGGGCTGTCTTTCCATTCAGACACGGCCTCGCTAATTTATTGCAGCAACGTTTTGTAGTTTTCAGTGTACAAAACTTTGTCTCCTTGGTGAAGCTTATTCCTAAATTATTTTATTCTTTTCATACTACTGTAAACAGACTTGTTTCCTTAATTTCCTCTTCAGATCATTCGTCACTGGTGTGTGTAGAAATGCACCTAGTTTTTGTGTGTGGATTTTGATTCTGCCTGGAGGATTACTAGTATCTTATTCCTCAGGATATTAGCCATCACTGCAGTGCGCGTAGCTTTGAGGGAGGAAGACATTCGGCTGCAAGAGACAGAAAACCAACCGCAGTGACTTCGGACTGAAAGGGGTTGTTTTCCTCTTGTAGCAAGAATCTCGAGGCAGGCAGGCAGGGGAACTGCCACGCGCTTCAGGGAATGATCAAGAAGCCTGGTGCCTTCTGTCTTCCACCTCTGCCTTCCTCACCAAGTGGCTTTTGTCTTCAAGACTGAAAACCGCAGCTGCATCACCGAGAGCCGTCTCTACTAACAGATGTCTCAGCTGCATCGCAGACGGGAGGAAGGGCAAAGGGAAATCCAGAGTCTCTGAGGGGTGTGCTCCAGGGTACACAGGAGGAGCGCTCAACTGCCTTCATTTTAAGAGTCACTTTACACAACCCAGCCATTCCCTGCTACTGAAAGCATTAGCCACTGGCTCTCATTGTGCCAGTCTGTCATTGTTAATGAGATAGCATTCATTTTATCATTCTTAATTTTCCATTTATCATTCTTAATTTACCGCAAAACTGTATGTCACCTCCCCTCTTAGCAAAACGTGTCAGCAATGGCAAAATTAGTATAATAGTGTTCCTTAGAAATATTATATGTGGTTTTCTCTGCATTTCTCTAAGAAGTGTTATATGCTCACTTCCCTAGAGGGCTGTCACCTTGCAGAAGCATCTCAAGGTGGTGTTTCCTGGCACCAGGACTCCACAGTAATGCTAAAGCATCTTCCCAGTGGTGGACCTACAACCAGGGTTCCCAGGGGATTCCTGGGCATTTTCCCCTCTAGAGAAGAAAGGAAAATGCAAACGTCATTTCCGGCAGAACACCCTGAATTGTGTTATGTGTGTGTGTAGCTATAAATAGCTTAAGCACATATGCATAGCATATAAGTGGTAGTGTTTTGAATGACAGCTCGCATTTCCAAATGTCCACGTAATATAACTTTCTTTCCCTTCTTGAGCAGTCTCCTTTCTGTCTGACTCATAAGCGATGGAGGCATGTTAGTCTCGCCTTCATGAACTTCTGCCTCCACCACAATGGCTGGAGCGTCATCGCAGGACCCTCTGCAGCCGCAAGACTTGGGGAATTACAGGAAAATCCCCTCCTCTGCCATCTGCCCACAAGTTGCCATGGAGACCATCCGCCGTCCTCAGGTCCAGATGTGCTCTTCCTTTCTGAGTCGTGGTGGGGACACTGGAATCTTCCCAGAGCAGCCCGTCTCCCTAGATGCCCCTCCCAGCCTCCTCCTCCAGGGTCTTGCCACCTCGCTGGAAGCTTTTCTGCTAACTTCTCTCCTGAGCCAAGGTAGATCTTTTTCTTGACTGGGGATGGGAAATTCTGTGTTCTCCACGCTTTCTAGCAGGAGTTTGTCTATGCCTTAAATCCCTTCACCTGCTCTAGGCTTGGACTTTTAGAAACCAAAGTAAAAATGGCTTGTAAAATGGTTTGCGCTGTCAATCCTGACACAACCTTCCCCTCAGATGGTTGGTTAACCAAGTGTCAGTGGGTCACGTTATCTGATTGAGAGTGGCAGAAAGGAAAAAGAGAAATGCAGAGAGGGAAAGATCAGAGATCTTCATGTCCAGAGATATGCCCCTGCTGTATGTCCTGTATAAATATGTGCACACATGTGTACGTGTATATGGACATGTACGAGGGTGTGCCCAAAATGTCCTAGCCAGTGTTAATATTTACTGCATCAGAAGAACGTTTTTAAAACTATAAACTATGTTTCTGTTAATATATCCAACTCAATGTTATTTGACTCTCACTTTGTCACTGGAAATGGAGAGAATAAAATATTCCAAAGAATTCTAGGTCTTGCTTTTTCCCTTAAAAAAGTCTTAATTGAATTGAGGTTTAGACTGTAAGTATAAAGATACATCCAAAAAATAAACAGGAAATTACAGCCATTCAACATGTACAGAAGCTGTAATTCAAACAACATATGGTAATGTTGAGCAGGAGACTCGTAATAATTAACATTTGTAAATTGCTTTCCATTTACTTGCATGTATAATTTAATTTGATGCTTGCAATAGCCCTGAAAAGTATGTTGTGATTATTACCTCTGTTTCACAGATGAGGGGAAAAAATAGGACACCATGATGAAGGAATTTCTCCAGATTCACACCATTAGTCAGCGGGAGTGATTCACGTGACAAGTTTGCCCATGTTACAGATTCCAAAACAAGGTGAAAGATGAAGACGATAGAAACGGGTATTATATGTAGGTGTGTCTTTAAGTGAACGCCTCGTGTAAACCTCTATATTGTGAGCTGGCTTGTGTAACATGCTGTGTGCTAAGTCGCTTTGGTCATATGCAATTCTTTGCAACCCCCTGGACTGCAGCCCGCCAGGCTCCTCTGTCCTTGGGATTCTCCAGGCAAGAATGCTGCAGTGGGTTGCCATTTCCTTCTCCAGGGGATCTTCCCGACCCAGGGATCAAACTTGCATCTTCTGCACTGGCAGGCAAGTTTAACCACCAGCACCACCTGGGAAGCCTTTGTTGAGTTGTACAATACCAGGGCTTTAAATCCAACCTAATCAGGATGTTTGGAGGTGAATCCTAGGGACTGGTGTTTTTGAAAGTTCCCTAGGTGGTTCTTCAATCAGCAGCCAGGACCAAGAATCACTAGGTTTTTTTTTTTTTTTTGCTGTTGCTGTTTGTTACGCAAACGAAGGGTACACTGAGAGACAGAGGGAGACAGAGGCGACAGTATCAGAACAAGAGAAGGGGGAGAGTGGAGGGGTTGGGTGTTTAGAGGCTGGGGAACTACTTGATAAAACATGCTTTGAATAACTGTGTAAGGTCGCAAGGCATCACTAGTGTAGGATGTAATGAAAGATCAGTTTCGTTACTTACTTTCTAGAAATATTTTCATACACACCTGGATTTACAATAAACATGCTCAAAAAAATTTAAACACTTTAAATGGTTTCCCAGCCCTCTGGAATCTCTGTTGCTAGAAAAGTATAAAAGCGGTAGAGCAGTCCTCAGCGTTTGAGACAACTAGAGTAAGAAGCTATTTACTTGCCACAGACATTGATAAAGTAGAACCAAATAAAAGTGGTTCTGAACGTTTCCTAAACAAAATGCAAAATGGACCTTTGATCATCGCTAGTGCCAAGGATCGCCAGATTGGTCTCCCAAGCGGGTGTACAGAATTCCATGCACAGAGGTTAGAGTTCTCCGTTTCCTTACCACACTTGGTGTTATTGAACTTTTCATTCTGGCCAGTTTGGTGAGGTGAGCAAAGAAGAAATGAAGACAAGGAAATGTGTACAAGAATAAAAGGCACACTTTTCATTCATAGGATGATAGATAAAGAAGCTACAGATGCAATAATTGATAGAGTGCACACAGCAGTCAACATATATTAATTACATCTGCAATTTTAGTAAATTAAAATTTCAGACCTGATACTGACCTGCCTCTTGGGAAACCTATATGCAGGTCAGGAAGCAGCAGTTAGAACTGGACCTGGAACAACAGACTGGTTCCAAATAGGAAAAGGAGTATGTCAAGGCTGTATATTGTCACCCTGCTTATTTAACTTATATGCAGAGTACATCATGAGAAACGCTGGGCTGGAAGAAGCACAAGCTGGAATCAAGATTGCCGGGAGAAATATCAATCACCTCAGATATGCAGATAACACCACCCTTATGGCAGAAAGTGAAGAAGAACTAAAGAGCTTCTTGATGAAAGTGAAAGAGGAGAGTGAAAAAGTTGGCTTAAAGCTCAACATTCAGAAAACTAAGATCATGGCATCTGGTCCCATCACTTCATGGGAAATAGATGGGGAAACAGTGTCAGACTTTATTTTTTTGGGCTCCAAAATCACTGCAGATGGTGATGGCAGCCATGAAATTAAAAGATGCTTCCTCCTTGGAAGGAAAGTTATGACCAACCTAGAGAGCATATTAAAAAGCAGAGACATTACTTTGCCAACAAAGGTCCATGTAGCCAAGGCTATGGTTTTTCCCGTGATCATGTATGGATGTGAGAGTTGGACTGTGAAGAAAGCTGAGCACCGAAGAATTGAGGCTTTTGAACTGTGGTGTTGGAGAAGACTCCTTGGACTGCAAGGAGATCCAACCAGTCCATTCTGAAGGAGATCAGCCCTGGGATTTCTTTGGAAGGAATGATGCTAAAGCTGAAGCTCCAATACTTTGGCCACCTCATGCGAACAGTTGACTCATTGGAAAAGACTCTGATGCTGGGAGGGATTGGGGACAGGAGGAGAAGGGGACGACAGAGGATGAGATGGCTGGATGGCATCACCGACTCGATGGACATGAGTTTGGGTGGACTCTGGGCATTGGTGATGGACAGGGAGGCCTGGCGTGCTGCGATTCATGGGGTCGCAAAGAGTCGGACACGACTGAGCGACTAAACTGAACTGAACTGAATACTGAGCCACAAAGCAAGTTGCACAAGGACACATACAGTATGATGTCATTTTTAAAAAAGTTTTAAAATATGCAAAACACAATGTATTTGTGAACCAATGCATATGAAATAAGGATACAAAATCATGCATGGGAAAATACACACCAACTTCCAGTGTTTCCTAAGGCAGGGGAAAAAGCCTGAGAGTGGACATAAACAGGTTTTGAAACATCTTATTCCCTAACACTATTACAAAAGTGAAGTATATGAAGCAGAAGTAAAAACATTACCAAACAGGTCTTTTTTATTATTTCAAAAATAATTTTGTTTATTTGTTTTTGTTTTTATTTCTGTGCTGGTCTTCACTGCCGCATATGCTTTTCTCTAGTTGTGGCGGCTTTTCCAGGGGCTGCTCTCACTGCGGCGGCTTCTCCTGCTGTGGGGCACAGGCTCCAGGGCTCGAGGACTTAGTAGTTGCAGCTCTCAGGCTCTAGAGAACAGGCTCAGTACCTGAGGCGCACGAGCTTAGTTGCTCCGAGGGATGCGGAACCTTCTAAGATCAGGGCTCTAACCCGTGTCTCCTGCATCAGCAGGAGGATTCTTGACCACCGAGCCACCAGGGCAGCCCAAGTGTTTCTTGTAGAAACAAGACAGAACGGCAGTGATCCTCATAGTATGAGCGGGGAACAGGTCGGGTTGCAGTGGGTGACCTGGTCCTTTCAGTGAAGTGGGCATCGAGTTCTTCTGCTGAGAGAAGGGGCTCGGGGGGCAAGCTGAAGGTTCCAGGAGAGTGAAAACACAAACAACCGAGGTTTGCAGGGAATTGACTGGGGGTGAAAGGAAAGGTTACAGATGCTGGAAGCTCTTGGCCCTGCACAACAGTACTGAGTGTGCAAGCAGGCTCCAGCTCTCAGCTCACGCCAGTGGGCTCAGCAACACAGGACTCGGAAGAGAAGAATGAAGATGGAGTCAGCACAGCGGAAGAGGGCTCCGGAGGGAAGGTGGGGGATGTATTAGTATCGCTCAGATTTACCTGGGAGTTGTGGAACAAGGATGGCGGGGGTCTCAGGAGGACATAGTTACCTAACCAAATGCACTGGCCCAGTCAGCCTTTCCCAAAATGCGCTTTCTAGGACACTGGACCTTTAAAGTGAAGTGAAGTCACTCAGTCGTGTCCGACTCTTTGTGACCCCATGGACTGTAGCCCGCCAGGCTCCTCTGTCCATGGGATTCTCCAGGCAAGAATACTGGAGTGGGTTGCCATTTCCTTCTCCAGGGGATCTTTCCGACCCAGGCATCGAACCTGGGTCTCCCGCATTCCAGGCAGACGCTTTAACCTCTGAGCCACCAGGGAAGGAGAAACCTTTAAAACATGCTTAAAAAAACCAGTCATCAAATTATTTTGGAAAACCTTGGAGCTTCACAAAGAATATGAATATAGTCAAATGTCCACAGGGACTTCCCTGGGATCTGGTGGTTTAGACCTCACCTTCCAGTGCTGGGGTGTGGGTTCAGTCCCTGGCTGGGGAGCTAGGATTCCACAGGCCTTGCAGCCAAGAAACCAAAACATAAAAGGGAAGCAATATAGTAACAAATTCAGTAAAGGCTTTAAAATCAGTCCATGTCAAAAAAAAGTCTAAAATTTAAAAAAAGCCAGCGGATGTGTGTGGGGGTTTGGTCTACAAAGTCCAGAATAAACTTGTTTTGTAACCCAGCACTTAGAAAGCTTATTTGACCTAGAGATACTTTGGAGATACTTTCTCACATAACTAGTACCAACAGCTGGGGCAATTACTTCAACTGGTAAGGTAGGCCGTGCTGGTGCTACAGATCAGCCTCAGAATCCAGCGGCTGAGCCAGTTCATTCAGTTCAGCTGCTCAGTCGTGTCCGGCTCTTTGCCACCCCATGGACTGCAGCACGCCAGGCTTACCTATTCTCCGCTTTCTCCCAGAGTCCACCCAAACTCATGTCTGCTGAGTCAGTGATGCCATCCAGCCACCTCATCCTCTGGCGTCCCCTTCTCCTCCTGCCCTCAATCGCTCCCAGCATCAGGGTCTTTTCCAGTGAGTCAGCTCTTCCCATCAGGTGGCCAAAGTATTGGAGTTTCAGCTTCAGCACCAGTCCTTCCAATGAACACCCAGGACTGATCTCCTTTAGGATGGACTGGTTGGATCTCCTTGCAGTCCAAGGGACTCTCAAGAGTCTTCTCCAATACCACAGTTCAAAAGCATGAAACATGTATATTATCATATGTGAAACAGATCACCAGTCCAGGTTCGATGCATGAGACAGGGTGCAGGGCTGGTGCACTGGGACGACCCTGTGGGATGGGATGAGGAGGCAGGTGGGAGGGGGATTCAGGATGGGGAACACATGTACACCAATGGCTGATTCATATCAATGTATGGCAAAAACCACTACAATATTATAACAGAATTAGCCTCCAATTAAAATAAATAAATAAATTTTTTTTAAAAAGCAAAAAAAAGCATCAATGTTTTGGTGCTCAGCTTTCTTTATAGTCCAACTCTGGCATCCATGCATGACCACTGGAAAAACCAAAGCTTTGACTAGATGGACCTTTGTTGGGAAAGTCATGTCTCTGCTGCAACAGGTCAACCTCAAAATCCAGCAGCTGAGCCAACATGGGTCCAAACAGCCACACAGGAACCCGAGCTGATGGAGGTGAAGGAGGTCCCAGAGCCCTGTGACCCTCTCAGCGTGTGGCTCCAGGGCAGGGAAGCAAGTGCCTGGAGAATCAGCGCTCACTCTGACCTGGATGATACACACTGCTGCTGCCAGCAGCTCACGGGCAGAACTAGTCACACGGCCCCACCCAACCGTGTGGGGACAACTAGTGTTCCCTGGAACACAATTTGAAGAACATCTGACGTCACAGGACACACAAGTTTTTCCAGTTCAAGGAGGGTGTGAAGAGAGTATTCTTAGGCATAAAGAAGAAAAGGCTCTGCTCTTTCTTGCCACTGAGGTGGAGAAGAAAGAGAAGGAGGAGGAGGGGAGGGGAGGAGGGGGAGGAGCTGGAGGAGAGATGGGGGCAGGGAAGAGATGGAGGAGGGGGAGGAGGGGAGGGAGGAGGGGGAGGAGAAATGGGGAGGGAAGAGATGGAGGAGGGGGAAGAGGGGAGGGGGAGGAGGGGAGGTAGGAGGAGAGGAGAGATGGGGGCAGGGAAGAGATGGAGGAGGGGGAGGAGGGGAGGGAGGAGGGGCAGGAGGGGAGGGAGGAGGGGGAGGAGAGATGGGGCAGGAAAGAGATGGAGGAGGGGCAGGAGGGGGGGAGGAGGAGAGGAGAAATGGGGCAGGGAAGAGATGGAGGAGGGGGAGGAGAAGGAGGAGAGGGGGGCAGGGTTAGGGTTAGGAGGAGGGGAGGGGAGGAGGGGAGGAGAGATGGGGGCAGGGAAGAGATGGAGGAGGGGGAGGAGGGGAGGGAGGAGGGGAGGAGAGATGGGAGCAGGGAAGAGATAGAGGAAAGGGAGGAGGGGAGGGGAGGGCGGAGGAGAGATGAGGGAGGGAAGAGATGGAGGAGGGGGAGGAGGGGAGGGGAGAAGCAGGGGGAAGAGAGATGGGGGAAGGAAGAGATGGAGGAGGGGGAGGAGAAGGAGGAGAGGGGGGGCAGGGTTAGGGTTAGAAGGAGGGGAGGGGAGGAGGGGAGGAGAGATGGGGCAGGGAAGAGATGGAGGAGGGGGAGGAGCGGAGGGGAGGGGGAGGCTGCCGGGCAGCATGGCTTACCGAGGTCTTGCTCTGTTTCAGGCATCTGCTAAGCGCTTGCAGGACAGGCACCATGTCATCCGTTCCCCCAAGAACCCTCAGTAAGACGCATTATTACCCCCATTTTGCGACTCCGATCACTGAAGCTTAGAAAGGCCAGCTGATCTGTCCACAGCACAGGAGCTCGAGTCAGACCACGGCCGTGCTCACCACCCCCACGCCGCGACCCTGAGTTCTGGACGGCCAGGCCGCTCCACATCGCTCCTCATTTCATCCTCAGAACAAGCCTGCTGGCTGGACGGTGTGCACGTGGCGAGAGAGGGATTTGAGCCCAGTTCTCGCTGGCTCCCGAAGTCCAGGTGAGCACACCCGTCAGACCTCTCTCTCTGCTGTTGATCACAGTGTGTGGGTTCTTTGCACTTCCTTCAGCTAGCTCACGCTCACACACGATATCCTGGACCAGACCTGCAGACAGACCTTGTTGCCCTGGGGCCAGAAGGATGCTCACAGCTTCATCCAGATCTGCTTAGAAGGCGACGCTCTCTGGGCTCTACTGCAGAAGCTCCTTCATGTTGGAAAGCTTAAATCCTGGTACCTTGAAGGCCCCCACCCCCGAGTTGTTGTGAACGTCCTTCTTCTTCCTCTGAGGCCATCGCAAAGCTTCCCTACTTTTCTCTCTGAGTCTGGCATTCACTCCCCAGGAAATCTTTGTGTCGACTGCAGACTGGAAGATTTAAACATAAGCAATTAAAACTCAAAGTAAAAGGTGACTGTCTTTGAGGAAGGAAAGTAATATGAGTAACAGGGGGACGTAGACTCCCAGCTGTGCGGTTCCTCTGAGTCCAAATTAAAAGGTCCATGAAACCATCCCCCAGAGTCCCACCCCCGGGCCCAGTGGGTTCAGGGAAGACCTGGAGACCCATCTGGCTGATATCACAAGTGGCTGGCGAGCCCGGAGGCTTGCTTTTCCAGGCACTTAAATGATGGACAGTTCAGGCAGAGAGCCTGGGACCTGACAGACGTGGCCACAGCTGGAGGTGGAGGCAGGCTGAGTCCTGCGTCTCTCAGGGGCCATGTGAACAGCATGTCAGAAACACACGTTGGGCCACCAGCTCACAAGGCAAGTGGTCCCAGCAGCGGGGATGTTAGGGTTATAGAGAAACCGTGTACACCAGCGGTTTCACACTCAGCCTCTGTGCGTTTGTCTGCTTGGTCTCCCACATAGATGCTGTCTGAAGGTCGGCGTCTGGGGCCGCAAGGTGGTCCCATGATGTCGCCAGCCACCCTGCTGACTTCTCGTTTTCTGTGCCTGCTCAAGGCGTCCGTCTTCAGTGGAGAACAGCTGCTGCTGCTGTAGAGATGTCCAGGCTGCCAGGTTGACAGAGGAGGCGGACCCCTCAACTCCTGCTGAAATCTTACGAACTGCACCATCCACGGGGAGACAAGGAAATTCAGCTTTTCAGCTGGCTGCCTTGCTGCCGTCCCCAAATTCCAACCCTGAGAAATGAGGGGGAGACAGGAGTGAGGTGGTGCTTCATGGCCCCAGCCCCTCAAGGACGCCAGCAAACTGCACACGCTCACAGGCGACTCCTGGAGACTCCACCCAGCCTGAGGGGATGCTCGCTTCACTGCGTCGTTTGCAGTCCAGGGGGCAGGCCAGGTCTCAGCTTCACCACACGTCCCCCCCAGAGCAGACGTCACCTCTGCCTTGCCCAGCTGGCCGAGGATTCTGCGCATGGGGGTGGGCTCCCCACGCCAAGACGCTTCACCACCAAGTGCTCCCCAGGTTTGCCCTTTGCATCTTGCAAACCAGCTGCTCAGCTTTATCCCAGACCCCAGCAGGTGGTTCCCTTGGAAATCCGGAGGGTTCTGCTCACTGATCCCCTGCGGGGGGATCTCTGAGAACGCTCCCCTCTCTCTGCTGTACTCTTCACTAGTGGTCGCTGACACAGAACAAACAGCGGTTAAGGACCACGGTGTGGCGGGCACTGTGCATGGTGTGGATTCTGAAGAGATAAAAGAACTTCTTTTCTGGAGAATTCAGATACTAGTGGGACAAACAGGTGCACAAATGCATTGCAGTGTGACCCAGGAGGGCTGCAGAGGATGAGGCCAGACTCTATTTATAGAACTTCATTGTGTTGGCAGGCCCAGTCATGGCCGACTCTTTGCAGCTCCATGGACCGCAGCAGCCAGGCCCCCTCACTGTCCCTCGCTGTCTCCCGGAGCTTGCTCAGACTCATGTCCATTGAGTCAGTGAAGCCATCCAACCATCTCATCCTCTGTTGCCCCCTTCTCCTCCTGCCTTCAATCTTTCCCAGCATCAGGGTCTTTTCCAATTAGCTGGCTCTTCCCATCAGGTGGCCAAAGTACTGGAGATTTTCTCATCTTACAGAAGACAGCTGTATCCCTCACCCACCCCAAGTCTTGGTTGGGATCTTTGCTGCAGGAGGATGTGTGAAACAACAAGATAAATTCAAGTTAATGATAAACCAAGGCCCTTAAGCTCACAAGGCTTTCTGTCCTTCCCTGTCTGGCACTTATTTCTGCAAGAAGGGCAAGGTGGTCCACAGAGGCTCATAACTCAGAAGCTCCAGAGCAGCACAGGCTGCGATTTTGATCCATTAAAATGTAATTTTTGCAGAACTATCGGATTTTCCAAAAGACAATAAATCATACACACAAACATATTCCACCTGATATCTTTCAGAGAGGGCACTCTTTGTTCAACAGAATAATGAAAATTTGTTTTATCCAATAATACGAAATATTTATTCAAGTGATAGTCAATCCTGAACTTTTTTCATCTTATAAAATATTTAACACTTCCTATATCCTGTTAGGATTTCCCGGGTGGCTCGGTGGTAAAGAATCTGCCTGCCAGTGAAGGAGACGTGGGTTCAATCCCTGGGTCAGGAAGAGCCCCTGGAGAGGGAATGGCAACCCCCTCCAGTACTCTTGCCTGGAGAATCCTGCGGACAGAGGAGCCTGGCGGCTACAGTCCATGGGTAAAGAGTCAGACACGACTGAGAAGCAAACACTTTCACTTCCCAGATACAAACACGGGGACCACTCAGGTCCTGGGAGAGGTGGTGTGTGATGAAGGCCTTGTCAGTGTGCAGGGAGCCCCCCAGGAACTTGGAGGTGGGAGAACTCACAGGGGGTCAGATGGTAGATGTGTAATGAGCTGGGCGAGGCTGGGGGAGGTGACTAGGGTGCAGGAAGGGGGCGGGGCTTCCCAGGCGGGGTGCCCGGGTGCCCGGGAGTGGACAGAGCCGACCCAAGTGGGTTGAATAGTAAGGATGGCCGAGGAGTGTTAAATGCAGGGGCCAGCCTGGCTGCTAAGGCATCATTCCTTCAGCCGGCAGACATTCACCGAACTCCTCTTCGGGGGGTACTGGCTGGCAGCTCAGCCTGACCCTCACAGACGCTGAGCCAGAACCGGGATGGTGAGCAGGGCTGGGAAGTTGATAAGATGCTTAGGAGGGGCGTTCTGACCTGGGCTGGGGTGTGTGAGAGTCACAAACATCAGGGCGGACTGGGAGGCGGGTGGGAGGCTGGAAAATGCGTGAGTCAGACGGGGGGCATCTCCAGAGTCCAGGAGAGGCCACTGCTCCCTGTCCCCAGCGCTCTGGGCCTGCAGAGGCGCCCCATGTTCTCCAGGGACAGGTAGGGCCAGCCTGCAGGATGGGTTTGGACAGAGAGGGAGTGTCCACCGGCTAGCCAGTAAGGGAGAGGCCGGGAGAACTCAGGGGACAGCGCTCATCCTGTGCCTTCGGGTTCTGAGACCGCAGGGAAGACGGACGCACCACACCCTTGATTTACGAAAAGTTTGACACCGCACTCCATAGACAGCCTCTGGCCACCATGGACATGCTTCCAAGGGAGGAGTTGAGACCCGGGGGCCCGGGGGGAGTGCGTGGTGTATATAAATCTCGATAGAAAACAAACAGGAAACAGTGCTATCCTTTTGAAAGTATCCTTACGTCTTCTCATACGCATTTCAAACTATTACCAACTTCTTTCTCTTTCTGTCCTTGTTTTAACATTTATTAATGTTCTTGTGGTTGATTATTATAGTCAGAGTGTTTGCAAGGAGCCCAAAACCCAAGGCTCTAAGGATCTCACCCCGGGAGGATCTCACCCCAGTGGGGGAGAGAGGAAGTGCAGAAATGGGGCGCGGGGGCGGGGGGCGGCTTTCACTGCCCAGCAGCGGACAACAGCAACCCAGACCACGGGGTCACATCTCAGTCCGGCCCCTGGACCGCGAGCGAGTGCTTGGTAGCTGCTTCTGCAGAACGCCTGGGATGTGTGTGCACGTAAGGCGTCCACACAAAACCCGGTCCATTCGGGCAGGGCCGGTGCGCGGCGCTGGTGGCAGCTGAGCTCCGCCCCGCTCGTCTGAGGCCGGGCCTGCAGGACGGAAGCTGCGGGTGTGATTCCTGGGATCCCCGAGGGGTCGGCTAGCTCGACCCGGAGGAGACTGGCTCGGTCCACCAGCCCGGCCAGCGTCGCACAAGCGGAGCCGCGTGGCGGGAGCCGGGGCTTGGCCGCTCGGCAGCTGAGTCTGCTTCATCGTATCTGCATCCGCCTCCTCTGTCACGTCTTCAGCCTCCCCGCCTGAGAGCCGCGCCTCGAACATCAAATTCTCCCTCTGAGACTGCAGGAAGGAGGCAGGATCCACTGGGTGGATCAAAGGCCTGGAGCCGGCAGGAGCCAAGATTTGCTTCCCATCTTCATGGAAGATAATCTGTTCTTGACGTGAGAAAGTACTGAAGGCCAAAGGGGAGTCAGTGTGAACTGGAACCAGAGGCTCAAGGAAGCAGAGGGGTACGACCCCACCCTCCCCCCGGAACACGAGCTCCTACACGCAGGGCTCCGAGCACCAGATGTTAACAGGCAGAGCCACACCACCCATCTCTGAAACGCCCACGGCTGTTCCTGCGACCGCGAGCTTGCTTCTGGCAAGCGACTTGAGCTCATCACTGTAGGTTCTCTTTCCCTTTTAGATGTTTAAAATGTGTGTCTGAGCCTACGTCCATTGGCTCCTGTCTACCTACAGGAGAGAGAAGACGTCAGATCCTTGCCAGCCCAGATGGTCTGGCTTTATCTTCATTCTGGCTAAAAATGAGGTGCAGCCTGTTCCGGGTCATCACGCACACCAGGTGCGTCCCTGCGAGGAGGCCGCCGTGGTCAGCCTTTCTTTAAAGAGCCTCTGCGGTGCTGCAGTAAACGCGAGGCCTCCAAATGCTTTCAGGCGATGGTTTTGTTTTACTCTAAGAAGGCATCGGCCAAAATGAAGATGTGCTATTTTTACTTGTTTAACTGGAATCTGTAATTCTTTCCATGGCATCTCCTATTCTGTCCCCAAAGTGGGTGCCAAGCCTTGATCTGCTTCCTAAAGATACATCTCTCTGGACTCAAACCTGAGCAGGTGGGGCAAAGTAGGAATGGCGGAAAAGGCGAATAAAGTGTGAAATCGTGAAACTTTAAAAAAAAATGAGTCCATGGGAATAATTAGCATGCCATCTTTGTTATTACACAAATTCTTTCCAGATTATTATTTAGATACTCATTTTGGAAACCAAAACATCTATAGGAAAACATACGAATAATTAAAGCCAACACATCTAAATATGAATATTCTTAATGCCTTTTAAAAATACTCGGTTGAGGTGATAGTCAACAATTTTTTGACCTACAAAGATGTTAATTACCCATGATTTTCTCCAGGGGACCTTCTCAACCTAGGGATTGAACGTGGGTCTCCTGTGTTAGCAGAAGGATTCTTTTCTATCTGAGCTACCAGTGAAGCCCCCTTTGATCTAATGCTAAGACCTTATTGGATAAATGGGTTCAGGTTATTAGTAGAAAATATAAATAGCTTAAAACATGTAAAAAAATGTGTGACCTTCCTAATAATTAAGTAGATGCAAATACAAAGCAAAAGCAACCCATCTGAAGCTGTCATAAAGAGCCGGATGTTCGAGAGTCCACCTGTTCCGGGCTGTGTGGAGGGGAACAAGGACAGCGCTGGAGGGGATACAAGAGGACACAGGCTTTTCAGGAAGCAAACTGGCAATAAGGTAACAGATTTTTTTTTTTAACGTTCAAATCTTAGTTCTAGCAATTTCAGTTTTGTGAATTTATCCAGGGGAAAATATATTCTGTCCAAAGATGTACATTGCAGTATTTACAACAGTGAAAATTTAGGGGACATCCCTGGTGGTCCAGGGTGAAGAATCTGCTTGCCAACGCAGGGGACATGGGTTTGATCCCTGGTCTGGGGACTAAGACCCCATATGCTGCAGGGCAGCTAAGCCCACACGCCACAATTACTGAGGCTGTGCTCTGCAAAAAGAGACACCACCAGAATGAGAAGCCCTCCCACCGCAGCTGAGAGGAGCCCCAGTCGCTGCAACTAGAGAAGAGGCTGTGTACAGCAACAGAGCCCCCCAAATTCTGGAAGCACACCCACATTCAAGATCAGAGAAATTAGGCAGCAATTAGATGCATGGAAAGCAGAGTCAAACAAACTTGTCTGTAAATCCCTCTGTCTGTTTAATAATTGTGCCACTTTAGACAAATTGCTAAAACTCTGAGCCTCAATTTCTTACCAATTTACATGACAATGATAATTTCTACCTCATTGGGCTGTTGTTGAAACGACATTTAAAAATGTATACACTTTGCTTGGAACAGTGGAATCAGGCAAATACTAGCTTCTCTGTATTATTATTATTATTTGGTCATCTTCAGATTAGTTCAGCTATTGAAAGGATGTGCAGGCGTAATTTGCAGTAACAGAGGAAATGCCATATTACGTTATACGAAAAATCAAAGCATACAGTTAAGTAGAGATCATGGTTCAGACTCTGGAAGACATGCCCAGAAAAAGAAGACAAGAATGCATGAGATACAAGCCACGATTTAACAGGGGCTATCTGGGTCTTGGAATTAGGAGGGATTTTCCTACATACTTTCAATATCTGTGTCATTTCCAACTTGGTTATAATGCTGCTGTTATAATGAGTGTGTGTTATCTTTATCATTGAGAAGGCTAAACTGTATTTTCTCACATACAACACCTCTGGTATTGACCTGCAGACAGAACAGATAATTATTTTTGTCCCTGGCTCCCAGGCAGGATGGGAGAGCAGCTGGCTACAGGGACAGAGACCAGACAAGGGGCTGGGACATGTGGCTTTAGGACCCTGGGTCTGCAACCCCGGCCAGTGCGGGCTGAGCTCCCGTCAGGGGAGGGGTGGTCAGAAAGACAGAGGCTTCACTCTGGAGCCTATCACTTCCCTCAGGAGGCTGCCTGACCCGTATTCCCCTGGTTCTCTAAGATACCGTGGTTCCGTCTCTGGCAGGTGTTGCAATGGAATAATTCCACTGAACTGTGAAAAGTGAAAGTGTTCAACATTCAGTCATGTCTGATGCTTTGTGACCCGATGGACTGTGGCCCCGCCAGGCTCTTCCATCCAGGGGATTCTCCAGGCAAGGATACTAGTGTGGGTTGCCATTCCCTTCTCCAGGGGATCTTCCTGACCCAGGGATCAAACTCATGTCTCCTGCCTTGCAGGCAGATTCTTTACTGTTGGAGCCACCACGAAGCTCTGTGTCTGGAATGAAGACTGCTTTGGGAAGGTGATAAAGTCGGATTCCCTCCTCTGGTAAGTGAACCCACACACAATTTTGCCTGACAGTTTCAGGACTCATAAAACCCTTCCTCTGACCTCGGGGTTCTTTAAACCCCAGATACCATGTTAAAGTGTGGGCAGTTTTGAAAACACTAAATGCTATTTGTTAAAGGTTCCCAGTACAGGAAGGGAAGATGGTTTCCAACATTAAACTTATGATCTGGTAACTTAAGACACACTGCCTCATGGCTGGTCCCGGAGGCACCTTCTGTAATGAAGACAGCCTGTCGGAATTGGTACCCAAAGGATCCACAGAACTAATTCAGCATAAATCACCCAAAGGCAGGCCGTCTCCAGGTCTCCATCCTGACAATGCTCCTCCTCGGGCTGAAAGCCCTGCTGGTGCATGTGAGGCGGGCGTGGGGAGGGTGGGCAGGGTCTGCTCCTTGGGCCGGTCAGCACCCTTTCTCAGCGACACACTCGGTGAGATGCTTCTTGCCCGGACTGTCCTTTGCCCCAAGTGTCCTCCTGTTACAAAAATGAGTCTTTTAACCCCCACCCAGTAGATGTGGGCATTTGTTGTTGGCTTTCTCGCACGTTGCGGCTATTTGAAATTTTTGACTGCTCTTGCTTTAGGGGAAGTGCCGGAAAGTAGGTCATGATTCCTTCCCTAAATAGAGTTCAGGCAGACGGCTCCCAGACACACTGTGGATTCTGTGTGACAGCCTCAGAGCCCTGGCCCTCTGGGAAGAGTGGTCATGCTCCCCCTCTACAAGGGTTTCTCAACCTTGGCACTGCTGGCCTTTGGGGCAGAATCACTCTGGTCCCGTGTGCTGCCCTGGCCTCTCTCCCTGGACGGATGGGCAGCACCCCACCCGCCTCCAGGCCCCTTCCTGGTACTGATGATCAGAAATGCCCCCCAGGGGCGAACCGCCCCCAGTTGAGCTCCACTGCCCTCCACCAACAAGAGAACGTTGTAAGAACGTCCTCTGAGTCTCCTCATTGTCAAGCTGAGAAGCGCAGGATGTTAGAAGTCCTAGGAGTAAAGTCATCTCCCAGAGCTTTGCCAGGACAGACACCCCCCGCCGCCCGTGACTCAGTCTCCCCACCCCTGGCTCGGTCCTCCCTTCGACAAAGGGAGAAGACAGAAAGCCAGGCTCCCTTCCAGGCGGTGGCCAGAGCACAGTGCCCTCAGTGGGAACTGGTTCCACTGAATCCCAATGACCCCCCAGGGCAGCTGCTGGGGCAGGAGAGAGTACCCTGGGTGGACTGGCAGGGGTGCATGGAGGCCCCGGGGTCAGGGGTCAGGCAGTTCAATCCCCACAGACACGTGAGGCACACAGGGCCTGGGAGTCACTGTGGAGGCCAAGGGGTTTCCCGCTGCCCTGGAGAGAGCGCGGGGTGCCTCCCGGGCGGAGGAGACCTTCTCAGCCGTCAGGCACAGTCAGCCGGAGCCTGCGGCACAGTCAGCCAGAGCCTGCGCCCCAGCCTCTCCCAGCGGTCCCCGAAGGGTCCCTCACCCCCCGTGGACTGTGCCTCCCCTGACCCTGGCCTCCCGCTCCCAGCACACCCAGTCACCCACAGAGACACAGAGATGACGGCAACAACGTGGCTCTTTCTGCAGCCTCCGCTCTGCACGCAAAGGCCCGCCAGCACTTCCAAAACTGGACGCCCCGGGCTGGGACCACCTCTCGCATGTCTGGCTCCACCCCGGGCTCCAGCTCAGGGGTTCTGACCGGCCGTTGCACATAACGCGAGCCAACCACCGAGGTTAAATCCAAAGCCACAGAGACATGGGGATCAACACGTTTTAAGTCTCTCTGTGGAACCCGTGGCCCCGGGCAGCACCCCCTGCGGCCCAGGCCCCAGGCTCAGCCCCCGCAGCTCCCAACACAGATTGCCTCTCTTCCTCTCCTCTGCAGTCCCTGACTCCCAATTTCCGCCCAAGCCCAGCTCACCCCCTTCCTGGCTCCCCAGTCTTCCCCTCCGGGAGCTGCTAGGAAACTGTCGGGAATCTCCACATGCCCAGCCGTGGTGGTCATTGCATGAATCTGGGCAGCCTGGTGGAAACGCCTCCCTACACTTTCTAGCAGCTGGTCTTGCTGCTGCTGCTGCTGCTAAATTACTTCAGTCGTGTCCGACTCAGTGCGACCCCATAGACAGCAGCCCACCAGGCTCCTCCGTCCCTGGGATTCTCCAGGCAAGAACACTGGAGTGGGTTGACATTTCCTTCTCCAATGCATGAAAGTGAAAAGTGAAAGTGAAGTCGCTCAAGCGTGTCCGACTCTTCACAACCCCATGGACTGCAGCCCACCAGACTCCTCCATCCATGGGATTTTCCAGGCAGGAGTACTGGAGTGGGGTGGCATTGCCTTCTCCAACAGCAGGCCTTATGATACTACTAACAAACCAAAGCTTAAACTCAACTTTCTTTGATCCTGCGGGACCCCTGTGTTCGTGAAGGTTTATGCCAAAGCACTTAGGAGAATCTTGGTTTCCTCAATAAATGCTTGTGGAAAATTGCTTTTAAAGAAAACCAGGGGCTTCCCTGGTGGCTGCCTGGAAAAGGATCTGCCTGCCAATGAAGGAGACACACGGGAGACAGGCTTCATCCCTGGGTCAGGAAGATCCTCCTGGAGAAGCGAATGGCTACCACTCCAGTGTTCTTGCCTGGAGAATTCTGAGGACAGGGGAGCCTGGCAGCCTTCAGTCCGTGGGGTCTCAAAGAGTCGGACACGACTGAGGAACTAACGCTTCACTTCTCCCATCCCTGGCACACTCCCCCTGTGTAACCCCATCCCCTGGTGTGTGGGCAGCGCCTGTGAATGCCAGCCACGGAGGGGGTGGCGTGAGATGGAAAATGGAAGAGGTTTTGCAGATGAAATGAAGACTGCCATCAACTGAATGCAAATTAATCAGAAGGGCGATTGCCCTGGGTGGGCCCAGCCTAGCGAGGTGAACCTTTTAAAAGCTGGGTTGGAGGTAAGAGGCTCAAAGCCGCAGAGACCTCTCCTCCCACAAGAATACCTAGAAATGCCCAGAGAGCCGTCCTGGGCTCAGACAGACGGGGCAGAGGTCATGGAGGACACACAGGGAGAGGAAAGTGTGAGTGAAAGGGAGGCCCGCCTTTCTGCCCTTTCCCCCGCCTTGGGGGAGCAGGCTGCCCTGAGATGTGCAGGAGAGGAGCCGAATTCTGCTGACACACGTGGCCACCTGGACGAGGACCCCGCCTCAGCCGTCACCCCGACTGCCGCTTCGTGAGTCCCTCAACACGCCTGGAAGCAGAGACCATCAGTGTATGTTGTTTGAAGTTACCAGGTTGGTAGTAAATGTTTACACAGCAATAGAAAACTCATACCAACATCGCTGTGAAAGTCCAGAGTAGGCCCGGTGCCCTCGCTGTTGCCCTGGTGCCCTGGAGAGCAGGGGTGACAAGGGTGTCAGCCAGGCGGCCTTGAACCGAGGCGGAGCGGCTTGCCCAGGGCCCAGACCTCACCCGCTGCGGTCCAGCTTCTTTCCGTTCCTCCTCGATAGAATCGAGCCTTGGGACTTCCCTGGTGGTCCAGCGGCCGAGACTCTGCGTGCCCAGTACAAGAGGCCTAGGGTCAGACCCCTGGTCAGGCCACAGGTGAAGACCCCATGTGCCACAGCTGAGACCTGGTGTAGCTACATAAATTTTAAAAATTAAAAGTTGAGCCTTTCTCCTCTCCTCTCCACACCCTTTCCTGTGTGGTTGCTGCCATTCCTGCAGCTTTAAGTACCCACCCAAACAGCCACGCTTCCACAGGTTCTACCTGTGGCTTCCCCCTGGGTGACCTTTCAGTTCTCCCGCTCCTCTGCTGCAAGAAACCGGGGCTCCAGGAGGCCGCTGCTTCTGCCTCTGTGACGCCTCTCACGGATCAGTTCACAGCTCCCCACCTCGCAGCCACACCGTCAGCTCTCCGCTGGACCATATCCTAAACCTTTTCCATTCACAGAGTCGCAAATCCTAGTGTCTCCTAGAAACCCCTGAGACGCTGTATAAAAGTTCCAGGCTGCACCCCAGACTGATGAAATCAGAATCCCTGGCCTGAGGCTGGGGGACCCAGACACCAGTTTTATATTTTCCGAGGGGTACCCATCCACAGCCAGGTGTGGGAAACCATGACCCATTGGGCCATCATGGGGCCTCCTCCCATCACCCTCCACGTGGGCTCCCAAGGGAGGCTCATGGGGCCCTCTCCCTCCACCCTCCACGTGGGCACCCATGGGAGGCTCATGGGGCCCCCTCCCATCACCCTCCACGTGGGCACCCAAGGGAGGCTCATGGGGCCCCCTCCCTTCACCCTCCACGTGGGCACCCAAGGGAGGCTCATGGGGCCCCCTCCCTTCACCCTCCACGTGGGCTCCCAAGGGAGGCTCATGGGGCCCTCTCCCTCCACCCTCCACGTGGGCACCCATGGGAGGCTCATGGGGCCCCCTCCCATCACCCTCCACGTGGGCACCCAAGGGAGGCTCATGGGGCCCCCTCCCATCACCCTCCACGTGGGCACCCAAGGGAGGCTCATGGGGCCCCCTCCCTTCACCCTCCACGTGGGCACCCAAAGGAGCATTTTAAAATGGAAACTATATCCTGCTCTCTGTGCTCAAAACTTAATCTTAGTTTGGGATTTTATGAGGTAAACATCTCTAAACTGTTAAGTCGGCAGGCAGATTTGCTGGGTCCCCCAACTGCCCGGCCCCCACCCCTCTGGTCCTCCTCACCCCCCGCCCCCAGCTCCCATCCCAGCCCTCAGCCCCTCCTTGCTCTCCTTCGGGAGAAGGGCTTGCTCATCCACCCCTCCCCTTTCCAAGGAGCCCCTTGAGGCCCCTCCCATCAGTCCCCTCCCCAGCCACCCTCTCCTGCAGCCTTGGGCCCTTATCTTCAGCAGCATCTACCCAGAACTGTGGCTGTCAGCTTCCTTGTTTGTTCCTCCCCAGGAGGGCGGAGACCACATGGGGCTTGACACCAGTGCACTCCTAGCGCGGGGCTGGCAGAGCCTCTGGCCGACGGGCTGTGAATCAGAGCTTCCCACAGCCCCTTGCTTGGGTCCCATTAATCCGTTGACCACCGGTCTATTACAACAGATATGAAAGGCTACAAGTCAACAGCGGTGCAGAGACGCATGTGACGAGACCCGCCCCGTGGAGTCGGGGCCCCCACAATGGCACGCTGATGGTCCAGCTCACCAATCCAGAGGCTTTCCAAACCCTGTCTTTTGGGGCTTTATGGGGGCTTCATCTGGTGGTGTTTAGTTGCCAAGTTGTGTCTGACTCTTTTGTGACCCAATGGATTGTAGCCCGCCAGGCTTCTCTGTCCATGGGATTCTCCAGGCAAGCATACTGGAGTGGGTTGCCATCTCCTCCTCCAGGGGATCTTCCTGACCCAAGGATCGAACCTGGGTCTCCTGCAGTTCTTTACCACTGATCCACCAGGGAAGCTCCCTACAGAGGCATGATTGGTTAAACCATTGTCCAGCAAAGATCAAACTCAATCTCTAGCCCTCTCCACTCCCAAGGGCAGATGAGACTGAAAGTTCCAACCCTCCAATCATGTGGTTGGTTCCTCTGGCAACAAGCCCGCATCCTCAGAGCTTAAAAAATCACTCATTAACATAATGAAAGACAACTACATCCCTCTTGCATGCATGCTAAGTTGCTTCACTCGTCTCCAGCTTCGTGATCTTATGAACCATAGCCCGCCAGGCTCCTCTGTCCATGGGATTCTCCAGGCAAGCATACTGGAGGGGGTTGTCATTTCCTCCTCCAGGGGATCTTTCTGACCCAGGGATGGAACCCCGTGTTCTTATGTCTCCTGCACTGGCAGGCAGGTTCTTTACCACTAGCACCACATGGGAAGCCCCAAGTCCCTCTTATCACTTAGGAAATTCCAAGGATTTCAGGAGTTCTGTGCCAGGAATGGCACCAAGACTGAATATGTATTTCTTATTGTAAATCCCAATGCCACAGCAAAGTGTCAGACTCATACGGTTGTTTGGAGGCTCACTTATCTGAGATAATGCACGTAAAATGCTTGACAAAGTGCCTGGCTCCTCATCATTCACGTAATGCATCATGGATACTGGCCTCTTGTTCCACAACTACTTTGCCACTTACGAAGCTAACAAAGTAAATATGTACACAAACTCTAACTTATCATCCAGCTGGGGTTTTGAAATGGCATTTTCAGTGCTTGATAAAATAGAACTTTCCTTACCTAGCAGTGATTTAGAACACCCTGAAGTTCTGGTTGAAAAAAAAAAGTTTTAAATCCACAATAAAAGTCAAATATTAGGAAAAGCGCAAAGAAGAAAATGGATACTGAAAGCTGCTTCTTCACCCCAGGACCTATCCTTGGTGCACGTTCCTCCATTAGAGCCGAGACGGTGGGTCACTCTCCTCCCTCCTCCGTCCCTCTCCAGCCCCGCCTCGTCCAGGAGGAGGGATGGTGCCTCATGAGGTCCAGCAAGCCCTGTGTTACGCCTCCCCGGAGTCCAGGTGGCACAGACAGTGTCCTCAAACTGCTCTGCACTCCTTCTGGACTCGAGATTTTCACTTTAAGATTATTAGAGAGACTGACAGCCCCTTGGTCCCTGGGACAGATGCTGTGGGTTTCACGCTTGTAGTAGAGGTCGGAGTCCCCCGCGGTCCCCACTGAAGCATCACCATCCTAGGACACAGGCGGGGAGGGTGGGACCCTGCCTTCCACCTTCCTGCCCTCCACCCTCCCTGCTCTGCACCCTCCGCCGGGGGCCTTTGGGATGGCCACGGGCTGTGAACACGGGTCCCTGTTAGGTCACAGTTTCACCCTAGTCCAGCCCTGGCCTGGGGGTGAGGGGACAAAGGCCAGGAAGGGGTGCAGAGGGGAGAGAATGACTCAGAGGGAGGCCCACCTTTCACCCCTGTACCCAGACCAGCAGATCTGAAGACACGTTCCCCGATCCCCGACCTGCCCTCAAAGGGGCAAGGTGGCAGCTGCCCGAGGGTAACCTAAGAGTGATCTCCCTGATCAGCACTCCTGTGTCAGGCCCCACGAGGCCCTGAGGCCCAGGGTTACAGCCTGGGGGGCGGTGGGGGAGCCAGGGCTGCAGAGACCAGCTCGTGGCCCCTTGTGTCTGCCGACCTCCTCACGCCTGGGGTTTTCCTTCTCTGCGGAGGGGCAGGGGCAGTCCTGACCTCGGTGGTTGGTGAGGATGGAAGAATGGGTTGAGTGACCACGCAAAGCGTGTGGAATCACCTGGGGCTGGAGGAGCTCAGACTCCGTGGCTCCAGGCCTCGTCTTCCGCAAAATAAATACCACTGTCTGGGGGCCTTCGAAACAACAGAGGAGTATTTCCCTGCAGTCCTGGAGGCTGCCAAGGCCCAGCTCAAGGTGGCGGCCCGGCGATGGAGGGTCCGCACCCCCAAGGCAAGGGGCGCAGGTTCAGGCCCTGGTCAGGCAGCTCCTCCCTGCCTCGGGGCGAGGCCGAACACGACAGCAACTTCAAAGAGTAGCGGCCGATTCCTTCCCGGCGGGGTTCCCTTCCGGGGCTTCAGGTGGCCACCTTCCCCCTGGGTGCTCCTCTGGCCCGGGGAGAGGGGGGCTCCCTCCCTTCCTCTTCTTAAAAGGGCACTGACCCCTCAGCTCAGGGCCCCACCCCCATGACCTCATTCAGCCTTAATTGCCACCCCAAACTCCACCTCCAGTGCGTCCCACTGGGGGCACGGCTTCAGCATGTGAGTCTGGGTGGGGGTGGCACCAGCAGGAAGCCCTTCCCCTGGAGGCCTGCATCCCCCATGAGGCTAACCCTTGGGAGGGACCCCGTCTGATCCATGTGGGCAGCGTGGAGGAGGCTGCTTCCTGCTCCTGCCCCTCCGTGTCCTCCACAGCCCCTCAGGGGTGACTCCCAGTCTCTTTGAGTCCGAAGCACCTCCGTCTATCAAGTGTGTGATGGAGGAAGTGACACAGCACCTTTATTCCTGACACACGACTAGGGGAGCCTCAAACCCCTAACCGCGCTCACAGGATTCTTGGTGGAGACAAACCACGGTTTCCAAATTAAAGACGGCTCTGCAGTCCCTACCCTCAGAAGGGAACATGCGCTCCCGAAGGTGGACAAGGAGAAGGAAGAAGATGGGGAGGAGGGGAGAGAAAGAAAAGGCAGGCAGGAGAAGTAGAGACGTCCCGTGGGGCAGCCAGAAGCTCTGCGGGCACCCGGGGCAGCGGAGGGCAGGGCCAGGCTGGGCACTCGTGCGGATTCCTGGGGATTGGAGGGGTCAGCGGGCAGCTGGGGGTCCCTCCTGCCAGGAGGACACGTTACACGTGATGCTGTACGGAGGGCAAGGCCAGTTAACCCTCCCGGGACTCGGGGCCAGGAACACGGGTGGGACTCCTGCCGCCTGGCCCTCCTGCAGGAGCTGAGGTGATGGCGCGCACACGCGGCTCCCGCTGCAGAAGGCGGACGTGGGCTGGCTCTCCACGCACAGAGGCCGCTGCTGGTGGGGCCTGGGAAACCACCCCGGGAAGCTCACTTGAAAGGGCTCCGATTGGAGGGCGGGAGGAAGCCCGTTCCTCTGCAGGTGGCTTTCTGACACCCGCATGCAAGGCGCAGAGGACTTCCCAGGGAGGCAGCTCCCCAAACAACCAGCCCCCAGCCCCGCCACCCGGCCCCTGCCGTCCATCGCCCTGCCTCCACATCTGCACCCGTCCCTCTCCCCGGGGACGTGGCAATGACCATTGGGGGCTGACCCAGCCTGGCGGGGATCTTCCAGCGGCGGCAGGCCAACGGCCACTTCCCAACCCGAAGGAGGACCTGCTGGGTGAGCGCCCAGCAACCAGCTCCAGGGCCTCTCCTGGAAGGTGCCACTGCGTCTCCTCATTTAGGAGGCATTTTCTAAAAGGAGCAAAGAGCAGGTTTCCTGGCAGACTCGCCCCATTCTTGCTCTCCCCACGACTCAACGAGAGATGGTCACAAGGCAGAGGGGCCAACAGGGCCTTGGGGACGGGATCCTTGCTGGGGTGGGGCCGCCTCCCCAGGGCGGAGGAAGCCCCTGGGCTCAGTGTCCTTGCGGGCATCCTTTCCTGGGCACAGAAACCCAAGGCCCCGCTGGCAATCAGCCCTGTTCTCAGGAGAGAGGCCCAGCATCACGGCACCCCCGTGTCCACCACACGCCTCACCTACTGAGGCCAGAGCTCAGGGAGGGGGCCTGGGAGGGGTGACCGCGTGCAGACCCCGGGGCGTAGAGGGACCCGAGGGGGCCAACATGCTCAGCAGATGCCCTCCTGGAAACCCACCCATCGGAGATGCCTCACCCCTGAGACACAGGCTGAGGCTGCAAGGTGTTCACACCTCATGCCCTCGGCTCTGATCAGAAGCCCCCGAATGAGACCCATTAGTGAGGGGCGGGGAGCAGAGAGTGGGGTCCTGGGGGAGGTTCCCACCTAGAAAGGGCAGGGCCCTCCTCTACCGCAGGTCTGGACCCCTGGGACCCAGGAGAGGAGGGCAGGTGGGCAGCTTGCCTTCAGGTCAAGCGTGCCTACATAGTTATCGCGAGAAGCTGGGCTGACATTGCCAGGACTTGTTTGAGGGGTACATCTCATCTACCCCCGTTCAGACCTTGCCTCCTCAGGTAGGTGACGCACCCACGCTTCAGTCCAGCTCGAAAGTGAGACCCGGACCAAGCTTCAGGGAGAGGGGGGAGGACAGACGTCTAGTCTCCGGGCATTTGGGGTATCATTCAGGATTCTTCAGAAAAAAATAGAATGAATAGGATGTGAGTATCTATACTTATATCTGTAGGGTCTATATATGAAAAGGATGGAGAGAGATTTATTTTAAGGAACTGGCTCACTTGATCGTGGGGGCTGGTGAGTCCTAAATCTCCGGGGGCAGCTGGCAGCCTGGAAAACCCGGTGAGAACTGAGAGCTCAGGCTTGAGTCATGGGGGGTCTGGGAGAAGAACGCCTGCCTTCTCCGGGAGCCTCGGTCTTTCCCAGCACTAAACCAAGAATCGCTTTTGCATCAAGTAACACCCGACCAGCTCCCAGAAGCAGCCCCCAAACCTCAGCTCGGCGATTGTCTGTGCAGCCGAAGAGCAGAGAGCCCAAGCGATAAGGCGCGGGGTGGCGGCAGTGCAGGAGAGGCGGGTTGCATCCCTGGGTCGGGAAGATTCCCCTGGAGGAGGAAGTGGCAACCACGCCAGGATTCTTGCTGGGAGATCCCATGGACAGAGGAGCCTGGCGGGCTGCAGTCCGTGGGGTCACAAAGAGTCGGACGCGACTGAGCAACTAAGCAACAACCAGTGGGACAGCGGCTCCCACGTTATCCACTTGACCAGACGGCCGAGAAGTGCCTGTCTCACGAGAGACGGCCTAGCACAGTGCCCAGGGCAGAAAGGGCCCTGCTCACGCTCTTGAGACCCACTTGCCCCTTGGCAGCAGCATTTTCCAGCCCTGCTCAAAGCCCAGCCTTCTGAGCACTTTATCACCGGGCAGGAGTTCTCTGCTCCCATCACAATAAATTTTGAATTAAACAAAAAGCCTGCCTGGGCTTTCATCTTAAGTGAGGCTGCTCTGAGGGTGGAAGAGACACAGCGGCTCTGACTGTCTGTTTGGCTTCTGCCCGTGGCCTCCAGGGCTGGCAAAGTGGGTATGATTGCCGACGGCCTGGCGAGCAGGGGCCCTTCCATCCAGCCTCCGTCCCTGGGCAAGTGGGGAGAGCTCGAGGCTCAGGGAACAGCGGGTGCTCCCCAAGGGGCCCAGATGTTGGGACCTTGGCCCTCAGCCCTCCCCGGCCTGTGAGTCGTGGTGCAAATATCTCAGAGTCCTCACCACGGGAAGGGCCATGGGATAAGTGGGTGTCAGGACACACGCACGGGACATCGTGCAGCTCCGGAGGCGGGACCTGGAGCCTGCCTCCACGGATCCGGGCAAGGCGCTTGCCTTCACCTGCCTCATCTGTGAAGGGGGAAGACTAATAACAACGCCTGCTCTGGGCACCACACAGGACTGACAGTGACCGTGAGTACTGAGGGTTTGGTCCCTGCACTGTACCTTGCAAATAGCAGGTGATACTATGAAGTTGGAATTTTTCCCTCTTTCCCTTCATTTCACCATGTTTCCTCCATCCTCTGTATGGAAATTCAAAGCCTTAACTGTAACGTTTATAAAATTGAGAAAGCAAGACTGTGTGTCACTGGAATGCTGCTCAGAGAGCATCCCCTGGGTGCCTTCTTGAACCTACCCCCCTCACCCCTGCTTCTGCCCACACGTCCTTTCGATGCTTAGAACTTGGCGGCAACTATGGGGACAGGGGGCTTTGGAAGGAGGCCAAGGGGTCAGTGGAGAGTAGCCCCACCTGGAATGCTTCCTGGGATGGCCCCCATTTCCCTTGCCCCAACCCCTCACCTGGAGCCCCTCAGCCAGCAGGAGAAAGGATAACGTTGATGTGTAGTTACAGGCTGCATCAGTCAGCGCAGGCTGCTGTAACAAGCACCACAGCCTGGGGGCTTAACCACAAAACTGTGTCCCCTCACAGCCCTGGAGGCTGGGCGTCCGGGGCCAAGGAATCGGCCTGCTTCCCCCCAGGCCTCTCCCCTGGGCTGGTGCATGCAGCCTCCTCTCTGTCTTCACCAGGCCTTCTCTCTGTGCCTCCCAACCCCGTCCTCTTATGAGGTCTGCTGTCATACCGAGTTAAGGCCCACCCACATGACCTCGTTTTAAAAGAACCACCTCTTTGAAGACCCCAAACACTGAGGCCCCAAGGGTTCAGGCTTCAACACATGAATGTGAAGGGTTGCACAGCTGAGCCTGGGCTTCCCTGGTGGCTCAGATGGAAAAGAATCTGCCTGCAATGCAGACCAGGGTTCAATCCCTGAGTCAGGGAGACCCCCTGGAGAAGGAAATGGCAACCCACTCCAGTGTTCATGCCTGGAGAATCCCACGGACCAAAGAGCCTGGAGGGCTACAGTCCATGGGGTCGCCAAGAGTCGGACACAACTGACCAACTAACACACACATGCACACATGCACACGCACGCACACATGCACACGCACATGCACACACGCGCACACACACACCCACAGAGTTAAGCCTGTAACAGACATCTGGAGAGGTGGTAGTCTCATCAGAGAAGCAGTGTGGGGTGGGAGGTAAGGGACAGACTGTCCTCATCCTTACAAAAGCTGTTAGAAGCAGTAAATCAGGTCACACATGTTTGCTGTATGGTCTCTGAACAGGAATTAGAGCTCTGCAGAGTCTTCCGGCTTCTCCTGTTGATGAGCCGGTTCTTCTTTCTGTCCCCTTCCTATATCATTATGACCCCAGGAGAAGGAGCCAGACCTGTTTAGTCACCAAATTATAGAGTACTCACTTCACTGCTGCTCCTTGAAGGTGATCGCATCTCCAACCAAGATCTTTACCTCTGCATCAAATGAACCAAGGGCCAGAGCCTTCTCACCACCCGAAGGCAGGACCCTGGGTGGGCCCACGGAGAGGGGAGCAGGGCTGATGGGGAACCTGAGAGGGAGGAGGGGTCTCTTTCCGGCCACTGAAGGAAGCTGGTGAGGGACCCACAGATCACAGGGAACGACAGAGGCCGCCTCCAAGAGCCTCTGGAGAGGACGCGGGCCTTCACTGCAAGGACCAAGTTGGACAGAGGACATGGACACGGAGCCCTGGGACTCCCAGGGCTAGGCCAGAGGGCCTAGGAGGGCGGGGTGACTGTGGAGAGGGGTCCTCCAAGGCCAGAGAGGCAAGTCGTCCACTCAGGAGCAGAGGGTCAGGGGGCTGGGTGCACGTGATGTAGGAGGGGGGCACAGTGGCTGGACACAGAGAGGGTCACGCCCCAGGCTCCTCACCCTGGTCTCTCGGGCTCATCTGGTCCAGAGGAGGGGAGGGTGGGCCGGGTTCGGGCCTGAACTCCTTGTGGCTGCTCGGGACAGTGGGGTTGGGACTGGAAAGGGAACTCTGCACGCACAGCCGTGCACACGCCTTGCACTATCTTCTTAGTTCCTTGTTAAGGGTCTAGTTTTATTTCAACGGAAGAGAGACGGAAACCTGCTTCATCTCCGTTTCGGGCGGGCTGGGGTCGTTGTGGGGAAGGGATCAGTCCTGTTTCGGTGGCCCCACGAGACGGGGCCCCGATGAGCACCTGAGACAAGCGTGTTGGTGGGGCGAGGCGGCAGGATCCAGGGGCAGGTGTCGGAGCCTGGGCGCTTCCGGGGCAACCGGCGCCTACCTGCCGCTTCCAGGGGGACCAGTCAGAGAAGCGCTGCCAAAGGGCAGATGCTCCCAGAGGACCCGGTCCGTCTGCAGCCACTCACAGCCCGCCGTCCCTGGGGCTCGCCCGAGGTGAGAGTGGGTGTATAGGAAGGGGGTGAAAGAAGGACCCTGGAGCCTCTTTGGAGCACAGGCCCTGAGGGGCTCTGGGGGCCACGGAGCAGCGGGACCACCAGGGCCCCGGAAGTGAGGAAGATCAGGTACCGGGAGGTGGGGGTGGTGAGCACAGGCCCACCTTGCCCCGCTGGTGAAAGGCTAGTGTACAGCGGGAAACCCTGGTTTTCTCCTTCATTAACTCAGGAGGTGGGCCACCCAGAGGATGGTCTTTAACTAGAAACTGAGCCCCAGACAAATCTGGCTCCAAGACCCCAGCATGGCCAGGACCCAGAGCCCCGCAAGTGCCCAGGCCACCTTTCTAGGAGCCCACAGTTGGCTTGCTGGATGAAACGCAGAATGCCCAGGCAAAGCTGGGTTTCAGGTCCGAAGGAATCGTCGTTCAGAGTCAGACGTCCCGTGCAACATTTGGGCTTCCGCTGTGGCTCAGATGGTAAAGACTCTGCCTGCAACGTGGGAGACCCAGGTTCAATCCCTGAGTCGAGAAGATCCCTCTGGAGAAGGGCATGGCTACCATGCAATGGTGGGAACACACGTGTGCTATAAAAATCCCTCATTTATGCATCTGAAATTCCATTCAGCTGTGCATCTCCTGGGTTTACTTGCTAAATATGGTAGCCCTAGCCTACAGGGTCACCAGCCGTCATCATTTTTAAGCTGGAAGAGTTGGATGTGGGCTGGACAGGCTGTTGCTGCAGGCGGCCAGACAATGTGACATCACAGATGGTTAGCAGGGCTGATCCAGGCTCGCTCAGCCCTTCCTAAATGTAGCGATTCTCTTGGCTGCCGTTTATAGAAGGACGTCTGATTCAACCGGTTTAGACAGAAGGGCATTCACTGTGCCTTGTAACGGGGAACCCAGATGCAGGGGATCAGTGGTGTGCAACACCAAGGACCATCTGCTTGTCCGCTCTGCCATCCTCTACACTGACCCTACCCTGTGGGCTCAGAGCGAGGCGGGGGCAGCAACCCCAGTATCGGCCCCAGACATGACCAGGCCCCATCATCATCACGACTTCTCAGCTGCAGTGGAGGAAGGTAAAGGGCTCCCCAGGACCCCATGACGCCCCTGAGCCCTGAGGCCAGTGAAGAGCAGGACAGTAAGGCAAGAATTGAGTCGGGGTCCACATGTCAGCTGGGGGAAGTCATCTGACGTGTGTACTGACCTACGAAGAATCACAATAAAAGTGGGAGGGGCTCCCCCGCTGGTCCAGTGGTTAAGAGTCCGCCTTCCAATGCAGGAGGCATCGTGGGTTTGAACCCTGGTCGGGGAGCTGAGAGCGACTAAGCCCGAGTACCGCACGTGCTGAACCCGGGCGCCTCGGCTAGACAGCCTTTGTGCTGCAACTGAGACCCGAGGCAGCCAGAAGGGAACAGATATTCTTTTAAAAGACAATAGAGGTGGGAGCAGCAACTACATTTAAAGATCGGCCCTGACTGGAGACGAGCGTGAGAGGCAGGGTACTAACGGGGTGTTGTGAGCAGCACCCTCACCTTGGTTTCTAAAACGTCATATGACTCCCAAAGAATGGATTGAAACATTCAGTCTGCTGCCTCCCACTCTGGGATGTTGCTGACAAACGCACCACATGCCAAACTCAGAAGTAGTTTCCGCTTACAAAGGAAAGGAGTGCAGGTGACTTATGGAAATGCTTTCCTGCTGGGTCATCTCAGCAAGTCAGACACCACGTGAACTTGGCCCTCACTCACTCTGTTATCTGGTCTCTTCTTCAAGTCCGTTCAGAAAGCAGAAGAGTATTTGTCCAAGGACAAAACTACGCGAACCGTGTAGATGCTGTTCAAATGTCAATTAAAAGCAGTTATTTGAAAAATATTCCTGAAGCCTCCACATTTTAACACAGTGAGAGAAAATACACACTGGCTGTTGTTAAAATGTTAGCTGCTCAGTCGTATCTCCCTCTTTACAACCCCATGGACTGCGGCCCACCAGGCTCCACTGTCCTTGAAATTCTGTCCAGGCAAGAATACTAGAGTAGGTAGCGATTCCCTTCTCCAGGGGATCCTGCTGACCCAGGCATCGAAGCTGAGTCTCCTGCATTTTGGGCAGATATTCTTTATCATCTGAGCCACCAGTTCAGTTCAGTTCAGTCGCTCAGTTGTGTCTGACTCTACGACCCCATGAATCGCAGCACGCCAGGCCTCCCTGTCCATCCCCAACTCCCGGAGTTCACTCAGACTCAGGTCCATCGAGTCCGTGATGCCATCCAGCCATCTCATCCTCTGTCGTCCCCTTCTCCTCCTGCCCCCAATCCCTCCCAGCATCAGTCTTTTCCAATGAGTCAACTCTTTGCATGAGGTGGCCAAAGTACTGGAGTTTCAGCTTTAGCATCATTCCTTCCAAAGAAATCCCAGGGCTGATCTCCTTCAGAATGGACTGGTTGGATCTCCTTGCAGTCCAAAGGACTCTCAAGAGTCTTCTCCAATACCACAGTTCAAAAGCATCAATTCTTCAGTGCTCAGCCTTCTTCACAGTCCAACTCTCACATCCATACATGACCACTAGAAAAACCATAGCCTTGACTAGATGGACCTTAGTTGGCAAAGTAATATCTCTGCTTTTTTTTTTTTAATTTAAATTTATTTTATTTTTTTTATTTTATTTTTTATTTTTACTTTATTTTACTTTACAATACTGTATTGGTTTTGCCATACATTGACATGAATCCACCACGGGTGTACATGCGATCCCAAACGTGATCGCATATCTCTGCTTTTGAATATGCTATCTAGTTTGATCATAACTTTCCTCCCAAGGAGTAAGCGTCTTTTAATTTCATGGCAGCAGTCACCATCTGCAGTGATTTTGGAGCCCCCCAAAATAAAGTCTGACACTGTTTCCACTGTTTCCCCATCTATCTCCCATGGAGTGATGGGACCAGATGCCATGATCTTCGTTTCTAAATATTGAGCTTTAAGCCAACTTTTTCACTCTCCTCTTTCACTTTCATCAAGAGGCTTTTTAGTTCCTCTTCACTTTCTGCCATAAGGATGCTGTCATCTGCATATCTGAGGTTACTGATATTTCTCCCGGAAATCTTGATTCCAGCTTGTGTTTCTTCCAGTCCAGCATTTCTCATGATGTACTCTGCATAGAAGTTAAATAAGCAGGGTGACAATATACAGCCTTGACGTACTCCTTTGCCTATTTGGAACCCGTCTGTTGTTCCACGTCCAGTTCTAACTGTTGCTTCCTGACCTGCATACAGATTTCTCAAGAGGCAGGTCAGGTGGTCTGGTATTCCCATCTCTTTCAGAATTTTCCACAGTTTATTGTGATCCACACAGTCAAAGGCTTTGGCATAGTCAATAAAGCAGAAATAGATGTTTTTCTGGAACTCTCTTGCTTTATCCATGATCCAGTGGATGTTGGCAATTTGATCTCTGGTTCCTCTGCCTTTTCTAAAACCAGCTTGAACATCAGGAAGTTCACGGTTCACGTATTGCTGAAGCCTGGCTTGGAGAATTTTGAGCATTACTTGACTAGCATGTGAGATGAGTGCAATTGTGCGGTAGTTTGAGCATTCTTTGGCATTGCCTTTCTTTGGGATTGGCATGAAAACTGACCTTTTCCAGTCCTGCAGCCACTGCTGAGTTTTCCAAATTTGCTGGCATATTGAGTGCAACACTTTCACAGCATCATCTTTCAGGATCTGAAACAGCTCAACTGGAATTCCATCACCTCCACTATCTTTGTTTGTAGTGATGGTTTCTAAGGCCCACTTCACTTCACATTCCAGGATATCTGGCTCTAGGTGAGGGATCACACCATTGTGATTATCTGGGTCATGAAGATCTTTTTTGTACAGTTCTTCTGTGTATTCTTGCCACCTCTTCTTAATATCTTCTGCTTCTGTTAGGTCCATACCATTTCTGTCCTTTATCAAGCCCATCTTTGCATGAAATGTTCCCTTGGTATCTCTAATTTTCTTGAAGAGATCTCTAGTCTTTCCCATTCTGTTGTTTTCCTCTATTTCTTTGCATTGATTGCTGAAGAAGGCTTTCTTATCTCTTCTTGCTATTCTTTGGAACTCTGCATTCAGATGCTTATATCTTTCCTTTTCTCCTTTGCTTTTCTCCTCTCTTCTTTTCACAGCTATTTGTAAGGCCTCCCCAGACAGCCATTTTGCTTTTTTGCATTTCTTTTCCATGGGGATGGTCTTGATCCCTGTCTCCTGTACAATGTCACGAACCTCATTCCATAGTTCATCAGGCACTCTATCTATCAGATCTAGGCCCTTAAATCTATTTCTCACTTCCACTGTATAATCATAAGGGATTTGATTTAGGTCATACCTGAATGGTCTAGCGGTTTTCCCTACTTTCTTCAATTTGAGTCTGAATTTGGTAATAAGGAGTTCATGATCTGAGCCACAGTCAGCTCCTGGTCTTGTTTTTGTTGACTGTATAGAGCTTCTCCATCTTTGGCTGCAAAGAATATAATCAATCTGATTTTGGTGTTGACCATCTGAAGTCCAAATGATGTTTTACCTCCCAACTTTTTCTTGACTTCTCTAATAATAATAATAAATATATGAAGATCATGTCAAATTTTGAAATAGCAAGTCTGAAGTCAAACTTATCAGATTCGATTTCCAATTTTCTATGAAATAAGAGGGCAGAACTAATTTAGAAAGTAAATTCTAAACAAAAACTCTGGTATTTTATTATCCCTTCATAATAACATAATGAACGTAAATATATGTTTTTCTCTAACATAAATAGCCTTCTAAGAAGCTCACATTTATAGTACAACCTGCCCGATAAAAGTAAAACCATTATGTTATAGTGTCTTTAGGTACCTTTCCTCCACCAAATCAGTCAGAAACCAGTATTTATCTAGATCTTTGCATTGGATGAGTTATTTATCAAATCGCTTCCCAAAATCTTGAAAATGTGTTTAATTTCAATGTACTTTTTAAAAAGATTGTTTTCCTTTTGATGTGGACCATTATTTTAAAAGTCTTTAATTTGTTAAAAATATTGTTTCTGTTGTTTACATTATGTTTCTTTTTTTTTTGGCCATGAGGCATCTGGGATCTTAACTCCCCAACCAGGGATCAAACCCATAGCCTCTGCAGTGGAAGGTGAAGTTTTAGCCACTGGACCGCCAGCAAAGTCCCTCATTTGTCATCTTTCGATGGTAACATGGCGGGGAGCAGGAAAGAAGCAACCCGGCCTCCCCAGGGCTGGAAGATCACGTCTGGACTTGCTCTGTGTGTCCCAACACCCCAGCCTCACTTTCCCTACGTGCCAGGGGCCTGGGGAAAGGCGTCTTTCCCTGATACTCTGCAGACCCCCGTGAAGTGAAAGTTCGGCTGGGAAGGAAGGAGAGGGAAATGGGTGTTTAGTTGGCAAACAGTAGCGTCCACCGTGTGCCTCAGCTGAAGTAAGGGTCCCGGTGCTCCAATTCCGCGGCTCGTTCGTCCTGCTCTCAGCGGACGTGGATGGGAGTGTCCTCTCTCTGCACTGCCTTCCAAGTGCTGGCAGGAAGCACGGCTTGTCTCAGACAGAACTGGCAGGAGAATAAATCCTGACTGCCTGGACCTCTCGCCCCTCAGCTGGCTCTGGACAAACCGGGAGCTGAAATAGAGCGGAGACCTTTTCTCCTTCAGTCTCAGCATTAGCAGGCGACGGTCTCACCGCGGCCTGAACTGTAACTTCCGTCTGTTACTCTCTTCTCCCTTCTCTGGTTCTGGGCTTTAGAAAGCCTCCCCTCTCCCGGGGTCCATGAGCCGAGGGGATCCCTCTTGGAGGAGAGAAGATGGGATCACAAATCCAGATCTTTTGTGGCCCACGAGGCAGACCTGCCTCCTCCCACCTGTCTCCCAGGGGCAGTGACTTAGCAGGAGAGATTTCCAGGTGGTCCATTTCTATATCACCGTTTAAATAAAAGCTCAGTGGAGAACCCGGGGCCCTTCACCTACTGCTGCTGCCCAGAGCCGGCTGTCCAGGCCTTCGGGAAGCTCCAGGAAAGTCACATCCTGAACACCCAAGCCCTCGGGACTTCCCTGGTGGTCCACTGGTTAAGAGTTCACCTTTCAGAGACGCGTGTACCCCAGTGTCCATCACAGCACTGTTTACAATAGCTAGCACATGGAAGCAACCTAGATGTCCATCAGCAGACGAATGGATGAGAAAGCTGTGGTACATATACACAATGGAGTATTACTCAGCCATTAAAAAGAATCCATTTGACTCAGTTCTAATGAGGTGGATGAAACTGGAGCCTGTTATACAGAGTGAAGTAAGGCAGAAAGAAAAACACCAATACAGTATATTAACACATATATATGGAATTTAGAAAGATGGTAACAATGACCCTCTATGCGAGACAGCAAAAGACACACGGATGTATAGAACAGTCTCTTGGACCCTGTGGGAGAAGGCGAGGGTGGGATGATCTGAGAGAATAGCATTGAAACATGCATGTTATCGTATGTAAAACAGATCGCCAGTCCAGGTTTGATGCATGAGACAGGGTGCTCAGGGCCGGTGCACTGGGATGACCCTGAGGGATGGCATGGGGAGAGAGGTGGGAGGGGGTTCAGGATGGGGGACACATGTACACCCATGGCTGATTCATGTCCATGTAAGGCAAAACCACTACAATATTGTAAAGTAATTAGCCTCCAATTAAAATTAATTAATTAATTTTTTAAAAAAAGAATCTACCTTTCAGTGCAGGAGACGTGGGTTCAATCCCTGGTCGGGGAACTAAGATCCCACATGAGGCGAGGCAACTGAGCCCACATGCCTCAACTAGGCAAGATCCAACAGAGCCGAAAAATGATTAGTTTTTTTAAACACTTATATTGGCACAAAGAAATTAAAAAGAAAAAGAGCACCCAAGTCCTTACACGTGCTGATTTTACTTCTGGGAGCTAAGCTTAGGAGAAGTCATTCCAGCTGTGGGAAAGCTTCGTGCACGAAGACACTCACCGTGGCAGCTGGTGCGAGAGCACGCTAGTGAGGCAACCCACGGAGTCAGTGGCAGAGCAGGCGGGGTGTGCCCTTCATGAAACACAGTGCCAACTGTGGCGGTCACAAGCACCAGCGCTCATCAGGAAGGAAGCTTCTGTGAACGTGTGAGTCGAAACTACAAGATGCTAACTCAGAGCTAACTGATCGTTACAACCCTCAGTGTACACACGAGGAAGAAACACTTAAAAATGGTCATTGCGAATAAAGGGATATACGAATACAGTGGTCAGATTTTAAAAGACTTGTTTCTCATTAGTCTTCAGATCTTTATGGACGTTCCTAGGACTTCTTAATGGAAAAAATAAATTCATAATTTGGAAAAGTGCAGGGAAATTAAAGGTTTTGTGACCCACTTTACCTTCCCTAGTGTGAGAGATAACCTCTGAGGAAACATATCAATCCAGTAAGCAAGTCTTTTCACTGTGGCGGCTTAGGAGGAAGATGGTAGGAAGAGATAGAAGCAGAAAGGTAATGCTTTTCGTGAATTTTACCAAACCTGAGTGGACTCACTTTCTTTTTTTTTCCTTAATCAAGTCTGAGTAGTTTAGAACTTAAGAAAGCTCTTTCCCTCTACTTAAACTCCTAAATTCCAAAGCCCATTTTTCTTCGTAGAGCAGAGTATTACAGCGACAGCCTGGATCTGTAGGCCACTGCTGACTTCCCCCGGTTCATTTGAACAAGCAAAGCAAAATATTCCCTTTTAAGCCAGCTGCAATTTTATTTTTCAATGGAGAACAGGTTTTACCTGTTTTACCCTTTCTCTTTTCACCAAAACTGCCTCCGCAAAGCTAGCCAATGAGTCTGCAAGCCGTGTTACTTCCACACTTCCCCAGCCTGCCCCAGCCTGCCCTGGCGATCACGCACAGGAGGGAGGAGACGCTGTCCCACCCGTGGACGGAAGTCAGCTCAGCCTGCAGGCACGGGGGCCTCAGTGTTCCGAGTCTCCCCTCGATTCCACTTCCAAGTCAGCCCACAGAGTGACCTCAGCGCGCTGCTCTGAGGAATCCGAATCTTGGTTACTTGAGTGTTTCCAGAACACCTGCCTGGTTCAGATATCTGAGCTCAGCCTCCCACTGTCGGGACACAAGAATGGTGAAGCCCTTGCCTTCAAGGGGCTTACAGTCCAGTCAAAAAAGCAGACGGCCACAATATATCACACACACACAAAGCACGCGGCCATGAAGAGGAGGAGCTGGCTGGGGAGCTAGACGTGGGCTAGCGAGAGACTCAACCTCGGGGCTTTAGGTTCAGACACAGGACACAGAGCACAGACCACAGGGGACAGTTTCCAATCCCATTCTGGGGGTCATGTCTAGGACATTCACAAATTTTCTATATCGAAGCATCCAGAGCAGTGGTTCTTGGAGTGGGCAGGGGAGAAAGCTGGACTCTGAGAATCGGATGAGTGTGATGGAGCAGTACCCCAGGAAAGCACACACCCTAGACGCACACATATGTGCACGTGATTCCAGAAGATTCCGACTCACGCTTCCAGCGCTGTCCACTGGCCTCCTGATAGCACCAGAAAATGCCGAGAAATGCTGAGCACTTTTTGCATGTTAGGGTCTGAATTCTTGCTGTGCCTACATTCTTTCCTTCAATCCTGCAACAAAAATAGGACACATAAAGCTTTGTTTCGACAGCACACATGAAAACCTGAGGCTCAGAGGAGTTACCCAAATTAGAAGGCCAACCCAAGGGAAGCAGCCAAATCTGTGCTCTTTCAAACAACAATTGGCTGAGCAGATACTAACCATCACCCACCTCCACGACCACCACTGATTTACAGAAGACAAAACAGGTCTTGGCGGGGTAACTCCCCCGTCCCAGGCCATGTGCACCGTGGATTCAGAGCTCTTGACAAAGAAGCAGGACTAAAGGTCAATGCTCTGAAATCCCAAGTGGGGTGCGCTTGTAGGGAAGCTCTTGAAGCACACAGCATCACATCTGGTCGCCTCCAGAATGGATGTTTCTCCTTGCTGGGATGCAGAGGGAAAGAAGGCTGTGGTGGGACCCTGTCCCATCCCTGTGACCCTAGAGCAGCCTGCGACATCAGGAAGCCCCCACCTCCAGCCAGAGCGAGCCAGAGGGAGCTGGAGTGGGTTCCCTGTGAGAACCACACCCAGCCTGGACGTGCCGGAGCTCAGGCAGGAGCTCAGTGCCCTGTTTCAAAGAATAGAAAGAAGAGAGCTGGGCAGGGGCGCTCAGACCTGCAGGAGACGCGCCCCGTGCGATCCATCTGTCGGGGCCCTGCTCAGCGAACCTCCAGGCTCTGCCCACCACAGGGGAGACCAGCCCTCCTCCAGGGCCAGGGGTACAAAGACGCTGCGGGGACATGAGGAAATCATCGCTCCCCAGGACCGCGCCCACAACTGCGCGGCC
This sequence comes from Budorcas taxicolor, assembly GCF_023091745.1. NCBI lineage: Eukaryota > Metazoa > Chordata > Mammalia > Artiodactyla > Bovidae > Budorcas > Budorcas taxicolor. The sequence goes on from NC_068920.1 coordinate 10,848,739, forward strand.
CCCGCACAGTAGGTGTCTCCAGAGCGTCAACACGCCCTTCTACTGTTGGATAAAGCATTTCCAAAGGCCTCGTTTGTAAACAATTCCGAGCCAGTACTTGGATCTCAAAACATTAATTCAGACTGAAAGTGGGATTAACCACCACATTCACCAAGCTTGGTGCCAGGATTTATGCTATCTTTAGAAGTCAGGTTCACTAGCAGAAGATAAACATCTCCCAACCTCAAGGACTGTCGAAAAATACAGCTCTGAGAACAAGAGGTTGCTTCCTATCAGAGCCATCGGGGATGCCTGTTGTTATTAATACTAGGGTTACCAATACTATCTCTCACATTAAGCTGAAAGGAGTCAGGATACAGCAGTGCTTAAATGACAAGCTCTGAGGGCAAAATATCCCTGTCCACTCTCTGGTTGGTTATGGAACTTTGGCCACATTCCTGCAGCCTCAGCTTTCATTCATAAAATGGAAGAATCACTGATTATTTCAAAAGCATTGTTGGGAGGGTTCAGCACGATTTTGTGTGCCAGACCTGGCACAGGACGAATCCTCAACAAAGCAGCAGCTATTGTTACTATTACTAAAAATTTTGAGAATGGGCATTATGTCCTCAGAGTGTGCAGGTCAATGCCAGACACTCACATCTCTAAGAATAAAGACATTATTGTGCAACACAGAACACTTTCTCCCCCAAAGTTATATTCTTTTGGAGTATCCATTTTAGCAACAGCCTAGCATTCAACTAACCAGATTTTTTTTTTCAAGCCAAAGAAAACCTTGTAACTATGATAGGATTATTCCTGAACCTGTTTGTGTGTGTGTGTGTGTGTGTGTGTGTGTGTGTGTGTATGAGGGCATTCTGTGACGCTCAGAATTTGCAATTATTTCCAGTGAAAGCAGAAATGAGACAAAATTCTTTCCTGGTAGCAGAAAGAACACTCAGAGACATTCTACCAGCTTTCTTTTCGTCTTGTTTTGATCTCATCAAATACACAGAAAAGAAAATAAACAAAACAGAACCCTTCAAATGCTCCATTGCAGTGAACTCCAACTGTGTGAAAGCCTGGAGTGGAATAGAACCTGGTGCCTCCTCGCCCAGCTCTTCTGGGGAAAATTATTGAGAAGCAGAAATCACACAGCTCCGATGACTCTGCGTCCCCAGCCCCCAGCACAGTACCTGCCCCGGGGGAGCCTCAGCATGTGACCTGGGGTAGAACCTTACTATTTAATGGCCGCACTTTAACAAGCAGTGTATCATGTTTATGTGCAAAAGCCCAGCGAAGCCAGGGCTAGCTTGCTCCTGCCTTCCTCTCCTCCCCAAAGCACTCTCTACCCAGAGTATGGCAGCGGGCAACCGCCTAGGTTTGTCCTACAAGGAAACCTTGGCAGCAATCCCCGGTAAGATCTCAGTTTGTAGAGACGGGGGGTTCCCGGCTCCTCCTCCTTCGTTCAGAGGGCCTGCTCTTGACAAGATGGGCCGTTTTCATCCTGCATGCGTCCCCGGGCCTTCAGAAAACAGCCTGGAATGTAGACGCTTCTGCAGGGAGGGGAGTGGGTTTTCTCCCACAGTTGGGCGCTGCTGAGTATCTTGTGTGCAGGAAAGGGGCAGCTCTATGTGGGTCCACTTTATGATCGCTCATCCTTGGTCTGAAAGGTTGAGTTTCTCCTCTGCAAACACAGCACCTTTGTCTCTTCTGAACTTCACTCGTGTTAGTTTCTCTCCGGGTCCCTAAGCCACCAAAGCCATTTAGAATTCTAAACCGGTTGGATCTCTGTTCAAAACGAACGTTCAACATAACCCCATCACGCCCTGCCCCCCTCCGCCCTCTCGCTGCTCTAGGTGCCAGCGTCCCCAGACTGGACTGCTGCGGTAGCCTCCCAAGCCGTCTCTCTCCCTCATCGCCCAAGGCCAGCGCCCACACAGAGACCCCAGCAGCCCTGTTCACGTGTTAGTGGGGCCTGTGTGCCGCCTGTATGGTGGGCCTGCCTCCATGGAGGTGATGGTGCCTTTAGGGGAGGAGAGGCAGTGATGTTATCCAAGGGCCTGGCTAGCTGTAGGGGATGAGGACATGATAACAAAGGGGCCTGTGATGAAGGCGATTGCAGAGGGCCAGCGGGAGCGGGTGCTGAGCCCAGGCAGGGCCCCCAGGGTGGACGGGAGGCTGTGGTCTCTCCTCTCACTGGGCCTGCGATCTGGGGACTCCCACCCCCTGAGTGGATCAGGTATCAGAGGCTGAGCCATCTTTATTAAAAGATCACGCAGCACCATGATGGGGCATCTCCCCCGGGACCCACAGAGATGGCTGGGCAGGGGAGGCTGATGCCAGCTGACCTGGCCCCAATCGGTGGGGGAGGAGGAGGGACGGGCGGGCACTGACTGAGCGGGGATGTGGCCCCGCCTGACCAGCACCCTCCCCACCACTTCCTGACTCCCTGCTGCTGGCCCAACAGCCCCAGGAGGTCAGCCGTCGCACGCTGGGCAAGGCCCCGAGAAGGGCAGAGGTTCCGTCCTTCCCCGGAGTCTGTCCAGATCTCCGAGTTTGGGGTAGACAGGAGCCATGCCCGACACTCGCCACCAGCTGTGCCTTTCTCCTCAGGCACCTAGGAGGCCATGCTGCCCACTGGGGAGCCTCACTTAGCCCCAAGACCTCCAGCGGAGGTGTGGCGGTACCCAGGCCACCCCAGCCAAGGCACGATGGGCGACAGACGGCCTGGAGCCCCCAGTGTTCCCAGAGCCACCGCAGCACCCCTTCCTGTGGTTAGAGGGAACCCGGCTGACAGAGGCTCAGAGGGAGAGGCCTCCGCTATGGAATCCCACAGCCCACAGCCCAGCGACTGCACAGCAGAGTCCACGATGCCCCCAGCCCCCAGAGGGGCCTCGCCTGCCCTCTCCCTCTGGAAGACAAGGTGCAGATGCAGCCTTGCCTCCCGGTCCTGACTCTGGTCCCCAGGCTGCCGACCCGGAGCCACCCCCTCCTTCCTCGTCTCCGCTGGAAGCAGACCCCAGTCCAGGCCACAGACCGAGCAAGGGTGGGATTCCCGTCCCCTCGGGGGGCCCAGTGGGGAGGACGGGTGCTTCGATCTTTCCGGTGGACAGACCAGGAAGTGTGCCATGTAGACCCAGCAATTCCAGAGGTCTGAGCTCTGGGGAGAGGCCCCCAAGTGTTCCGGGAGACAAGCAGGGAAGGCTGGTAGGAAAGTGGTTTGTAGCAGCAAACACAGGGAACCCCAAACACCCCCGACCAGGAGAGCAGAGGGCACTGGGGGGCAGAAGGAAACATGTAGAGCAGTTCAAAGAGGAGCCCGAAGATGCGTGGTGAGGGCACGTGTTTGCAGCAAGAGTAGGGAAGCAGGCGGGACCGAGACCGCCGTCAGGAGCGCCGACGCGTGTCGGGCCGGGGCGGGCAGGACCGGGAGGCGCCCATGCAGCCTGGACGGAGCGGAAACAGGGCCGCTGGGCAGGCCGGCGTTCTTCACGCTCTACCATCCCCGCAGTCAGGACAGCCTTTAAACTCCTGGCAGCCAGGCGGATGCGCTTGCCTCGCCTTAGAAAGAGCTCAGAGTCTCTTGACATTGATGCCAGCTTCTCCAAGGTAGAACATTCTGAAAAGGAGAAGACTCATTTCAGTGAAAATCTCATGATCTGCCTGATCGCAGTCCAACCTGATTTTCAGAATTGATTTCTTGATCACACTTAGCATCGCCGACTAGAGAGAAGCTGACTGCAGACGCCTCGGTGGGGTGATCATACCCCACCCCTCTGGTGTTCGTGCCAGAACCGTTTTGCCTGACTCTCGTCATGAGGACACCACCAGATAGATCCAGATGCATTTTATGAAGCAGCTGGCCTGAGCGCCTCAAAAATGTCAGTATCATCGTCAACAAGGAAAGGCGGGAGACTGTTCTAAACCAAAGGACAGTGAAGCAGCTTAATAACAAACACAGCGAAGGAAGCTTGGTTCAACTCTGGGGGAGAAATCTATAAAGGACCACTGGGAGATGATCCATCAGGAATGTTTGAATACGGACTGTAATTGGATTACATTGAATTAATGGATTTCTGAGGTGTGATCCAGGCATTAAAGGCACACAGGAAACTCTGAGTACTTAGCATATATGTAATATGTAGAAGTGGAGGGAACATTATGATGGCTGCAATTTTCAAATATCTCAACAAAATACAAAATGCAGGGGGGAGGGGGGAGGAGGGGGAAGCAAACGTAACCAGCTGTTCACAACTAAGGAGTAAAAAGATGTTTCTTGTATTATCTTTCCAAATGTTTATGTTTGAAGTTTCTACATACAAAGGTTTTGAAAATCAGTTTCTTTTATATCAGAGCAAAATATTTGCCTAAAAGAAAGGTTTATAAACCCAAGAAATATTACGGGGTTTTTAGTATTCTTAAATAGCTCACATAATTTGAAGAATAACACGGAAAGTGAATGCCACAGACATACACATGTTCTCACTGAAGCTGACAGACGAGGAGAGTGAGGAGGAAGACACCGATAGGACTTTGATGCCTGATGTCTGAGCTGGAATCCCAGCCTTTTACCTAAAGCCTAGTCTGACTCCCGTTCAAGCACTACAGTTTATTTCCAGCAAGAGTCAGCTGAATGAATACATTCATAATGCTTTGCAGCTATCAGGATCTATTTGATTTTGCCAATATATGCTACCAGTAGAGAGCAAAATGACTCAACATTAAAATTTATTTTAAAACTACTTAAGGTCTACAATGTCATAAGAAAAACTGTAGAACTGGGCAACCATTTCTACATTTCAAAAGTACTGGAACTAGTAAACACTGAAAACCATCCTTCAAAACATGGTTTCCATGACAGCAAGACTTGCAATGATTTTATAACAAAATATTTAAACTCAACATTCTCTATTTATTGTGATTTAAAATATGAACTACCATTTCATATGTAATACTTTTATTTATATAAGTCATCTAGGATAACTTTGCTCTAATTATTACTAAGAAGAAATAATATGCTCCTTTTTTCTTACTTAAAAATAGAAGAAGGACCTTGGTTTTATCCTTCATGCAATATCACTCTATCGTTATCAGCCCTGGCTAGATTAGGTGAGTAAAGAGATAATAACTGCAAAGAGAAATAATTACTGGCAAGTGTAAAACAGAGGAACAAAAATGCAAAGGAGTAACAAACTCAAACTGATGTTATGAGCACATTGATATACATTTTAAAATCAAGTGCCATTAGCTTTATCCTCTGAAATTCTGGATGTTTTGCCTCCTCAACTTAATTGAAACAACCAAGAGTACTTGATAATATTAGGCTTGTGAGCACCGAAATTAAATTTGCAATCAACATTGAACTTTGGGGTAAATCAAATTTATTAAATTCATAGGTTCTTTTTCATTTAATCATTGTGTGACTGGTGTCTGAATATTAAGATGGAGGGTGATTGTTTGAAGATTAATAAACTGGACACTCAACAAAATAGAAACAGCACTGGGTACATCTCTCTGCGCACAAAACACCCAAGGAGATTTCAAGCTCCACCAAGATTCACCACGTTCCAGGATGTGATGCCTGGACTACATGTAAGAGGCTGGTCCAGGTCTAGGAGGGTACCTGGCTCGGGAACCCTGCCCAGGAGGCACGCTCGACACTGAACAGGCGCTGGCCAAGGCACTCAGTCCTCTCCCCTGGCGTCTAAGACAGAGTCGATCGTCCATGCGGAAAAGCAGGCAGGAACAGCAGAGAGGGGAGACGCTTTGCAAGACCAGGGAAGCCCCTGCAGTGAGCACCCCACCTGCTTGCCGGCGAGCAGCAAGGAGGCTGGCCACCCTGCTGCCGGTAGCTTCCCGGCTCTGCCGGGTCCAGGGCTCCGCCACCTCCCTGGGGAGATCCTATGGGCTCCCCTCCTCCGGTACCCCCGCAGTGCCGAGTGGGTTCGTGACAGCCGGTGGGAGTCAAGTCGAACCCAGCCTCCGAGCCAAGCAGGAAACACGCAGGGAGCATCTGTCATCGTCGCCGGGGCTGGTCTCAGCGCTGAGGGTGAACAGAATGCGCCCTATTCAATCTCAAGACACGTGTAGTTTAGCAATTAAAATAAAACATCCGAGGGCTTCCCGGGTGGTCCAGGGTTAAGAACCCACCTTGCAATGCAGGTGACTCAGGTCTGATCCCTGCCTGGGGAGTAAGATCCCACATACTGCGAGGCAACTCAGCCCAAGCCCGGCAACTAGAGAGACCTTGGGCCACAATGAAACATCCTTCATCACGCAATGAAGATCTCGTGTGCTGCATAAGACCCAATGCAGACAAATAAATAATAAACAAATAAATAAACATTTTAAAGATATGTATAACATCCAAAAGGCACCAACAGCATCTATGAACGAAGTGCAAAGACGCCGCCTAGAAGCGAATGATGAACGCCTCGGAAGCCTGAGTAGGAGGAATTAAGGATTAGAAAAGTCTCCAAGAGGAATGGGACATTTGGGCTGGCCTTGAAAAGAACAGTAAGGTATTTTACCAAGATGCAAAAACTGGGAGAAGTGATGCAAACCAACAGCACAGGGGCAGCGTAGTCTGGGGCATCAGCGGACAGTCTGTGTTCAGCTGCCCATTTTTAAAACCTAACCTCACAACTTACTACCCGTGTGACTTGGAGCAAGCTACATTGCGTCTTCATCACTCATTCAGTTCAGTTCATTTCAGTTACTCAGTCATGTCCAACTCTTCATGATCCCATGGACTACAGCACACCAGGCCTCCCTGGCCATTACCAACTCCTGGAGTTTACTCAAGCTCATGTCCATTGAGTCGGTGATGCCATCCAACCATCTCATCCTCTGTCGTCCCCTTCTCCTCCTGCCCTCAATCTTTCCCAGCATCAGGGTCTTTTCAAATGAGTCAGCTCTTTGCATCAGGTGGCCAAAGTATTGGAGCTTCAGCTTCAACATCAGTCCTTCCAATGAATATTCAGGACTGATCTCCTTTAGGATGGACTGGTTGGATCTCCTTGCAGTCCAAGGGACTCTTGAGAGTCTTCTCCAATGCCTCAGCTTTCTTTATAATCCAACTCTCACATCCATACATGACCACTGGAAAAATCATAGCCTTGACTAGACAGACCTTTATTGGCAAAGTAATGTCTCTGCTTTTCAATATGCTATCTAGGTTGGTCATAACTTTCCTCCCAAGGAGCAAGCATCTTTTAGTTTCATGGCTGCAGTCACCATCTGCAGTGATTTTGGAGCCCCAAAATAGTCTGTCACTGTTTCCATTGTTTCCCCATCTATTTGCCATGAAGTGAGGGGACCAGATGCCATGATTCTAACTTTCTGAATGTTGAGTTTTAAGCCAACTTTTTCACTCTTCTTTCACTTTCATCAAGAGGCTCTTTAGCTCTTCTTCACTTTCTGCCATAATGGTGGTGTCATCTGCATATCTGAGGTTATTGATATTTCTCCTGACAATCTTGATTCCAGCTTGTGCTTCACTCAGCCGAGTGTTTCTCATGATGTACTCTGCATATAAGTTAAATAAGCAGAGTGACAATACATAGCCTTGACGTACTCCTCTCCCAATTTGGAACCAACCTGTTCTTACATGTCCAGTTCTAACTGCTGCTTCCTGACCTGCATATAGGTTTCTCAAGAGGCAGGTCAGGTGGTCTGGTATTCCCATCACTTGAAGAATTTTCCACAGTTTGCTGTGATCAACACAGTCAAAGGCTTTGGCATGGTCAATAAAGCAGAAGTAGATGCTTTCCTGGAACTCTCTTGCTTTTTTGATAATCCAACAGATGTTAGCAATTTGATCTCTTGTTCCTCTGCTTTTTCTAAATCCAGCTTAAACATCTGGAAGTTCATGGTTCATGTACTGCTGAAGCCTGGCTTGGAGAATTTTGAGAATTAGTTTACCAGCGTGTGAGATGAGTGCAATTGTGCAGTAGTTTGAACATTCTTTGGCATTTGGCATCTTTTCTTTGGGATTGGAATGAAAACTGACCTTTTCCAGTCCTGTGGCCTTTGCTGAGTTTCCCAAATTTGCTGGCATATTGAGTGCAGCACTTTCACAGCATCATCTTTTAGGATTTGAAATAGCTCAACTGGAATTCCATCACCTCCATTAGCTTTGTCCATAGTGATGCTTGCTAAGGCCCACTTGACTCTGCATTGCAGGATGTCTGGCTCTAAGTGAGTGATCACACCATTGTGATTATCTGGGTCATGAAGATTTTTTTGTACAGTTCTTCTGTGTATTATTGCCACCTCTTCTTAATATCTTCTGCTTCTGTTAGGTCCATACCCTATGTCCTTTATTGTGCTCATCTTTGCATGAAATAGTCCCTTGGTATCTCTAATTTTCTTGAAGAGATCTCTAGTCTATCCCATTCTATTGTTTTCCTCTGTTTCTTTGCACTGATCACTGAGGAAGGCTTTCTTATCTCTCCTTGCTATTCTTTGGAACTCTTCATTTAAATGGGTATATCTTTCCTTTTCTCCTTTGTCTTTCACTTCTCTTCTTTTCACAGCTATTTGTAAGGCCTCTCCAGACAGCCATTTTGCCTTTTTGCATTTCTTTTTCTTGTGGATGGCTTTGATCCCTGCCTCCTGTACAATGTCACAAACCTCCATCCATAGTTCTTCAGGCACTCGGTCTATCAGATCTAGTCCCTTAAATCTATTTCTCACTTCCACTGTATAATCATAAGGGATTTGATTTAGGTCATACCTGAATGATCTAGTGGTTTTCCCTACTTTCTTCAATTTAAGTCTGAATTTGGCAATAAGGAGTTCATGTTCTGAGCCACAGTCAGCTCCTGGTCTTGTTTTTGCTGACTGTATAGAGCTTCTCCATCTTTGACTACAAAGAAGATAATCAATCTGATTTCGGTGTCGACCATCTGGTGATGTCCATGTGTAGAATCTTCTCTTGTGTTGTTCGAAGAGGGTGTTTGCTATGACCAGTTTGTTCTCTTGGCAAAACTCTATTAGCCCTTGCCTGCTTCATTCTGTACTCCAAGGCCAAATTTGCCTCCAGGTATTTCTTGACTTCTTACTTTTGTATTCTACTCCCGTATAACAAAAAGGACATCTTTTGGGGGTGTTGGTTCTAAGAGGTCTTGTAGGTCTTCATAGAACCATTCAGCTTCAGCTTCTTCAGCATTTGTGGTTGGGGCATAGACTTGGATTACCGTAATATTGAACGGTTTACCTTGGAGATGAACAGAAGTCATTCTGCTGTTTTTGAGATTGCATCCAAGTACTGCATTTCAGACTATTGTTGACCATGATGGCTACTCCACTTCTTCTAAGGGATTCTTGCCCACAGTAGTAGATATAATGGTCATCTGAGTTAAATTCACCCATTCCAGTCCATCTTAGTTTGCTGATTCCTAAAATGTCGATGTTCACTCTTACCATCTCCTGTTTGGCCACTTCCGAGTTGACTCATTGGAAAAGACTCTGATGCTGGGAGGGATTGGGGGCAGGAGGAGAAGGGGATGACAGAGGATGAGATGGCTGGATGGCATCACGGACTCGATGGACGTGAGTCTGAGTGAACTCCGGGAGATGGTGATGAACAGGGAGGCCTGGCGTGCTGCAATTCATGGGGTCGCAAAGAGTCGGACACGACTGAGCAACTGAACTGAACTGAATTTGCCTTGATTCATGGACCTGACATTCCAGGTTCCTATGCAATATCGCTCTTTGCTTCCATCACCAGTCACATCCACACTGGGTGTTGTTTTTGCTTTGGCTCCGTCTCTTCATTCTTTCTGGAGTTATTTCTCCATTGGTTTCTAGTAGCATACTGGGCACCTACCGACCTGGGGAGTTCATCTTTCAGTGTCCTATCATTTTGCCTTTTCACACTGTTCATGGAGTTCTCAAGGCAGTAATACTGAAGTGGTTTGTCATTCCCTTCTCCAGTGGACCACATTTTGTCAGAACTCCCCACCATGTCCATCTTAGGTGGGCCTAAACTCCACCCCTCAGTTTATAATAACAGTATTTGTCCTTACTCAGAGGGGCTTCCTGGTGGCTCTGGTGGTAAAGAGCCCACCTGCCAATGCAGGAGACATAAGAGATGAGGGTTTGATCCCTGGGTGGGAAAGATCCCCTGGAGGAGGGCACAGCACCCCACTCCAGTATTCTTGACTGGAGAATCCCATGGACAGAGGAGCCTGGCGGGCTACAGTCTGTGGGGTTGCAAAGAGTCGGATGTGACTGAGAACTCGTGCCCTCATAAGATTATTTTGAGGACTAAGTGAGTTGCAGCGTGTAGTGACCTTAGATCACTGCTTCACCCGTGACCAGCACTCAGTAGCATCAACTAGTATTTCCACACCCCGTGCTCACGTAAAGCCGCCAACTCTGCCTCCTGCCCTCTGCTCCTGGTGATCTGAGCACACTCGGTGCTCTGCGTTCCGCCCCTCTAGGCGTGTGTGTTTCGGCACGGCCCGTTCAGGCCACCTCCGCCCAGGAGGGCGGTGTACTCATGCGGGTGTTCCCTGAGCTAAGCTCGTCCCAAGCCTGGTCCTCCACCAACCTTGGTGGGTCAGAGATACCTTCCAGTGGGAGCTCTTGGTCTTGAGTTGGATTCAAACCCAACTTTATCCTTGGCTCCCTTGTGCATATTAAACTCTCTAAACCTCTGGTCTTCTGTCTGTAAGTGGAGGGTAGCCACAGCTACCTCACAGATGCTATTGTAAGGTTTAAATAAAATGAGGTGAGTATGCAGAGCTGCTTGACCCAGGGCCCAACATAGAGTAACTGCCCAATAAGCAGAAGAACTGAGTCTTTCAAACTGTGGTGAAGGAGAAGACTCTTGGGAGTCCTTTGGACTGCAAGGAAAACCAGTCAATCCTAAAGGAAATCAACCCTGAATATTCATTGGAAGGACTGTTGCTGAAGCTGAAACTCCAGTAGTTTGGCCACCTGATGTGAAGGTGCCCGACTCATTGGAACAGACCCTGATGCTGGGAAAGATGAAGGCAGGAGGAGAAGGGGATGACAGAAGATGAGATGCTTGGATGGTATCACCGACTGAATGGACATGAGTTTCAGCAAGCTCCGGGAGACGGTGAAGGACCGGGAAGCCTGGCGTGCTGCAATCCATGGGGCCGCAAAGAGTCAGACATGACCTAGCACCTGAACAACAACAGACAAGCTTTGATACACAAACAATAGCCTTGCTGTGGTGCACAGATTGTTAGTATTTGCTCATTTTTTTTTCAGAAATAGTCATCACTTTTATCAGATTATCAAAGAGGTCCTTCTTGCTGTCTGGTGTCCTCCCAGCGTGGAGGGCCTCTGGCTCAGACTGGAGTGTGTGGGCTGTCGTCACTGGCCAGGGCCCCCTGAGGGTACAAAACACGGGAAAGAAGCTTCCCTGGCCCGTCTCCATTTGTGGAGTTACCTTCCTGGAGGGATTCAGCGAAGACAGACGTTTCTATGGAAAATGATTGATAAGCGAGCTGAACAGGGCTCCCACTTCTCCTCTCTTCTTCTTCACACCCTCACCCCCATTCCCAGGGCCCCCAATTTGGCCAACTTCCTACACCAGCTGCACTTGTTCCAGACAAGGATCTGAGAAATTCGCTGGTACTGAGGCCACGATGAACAAGAACACAAGAGTCCCAGGAATACCTGCCTTTGATCCATTGGGCGAAGCTAGAGTCAAAGGGAAGAAGGTCTAATTAGGGGATTACAGGGCTCGGGAATGCCAGGGAGGAAAAATGCTGTTACTGGGAGGTGTTCCCAGGACACGAGGCCTGCCCCAGGTGTGGCAGCTGTGGCTGGCCTGAACAGGGGCACAGGAAGCAGAAACACAAACGAGTGCCTGTTCCAAACATCACGCGTGTGTGCTGAGTTGCTTTCAGTCATCTGACTCTTGGCGACCCTATGGACCATAGCCTGTCAGGCCGCTCTGTCCGCGGGATTCTCTAGGCAGTACTGGGGCGGTGGGGTGGGGTCGGGGGGGTTGCTTCTTCTCTAGGGGATCTTCCCAACCCAGAGATTGAACCCGAGTCTCCTGCATTGTTAGGCAGATTCTTTACCACTGAGCCACCAAGGAAGCCCCATACATACATGTATATTTGTGCATAAATGGAAAATTCCAGAAAGATACAGAGCTAATTGGTAACGATGACTCTCTGGGGAGGAAGCCTTGGAGGGTTGGAAACCTGGAGTGGAAGAAAGGTTTGTTTCTACTGATACTTTTTACCACTTATATTCTTTTATATCACTGATTTTTTTAAGCATATGTAGGTATGACTCTTTCAATTTAAGAAATAAATATGAAAAGACAGTATGAACTAAATTCGGTGAGCTATGAAATCTTTTGATAAAACCGACAGCATGAAATATTACTTTTAAAAATTCACAAGAGACCACAGTTAACAAAACAGATGCCGTAAATCAAGCCCACAGTCAAAATATTTGCTAGGATTCAGAACTGAAGTAAATTCTGTGATGCAAAGTATCCTTAAGGGTGACTGAGGATGTACTAGGAAAATTGAGAGGAAATAGGCCCGATACTGGAGCAGGCTTTCTTAACAACGTGGGTTTTTATTTTAGAAAGAACATCCAATACATCTCCACACCTATTTTTGAATGAAGAGAAAGGGTTTCAGGAAGTTGTGTTCTTCACTAGTTAAATCAGCCCCCTCCCTACAAGCCTGCTTTGGTTCTGAGCCTGAGAACCACACTGCACACACCAGCTGACTCAGTCCTTACAGACAGCATTTTCCCAGGAAGCTTGGAGTGGTCAGTATTAAGGTGGGAGGCCAGAAGCCATGGAACTTCGGGGATGGAGAGGGAATTAGGCCTGGGCATCACACTCAGGCTTCGGGGCTACTCTGAGGATCTTTGCTCAGTTTCTCACACTTCTGCTTTGGGGATTTGATGATTACGTCTTTCTGACAGAGAAAAACAAAACTAAAGCCCCACAAGTCCTGAAAATTAGAAGATTTCCCAGTGGAACATTCTATTAAGAAGGAGGAGAAAAATATTCACACGTTCACCAGCCAGGCACCACCATCAGTCCCCAAAGGCGTTGAAAACAGCAAGAGAAAGTGCTCTTGCAGAAATTACAGAGGCATATTCTGCTTCACCAGATACTACGCAACCGAAAATAAAGTAAAACAATTTTTTTTTAGTTGGCTTTGAAAACACACTACTAACATCCAAAACGCTCATATGCTCTAGTAATCATGAAAGCAGTATATAAATTTGTGAACTAAAAAGGCAACTGACGAACTGTGAAAGGCAGATGGGTCTATGAAAACACACGGTGGGTTCCACATTACAGGCAGTCTCCTGGTGCGTTTCTTTAAGCATGTTGGCTCAGACAAGCCTCTGACATTTGTTAAGAGAGAAAGATCCAGAACCAAATTAATCTGCCAGAGTCTCCTGTATTTGGCACAGTTGGATGTAACAGGGAGAGTCTCCATCCTTAAGGAATTACTCCATTTAGAAAGAGACATATAAATGCATAGGAATGATTAGAATAGCACCATCGTGTAAGTAAGATCAAAGTGAAAGCCGATTTTTTCAATTAACATCTGTAAACAGTTTACAGTGTGTGCCAGGCAGTATGCTTACTGCCTCGAATGCATTATCCTGTTTAATTCTCACCTACCTGCAGGAGGCAGATGAAACTGCTGTCTCCGAGTCACAGATGATAAAACAGAGGCTTACTTAGAAAGATAGGTAAGTACCCGTTCCAGAGCCCAGGCCCTTAACCAACCTGTTCTATTTCTTCTGCTCATTTCATCAGAAACAGTTAACAATCAGCACGGCAGAATGCCCAAGCCACACATGTCCAGGCACCGGGTCTGTCTTCAGTTCTCAAGCAGCATCAAAGGCCAACTTCCTAAACTCACTCCGTTCTTCTATAATCTGTCGGCTCTGCGTGCAGCTGCGCCAAGTTTGGGTGCTGGAGCTGTCGTGTCTGTCCTTTTCAGTCACTTTAGAAACAGTCCTTCTTTGCACGTTTTGACAAAGTAAATAAACGACTCGACCCACAGGGCAGAAGTGAATCGGAACCAGAGCCAACATCTTAGAGGTTATTCTTCTAACATCGAGGTCATATAAATTTAACTTCTTCCTTGATTCAAAATGTTCTCTTACTTATACAAGAAAAATTAGATCAAATCAAAATATGTTCATCTCCTGTAATGAATGTGTTTTCAGAAAGTAATGTATAAACAGAATTGTGTGTTAAATACACAAGGGAGAATTGGCTATTGGAAAGAAGCTGGTAATGATTCATTCTGCACTGCAAGAAATCCTTTTGTATGATTTATTCGTCACGCGCCCCATACCAAACCCATGTTTCAGGCAGCTTAGAAAAGTACACATAATCCCAGATAAAATAAAATTTGAAAACAGTAATGGATTTAAGGCAAATGGGGAACATAATGACAGCCGGGGTAAAAGGAGTGCCCAGAATCCACGGAGGTCTTAGGCCTCCCTGGGGCGGGCTCCCTGGTCAAGCCCTAAACTGTCCGGCGGCCAGTGTCTAGGAAACACCATCCCTGCCCAACTTTAGGTGCGTGGCGATCGCTCTGGCAAAACTGGCGGATGTTTTCCACATGGTTCCGGGGCCGCCCGACCTTAAGGAGGCCCCTGTCTGCTCCCACACCTGCTTCCCCGCAGCCGCCTCCGCGAGGCTGCGGTCTCCCCCGAGTCGAAGCCGCCCTCCAGCTACGCTGCTCTTTCCAGATCACTTTGCAAAAGCTTCTGCTCCTATCGTCATCTTCCAGTGCCCGCTCCCTTCCCCTCGCCCCTCCTCCTCCCCTTCCTCCACGGAGCCTGCAGGCGACGACGGAAACGGTGCCCACCCGCCCAGCCCGCCCTGTCACCCTCCTTGTCCTGCCCCATCCCGCCCCACCGGCCATGCACTGACACCTCGTGCACCCCGCCTTCCTCGTCCTGCCCCTGGGAGCCCCCACATCCACCTTCCAGGGCCGGTTCCCCCGCCCGCTGCAGCTGCAACCACCTGGTCCCCGAGCGCCTGTGCCCGGGCGCCTCCGAGAGTCTCGAGTAACTGACCCAGAGTTAGTTTGGCCTCCTACCCAGTTCTAATCCCATGCTACCATTTCCCTCTGCCACTTTTTTGCCAGTGTCTTAAACTCTCTTGACCTATTGTATTTACATAGCAACTACAGAAATAAAAAACAAACAAAAAGTTCCAATCTGAATGAATTCAACTATTTGCTTTCTTAGCGCCTGCGACTTCTGAGCAGTGCTTCGAGAGAAAAAAAATCAATATTCCTCATGTAAATTAAAAGTGAAAAGAAAAAATCTTAGCAAATTAAAGATAGAAGAGCACTTCGTTAATTTATAAAATGGAATTTGCAACCAACGTTTTAAACAGAAAAGGTCTAGATGAACTTAGGTTAAATTATTAGAATTGAAGAACAAACTTTGCAAATTTTCTGGACAGATTGTTGTTGTTCAGTTACTCAGTCACGTCCGGCTCTTTGCAATCCCACGGACTGCAACATGCCAGGCTTCCTTGTCCTTCACCATTTCTCAGAGTTTGCTCAAACTCATGTCCATTGCGTCAGTGATACCATCTAACCATCTCATCCTCTGTTGTCCCCTTCTCCTGCCTTCAATCTTTCCCAGTATCAGGGTCTATTCCAGTGAGTCGGTTCTTCCCATCAAGTGGCCAAAGTTTTGAAGCTTCAGCTTCAGCATCAGTCCTTCCAATGAATATTCAGGACTGATTTCCAGACTGATGGACTGGTTGGATCTTCTTTCAGTCCAAGGGACTCTCAAGAGTCTTCTCCAATACAACAGTTCAAAAGCATCAATCCTTTGGCGCTCAGCCTTCCTTATGGTCCAGCTCTCACATCCAGACATGACTACTGGAAAAACCATAGCTTTGATTACACAGACCTTTGTCAGCAAAGTGATGTCTCTGCTTTTTAATATGTTGCCTAGGTTTGTCATAGCTTTTCTTCCAAAGAACAAGCAACTTTAAATTTCATGGCTGCAGTCACTGTCCACAGTGATTTTGGAGCCCAAGAAAGTAAAACCTGTCACTGTTGCCACTTTTTCCCATCTATTTGCCATGAAGTGATGGGACCAGATGCCGTGATCTTAGATTGTCAGTATACAGAGCTCAGTTGTATTTTTCTATTATAGCAATGAAGAGTTTGAATATGAAAAAAAAATTAGGATGTCATTTATTTCATCAGAAGATATCATGGACTCAGAAATAAATATGACATTGTTTAAACTGCCCAACTGAAATGAGAAACATATTCACAGAAAAACCTATGCATAAAATTTTATAGTAGCTTTATTCATAACTGCCAAAACCTGGGAACAACCCAACCGTGTCTCACGTGGAGAGTGGATAAACTGGGATACACGTCTCTGACAGACACTTACTCAGCAGTGTAGGGAAATGAACTCCCAATACACGCACAGGCAGGGGTGAACCCCAAAGGCACTGGGAGAAATACAAGCCAGACCCAAAGACAGGTTTCCATTTCCACGACATTCTGGAAAAACCCAGTTATACAAGGTGACTGCCAGATGCAGAGGTGGGAAGAAAGGTTTACTAACTTGTGAGGCAGGGGGATTGCTGGAACTGTTCTGGATCTCGGGGCTTTTTCCTAGCTTTATTGTTAACATGCAACGTTGTATATATTTAAGGTATACAGTGTGATGACTTGATAATATGTATATGTATTACATCACAATAAGGTCAGTTAACACACACATCACCTCACATAATTAGCACACGCATCGCCTCGCCTTGTGTGTGTGTGGTGAGAAGCTTTAAGATTTACTCTCTTAGCAAATGTCAAGCATACAATACAGCGCTGTTAACTGAAGTCACTGCGCTATGCCCCACATCCCCAGACACGTTCGTCTTATAACTGGGCACTAGACTCTGCCACCTTCACGAGCTCCCCCACCGTCCAGCCCCTGGCAACCGCCAAACTACTCTACATTTCTATGATTTTGGGCTGTTTTTTTTTTTTTTTTAGATTCCGCAAACAGATGAGATCACACAGTAATTGCCCTTCTCTGCCCGACATATTTCACTCAAAGCCTTCAAGCTTTGAACATGCTGTTGCAAATGGCAGGATTTCCTCCTTTTTATGGCTGAATAATATTCTTCTAGAACTGGACATGGAACAACAGACTGGTTCCAAATAGGAAAAGGAGTACGTCAAGGCTTGTCACCCTGCTTATTTAACTTATATGCAGAGTACATCATGAGAAATGCTGGGCTGGAGGAAGCACAAGCTGGAATAAAGATTGCTGGGAGAAATAGCAATAACCTCAGATATGCAGATGACACCACCCTTATGGCAGAAAGTGAAGAGGAACTAAAAAGCTTCTTGATGAAAGTGAAAGAGGAGAGTGAAAAAGTTGACTTAAAGTTCAACATTCAGAAAATGAAGATCATGGCATCTGGTCCCATCACTTCATGGGAAATAGATGGGGA
Source organism: Budorcas taxicolor (assembly GCF_023091745.1). Classification (NCBI taxonomy): domain Eukaryota; kingdom Metazoa; phylum Chordata; class Mammalia; order Artiodactyla; family Bovidae; genus Budorcas; species Budorcas taxicolor. Next base: position 10,866,206 of record NC_068920.1, read on the forward strand.
AACAGTGGAAACAGTGTCAGACTTTATTTTTTGGGGCTCCAAAATCACTGCAGATGGTGATTGCAGCCATGAAATTAAAAGATGCTTGCTCCTTGGGAGGAAAGTTAAGACCAACCTAGATAGCATATTGAAAAGCAGAGACATTACTTTGCCAACTAAGGTCCGTCTAGTCAAGGCTATGGTTTTTCCAGTGGTCATGTATGGATGTGAGAGTTGGACTGTGAAGAAAGCTGAGCAGTGAAGAATTTATGCTTTTGAACTCTGGTGTTGGAGAAGACTCTTGAGAGTCTCTTGGACTGCAAGGAGATCCAACCAGTCCATCCTAAAGGAGATCAGTCCTGGGTGTTCATTGGAAGGACTGACGCTGAAGCTGAAACTCCAATACTTTGGCCTCCTAATGTGAAGAGTTGACTCATTGGAAAAGACTCTGATGCTGGGAGGGATTGGGGGCAGGAGGAGAAGGGGACGACAGAGGATGAGATGGCTGGATGGCATCACGGACTCAATGGACATGAGTTTGAGTGAACTCCGGGAGTTGGTGATGGGCAGGGAGGCCTGGCGTGCTTTGGTTCATGGGGTCGCAGAGTCAGACACGACTGGGCGGCTGTGCTGAGCTGACCGATTTCTATGACATGTTCTTTAATCCAGGCATCTGTCAGTGGGCACTTAGGATGTTCTCATGTCCTGGTTGTTGCAAATGATGCCGCAATAATCATGGGATGCAGATGTCTCAAGACAGTGACTGAAGTTCTTCTTGTTTTACATCTTGACTGTGGTGGTGGTTACACAAAAAATACCTTTGTCAAAATTCATAGGCTTGCATAATAATGAGTGAGTTTCATTGGGTGCAGATTATATCTCAATTGCAAAGCTTTTAAAAGACAAAAAATAAACAGCATATTCTATATTGTTTACACGATTTTTAAAAAATCTCAGTAGTAGAAATGTTTCAAGGGGAAGTTTGTAACAATTCAAAATTGCTATTTGAATGTCCCATGGTACTACGTATTCATGTGTTTAAATAGTAGATTTAAAATGAACAATGAAAACACAGTGATTATAAGAAAAAATAGAACTTGTATTATTTAAGTTGTGTCATTCTATATCACTCGGAATTTGATTGGTGTTTAAGTTTTAGAATAGTGAAAAGTGTGAGAGGTATAACGTTTGTGCTTGATAAATGCACATTTTAGTTCACATATAAAACATTTTATATATTTGGTTACCATATTTAAAATTGAGATTCATTTTATTTTATTTAAATAAAATAAATAAAGCTGAAATAAATAAATTAATTAATTAAGTTAAACTGAAACTCCAATACTTTGGCCATCTGATGCAAAGAACGGACTCCTTGGAAAAGACCCTGATGTTGGGAAAGACTGAAGGCAGGAGGAGAAGGGGACGACAGAGGATGAGATGGTTGGATGGCATCACTGACTCCATGGCATCATGGACATGAGTTTGAGCAAGCTCTGGGAGCTGGTGATGGACAAGGAAGCCCGGCATGCTGCAGTCCATGGGATCACAAAGAGCTGGACATGACTGAACAGCTGAACTGAACTGATTTAAATTATTTAATAATTTAAATTTATTTGAATTTAGATTGTCCAGATTTTAAAATTTTCAGTTATTTATTTAAATTATAATTTATGATAATTACAGTTGTGACTTGTTTGAAGACTAAAGAATAAACTGAGAAAATATACTATTACATCAGAGGTTCCATTCGGTAGTTACCTGAACTATACCTTTGGCACACTGTTCAGACTTATCAACATTGATTTGTTACAGAATATTTTTAAAGGATTTCTGTGACTATTTCCATATCTGCCAGTTCACATGAAAGGAAGATTTGAAATTGAAATTAACAAAAATATTTTCAACCGATCATTAGAGAAGATGGATTTTAAAATGTGGCTACACTATCTTGAACATCGGTATACTGAAATCAGTTTTGACAGGCATTGACAAATCTGTGGAAGGACTGAAAACGGGTGGTGGGAAAGGGTAGTCTTTCCTATAAATGATGCCTCCCCTGTTGGAGCACGTTTGCTTGCCCGCCCCCCTTTGTGCCTAGAACTTACCACCTCCCAACACTCCAGATAATGGGCTCGTTATATTCACTGTTGGCTGCCTTAACTCCCCCGTGAGAATGTGATCTTTCTCTCCGAAGGCAGGCGTCTTAGTCCGCGTGGTTCACCTGTGTGTCCTGAACACCTGGAACAGGGCTTGGCACTGTGTAAGGCCTCAGTGAATGCCTTTGACACAAATGAGCGAGCGAGCGGATGAGTCGTGAGTGTGAGACAAGCTGTAGGGCAGTCCTGTGAGGCCCCAGTTGAGAGCTGTTTGTGCAGAGTCCTGTGAGACGAGGAGTCCCTTTGAGCAGGGGAGCAGGTCTCGAGAACTCTGGCCACGAAGTGACTGCATGCACGCTGGGCCACCTCTGTGCCTTCTGTGTGAGTTAGAAAGTGCGGCCCTTCTTCCCAGCTGTGCGCTGTTGAGGGGTCGTAAAATGGTGTAGCTGCGGTGGAAGATGGTATGGCAGGCCCTCAAAACATTAAAAACAGGATTACCGTACGATCCAGCGGGTCCACTTCCAGATGTACAGCTGAAAACTCTGAACGCAGGGTCCCGGAGAGGTGTTTGCACACCCGAGTCCGCAGCAGCGTTATTCCCAGTAGCCCAGAGGGGTCCCCCAACAAACGAACGGACAGACAAAGCGTGCGCAGCGCACGCCGTGAAGCATTGCATTGCAGCCCTTAAAGAGGAAGGAAACTCTCAACCCAGAGAAGCCTTGAAGACACAATGCTCAGTGAAACAGGTCAGTCTCGAAAGGACACATACAGCGTGATTCCGCTTACGGGAGGCTGCTAGAATATTCAGATCCTTGGACAGAAGGCAGAATGGGGCTGGCAGGGGCTGAGGGGAGTGAGGAGTTCATGTCTAATGAGGATGGAGTCTGGGTTTGAGAAGATGGAAGAGGGTGATGGATGGTGGGGATGGCTGCAGAGTGATATGCACGCCACTACTGAGCTGCCTTAAAAAAAGTTGAGATGGATGATTTCATGGTATGTGTAGTTTACCAGAACAAAACAAAACCGGAGCGAAAATGACCCTCTGACTGAAAGAAGACAGCTCTGGCCTGGGAGAAGAGGGAGGTGAGTGCACTCCAGTTTGGCCTCATTTTGATGAGAAGCAAGTATTTTCAAAACCTAGTCTTCAGTGTCACAAAGAGGTGAAGAAACCCAAGGCCGGCAGTGTGTCCGCTGTGATTTCCTTCCTGGAGGACAGCGAGGAGATCCTGATGAAAGGCGTCTCACACGAGCACGCCCTCGGATACGATAATTGCACTTTTAGGCATTTCACCTCAGATGCTAGATGCATCTGTAAGGATGAGCATTTGTTTGCAATATCAAATGACTAGAAATCACTTAAAAAGCGAGGCACAGGAAAACAAACGAGCGTGGTGCGCTGTCCCTATACAATTAATAAAAACCCTGCTGCCAAAGAATGGCTAGTGGCGTGGGGAAATGGTCTCAATAAACCACTAAATGTGAAAAGTTTACGGAACAGTAAGACCGCTATGCATATACTTTTGCTGAAAAACTTGACTCAGATAGGTAAAGAGGAAGCATTATAGCACAGCTGATTTTGTCTTCATCTTTCCACTTTTATTTATTTTCTAAATTCTTCATACTGTACGTGTATTCTTTATGTGACTGGAAATAAAAACGCTGTGTAAATATTTTCAAGTTAAATCTGAGTCTCTTTGTTTCTAATTGGTAAACACTGGGACCAATTTGGAACTGTGGTGTTGGAGAAGACTCTTGAGAGTTCCTTGGACTGCAAGGAGATCCAAGCAGTCCATTCTAAAGGAGGTCAGTCCTGGGTGTTCTTTGGAAGGACTGATGCTAAAGCTGAAACTCCAATACTTTGGCCACCTCATGGGAAGAGCTGACTCATTGGAAAAGACTCTGATGCTGGGAGGGATTGGGGGCAGGAGGAGAAGGGGGAAACAGGTGAGATGGCTGGATGGCATCACTGACTCGATGGACGTGAGTCTGAGTGAACTCTGGGAGTTGGTGATGGACAGGGAGGCCTGGCGTGCTGCGATTCATGGGTTTGCAAAGAGTCGGACACGACTGAGCGACTGAACTGAACTGGACTGAACTGGACTGGACTGGACTGGACTGAACTGGACTGAACTGGACTGGACTGCACTGAACTGGACTGAACTGAACTGAACTGGACTGGACTGCACTGAACTGGACTGGACTGAACTGGACTGGGACCAATTTAGGTTGAAATTTACCTTTGTCAGATGAGAAAGAAAAGGAGAAAAAAAATGCCTCCTTTTTTTTTTTTTTGCCGTGTGTCAGGTTTTACTGTCAAAAACCAGACTGTAAAAGAGGGTTTAAAATATTTAAGGGAATAAATTCTGCAATCACTCGAAAAGCACCTGTTTGCGTGGAATCCATTGGTATGCAAATCGCCAATCACTCCTGCCTTATTCATCAGAGCCAGTCACCCAAGTCGCTTATCAATCAATAACTGACGGGGGTGGGGAGGGCAGAGGGGGAGAGAAAGGCGGGGCTCCAGAACCTGGACGTAGAGCTCCGCTTCTTCTACACCAGCCCTGTGTCTGAGACTTTCAGACTCTCACTTCCACGACTCCATCATCCACGGTGTTCACACCGTAGCTTTTCCGAAGTCATCTGTTTGGACGTCTGCTGGTGCTATGCGTTTTTTTCCTCTAATTTCTGTTGGAGTTTAGTTGCCTTACAATGTTGTGTTGGTTTCTCTGTGCAGGAAAGTGAATCAGCCTCACATACACCTACATCGCCTCTTTTTTGGATTTCCTTCCCATTGAGGTCACCACAGTGCTCAAGTGGAGCTTCCTATGTTAAACAGTAGGTGCTCATCAGCTGTCTATTTTACGCGCAGTATCAGTAATGCATAGTGTCAGTGCCGACCTCCCAACTCATCCCACACGCCCCAGCTCCCCCCTGGGCAACTTTGCTTTCTACCTCTGTGTCTCCATTTCTGCTTTGCAAATAAAACCACCCATACCATTCCTCTAGAGTCCACATATAGGCACTAACATGTATTTGCTTCTCTCTTTTCTAGCTTACTTCACTCTGTGACGGTCCATGTCTCTGCAAAGGGCACAGTTCCATCCGTGGATGACTAAGTAATATTCCGTTGCACAGACGCCCCACTTCTTTACCCACCCCTCTGTTGCTTATTCCCCCCCCCCCCCCCGCCTCTGTTGCTGGATGCCCAGGTCACTCCTGGGCCCCGGCTATTGTGGACAGTGCTGTAGTGAACACGGGGTGCACTGGGCATGTTCCATTTGTCACAACCCCAGTGTGGACTGGATCTGGGAGCTTCATTCCACTGCGCCTTGCCAGACAGTACCTGGATGCTGAACTTCGGTCCCTGCAAGAGGGACGAGGCAGAGAGGCGCAGAGACTCAGTGACGCTTGCAGCTGAAGGCGTACGGTCACTGACTCCATTACCCAATTTTGAGGAATTTCAGTCTTTCTGTCTTCCAGTGTATCCAACTTAATGGATTTAGGTTTGTAAAGGAACAAGCCTTGATAAGGCCATGTTCTTTCAGGGGCTTTGCTTCATCTGTTCTGTGCAGCCTGGGCTCCAGAATTTTGTCAGAACTTGTCCCTTAGACACAGCCTGACCAGGTATCCATGCTTAACAACATCCAGAAAGGTCCAGCTATGAGTTGAATTATGTTCCCCCAAATTCATGTGTTGGTTCTAAACCCATCACTTCAAACTGTAACAGGAGACGGGATCTTTAGAGGAGTCCATAAGCCACAGTGAGGTCAGCTGGGCTGTGTCCTCATAAGAGAGGAAATAGGACGCACACACAGAGGGACAGCCCCCATGACGACACAGCCCGGAGGCAGAGTCTGCAAGCCGAGGAGGAAGACCTCGGGAGAAGCCAGCCCTGAGACACCTGGTGTGGGACCTCAGCCTCAGACCGGGAGAATACCCGTTTCTGTGGTTTAAACTCCCAGCCTGTGGTCTGTTCAGCAGCTCGAGCAGACCAATACAGGTTCTCTCCCAAAATAAATCACTGAGGGGTGATTGAACCTATGCAGGAGAAGCAGGAGAAAAGCATGCGATTGACTAAGCATAATTTTTCACCTATCGAGCCACGATGCACACACAGGAGTTCTGTGACTGATTGCTAATGTTCCTCTCTGGGAAACTGGACCCGGCTGGGGTAGACACCTCTGCCTTGGTTTGGCTCAGATACATCAATCCTTTCCTACTGTCTGGTGCTTCTCACAGTCGGGATTCCTAACAACTGTCACAGGGCACCTTTCGTTTCATCGTCTACCATGCTTCAAAGCTCTGGTTTTAAGGGCCCAGGTTCCATCACTATCCGTCTAGGTTCTGGTGAAAGCAAGACCCATGCGATGTTGAAACGCCCAATGCGCTGAGATCGCTTCTCCTCCTTCAAGGGGTCGGCTCCTCCCCGATCTAACCAACGCAGTCACAGCTGCTTGTTCCCTGGGAGACTGAGCCTCTATTCACATGCTTTGCTTGGTCCTGTGATTTGGGGGTGGGGTGGGTGTTGATATCCGACTCCTGAGTTTTGGTGGGAAGGAAGAAACTTCCCCTTCGGTTTCTGTCGCTGACAACTAGACAACTTCCCACCGTACCCCAGGCTTCCTTGACTCAGTCGTGTGTCTTGCTTGTCACCTCACTCCGCCTCCAGTCTGCTCCCCCGCTGGGGTATTTAACTGTTTACACCCACTCTGCGCAGGCTACGGGGACTTTGCCAGACCATCCTTGCTGCTTGTTTTAGAATCAAAGCATTTGAAGAAGAAAAGAAGGAGAATTCGGTGAAGGAGAGTGGGGGAGCCTGGCACAGCTGTTGAGGGGTGGTCTGCAACAGTGACCAGACACCCCCACCTGCTTCCTGCACAAAGCCTGGAGCTCTCACTCATCAATGAGGGGAAAGTCGTTTAAATAAAAGGGTCATAATTACCAAAAGGAATACATAAGAAAGATAAGAATATATTTTGTTTATAAAATAAACTGTCATGGATAAAAATCTAGAAAGTTCAAAAAGTAATAACTGGATAGCTTCCCCGGTGCCTCAGAGGAAAAGAATCCGCCTGCAGCGCAGGTGACTCAGGAGATGTGGGTTCTATCCCTGGGTTGGGAAGATCCCCTGGAGAAGGAAATGGTAACCCACCCCAGTATTCTTGCCTGGAGAATCCCATGGACAGAGGAGCCTGGCGAGCTATGGTCCATGGGGCTTCAAAGAGCCGGACACGACTGAAGTGACTCAGCTGCATATGCTGAAGCATCGTCTCAAAAGGATAAAACAGAGTAATTTCATCCTTTTAGACACAATGTTTGCTAAAGGAGGAGGAAGTGGCAAATACAAGACAAGGGGGGCACCCAAGGGCCTGGGGCTGGAAGAACCCCTCCTGGGGGACCCGAGGGGCTGCCTCCCCGGGACATGTCTGAGGCCCAGACGCCCAAAGGCAGCAGCATCCGAGGGGCATCATCCCCATGGGCTGAGGAGTCCGGTGAGCCCGGGGCTGTTCCAAAAGCTTTCCCTGGGGCCCCGCTTGCACGCCAATCCGACACGCCGTTGGCAGGCAGGATGCTTCCTCCTCACACAGACAGGACACCCACCCGAAAGGGGTGAGCCCCCCGAGGGGCTCACGGGGGAGCTGTAAAATCTGCTGTCGGGGCCGGTCCAGGAGAGAGACACGTGGACGGTCCGGGAGCAGGGACAGGCCTGTGATTCGGGAAGCACTCAGGCTTCAGAAAGCAGGGCTCACGGCCGCGGGTCTGGGCAGGCTTCTGGTCCAGCCCTGTCCCTAGCCGTGGAGCTCTGGGAACCCCGCTGCTGCCTGTGTGTCGCCGTGTCCTCTAAGACTGAGGGTGAACCACGGGGCTCTGAGCTCACCCCTGAGTGCCCTGGTGTCGGGCCAGATCCAAGTGCTTTCCTCTGGTCCTGGCCACCCCCATGCAGAGCAGGCCTGCATCCCGCCCTTGGGCCCCGGTCCCTCGCAGAGCAAAGCCCAGAGCCTGTCCAGTCCGCCCAGCAGGGCAGCCTCACTGCCGGCACCAAGAAGCGAGGCAGGACCCGCAGCAGCTGAGGTCAAGCGCCCGGAGGAGGCGGTGGGAAGGCCCAGGCCTGGCCAAGGAGGCCAAGCAGAAAGGAGCTTGGGTGGGACTCAGCAAGGAACCTGCGGGGCCAGGCCGAGGATGGGGCCTGGGGGTGAGGCTGCGCTCAGGAATGGGCGGGCCCTGTGAGGGACAGGGCGCTTCCAGAGACGCCGTGGACTGGATCGGGCCGTCGGGGCCCCGGCTGCAGGACGAGCCCTGCACGCACACTCTGACCTGGGTGCCCCTGGACACGATCACCGCCGCCGAGAAGCCTGCCTGGCCCTCCCTTTGAAGAAGGACGTGCCGCTCGGCCGCGGGCACTGGGTCGGCGGAAAGGCCTCCCCGACCCTCAGCCTGTCGGCAGCTTCAGGGCTGGTCCTGAGGCTGACCCAGCCTGGCTGTCGGTCAGCCCGGGACACAGGACAACCCTGAGGGCAACAGGCTCCTCCCTCCGCCCAGCACGGCCTCCCCACCTGCTCCGCCCCTGTGTCCTGAGAACCCGCTCTGCCTCTGAACGGCCCCCAGCTAGCGGGCTGCATCGCCTGGGACCCCCTCCACGAGAGGTCTCAGACAGAGGTGAGCTTCAGCCGGCGCACACCCGCTCTCCAGCCGCATTTCTTCCAACTCTGCTCCGTGATGGAGGCTGGGAACCTGGCATCGGTGGTGGGACCAATCACACTGTGGAAGCTGGAAAACACTGCAGATCAGGGCTCTTTTTTTTTTTTTTCTGGAAAGCTGGTTATTAACCACTCAGCAGCACACCACTACTCTTGAATAATAGCAGGGCTAGACTCTTCACGGGCTTCCCTGGTAGCCGAGACAGTAAAGAATCTGCTTGCAATACAAGAGACCTGGGTTAGGTCCCTGGATTGGGAAGATCTCCTGGAGAAAGAAATGGGAACCCACTTCAGTATTCATGCCTGGGGAATCCCATGGATAGAGGAACCTTGCGGGCTAGAGTCCACGGTACAGAGACTCACATTACTCCATGGTGTGACGGGCGGAGAGCAGAAAGGAGCACTAGAGGAGATGCCAGAGAAAGCTGCAGATGAGTTCCTCCAAGAGCTGACTTTCTGAGGGGCACTCCTGCGTGCCCGGTTCTTATGGGGGTGGTGCTGATCTGGCAGCAGGTCAGAGCCCCGAGCGTGGCATGTCCGCCACCTAGAAGAAGTCTGTCCAGGTTCCTGGCATCCTGAGTGCAGCCGGGCAAGACTGACTCTGGCTCGGACGACTGAAGACCCCAGCGCAAACCTCAAAGGTCGCTTGTGAGACCGTGTCCCCAGCGCAGAGCCAGCCAGCCGCCAGCACACTGAACACCCTTCTGCTGTCTTGCGAATCACCGTCTGGCCTCCCCATCCTGCTAGTAGGTGGACACACTGGCTCCTTCCTGGTTTTCCAATCCCTAGCAGTTTCAGGAGTCCTTCCTGTGTGACTAGGGAAGCTGGGTCTCCAACTTGGCATCTTATTTGTAAAGTGTTGCTGACCTAATATACTCTAATATGAGAGTGCCGAGCACAACTTGTAGAAAGAAAGTCAATCTTTTTAAAGTCTTTTCAGTGAGGAATACATGTTTATTTGACACATATATATCCAGTGCCCACTGCAAGGCATTTTCGCTAACACACATTATGTGAAGGGTGATGAGAGCTGGCCTACGGAGGGCTCTAACTGGCTGGGTCCAGATGCACAGAAGACAATGAACCTCTGGGCACTGGCCAAAGGGCAGATATTTGCACATACATTTGCTGTCCTTTAAATAACTGTGTAAGTGTAGTGAAGTGAAGTCACTTAGTCGTGTCCGACTCTTTGCGACCCCGTGGACTATAGCCCGCCAGGCTCCTCTGTCCATGGGATTCTCCAGGCAAGAATACTGGAGTGGGTTTCCATTTCCTTCTCCAGAGGATCTTCCCAACCCAGGGATCGAACCCGGGTCTCCCACATTGCAGGCAGACACTTTATCCTCTGAGCCACCAAGAGTTGGCCCATAAATAAGGCTGAGAGCCAAAGAACTGATGCTTCCAAATCATGGTGCTGGAGAAGACTCCTGAGAGTCCCTTGGACTGCAAGGAGATCCAACCAGTCCATCCTAAAGGAAATCAGTCCTGAATATTCACTGGACAGACTGATGCCGAAGGTGAAGCTCCAATACTTTGGCCACCAGATGCGAAGAGCCGACTCATTGTACAAGACCCTGATGCTGGGAAAAACTGAAGACAGGAGAAGGGGTGACGGAGGATGCGATCGTTGGATAGCATCATTGACTCAATGGACATGAGCTTGAGCAAACTGAGGAGACAACAAAGGACAGGGAAGCCTGGTGTGCTGCAGCCCACGGGCTGCAAAGAGTTGGATATGACTTACTGAGCTCAAATGGTAAAGGCTACCCACTCCAGTATTCTGGCCTAGAGAATTCCATGGGCTGTATAGTCCATGGGGTCGCAAAGAGTTGGACACGACTGAGTGACTTTCAGTTTCACTATCAACTGAACAACAAGAAGAAGAACAAAGTGGTCGTGTGGCACAGTATAGCAGGTGAGTGCACAGGCTCTGGGGCCAGGTAACCTGGGCTGGAGCCTGGTCTGTGCCATTAGGACCTATGAGAGCTTGGGCAGGTGGAGGGGCTTCTCTGAGCCTCAATTCTCTTATCTTCAAAATGAGGATAATAATAGTACCTTCTGCAAGCTTCGTTTGTGTTAAGTGAGTAAATATTTGCAAAGTGCCAGGTCCAGAGCAAGGGCTACCTACTGCTGGTGCTGCGTCCCGCGTCAGTCGTGTCCAATTCTGTGCAACCCCATAGACGGCAGCCCAACAGGCTCCTCCGTCCCTGGGATTCTCCAGGCAAGAACACTGGAGTGGGTTGCCATTGCCTTCTCCGAGGGCTACCTAAGTTCTAGATTAAGATACGTACATAAGACACAGGGCTTTCCCTCATGGCCAAGTCATCCCACCCTGTCCACCATGCCCAGTCTAGTAGCCATCTGTATCTTTGGTCCAGACTTTCCCCAGAGCCCAGCTGTTTGTTTCCAAATGTCTGTCAGTTACCTTGACTTGTCCCACCAACGCCTCAAGCACAGTACGTCCAAAACTAAACCACCCGGCCACACCAGTCTGCTTCTTGCCTGTGCTTCCTTCTTGGTCATGAGCATCACTGTCCGCCCCAAGAGAAGCCCGGAGGTCAGAGCCCATGTTTCACCAAACCTCCCCAGCCCCCAGCTCCCTGGGTGTTGGTAACCAGGTAACCCGAGTTGCAGGTCCTCTGACACACAGATCCCCCTCCCAGCAAGACCAAACCTTGACTACCCTTCCCACTTCAGCACCACCCTCTGCTTTCCACCTCCTCCACCACTCACTGCCTGGGTCCCAGCCCTCTTCGAGTTCCTCAGGAAGGATGAGGTGAGGCTGGACGCTAAGTGAGCAGTAACAGTGTGCACTGAGGCGTGGTGCAAACACGTCCCGTCATGGAAAACAAACAGCTCTCAGCCCAGCAACCGCATCCAACCGACGGCAGGCCTCTTGCATCGTCTTTCCCTTGATGGGAAGCACAGCTCTTTGGTGCTGGAGCCAAAGGACGACGTAGTCTGACTGCTGAGAAAAGACGGATAAAATAAACAGCCGCCATGAGCAGACTATGGGAACGAGGCTTTTGGAGTCGGGCCCGGGGCTTACGTCAGGGCAGGGTAAATTTATTCTGAAATCACCACCTATCTCAGTCCCCCTTCTGTTTGCTCTTTCCCATATAATGATTTGAGTTAAAATGTATGTCAGTTTAAAGTGCTAAAGATGTCAACAAATTCCTATATCAAAGTGACAGATTTTTCACACCCACCAAAATCTTGACAGATTCAAGTTTCTCCAAACCTGAGCCAACACTGGGTATCACTGGACTTAAAAATCTTGCCAATCTGATATGTATAATTGGCACACTTTTTTGTTTTGATTTGCATTTCTTTAATTGCAAATAAAGTTGAACACCTTTTTGTACAGTTAAGTCATTTTCATTTTTTCTATGAATGCTTATTTACGCCTTCTGTCCACTTTCACTCATTGAATTGGTTGATCTCTTTCTTACTGATTTGTAAGAGCTCCTTGTATATTGAGACAATTAACTCTTTGTAATATGAATTGCAAATATTTTTTTTCATCTTGTCTCTCCGCCCCGCCTACCTTTTTTGTGGTAGATTTTTCCAGAGAATACTTTTTTGCTCCTTTGTTATAAAATATAGTAATTTCTTCTTTACAGTGCATTGGTTTTATGTTTTACTTGCTGAGGGCTTTGAAGATCTGAAGAATTAAATTCTGTCATCTGCTGACTCAGTTGGTAAAGAATCCGCCTGCAATGCAAGAGACCCAGCTTTGATCCCTGGGTTGGGAAGATCCCCTGGAGAAGGGAATGGATACCCACTCCTGGAGAATCCCATGGACAGAGGAGCCTGGGGGGCCACAGTCCATGGGATCCAAGAGTTCACACGACTGAGTGACTGAACCAGCATCACAGAGAACGGAGCTGTAACAGCTGCCCTTCCGGCTCCCCTGCCCACCCCAGCAGGCTGGCTCCCATCCCCGTGATCCGCACTTCCTCCAGCAGAGCTGACACTCCTCTGAGGTCCTGGGTGATTATTCCTGGGAATTCCCTGGCAGCTCAGTGGTTAGGACTCCATGCTGTCACTGGCAGCGGCCTGGGTTCGATTCGTGGTCAGGGAACTCAGATTCCACAAGCCACACAGTACAGCTAACAGAGAGGGAGAGTATTCCTTTGTCGTAAACTGAGAGTCCGTCAAATGCCAGGTAATTTTTGACTCGGACAGGATAGGAAGATTCAGAGATGAGTTACAACTCTGTGGTGTTGTTTTCGAATTGGAGGCAGTGTGAACTCATGGAGACTGATATAGATTCAGATAAAAATACAGATAAAGATGTGAGCGTAGAAGTTCAATAAATACAGATATAAATGCAGGTATACAATCCACGGTCGGGGAACTAGATTCCACGTGCCACAGCTAAGACCCAGTGCAGCCGAATAAATACTTTAAAAACAGTATCAGAAACAGAATATTTTAAAGAGATACTTACCTGCACATTGTTTGCAGTAGCAGGAAGCTGGTCTCCCGGGCATCCTTCTCTAAGGGAGTCCATGAGTTCGTTTTTATAAATACATACTGTGGAATACAGTGCTGTCCATCAGAAGCAACGTACTGATGTGCATAGAACTAGGATAAATCCTTACAATACAGCATAAAGGGGAAGATAAATGTTATAGCACAATGCCATTAAAATATGTATTAAAGCACATACATATATATTACATATACACATACATGTACATAGAGAAGGCAATGGCAGCCCACTCCAGCACTCTTGCCTGGAAAATCCCATGGACGGAGGAGCCTGGTGGGCTGCCGTCCATGGGGTCACGAAGAGTTGGACACGACTGAACGACTTCTCTTTCACTTTTCACTTTCATGCATTGGAGAAGGAAATGGCAATCCACTCCAGTGTTCTTGCCTGGAGAATCCCAGGGACGGGGGAGCCTGGTGAGCTGCCGTCTATGGGGTTGCACAGGGTCAGACATGACTGAAGCGACTTAGCAGCAGCAGGAGCATACACCCCAGGATACAGCCCTCGCTCTGCCCGCTGAGAGAATCTAGAAGCTATGACACCCAGCAGCAGTAAGAGTACTTAGCATCCAGATCTTGATCCTAAATATCATTCTGGACTAAACAGAACCAGGGATTCTTGGAGAAATGGCCAATTCAATGACCCAAGCAGAGAAAGAATAATATGAGTCTGGAACATCTTATTCTATCAGAAAGTAAGAAAGTACCCCCCAGTTAGGAGACATTTCAAAAAGATACAGAAAATAAATTAAAGGGGTTCCTACTGACCAAACCAGGGATAATCTGATCATCAAAACAAATAACGATAGTTACGGATCACAGGGGATTGAGAAAAACAGAAGCTCATGACTTCATACTGATATACATATACAGATAAATAACGATTCAAAATTTGATGACATGATATATAATCACACTGCCTCAATATACTTCCCACAAAATACTTCTTCATTACAAAAGAAAGTAAAGTACCTCCGCGGCAGCAAAGTCTGGCAGACACAACTTTAATCCAGTGATCAAAATAAACACCTCCAATGATTAAACAAATGGAGAGCACGCAGCCGGTGACCGGGCAGATGAAGAGACCAGCACCGCAGCCGCGCGATGCTCATCAAGGACGCAAGGCCTGAATCCAACGAGGAGACGCCGAAGAAACCCAGGGTGAGGCGCCTCCTGTAAAATGCTGGTCTGTTCACTCTGAAAATGTCAAAGTCAAAAAAGTCAGGAATTCTACAAAGGACATTATTGGGACTAATAGCAAAACCTGGATAGAGTCTGTGCATGAGAATTTGCAGGAGAGCGTGTTTGTTCATAGGAAATATACACTAAATTATTCTGGTGAATGGAACCTCAGGGTTTGTTTTTTTTTTTTTTTCCTGTATTTATTTAGCTCTCCTATAACTTTTTTAAAAATTAAAATTTTAATTTTGAGATAAGTATAAATTCATACACAGTTGTAAGAAATAACGCAGAAAGACCCTGTGTACCCTTTATCCAATTCCTCCCAATGGAGCATTTTGCAAAGCTATCGCACAGCATCACTCTCAGGATACTGGCATGGATACAGTCGAGACACAGAACATTTCCATCACCACAAGGACCCTTGTGTTGCCAATTTGTAAACACCCCCACCCCCAACCTTCTCTTCCTTCCCTCCCTCTCTCTCTTCTTTTTTCTTGGAGTTGATTTACAGTGTTGTGTTCATTTCTGCTGTACAGCAAAGTGATTCAGTTATACATCTAGGGGCTTCCCAGGTGGCGCTAGTGGTAAAGAATCCGCCAGCCAGTGCCGGGGACTCAAGAGACGCGGGTTCGATCCCTGGGTCAGGAAGATCCCCTGGAGGAGGAAATGGTAACCCACTCCAGCATTCTTGCCCGGTAAATCCCACGGACAGGAGAGCCTGGCGGGTTATAGTCCGTGGGGTCGCAAAGAGTCGGACACGACTTAGGGCTAAACCACCACCAGTTCAAAGAAGAAAAGGGTTTTATACTGTTGTTTTTTTTTTTTTTGCAGATTTTCTGAGAGTCTGTTTCAAAACAAACAAAGAAAAAAAGAAGTATAAGGAAAGAAATAAAAGTTTCTTTCTTAAGATACTAGGAGACAGGAAACTATCAGTAAAGTTCTCTCTTCTCCTGCAGAGATTCTGGAAAACAGTTTTCTTTCTCTTCTGGGTACTGTGCGGCATTGAGTTGGGATCCAGAGCAGCGTGGTCATCTCCGCACAAGGCTGAGAGGAAGCTGAGCCCAGAGGATCGCATGCACATGGGCCAGAGCCCCTGGATTAAGTCAGCCTGGGACCCAGCCTCCCTCTGACCTCCCAGCTGCAGGCATCGTTACAATTCCTCGTTAGTCTTAAGCTAGTCATGCTGGGTTTTCAATTATTTGCCACCAAAAGCTTCCTGAATGATTCAGTCATTGAAAAAGGATACCAGGGCCCTCTCACAATGAATCCCACTCCAAGCATAACAAATGTTATTGCTCCTGGGTGAACAAAATGTCTCTTGTTTACCAGCATGGACTGTGGGGAAATACACACACGCGGTGTCTTCTAGAGATGGTTCGCTGTGACCTTCAGATTCCAGGTAAAAGGCTGACCAAGGGGTGAAGGAATGTGCTCAGTGTATCACAGAGGGAGCCCAGGAGGCCAGGAACCAGAGGTGAGAGAGCAATTGTGCAACTAAGTCCCGATTCAAGAGTGCTTTTATGAGTCTGCAAAAATTACCCCTGGTCTTCCCTTTTCTACCTAAAATCGTATGTATTCCTATTTACGTTTCGATTAGTTTTTCTCTTCTGGTTAAATCTTATTCTTTCCTCAGTGACCTTGAATAACTCAACAGTACCTGAAAGAGAAGCCTTTTATCTCATCCTAATACTCAAGGTGCTTCCTTGGCAGACCCCGAACCACCGTGCACGTCTGTGCTTTCTCTCAACATACCGCGTTCTCCAGCCTTACTGTCCCCCCGGGGCTATGCTGCAGGCTGAGGGTCTGTGTCCCCCACCCAACCCATGTGCCGAAGCCCAATCCCCAGTGTGACAGGCTCGGGAAGTGGGCCTTTGGGGGTGATTAGGTCATGAGGGTGGAGCCCCCATGCAGGGGTTGAAGCTCTTATAAAAGAGGTCCCACGTGTAAAGCTCCTCACTCCCTTTTGCCATGCGGGGACCTGAAGGCATGACTGTCTGTGAACCAGGAAGTGAGCTCTCAGCAGACCCCGAATTGCGCCGGTGCCCTGAGCTTGGACTTCCAGCCTCTGGGACAGTGGGAAATAGACATCTGTTGCCGATCAGCCGCCCAGAGTGGCGTAACCGCCGTGCTGGTGGTGGTGTTACAGCAGCCGGAACAGACCAGACTCCATCGCACCCGCTGCAGAAGGGAGTCACGAATACACTGAGCCCTGAGGGGCTGGTTGGGATCGGAAGACAGGAGCAAACGTGACGATTTCAGAATGTGCAGACGGAGAGACACAGAGGCGCAGACGTGAACGCAGGGCTCCGTCAGGAGCCCCTCCCTGTCCACCGAGGGACCGAGAGGCAGTGATCCTCCAGCCGTCGAGAGAACACCTCCTTCACAGGTGGCCTCTACTCTCGGGCGCTTCTCTGTGCCTAACCATAGTTTCCTACCTTAAAGCCTCTTCATCATGCTCTATCAGAACTCCCCTGACACGGAATCACGGCATGTAAGCACCACGTGTCTATCAGCAGGGAGGACGTATCCCTGCCTCTCCACCAAGGACAGGACAAGGACGAGGCATAGCACGCAGGACTCAAACGCCTTTTGGGTGAACCAAGTCTGAATATAGAGATAATGATGTCCAAAAGTGAGAATGAACGTCGCTCAGTCGTGTCTGGTTCTTTGTGACCCCACGGACTATACAGTCCATGGAATTCTCCAGGCAAGAATACTGGAGTGGGTAGCCTATCCCTTCTCCAGGGGATCTTCCCAACCCAGGGATTGAACCCAGGTCTCCCGCATTGCAGGCGGATTCTTTACCAGCTGAGCCACCAGGAAGCCCCTGATGCCAAGGTCGGGCTCAGATGTCGACTCTCCCGTGAAGCCTCCTGGGATGTGCGGCAGAGAAACACCCCGTCTCTGCACAGGGGGATCTTCCACACCTTCCTGTAGCACTGGTTCATCCTTCCTTCCTCTCGGGCTCATCTCCCCACTCCACTGTGAATATCTGTGGGCAGGATCTGACTGTTTTTCTTGGTCCCCAGCCCTCGGTTAAGGCATTTTGGATTTGATGGCATCTCTCCATGGACCACACCGGCCTGCCTACAGAGCTAATCCCTGCCATTGGCATCGTCGGCTCTAGGCTCCGCTGGTGGAAGCCAACCATTCACAGGAAATCCACGATGAAAGCAGCAGAGCCCTTTGTTCCAGCCCTATTTCTGCAGAAGACGGTTGCCCTTGGCTAAGCAGGAGGCAGTCTTCAGAGAGCTGACTCACCTGCTTGACAGGTCTGTCTCAGAAACGTTTGACTTGATGCTTTGCTCTTGGTGCGAAAGAAGCCCGGCTCTACTTTGCAGCGGGAGGTGGCAGGCTCATGAAATGAGTGTTTGCCTGTTTCTGACGGCTTCCCTGGAGGCTGGCTGGGCAAGCTCCCACGGGGCGATGAAATGGTGATGATCCAGTGCACCAGGAAGGCTGCAGAGCTCCCGACACGCTGCTCGAGGAGGCGCCCACGCTGGCAGAAAGCCGCTGCGAGAGAGACGGAAACCCCGAGCTGTAGGCTCAGAAGTTTCCTCACTAACCACGCAGACCGGGGCGAGCTACAGAGAGGCGCTTTGCCGCTGAGAAACTTGGATAGAACAGGAAACAGCAGATCTTCCCAAAGGCTCCGACCTCGACAAAGCCTGGCGTTCGTTTTTATTGCTGCCAGGACAAATCACCGCACATTGAGTAGCTTGAAACCACACCATTCCTCATTTCACAGCTCTGCAGCTCGGCAGTCGGGGCGGCTCGGCTCCACTGGGCCCCCTTTCAGAGGCTGTGGGCTGGAATCAGCAAGGCTGCAGTCCCAATCAGGGCTCTGAGCAGAGAGTCTGCGGCCAAGCTCGCTCAGGCTGCTGGCCAGGTGGTTGTGCAAGTGGGGGCCTGCTCTATTACTGGCTGTCAGCTGGGGGCAGCCTTAGCTCCCAGAGGCCTCCCTGGAATCCTGGCACAAGGCTCTGACTTCTCAGAACCAGCAAAGGAGCCCTGAATCCCTCCCGGGACTCGAATCTCCCTGACTCCCCTTTCTGCTGCCTTCCCTCTAACCCCATCCAGAGAAAGGTCCTTGCTTTTTTAAGGGCTCAGGTAATTAGATGGATAATCACGGCCTTCCCTGGTGACTCAGCCGGTAAAGAATCCGCCTGCAATGCGGGAGACCTGGGTTCGATCCCTGGATTGGGAAGGTCCCCTGGAGAAGGGAAAGGCTACCCACTCCAGTATTCTGGCCTGGAGAATTCCATGGACAGAGGAGCCTGGTGGGCTACGGGCCATGAGGTCACAACAAGTCGGACATGACTGAGCGACTAACACGTATATGGGCACTGTGGCCCAGCCAAAGTGACATATAAAATTAAATATCACAGCTTCTGATTAGGACGTCCTCTTTCCCGTCATTGTCAAAGGCTTCGGGACCGCTGGCTTTCCTCCCCTCTCTGTGACTGTCCCACTTCTTGGTCCATTCGAGCCCTTCCGCCCCCAGGCCTGGCTGAAGGAGGCCCAGGCTCCTCTGCTCGCTATGCTGAGCACAGACATTCAGGCTTACTTTGCGGGCATGGTTTTCCCAACCGATCATGACAGAAACAAACCAGGTGTAAGAAAAACTACAAATGAGAAAGTTCAAGGCTTAGAAAATTATGCTTTCTTCCCATCCAGCACCCAGGTACTGATCTCCTTTCTGAGATGGAAATTGGAAATGTCAGGCTTTTTTGTCTATATATATACTGTTGAAAGAAGATCTCACCCAACCCCTGGTCTTTGAACACCTGAAGTTCCAACAAAGCGAAATAGAAGGCTCTTGCAAAGGCCTTTAATCTGAAGAGGATTGTTTGCATTTCTGAGGAAGTTTTAACTCTCCGCTCTGGCCCTATTTTTCAAGAAGGAATATTCCCTTGGGCATAGCCTCCCTGGAGGCTTATCCCTAGAGAGGAATTTATAAGATCTTCAGAACACTGTGTAACCATTTCAAAAAGCCCAAGTGGTCAAGGTTTTTAACTGGGCAGGGAATAAAAAGTTATTATTTTTCCTCCTTCCTCCTCTTCTACCTCTCACTTCCCTGATGGTAAAGTGTCTGCCTACAATGTGGGAGGCCTGGGTTCGATCCCTGGGTTGGGAAGATCCCCTGGAGAAGGAAATGGCAACCCACTCCAATACCCTTGCTTGGAAAATCTCATGGACAGAGGAGTCTGGTAGGCTACAGTCCACGGGGTCACAAAGAGTCGGACACGACTGAACGACTTCATTTTCCTCTTCTACCTCTCAGCCCGCATCAGAAAAATCAGGAAGCCCTGCCTTTTCCAAAGGAAAGAATCATGTGGCCGTGGTGCCAAGGCCCTGTCTGTGCTCTGGGCCAGCCTGCTCACCGGCCACAACCTGTGCCCCCAAAGCCCTGCCCCTCCTGACTTCCCACCAGCTACTCCACAGCCAAGCCGCACGGTCAGAGGGAAGCTGCGGCCTTTTCTCTTCTACACTGTTTGGAAACTGTTAAGGACTTTTGCTATTGTTATTCTGGAGAAGGAAAATATTGGCCGAATCTTTTTTTAACTGTATATTCCGATTGTCCTTTTTTGGGGGGGAGGGGAGGTGGCCTTAGTTACAGCACACAGGACCTTTGGTAGTGATGTGCAGGCTTCTCTCTGGTTGTGGCTTGCAGGCTCCAGAGCTTGAACGGGCTCAGCAGTTGCCCTGCACAGGCTGAGTTGCCCCAGCGGCATGCAGAATCTTAGCTCCCCAACCAGGGATCGAACCTGCATATACTGTGTTGGAAGGCGGATTCTTAACCACTGGACCACCAGGAAAGGCCTTAGGCAGAATCTTATGAATTACCAAGAGCATCAGAAGTGGCCACAAGGTGAAAATGTCTGTGGAGCATCTGTTTAATTCAATCCACCTGACCGTGCCCATCTCAGTGCCACCGGTGGCAGATGAGCCTAGAACTACACCATCTGATGCCTTCACGACCCCGGTTGCCTCCTCAGTGGCCTGCATCTGACTTACAAATCCTGTACCCCTCAACCATCCTCCCTAGGGCTCTCAGGCTATTCGTTCCTAAAATACCCCCCTTCACACAGATACGTTCCCCCTTCGAAATGTTCGGTGGGTTCCCAGTTCTCGCCCAGACCCTCCACAATCTGAACATAACCTGCCATTCCCAAGACATCCACCCACTCCCCCATTCATTCACGCACTTGATGGACACACTGAGCATCTATTTCGTGCAGGCCCTGGAGACACAGGTCAGGCTGAGCTAACTTGGACAGTCTCTGCTCTCAGGGGCTTATCACCCAGCTGGGGAACAGAGGCCTCGACAAGGCGTTCCAGTGAGCGTGACGAGATGAGGAGGAGGAAGACCCAGTGCCAGCGTGCCCGCCCACGTCCACCTGGGCCGACCCTCGGTTCCCACTTGTCGGCTTCCTCGCTGGCCACAGAACACACTTGTTCCCTCCCCCGCGCACTGGCTCAACCACCCTATGAAACTCCCCCCAGACCCCTCTGTCCTCTAAGGGCCCAGTCGTGTCCCGCCTTCCCTGTTTTCCTGATCCATGTAGCCTGTGAGGAACTTGCCATTGTCTCCGCGACGGGGTCCCAGGCAGCATCTTCTAAGCCCTACCGACTCCGCCTTCTGCATTCGTTTGTCGTGAGAGGGATACTTGTCATCCTCTCAACCCTGGTAGCTCACATCAAGGACACAAGAGACCCCACAACCCCACCCACCCCTCGTCCAGCCCTCAACACTCCAGCTCTGTGCAAATGCTGCCTGGGGTCTTCAGAGCTGCCCTGCGGGGATCTATCATCCCTGCTTTCATGGTGGGATGGTGGGATGGTGGGGGGCGGGGCGGGGCGGGTGGTACTAAGTCTGCCAGGGTAAGGTAACTTGCAGAGCTCACCAGGCAGTCTCTTGGCCTGCTGTAGGACGGGACCCCACCTGTCCCCCTGACCCCTCCCAGCAGCTCCCCTTCCTGCTCGGCACCCCTGAGGGTTAGGGGCTGGTTCCCCTCCCAGGGGCAGGAGCACAGGGGGATCCCATGGCCCCGACTTGCTGCCTTTCTCGCTGGCCTGTGAGAAGGCGCGGCTTTCAATGACCCCTCCAGCCCCTGGGCTGTAAGAGACAGGCCGGGTTCTCACGTCTGGAGGGTGAAGGCTCAGGACCACCTGCCCCTGGGATCTAGCCTGCATTGTCACTTATCTCGATTCAGACACACGCAGCACAGCCCGGGGCATGGCTGCGGGTCCCCCAGGGGGTGAAAAGGAGCGGCGGCCTGGGTGTGGACCAGGGCACAGGCCAGCGGGGATGCGGCGCAAGGGTCAGGCTCGGGTTCCAGTCCTTCTCCCGCGTGCTAAGAGCCGCCCTGTACGAAGGGCTCGAGTGTCAGCGCTGAGCTCACCTCTTCACACGCCCTGCCTCATTCAGTCCACTCGCCACCAGAGTCTGGCGTGAGATGAGGAAGCCGGCACCTCCAGGAACATCCTACTCCACCCGGGGCCCGGACGAGCATTTCTCAGCCTCCCTGCAGAGCCCCGGGATCAGGCCGCCAGGTGCCTGCCCAGCCCCAAGTCAAGGGAGAAGAAAAGACCGTCACTGAAGGTGAACCGCTGTCCAGGGGCTCCAACCCATGACAGAGGAATTCTCTCCTCCTCTTTCTAAAAATACACACGCATGCCACCAACGTCGCCTGCATCCTCCACCCGCTCTTACAGCTCCTTAGCTGCTTCCACATCTTCTTCCCTATTCTTCGAGGCCCCGGAGAAGGTGGGGATTCCACCCTATGTCTACACGTGCACAGGCATCACGTGGACGCACACACGCACACACACACTTCATCTCTCAGAACAGCAGAATGGGCACACTGGTGGGATCTTTAGAGACGCTCTAATGGGAGCCACACCAAAAAACTCTTCCTATCAAGAAGTATTTCTCCTGGACACTGAGTAAGTAGTAAGTAAGTAAAGTCGCTCAGTCGTGTCCGACTCTTTGCGACCCCATGGACTGTAGCCTACCAGGCTCCTCCCTCCATGGGATTCTCCAGGCAAGAGTACTGGAGTGGGTTGCCATTTCCTTCTCCAGGGGGTCTTCCCAACCCAGGGATCGAACCCGGGTCTCCCGCATTCCAGGCAGACGCTTTAACCTCTGAGCCACCATCTGCAAAAATAAAACTGGGAGTTTGCACTGGCCTGCCCTAAGGCTGTGTCTCTCCTACTCTATAATCTCAAGGCAGGACAATGGTTTCTGCGTCTTGCTAAAGTGTTCTAATCTGGGCTTCCCTAGTGGTCCAGTGGTTGAGAGTCCACCTGCCAGTGCAGGGGACGCGGGTTCAGTCCGTAGTCCAGGAAGATTCGGCACGCTCTGGAGCAGCTGACTCAGTGCGCCTCAAGCACTGAGCCTTTGCTCTGGAGCCTGAGAGCTGCAGCCACTGAAAGCCTTGTGCCCTGGAGCCTGTCCTCTGCAACGAGGAGCCTCACAGCGAGAAGCGCAAGTGCCACACAAAGGGTAGCTCCCAGTCGTCACAGCTAGAGAGAGCCCACGCACGCAGCCAAAATAAATAAGCTTTTAAAAAGCGGTGTAATCTGCTTTTCACATCCATCATCTGACGCTACAGGACTAGCCCGGCCCAGGAGGCTTCGCAAGTTGAAGGTGGGTCCGGGGGGAGGGGAAGCCCACGCCAGGTACCACCCTGCCCCTCGCTGCCTCTGGATTCAGGATCGGCTTTACTTTTTCCAATTTTATTGAGATGTAAGTCACAAATAAAATTGTATATTTATTGTATGCAGCATAATGACATATGTGTACATCGTGACATGATCACCCCAGTTAAGATGCCTGACACATCTATCAGGTCACACAGTCCCCATTGTTTGTGTGTCTGGGGGTGAGGAGGCTTCAACTCTACTCTCCTCGGTTCAGTTCAGCTCAGTCACTCAGCCGTGTCCGACTCTTGCAACCCCACAGGCTGCAGCACGTCTGGCCTCCCTGTCCATCACCAACTCCCAGAGTTTACTCAGACTCATATCCATTGAGTTGGTGATGCCATCCAACTATCTCATCCTCTGTCGTCCCCTTCTCCTCCTACCTTCAGTCTTTCTCAGGATCAGGGTCTTTTCCAATGAGTCAGTTCTTCTCATCAGGTGGTCAAAGTACTGGAGTTTCAGCTTCAGCATCAGTCCTTCCAATGGGCTGATCTAGTCCTTCTAAAGGACTGATCTCCTTTTGGATCTCCTTGCAGTCCAAGGGACTCTCAAGAGTCTTCTCCAACACCACAGTTCAAAAGCATCAATTATTTGGCGCTTAGCTTTCTTCATGGTCCAGGTCTCACATCCATACATGACGACTGGAAAAACCACAGCCCAAGAATACTGGAGTGGGTAGCCTATCCTTTCTCCAGGGTATCTTCTCAATTCAGGAATCAAACTGGGGTCTCCTGCATTGCAGGCAGATTCTTTACCAGCTGAACTCCCAGGGAAGCCCATAGCTTTGACTAGACAGATCTTTGTTGGCAAAGTAACGTCTTTGCTTTTAAATATGCTATCTAGGTTGGTTATAACTTTTCTTCCAAGGAGCAAGCATCTTTTAATTTCATGGCTGCAATCACCATCTGCAGTGATTTTGGAGCCAAGAAAATAAAGTCTGACACTGTTTCCCCATTGTTTCCCCATCTATTTGCCATGAAGTGATGGGACCGGATGCTGTGATCTTCGTTTTTAGAGTTGAGTTTTAAGCCAACTTTTTCACTCTCCTCTCTCACTTTCATCAGGAGGTTCTTCAGTTCTTCACTTTCTGCCATAAGGGTGGTGTCATCTGCATATCTGAGGTTACTGATATTTCTCCTGGCAATCTTGATTCCAGGTTATGCTTTATCCAGCCCAGCATTTCACATGATGTACTCTTCATGTAAGTTAAATAAGCGGGGTGACAATATACAGCCTTGATGTACTCATTTCCCAGTTTGGCTCCAGTCTGTTCCCTATCCGGTTCTAACTGTTGCTTCTTGACCTGCATACAGATTTCTGCATACAGGAGACAGGTGAGGTGGTCTGGTATTCCCACCTCTTTAAGAATTTTCCACAGCTTGCTGTGATCCACACAGGCAAAGGCTTTGGTGTCTCTATGCAACAGAAGCAGCAAATCTCAAATGTCCAACAGTGCTGTTAACTACAGTCACCATGCTGTCCATCAGACCCCAGAACTCACTCGTTTCGTAGCTACAGTTTGTACAGGTTGAGCAACATCTCCCCATTTTCACCCCCTAGCTCCTGTCAATCTTCATGCTACTATTTCTACAACCTTGACATTTGCATTAATAAATTTATTTTTAACTGGAGGATGATTGCTTCTCAATATTGTGTTGGTTTCTGCCATACACCAGCATGAATCAGCCATAGGTACACACATGTCCCCTCCCTCTAACCCTCCCTCCCACCCCCACCCATCCCAGCCCTCTAGGTTGTCAGAGAGCACCGGGGTTGAGCTCCCGGCGTCATACAGCAAATCCCCACTGGCCGTCTGTTTCACAAGCAGTAAGGTACGTGTCTCAGTGCTGCCCTCTCAACCGTTCCAGCCTCTCCTTCCTCCACTGTCTCCACAGTCTGTGTCTCCTTTGTTGCCTGCAAATAGGTTTCCAGAAGCCATATATATGCATTAATATACAGTATTGGTTTTTCTCTGACTCACTTCACTCTGTGTAATAGGCTCTAGGCTCTTCCACCTCATTAAAACTGACTCGTATGTGTTCCTTTCTCACGGCTGAGTGACATTCCATCGTATGTACGCACGACAACTTCTTCATCCACTCGCCTGTCAGATGGTTCCCATGTCCCATCTACCGTAAATAATGCTGCAGTGAACATCGGGGTACATGTGTCTTTTTCAGTTGCAATTTCCTTAGGGGATATGCCCGGTAGTGGGGCAGTTGGGTCTACAGCCTCAACCTTTTTCAGTTCAGTTCAGTCACTCAGTCGGGTCTGACTCTTTGCGACCCCATGGGCTATAGCATCCCAGGCTTCCCTGTCCATCACCAACTCTTGGAACCTGCTCAAACTCATGTCCATCGAGTCGGTGACGACAACTTTTTTAGAAAGTCTATATAATTATTTATTTGGTGGCAGGTGGGGTCTCTGTGACGGCGCACCAATTCTCCAGTTGTGGCGAGTGGGCTCACGGGCTCAGGAGTCGCAGCTCGGGGGCTTTTACTTTCCCGGAGGCAAGTGGGATCCTAGTTCCCCAAGCAGGGATTGACCTGGTGTTCCCTGCATTTCAAGGCAGATTCTTAGCCACTGGACCAGCAGGGAAGTCCTTAAACTCCAACTTTTTTTAAGATTCCACATGTAAGTGAGATGCTACAGTATTTGCCTGGCTTACTTCACTGAGCACAACGACCTCCAGGTTGTAGACTGTGTCAGAACCTCTTCCTTTTGCGTGCTGAATAGCATCCAATTGTGCGCACACACCACTTGTTTCCATTCATCCTTGGATGGGCGTTGGGGTTGTTGCCACCTGTGGGCTGTTGTGAATGCTGCTGCTGTGGACTTTGCTATGCAATTGTCTAAAATTCTGCTTACAAATCTTTTGGGTGTATAGCCAGAAGTGGAATTTCTGGATCCTGTGATACTTGTATGTTTCATATTTTCAAGCATGCCATACTTTGGTATTTGGTTTTCATGCGAAGATTGTATAATTTCAGAAACCCTGTAAGCCCCCAGTTGTGTGTGCCATACTGTTCCTTGAGTTCCTTAGAAACTGGTCTCAGATCCTAGAGGGACCTGATGCCAAGCAGGGAAAGGCCCTGGAGGGTACCATGCCCCTCACCTCACTGCGCGGCCTGGAGGGGAGGTGTGACTTGCCAACAGGTATGGCCTCTCAGGAAGACAGCCTGGGCGGAGCCTGGACCCAGACGGTACAGCTGAGGAAGGGTTCTGAAGCCTCCATCATCACCAGGGCCGTGGAGCCCCGCGGAAGGCCACGCTTTGCATTGAGCCTGCCTCGCCCAGCCCGGCTGCAAGGCTAAGGTCTCGCCCCTTGCACAAGTCAACTTCCCAAGGCCTGGGTGCTCTGCCTCATCAGGCACACACCCAGGGCCACCCAAAACGCCTGGTACCAGCCAGCCCGTCCACCCGAGGAGCCAGCCCAGCTCGAACCTGTTTCCTTGTTTTCCTTCTGGGCGTCTCCTGCCTTGCCGGCGGGTCTGTGTTATTCTTGTCGGTGGCCCATCCTCCTGCCGAGTTGGGACCAGGCACACGGGGGCTGGCGGATGGTTTGCTGTTCTTTACCACCCATCTTGGGGCTGGCTGAGCTGGCTTCTGGCAAAACTTAGGAGAAGTGAAGCCTGCCTTTCCCACCTGGTGACCTCTCCTCCGCACTCACCTACCCTCTCCAGATTCCCAAGCCCCGGGCTCGCCCTCACGACCCCAGTAGCTTCACTGCAGCACTCTTCTCCAAACTCTGCCCCTCACTGCCCGCCCGCTGCAGGAGAGGAAAGCAGGCCCACACGTTTTCCTCCAGGAACAGGAATGAAACTGCTCACACCGTGTCAAATGGGCTTCTCTGTACAAAAATCGACTTCTCGCCTGTCATTGCCAATGATCCCAACCGCAGTCCTGTAGAATTACTTGGGGAAAAGATGGAAGTCTTCGCTTCTTTGATGAGAACACTGATCCTCGGAAAGGTGAGTGACCTTCCCAAGGGCACACAAAGTGCAAGTCCAGACCTCAGAGCACATTCTCGCTTTACCTGGGGGCTCTGCAAGGGGTCCTATGCAAAGTTTAAAGTTCACGGCCAGAAAAGGGACACTGAGAAATCTGGGGTGCAGTGCCTTCAAAACACTGCTCCTCCAAAGCAGCCACACCAGAAGCTTCTCTGCTCCATCTGTTTGGGGACCAGTCTCCAGCAGTTCATAAAGGCACCTCACAATCAGAAGGGAGAGAGCAGATAGCGCTACCCTGTTCTGTCTGCCGCTGCAGAAGCATGTGGTCCTGTGTCCCTGCAGGGTGGCAGACCCTCCTGCCTGCGGCCCCCACTTGGAGCCCTTCCACCCCAGGGGGAGGCACGGCCCAACTTCACTCCAGATGGTGGGAAGCCTGGCGAGTGGCACGAGGCTCCAGCTTCCGCTGAGCCGGGAAAATGAATGACCCTAATGTGAGTCTCTTTAGCCACTTGACTCTCTGCCCCTTCCTTCATTCTTGACGTCCGGCCAAGATACCCTCCTGACTCTCCAACCATCCTTCTGTAACAGCCTAGGAAGTCAGCTGTCTCCCACTCACCAGAGCGCATGCAAGTTTATGCCTGATGAGTGGAAATGAGTGCTGATTTCATTCCCTTTTCAGGGAAAATGTGCAGGAATGAGGAGCCAGTTAGACCTGCTGAAAACCCTTGCAGGCTGGTCATTTCTGAGTCATACGTACCTGACGCAGAATTGCCTGGTTGGGGTTTAATTGCACAGTTTGGCCTGCTGCCTCTACGGTTGGCTCCGTTTGATGATGGAGGCCATGAAAATAATGATCAGTAGCCACTGCAGATCAGACCCAGGGGCAGCAACACGAAGAGGAAAGCAAGCGGCCACGGTAATCACCAAAATGGCCAGCTTGATGCTGTGTGGGAAACGCAACCTGTAGAAAATCCAGGAGATCGATTCGCTTGAAACACAAAATTGTTCATATTTGACTGCTTGACACTTTAAAAATGGAGGGTTTGCATCATTCAACCTCATAGCTCCGTCTCCTTGATCGTCACGTCATCACTCACTGGACTTCTCAGGACTGCTCGGCTGGGAGTCAGGAGAAGAACTAGTCTGTCTCTTACCGTGGTCCTGACATGTTCTTCTTCTCAAGTACAGTTTAAAGGAAAAAAAACTTTGGACTAGGAGTCGGGAGACCTATATTTCAGCCCCCGTTGACTTCGATATGGCCATGAACAAGCCTTTCTCCTCTAAGCCTCGTTCTTGCCAACTGAAGCTATCCCATAAACATCCTCATGACACCCAAATGAACTGATGGATGGGAACACGGTTTTTTTAATGCAAAAATTACGCCATAGATCATTTATAAAGGCTGCACATACTAATCCTATTGATATGTGTGTGTGCACTCCCTCCAGAGAGAATACATTTCGAAGGCAATCGTAGCCGATCACCCTGTTGCTCCAGTGTCATTTCTGATCGCAAACAATGCCAAAATGGTAACAACTTGCCATTGTATTTTCCATTAGTCATCAGAGTATAAGGATTTGATAAATAATGAGAAAACCCACGGACTCTCGGGGAGGGGGGATATCTGAGTTATTGACAGCAGCAAATTACGTTTCTTTGAAAAGGATGGTGTCACAGTTCTTAGGGATTATTTGCTTGACATGAGGAGACCCCGAGCGGCTTCTGGAGGCCCCGCCTGCAAGATGAGCGGCCCAGCGTCCCCTCCTGTCCCCTGGTTCCAGTGTTTGACGACACAGCTGGGCAGCTCCTTGGGATGGCCTGGGCCAGTGTTGGGGGGCAGGAGAGGAGGTTCAGGGTGTTGGCTCCGCGTCCTCCGCTCCTGCCCCCGATTCTTCGTCTCTGCAGCTGCCTCCGGTCCTCCCGCTGCGGAGACAGCCCAGGCAGATGGCCCCTCGGAGCGGCTGCCAGCCCCACTCCACTGGCAGCTGCTGCACAGCCCCAGGGGAGCGGCGTGACCACGGGCACCCACCCGTGAGCAGACACATGTGCGGCGCGTCCTGCCCCTGGCGCCAGGCCTGCGGGCGCAGCTCCCTGCCATCCGGAGGCCTCCAGCTGGCTCAGCGTAACACGGCCCCCTCCCTTCACCAGGGAGACGTGGGCCTGCGAGCATCCAGCTCTTAGATGTCCGTCTCTGCGGTGAGCAATGCAGTGTTGCGCAGATACATACGTGTCTTTAAAACATCCGTATTAGAGAATATGTTTTAAAATTCTCTTGAGGACCTTTCCAAAGCTTAAGCAGATTAACCCTCAGATGTTAAGAGGAAATGTTATTTTAAAGATGGAATAAAAGGATACCAAATCTTTGAGGACATCACGCTCGGTGGAATAAACCGGTCACTAAGAGAGAAGCAAGCAGTGACTCCGCCTCCGTGAGGCTCCTACGGTTGGAGACGGAAGGTAGACAGTGTCTGCCCGGGGCTGGGGAAGGCGGGTGGGGCCTTTCGTCTTACAAGAGATAAGAGTTCTGGAAACTGGTTACACAACAATGTAAATACGCCTGACTCTACTGCACTGCACACTTAGAAATAGTTAATGTGGCCAATTTCAGGCACATGATTCAATTTCTAAAAAACTTTTTACAGAATCCTAATGCTAAAGCTGAAACTCCAGTACTTTGGCCACCTCATGAGAAGAGTTGACTCATTGGAAAAGACTCTGATGTTGGGAGGGATTGGGGGCAGGAGGAGAAGGGGACAACAGAGGATGAGATGGCTGGATGGCATCACTGACTTGATGGACGTGAGTCTGAGTGAACTCCGGGAGTTGGTGTTGGACAGGGAGGCCTGGCGTGCTGCGATTCATGGGGTTGCAAAGAGTCGGACACAATTGAGCGACTGAACTGAACTGAACTGAAATGTGAAGCAATGACGTTCTCGGAGTTACATATCCCAGAATGGCTAGAATCCACAAGATGTAAAAAATAAATAAAAACAAAACCTTCAAATAGAAATGTCCATTATCATCCACAATAAGAAGTTCCATTGTTACCCCCTGGAAATTTTTTCTAGGAAATCTGCCATTTCAAATTGCACTAATAAAAACTGTTATAAATACACAAAGTCAAAAAGTAGGTGGATGTGGGACTTCCCGGGTGGTCCAGTGGAATTAAGCATTCGCCTTGCAGTGCAGGGATGCGGGTTCCATCCCTGGCTGGGGAACTAAGATCTCACGTGCTGTACCGAGCCCACGCCACAACAAAAGATCCGTCACAATGCATTGAAGGTCCTGCACGCCACGAGTAAGACCCGACGCAGCCAAACAAATATTGAAAAAAAAAAAAAAAAAAAAAACAGTAAGTAGATGCCGTGGTCTGAATGCTCGTTGCGTGTGGAAATCCTAACCCTCAGAGATGACGGCGTTGGCAGGCAGAGACTCTGGGAAGTGATGAGGTCATGGGAGTGAAGGCCTGGTGGTGGGATTAGCGTCCTTATTAAAGAGACCTCCCCAGGGCCCACAGCCGCTCCACCACGTGAGGACACTGACCCCACAGGGCCCCCCCAGGCTCAGAATTCCCACCTGCAGAGCTGTGGGAAGTGTCTGTCCCTCACAAGCTCTCAGTAGCAGCCCAGACAGCCTAAGAAGGCATCTCCTTCCATCAGCAGACACCTGGAGGGGGAAGCACCAGACTCTTCTCCACGGCTGCTTCTCCTCCCCTCCTGGGGCACAGATTAAGAGATGGGCTCCAGGAGTCTGACTCTCGATCATTGTTCAACTTGTACCAGGAAGCAGCTCCTCAGTCACAGGCCAGATTAAAGGGGGGCCTCGCTTCTCATCTAGCTCTGCTTCCCTCGGGATCAAAATTACAGCTCTTCTCAATGCTGGGTCCAGTCCTTTCATCTCGGTCTTGACCAAAATGGAAACCAGGATCACGAGAATTCCTCAGGGCCAGTGTTGAAAGGAATTTCCCCTGCTCTTCTTGCCAGAGTCTCGAGGGGGGCACCCTTCCCCGGGTGAGTAATCGCAATTCCACGTGACGGAACAAACAGCATCTCCTCTTCAAAAGGGAAGGACATACAAGGAAATCAGCCAAAGGAAGTGGAGATGAAAGCCCGTCTGGACGCAGCATCCGGATGAGATGTTGCCTCTCCGACATGCAGCGCTCTCTCAGAAGTGACTCCAAAGCCGCGAGTCCCCTCGGAAGTTAGGAGGACTTCTCTGAATCCACGCTCCAGGAAACAAACTAAACAAAACCCCAGGAAAGGCTCAGACTCCACCCAGACGAGTGCCAGGCCTTTGCTGTAAACTCCTCACCGAGCTCAGCCCTGTCCAGGGCCCAGCTGCCGCCCCTGGTGACCTGTGTTTCCAGACGCCTCTGCCCGGCAGTGAGAGCACGTGGGGCTGCCTAACCGGGCCAGGAGGCCGCTCTGTGTCCACGAGTCTTCCCGGAGGAGCAGACACGTCTCTGCCCGCTTCTGCTCCTCTCCACCCCCGCAGTCCTTCGGGACCTCCGCCGCCCTCACTCTGGCCCATGACCAGCTCTGTGCCCGACCACACGCCATCTCTGGAACCCGGCAATCAGGCTTCCATATTTCCAGACTCAATCCTCCCCCTGCCTTTTCTGAAGCCCCTGCCTTGCTATGATGGACTTGGTCCCGATTCTATGGACTAACTGAAAATACGGCTCATGGCTTTATGTCACACAGAGACAAGAAAAATGAAGACAGAGGAAAGAGGAGAGAAAGAGGCCCCGCGACCAAGTGTTTCCCCAAATCCACAGCTCCTGTTGGAAGCTACTATGTGCAAACAGAGAAGGAGCAACCAAGACTTAGTTCCAACGAGCCACACCCCTCATCCCGCCCCTGCAGTGAGCATCACCCAGAGCTCCCAGCCACACTGCGCTCTTGTCCCGTGATCACCGGTTAACCGTCGGGCTCTGCAGTCCTCCCGATCAACCACCTCCTGGTGAGCCCGGCATTTCCGCAGAAAGTGACACGGAGGAGCCGTTCATCCAACACTTGTCAGCACGGCTGCCACGGGCAGACTGCGGGCCCAGGACATGTCAGTGCTGAGCCGCTTCCATCAGAGCAGGGCCTCGGGGTCCCGCATCCTAGACCATGAGTCCAGGCCACCGGCAGATTTTGCAGCCACCGTTTTCTAGTGAACAGACCGAGTGCCTGCCTGCCATCCTCTTTCTCTCTGATCTCACCCCACACTCGCTCCGTCCTGCCCGCGTTCACTGTGTTAACTCAAGAGGATGGTTTATAAAGTGGGATTCTTCTCCAAACACAGAGCAGACTCTGGGCCTGTTGCTTCGATGAATGTCATTCATGAAACACTCCTTGGGCCACACTGTCTGATGAGAGGAGACCATTAGCTGCTAAACGGGGCTGTTCAGACTCACAGGGGAGGCTCGCGATGTAATCAGTCCCTGATAAACGACCACGCTGCTCGACACCCTCTGCAAGAGGAAGCCACCCGCATAGAGTCAGGGATGGTGAGAGGCAGGGGGCTGAGGCCCTTTCCCCTGTTTCCCCTGTTCCCCTGTGAACACTCACTTTCAGAAGTTTTCTGTTCATCCAGGTTGGGCTTTTGGAGGCAGTGCGTTGTTCATCCGCTTTAGCGATCTCTTGCACAGGACCGGGCGTTTTCACAGCCCCGCTCTGGGGGTGCAATGGAAGGCGGGGGTGGGGGTTGTGGCTTAGATGCTGCCATGGGCTAAAGCGCATCTCCTTTCTTTCAGAAGGAGCTGCCAGAGGAAGGAGGACTCAGAAAAGGAACTGTGACCTCGTAGTGACGGCATCTTAGAATCATCGCTCTAGAGAACACGGAGGGAGCACATAACTTCTCACGGATTGCACCCCACGCAAATGAGTACTCGGATCACCTGTTCAGTGACCCTGAGACCTCCCACGGTGGAGCGCAGGAGTGAGTCGGCAGCGCGGTGAACACGGACTCACCATCTGAGTTCAAGTCCTCCAGGCACTTTCTGCAGACTCACCACCTAAGCCAGGCAACCAGCTGGAAAACACTGCGGCACCACAAACGTGCATTCCGAAGCTCCGTCCTCTGCGGCTCAGCACAGGGCATCCAGCTGAGTCAGAAAGACGCAGGAAGGCTCGGGGCTGTGGAGCCCTGTCTTCCCAGAACGGAGCCTCTGCCCAGCAGACAGCAGAGCAGCCAGTGCTCCCCCCACAGCCACGAGCTGGCCCCCTGCTGGGAATCTCGGCCTGACCTGAAGCTTATCTCCCTCTCCTCCCCCGTCACCCAAACCGTGGCCCAATGCCTCTCTCATTCTTCCTGTGGCTGCCCTAGAATGCTGATGTTTGAATCCAAGCAGAGCAAGGTACCTGCCAAGAATCAGCTTCGGGGGCAAGGGATGGATGCCTAGCAACGCTTAGTCCTGGGCCCAGTCTCGAGGGCGGGCTCTGGGTTGTGGTCACATCCCCTGGCTTCAGGGAGTGGCACTGTGGGGACACCAAGCCTCGTGCGTGTTTTGTTAAAATTCCGGTTCCATGGTGTTTCCCCCACGGTTGCTGTTCACTCACTCAGGTATGTCCGACTCTTTGCGACCCCATGGACTATAGCACATCAGGCTTCCCGGTCCTGCTTGGTCTCCCACAGTTTGCTCAAACTCACGTCCATCGAGTCGATGATGCCATCCAACCTTCTCATCCTCTGTCGTCCCCTTCTCCTCCTGCCTTCAATCTTTCCCAGCATCAAGGTCTTTTCCAAAGAGTCAGCTCTTAGCATCAGGTGGCCAAAGTATTGGAGCTTCAGCTTCAGCATCAGTCCTTCCAATGAATCTTCAGGGCTAATTTCCTTTAGGATGGACTGGTTTGATCTCCTTGCTGTCCAAGGGACTCTCATTAGTACTCTACAGCACCACAGTTTGAAGGCATCACTATCCCCTTATCCTAGAATGTTCTGAAAATGGAGTCCTTGACTGATTAGCTTAGGGCCATGGGGTCACAAAGAGTCAGACACAACCGTGTGACTGAACTGAACTGAAAGACAGTCTTCAGGGAAGACGTTCTGTGTCCAGAAAGCATTAAATCATGCCAAAATCTAGTAATGCCGGGCTGGATGAAGCACAAGCTGGAATCAAGATTGCCAGGAGAAATATCAATAACCTCAGATATGCAGATGACACCACCCTTATGGCAGAAAGCAAAAAAGAACTAAAGAGCCTCTTGATAAAAGTGAAAGAGGAGAGTGAAAAAGTTGGCTTAAAGCTCAACATTCAGAAAACTAAGATCATGGCATCTGGTCCCATCACTTCATGGGAAATAGATGGGTAAATAATGGAAACCGTGACATAGTTTATTTCGGGGGGCTCCAAAATCATTGTAGATGGTGACTACAGATGTGAAATTAAAAGACACTTGCTCCTTGGAAGAAAAGCTATGACCAACTTAGACAGCATATTCAAAAGCAGAGACATTACTTTGCCAACAAAGGTCCATCTAGTCAAGGCTATGGTTTTTCCAGTGGTCAGGTATGGATGTGAGAGTTGGACCATAAAGAAAACTGAGCACTGAAGAATTGATGCTTTTAATTGTGGTGTTGGAGAAGACTCCTGAGAGTCCCTTGGACTGCAAGGAGGTCCAACCAGTCCATCCTAAAGGAAATCAGTCCTGAATATTCATTGGAAGGACTGATGCTGAAGGTGAAACTCCAATACTTTGGCCACCTGATGCAAAGAGCTGACTCACTTGAAAAGACCTTGATGTTGGGAAAGATTGAGGGCAGGAGGAGAAGGGGATGACAGAGGATGAGGTGGTTGAATGGCATCACCGACTCAACAGACATGAGTTTGAGTAAACTCTGAGTGATAGTGGAGGACAGGTAATCTGGCATGCTGCAGGGGGTTGCAAAGTGTCGGACATGACTGAGCGACTGAACTGAACTGAATTGAATTCTGCCATAACAAAGCACCACAGACCAAATGGCTTAAACATGAGAAACTTTACTGTCTCACAGTTTGGGAGGCTAGAAGTCCAGGATCAAGGTGTTTGTACGGTCGGTTTCTCCCAAGGGCTACAAGGGAAAACCTATTCCCTGCTCCCTCCTGGGCCCTGACGGTTTGCTGGCGGTCTTGGCATTACTCGGTTTGTAGGTGCATCTCTGTGATCACTCTTCTTCTTCACATGACGTTCCCTGTGCATGTCCGTGTCCAAATCTTTCCCTTTTATAAGAACACCAGTCATATTGGATTAGGGCCCACCCCACTCCAGTATGAACTCATCTTAACTAATTACTTCTGCAATCACTCTGTTTCTGAATAAGGTAGCATTCTGAAGTCCTTTGAGTTAGGTCTTCAACACGTGAGTTTGGAGGAGACACAATTAACAGCCCACCCTCTGCATAATTAATGCACATCCTCCTCACATGCAAAATATATTCACTTCATCCCCACATTTTCAGAAGTCTTAAATCATTACAGCATCAACTTGAAGTCCAAAATCTCATCTAAATACCATCTAAATCAGATATGGGTGAGCCAGTGGGATGTGAGTCACCCTGGGGCAAAACTCCCTTTATCTGTGAACCCATGAAACAGACAAGGCATCTACTTGCAGAATACAACTGTGAGGTAGGCCTAGGATAGACATTCTCATTCTGAAAAGGAAAAACAGACAGAAAAAAGAATCATGGGTCCCAAGAAAGTCTGAAACCTAGCAGAGTAAATTCCATTAAATTTTACAGCTTGAGAATAATCCCCTTCGGCTTGATGCTCTGTGGTTGATCCCAATACTGAGCAAGGCCGTTTCCCTTAACAACACTCTGTGTTAAACCTATCAGGAAAATCTCCGGTTTTCCAAGCATTCACAGGTCTTTTGTTGGGCAGCTGAGGAATCTCAACATATAACCAATGCTTTTGACACTTCCAGAGAATTCTTTCTTTCACCTCCAGAATCAGAGTGGGAACACTGGCCTTCTGAAGAAGCAGGTTACTATTTTTTTTTTAATTAACTTTATTCTTTGAAACCACTGGATCGCCGGGGAAGCCCCATTTACTATTTTATATGGTGTGAAGTAGATCTGTGCTCTGCTTCTCTTAAGCTCACATTCAAAGATGTCAGGGCCTCTCTGAGATGAAATGGATACATTTCCACGGACGTAACATCCCGCTCTACACTGATCACCGAGCCCGATGACTGTGGTTCAGAAACAGCTGAATGTACTGACCGTATGCTGCCAAGTGGAAGAGGAAACCGCTCATCCCCTGCTGGTCTAGCCTGCAGTTCCCAAAGCGTGTCCCACGAAACAGCTGCCGCAGAATCTCCTGAGCCACACACGAACTAGTGAAAAGTGTTCATCACTCGGTCGTGTCTGACTCTTTGCAACTCCACAGACTGTAGCCTACCAGGCTCCTCTGTCCACAGAATTTCCCAGG
The DNA here is from genome assembly GCF_023091745.1 of Budorcas taxicolor. NCBI lineage: Eukaryota > Metazoa > Chordata > Mammalia > Artiodactyla > Bovidae > Budorcas > Budorcas taxicolor. Next base: position 10,902,714 of record NC_068920.1, read on the forward strand.
CAAGAACACTAGAATTGGCTGCCATTTCCTTCTCCAGGGGATGTTCCCAACCCAGGGATCAAATACAGGTCTTCTGTGTTGCCAGGCAGATTCTTTACCGTCTGAGCTACCAGGGAAGCCCAACTGCATATGGAAAATGCATATTCCCAGGCCCTCCCCCAGGTCAACTGGAGCAGAATCTCTAGAGTCAGTGCCCATTTTAAACCAGTTCCCAAACAACTAGAGAGCTCATGCTAAGTCGCTTTCAGTCATGTCTGACTCTTTGCAACCCCATGGACTATAACCCACCAGGCTCCTCTGTCCTTGGGATTCTCCAGGCAAAAACAGTGGAGTGGGCTGCCGTTTCCATCTCCAGGGGATCTTCCCGACCCAGCGATCAAACCCCGGTCTCTCCTGTCTCCTACATTGGCAGGTGAGTTCTTTACCACTATTGCCACCTGGCATGCCCTAAATACCTAAATAAAAATAAACTAGCTCCCATTGACTGGTGATCCTTATGGGTAAATCAGCTTGAGAACCACGGGTCTTTTAACAGTCCAGCCTTTAGTATCAAACCAGCTGAGGCCTCTGAACCAGCTCTGCCTGTAAGTAACTATATACCCTTGAGAAAATTATGTAACATTTGCAAGCTTCAAGTTTCTTTCAGCTGAAAAACAGGAATAATAATATGTGGCCCAGAATTCTCAAGACAGTTAAATGAGATAATGCATGTGAATGATAAAGAAATACATTGTCAAGAGCATCTGAGAGTCTTCAGACCATGGTTTTATAGACTGTTTCACAGGGCTGTTTTCAGAAAGGGAGATGAGGCACGTGCAGCATTTCAGGGCTGCAGGGATGGAGTTTTGCAGAACCTATCCCAGGGGACTGTTCCGAGAAGTAAGTGAGGCACGGCCGGCAGAGCTCTGACGCAGCACCTGGCACACTCTTAGCTGACACTGGCTCGGTCGTGTCCAACTCTTTGCGACCCCATGGACTGTAGCCCGCCAGGCTCCTCTCTCCACGGGATTCTCCGGCAGGAATACTGGAGGGGGTTGCCATTTCCTTCTCTGGGGAAAGTTAGCTGTCGGTGCTCCAGCCGCCAGCACCGTGAGGCCAGGACACCAGCGAGGGCCCTGCGGGGGCGGAGGCAGCTTGGCCACGCATGGGGAGGGCCAGACCAGGCGACTGCAGGCCAGGCATGGCGAGTGCAACAGGGCCCGACCCGGAGGAGGCTGGGAGATCATCGTGAGAGTGTTCGGAATCCACTGGCGTTTTTGAGCATAGGAATGATGAGATTAATCTGGCAGAAGGAGATATGAGGAAAAACTCTGAGGTAGAAGAGGTAGGCTAGGAGACCGGTGTATAAGCCAGAGAAGTTTGGAGCTAAGCAGTCAGTCCAGGCACAGCTGGACACCCGTGTATGAACTCAGAAAAAGATTGCCCCCTCCAGGTGACGTCCCCTGGAGGTGTGCAGGCCATGCCAAGCACAGGGCCTGGAAAGGACAGCAAAGCTGAGCCTCTGCCCAGCTGCCCTGCTGGCCAGGGCCCTACTGCAGCGATGAACAAACATGACCACACAGTGCGGCCTCAGTGCTAGAAAGACCAGAGCGAAGGAGCAAGCAAGTATTATCATGCTGATCCATAAGCCCTTCACTCTTACACTCCCGGAGCTACCAGAACTGCCTCAGGGACCTCCCTGGGGGTCCAGTGGCTAAGAACTCTATGCTCCCAAGGCAGGCAGTCCTGGTTCAATCCCCAATTGGGGAACCACATGCTGCAACTAAGCGTTCAAATGCCGCAGCTAAAGATCCTGCTCCTGCAATGGAGACCCCGAGCAGCCAAATAGATAAATATTTTAAAACATGTCTTAAATTCTCATCTTCAGCTCTGGCATACTGACATACAAACTCTGACATTTTAAATGACTGGACATTGTCCTCCAGAGGAATATGCATGAACTAGCTCCTTCCTAAGGAGCTTGACACACTGTAAGGGCACTCCCCTAGCATAAGATGAAGTTAGCCAATCAACAAGCACTGTATTTCCCCAGTTATAAGTAACCGCCTTTCACATCCCGCACAAGGACATAGAATACACGTGAAGCTCCTGCCGTGGCTCTAATGTGCCGGATGCTACAAATTCATTGCGGGTGGGAGGCAAGAGCCTCTGCCTTCAGGCTTGCGGGGAAGACAGTGAGCAAAACCATCAGTAACCACAGAAGTGCAGGAGCCAGGCAGACACCTGGTGGGAGAGTCGCTGTGCCGTGGGCTGTATGGCCGCCAAAGCCAAAGGTCTTTACTCCCTGTCCCCTGTGAGAAAATGTGCCCACCCCTGATTTAGAGGGTACCTTTTCTTGGAGAAAGTTGGTAATTAATTAGCCATCTGTCTTCCATGTGCTTTAGGTAGACAGCAAACTTTACCAAAAGGACATAATTTGGAGGGTTGACTTTTTTCCCTCCCTGTAACAAGGTCATTGTTACATGCAGATATACAACGGATCCATCGGATACTACTTAATACAAGTTTTCCCATTTCTAAGAAAATTATTTGCAAATATTCACATGCAAATACATAAATGATTCCACTTGGAATACATTTAAGATTTCTAATCATGGCTTCCATGTCTCAGCAAGACTCACTCTTCTCTTATTAGTTTATCCATTGATTACAGGATTCAGCCTTTCTGATTTCTTGACTCTCAGACTCCTGCGTGCTTTCTGACTTCTGAATCCGCTATTCCCTTTCCCTGGACTGCTTCCTCATCAAGTCCTTTAATGACCGACTCCCTTTTATCATGCAAAATTCAACTCAAGGGTCATCTCCTTAGAGAAACCTTCACTGATCATGGTAGGTAGAGAGGCTGACTTTTTAAAAAATGAATATGTGAAAGCAAAGTTTAGTATATGCATACAATGGAACATTCAGTTCAGTTCAGCCGCTCAGTCGTGTCCGACTCTTTGTGACCCCATGAATTGCACCACGCCAGGCCTTACTGTCCATCACCATCTCCCAGAGTTCACCCAAACTCATGTCCATTGAGTCGGTGATGCCATCCAGCCATCTCATCCTCTGTCATCCCCTTCTCCTCCTGCCCCCAATCCCTCCCAGCATCAGAGTCTTTTCCAATGAGTCAGCTCTTCGCATGAGGTGGCCAAAGTATTGGAGTTTCAGCTTTAGCATCAGTCCTTCCAAAGAACACCCAAGACTGATCTCCGTTAGAATGGACTGGTTGGACCTCCTTGCAGTCCAAGGGACTCTCAGGAGTCTTTTCCAACACCACAGTTCAAAAGCATCAATTCTTCGGTGCTCAGCTTTCTTCACAGTCCAACTCTCACATCCATACATGGCCACTGGAAAAACCATAGCCTTGACTAGATAAACCTTTGTTGGCAAAGTAATGTCTCTGCTTTTGAATATGCTACCTAGGTTGGTCATAACTTTCCTTCCATGGAGTAAGCGTCTTTTAATTTCATGGCTGCAGTTATTCAGCCTTAAAAAGGAAGGGAGTCTTGGGGAAATGGAGCAGGACCCTGTGGTCCTTGCCCCCTCAGTGTCCTCTGCTTGCCTTTTGCTGTTGAAAACTTTCAAGAGTAAGTTTAATCGGAGAAATGAGAAGGGCAGAAACAAAGGAAAACACTCAAAGGAGACCAAATAATAAAGTAGTCATTGAGCACAGTCAAGGACCTTCAGTTCCTCCGCCAGGACTGCAGATAATACTCTGAGCCAAAACCTATGGGCTGCCATGTAGGTGCCACACCAGGTGGAAGAAGAGATGGCCAGACCGTGCCCAAGATGTGAGCTGCCCTGTTCCTGAGAACCAGCCTCGAAGAAATGGAACAAATGGACCCTGGAACTGAAGACTAACTGTCCCTAAAGCAAGATGATGCTGGTCAGACCACTGATGATCAGTCTGAAGACGACTGTCAGAGCTGGCTGTGCTGTGAGCTCTTGCCCACTGGTTGCCAGTGGAGAGAGTTGGCCTTTGGACAGATGTCCACCCCACCACCCCCCGCCAGTTGCCCAAATCTGAAATAAAGTAAACTTCCCTTTCCACCAGCCTGGCCTGTTTTTTGGCTGTTGAGCAGTGAGCAGCCAGTACCCACGCCTTTCAGTAACATGGGCACGTGCTACAGCACAGATGAACTTTGAGGACTTTAAGCTGAGTGCAGTCAGTCACAGAACGAGAAATATCTGATTCCACTAATTTGACGAACCCAAAGTGTTCAATTCATAGAGACAGAAAGCGAAATGGTGGTTTCCAGGAGCTCGGGGAGGGGAACTTTGGGAGTTGTTGTTTAAGAGGGATAGTTTCAGTTTTGCAAGATGAAAAAGCTCTGGGGATTTGTCTCGCTGCAATGTGAAAGTACTTACTGCTGAGCTGTGCACTTTAAAATGGTTACGACAGTAATTTTTAAAAAGATTATTTTAGCAAGACCAAAAGCAGGTATGGTGATGTACTGAAAAGGCACGGGACTACGGATTTGGGGGTTTCCTTTCCAGTCTTGGCTTTGCCGCTTATTTACTAGAAATGAGGGCGTCCGCTGAGGTCTGGGAAACACCAGGGGTGGGACCAGGACAACTGACCTCAGATCACCTGTGCAGCCTCCTCCTCCTGGTCTGTGTCTTCCAGAGTCAGGAAGGACAGAGGTTCAACTCTGCAATTGAGAGCATCGAGGTTCCCGTGTTAGAACCTCCCTAAATCAGCTACTGAACGTGTTTTGCAATAGACTCTTCCCTGTTGCCATCTCCACAACAGTTGTGGCAAGCCTGTGGACAGCTGCCTGTTAGGTAAATGTTATATTTTGGGTTTTGGGGTATTTTTTTAACCACCAATTTTTAAAAAATTGGTTTTAGTTTAAATGAATTTCTGGAACCTGGAGATAGGATACTAAAACATTTAGGTTTGTTTAGTGTTTCTATGAAGCATCAAGCTGAGTTTGATGATTTCTTCTCTTTCTGGATAATTTATCATGAAAATTGGATGGAGAAATAGTAATTAGATCTCTCGATGCTCTCGCCAGAGATGCACACAGTTATTACAGAGTTGCATTAGCAATCATAATCTTCATTAGCAAACAACGCCTCGGTGTGACAACTTGCCCAGCTGTCCTGGACGAGACTGGCCGAGCGCCACCAAGCCTCTCATGGATGCCATCTAAGTTCAGGCCTCCCCGCAAAGGGCTCCCTTCTGCTCCTGGCCCCGTGACCCACGCCCTCCCAGGTTTCCACCTGTCCACCTGTCCACCTTTCCACCTGTCCTCTCAGCCTCCTTCAGTTGTTGGTGCTTCTCAAACCCAGACATTAAGCGTGTGGTCCCCCGACGGTCCACCCTGACCCCTCCTCTCTCCCTCTGGACGGCCTCCTCCACACTCTTTACTTATTCCTACCTGTTAAGAATTCTCAACCTTGGGACCTCTCTGGTGGTGCAGTGGGTGAGAAGCTACAACGCAAACGACGCAGGTTCAATCTGGTCAGGGAGCTGAGATCTCGATCTCACGAGCCACGGGCCGACAAAGGCCGTGCAGCAACTGCTGAGCCGGGCGTCCCGGCGAGAGGATTCACGGGCGTGGACAAAACCCCACGTGCTGCCACGGAGACCCGACATGCCAAACTAAAGATAAGTAAATACATTTAGAAAAAACAAGAATTCTCACACTCCTGCCACTTATCCAGGCTTTCCCTCTGAGCCCTAGAGTCACGAGTCCAAATGCTCACGTGACATCTCCCCACGGATATTAGGTGAACTAAGACACAGAGAGACCCCACGAGGCCAAGTCTTTACAGAGGCATAGCTCTCCCTCACATCAAGATGACAGGCAGGCAACCTGAGGGAGGCTCAGCCATCCCCCTCGTGAGGCTCCCAGCTCTGGGCCCAAGATGGTCGTTCCTGCCCCATCACCCGGCTAGCAGGAAGGGCCCCAGGGTGTGGCTTCCCCTCAAGGGCCGGGCCTCAGAAGCTGTGCACAGCGCCTCCACTGGCCAGAAGTTAGGCTTACGGGCACACCCAGGGGCAAGGAGCGCTGGGGAGTGCTGTCTCCAACAGCAGCTTCACCCTGCGCCTGGTGAGATTCGGGAGGGCTTCTGACTAATAAGCGGCCACGGCCGTGAGTTACCCGTCCCTGCTCCACACACCTTAAGGACTTAGGGTCTGACGTCCCTGAAACCAGAGCCATGATCGCCGGCCTGCGTGGGGTGGGCTCTGTCGGTGCGTCCCGGGGTGAATGGCCCTGGCGTCTACCTGGCCCGCTCCAGAAACCCCCTCAGGGGCCTGCCCCCTCCTGCCCTCACCCCGAGACCCAGCCCACCGCGCAGCCCGGCCAGCTGTGATCCGGGAAGCCTCCTGAGCCCCTCTCTCCTGCCATCCTACCGCAAGGGACCGCGGCCTCTCACCTGGACCGAGGCCCAGCCTCCTGGACGGGTGCCTCTCGATCACCCTGGCCGCCTCCCCTCCACTGCAGATGCTGCGGCTGGTGTGGGGGCCTTCCCCGGCGCCGGTGGTAATCCAGTCTCCCCGCTGAAACCTTCCACTGGTCTCAGTGTTTGTAACACAACCTACAAAACCCTGCGCGGGGCCTCTCCCCATGGGGCAGCCCGCCCACCCCACCCTGAGTCACACCCAGCTGCTAGCCCCTCTCGGGGGCCGGCTGCTCCCAGCGCGGTCCCTGGAACCCATCCTGCCTCTGCTGGTCAATGCCCAGCTTCCCTCAGGGCGCAGGGCACCGGCCACTCTGGAGGGAGGCCTCTGTCACCCTCCCCACTGGACCAGTGGCCCCTGCGAGGCTCTCACGAAGCCACACGGCCACTGCCTGCAGCGTTTCCTCTGTGCTACTTGTACTGGGGGCCTGGGTCCCTGAAGCCTGTTGTTCCTGTAGGACCTTCCACCACGTGGGGCCAGATGCTGAGCCTCCTCCTCTCTCCTTCTTACCATTCAATTCCCACGCACATAGCCCAGTACCTGGCAAATAGCACATTCTCAAAAATACTGGATGAATGAAAGCAAAAATTCAGCCCGACCGGAAGAAAGTGGGTCTGAACTGCCTCATCTGCGTCTCAGCATTTATGGAGTTCAGCAGCGGTATGCTGACGAGTACAAGCTCCTGAGTTGACAACACGGGGCTACACAAACTGCTTCTGTGTACTCAGAGTTGCTGAAATACTGAAGTCCGGGAGGGGAATGGGAAGGGGGGAAGACTTGGTCTCCGGTCCCCACCAGGACTCAATGTGATTCACAGAGCAGTTATAGCAGAAAGCGAAAACAAAACTCATAAAATGGTAATTTCCAAAAGACAGTGCATGACTCAGAGAAATGCTCACAGAGTCTAGTGGAGCTCAGAGGCAAGAAAGGTCAGCACAGCCCAGAAGATCCGGGAAGTCTGTGAACAAGGTCATGACCCGCAGTGGACCGTGAAGGGCAGGGAGGGGGTTAGGGTGATGACATCCGAGGCACTGGGCGGGAGCGGGCCGGGCAGCTGTGTGGGGGGAACTCGGTCCTTGGCGGGCGTGATGACTGCCTCGTTTTCAGGGAGGGCGCAGTGGGAGCTGAGCTGGGGACCAGGCTCTAAAGTCCCGTAAAGCACGTTTGTTCTTTATCCAGAGGACGGTGAGAAACTGCTAACATTTGGGAGTGAAGTGGCTGAAGAGAAAGTTTGAGAAGGACTGGTCCGGAATGTGCAACGCAAGCTGGAGGCTGTCACCTGGGGTTTCTCAGCTGAGAACTGTCACCCAGAGAGGAGGCATTGTGCCAGGCCGGCCTGCTCTGCAGGGTTGTGTATCCAAGGGCAGGGAAACCCCACCAGGACCTGTACTCTGGCTGAGAAGGGAGGGCTGTGTCTTCCCCAGAGCTTGGGGGTGGCACTGGCATCACTGACTCAATGAACATGAGTTTGAGTAAACTCCGGAAGATGGCGATGGACAGGGAGGCCTGGCATGCTGCAGTCCATGGGGTCACAAAGAGTCAGACATGACTGAGTGACTGAACTGAACTGACCTGGGGGTGGCAGGAGGGGTCATTTATGCTACCGGTGTCCACCTTCTAAGCGCTGACCCCTAGAGCTGAGCCTGGGCGCTAAGACCTGGGTTTCTGGGTGATTCTTCAATGGACGGGAGAGACCTGCCCTCCTTCTCACCGGACAGGGTCCTGGCTCACAATCTCCGGCCAGTTTGACGCACAGAACATCTGAAACGCAAGCCCTTACTTCCTCCAATCCTGGGATGCAGCTGTGTCCCACGGGGACTTCTGTAGATGGACAATTCTTTTTTTGTATCTCCACCAAATGTGCAACCATTTATTATCAGTCACGCGCTGGCTGATCATGACGCTCCAGGGGGTCTGGCCTCTGGCCTCCTGCCTTCCTACCAGAAGCTGCCACGGACGGAGCCAGTTCCAGGGGAGGACGGAGCCAGTTCCAGGGGAGGACAGCTCCCGTTGACTCCGGAAAGGCACAAAGAACTCCATCAGCAGCTTCTCTTTAAATCAACAGCGAAGCAAACAGAGACACAACTTTTCTTTCTAGATGAACGATTCTTGAGAAAGAAACGGTCAGGGTTCTGTAATGAGCATGAGGACACTTGGTGAAGAAATCAGCCCTATTAATGAAGATTTTCGGGAGTCCGTGTGTGTGTGTGCTAAGTCGTTTCACTTGGGTCCAACTCTTTGAGACCAATATTGACTGTAGCCCGCCAGGCTCCTCTGTCCGTGGGATTCTCCAGGCAAGAATATTGGAGAGGGTTGCCCCTCCTCCAGGGGATCTTCCCGACCCAGGAATGGAACCCCTGTCTCTTACCCCTCCTGCATTGGCAGGAGGGCTCTTTACCACTAGTACCACCTGCAAAGCCCCTTCAGGAGCCCACCAGCCTCCAACTGAAACACAAAAAAGGATTAGCCAGGGCTTACAGTTACAGAAGCACAGGAAATACTCGGGATGAATAACTGAGACTTGATTCCATCTTTAATGAATAGAATTTCTTCCTAGGCACATAGGAGCGACTCCAGTCTGGCACAGGCGCCATGTGGCAAGGTGCTCTTAGCAAAGAAACCGATAAACTACACTTAAGCAACTAAGCCACTGAACACAGTGTTTGATTTCTATAACCTTATTTGTATATTTTCATTTTTAGGTGAAGGCATGTCTGAATCATAAGAAATTTATGTAAAGTCAGAAAGCAAGAACTTCTCTTCTGATAACTCTAGAAAGTTTATAAATCTCCAAGAGAATTCACTTTTAAAGGGTGCTAGGGCTTGGAGGTTATTTCAGAGAAGTTCATTCAATGACTACACTATGTTTCTTAAATCATCGGATAGGTGAGAAGGTAACTAAAGCAATTTTCTAATAGGACAATAGGCAAAACACAAAGCCCTGCTAAGGCATTGATAGGGAAATTAAGTCTTTTAAAGAAAAAAAAAACAACCCCATAGGAAATCTGGCAAAGGATACAAACAAGTGATTTATGGAAGACAAAAGTATCCCCAAAACAGGACGCTCAACACCTATCGTAGCAAGAGAAATGCAAATTTAAAGGCGATATCATTTTTTTACTGGCAAAAGAGTGATAATATTCAGTGCTGATCATGGTGCAGGAAAAAGATATTCTTGTTTATTACTGGCAAGACCATAGGGTATCTGAGTAGGGCTGTCCAATAAGATCAGCTATCTTTAGCTTATGAAAGATGAATTAATCACCAAATTTAGAATAACCAAATGTCTCTAAGCAAAAGCCCTTGGGACACGTGTGTTATTTCTGCCAACAGTCTCTGGGCACCCATCATGGGCAGACACCAGGCTTCTGAGCCAGGCACTCCATACAGGGCACAGCGGGCTTAGGGATGGACGTGTTGTGACCTGTCCTTAAGGACGCACTGAAGGACTTCCTTGGTGGCCCAGGGGCTAGGGCTCCGAGCTCCCAAAGCAGGGGCCCGGGTTCGATCCCTGGTCAGGGGACTAGATTCCACAGGCCACAACAAAAGGTCTCACGTGCCACAACTAAGCCCCACGCGGTGGCCAGATAAATACATACATATTAAATAATAATAACTTTTAAAGAAAGAGCACACCGAGCTGGGGAGAGAGACCGGGCCCTAAGGCTGCTTGAGCTGCAGTGGCAAAATACCGCAGGCCGCGCAGCTTAAAAGACAGACCCATTTCTCACAGTTCTGGAGGGGAAGCCCGTACGTAGGTACCCCAGATTTCGTTCTTAGGGAGGGCCCACTTCCTGACTTGCAGGGGGCCCCCTGCCCACTGAGTCCTTTCTCGGCAGAAGCGGGTGAGAGCAAGCCGGTTGATTCCTCCCCTCTTACGAGGGCTCTAATGCCCCCCGGGAGCTCCACACTCACGGCTTTTTCTAACTCTACCTCCCAAAGGCCCCACCTCTTAACACCATCACAGTGAGGGCGAGGGGTTGAACACAGGGATTTGAGAGGACACAAACATCCAGCCCATAAGCGTTCAGTCAGCTGTGGTCACTAGCTAATAAGCGGATAATCTCAGATACATCGTCTGCATTAAAGGGTACTCCTCAAATGTTTAAGCACTCTTCCCAAGTCTTACCTACTCTATTAATTTATGTCACAAACCCGTTCTCAGCAAATAATGCAAACAGAGAACTCAGCAAGAATAAGTGAAGTCTAAATTAAAGCAAGTTTCTTCCATTAATTTTTATTTCCATTTTTTCAGATAAGGCAACAGAGAGTCATATGCAAGAGTGTGGCCGTGAATAAAATCAGCTGAAGAACTAACCGTCCCTGATTTTCTTGAAAACAAAATATGGAAATATCCCCATTTGTGGAGAAATAAGTGTAGGATCCTCAGAAGAAAATAATCAATTAGAAACTCACTTAATACTGATTGAGGGTTTGATAGGTGCCAGATGCTATGCTAAGGCAGCCTTCGTGTACTATCTCATTTAATCACTGCAAAACACGAGGCTTTATCACAAGGCCTACTTTACATATGTGGGCACCAAAGCTCAGAGAGGTTAAATAACTTGTCCAAGGTTACCCAGCTAAATACCGAAAGAGTAAAGGTTAAATAAAACTCAGGTCTGAAAGCTCATGCTCTTAATCAAATGGATAAGAATAAGAATATAAATACAGCTATCACTTATTGAGTGCTCACCATATGCCAGGAGCTGTGCTAAGAATCTCATAATAAATGAGTCACTATCTTCTTCAAAGTTCTCTGACATTTACTCACTTGAGCCTCTCCATTAAATCTGAGGACAACAAAAGGAGTGAGTCCAGGAGGACAGGAAATCCGCGGACAGGAACCCTTGGTTTGATTTGGTTACGGGACTTTAGGGCATTTTGTCTTAGTTGCTACTTTAACCGCACATCTTTCCATTAAGCTGCATTCTGTTACAGAAAAGAGCAGGAGTTTCATCCTACAAACCACGAAATGAATAATCAACAGCAAAGGGTCCCCGACCTTTCTGAGCCTCAGCTTCTTCATCTGTAAATTGGTGCAACAAAAACAGCCCCACCACTTCCCTCGTGGGTGTATCGTAAAAAGCAAGCAGGACAAAGGCTGCAAAAGCAGTTTATACCTTTTTAAAGCCCTCCGTTTAAGGGACTTCCTGGCGGTACAGTGGATAGGGATCTGCCTGCCAGTGCAGGGCACATGGGTTCGATCCCTGGCCCGGGAAGATCCCACCTGCCTGTGGGCCACAGCTACTGAGCCCGGGAGCTGTGGTTGCTGAAGCCCACAGGCCTAGACCCCGTGCTCCACAACAGGCGAAACCGCCGCAGTGAGAAGCCCGCACACCACCACTCTCCGCAACTATAGACAGCCCACGTGAGCAACGAAGGCCAGCACAGCTGTAAATAAATAAACAGCTACAAGTTTAAGCCAAGGCCCAAAATTGATTCATCATACTGTGATATGTACATGAGCTTGACCACTCAGATGCTATAAACACCACGTAAAAGAGTGACATTACTAATTAAAGCTGCTTGGTGCTGGCATGAGAATACAGAATACATACATAGATGGAGGGATAGAGGCTGGAAACAGACCACCCACATATGGGAATTTGGTGGATGATAAAGCAGAATTCAAACCGCTGGGGGAATGAGATACTTCAGTGAGTATGTCAGAACAACTGGGCATCCAAATGGAAAAATCGTGAGTGTGATGCTGACTTTATCACTTATTCTAGCAGAATTTCCAGATGTTCCAAAGATTTAAACATGAAAATAATCAAACTGCAAATTCCTAGGAGAAAACACAGGAGAGTTTACTTATTTTTAGAAATGGCTATCTTTCCAAGTAAGACACAAAGGTACAAAAACTATAAAAGAGAAAAGATTTCCAAATTTGACTGTATAAAAATTAAAATCTCCTGCAAAGGAAATAAATACCACAAACAATTTCAAAAAGCAGATGAGAAGTTGGGAGAGAATATGGCGACATGTATGACAGACGAGGGACTAAAGCCCTCAGTAATTAATTAATAAGCTGGCAGACGTTTAATGAGCGACTCTTACATGCCAGGCATCATTCTAAGCTTTGGGGGATTCAAACCAATCAAAACTTCCTGCCTCTTTGGAGCTCACATTCTGTGGGAAAGTCCACAAAGGGATCTCGGATATTAGTGGAAAAAGAATCAAAAATGGGCAGAGAGTTGATTTGCACAGTTGATTTTACAGATGGTATTTAAACAGATAAAGTGTTTACTCGTTCTCATAACAAATGAGATACCAGTTACATTTCAGTGGGGTACCATTTCATCCACTGGACTTTCCAAAATGAGAAATGTGATAATTGACGTGTTGACAAGGGCACAGAGGAATAGGCATTTTCTTGTTTTCGGTGGCGGCGTGAGTGGAGCAGGGTCTTCGGAAAGCACTTCGTCATCGTACGTGATCATCTGGGCCAGGGGTGTGGGTGCTTAGTCACTGACTCTTCGCGACCCCACGGACTGCGGCCCGCCAGGCTCCTCTGTCCATGGGGTTTCCCAGGCAAGAATGCTGGAGTGGGCTGCCATTTCCTTCTCCAGGGCATCTTCCCGACCCAGGGATCAAGCCCACGTCTCCTGCACTGGCAGGCGGGTTCTTTACCATCTGAGCCACCAGGGAAGGCTGATTTGCCGCCATCGATCACGATTATAAACGCACCCACTCTTTAGCCCAGCAATTCTGCTTCTAAAAGCTGAGGCTACGGTATATTTGCGTGTGCTTGCCGCGGCGTGTGTATGAGAACATTCGCTATAGCATTGCTTCTAATAGTGAAACTCACAGCCTAGGTACCCATCAACAGGACCGTGGTTAAACAAACATTAAGTGAAAGTGAAAGTCACTCAGTCATGTCCCCCTCTTGCGACCCCACGGACTGTAGCCTGCCAGGCTCCTCTGTCCATGGAATTTTCCAGGCAAGAATACTGGAGTGGGTTGCCATTTCCTTCTCCAGGATAAACAAACATGGAACACATCTAAAACAGTACAAACTGTTTAAAAGAACATAGTCTTGGGAATTCCCTGGCAGTCCAGTGGTTAAGACTCTGCTTTTACTGTCTAGGGCCTGGGTTCAGTCCCTGGCTGGGGAACTAAGATCCTGCAAGTTGCAAGACTTATCCAAAAAAAAAAGAATATAGCTGCTGAAAATAATGTATGAAAGATTCTTCAAAATACATTGTGAATAAAAGTAAGGTTCTAAACAGTTATATGCAATGCTGAGCTGATAAATGTTTAATAATGTAAAAAAATTGTATGTTTATATTATATAATTACAAATTATACTAAATAAAGGATTTTCATGTACAGATAATAAATAATAAACAATATTCTTCATTGTAAATTCCATCCTTTAACATCAATGAGATGTGCTATTTCTTATAAACTCTATTGCCAGTTTTATTAATTTATCGCCAACAATTATGTCACAAAATTGAACCATGAAAGCTTGCGAACTATTTGATCAGCAAAGAAATCGCTCAAATTGATAATGTGTTCAAACATGAAGGTCAATTGATAGCTCAGTTTTATTCGTGAGGAAAACAGACAGAAAACAAGCGTGTGTGTTGGAACTTCACCATCTATCAGCGACCTGGGCTGCTTGGCCCAATCAGGTCATGGTTTCTGAAAACCAAAGAATATTTCCTGGGGCTTCCCTGGTGGTCCAGTGGCTAAGACTCCACGCTCCCAACTCAGGGGGCCCGAGATCGATCCCTGGCCAGGGAACTAGATCCCATATGCCACAGCTAAGACCCAGGGCAGACAAATGAATTAAACAAACAAATGGACATTTTTTAAAAAAGAATATTTCCTCACCTTTCTGTTCTTCACAACATAGCAGAGTCAGACCCAGCACTCTTACACTGAACCTGTATCTCTTCCATATTCCCCACGGCCGTCTCACGTCTCGAACAGGAGTCAGCCAAATCCTTGAGCCACATCCGGCAGCCGTCTGGTCTGTAAACGCAGTTTGGAGCACAGCCCCTCTGCCTCTGCGTCCCTCTAAGGCTGTTTGCATGCTCCAACAGCAGAGTTGACTATTGCAACAGACGCCGTGTTGCTGCAAACACTCGGATATTTACTATCCAGCCCTTCAAGAGAGCGTGTGCAGACCCCTGATCTAGCAGAGCAACAAATAACACTCGGATTTGCCGTGTTTGCTCATTTCCAGGGTGTAAATATTCCCACCGTGACCAGTTCCGAGGCACCAACGCATCCTCACAAAAGGCAGAGTTGGGAGAGTATGCGTGGCTTTTCCACTCTACAGATAACGACAGGTGTCAATGACCTCAGGAAGGCAGGTAACAGTAATACATAGTAAAATAATTAGGAAGCCATGAGTTGTAAGTATTTGTTTTAATATGACTTCCTTAATATTCAGGTCACGCAATTTACTTTTCAATGATGGCTGTGTGTGACAACCAGCTCACCAAATTCCCCTGTGAGCCAACAGGGCTGCCTCCAGCACACCGCTGGACGTGGTGCACAAATGTGTGAAAACGTGTGAGCAAGGGCGCGGCCTCCCGTCCTCATATGCTTCTATGTGCACAGAATACCTGAAGATGCGTGAGAAGCTGAGGTGGACCACAGGTCCAGGAGATGGAGTAACATGAAGATTTATTTTTTTACTGTAGCTTCTTTTTGAATTTTTAGGCCTATGTGACCCCTAAAAGCCCAATTTGTTATTATTTTTTGGCAGGCTATTAAATCCCTATTTCCTGCGTCTCCCTTCGACCCTTGAGAGTTGGCACGGCTGGTGGAGCCCTCGGGCACAGCCGCACCGCCGCTGGGACCGGAGGGCGGCCTCCCCAGGTCCGAGTGCACCGGGGCAAGGAGCCCTGGAGGCCGCGTGGCAGCCTGTGAATCAGCGCGTTTCCCAGATGAAAACCCTGCCGGAAAGCCATCTCAAGAGCACCGGCCCCTCTGCGCTGCCCTGACTTCTCTGTCTCGGTTTGTTCATCTTTCCTGGAAAAAAATAAGCAAGCTTTTCTCCATCACCAATTTCCCCTGGCATTTTGCAAGGCGGGCCACGGTGCCCTGCCTGCCAGCTCCACCCCACATGGCACGGCTTCCTGCCTGTATTTACCCCATGCTCCAGTGCCCTGGGCTATGTCTGCGCCCACAGATGAGCAGGCGGGGGCAGCTGCCAGCCCAGGTCCGCCCTCCCAGCTGGGGACCTCCGGGCATCTCTGCTGGGAAGATCAGCCTGGCGGTGCCCGGAGCTGCGTCCTCAGGAACCAGCTAGAAGACTCAGCCAAGAAGAGAGGTTGCCTCAGCCCACGGGGCCCCTGAGGGGCTCTCACAAGCTTTGCCAGCTTCCTGACTCCACCTTGAGCTGGCCCCTGGTGCTAGTCGCCGGTTCCTTTTCGTTCTCTGGCTTATGAACCTCTTTCCGCCTCACTTGGTCCTCACCTGGACACCGGCCTCGTGGCAGAACTCCTCCCATGAATCCCACGTGGACGGATCGTCTCCTCCCAGAGGCCCACCTCGGCTCCTTGCAGTCCCTGCCACGTCCTCCGCCCCCTCGGTCCTGCCTCCCTCTCTCCCTTGACTCCATAATCAGGTCGCCTCACTCGCCAGCCTACTGTCTCGGGGCCAAGGACACACCCAGGTTTGTTTCCCAGGGGAAGAATTGCTCCAGATGACATGACAGGCAGCGACAAGTGTGACGACGCTCTCCCTTCTAGCTCCTGGAGATCCCTCCTCCCAGACCCAACGTCCAGGCTAGATGAGGCTGGGGGTGTCTTAGTCAGGCTCCCCCGAGGCTGTGTGTGTGACTGGGGTTTACTGGGCTGTGTTCCCCAGAGACGTTGGTGGGAGAACGAGAATGGAAGGAGGCCAAGCCAAGCAGGGATGCAGGGCTCTGTGTTCCGGGTTTCTGTCGCTGAGGGACAGGCATCCAGCTCAGTGGCGGAGATCAGCTGCTCCTCCCTCGTGCCCACAGACTCCGCGGGTCAGGAATGTAGACACGCCAAACGGGACAGCAGCTGGTCTCTGTCCTACGTGTCTCGGGCCTCAGGTGGCAACACTCGAAGGCTGGATGGCCCACTGAACAGGGACTGGGGCCATCTGGAAGCTGCCTGACTTGCAAGTATGGCTGAACTGGGATGTGTCAGCCCAGGGGGCCTACACGTGGCCTTTCACGTGGCTTTGGGTTTCTCCCTGCGCACCTGCTGGGTTTCGGGAGCAAGCCTTCCAGGAGGCGAAGTCTAGGAGAAGAAGAGCTGCAAGAGATCACGGCAAACGCTGCAAGGCTTGTTCTGACCCGGTTCCGAAGTCAGCAGCAAAGTCCTGCTGACTCAGCTGCATTCCGCTGGTCACAGGTTATCGCTCAGGCCAGTCCAGCTGCATGGAGAAGGGACTTGTGTCTAAGCATCAGCGAGCGTTAGACCAGATCACACTGCAGAAGAACACGGGATGGGAGGCACTGCTGTGTTCATCTTTGAAACGGCCATCTCCCGCGCGCCCCGCGGGTGCCTCTGCTTGATCCCACGAGAGGAGCTCCGGAGAGACTGCAGGTCACACCTCGGGGTCGCCCAGTCTGGGGCTGGGGACCTAGACTGTCTGTACCCACGCCGCAGGCCACCCTTGGAACAGCACAAATTTCCAGACACTTCTGTCTCTCTGTGAGCAGACGGAGCAGACTCTGGCAGGCTGCGGGCAGGCCCCATGGCCGCGTGTGTGACGGAGACCCAGGCACTGGCCTTGGCATTGAGAGCAGTGTAGGAACAGATGAGCATAAACTGGAAAGGGATCCCCGGTGGTGGGGTGGGCGGGGGGCAGGCCCCATCCTTTCAGCTGCTGTAACAAAGCACCCTGCACGGCGGAGGCAGGAGGGGGCTTATAGCAGCAGAGATGTCCCGGAGTCCTGGGGGCTGGGAGCCCGGGGTCAGGGTGCCAGCGCCGTCAGGCCGCGGTGAATCCTCTGCCAGGAGCAGACGACCATCTTCTGGTTGTCCCTCACACGGCCCAGCACAGAGGGGACACACCCTCACTGGTGATGCCCGTCCGGCACAAATCCCCTCCGAGGGCTCTGCCTCGCAACCTCATCAGATCCGAGTCAGCTCCCAAGGGCTTCGGCTCCAAACACCAGCCCCGCGGAGGGTGGGGCTTCCACACCGCCACCAAGGGCGAGCTGTGCTGGGGCCTCGGCGCAGGCCCCGCGCTCAGGAAGCGGTGTGGAGTGGTGGCGCCCTGCTGTTTAGAGTTAGACGGCTCCAGGCGCCACTACGACCACTGTGCAAGCCCTTTGGGAACACAGGGGTAACAAGCGTGCTCACTGCACAGGGCGGTGGTAGAGATGAAAGGTGAACGCAGGGCTCCCGGCACCCGGCGAGGGCTGAAAGCGCGGACAGCTGGTCCTGTTATTTTGGTAAAGGCACAAGAAAGGGAGCTATCCACGCAGCGGGGAGTGGAGCAGGGGCAGACCGTGGTCCCTTCACGAAGATCTGACAGAGCTGGGGTGTGACGGCGACGAGGCGCTGCTCCCTAGGGTGCTGACGAGGAGTCTGGGCCTAACGTGGGGCGGAGCCCCCCGCGAGGGAGCCCCCCGCGAGGGAGCCCCGCGAGGGAGCCCCCGCCGGCGGACGCGGGTCGTCCACATCCGCGCCCTTCCAGCTCAGCGCAGCCGGCCACCCTCTGGGTTTCTCCGGTCAGTCCTGCCTTTTCTTCTTTTTTTTATCTATTTTTTAATTGGTGGGAAATTGCTTTACGATTTTGCGTTGGTTTCTGCCATACAACAAATCAGTCATAATTATACATATATAATTATGTAATATTTAATATACATGATATATAAAAGTAAGGTGTGTGTGTGTGTGTGTGTGTGTGTATATATATATATATATATATATATATATATTTATAAGCAGCAGCTCTCTCTGTCCCATTCATTTCCCAGCTGCCAGGAAACTTAACACTTGCATTTCTTTCTATTTATCTGGTCACAGTTATTTCGGTTTTTTGTTTGTTTTAATAAAATAGTTCCTAAATACCAAAAATGTGTACGTGTGTACATAACACAGATTTATAGTTTTTTAAATAATAAAATTAACATACAGGTGCTTGATACCGAATTAAAAATAAGTAAGCAAACCACCGCCAGCACCTTTAAGGTGCGCCTGCTCCCTGCCTAATTTCTTCTTGTCTCCACCCAAGAGGTCACCGTCATCCTGAAATGTACCCCGATCGTTCTCTCGCTTTTTTTCTATAGTATACTGTATTAGTTATCTACTGCTGTGAAATGAATTATTCCCAAACTTAGCAACTGAAAACAACACGCGTTTATTACTTCTTTGGCTTTGTGGTCAGGAATTTGAGAGAAACTTCACTGGTGGTTCTGGATCCAGATCTCTCGTGAGGTTGCCATCAAGACTTCAGCCAGGGAAGGGGCCTTCCCTGGAGGTCCAGCGGGCAAAACTCCACACTGCAATGCAGGGTGCAGATTCGATCTCTGGTCAGGGAACTAAGATCACACCGGGCAGTGCAGCCGAAAAGTTAGAACTCTTTGAAACAGTCATCCGCCAGGGCCATAGTCATCTGAAGACCTGGCTGGGGCTGCACACACATTACCAAGATGGCACACTGGCATGGCTGTTGGCAAGAGGTCCTCGCCACGTGAGCTGCTTGAGCGTCAGGGCACCTGGCTTCCCCAGAGCTATTGCTGCAGGCAAGGGCATGGGGGAAGCCACACAGTCGTTCATGACCTAGTATCCAACGTCACACACTATCACTTAGGCTTTATTCTGCTCTTTAGATGTAAGCCGTTGAGTCCAGCCCATATTCAGGCAGAGGGAAACTAAGCTCCGTCTTTCCAAGGAGTGTCAGTGTAAGAATTCGGTGTGTCTGTGTCTGAATGTACCTGTGTTCCTAAACGACATGTCTTTTTTTTTTTTAATTTTTACCTAAATGGAATCACACTGTTAGTGTTCTGTGATTTGCAAGTTTATCCAACCGTATATTTTTGATACCCATTCGTATTGGCATTGTGTTAGTCCACCAGGCTGCCGTATGAAAGCACCATAGCCTGGGTGACGTACACAGCTGAATTTGCTTTCTCAGAGTTTTGGCGGCTGGAAGTCCGAGGTCCAGGTGCCAGCGGGGCTGGTCTCCTCTACGGCCTCTCTTCCTGGCTTGTTGACGGTTGCTGTTCCCGTGTCTCCACGTGGTCATCCTTCTTCACGTGTTTGTGTCCTAATTTCCTCTTCTTGCCAGGGCATGGGTCACACTGGAGTAAGACCCACCCTCATGATCTCATTTTAGTTTAATTTCCTCTTTAAAGACTCTATATCCAAATACTGTCACACTCTGAGATACGGGGTGTTACAACTTGAACATGTGAATTTTATGGAGCACAATTCAAACCATAGCATACATAGAGTTGCTGTTTGCTCATTTTCACTGCTCTATAGTATTCCATTACGTAAATAGAAATTTTTTTTCTATTCTATTACTGATAGATAGTTTAATTCCATTTTTTGTTATTATAAACTATACTGCCCCACACCTTCTGGCACCCTTGAAAATATAAGACAATACATCTTCACATTTACTTAGGTAATGCCAATATTTTTTCCCAAAGCTTGCACTAATTTATGTTCCCATATTAGGATACAGAGTTCTTACTGTCCCCATTCTTTCCAATAGTTGATATTGTCTCTAAATTTCCTAGTTTCATGGATGAGAAATGATATCTTTTGTGGCTCTATTTAGCATTTCTCAGATCACCAACGGGGTTGAGGAGCTTTTCATTTGTTTATGAAATGCTTTTTCCCTCCTTTTGTCCATGTATCCATTGGAGGGGTATCAACTTTTACTGTATTGATTTGTCAAAGTTCTTCACATATTAGCGCTAGACCCAGTGGCTCAGACAGAAAAGAATTTGCCCACAGTACGGTTTGGTTCCTGGGTCGGGAAGATCCCTTGGAGAAGGGAATGGCTACCCAGTATTTTTGCCTAGAGAATCCCATGGACAGAGGAGCCTGGCAGGTACAGTCCACGGGAATGCACAGAGTTGGACATATTGGTAACGTACGTGTTTTCTGCCAGCTATGGCGTGTCTTTTTACTAATGTTTTCTCTTACCAAATTACATAAGTCTGGGCTCTTCTTTTACTTGTCTCTTGCTTGTCTTTCTCTCAGGTCCTATTCTCTCCTTTGTTCTACATACTGTCCTTAGTTAATCATCCAAGGAATGAACTTGTCAGCTACAAATGCCACTGAATCCTAAACTGCATCTTCAGATAGCTCTGCTGAACATCATAAAGTTCACTGAACACTGCATGCTTTTTCTAACTTGTGAGCTCTTGCACATGCTTGCACTCAGCGGAATAACAGCTGCCACCTTCACCTGCATTCCTCCATACACTTTTTTCACTAACTCTTACTAACCTTCAAGTCTCAGGTTTCAGCTTAAAGCTCTTCTCACTGCGCCCCCATAGGTGCCATACAGTGGTCCTGCCATCGCACTTAGTGCCCGGTATTACAGTTTATCTTTTTACTTCACTGTCTCCTGGACCGGACTATGAATCCTTATGACACTGTACCTAGTACTTATTTTCTGCTCATAACTGACATGCAGTAAATACTGTTAAACTAATTAGTAATTTTCATTCATTTTCATGCTCAATAATACAACTGACATAAGTATGCAGAATCATTTATTATTAAAATATGAACAGAAATTTTACACATTAATCATAAAAATAAAGCTAAAATAACCCCTGAACCTTGGTCCCTCCCACCAAATAAAAGTACTATAAACATGTACAGCAATTGCTTAGCTTGATCAACAGCTTCTGTTCAGCCAAGACCATAACCGTGGCAAGAAAATCCATGTTTTCAGGATCCCTCAAGATTTCACCATGGTCCTCTGTCCCTCCCCAACCTTGGCCAAACTAGCTGCATTTCCTCCAGAGAGAAATGGGAACTACAAGGATTGCCTAACCTGGTCACACCTGGGAAGGTGGGAACTCATCACACACCCAGGGAAAAATTAAACAAGTTACCCGGATGACGGTGCTTCTTAGCAAGGATTCAGTGGCGTGCCTTCCCTGAAGTCATTTGTTTGGCACTGATAACCTTGCATAGTAGTCTGTGTATCCTTGCCACCTCTTCTTAATATCTTCTGCTTCTGTTAGGTCCATACCATTTCTGTCCTTTATTGTGCCCATCTTTGCATGAAATGTTTCCTTGGCACCTCTAATTTTCTTGACGAGATCTCTAGTCTTTTCCATTCTATTGTTTCCCTCTATTTCTTTGCATTGATCACTGAAGAAGGCTTTCACATCTCTCCTTGCTATTCTAATGTCGCCCTGCCTTTTGCCCCCTTCTCACATAAGGGCTGCTCAGTCAATAGATGATTTTAATAAACAGAAGGCATAAGCCCATTGAGCTGAATATCTAGAAATGATTCTCTTCTAAATTTGGCCTTTGTGCACACGGATCATTTTACAACCCTGCTCAAAAGTGGGGAGTGATTCCCATCAACAGAAGGGTCACATTCCTAAGCCACCTATTTCAGGAGCCCCACAACCTGGGTTTGGAAACTTTGGGAGAATTACGCTAAGCGGAGACAGAGGCTGGACATTCTAGGAGAGATGGCATTGGCAAAGGTGGTGATGAAAAGGGGGAGAGAAGTTTCCATGGCTGCATGGACCACAGCGACTGGAGGGGAGAGTTTCTACCCAGGAGCATCCGAAGATTCACTTTAGCAAAGACCCACTCACACCACTCTGGGGACCCTTCCCTGATCTCACCAACCCGCATGGCTGTGCCTGCCTCTGGCTTTCTGCCAACTTGTGTTCCCATCTCTAGCATCACAGTTAACTAACACTGCTTCCTACTGCTAACCCCTGTCATTTTTGTATAGTATCTATAATGTATTGTTTCACTTCAGTGGTGAATCCCTAAAGAACAGTAACAGTATCTAGGGCAAAAGTGTACACAGAGCAGAGGCTTGGAAAGCTTAAGTTGAAACAACTGGTTCCTTAGAAAACAGGGAGGGGTTGCCCACATTAGATAGTTGGGTTATGCTCACCTCTGGAATGAAAAAGTTTGGCTAAACTTAGTTGGAAGTCACTTATGCTGATTAGCAGCCAAGGAAATAATATAGAAGTTTATCAGCCTTACTAAAAATTTAATTTAAAAACCATTCCATCATCCAATTAATTTAACAGTCTGGTGGCATTGAAGTAGTTTTCACACTAAGTGGGAAAAAAAAAAAGTTCCTTTTTTTCGGTGGAGAAGATAAGACCAGACAAATGCCTGCAAGTGGTCACGCGCATGTGACCGTCTGAATCCAGATCTAGCTCTGGATTAGAGCCAATGTCATTTCACCCGGGCCCCGACCCGTCACATTCCACACAGAACAACGTGTGTCTGGGCTCCTTACTTTGCAATCTCGCAATGACCTTTGAAATAGCCTCTTATTATTAGATGAAAGCTGCTTTGAAGCAAGGGAAGCTGATTGTAAATGCCACGTTTAGGAACCAGGCCAAGTTCGTCTTCACAAAAGTTCTACCATATTGTTGACAAACATGCAATATCGCTGCACGTTGGCTGCTGCAAACCAGCCGCTCACCTGCACCCGCATCCGCAGGGCGAGGCGGGGGGCCTGCGAGGTTAGAGAGCCCCACCCTGCGAGACAGCCCCTGCCACTGCGCCCATTCCAGCACTCTCCTCTGAACTCCTCGCAGCGTCTCCAACCTCATTACCTCTGGGTTGGACACCTTCACCTGCAAGAGGCTCTCTTCACAATTACGGCACCTCAAGACATTTGAAAGTGAGTCAGTCTCCCTTTAGAACATTTAAATGTTTTTTTTTTTAAAAAAAACAAAGGAATGTAACTGTTTACTTTCTCAAACAATTAACCAAAAATGGCAAGTGAAAGAAATAATAAAGGGAAGATTAAAGAAAATCGGTTGAAAAGTTTAGGTGGACAATGACACTCATTCTTCCCTTCGTTTGTTTTTATGCCAAACACAGATTTGAGGCATTTTACAACAAAAAATGTTACTAGAAAGTAAACTTTAAAATGGGCCTCCCTGCTGCCTCGGTGGTAAAGAATCCACCTGCCAGTGTTGCACACACGGGAGACGTAGGCTTGATCCCCTGGATCAAGGGAAGATCCCCTGGAGGAGGAAATGGCAGCCCACTCCAGCATTCCTGCCTGGAGAATCCCATGGACAGAGGAGCCTTCCAGACTGCGGTCCACGGGTTGCAAAAAGGCGGACCTGACTTAGTGACTAAATGACAACAACAAATTAAAGAACAAGAGATGCAGCATGAAAAGGGAGGAAAAATTCTATCAAAACCCTAAGTAAAAGGAAGCATCTTAGCCCGTGCTGGTTGCTAAAAGAGAACAACACAGACTGGGACACTTGTAAACAACAGAATTTTATTTCTCACAGTTCTGGAGCTGGAAGTCCAAGCTCAAGGCACCTACCTCAAGCCTCAGTGTCTGTTGAGAACCCACTTTCCCCTTGCTGAGTCCACGCCTGGTGGATGGAGGGAGAGAGTTCTGGAGACTCTTATAAAGATAAAAATCCCATTCATAGGGTCTTCGCCCTCATGGCCTATCGCCTCCCGCAGACCCCATCTCCTAAATCCATCACATTAGGTATTAGGCTTCAACATTTGAATCACGGGGCACGAACATTCAGTCCACAGCGGGGAGCTGTATCTGACCGTGAATCTCAACTTGGTGAGGCCAAAGGATCTGGGCACCCGGGGAAGGTACAGAGCCCCAGGAGAGGCCCCTGAGCGCCCTGTGCTGCAGATTCACAGAGGGAGGGGCACTTCCAACACAGTTATCTGACCTTCCCCGCACTTACTGAGTCAGAGTCCCCGGGCAGGAAGCCCAGATGCCCGTCTAATAGAAGGAAGCATGAAGAAAGACAGCCTTTTTCTTTGCTCTGAGACTATCCATGACAGATAGTTCCTCTGAAGGCCACGGGACAATGAAATGCACAGCGTGGATCGCATGGCTGTTCCTCACGCTGACCTTCAGCAGAGGTTGAGACGTAGCCTGAACACAGCAGGTGAAAGATCCAGGTGCAACTCACCAGCGCGGCCCCTAGACCAGCAGAGAAATGGTCCACTCAGGTACGTGGCCTCTCCTTCAGGGGGCAGTGAGGAGCCGGTAGGGCCATGCAAGTGTGAGTGTGTGTGCCGGCTCAGTCGTGTCTGACTCTTTGGGACTCCAGGATATAGTCCCCCCAGGCTCCTCTGTCCATGGGACTTGCCAGGCAAGAACACTGGAGTGCGTTGCCATTTCCTTCTCCAGGGGATCTTCCTGACACAGGGCTCAAACCTGGGTCTCTTGTATTGCAGGGGATTCTTTACCCTTAGTGATCCCTGGGAAGCCGTGCACAGAGCCGGTCCCCAAAAATGAATGTTAGCAGTTTTTATGGTTATCCTCAAAGGTCACTGTTCTTACTGGACTCTGGCAGGGGCTGAAAATGTCAGATAACCAACAAGAAGCAGCAATAAAAACCATCCCTGCTCTCACTACACCTCCTTTGTAGCACTGTCGCCTGCAAAACCTATTACTAATTCCTGGGGAAATAAAGAGAGAACCTGGGTAATAAAGGCAAAGCTTCTTTTCTCTCCCTCTGTGCTGAGTGTAGCTTCACTGGCTCACAGCGGGGCACGTGCAGAGGCCTTGCAGCAGGGGCCTCAGACCAGAGTTCCAGGTGGGGAATGCCAGAGTCCACACCTCAACTCAGGGCTTCCCAGGTGGCTCAGTGGTAAAGCAATGCAGGAGATGCAGGTTCAATCCCTGGGTCGGGAAGATCCCCGGGAGAAGAAGTGGCATCCCACTCCAGTATCCTTGCCTGGAGAATCCCATGGACAGAGGAGCCTGGTGGGCTACAGTCTATGGGGTTGCAGAGTTGGACACGACTGAGCGACTGGGCAAGAACAAATTGGCAAGCGTACGCACAGGGCGCACCCTGACATTTGCCTGGAAGACTTTAGGAACAGGATTTGTCACGCATCCACATCTACAAGGCAGAAACCGCCAGAAACCCTCAGCTGATTCCCCGGAATCGGAGTCATTGGGTAACCTCATCAACTTTCCCCTTTGTTCAGAACATGGCCAGTGACACCCTTTTTTGAAATTTTCTCAACTCTTTCTAAAGGGCAGTCACCCCTGAAGTCATTTGTTTTAAAGTTTCACATTCAAGCCAGCATAAAAGTGGAGAATGAAATGCTGTATGGATCTCGTGAACTTGAATCCAGATAGTGAGAGCTCATAAACTCCCAGTGGGGGTGACCCAGGCTCCCCGGGGTCAAGGGCGGGGGTGGTGTGTCCTAGCCTGGCCCCCAGAGCACAGCCAGCTTCTTGTTGGGTTCCTGAACCATCACCAAGAGCCAAACACTCGCGAAGGAGGCAGCGGTGTCGGTTAGCGCATCACCTTAAGAAGAGTACGTGCCCAGGGACCCATCAGTCACCGGGGAGCATCTAGAAGAACCGACACCCCCTGGACATCCTCCCGGTTGGAGAGCTTGTCAACTTGGAGAAGGATGACATTTTAAGACCGTGGTAAGGTGAGATCTGAAAGCATTTCAAACTCTAGGACCCTCGGAGCAGCTGCCGGACACCGAACTCGAAAGCCCTCGGAAGAAGCAAGCTGCCTGGGGACGCAGGAAGCCACGCTGCTCCTCCCACAGCTGTCGGAGCCAAAGCCGGCCTCTCCCCACCCCCTCCCAGCTCCGGGAAGAGCAGGAGCTCCAGAAAGAACGGAAAAGGCGAAAACACGGAGGGACGGAGCTCAGGAAGGGAGCCTCGGATAGACCCGGATGGACCAGCAAGGGTCAGAAAGGGTAAAATTGAGTCCAGCGTTGGCTTTGGAAATAACTCTTAGGCATAACGAAAGGCAAAGTTCGAATGCCATCTTGGGCTGTGAGATAACAGTCAAGTCCCTTTTGAATCTCTGTTTACAAATACGTTTAATTAAAACGGTTTTAACAGCAATAATGTCCTCAGGAGGTCGTGTTCAAGGCTGGAAAGACTGGCAGCGAAACCTCACCTTTAAAAGGAGCACACTTGCTCTCATCCTAAAATGTGTTGGCTCCCAGGCCTGGAGAGAAGGAAGGGACACAGCGCTATGGAAACCAGATGCAAATTCTAGGACACAAGTGGCTGACTGGTGCTTACAGAAATTCCGGATCTAGAGACCACTCCACTGATGTCAATGCCGGGAAGACTGCGGAGCATCTGGGAAGAGATGTCTCGAGGAGCCAGCGCGGTGCAAGTCACATCAAACTTTCTTCAATCATATTCTTTTTTTCAGATTATGAAAGTAGCATCGTCTCACTGTTTCTTATTTTTTAATTGGAGTTTAATTGCTTTACGACGCTGTGTTAGCTTCTGCTACACAGCAGCGTGACTCGGCTGTATGTTACAGGCGTCCTGTGTCTCCTGAGCCTCCCCCGCTCTCCTCCCATCCCACTCCTCTAGGTCACCATCATTATTTTTTTTAAGCACTAAAAAAAACCAACAAACAGGTGAATGGCCCCACCATTATCCCAACCCTCAGAGATGACTACCATTAACTGATTTATCCACGTTTTTCTCTGCATTTATACTGCTGTTCAAAAAACAGGACTTATACAGATGTAGCTCGATTCTCACAAGATTCCTGTTCCTGGAAAGGTGACCTCCAAAAGCAAACTAACACTTACAATAATTTCAGTTTAACTTTGACATTCACCTATCCATGCTTCATTTGTGAAACGGAGTAGTCCAGTAGGAAGGCTTACTATCTTCCTTTTGATAGTGGGTCAAGATTGCTGTTCCCATATACAGAGTGTGAATCAGTAAATAGTTTCAGTTATTTGCATAGTTAACGAAAATGACCATACTATTAAGCAACATCCAGTTACTGTTCAAGCATTTTATGTATGTTCACTCTTAAGAAAACCCTATGAGGAAGGTAATCATATCTTATTTCAGGTGGAGAAAAGGAGGCTCAGATAAATTAATGTTCCCAAGGTCAGGCAGCAAGCAATTGTGATATTACTTGTTCACACCTGTTCAAACCAAAGTCAGTGTATGTTCCATCCTACTGCCTACCATCCAAGTAATTGGGTCATGGTTACGCATATATGTGGGTCAATAAATCAACATGCTCAAAGTTGTTTTGTGATGTGACTGTGCACATTATGGAATAATTAGTAGAGGTAGTGAGTTTGGAGTCCATTCTCTGGCACTTAGCACCGGCCTGACCTTGAGCAAATCTTTTAACCTAAACTCGGCGACAAACTAAAGATTCTATCCAAAGTAATAATGGCCTCACAAGGCTCTCAGGTCAGGATGGAAGAGGGAAAATGCCATAGATCCTACAAACATTTTTAAAAATTAGTAAGGAAAGAGTATGAGCAAGAATACGTCTCCCAAAAGGTAAATTAAACAGTCACATTCTTAAAAGATACAGATTACTAAGACAAACATGAGAAGAAATAAAATGTAAGAGTAAGTCCATATTATTAGACAAATGGAATTGTAATTCAAAACCTTCATAAACATACATAGCCCGGTCTAGATGGCTTCTCTGACAAATTCCATCAAATATTTAAGAAAGAAATAATACAAATCCTACACAAATACTTTCAGAAAATATAGGAGGAAGAAAATTCTCGTTTCATTTTACGAAATCAGCATCACTCCAACACCAAACAAAGTAAACTGCAGTAAAACCATGGCAAATATTCTTCATGAACTTAAAGGCTCAGAGTCCTAAAAGAATATCGGCAAGACATACCAAACGATACTTTTTAAGTATACTACATCATGTTCAAGGGGGACATATTCAGGACTTCAAAGTGAGTTCGACATTTGATAATCAGTATACTTTCTGTAAGAAGGGAAAGAGTTGAACAAACACTTTAGAAAAATATGTTATACAAATGTTTATACGCACATGAAAAGATGCTGAACAAATCATTAATCACAGAAGCTTACGCTGAAAAGATGGACAACACCAAGTGTTGACAAGCATATGCAGCCGTTGGAACTTAAGCATTTTTGGTGGGCATGTAAAATGGTGTTCATTGTGGAAAACAATTTGGTAGTTTCTTATAAAATTAAACATATACTTACTATGACCCATCAATTCTACTCCTATATATTTACCCAAAGGAAATGAAAACATATGTCCACATAAAAGTCATATTCATCAATGTCCATAGCAGACCTCTTCATAATTGCCCCAAACTGGAAACAGCCCAACTCTTCCTTCACTGCGTGACTAGATAAACAAACTGTGGTACAAACATACAGTAGAACTCTTCAAAGCAATAAAAAGGATTGAATTGCTGGTGGATGAATCACAGGAACATTATGCCAAACAAAAGAAACAAGACCCAAACGGCTATCTACAGGATGAGGCCGCTTATGTGAAATTCTAGAAAAATCAAAACCACAGTGATAGGAAGCAGATCAGCATTTTCCCTGGAGGCTCAGACAGTAAAGAATTCACCTGCAATGTGGGAGACCTGGGTTCAATCCCTGGGCCGGGAAGATCCGCTGGAGGGGGAAATGGCAACCCACTCCAGTATTCTTGCCTGGAGAATCCCACGGACAGAGGAGCCTGGCGGGCCACAGTCCATGGGGTCACAAAGAGTGGGACACGACTGAGCAACTAAGCACAGCAGGATGTAGAGAAAATTAACTGCAAAAGGGAACCGGAAAAGTCAGGTGAGAACTGTTCTGTATCGCAATTACGGTGTCGATTACACGTCTATTTTCAAAGCCGGGCTTTGTCAGGCCTGGCTCTCCTGACGTTCTTGGCAGCGTGGTTTTGGTTCTGAGGCATGGCCTGCCCATTCCTGGATGTTCAACAGCATCCCTGGCCTCTGTTGCACTTGCTCTGTATAGCTGCCCCACCCCTCAAGCTGTGACAACCGAAAGCATCTTCAGACATTGCCAGATACCTATACTGGGAGGCAAAACTGCCTCTGGTTGAGAACCACTAGTCAAAACCCATTGAGCAGTAGACTTAAAACTAGCTGATGCTTTTGTACATGAATTGCACCTCCTTCAAGCTGAGTTTAAAAGGTAGGTGGCAGTTTGGGACCAAAGGCCCTACACCCAGGAGATGTGATTTTATGCATTTTACATATCCTTCAATATAATCATTTGAATCTATCTTGCTGGAATATTTTTTCTCCAGATTTTTTGAAATGGTATCTAATCTTCAACATTGCTACTGAAACATCCAGTACAATCTTATTTTTTTTCATCTTTTGGCCGCACCACACGGCCTGTGGGATCAAACCTGGCCCCCTGCGTTGACACTGTAGGTTTAACCCACTGGGCCATCAGGAACTCTGCAGGCGCAATCTTAATTCCTGAGCTTTTGTGACCTTTTCTATCTCACAGAAAGTTTTTGGTAAAGCGTCTGTCTACAATGCGTGAGACCCAGGTTCGATCCCTGGGTCGGGAAGATCCCTGGAGAAGGAAATGGCAGCCCACTTCAGTACTATTGCCTGGAAAATCCCATGGATAGAGTAACGTGGTAGGCTACAGTCCATGGGGTCGCAAAGAGTCGGACACAACTGAGCGACTCCACTTTCATCAATCATTATGCTAGATTCTAATGGGTTATTCAGACTGGAAAATTATGTCCTTCAGTTCTAGAACATTTCTTAGCAAGATGTATTTTTAAGATTCCTCCAGTCTGCTTTCTCTCGGAGAAGGCGATGGCACCCCACTCCAGTACTCTTGCCTGGGAAATCCCATGGGCGGAGGAGCCTGGTGGGCTGCAGTCCATGGGGTTGCTAGGAGTCGGACACGACTGAGCAACTTCCCTTTCACTTTTCCCTTTCATGCATTGGAGAAGGAAATGGCAACCCACTTCAGTGTTCTTGCCTGGAGAATCCCAGGGACAGGGGAGCCTGGTGGCCTGCAGTCTATGGGGTCACACAGAGTTGGACACGACTGAAGTGGCTTAGCAGCAGCAGTCTGCTTTCTCTATTTCTTTTCCTGAAACTCCAGGAAGATACTGAACTTTCCAAATACAGACTTCAGGTTTCTCATCTTTTCTGTCGGCTGTTCATCCTTCTGTCCGTTCATTACTTTCTAAAAGACTCTTTATCTTGCAAGTCTTACTGGAAATTTTGTTTCCTTTTCGAGTTTTTTATTTCAAAGAGCTCTTTCTTGTTCTTAGATTGTTTCTCTTTTCTAAGGAAATTACTGAAATTCAACTGTTTTTTCTTCCAATCTTTGCAATTGTGTCACCTCTAGAGACAATACAAATTTCAGTCTCTGATAAACAGGCCGTCCTCAAATATGTAGTCATCCTCAGCTGTGGGTCCATCAAATAACAACAGTTTTAATCCACCAAGAAGAGAGCAACTTTACATATACATGTACATAATATATTTAGATGTAATTGTATAGAACAAGGGTTAATTTAGCAAGGTTTTTTCAGTTATTGATGGGTCAAAAAGAAAAAAACCAGCTAGAGTATGGAAAGTAGGCCCCATTCAGTTAGATTTATGACTCACTTAAATAACATCTAACTGTAGAGTTCTTCCGAACATAAAGAATATACATTTTTTTTCTCAAGCACATCTGGAATATATACAAAAATCTGATCATGGATGGGCCATTTAGAAAGTCTCAATAAATTTCAGTCTCTCTTATAAGCAGACTAGCAACTCTGACCACAATGAAATTAAATTAGAAGTGTAAAATACAAATTTAAAATGTCCACATATTTAGCAGTATTGCTAAATAACTCATGAATTAAAGGGGAAATATCAAAATAAAAAGATTTTAATATCTAAAACTATATATTAAAAAATCTTATATTAAAAGTTCTGGGATGCAGCCAATGTATACTCTGAGGAAAATTTATAGCTAAACATTTACATTAGAATGAAAAAAAAATCTCAAAATGAATGAGTTAAGCGTTCTTTAGAGCTTCAGGGAACAAAACAAAACAAACACAAGGGAATTAAAAGGAATTAGAAAGTAACAATAGAGACATAAACCAGCAAAATAGAAAACAAAAAAACAAGAGAGGAGACAAAAAGGTAAATGTTGGTTCCTTGCTAAGACTAACAACATAAATGTCTCAAAGTTTATCAAATAAGGAAAAGGTTAAAACAAGCAATATTATGAATTAAAGAGAAAGTGAAAGTGAAAGTCGCTCAATCTTGTCTGACTCTTGGTGGCCCCATGGACTATACGATACAGTCCATGGAATTCTCCAGGCCAGAATACTGGAGTGGGCAGCCCCAGGGGATCTTCCCAACCCAAGTCTCCCGTATTGCAAGCAGATTCTTTACCATCTGAGCCACAAGGGAAGCCCGAGAATACTGGAGTGGGTAGCCTTTCCCTTCTCCAGTGGGTCTTCCCGACCCAGGAATCGAACTGGGGTGTCCCGCATTACAGGCGGATTCTTTACCAACTGAGCTGTCAGGGAAGCCCTCATGAATTTCAGGGAAGAACGCATAAAGTGTGCATAATAAATAACCCAAGTATGGTCAAAAATGATATGCCAACACTTTTGAAAACTTAGAGATTTCTACAAAAATATAACTTTCTAAAACTGACTCAAGCAAAATGTTTTAAATAGTTATGTGATTATCAAAGAAACTAGCACTCTGGCTAGAATTATTTCCCCCTAGACCGAAAGCACCTGGCCCAGACGGATTGACAGAGGAGGTCAGGCGTTCAAGGAACACATCATCTCAAGTTGATGCAGACTCCTCCAGACAACCGAAGAGGATGGGCACTTCCTGGGAGGTCCGGTGCCCAAGACCCACTCCCAGCGCAGGGGCCATCGGTCTGACCCCTGGTTGGGGGCCTGAGATGTCAGATGCTGGGCAACGTGGCCCACAAAGAAGGGAGAAAGAGACTCCCAGCTCGTCCTCCAGGGGAGACGGAGGAGGCGAGCGGGCCGTGTAAAAAGGGAAGGCGCAGCTCGCCCTGGTGCAGCCTCCGCTCCAGGGTGGGCGTGGGAGGGGCACGTGGTAAAGGAGCGTGGTAGAGGATGGCAGCTGCTGAAGGGAGAAATAAACCAAGGGAGACGAATGGGAAACGGCTCGCACGCTTTAAAATCGGGTGGGCAGGTAGGCAGGCCGCCCGTGTGAAGACGACCTGAAGGAGGGAAGAAAAGGCTGACCGGGGGAGGCGCGGGGCGGTCAGGGAGCAGACGTGCAAAGGCCCGGGGATGGGAGCCTGGCGGCGGTGTCTGAGGGGTGCACGGGACACAGAAACACCCCCAGGACTGGGCGGAGGACAGGGGAAGATGAGGGCCCGGCCCAGGCTTCGCCTCCAGGCACTGGGGGAGAGAGAGAGAGAGAAGTTCAGGACACCTTTCTCGGGAGAGCAGCCCCCCAGAGTCACTCACGGGGCCCCGAGGGGCCGTTCGAGGCGACACAGAAGCAGCATTTTCAGGTGGGCATGACGCAGCAAGTCAGCAGAGACTGCCCGCACGGCCAGAGAGCAAGGGAGTCGGGTTTGACGGCATCCATATTTTAATTCTGTTCACAGAGGTGGACTTGCAAGCTGCTCAGTGGGGCTGCCCAGGCGGGGCTGATCAGGCTAACTTACAGATGGGAGAAAGTGAGGTTCAGAGAGGCGACGTGACTGCCCCAAGGTCACACAGCTGGCAAAGCCCAGATTTTCTGTCCAGGGCCGCACCCCCTCTGCGGTGCCCCCCGGGTCAGAGTCTGCGGGAAGCACCCCTCAGATAGTGCCTGTCTTCTTCCTATGAATCAGCATTCTCCCTCACTTTTTTCCCCTCTTTGCAGTTTGTTTTCCCAGCCCCTGGTCTCGTGTTTGCTTTTATAAGTAGCCTCAGTTAACCTCCATAGCTATGCTTCCACTGACAATAAAAGAGCTTTACCCCATGAGCCTCTTTCAACCCTGTGAACCTTTATTTGTTCAAAATAACATCTTCAGCAACCCAACCCTCCTAACACAAAATAAACCACAGCCACCGGCTACCTGGGTATTTGAGGGTCAGTCTGTGGAACTGGCCGTCTCTGGGGGAGCCCAGTCCCCGTGGGACAGGCAGGCACCCCCCACCCCCAAACCTGGGCAGAATCCTGGGAGGGAGGGAGCCCCCACTGAGCTGAGCTGGACGCTGTGCTGACTTTATAAATAGCCCTTCCTAGGAACAGGCTCTCAGAGTAAGCTCCTGCCAACCTCCTCTTGGTGGCTGTATTTTATTTTTTCAACCTGCAGCGGCCACCCTGAACTGACCCCCAACCCATCCTAGAAAAACTCCCATGTGGGACGCGTAGCCTCACAGCCCTTCCCCCACCACCACCCCAGCGGTCCCATCTTTCCTCCCGTGCAAGCTGGTCCAGCGGCCTTGCTGGGTGGGCACGGGATGCTGACCAAGAGGCCCCTTGTAGGGGGCATGGTGGGGGGCAGCTCCCAGCCCCTCCCCATCAGTTCTCCCCACCCCAGGCACATCCACCTCCTGCAGGAGGATCCCATCTCCCCACCCCACATCTGATGCCTGCTTCTGAAAGAGGAGGGGCCACGATTTCCACAAGAAAAGGTAACACCTGCGTTACAATATTCACATTTATCCAGCTCACACGCAGGGCCTCTGCAGCCCCTGGGACAAGCCAGGCACCATCCTGGGCTCACCAGGGCCCTCGAAGATCGGTCTTCCTCCCGAGCTCTGGCCAGGCCTCCACCAAGTGCTGTTGTGATGGGCAGTCCACCACTGCTTTGAGCAGCCTAATTCATCCGCAGACAGCGCTCCCTACCAGAAAGTTATTTCAAGGAAGCTGAATCCTCAGACCTCATCTGGGCCCCTCGGGGGCTTCTGCCAAGCTTCAGGCTCCCCAGCCCTGCCACGGGGGCCCCTGGGTCTCAGAGGAGGACCAGCGGGCGCCCTGCTCCATCAAGCGCGTCTCCGGAGTCTGGGCTCTGAGCTTCGCACCATGTGCTCTCTCCTATCTCCTTCCCCGATTGTACCGAGTGAGCTCCTCCTCTGATTTGTTCCGTCACAAGCTCCCGGCCATGGGCGTCTGCCCAGCCTGGAGCCTGAGCACCTGCTTGTCCTGTGTACCCACACGGGGCTCCCACCAGCTCCGTCAGCGACGGGCTAACCGTCTCTCCACCCAACAGCTGACAGCCGAGGTGGGCAGAAGCTCCACAGTGAACCGGGCAGCCTGACAGCAGAGCCAGTGCCCGGCGCTGAGAAAGCCCAAGGATGTGAAAGAACCGGAAGTAGCAGCATCAGCAGCTACAGAAGGTGAACCTGAACTCCGAGTTCCTAGCCAGTGGAGGTCATCAAGAGAGGCACGCAAGGAGTGCCCCTGGAGATGGAGTCAAGGATGCTTTGGATTCCAAGTGGATCAGGCAGGCTCCAGAAGGAAGAGACAGAACCAGCAAAGGCACGTGGGGTGTGTCCTGGGAACATCTGCCATTTGGACAAAAATGCAGGAAAAGGATAAACTGGGGGATCGGGTTGGACGGAGGGTTCTTTGACAAATCCCCACAGAAGTCTTGCTGGGCTGGGCTCCCCCCCTGCCAAGGCCAAGGTCATGGGTTCCAGAGCTCTCAGGGGGTCTGGGGTATCGAGCAGGTGATGGCTGGCTCCACACTGACTCACCCATCCTTGCTGCCCACTCGTCTGGCCGCCCGGGCAGGAGTCTCCTGTCCCACAGACTGGCAGCCCACCCAGGACATGCCACCCCGTGACAGCAAGCTAGGAGCAGCCCAGCAGACTCCCTGGCACCAGCTCATACTTTTCATTTCCTCCTTTTGGCCTCAACTCAGATTAGTGCCAATGAAACCTCAGCCATGAATTGAACAGATACATGTGAACATTTTTAATGCTAAAATAATGTCTTCCTTGCATTTACATTCAAAATTGAGGGTCACAGACCAGCTATCAGCCAACTGGAAACACCATCCCTGCTTGACCTGTTGACAAAATAATTCACAAGCTGTCCTCAGGCCTCAGCCACAGAGCTCTGAACAAGCTCCCAGTTGCTGAATGAACCATGGCAGACGCCAGATAAAACCACTCATCTTAAAACCATCTCAGGACCCGGGAGTGCCTCTTAAAGCAAGTTCAAATGGCCACACGCTAGCACAAAAGGCCAATCCTAGAACACCACGTCTCTGCTTTACTGAGTTTTTATACTCTTTCAGCAAGGTGTCTAGGCCCTGCCAGGTGGCTGAGAGTCTGGGAAGGCTGGTGAGGTGGGTCCACTGGGGCCCCAAGGAATGTCACCAGCCAGCGCTGCTGCCATGAAAAGTCCCTCCAAGTTCCTGTCTTGCTTCTTATGTAAGGATGCGGTTGCAATGCTTCAATTGCCTCCCAGGCCAGCAGGATTCGCTGAGTCTCTCACTTCTCCAGGACATGCTCTTCCACATGTTCTGGAGATGCTGAGATGGTGAGATGCACCATCTCACAGGTCAGCCACTCCATCCGGGCAGGTGCCCTGAGACTTCTCAGGACACACCTCCTGATTTGGGATGGTAGAACCCACCCTTTCTGCAGGGGTGGGGTGAGCAAAGGTAACTGCGTGCTCACCCTGCCCTGCATGTGTGTGCAGCCCACAGAGGGGGTTATGGAACGGTGACGACTTTCATACAAGCAGAGATAGAGTGACGGGGTCTGAGGCAAACAAATAACAGAAGGAGGGAAAGAATAATTGCAACTCAGGAGGGCTCCGTGGAAGAGGCACCCTTTCCCTGTGGCTTAGAGTGTGAGTGGGATTCCCGGAAGTAGGTAGGGGCTGGGAGAGGAGTGTTCCCGCTTGAGGGGGAGGCGCTGTGCCCGGCGCACCTAGGGACCGTGGGCAATGCTCCGCTGGGCCTCGGAGTCAACCACCAGGAGGACGGACCGGAAAAGGGGGCTGGGTTTCACTGTGCGAGGTCAATGCCGGGACCACCAGAGCCTGGAAAGCTTCTCCGTTCCCCCGTGACCCCGCTAGACCACCCCCCAGAGCCTCCCTCAGAGCCAAGTCCCGCCACGTGGCCCAGTTCTGCCGACAGCACCCGGAAGAAGGACGTAGGCCAGGCCCGGCCCGAGTCCCGCCTCTCCCGGCCGGGGCCGGGCCTGCACGGCAGGACGTGTGCACGGCAGCGTCCGCGGCAACGTGGAGCCGCACCGTGCAGACGGCCGGGCCTCCGCCACCTCCCCTGCGCGCGACGGGGTCGTGACACCCCACGCGCCCCGCCTCTGTCCCCAGGGCTGGGTGAGAGGCTCCGGCCCGCGGCGCTGGCCCCCGGGGCCGGCTGCGTGGGCTCTGAAGCCAGCGGCTCTGCAGCGGAGAGGCCGGGCCTGGGGCGCGTGCCCCCGAGAGCTGGGCCTGAGGAAGGTGGCGGCGTGGGGGCTGCTGCGGACCCGAAAGGGAGCCACGGCAGGCGCCCGGCTCGGCAGCTGCTGAAAGGCCGGCGCGGGTGACTGACGGGGGCAGGGGACGTCGTCCGCTGGCTTCCTCCTGTTCGCTGCTGTGCCGCCGTCTACGCGGGTGGCACGCGGCTTCTCTCTCCGTTGGCATCGGACACCGCTGACCCTCAGCGCTTCCCCGCTGTGACCGCCCCCTTCCCGCCCTCTGCTCCCTCTGCCCCCGCCCTTGCCACCCCTGGGCCCTCTCTCTCCCTCCACCCGCTCTTCTGTTTGCACCAGGCCCTTCACACGAGCCAGCCAGTCGCTTCCGGCTTCTCTCATCCGGACGCATGGAGCCCCTGGGGCTCTCACTCCCCGCTCTGGTCCCTCCCTTCCCGCCCCACGACCCCCGAGCTTCCTCACCAGGCCCGGCTTCCCTCCTGAGTTCCAGATCAAGGCGTCCAGCGCGCCAGCCAAGCGGCCGCCTGCCCGGGACAGAATCCCGTCCCCATCTGGGCGGCTCTGCGCTCGCTGCTGCCTGGGCACAGCTGCCCCTCTGGCTGCGGCTGTCTGAGACCAGGGTTCGGGGCCAGCGAGTCGTGAAGAGCTTGAACATCTCCCTGAAGGTCTCACTTCCTCCGCTGCAGGGGAAGTCACACTGCCTCCCCTGCCCACCTCCACCTCCCTTCTCTTCCCTGACCTAGAAGGCCACCCTCTTTCCTCTAGAAACAGTAACAATAACAATAATACCCAACACTTGGGTTGAGGCAGCTTTATATGTCTCCATGCGTGAAGCCCTGCTGCAGTTCCATGGGACCTATTACTATTCCCATTTAACAGACGTGGAAACTGAGGCCTGAGGAAACCTAGGAACTTGCCCATGTTACAAGCCAGTCTGTAGTGAGCCTGCGTGAGAACCCACGCTCCAGGAAAGGGGTGACACAGCGTCGCTGAGGAGCTGCCAGGCTTTCGGCCCGAAGCGGTCAGGCAGGTGACCGAAGGGCTCTCGGTGAGAGGACTCTGCTCACAAGGGGACCGGGAACACTTCGATGTGGAAGCCAGACCACCCACTCCTGAGGGCCCGTGCAGATGACCGCACCCAGCCCACCGTAAGCCCTTCTGCTTCTGCTGCTGTTCCTCTCATGATGAAAACTTAACTCTGTGATGACGTGGCCGCCGGACAACCACCTGGAGACGCTGACCACAGCTCGGGGAGGACAAGTGGCCTTGGAGCGATCTGACTTTCCCCGCCATCTTCTCCCAAAATTTATTTCTAGGTGAATGACTTAACATCAGCTTCCCTATGAGGTTCAGCAATAAAGAATCTGCCTGCAGTGCAGGAGACCCGGGTTCATTTCCTGGGTGAGGAAGATCCCCTGGAGGAGGGCATGGCAACCCACTCCAGTGTTCGTGCCTGGAGAATCCCATGGGCAGAGGAGCCTGGCGGGCTACAGTAAATGGGGTTGCAAAGAGTCAGACAGGACTGAGCGCACAGGAGGAATGGCAGAGGTGAGGAGGAGGGCCTGTTGGAAGCGCACAAGATTTACTAAAACAGCACGTGGGCGGAGGGAGTTTCTGAGGGTGGAGAAATGAGGGGGATGCAAAAGGGAGCTAGACCCTTACGTGGCTGCAGGAAGCCCCATCCAGGGAGGGAGCAAGGTGACTGAGGTGCATTCAGGGTGCGGAGAGATCTACCTGAAATTTCCTGTTCTCACCTTCCCTTCCTCCAAAAGGTGGTTTTCTCTTTTCCGGACTCATTCCTCACACCTCAGTCTCTTCCTGCCAAGGCGGTTTTGTAACTTCAGCCTGTGCCAGAGGACATGACGCCCTCTCGGCCCAGGCCTCCCGCTTAGCTCCCGGGTCCAGCCGAGCCGCGGGGTCACAGGCGCGGTGCGGAGCACGTCCTGGGAGTGCGGCCCCTCAGCAAGACACAAATCTAGGGGATGAGAGAGGAGGGCCCAGAGTCTCCAAGCTCGCTTTCCTTGGCAGCACATTCAAAGCTCAGTGCCTAGATTGCATTTTAATGGTCTCAGATTAGCACAAAGGACTTTTTCCCCCTGTGGTGAATAATTAACCCAATTCTCCCAGGCACCTTTTTGAAACTGCAGAAACCATTCGTGTGCATTCAAGGTGACACGAAACCATCAGGGCCCTCAAATATTGCAGTTCCTTTATCTTCTTGCTCCACCCCTGTAACCTAGGTGTCGGGACAATGTGCAGCTCATGCAGGTCATCTGCCAAGACCGGAAGGAGGCCAGTCCCCTCGTAACCTCCAAAGTGCAGAGACATCCCACAGAAACCTCGGCAAGGGGTGCTAAGGGTCAGTGAGTCTCGACCACCAGGACTTGTCATGGGATTCCAAAGGGAGAGCACAGGGTGCGTTTTCTGTCTTGTCTTACTTTGAGATTTGCAAAGTGGAAAATTTGCAAGAAAGAAAGGAACGGGAAAGCAGAGCTGAGGACCAGAATCCCCGAATCTCCCGAAGGAAGGAGGAAGGGACGGAGGAGGGAGGAGGGAGCACGCCTTGACTCAGCTGGGCTCTGCTTTTCTACAGTATCTGTTCTTTAGGATTTTTTTTGGTGTGGACCATTTTTTTAGTCTTTACTGAAGTTGTTACATTGTTGCTTCTGTTTTAGGTTTTGTTTGCTTGCGGTGAGGCATGTGGAATCTCTGCTCCCTGACCAGGGAACCTACACTCCCTGCATTGGAAGGCAAAGTGTAAACCATTGGACCACCAGGGAGGTCCCTCTAGAGTCTGTCCACTTCCCAGGGGAAGTGTAAGCATCACGACAGGCTTACAAGGTCAGAAGGGCGAGGAGACAGACCCCTGGTCACAGATGACCCAGCAAGGTGACGAGACCTCTCACTCAGCCAGGCTGGTGCTCGTGGGTTGTGGCCTTAGTTCTTGGTTGACACGTCCTCTGTATAAGTCCTGAGTGACCCACTGCAGCCCCACATTCTTCAGGACAAGCAAAATAAGTAATTTATAAACTTGACTGAATGCATGGATAATGATGGAATTTAAAAAACATTTTGTTGAGGACATTTTAAGCTTATAAGAGCTGGAGAGACTGGTGTGAAGAATTCCCTTGTACACCATTTCAGCCATCAGCCGTCTCCCTTACTAGTTTTATCTACCCTCTTCCACAAACACTCACCCTTTCTTCTGGAGATTAAAACACATCCCAGCCACTGCACCATCTCGCCTGTAAGTACTTCACTGTGCATTTCTAACAGATAGGATTTTTAAAATATAACCATTACTTTGCCGACTAAGGTCCATCTATTCAAGGCTATGGTTTTTCCTGTGGTCATGTATGGATGTGAGAGTTGGACTGTGAAGAAGGCTGAGCGCTGAAGAATTGATGCTTTTGAACTGTGCTGTTGGAGAAGACTCTTGAGAGTCCCTTGGACTGCAAGGAGATCCAATTAATCCATTCTGAAGGAGATCAGCCCTGGGATTTCTTTGGAAGGAATGATGCTAAAGCTGGAACTCCAGTACTTTGGCCA
Source organism: Budorcas taxicolor (assembly GCF_023091745.1). Lineage (NCBI taxonomy): Eukaryota > Metazoa > Chordata > Mammalia > Artiodactyla > Bovidae > Budorcas > Budorcas taxicolor. The sequence continues at coordinate 10,942,970 of NC_068920.1, forward strand.
CCTCATGCGAAGAGTTGACTCATTGGAAAAGACTGATGCTGGGAGGGATTGGGGGCAGGAGGAGAAGGGGACGACAGAGGATGAGATGGCTGGATGGCATCACGGACTCGATGGACGTGAGTCTGAGTGAACTCCGGGAGCTGGTGATGGACAGGGAGGCCTGGCGTGGTGCAATTCATGGGGTCGCAAAGAGTTGGACACAACTGAGCGACTGAACTGAACTGATTGCCCCATTCAACAAAAGCCAACAGCATCTAACACACAATCCATGTTAAATTTCCCCAATTGTTTCAGAAATGTCTTTTTTCCAGCTGGTGACTGATACTCAGAGGAGTATTGACTTTCTGGAGAATCAAAGCAGAAACAAAAGGTTTTGCCTTGAACTTCTTGGCCGCCCGTCCCTTCCTCCCAACCTCCGCCCACCCGTCACCCTCTAAGCGGAGCCAAGGGCCAGGGCGACAGTTTGAGAGTTGGTGAGCAGGTGTCCCAGAGCCGTGTAGGTAGGCCTCAGAAAGGTGTGGTCCTGACACCAAGTCCTCCTCCAGGAGATTCCCCTCCACATCAGAAAAGATGGACTCTCCATCCGCACTCTCCACATGGGGCCAAGAGGTCAGAGCGCCAGCTTTTCCTGAAGAGCCAGAATCCACTGCAGACCTCATGACTCAGCATGGACTGCAATCAGGAATCCTATGAAACACTTAAGATGGGTCCCTGAAGAACGTGGGTTCTGAAGGGTGAGGGGAAGGGACACACTCGATTATTCACAGGAGCAAACGCATAACCACCCCACTCTGAAACACTTAGAGCGCTCTGCGTGTGCAGAAGCACTTGTGCACAGCCACAGAGCAGACGCCAGGGGAAGACACCCGGGAGGCAGGGACTTGCCTGCCACCAGCAGAAGCCACCTGCGACAGAGCCCGGGGGGCTCCTTCCTGCAGTTCTGTGCCCTTAGTAACCAGATCAGCGTTCAAGCCACGAGTTCTAATAGAAATCATACTATGTGTTAATTATAGGTTTAAACAAAGAAAGGATTTTGTATAAACTTGACCAGCTCATCTGATAAAAATAGTTCTTGACACTTTAATAAACCTCATTTCCAGCCTGTGTTCGCTTCCCCATGTATGAAAAGTTAACTCACCTGCTTACGGATACTTTAGGAATCCTCTCCATTTTTATCGAATGAGTTCTTGGTTCCAGAGGGATAAATCCTGAAGGTAGTATTACTGGGAATTAAACTCAAGGCTCCGGGATCGGATGCCAGCACTGATGCTCCAAACAGTCCTTTCACTTCGGATGATCCAACCAGCCTCTTTGGTGTCGTTCTCCTGCCTATGAAATGAGGCCAAGGTTATCTCCACCCCACGTGACAAGATAACATGTTCTCAGTCAACAAACCCTTACTGAGTGCCAGGCAAGGTTCTAGGTGTCAAAGACACTCCCGTCAGCAAGTCCTACAGGGTCTTGGCACTCTCAGAGCTTTCATTCTGGTTGGGAAGCAAAAATCAAGAGAAAAGGAAATATTAGAATGGGCATGAGCTCCATTCTGACCATTTTTTGAAACACTGTGCCGTAAAACGGGTCTAGGTGACCCTTGGGAGGCTTCGTCCAGGTGGTGGTGATTAAACGGAGACCTGAATGATGGATGAGGAGCCAGCCATGCAGAGATCTTGGGGAAACGCATTTTAGGCAGAGGAACAGCCAACTCCAAGGTCCAAGGGAGGCACAAGTTTCGTGTGCTCGAGAGGCAGAGACCAAGGGGGCAGAGTGTTCGACGTGTGGACGGTGAGGAGGGTGGGGCCTGAGTCGGAGTCTGCAGGACTTCAGGAGACTGGACACGCTCCGTCACCCGAGCCAGGGGGAGGCTTGGAGCACCATGTGCTGCTCTGACTCACGTTTCAAAACGATCTGTGTCCAGTGCAGAGATATGTCGGGGAAGGGGAGGACTGGTCAGGAGAATGTTGGAGCAGACCAGCTAGGAAGACAGTGGCTTTGACTAGGATCTGAGCCTTGCTGATGGGGGAGGTGGGCAGGCTTGGAATATATTTCTGAAATAAATCTGCCAAGATTAGGTGGCTGAATGAAAAGAGCCAAAGAAAGTCATCAATAATGATTCCTGTGGGAAGTTATGTGTGTGTGTGAGAGTAATGTGTGTAATGGGTTCCTTAGAGAAGATCATTACCAAAATCTTTAAAAAGGATACGGCTAGAAGTAAAAAGTTCTTAAGATCATAAACAGAATAATCCATTTTGCCCTAATTTTCATTTATTTTGTTAAGTGCACTTTTCACTGCTTCAATGTGATCAATTTAAATGCAATGAACTGTCGATATTTCACATGTGCAGTCTGATGTTTTAGCATATGATTATAACAACATGCTTTGTAAAGATACTTAACAAATAGTAAATGATCATCTGTTTACAAAAAAAAGAGAATGGTTCCTGTGGGACCTCCCTGGCAGTCCAGTGGCTAGGCCTCTGAGCTTCCACTGCTGGGGGTTTGGGTTCTATCTTTGGTCAGGGAATGAAGATCCTGTAAGCCACGTGGCACAGCCAAAAGAGTAACAAATGATTCCTGGGTTTGAGGTCCCAGAGAGTAAGATGGAGGTGCCAGTTACTTAGTAACACAGAGAAAACCCAGGAGAAGCCACTGTGAAAGGGTAGAAAAGCAAGAATTCACCTGGCCACCTGAGTCTGAGATGCTTAAAAAACACCTCTGCACAGGGCTAAGTTGAAGAAGGAAATGGCAACCCACTCCAGTATTCGTGCCTGGAGAGTCCTGTGGACAGAGGAGCCTGGTGGGCTGCCGTCTGTGGGGTCGCACAGAGTCAGACATGGCTGAAGCGACTTAGCAGCAGCGGCGGCAGCAGGGGCCAAGGGAGCAGGAATCTAAGATCCGGGGGGGATGTCAGGCTACTGGGGTCTTCGATGGGGTCTCTCGGTGGCAGAGGAAGTCAAGACTGCCGATGGGCTCACTGGGGAGAAAACAAGGAAAAGAGAGGGGACCTAGAGCTGAGTCCTAGAATACTCTAGCATCTAGAGGTCTCACACACACACACTGAGAAGACGCAGCCAGGCGGGTGGCAGGAAAGCCAGCAGAAAGGGACAGGGTGGAAGCTCAGAGAAACCTTTCCAACAGGAGGGCGTGGTCAGCCTTCCAAACGCTGCTGGAAGGCGCAGTACAAGAAGGACAGCATCAGACGACCGGACTCGGCAGGTCGGAGGTCTCTGTTGACCTTGATGATGAGAGTCTCGGTGGTCCAGAGGGGCTGGAAGCCGGAGGAGAGGGATGGGGAGAGAGGGAGGTAGACAGGTGGAACAGTGAGGTGGAGTTTTACTGGGAAGGAGAGCAGAGATGTGAAACGCTCGTGAGACCAGCATGGAGAGCACAGGGGGGTCAGGGACGTGTCAACGTGCCCCAGGGAAGGCTGGGCATTGACGACGCTGGACAGAAAGGTTGTCTTTGCAAAGATACCGTTTTGTTAATAATTTGGGATATACACATTTATTTATTTAAATGTGTGATATATATATATATACACACACATATATATAGCCACACTGCACAGTTTGTAAGGATCTCAGCTCCCCAACCAGGGACTGAAGCCCTGCAGGCCCTTGGCAGTGAAAGCAGAGTCCCAACCACTGGACCACTGGGGAATCCCCTGTATACTTTTATTTATATTGTTTATTTCACCTCGGTATGTTTTTTAGCTTAGAGAGTATTTCTCTGGTTACTAATATAGCACTGGAGATATATTAAAAAGTTACCCTTTTTAATAGGAAGAATATCTAATCCTCCATTTGTGAGAAGATGCCCCAGAGGACTGGTTTAATTGGATATATGAGAGCCTTACACATGGAAATTCTCACAGCCCTAAAATTATTCATTTCCAATGTTCTCTACACACGGCAGATAACACGCGGTCACTCCCGTTTACGACCCGGCCTCTGACAAGCTGAATTACTCCCAAGTCCCTGAAGGCTGCATTGTTCCGGGCTGCTGTGCCTTGTCCCCTCACACCCCCGCGGCACGTCCACCCCTGGAACACCCTCCCGTCACGTTCCCGGAGAAGCCTTCCTCCCTTGGGGCTGTGCTAACCCCTGCAGGCTTCTTCTTGTTTTCTTTTTGTAAAGGTAAGGGGGGGTCCCCAAGAGAGTGTTCCAACCAAGGACTGCAATGAAGCCAACTCTGTGAAACAGAGGTCCTTTTTTTTTTCCTTACAATAATGATCTATTTAAAAAGGAATAATGTGCATGTTTGCAAAACATACAAGCAATACTACAGCAATGAGTCAAGAAGGGACAAAAACCCAAGTAAGATCCCACCCTCAGAAACAACCATCATGACCATTTCGCTCAACATCCCGAAGCCTCTGTAATCCCCCCTTTCCTGCGTAGCTGAGACCCGTCCAGGCGGAATGACTCCTGCTGGATCTGTCTTCAGCTTACTGACGTGACTGCCTCACTCCAGTTTCTTTAGTATTCCCAGTGTTGAGCACAAACCCTGGCACCACAGAGGACTCATGCACGCCTGTGGAATTCATGAATGAGAGCATATCAGGCTACAGAATGGCAAGAGCGAGAATGATGCCTTCCCCTGACACCACTGACAGATGAAGACACAGAGACTCAGAAAGAAACAGGGGCTCACCTGTTCTGAGGGGGAGCACCGTATACTGAGAGGTTCATGGTCCTTGCTCCAAAACATCCAAATAAACGTGATGCTTCAAGTCAATGTGGAAATATATTTAAAATAATGTTGTGTAAATAAATGGTAAATAAGAAAAAGACTAAAGTTAGAGCATTATTCCATGCCTTATGAAACCATGTAAGAACTAAAAGACATGCAGGTAATAAGCACAGCCTTGGGGTAAGAACAGAATAACAAAGATATGTATATACAAGAAAGAACCAATTGCCTAACAGCACAATGTGAAAAAAGATCTTTAAAAACTGAAAGGCAGCAGGAAAATTATTTTGAAGTACTGTGTCATAGCCTTGATATAGTCTTGTGAATCAATAAAATAAAAACACTAATTGGAAATAGGCAGAAAAAATGAGAAATGTAATTCAGAAAAGAAGAAATACAAATTGACAATTCACAGCAGATTTTATAGGATTATGTGTCGTATAGGACTTAAAGTCACTAGGATTTGTGTGTTGGTTGCTCATTCCTGTCCGACACTTTGCAACCCCATGAACTGTAGCCTGCCAGGCTCCTCTGTCCATGGAATTCTCCAGGTAAAGGTTGCTATTTCCTCCTCCAGGGGATCTTCCCCACCTAGGGATCAAACCCAGGTCTCCTGTATTGCAGGTGGATTCCTCACTGAGCCACCAGGGAAGGATTTAACAAAGGCAAATTAAAAGGAGACACTGTTTTTTCCCCTCGGTTCAGTTCAGTCGCTCAGTCGTCTCCAACTCTTTGTGATCCCATGAACTGAAGCACACCAGGCCTCCCTGTCCATCACTAACCCCCAGAGTTTACCCAAACTCATGTCCATTGAGTGGGTGATGCCATCCAACCATCTCATCCTCTGCCATCCCCTTCTCCTCCTGCCCTCAATCTTTCCCAGCATCAGGGTCTTTTCAAATGAGTCAGCTCTTCGCATCAGATGGCCAAAGTATTGGAGTTTCAGCTTTAGCATCAGTCCTTCCAAAGAACACCCAGGACTGATCTCCTTTAGAATGGACTGGTTGGATCTCCTTGCAGTCCAAGGGACTCTCAAGAGTCTTCTCCAATGCTACAGTTCAAAAGCATCAATTCTTCAGCGCTCAGCTTTCTTTATAGTCCAACTCTCACATCCATATATGACTATTTTTTCCCCTACAAGACTGCAGATGTTTTAAAAAGAATACTAACCCTTGTTGATGGCAACATTTAAAAAATAAGCGCTGGTTGATTGCGTATGGCAATCGACTTCTCCATGGGTCACCCTGGCAATATATGTCAAAAGCCTTTAGCATGCACATGCTAGTTTATCCATCATTTTCAAAACTGAGAATTTATTGCAAAGAAGCTATTTCGAGTCACATGCAAAGGTGTTAACTATGGTGACCTCTGATGATGAGATTTGGGAAGTGGAGGGGGGTGGTTCCCCTTTGTCCTTTGTGTTATTTTCTAAGTGCTCTGAATTGAACTTGCATCTCTTAATTTGAGATTTAAAAAAAAAATGGCTGAACTTCCCTGGTGGTGCAGTGGGTGAGAATCCGCCTGCCAGGGCAGGGGACGCTGGTGCCATCCCTGGTCTGTGAGGATTTGAACATGACAGTGTTCTTGCCTGGAGAATCCCAGGGACGGGGGGCCTGGTGAGCTGCCGTCTGTGGGGTCGCACAGAGTCAGACATGACTGAAGCGACTTAGCAGCAGGGGCACCTAAGCCCAGGTGCCACCACTGCTGAGCCCGAGAACCTCAGGCTGCCCGCTGCAGCTTCCGAAGCCCACACACCGTGGAGCCCACGCACCCTAGCAAGAGACGGCAGAGAAACCCAAGCTCCGCAAGGGAGAGCAGCCCCCACCCATGGCGGCCAGAAAGACGCCTGGGCGCAGCCAACAGGACCCAGGGCAGCCATAAATAAGCAAAAAATGAAGGTTTAAGTGACAACTTTCACTTAAGGATGACAGACTAAACGTTAGTATTTTTACTCCCATTTCCTCCCTAAACCAAAGTAACGGTAAAGTGATCTTCAAGGTGTAGACCCACAAGACAGAGGGGCTGGGGAGAGGCAATTTTGGAAGTTAGAAGATGAAGGAGGAGAAGACACTGATTTAGCAAACCTGAGCCACCAGGGGGGAAAGTCAGGATTCACACCACAGACCTGCAAAAGGCTCAGGAGCAGCGCCAGTGTCCTATAAAAGTAGAAGAAAAGATGGGGCTGAAGACAGGTTTGGTTGCAAGGCTGCTTGAGACTCTGGAATCACCTGTAGGTTCAACTACCACGTATATTGGTCACTAGCTTGTGTGACTGTGGCCAGCCCTCAGCTTCCTCATCTGTAAGCAGGAACGAGAACAGCCAACAGCCCGGGGCGGTCACGGGATAAAATGAGCCAATACCTTTACAGCAGAGCCACCTCTGCTGCGTTCCTTTGCGAGTTCTCCACATTCCTTCAGCAGCTGGCTCTGATCTCCACCTTCAAAAGTCTGGACTTTGAGAAAAGCATCTATGTGTGTCGGGTAACTTAAGAAATAAACTCACACTTTGTGCTTCAGAGTTTTAAAGGAAAATTTACAGATGTGTGGTTTAGTTCCCTGGTTTCAGATATTCAGTGCATCCAAACAGCATCTCACGGCTTTAATAACTTCATCCATTTCCTGATAATTGCCTAGTGCCTTCCCTACCTTACCCTTCCCTGGCTTCAACACCAGAAGGCCCCCAAAAGCCCCAGTCCTGGCACATACCCACCCTGTTAACAAAACGGAATTCAAGAGCCCTTTTTGCTCACAGATAAGCTGGAATTACGAGCTTCCCAGGTGGTGCTAGTGATAAAAAACCCACCTGCCAATGCAGGAGACATAAGAGATGTGGGTTTGACCCCTGGAAAATCCAGGGAAAATCCCCTGGAGGAGGGCATGGCAATTCACTCCAGTATTCGTGCCTGGAGAATCCCATGGACAGAGGAGCCTGGTGGGCTATATTCCACAGGGTCGCAAAGAGTCAGACACAGCTGAAGCAACATACCACGCAAGCAGGAATTACAAGGAGACGGGAGATTTTTTTAACCATTTGCTCCTCACGGGGGCAATTAAAAGAACAGTAAAGAAGTGTGTGGAGAAGAGAGGGCTTTGGAAGATAAATGGAGAGCTCTGAAAAGGGCTTTGTGTTGGCGACAAGTATTCAAGGGCTTTTCAAGCTGCTATGGGACATGATGAATCCACCGCTGGCCGTCACCTGTCAAGTGCGATGCTCACTGCTGTGTCCGAACCTTTGTGACCTCTCCACCGCAGTTAGCACAATGGGCCACTCTCTCCCGGCAGCACTTCCTGTCCTGCCTTCAAGACGCACATTCTCCTGGTGCCCATGCCTCATGTCACACTGTCACCCCCACCCCAACCTCGCTCTTAGCTTAGACACAGCAAGAGGAGGCTCCTCGCGGCCACCCTTGATGATCTCTGGTCAGTCTCCACTCAGCAGGGAGCGCTGACCGTTAAACACATAAACCAGGGCATGAGCCCCCCACGATGGTTTTGCACTGCAGTTAAATCAAAGCCAAACCTCCTACACCTGGTCGCTCTGTGATCTGAGCCTTCCCCTCTGACCCCCTCCCACGCGGTCACGCTGCTGGTATCAGATCTCTGTCCCATTCTAAAAGAAGCCTTCCCAGCCACTGGCTACAGAGGGCCCCTGCGTCATGACTGACTCTCACGTCACCCTGCTCTGCTTCCTTCATGACACGTACACAAACTGACATTCCTGTTTATCTTGATAATTTCGACCTCTTCCCTACTGTGCAGGCTCCATGGGGGTAGGCTACCTAGCCTGTCTTGCTCAGTGTCTGGCTCAGAGAAAGAACTAAGTAAATATCATTCTGAACAACTAACTGATAATTAGAGGGGGAACATTAACCATGCAAGAGAGTTGGAATCAGATGAACAAAAACAAGATACCCTAGAGGAAGCAGGTGTTATAGGCAACAAGAGAAGAGACCTTCAAAGCTTTCTAATCGGTATCTCAGGGAAAAGTAGCACGTAGAAGAGGAGGAGGAGGAGGGAGAAAAGTTGGAAGGAGGGACAGAGCATGGAGGAGCAGGAAGAAGCAGCGCGGTATGCTCACCCCAAAACTCAGATAAGAAAAAGGCCTTGAATTTTAAAAATATAATTGACAACATAAAATATTTGATGGAAGGGCTAGAAGACAAACACTGATATCTCAGATTATAAATTAAAAACTCAAAGATTTACAAAAATACATTCAAAATGTTAAGAGACTTAAGGGGATAATTTCAGGAAGTCTGACATCACTAATAGATGTTAAAGGGAAAGAACAAAAAACATACAAGACAGGAAATTATTAAAATTTTCCAGAGCAAAAGAAAGATACATCATTTTGCAGACAACACCAGGTCATGAAAAGGAAAACCACACAACCAAACACACACACACACCACACACACATACACAGCCCTAGGGCAATCATCTTGAAATTTTAGAATGACAGATAAAAGGTTTACGGAAAGAAAGAATAAGTTGCCTACAGAGGAACCAGAATCATATTGGTATCAGATTTCTTATCAGCAACATTTAATGCCATTAGACAACAAGTAATTTTGAAGAAATTTTTTCTTAAACAAAGGTTGTATCTTCCTGAGTTTTCAATCACAGATCATAATAAAATCTAGATGTTAATGCATGTGCGAGGACTCAGTTACTTATCACATAGTGACCTTCTCGGAAAGTATTTTTCAAGCACGTACCACAGTCAAACAAGAAAGAACTACAAAACGTGACAGATAAGGCCTGCAGGGAACCTAACCCGGAAGAGAACAAGAAGAAACCCCAGGATGACAGCTCTCCTGGCGGCCTGGAAGCAGCAGGTCCAAATTAGAGCCTAGAAAAATTAGAAACATTCAGCGAGTTCTTTAAAAAAATGTATTCATAAAGAAAATTGGTTCCAGCAAGAAATTATGTAATTAAAAAGCTGGATAATTTTATTTATAAGATGGATGTGTAAGGTAGTGATCAAGGTAATTAGTTACAATATGCTGGGCCTCTTCACTGGAAATCATTCTTCAGTTTTTGAGAGGTTCCTCTTTTAAGAACCGGCGTTGGTTAACATCGTGTTTCATTCACTTCTCTAGTTTAACAACCACGTTTATATTATCTTAATAATAAACTCTGGATAAATTATAAACACTTGGCTTTCAGTTTTCAGAACCAAACTACAGGGAAAGCATAGAGGATATATATGGTTATAGAACAGGATCTTATGTTACAAAGCAAGACACTGAAGCATAATGGTAGGGATGGCAGGGGTTAGGAGACTGCTGGAGGTGGGAGAAGGAAGGCACACGTGGAGGAAGCAGTCTTCTCATCTTACGTGGTGAGAACTCCAGGGAAACTCTCAAATCGATAGGTCAAGATCCAGAAGTTCCAAAATGTTCCTTGAATATCTCATAGTATTAAATATTATTGATTTATTACTAATGATAGTGTTAAATATTAATATAGCAGTAACCAAGAGAAGGGCTACAAACAAAATGTGACCAGCAGACAGTAGAGAGGAGTAAAAGAAAAAGATAAATTCATCACTGTGGGGGGGAGGCAACAGATACTGTCTGCAAAGTTACAAATCAAGAAACAGCAGTCCTGTAGAATTGTGGCAGAGTTGGACACGACTGACGCGACTTAGCAGCAGCAGCAGCAGAATTGTGGCAGGGATTATCAGAAAAATTGAAAAGAGAAAGTTTAAAAAGTTATCTCTAAGGAGGAGAACAGGCCAAGGTGACCGGAGAAAAAAGAAAAAAAATTTGTGTATGTGTGTGTCGTTTAAAATCTCTTCTGTTCCTGTGAGAAGGTATTGTATTTGTAAATTAAAACCCACATGCAACAGTTAATGTCAAGCTTACAATGAAGCTTCCAAATCCCTGGCCTGAGTTCATACCTTCTTGGCTGCGGTTCCCCAGTGAGTGGACGTGAGCCCTGTCCAGCCCTGACAGTCGGTGATTCAGTGACCTGGGCCCTCTTGGAGGGTCTGAAGAAGAAGTTAGGAATCTGACTTCAGAAGCTGCCAACACCTTCTCTTCTGGAAGCGCACTGACAGTGCTTCTGCCCAGCCCAAGATGTAGCGGAGGCCTCCAAGAGCATTTCCACGTCCTTCCTCTGACTTCTATAGTATCACAGAGGGAATAATCCATGGGGCGATGTTTCCCCAAAGCCAGCATTGGCAGGCATTACCTTCCCTACAGGATTTACACTGCGCTTTGGCAGAAAGTATCCCCGTTCAGTGCCCACGGCAACCCGACAACCCTCTGAGGCAGGACAGTGTGTACTGCTACTTCCGGTTTAGCTGAGGCGGCACCTGAGTCCCAGAGATGCAACTTACCAGCCCGAGCTCTCAGCTGCGAAGCGGTAAGAAGAGAGCTCAAGCATGCCTCTGACTCCAAGCGCGGGGCTCTCCACTAAGCTGACTGGCTCTAGCATCTGAAAGACCCAACAACCCAAACTTATGCCAAGTAGGAGGCTCAGGTTCAGTCCCTGCATGGGAAAGATCCCTGGAAGAAGGAAATGGCAACCCGCTCCAGCGTTCTTGCCTGGAGTATCCCATGGAGAGAGGAGCCCAGCGGGCCGCAGTCCATGGGGTCACAAAGAGTCGGAAACAAGTTAGCAACTAAACAGCAGCAAAGACCCAACAATCCAAACTTATGCAAACTCTTTAGAGAAAAGGAAAAAAAGGAACATTCCCCGACCCAGGCAAGGACTGAACTAGAGAAGAAATTGAAGGTCAGTCTCATTCACAAACACAAATGCAAAAGTCCTGAGCAAAATAGCAAACAGATCCAGAAACTTAAAGAAATGAAAATAAATCCTGACCGAACTGGGTTTATGCTGGGATTGAAAGGCTAGGTCAGCATCAACCCTAATCACGATGGTGTGATCACTCACCTAGAACCAGACATCCTGGTATGTGAAGTCAAGTGGGCCTTAGAAAGCATCACTACGAACAAAGCTAGTGGAGGTGATGGAGTTCAAGTTGAGCTGTTTCAAATCCTGAAAGATGATGCTGTGAAAGTGCTGCACTCAATATGCCAGCGAATTTGGAAAACTCAGCAGTGGCCACAGGACTGGAAAAGGTCCGTTTTCATTCCAATCCCAAAGAAAGGCAATGCCAAAGAATGCTCAAACTACTGCACAATTGCACTCATCTCACATGCTAGTAAAGTAATGCTTAAATTCTCCAAGCCAGGCTTCAGCAATACACGAACCATGAATTTCCAGATGTTCAAGCTGGATTTAGAAAAGGCAGAGGAACCAGAGATCAAATTGCCAACATCCGCTGGATCATGGAAAAAGCAAGAGAATTCCAGAAAAACATCTATTTCTGCTTTATTGACTATGCCAAAGCTTTTGACTGTGTGGATCACAACTAACTGTGGAAAATTCTTCAAGCAATGGGAATACCAGACCACCTGACCTGCCTCTTGAGAAATCTGTATGCAGGTCAGGAAGCAACAGTTAGAACTGGACATGGAACCACAGACTGGTTTCAAATAGGAAAAGGAGTACATCAAGGCTGTATATTGTCACCCTGCTTATTTAACTTCTATGCAGAGTACATCATGAGAAATGCTGGACTGGAAGAAGCACAAGCTGGAATCAAGATTGCCAGGAGAAATATCAATAATGTCAGATATGCAGATGACACCACCCTTATGGCAGAAAGTAAAGAAGAACTAAAAAGCCTCTTGCTGAAAGTGAAAGAGGAGAGTGCAAAAGTTGTCTTAAAGCTCAATATTCAGAAAACGAAGATCATGGCATCTAGTCCCATCACTTCATGGCAAATAGATAGAGAAACTGTGGAAACAGTGGCAGAATTTATTTTCTTGGGCTCCAAAATCACTGCAGATGGTGACTGCAGCCATGAAATAAAAAGATGCTTACTCCTTGGAATAAAAGTTATGACCAACCTAGAAAGCATGTTAGAAAGCAGACACATTACTTTGCCAACAAAGGTCCGTCTAGTCAAGGCTATGGTTTTTCCAGTAGTCATGTATGGATGTGAGAGTTGGACTATAAAGAAAGCTGAGCACAGAAGAATTGATGCTTTTGAACTGTGGTGTTGGAGAAGACCCTTGAGAGTCCCTTGGACTGCAACCAGTCCATCCTAAAAGAAATCAGTCCTGAATGTTCATTGGAAGGACTGATGCTGAAGCTGAAACTCCAATACTTGGGCCACCTGATGCAAAGAGCTCACTCATTTAAAAAGACCCTGATGCTGGGAAAGACTGAAGGCAGGAGGAGAAGGGGATGACAGAGGATGAGATGTTTGGATGGCATCACCGACTCAATGGACATGAGTTTGAGTGAACTCTGGGAGCTGGTGATGGACAGGGAGGCCTGGTGTGCTGCAGTCCATGGGGTTGCAAAGAGTCAGATGTGACTGAGAGACTGAACTGAACTGAAAACATGTATCAGTGTAATTTCTATTGTTAGTAGAAGAAAAACTACATTGTGACCTGAATTGATATGGGATAAACATTTGATAAAATTCAAAAGAGCATTCATGAGGAAAAAAATAATTCTTTAATTTCTTTACAAACTAGAAAGGGAAAGGAATGTCCTTAATATGACAAAAGCTCTCTTCAAACTATAATGCAAATCTTGTTCTCAGTTGTGAAATATTAACACATGCTCCTTACAATCAGGAATAACCAAAGGACATACACTGTGCCCACCTGTTCTCAGCTGGGTACTGGAAATCTGAGCAGTGTACTAAGGCAAGGATGATACAGGTTCAGAATAGAAGGAAGCCAAATTGTCATGATGTGCAAACATTAAGTTCTTCATAGACAACTTCCAGTTATCCGTAAACTCTTAGAATTAACAAAAAGACTTTAGTAAGTTTGCTAGACATAAAATTAATATATGGGTCAACTGCATTTCTACATACCAACAAAAAAAAAGTTAGGAAATGCAATTTGTAAAAATATCTTTTGCAATAGCAACAACAAAATAAGGTACCAAGGAATAAACTTAACAAAAGATATACAAGACCTTTTTGGAGAAAGTTATAAAACTTTGGTGGGAGACATTAAATACGACCAAAATAAGCAGAATGACAAAATTTTTCTATGGATAGGAAGATTGAATAGCTTCAAGATCTCATTTCTATCCAAACTGTTATGTAGATTCAATGAATTCCAATAAAAATCTCAAGAAGATATGTTGTGGAACTTTGTGATCCAGAATTCGAAAATGGCCGAGAGTAAGTGAAAAGATGAGCCTGTTCTACCAGATTAAAGATGCATCATAAAGCTTCGGTGATTAGGATGGTGTGTTACTAACACAGGGACGGAAAACAGATCAACAGGAAAAAAAAAGAGAGAGAGCTCAGAAACTGACCCACACTTAAGAGAGACACATGGTCGATCAGGATTGCAGACCAGAGGGGTTACCCATAAATGAAAATGGACTCCTGTCTCACACCGTACATAAAAATCAATTCCAGGCAGATCAGGAAGTGAAATTAGAAAAGCAAAATTTTGAAGCCTTTTTTTTACAAAATAATAAATAGCATCTTAATGCTCTTTTTAAACGAGTGAGAAAAGCACAAATCATAAAGACAAAATTGACAAAATTGGGTAATAATAAGGGCTTCTGCTCAGTAAAATCACCACTTGAGAAGGGAAAAGATCAGCTTCAGTCTGAGACGCTATTTGTGAAACACAGCTCGCAAAGAATCATTATTGAGAATATGTGAAGGGTCCCGATGAAGAAGAGAGAAAAAGAGCAGGAAATAGGCAGCAGGCGTAAACAAGCCCAGCTGTGAGAAGCAAACAGGAATGGCCAATATATATGAACACGTATATGTGAAGACACACTCAACCTTCTTATTAGTCATGGGACCACAAATTCAGATCACAACAAAGTAGCTTTTCAAAAACAACACCCCACAAAACCCAACATTGGCAAGAATGTAGAACCAGAAGTACTGCCCTGCTTTGCTGGCGAGAGTAGAGACCGGCTCCACCCCACTGGGAAGCAATTTGACATTAACTCTGAACTAATTTGCTCTATGTTCATTCTGTCCTCCTTCTAGAGTGCCATTCTGTATTTCAAAGGACAGAAAACTAAAGTCAATGGTTCCAAGACACCCCCATCGCCAGGGTCCTGGTATGACAAAGCCTTGGCCTGTCCAGTGCGTTCAGTGAGACCTGAACTCCATTGAGTGGGGAGCGAGGCAGAGCTTGGGGCGTTCATTTTACTGGCAGGGATTATAATGGTGGCTTCCCAGTTATAAAACTCAGTTTCAGGCCAGAGGTAGCCTGGTTCTGGAGCCAGAAGGTCTGACAGCAGCTTCCTGATTTAGCCGGAGTGGCTTCCTAATTGTACGTAGCGCTCTGTGGCTTTGCAGCCAGAACTACCCCGGCAGCTTTCCAGTCCGAAACATAACTTCCTGATGAAGGGGCAAGTGGCAGCTTTTTTGGTGGCCCAGTCGTTTGGTGTGGCTTTGGGAATCATTCCTAGAATCTCAGCCTAGAGCCTGTTCCCTCAACCCTCCCAACATCTCTGCAAATGATCGATAACCTATAATAAATCCCTTTCTGTTTCGATGAGCTAGGCTCTTGTGTTCTTTGTAACTGTACCTTGACTGATCCTCCTGGCAAAGGTGTACTCGCAGACACCATCCATACCCCTGCGATTACATCCCTAGATATGCGCCCTAGACAAACTCCTGGACAAGGAGACCACAAATATGCATGAAGGTATTTACTGCAGGACCGTCTATAATAACAAACATGGAAAAAATCCAGTGTCAGTCAAGAGGAAGTGTAAGTGTTAGTCACTCGTTGCGACCCCATGGACTGCAGCCCACCAGGTTCCTCTGTCCATGAGATTTTCCAGGCAAGGATGCTTGGAGTGGGTTGCCATTTCCTTCTCCAATCAAGAGTAGGATGGATAAATAATGCAAGAGAATAGGACACAGACATGAAACTGAATGACCTGTAGCTTCACATATCAAGTGGAAAAATTGCAGATTCAGTGTTGAGTGAAAATTATGATTTCATTTATACAAGCTTAGAGCTAAAAAATGTATTACTTGGAGGTATGCATACTTATGTGATAAAACTAAAGAAAACACAAGAAGTAGTCAACACAGCATGTACGATAACAGAAAAGATCGGGGGGGGGGGGGGGGTTTGGAAAGGGCCACACAGGAGGTGTCGAAGACACCGGAAGCGCTTGTCCCGAAGGCATCGGCTGTGTGGTTCTGAAGCTACGAGCAACGTGAAGAGCACTGCATCCCCCATGAGGTGTTGCTGCCAAACATGTTTAATTGTAACCGAATTAAGCCTTTGCTTCCTTTCCAGTTCCAGATGCAGGAAAATCAGAGGACAGAGGAACCAGCTGAGCAAGACTGTAAGGAACCCATCAGACAGAGCCAGACTGTGGACACGCAAGGGCAGAGGTCCAGCCGCTTCAAAAGCAGTCTGTTTGGGAGGAAGAGGGGAGGGGGCGATTATTCTAGAAAAAGAGGGACGTTCCTGATGGGATCTTGTTTTGAACAAACCAGATACGCAAACCATGTGGGGGACAACTGCGGAAATTTAAATACAGACTGTGGAATTATTCGTTGAGTCAGGCGTGATATTGGTATTGCAGTTATGTAAGAGGATGTCACTTTCAGAAAGGAGCACTCAGGTGTTTAGAGGTGGAGCTTTGGGGTGTATGAGATTTAACTTTTAAATGGTTTATAAATAAATGCATATATTTAATATGTATATATATAAGGATTAAATATAAAGCAAATATGGGAAAATATTAAAAAATAATTCAATCTAGGTATATATTACGTGTACTTGTACTTTTCTATTACTTTTTAATAATACTGTTTTACTTTTTCCTAATACTGTTTCATAATAAATTTCAGACATTTTTCATAATAAAAGGACAAAGTAAAAAATGAAGGAGAAGAATGTAAATTTGATAAAAGTGCTGAATAGTGTTGTCAACAGTTGTTTAACAAATATTTGACACCTACACACACAAAACATTTCGATGGTAAAATAAAACTTGTCCTAGAAAGAAGGCTCTCAGGTGGAAATTATCTCAATGGAGTCGCTGGAGGCAAACATTTGGAAACCACGGCTCTGGATAGAATACTTTCTAGATCAAATCAAAATAAGGGAGTGCTTGGCCCACGCTGGTGGTCCCTGGAAACCTGCTCGTCTGGGCCGCATTTGCTGAGAGCCCCTCAGCCCCACGAAGGACGCTACAGGCAGCAGCAGATGGTGGCTGCTCTGCAGCCGGCAGAGGCGCGGTGAGGCGTGCATTACATCACAGAGGGGCCTTCTGTGAGGCAGGGTCCCTGCCTGGCGAGGGGACAAGCAGAGGAGGGGCTGGCCAGAGGCCGCGGGGACAGGCACGCACGCTGGGTTCAGTGACCACTGGTTCCTTGAGCAGAACACCTATCTCTGCCTAAGAGCATTCCTCCTGGAAGGCGATGGATTTCCAACGGCAGTCTCTCCAGACTCATCTCAGGGGACCACGCAGGTAGGTAGAGAGCAGGCCATGGGGCGGCGGGGCCGGTGGAGAGGAAGCCAGACCCCACCCCTGCTTCACGCGAGACCGCCACTTTCACAGGCTTGGCTTACGGAGCCCCCATGCTTTGAACAAAAGATCCCGTTTGAGCAAGGGTTCTGTAGCTTGACAAGAGTTTTAGAACTCCTGTTACGGGGAGCAGAGCGTGACACGGAAGATGGCAGAGAGGCCGCAGAAGGCCTCAATCTCAGGCTTTCACGTCAGGTCAGCGGGGACTCCCTGCTCTCGATCTTAGCCAAAAGGCCAGGAAGCGATTGGTCAGCGGGGAATCCCTCCATGACAGAGGAAATCAGAAATCCCGAGTCTCCTCGCGAGGCGCAGAAGGGTGAGCACGGAGTTTCAGAGACTAACTCTTGGCTACAGGGCTCGAGACGAGGACCAGAGCTGGGAGACAGAACCAGAGCAGCAAAGGCTCCAAGGGCCACATATAAGAAGGTCCTGAATTAGAGGAAAAAGAGAGGGAAAGGCGCAAGGGACCTCGCAGAGAGAGAAGATTCCAGACGCGGTGCCTAATGTGACTAGGGGACAGAAGCAAAGTGGAAGTCCCAAAGCCCATTCAGGTTTCCAGTGGGATGACTGGCCAGTGCTTGGGTCGTGAGCGGTAGTGCTGCCCTAATAGAATAGCACACCCTGGGCGGCTGCAACAACACGCGATTGTTTCTCACCACTGGAGGCTGGAAGTCCAAGATAAGGTGCAGGCAGATTTGGTATCTGGGGGATTGGGTTGCCTTCCTGGTTCATGGACCGTGTCCTCCTACAGTGGGAGGGGTGAGGGAGCTTCTGGAGTCCCTGTGGTAGGGGCAATAATCCCACCCGTGAGGGCTCTCCACCTCACGGCCTCACTGCCCCACCTCCTAACACCATCGCACATTTGAACTTGGCGGACCAGGCATTCATCTCTAGGAGGCCAGAGAGAGACACTCGGAGAACTACAAAGAGCTGCATCTGGGGCCTGGGGGTGAAGGCAGGGCACAGTGGGCACTGCTTATAGGCAGTCAGTCAATCCACTGATTCCCGCCATCGTTTCTATTGATATTTCATCACCCGGGACTCTCGACTCAGCTCTCTCATTACCTGGCTGATTTCTGTCTTCAGTACATCCCGTGGAGATAGCCACCGCCACCTCTCACCTCAACTACACCCCAAAGTACACCGACCCTTCTCTGATCTGTCCTTTGGGCTTCCCAGGCAGCTCAGTGGTAAAGAATCTGCCTACAGTGCAGGAGACCGGGGTTTGGTCCTTGGGTTGGAAGATTCCCTGGAGGAGAGAGTGACAATGCGCTCCAGTGTTCTTGCCTGGAGTATCCCATGGACAGAGGAGCCTGGAGGGCTACAATCCACGGGGTCTCCAAGAGTCAGACATGACTTAGCAACAAAACAACAATACGCCTTGTCCTTCCACAGTAGCCACGTGATCTTTCCAGGCTGAAAATCTAATTTATTTTACCTGTTTTTGCATTTGCATTAAGAAGGAACTCCAGATTAGGAAATGGTTATTGGTTCCAGGCTCAAAGATCCAAAAGGCAAGATAAAGCTAGCCAACTCTTCCCCCAGCCTCGGCCCCAGGGGGAGCTAAGCGCTCTGGAGCCCGCAGCCAGCTGGAAACCCCTACGCTTTCCTGACCTGCCCCTCCCAGCACTGCCCGCTCCCCAGAGCCGGCAGGAGGTCACAGAAAGCCTTCCAAGAGTCGCTCCTTAAGAGACAGGTCAGGAAGTGAGGGCACATTTATCTCTGTACGGAACGCAGGGCCTCCTCCGAGCAGGCGTGAACCAGCCTTCCTGTGGATGAGTCAACAAACACCTGGAACCAGTCTCACCACTGCCCCCTCCGAATCAGCCCCCACCTGCTGCCCACGCACGGCTCTGCACATGCTGCCTCCCTGATCCAAAGCCCACGTGGCCCCCACTGCCTACACTGGTGACCCGGCCTCAACCGGCTCGCTTCTCCAACGTGGTGAGACTGTGGTCCCCCCTGGAGGATTCTGATGGATAAGACAGAGAGTGAAGTCACAGCCCTCACATCTCTCTTACATGCCAAGCATTTTATGTCCAGCACTTTATCTGATCTTCCCATATTCCCCTAGAGGCTTAGTCCGGTCACCTTTGACACTGAGACTCGAGTAATCTGTCCAAGATCACATCACATCATTAGCAAAGCGATGGAACTGTAATTCAATGCCAAACCTCTTGATTTTTTTTTTTTTTTTTTTTTGCATCATGTGATCCCTGGCCAAACACATCCCTTTCCTGAGCATTCAAGAGTTTAAAAAATCTGTCTCTTAAATGGGTGCCTTGTTTTGTACACAAGTGACACCTTAATTTGTAACAGTTAATATTATCCTCACAACACTTAGTTTTTTGATGACTTCAGTATACCCATCATCCACCTTGCCCACCGAGACTTACACACACACACACACACACACACACACACACACACGTCTTAGGGATCAGGCTACTCCTCTGCCATTCTTGACACCCGGACGTCTACACACCTGACTGTGTGTTTCCTGGGCCCTCTGCCTCTGGCCCGCCACCCACGCTCCCCCAGGCTGGGAATGAACCTGGCCCTAGGCTCCAACTGAACATCTCATTACTGCTTCCTCATTTTCTGAACTTTTGTTTAAGACGTTATGGGTGTGTCTGTCTAATAAAGCATAGGTCACTTGAAGACAAGAACTACCTTCTTGTCATCCTTACGTACCCCAGCCTATTAGAAAAGATAAAGAAAGCCAGAGATGGAGACAGTCCTTATGGTGTGATGTGGACACAACTCCGTGACCAAAAATGACAGCTTTCCACCCTCCTGATGGCATCCTCAGGTCCTTGGCTTGCTTACTGCTCAATATATTGTGACACTTCTTGCACGTTGCAGGAAAGCAAGATACTGACATCTATTGTGGAGAGGAAGAGCAGGTCTGACAGCTTTAGGCACCTTTTCTTTATCATTTTCAAGGCGATGCTCCTTCCGACGCAGTGTTAATGACGCCTGTTGTCCGAGCGCAGAAGTCAGGCTTGCTCACAAACTCCGTCCGGACCTCAGGAAGAAGCGACATCCCAGGAGCCTCCGTTCTGACCTAGACTTTAGTAATTCCTTTTGTCGGGACTGTAATTGCAGGTGGTGATCAGAGGCCGCAGAGACCCCGGAAGAATTTTATGGCATTCCAGACAGGACACAGACCAGCTTGGAAGAGAAGCAGCAGTAAGACTTGGCCATACAGGGAGGGCGTGGAAGTTATTTCCGAGGAGAGACAATGGTAAGACCAACTGAACTGGTTCTGGTGTAGGAGGGCAGAATTCTTAGAAGGGCACCTTTTATATCAAGACAATGATTTCACTGGTCTGAACTCCGAAGCTGTTCAAACACCAGCGTTCTGGAAACCAAGCTCTCCTTTTCTTCTGGTACCTTTAAATCTTCTCCCATCTGGTGTCTCTGAATTAATTTTTTTGTAGCCAGAACTTCCATTTTATTGCAATGGCTACTTTTGTGTCTCTCACTGCTGGCTTTAATAACTTTTAATGACCTAAGAAACAGTTGGCTGAGTTCCGTTTTCCACTTCCTCCAAGTCCAGCTATGGTGCATCCTACGCCCTGTGTGTAGAAACAGAGGAGGCAGCGCTCATTCTTCCTGCCTTATCTTCACCCCAGCGTGCCTGGACTCTTTGACAGGGCAAAACAGAGTGGGAAAGCGGTTTTCCACCTTGCTAAGAAATAGCAGGCAAGTCCAGATGTCGCGAGAGCTCCCAACCTACAGAAGTCATCTGTCTGTTGCTGCATGTGCTTTCTTGTTCAGTACCTCCCATCAGCAAATCACGAGGCAGGGTGACTCATGGTGGACAGCCACGAGTGAGACAGACCCTCTCAAGGAGCTCTCATTCTGCAAGGGGAATCAGGCAGGTGCTCAGATCTATCCACGACCCAGGTAGCAGGAGGTTGACGCCCCAAGAGAGGCAGACAGGGCTGCGGAAGATGGAATGAGAGAGAGATTTCATGCCATCGGGAAAGACTTGGTGGAGGTCCTAGTCAGTCTGGGGGACGTTGAGTTTGCAATCAGTCTGCAAGCAATTCAAGTGCAAGGACTCACAGGCAGTAGGGACATGGGTCAGAAATCAGGAGGAAGAGGGTGTGTTGGGAAGTAAAGAGCCCAAAGTTATGATGGGAAGAGTTCATTCTCAGTCCCCCAACTTCTGTTTTGACTACAGTAAGTCCACGACATATGAATCTTCAAGTTTCAAACTGCTCAAAGTCGGGAATGTGCGTCCACATGTCCAGTCACGAAAGTGTGTTTGTGTGTCTGGCTTGCACTGTCACGTGCCTGCATCCTCTACAAGTGGTTGTGCTACTGTACCGAACTGTGCAGAGTGCAGTATACAGCATCTTTATCTCAAGCCCAGGATGTCCAGAAGCAAGCATAAAGGCTGCAATGATGTGGCTGGTACTACTGTACCTTTTAAGGAGCTGTACGATAAGCTTTGCTGTGGTTCAGTCAGTCGTGTCTGACTCTTTGTGACCCCGTGGACTGCAGCACACCAGGCCTCCCTGTCCTTCACCATTTCCCAGAGCTTGCTCAAACTCATGTCCGTTGAGTCGGTGATGCCATCCAGCCATCTCATCCTCTGTCGTCCCCTTCTCCTTCTGCCTTCAATCTTTCCCAGCATCAGGGTGTTTTCCAAAGAGTCGGCTCTTCACATCAGGTAGCCAAACTATTGGAGCTTCAGCATCAGCCCTTGCAATGAACATTTAGACTTGATTTCCTTTAGAACTGACTGGTTTGATCTCCTGCAGTCCAGGGGACTCTCGAGAGTCTTCTCCAGCACCACAGTTCAGAAGCACCCATTCTTTGGCTCTCCTTGGCGGTGGTTCAGTTGCTAAGTTGGGTCTGACTCTTGCCACCCCACGGACTATAGCCCGTGAGTTTCCTCTGTCCATGGGATTCTCCAGGCAAGAATACTGGAGTGGACTGCCATTTCCTTCTCCAGGGTGCTCGTTAAAAACGTTCTGTTTCTGGGATCACCCTTTATATATTATTTGTGTGAGAAGTATTGTAAACCTATTAAAATGCAGTATTTATAACCAATTGTGTTAGTTGGGTACCTAGGCGAACTCTGTTGGACTTGACAAACCAACTGGACTTGCGCACACGCTCTCAGAATGGAGCTCCTTTGCGTGTAGGACTCACTGCTGTGGGGCGCCTTCGTCCAAACCCCATGTGCAGCTGCGGCTGTTCATTTCCCAGCAGAGAGTCTTCCTCCTGCCCCTGAGATCAAGGACTTCTGCTTAAGCAAAGGTGCAACTCAGTGTTTAAAGTGAAAGCTTTTTTGGTTTGTTCTCGTTTATTTCAGATTTTTAAGGTACTACCTTTAGCTTCTTTTTTATTTTAAAAGTACAAAATTTCTTCTAAAAAGTCATTTATATCCCTACCATCCAGCGATGATATGCTTCATAGTACCAAAATTCTCTTTTTAGTTAATGCAGCTAATTCAAATTAATACCTCGATACTGATTTTTTGTTACTTGCATATTTTTTTTAAAAAACACCTAGACATTGGTAGTCATGACTTCCGGTATTATCTTCTCTTTAAGTAGTATACTGTGGCCTTCTTTGACATATGCATCTACAGTGCCATTTTGGATTTCTGTAGTGTGTTCTATCTCCTTATTGACAGATATTCAGGTTATGTCCACTTTTATCCTGCTTTTGGAGAAGGAAATGGCAACCCACTCCAGTATTCTTGCCTAGAGAATCCTGTGGAGAGAGGAGCCTGGTGGGCTGCTGTTCATGGGGTCTCACAGAGTCAGACACAACTGAAGTGACTTAGCATGCATGCATGCATTGGAGAAGGAAATGGCAACCCACTCCAGTATTCGTGCCTGGAGAATCCCAGGGACAGAGGGCCTGATGGGCTACTGTCTATGGGGTCGCTCAGACTGAAGCGACTTAGCAGCAGTAGCAGCAGCATACTGCTTTTAGACAATGCTGTGATAAACATCCTTGTATGTGCACCTCTATGCATGTATCTGGACGTTTTTCCCAAATATAAATTTTTAGAAGTAGAATTACAGGGTCCAAGAAAACACAGATCTGTTTAATTATCAAACAGATGTGTTTAATACAATTGAACATACCTTTAATGAAGGAAATTAAAACATCATTAAGAGAATTAAAGGCATGTTTCACTGTATTAATGCATGCTGTCCTTAGAATTTAACATCAAGTGGTGTAAGCGTTGGCCTCATCTCACTTCAGTTTAAAGACTTCCCACCAATCATGTGGCCCACTTCCCCATCCATACACCCCTCTTGAACCCCCTGTTCTTGCAAGGCCTGAGCTATTGGCTAATCTCTTTAATCAATAAGAGACTCGCTCTGCTTGGGACTTAGTGGCCCATTTTCATGCACACTGGGATGATGGATGAAGCCACAGGAATGGTGATGTAACAGGCAACCGAGGCAGGGAACTGTTACGAGGCAGTCCCCACCTGCTAACCCTCAAAGCAGCCGTCTCCACCCCCATGAGGCGTTCTCAGTTAGAGTCAGTTCATAAGTGTGAAATATTCTTGATCTTTTATCAGCATAACCTCTTCATTAAAACGGTCACCAGAAGTTTCACTTTGGGGAGCTCTTCCCACTTGCCCCAGTACACCTCCTTTTGCCATCACAGAGAAAGGAAATGTCTCTGCCACCACGAAAACAGAGCTGGACCAAATTCTGCCCGCTGTTGGGCCAAGTCACGGGTCCTTTGGCCTCTGTCTTCCTTTCTACTGTGCATTTCAACTCAGGATGGTGTCCCCCAAATTAGTCGACTGAACTCAAACTCTATCACATTATCAGCCACAAACATCATGTCCTGCCCCATCTGTGGCAAGCTGCAGAAGTCAGGGAGAGTTTAGGATGGGAGCGTGGGATCTTATTTCATGCCCTTGTAGCTCACTGAAGAAAAAAAGCCTTGTTACTTTTAAATGCTGAGTCGAATTCTTACAAATTTCACAAGAGAACAAAAGAAAAGAGATAATCAAGTCTTAAAAATTTAGCCTAAAATATATATATATAAATATATGTAACGTAATATAACTTTTAAAAACCTAACCAAAATGAGTGGCTACTGACTTTTTCTTTCCCTGATTTTGATGTTTGAATTATTACCTTCCCAATGTCAAGTTTTATTTTCTGTTATCCCCTTACATATAGTGGGTATTCAATAAATGTTTATTACAGGGGACTAAATTTAATACACTTAGGTCACTATATTTCATGCATTCCTAGTGGTTGTTTATAGTTGGAAAACAATATTAACGACAACCATTTCAGTGTAGAGAGAATACCAAAGAGAGCAATCCTGAGCCACCCAAGGCGAGTTATTAAATTCTAATTTTACCAAAACCAATATCACAAATTTGTAATAACTCATCCAACTCTTAGAAGGGAACAATGATTTGGGAGCAAAAGTGGACCAAGAAAATTGATACTCAAGGACAGGGGTAAAAAGACACACGTGAAATTCTGGCTCCCTACAGTGAAGAGTCAAAAGCTCTCCTACCAGAAAATAATACTGTGAATTGAGAAGCATTCAAATCACAGTAAATTTCTAACCCAATTAAATTTCTCCTCCCAGGTAGCCTATGTACCAGAGCAGTGTGACAGCTGTTAATACTGTCCTTTAGTAAACATTTCTCTAATGGAAAAAGATAAAATAATAAAGCTATATTCCAACATGTAAACAAAGATTTCTTCTCAAAATGTTAGCTTTGTTTGTAGTTGCTGGGGTTTGTTTTTTCCCCCCCAAATTGGTCTATCTCTTAGGAATTAAAATATTACCAGTAAGTACTGGCAAACGTATCAGTAAATATGCCAGTAAATAGTAACACAAAGAAATGAAACATGCTCTTCGCAACTTGTATCTTCCTATCTTCTCCACAACACACTAGAAGGACAGGGAAACAGAACGATCAATTCAAATGCCTGCAAGTATCTTTGAAATCAAGAAGAATTATATTCTAGAAGCTCGGTTTTCCACTGCGAAGCTCTGTGCCACTCTCTTCTTTTCCAACTTTCTACTAAGCCCTTATACATTGCTCCTTGGTCATTACTAGTTCCTCAGGCGACTTCCCCTTGAGAGTTAACAGACTTGATCAGACAGAACTCAATAAAGCACGGTCTCTCCACGTTACCACTGTGCCTTTAAGAAAAGCATTTCAGACACAGATTTTTCTCAGAAGTGGGAAATAGTCTATTATTTCTAGTAAAACAACCTTAGTTTAAATATCATCATAGACATCTTTTGAAAGATAATGATCTTCGAAAACCATTTAGAACCGCGACAAGAGTATATGCCACCGTGAACACTTCATCGGGTCCACCCAGAACTGTCCTGATCTGAAGACAAAAAGCCCCAAGTTCCCTCAGGTCCAAACAATCAAGGACAGTCAGTCACCCTACTATAAGCCTTCTTTGAATGAAAATATCAGAAAAGTCAGACAGCTCCATTGAATGAAGTTAAAAAGCCTTTTTTTTTTTGGTATTAAATAAAATAGTCAGTGGGAATGACGCAGCGAGCTCCACCTGTGCTCTGTGACAAGCTTGAGGGGTGGGATGGGGTGGGAGGTGGGAGGGCGGCTCAGGAGGGCGGGGACATATGCATGCCTATGGCTGACTCTGTTGATGTATGGCAGAAAGCAACACGGCATGGCAAAGCAATTATCCTCCAATTAAACATAAGTAAGTTTTTTAAAGCCTTTTTTCAGTGTCCTGCTGTATATAAAGCAGGGGGCTGAATCAGTCAGGGTTCGGTCAGGGTCCAGGCAGGAGACAGATGGCACAGCCAAATGGGGTAATTTGAGAAGAGTTTCTTAAAAAAAAAAAAAAAATCTACCCTCACAGCTGTGGGCAGAGTCAGGGAAACCTACAGGATGCGTCTAGTACCCAGGCGGGAGGTGCTAGCACCTGGGGAGGTGGGGCGGGGATGGTCTGCATGGGGTCCCCTCCCCTTCCACGCAGGGGCTCCACACCTCCCTGCGCCCACCCTGAGCAGGGCTTGGCTGGCAGTATCAGTGCCTCCCACTGGCGGGACCCCCTGGATGGCAGAGGAAGGGGTCCTGTGGACGGCAGTCCTCCACCTTCAGCATGCTGGCCACTGAGCCGAGAGGACAGTAAGTCTGGAGGGGCCCACAGAGACGTAATTTTAAAAATGGCAGAAATTTCAGAACACCCTTTGGTTGTTGCTCAGTTGCTAAGTCGTGTTTAACTCCCTTTGACCCCATGGACGGCAGCACATCGGGCTTCCCTGTCGTCCACCATCTCCCGGAGTCTGCTCACACTCGTGTCCACTGAGTCGGTGACCATCACCGAGTAGCCATCCACAGAGACGTGGGATGGGCTGGGGCAAATATGGCAGCCTGACACACCCTCGGGCAGGGGGCTGCGGTGGGATCGTCCGTGTTTACAGAGGGGGAGTCTGAGGGCTCCTCTCACACTCAGCAGGAAGACCCTCTGCCCATATGTAGGCGGCTCCCCGGGGGCAGCCTTCTGCAGCCCAGCTGCTGCGGGGAGCGTGAACTGAGACACAGCACTGGTGGCAGAAACCAACTCATCCCTCTTCACGCAGTCTAACCAAGCACTTTCTGCTTTTTCCAAGCCCAGTTTTGTTTCGGGCTCTATCCATCCTTATCCTTCAGCACTGCCAAAAGAAATTAAGATTTTTCAAGTACCTCCTTTTGATACTGCGTTTAATGGAAGCTCTGACTGGTCACGGATTCTCCTTCTTGAATTTTCACTGACAAACTGCTTCCAGCTGCCCTCTCGAGTGGGAGGCCACCACAATAAAATGCAGTGTTAGCTGGGGATTTCAGCTGCCACCTGGGGGCTAGAGGTTCTCAATGGACGCTATTTAGCAAGGCCGGTGGTGAAACGGTGACAAATGGTATGTTGGCTTTTTTTTCTCGAGTCTGTGGTTTAGGACTGGTTGGTTTCAATCTTGCTGGCTTTTTTTTTTTTTTTTCTGTTAGCAATCTTTTCCACATTTAAAATCCGTTACTGCCTCTCCTACGGGGATATGGCAGCAAGCTTGGTGCTGTCGACAGAAACCATTTGTTGGTGAGAAGGTTCATGAGTTTAGACTCCTGGCAAGTACTGATTTTTAGAGTTAATCCACACTACAGAATTTATGTTTATTTTCTTAAGTTATTTTCTTTTTCAACTCACAAAATAATTTTCCTTCAAATTGTTATCACTCCACTGACATGAAATGACCTAGACGGTTGCTTCTTTTATCTCTGCTCACAGCCGGTCAAATTAGGCTCGTTGGCATCTGATTAGCCACAGACGGTCCGCATCTGAGCCCCTTTTACTCTCTAAACATCCCTGCCGGCTTCACTGGCTGGTGGGCCTTCACTTCCGGCTCTGCCCCCCTAGCAGTCACCCTCCTCCCCACTCAGAGCCACTTCTTTTATTACATTTTCTTCACACTTAATCAATTCTTGATTAATACTATAATTTAATATGTCAACCTTGATGAAAATCCTCCAAACTGTCCGCGTATGTCATTTAATGTTTTCCGTTACTGTTATTTTTTATCGGCGCGTAGTTGACTTACGACGTGTTAGTTCAGGTGTTCGGCGCAGTGATTCAGCTATACACATTTCCTGGCCTTCCGCCTTGGCCGGAGCTCTGGAGGCCCCCTGGCACAGCCTTCCGCCTGCATCCTTCCTGGTTCTAGAATACTTCTAACCTGCGCTGATCACTGGCTGAGCTACAAAATGGGAGAAGGAGGGGAGCTGGGCAGAGAGGCCATTGAACTAAACTGCCCAAAGATCGTGAGAAAGGATGGTCTCTGCTCCACACCTGATGAGAGGCCCTGGACTCCCGCTTATTAAAGGGGAAGGAGGTCAGTGTCACTAGAGTTGAGGCGAGGCTGGCAGAAGACGTCTGGTGCTGGAGTAGCTTTCTGCTTCTAGCAGCAGAGAGAGCTGAGACCATCTCTCCTTCAAAGAGGCGTCCTGGGCTCAGGGCCCCTTCTGCGCAGGTCATATCCTGTGCACCCCAGCCCAACAAGGGCAGGTGCCATTTGAAGTGGAGAAACGATTTTTCTACAGTCCAGAGCCACTTGGGGTATAATTAACAGGCAACTTAAACTGTTTGCACCACGTCCATATCTCCAGACCATATATCCTCTTGCCCGTCTAAAACCCAGACAACAGCAATCACATTACATTCTATACGTGTATCAAATCAACATGTGCGTGCATGCTCAGTCGCATTCAACTCTCTGTGACTGTGGACCATAGCTACCAGGCTCCTCTGTCCAAGGGGTTTTCCAGCCGAGGATAATGACATAGGTTTCCGTTTCCTCCTCCAGGGGATCTTCCCCACCCAGGGATGGAACCCTCGTCTCTTGCATTTGTAGACGAACTCTTCACCACTGAGCCACCTGGGAAGCCCGTGATACACCTTAAACTTACACAGTGTTGTAAGTCACGTAGGTTTCAATTTAAAAATAAAGATAAAGCCCAGACAGAGTAGGGTTGCTCCTAGGTTGTCCACTCTTCCAGAGGAGGGAATAGTTGCCACACGGAGACAGGAATCTGACAAAAGTGCTCTCTTACGTCTGTGTGCGGAAGGCTCGGTCCTTACGTAAAATGAGTGCCCGCATCACTTTTAGACTATAGGGGTCACAGGCTAGGGACGGTGCTGTAGGTGACAGCCAAAGATCCCAAAGCTGCTCCTCTAATCCAAAGGCATCCGGTGACCATCTTCCAGCAAGTGTATTTTTCTGATGATGTTTGATTGAGTCACTTTAGAGTAAATCCCGGGAGTCTGGAAAATGGTCAAAGTGACTTCTGGGTGGCAGTGAACCCAATCTAAGATGATTGAAGGTGTCTGATCACAGAAACCTATTTTTGTGTTTTTCTGAGGCTCTGTGACCAGATAATGTAACGTGTATGCTCCCAAGGGACAGGAGGGAGTGCTTGGGGAGACAGAGCTTAGTGGTTTCAGTAGTGGCAGCAAATGTCTTCCTGCTCAGCAAGTCAGTTTTGAGGTTTTGTTCATGAACTGAGCGGATGGAACACACAGGGGCTGAAACTGATGAGTCAGGGACACAGATAGCACTGGTTCCCTACGAACAGGCGAATCAGCCATTGCGCATTTACACCGCGTCTGTCCTGAGAAGGAGGGACAAAAAGGCACAGGTTTTCTGACCTCAAGGCTCGTAGTGTCTCGAGGACCTTGATGGATGGGGATGGAGAGGAGCTGGGAGTAAGCAGCCACTTCGGGAACCGAACCCTGCAAAACCCAGTGGATGCCTGCACACACCTCCTTTCCACGTCCGCTCTGCAGGTCTGCCCCCAGCCTCCACCAGCCCTGAGGGCCCGCATGGTCTCTGAAAGGACCCTGGAGCTGGGCTCCTCCCTGCCGCTGCAGTTAAGCCCCTCACTCCCCGCCCCATCCTGACCGCCTGCCTCCTTGCACAGTCTGGGTCACTGCCCTTCCTGCTTTTCAGGTTCTGTTTGGCAAATATGCTGGAAGGACATTTCCAGAAAATGTGCTGTGAATGTTTGGAATGGTGCAGTTACCCGGGACAGAGGCGTTTTCTCCTTCACTGTGTGTTCAGAGTGTGGGCATGGGCCAAGTGTTACTCTGGTCGTCCGACCAGGGCGTTTAGGTGTGAGTGCAGCAGCGGCGGTGTCCCATGTCTGGAATGCCACACTTCCGGTTACGCCATCTGGACGGCGCTTGTCTTCTCCAAAACCACCTCACACTTTTGGCTTCCGCAAATTCCTGTAGTTCCCTAAAGCCCGCATGACGTGTTGCTAAATCACGAATCTCCCATCCTGCCTTCTTTTTGATGAGTAGTTAAGGCATAAATTCTTTCTGCAGTAGTAAAGGGCGCCACTGGGTTAGACTCGTCTAACCAGCAGGATGCCTAAAGGGACTCACTCTGACCTAATTCAAATGGTGAGAATTCCAGGGAGCAGGTCAGGCCTACATCTAAAGCATGTGCTTGGTGAGCAGAATGGGATTTTGAGATTTCTTGTTTGCTCATTGGTTGGTTTACTGAAGTATACTTGATTTAATAAGATTGTGTTAGTTTCGCATGTACAGCACAGTGATTCAGTTATTTATTTTTGCTCAGATTCTTTTCCCTTATAGGCCTTTATATAAGATACTGGATATAGTTCCCTGTGCTATACGGCAAATCCTTGTTGCTTACCTACTTGATATATAGCAGAGTGTACCTGTTAATCCTGTACTACTCCTAATTTATTCTTCACCCTACCTGCCTCTCCCCTTTGGTAACCATAAGTTTGTTTTTTATGCCTGTAAGCCTGTTTCTATTTTTTATGTATATAGATTCGTGTCTATTTTTTATATTCCATTTATATACAAGTGATAGAGTATTTGTCTTTGTGTTACTTCACTTGGTATCTAATCTCTAGGTCCATCCATGTTGCCTTTTTGATGGCCGAGTAGCACTCCACTGCACATACACACACCACATTTTCTCAAGCCCGTCATCTGTTGATGGACGCTTCAGTTCAGTTGCTCAGTCATGTCCGACTCTCTTTGCGACCCCATGAATCGCAGCACGCCAGGCCTCCCTGTCCATCACCAACTCCCGGAGTTCACTCAGACTCACGTCCATCGAGTCCGTGATGCCATCCAGCCATCTCATCCTCGGTCGTCCCCTTCTCCTCCTGCCCCCAATCCCTCCCAGCATCAGAGTCTTTTCCAATGAGTCAACTCTTCGCATGAGGTGGCCACAGTACTGGAGTTTCAGCTTTAGCATCATTCCTTCCAAAGAAATCCCAGGGCTGATCTCCTTCAGAATGGACTGATTGGATCTCCTTGCAGTCCAAGGGACTCTCAAGAGTCTTCTCCAACACCACAGTTCAAAAGCATCCATTCTTCAGCGCTCAGCCTTCTTCACAGCCCAACTCTCACATCCATACATGACCACTGGAAAAACCATAGCCTTGACTAAATGGACCTTAGTCGGCAAAGTAATGTCTCTGCTTTTGAATATGCTATCTAGGTTGGTCATAACTTTTCTTCCAAGGAGTAAGCGTTTTTTAATTTTTTCATGGCTGCAGTCACCATCTGCAGTGATTTTGGAGCCCCCCAAAATAAAGTCTGACACTGTTTCCACCATTTCCCCATCTATTTCCCATGAAGTGATGGGACCGGATGTCATGATCTTCGTTTCTGAATATTGAGCTTTAAGCCAACTTTTTTACTCTCCTCTTTCACTTTCAGCAAGAGGCTTTTTAGCTCCTCTTCACTTTCTGCCATAAGGGTGGTGTCATCTGCATATCTGAGGTTATTGATGTCTCTCCCGGCAATCTTGATTCCAGCTTGTGTTTCTTCCAGTCCAATGTTTCTCATGATATACTCTGCATATGAGTTAAATAAGCAGGGTGACAATATACAGCCTTGACATACTCCTTTTTCTATTTGGAACCAGTCTGTTGTTCCATGTCCAGTTCTAACTCTTGCTTCCTCACCTGCATACAGATTTCTCAAGAGGCAGTTCAAGTGGTCTTGTATTCCCATCTCTTTCAGAATTTTCCACAGTTTATTGTGATCCACACAGTCAAAGGCTTTGGCATAGTCAATAAAGCAGAAATAGATGTTTTTCTGGAATTCTCTTGCTTTTCCCATGATCCAGCGGATGTCAGCAATTTGATCTCTAGTTCCTCTGCCTTTTCTAAAACCAGCTTGAACATCAGGAAGTTCACAGTTCACATACTGCTGAAGCCTGGCTTGGAGAATTTTGAGCATTACTTTGCTAGCATGTGAGATGAGTGCAGTTGTTCGGTAGTTTGAGCATTCTTTGGCATTGCCTTTCTTTGGGATTGGAATGAAAACGGATCTTTTCCAGTCCTGTGGCCACTGCTGAGTTTTCCAAATTTGCTGGCATATTGAGTGCAGCACTTTCACAGCATCATCTTTCAGGATTTGAAATAGCTCAACTGGAATTCCATCACCTCCACTAGCTTTGTTTGTAGTGATGCTTCCTAAGGCCCACTTGACTTCACATTCCAGGATGTCTGGCTCTAGATGAGTGATCACACCATCGTGATTATCCGGGTCGTGAAGATCCTTTTTGACAGACGCTTAGGTTGTCTCTGCGTCTTGGCTACTGTGAACACTGCTGCTATGAACATTAGCAGTGTCAGTCATTCGGTCGTGTCTGACTGTGACCCCGTGGGCTGTAGCCCGCCAGGTTCTTCTGTCCATGAATGAAGTTCTCCAGGCAAGAATACTGGAGTGAGTTGCCATTTCCTTCTCCAGGAACGTTAGTTTGCTTGTACCTTTTTGAGTTAGAGTTTTCCAGATGCGTGCCCAGGAGTGGGATGGCTAGATCATACGGCAGCTCTGTTTTTAGCTTTTAAAGGCCCTCCACACTGTTGTCCCTAGCAGCTGCACCGATTTGCGTTCCCACCAGCAGTGTAGGAGGGTTCCCAGAAGGACAACTTTGAGTACAGCTCCTTATGCCCACCGTCCTTCCATCCCAGATTCACAAGACATTTCTTGGAATATTACCTCCTGCAAAAGTTAACATGTAAAAAATTCAAAGTTGTGATAAGCTGTGAAGGGGAGGGAGGGAGATGCTCGTGGTTATTTCTATGGGGTATCAGACTCAAGGGGACCGTTTTATTTTATATCCTCTAGTATGCGTGAAGTACTACATGATAAAAATTTTAAACATATAATAATATTTAAAGGAATATGTGAGGTTGGTTTAAAGTGGGGAGAAAATGCTCATGACCCTTTTGAGTTTTGAGTAAAAATAAAAGGTAATGGAGAAAAATGAGGAGAGAGAAAGCGTGAAATAAGCAAAAGGAAGGGGGAAAGATGGAAGACCGAGAAGGAGAATGAAAGTGATCAGAAAGATGCAGGTTGGAGTTGGATTGGGGGTTGGCGGCTGGGGAACACGGCTGGAACAGAAGAGGGGGCAGGGAAGGTGTGGAGGACCCTTAACCCTCAGGTGGGTAGATGGGGCCTCGGGAGCGGCCTCACACCCCCCAAACCTCGGCAATTCTTCCTGCCCCCCGGCCATCGGCCTCGGCCCTCTAAAAGAGCCACCCTCCTCCGTGGTCCAGACCGGGGCCGTAGCCAGGGGGTCCTGCCAGGCCTGCCTCGCAGCCCTGAAACCCACAACCCAGACTGGGACTCGAGCCCACCATCTTTATTGAAAGACACTTTGTTACGTACGTGCTCATGGCTGCGCTGGATCTTCCTGCCGCGAGGTCTTCTCTCCAGCTGCAGCGAGCGGGGGCCGCTCTTGGCTGCGGTGCTCAGCCTCCTCGTCGCGGCGGCTCCTCTTGTCGCCAAGCGGAGGCTCTCGGGCACGCGGGCTTCGGTAGCTGCAGCGGGCAGCGCTGGCTCACGGGCTCTAGGGCACAGGCTCAGGCGCCATGGCGCACGGGCGTGGCTGCTCCGCCGCCCGTGGGATCTTCCCGAATCAGCGATCAAACCCGCGTCGCCTGCATCGGCAGGCAGATTCTCTACCACTGAGCCACAGGGGAAGCCCAGACTCACTGTCTTCCAACAACCAACCCCCAGCTGTCTTTTAATTGATATCGCACACCTGATCTCAGGACTTAATGAAACTCAGGTTCCTGATATCTCATTGCAGGGTGAATTCAGTGAGATAATGACAGGTAACAGGAGGATTTACTCAGGGAGAAACACTCAGACAGCGTGTGGGCCATCTCAGAAGGCGAGAGGCCCTGAGATATTGGGGGTGGGGTGGGGTGGTTTTCATGGACTGCGTCATTTCTGAGGCTAATGAGCAGGAGAATGATTCCAGCTATCTGGGGGAAGGGGCAGGGATTTCCAGGGCTCAGGACTTGGCCTTTTATGGTTGGCCTTGGCACCTGTGGGCGTGTCATTTAGCCCGTGCGGTACAGCGAGTGTATAATGAGGCCCCAGATGCACCGGAAGTTGAGTCTTCTGCCGTCTCGGACGTAATCAGTGCTGACCGGTTACTGTCGTATCAGCAGTGGCGGTGTCATTCTTTAACAAGTTTCGCCCTGCCCCCTCCCCTCCTAGTCCAGCTCTGGTACAGATTCTGCATAAACAGTGGGTGTCCCCATGTGACTGGTTTCTCCGTCCTTCCCTCCCCAGGGCCTCAGCAGCAGCCTGGAGCCCTACAGCCCACCAGAGCCTGACAAGCCTGGGAATGAAGAGTGGCTGCCCCCCAGGGAAGCCCGCAAGGTAGGTGTGCAGGGCCTGCGTGGGCCTGGTCACTCGGGGACACCTGACTTCAGGGAGAAGGCACGCTATACCCTCTAACCACCCCCTCGTCCACAGTATGGCAAAATCCCACTGGTGTTAGAAAGTGACATTTTCAAAACGTGAAACTGTAAAAATATACTTGACTCAGAGAGGTAAGTAAAAAATATAAGTTCTGTTTAAAGGAAAAAAAAAAAGGAAGAAAGGGATTCACAAGTACAGAAGACCAGTACAGATGGGTGGTCTATACCGGCAGGGAGTATGCGAAATGATTTTTTTTCAACCGCTGTCTTCAAATCTTCCTTCCTTGTCTTGTCTTGACCCCTTGGGCTGAGCACACAGCACCTTAGTCTTTGGTTGTAAAAAAGTAGCCTCCTTCTGGTCATTAAGATTCTACTTCAGGTTTTTAAAAGTCAGGCCAGGGTAAGCTGAAGACAGACTTCACGTCCGTTTAAGGAGTTTCCCCTGCGTCCATCTCAGGGGGACCGGTGGCCTGAGGGTCCTCTGGGAGGAGATCAAGGCCACTTTGGCCTGGTGCTCCTCTCCCCCTCCCCTGCTGCTTCTCACCACTCAGGGCTTTGTGGATGAAGGAAGCGAAAAGGCAAAAAAACAAGACAATATATTAAAAAGCAGAGACATTACTTTGCCAACAAAGGTCCGTCTAGTCAAGGCTATGGTTTTTCCAGTAGTCATGGATGGATGTGAGAGTTGGACTATAAAGAAAGTTGAGCACCGAAGAACTGATGCTTTTGAACTGTTGGAGAAGACTCTTGGGAGTCCCTTGGACTGCAAGGAGATCCAACCAGTCCATCCTAAAGGAAATCAGTCCTGAATATTCACTGGAAGGACTGATACTGAAGCTGAAACTCCAATACTTTGGCCACCTGAGGCGAAGAGCTGACTCATTAGAAAAGACCCTGATGCTGAGAAAGATTGAGGGCAGGAGGAGAAGGGGACGACAGAAGATGAGACAGATGGATGATATCACCAACCTGATGGACATGAGTTTGAGTAAACTCTGGGAGTTGGTGACAGACAGGGAGGCCTGGCATGCTGCAGTCCATGGGGTCACAAACAGTCAGACACGACCGAGTGACTAAACTGAGCTGATTTTCGCCATGCGTGTTCATGGACATCATGAATTCTACCCACAAATCCCCAAGGACTCTGGATCAAGAACCCCATCCTAGAAGATTTGTTGTTCCGGGGAACCCTCCCCTGACAGCCCTCCTGCCTCTGCTTCTAAATCAGCAAGGGGAGAGGGGGGGCAGCTGCACGACTGGTGTGGTGGCCTCTTAGTGAAGCCTGCGGCTCCCTGCAGACTGGAGGATAATTTGAAAGCAGTAGTCCTCAGCTTTGAAACATGCAACTCTGAGACATCAGAAGAAGTGCCCTGAATGACCTGCTGCTGTGAATTCATTTTCTTTCCTACATTTGTGAAAATACACTGGAATCAATACCCAAGAAACTGTTAACATTGATTGGCTCTGAGGAGTGGAGATGTGAGGCTAGAAAGAAGGGAAAGGAATTACTATTCTTGCTAAATTCTTTTGTACTGTCTGAAAACTAATAATAACAATAAAATATATTGTTTATATAATGGAAACAAATTTTAAAGAACACCTGAAAAGTTTTTCTGAAGGAAACTAGATGTGATTTTAACTGATCCAAGGCTAGTGAGGGCAGCTTTCTAAGCATAAAATTTATAAAAGAAATGATGGGGAAGGTAGGTTTGATTATACAAAAAGGTATGTCAAACATAGTGATATTACAGACAAAGCTAAAAGAAAAAAGTGACAAACCTGAAGAAATACATGTAATAAAAATTACCGTAAAGGAGCTAATAGTCTTGCAGCAACTTTATAAATCAAGGAGAAAAAGAATAACACGCTTCATACAGCTGTTTTGGAGTTTTCAGGACCCGTCTTCCTGGTTTCTGTTCTTGATTCACCATCTCCAGAGAACAACTGGGCAGCAAAAGGGAGAAGGAAAATCCTAAACGTTCAGAGGAAATCCCAGGAATCTGTGATGGCTGAGGCCACATCACTTCACTTTTATTTCTAGTCCAGGTGAGGTTAGGTTACTGACCACTGTTGCTTCAGGCCACATAAGGCTTGGAGGATCCTGTACCAAAGTGGACCAGAACTTCCATAACTTCCTCCCACACTGGAAGAAAAATGAGTTAACCTCAGAGTCTCCTTTCAAGCATATCCTTAAAGATAAATGATACCCTCACTAAGGATGCAGGAAATTTTCTTGAAAAATAAAGTATTATATTCATGTGCACATGGCCTTCTGTGACAGCATCGTGCCACGTGGGAAGCAGCACGGACTTTGGAGACCAAACAAATGTTTCACTCTCATAATATTAGAAAAAAATTTTAAATTCAGTAATACCAAGTGTTGGAGAGGATTGTGTGGAAAATACGTTCTCTGCACTGTTCCTCAGAATATTAACTGATCCAATCACTTTGAGAACAATTTGGCAGCATCCAGTAAAGTTAAAAACGGGCACAGTTTCTGATCAGTAATTCTATTTCTGAAGACCCAATTGCATGTGGGTGAAAAGAGACATACAAAGATGCTTACTGAGGCGTTACTTCACAATAGAAATTAACCAGAACCAGCCCAAATGTCCATCTGTACGATGCGTAAATAAAATCATGGCCCATTTATACAATAAAGAACACACATGAGTCAAACTAAAGTAACCAGATTTGTGTGTCACAACATGCAGGGATCACAAAAAATACATAATTTTAAGTAAAAAAATATAATGTTGCAGATGGTTTTATGCAATACAATACCATTTACGTAAACATTCTTAAAAATGCAGAGGAACCCTAAGTGTTGTTTACAGATGATCTTTGCAGTAAAAGTATGAAAATCAAGGCCTGGATATATACCAAAGTTCAAATGGAAGGAAATATAGTAGAATTGCTATTAAATTTTTATATACGTTTTTTGAAGCACATTAATCATTTTTACTGAAATATAGCTGATTTACAATATTGTGTTAGTTTTAGGTATACAACATAGTGATTCAGATATAGACAACTACACATACAGATAGAAATACATATTGTGTTGCTATTTATTTACTAAGTCACGCCCGACTCTTTGTGACCCCGTGGAATGTAGCCCCCAGGCTCTTCTGTCCATAGGATTTCTGAGGGGAGAATACTGGAGTGGGTTGCTATTTCCCTCTCCAGGGGATCTTTCTGACCCAGGGATCAAACCCACATCTGCTGCTTGGCAGGTGGATTCTTGCCCACTAAGCCCCCTGGGAAGCCCGTTGGCTTTATTGCTGCTGCTGCTGCTAAGCCGCCTCAGTCGTGTCCGACTCTGTGCGACCCCAGAGATGGCAGCCCACCAGGCTCCCCCGTCCCTGGGATTCTCCAGGCAAGAACACTAGAGTGGGTTGCCATTTCCTCCTCCAATGCATGACAGCGAAAAGTGAAAGTGAAGTCGCTCAGTCGTGTCCGACTCTTTGCAACCCCATGGACTGCATCCCACCAGGCTCCTCCGCCCATGGGATTTCCCAGGCAAGAGTACTGGAATGGGGTGCCATCGCCTTCTCTGGTGGCCTTTATTAGGTGCCTGTAAAACTACTGCTCTGGACCCTTTCCATCCAGTAGAGGTAACCAGAATGTATTCCTGTCCTGCCTCTTGATGACACCAGCTAGGAGCTTCTCCCTGCCTAGCACACCAGCTGGCGGCAGGCTCTGTCGTCTTCATGCTAACAACGCGAAGTTAGTGTGTTGAACATCATTATTTGGCCAATGGTTCTCAACTAGGGACACTATCCACCCCCAGGGGGCACCTGGCAATGTCTGGGGACATTCTGGTTGGCACCACTGGGGTGGGGGCATTGTTTCCGACGTAGAAAGCTGAGCCAGGGATGCTGCTGAGCATCCTGGGAGGCACAGGGCAGCCCACACAGCAGACACATCTCGTAGAAACTCTCACGAGTGCAGAGCTTGAGAAACACCATGGAAAGCCCATCAAAGGCAAATATCATTGAAATGAATTTAATAGGGTAAATTTGACTGTTTTTCCAATGAGTCCTTCCTCTACATTACCAGACATGAGAAACCACCTGTTCTTGATAACAGTGGGCATTGGGGCCGGATCGGAGAGAGTGGGTGACGGAGCTGCTCCCACTCAACCCTGACCCCTGATTCTTCCCTCTGTCTTCGCACCAGGCAGGATGCCGTCTGCCAGACAGGGCATCCGCTCTGTAATCACTTTAATTTGGCAAGTCACTGTGGAAGCTTTTCTGATCCTGAAAATGTTATCAGGCTTGCATCTTAATTCAGTCTAACCCTGACTGTTTCCAGAGCTAAAGGAAGAAACATATACTTCTTTCCAACCTCCCAAGCAACAGTTCAGCTCATCAGTGGACCAGACCTCCAATCCACATCGCTAATCAACTGCCCCTTATTCTTGAAGTTCAATTGGTCAGATCCCACAGAGAGTATCAATCATGATGAGATTCAGCTTCCTGCATTGGAGGCATTCAAAACCCTTCAAATACAGTGGTTTAAATAAGATAGAGCTTTATTTAGCTCTCGGTTCAGTGACATCTAGAGGTAGGCAATCCAGGGCTGGCTCGGTAGTGCGGTGATCCCATCATGCTTCCTGAGCACTCTGCGGCCTGCATCCTCACGGTCCAAGACGGCTGCTGAAGTTCCTGCCAGAACACCCAGGTTCAAATCAGCAGCATGGAAAAAAACTCCCTTGCCCACTGTTCCCACAGCCTTTGGCCATGCCCTCTAGAAGGTTCTTCCTTGTCCGTTTTCCTGCACGGCTGTCTCTGAGCCGTGGGCACTGAGGATGTGGTCTTCTTTGGAGCTGGTCTCCATGGCCAACTTTTTGCTTGTGCAGGTGCAGAGACCCAGGGGTCCTTTTGAGAGCTGAACAATCGTAAGCTTTTGCTGGCCAAGCTGAGGGCTTCTGTCCAAATACAGTAAGCCACCAA
Source organism: Budorcas taxicolor (assembly GCF_023091745.1). Classification (NCBI taxonomy): domain Eukaryota; kingdom Metazoa; phylum Chordata; class Mammalia; order Artiodactyla; family Bovidae; genus Budorcas; species Budorcas taxicolor. The sequence continues at coordinate 10,982,435 of NC_068920.1, forward strand.
CCCGTTTGCTTCCAGTGGGTTCCAAGTGTGAATTACCTCAACCTAAAACTGTGTCTAGAAACAGTCTTTAAGCCCGAAGTCACTAATCGTTCATTTTACTTAGAGCTCTTTAAGCCATGCCCATCCCTTTCCTCTCACATAGACACTGGCTCTCCTTGAGACTGTCAGAAGCTAAGAAAGAAAAGCTGGGAGGGATGCAAGCCCCTCCTGCCATCTGACCTTTTGGGCTTGTTCCATTGTCTGGAAGTAAGTCCCCGGGAAGACGCCTGAGAGGGGCCGGGGGCCGCCTTCTCCTCTCCTGCCGAAGCTGCAGGGGCTTGCAGCCACTGACTGCCGCCTCAGTCTGCGTCGGGTAGCGCTGTCAGCCCTCCATACCCACAGGTGCTGGATCATGGATTCATCAATCTCGGATAGAAAATATTTTTTATTGGAGTGTAATTGCTTTATAATGTTGGGTTAGTTGCTGCTGTACAACAAAGGGAATCAGCTATACGTATAAACATGCTGCTGCTGCTGAGTCGCTTCAGTCATGTCCGACTCTGTGCAACCCCATAGACGGCAGCCCACCAGGCTCCGCCGTCCCTGGGATTCTCCTGGCACGAACACTGGAGTGGGTTGCCATTTCCTTCTCCAATGCATGAAAGTGAAAAGTGAAAGTGAAGTCACTCAATCGTATCCAACTCCTAGCTACCCCATGAACTGCAGCCCACCAGGCTCCTCCATCCATGGGATTTTCCAGGCAAGAGTACTGGAGTGGGGTGCCATTGCCTTCTCCGATAAATATGCATAAATATATATATATGTACACCTCCCTCTTGAGCCTCCCGGGAGCATCGCTGCACTCAAAGCCAGCTCTGGGCTCATGGGTCAGAACAGTGGTGCCGGCAGCCTGAGGGGGGCTGCTCCCTGAGCACATATGGGCAATGTCAACATCCTATCTGGTGCGGAGTGAGGGGAAGAAAAGGCTTCCTTTAGGGCGATGATGCCTAGCAGAGACCAAAGAGGATAAACACAAGTTAGCCGAGTTCAGGCAGGCAGGAGGGCCACTTGTGCAAAAGCCCAGGAGAGAGAGCAAGTGTGGGTTCTGGGTGCTCTTGGCAATGGCTGGGGGTGCATGGCAGGGGAGTGACAAGGGCCAGCCCAGTCGCTGCACTCAGATCCTGACGGTGCCAGTGACCTGCTCCCCAGTTTGTGGTCTATCCTGAGGGTGACATGACAGGGACTCCTCAGACATGGGCTGGGGAGCTCGCTGCAGCTCCAGGGCTCCAGGAAGGTAGCCGGAAAGATGACTTTCAGGCGAGAAGCCTGTGAACGGTCTCCCTCGTTAAAGCAGCCTTGAGATGGTTTGGCTAGAACTCAGGTGCCGGCAACAGGAGAGGACAGAACTGGACCGACTGGAACGCCTGCTTCAGGACGGCAGGCAGGTGAGGGAGACAGACGCCGGCCCAGGACCCTGGTTTCTGGATGGAAAACTCAGTGGCAGGGCGGAGGGAGCCGGGGGAAAGAAGCGGGTCTGGGCCGGGTCCTGGGGGTCTCGCTCGAGGTCCCTGGAGAGACCTGGCTTGGGGCGGAAGCTCTGTTGTGCTCCGTGTCCAAAGCCGCTGGAACCAGGGAAGGGCTGAGCGTGTCCCGGGGGCGGAGGTGGACCTTCTCCCCGTGGAGTCCCGGCCCTCCTCACCTTGTGCTGCCCCCCAGGGGCTGAGTCCTCCCCCAGGGTGGCCCCTCCCCAGGTTGCTCTCTGGGGTCTTACCCACGTCTTGGATAGTCACCCTGATTCCCATCCAGAATGATGTCCTTGCTCTCAGACTTTCCCTCCTACTCAGATGAATGATTTACTGCTAAAAACCCATAGACACGAACGGATTATGACTTAACACACTTCTGAATTTTGATTGAAGAGTCAATAAGATTTAAATCCATCGCAACCTCAGATTTTCCCTCTTTTGCTCCTTCTCGCTCTCCTTTTCTCCCTTCCTTCCCCTCTCTCTTCCTCCCGTCCTCCTTCCTTCCTTTCTTCATGTTTGGGTAGGTAATCTGTCCTGAGGCGCCCTGCCCCTTAAGACCCCACCCCTGCCACTGTAACGCCCATTTCCTCAGCCATGGATTTTCCCCAAAATTGAGGATGGGGTTTTGTGCTTTTGAAAGCATAAGTCTAACCTGCCTTTCTGTATCCTGATCCTTTTTTTGAATAAAGAACATGTACCCGTGCTCAGTACGTTTATTTGCAACGTGGAAACTTCAGATTGTGGTGATTCTGGCACAGACGAAACAGAATCGGACCATGTGTCTGTTCCGCCGCTGCAAAGCCCCACGTCAGGAACACAGTCAGTGTGTGGTGGAAAAGAAACCGCCGCGTTTGAGATGCCCTAGATCCACCAGGAGTTCCCACAGCTGTGTGGCGTTTCTCACACTGCATCCTAGTTCATGCTTACAAGTCCATCTTTCCCCCTTTATCTTAAGTTCTAAGAAGAGAAATATACCTTACCCTTCTTTGGATCCCCTGTCCCTGGGCCTTGACACAGTGCTGTGTATAGCAGTGTTTAATCCGTATCTGTTACGCCAATGAACGAATGAGTCTGCAGAGAGAGATGCCGTTCACAGGCGGGTCAGGCCGCTTTCTGATACACCAAGTCCAGGGGCAGCTTTTCCAAGAGGCGAGAGGTTTCTGCTGCTCCATCTGCCCCTGAGAAAAAACGTAAAGGATGCATATCAATAGCACAGGTTATGTGCCGCATGTCTACTTTGGTGTGTGAGAAGGGATTCTGAGTCCACAGACGTGGAGACTGGTAGCGAGAACTGAGACGAGAGCAAAACTGAGGCCTGAAAGCTTTGGGAGGGAAGGAAGCCAAGGGGATGGACAGACGGGACAGGAAACCAGGAAAGGGAGAACTCTGCGGCTGGACAGAGAGACTGATGGCAAAGAAATGAAAAAAAAAAGGAAATATTGGTAAACTATAAACGTGGTAAATCTTGGTGAACTGATGACACAGTTGAGAAAGATTAAAAAAGAAAAGGAAGCGTAGAAAAGCTAAGTGCCCACCCCAAAGACCGCTACCATCTTATTCCCTCTGCTACTCAAAGCTTTTCTTTTTAAAAAATTTTTATTTATTTATGTACTTATTTATTCTGTTTTATTTATTTTTGGCTGTGCTGGGTCTTCGTTGCTGCACGGGCTGTTCTCTATTTGCCACGAGCAGGGCCCACCCCCTAGTTGCCTCTCAGTGAGGTGCCTTCTTGTGGTGCGGAGCACCAGCTGTAGGTGGGGAGCACCAGCTGTAGGTGGGGGCACTGGCTTTAGGCGCGGAGCTCCGGCTTCAGGCGCGGGGCACAGGCTGTAGGCATGGGGCGGCGGTAGTTGTGGCCTCACTGCCCCGAGGCATGTGGAATCCTGCCGGACCAGGGATAGAACCTCTGTCCCCTGCATTGCAAGGGAATGTAGACTACCGGGGAAGTCCTCTTCAAAGCTCTTCTAAAATCCTCTTCCTAGACATCTTCAGCAGGAGCAAAGAAAGCATCTTAACTCCTATAACAGAATTGTAAGATTAGAAGGAACCCTAACAGTTTTCAAGTGTCTTTATTTCACATGGGAGGCAACCGAGGCCCAGAGGACGGAGGGACGTCCGTGTCGGCAAAATCCTGGTCTCTCTGCTTCCAGATCTTTGTTCATTCGCCGTAGATATTCACTTACTGTTCCTATTTCTCTAAACAGAACTGAAAAAACATGTTTGTTTTAAAAAATAAGTCAATAAACATCTCCGTCTGAAGGAACAAGAAGTCTCGGAGGCAGAGGCTATGTTTCGATTGCTGCTGTATTTCTAGGACCTGGCCCAGTGCCTGGCACGGAGTGGCTCTCAGTAAGGTTTTGTTTGGACAGATGCACAGACGGGAGGACGGAGGGTGGGTAGATGGATGAGTGGGTGGAAGTGTAGGCGGATGGGTGGAGGGGTGGGTGGATGGATGGGTGGATGAGTGTGGGTTGATGGAAGGGTGGGTGGACGGATGAGTGGGTGGAAGTGTAGGCGGGTGGGTGGAGGGGAGGGTGGGTGGAGGGATGGGTGGGCGGATAGACGGACAGAAGGGTGGACAGCTTGGCTGGGTGGGCGAGTGGACGGATGAATGCGCTCTACCGGGGCTACCAGTACTACCCAGGTGTTAGTGGCCAGACCTGTGTTTCCTGACGTTGAGCACTCTCAGACTCCAGCTTGTAGTTGCATATGGACCATGCCTTCAGCTTGTTCTGGAGAATGTTCCATACACATGGATCAAGTGAGTGAATGTGATCATTGATAACCTAAAGCAGACTATAATTTCACTGGAAACCTAAGACAGGGACCCAGCAGAAATCATAGCCATACAGGACAACAATGTGTTAGATGTTAGGCGACTATGCAGGCAGTGTGGGCTATTTGTAGAGTGACTCTCTGATTTACTTTACTTTTGAAACTGGGACGCTTTTGAGAGTGAAAGAGGGGTCCTTATTAATAAATAAACCAACAGAGTAGGAACCAACTAGACCATATGGTATAAGGTATAAGCGCGTTCATTTGAGAGAACAGATTCTCCACGCAGGAGCCTCTGGGCCTTTGCATAGACCATTCCCACCACTTGCAACACCTGCCATCTCATTCCTAATTAGGAAATACTACTTAATCTTCTTAAATTAATAATCTGTGTGTGCTCCGTCACTCAGTCGTGTCCGACTCTTTGCAACGCTATGGACTGTAGCCCGCCAGGCTCCTCTGTCCATGGGATTCTCCAGGCAAGAATACGGGGGTGGGCTGCCAGGCCCTCCTCCGGGGGACCTTCCCAACCCAGGGATTGAACCCGAGGCTCCTGCACTGCAGGCAGATTCTTTAACTCACCAGGGAAGCCCTAATGAGTTAGTAAGTATTAAATGGGAACAAAAACTGTGTGTGAATGATAAAGGCTAGAGGAATAAGTTTTAAAAGCTTCTGTACATGCCTCAAGTTTGTAGTAATGAGTCAGCTGTCTTAAACACACACAAAATCAGACACGTCTTTCTAGCATTTTTAATTACAGACATTTGGCTTTGAGCAAAATGCCTCTTTTAATGATCTAATGAAGGTAATCCAGAATTCTTTTTTTAAGAGCTGGAAATGTCCCTAATAAGGTGGGTTTATGCCCTTCCTATAACGTGAAGGGGTTTCCCTGGTGGCTCAGTGATAAAGAACCCACGTTTGACGCAGCAGTCGTGGCGCGGGTTCAGTCCCGGGGTTGGGACAATCCTCTGCAGAAGGAAATGGCAACCCACCCCAGTATTCTTGCCTAGAGAATTCCACGGACAGAGGAGCCCAGTGGGCTATAGACCGTGGGGCCGCAAAAGAGTTGAACACAATTGAAGTGATTAAATAACAGCAGCGATATCCAAGTTGTAGCCCTTGGACCGCACTGTCAGCGTCACCTGGGGACACGCTAGAAATGTAGGCTCTCAGGCCCCATTCCAGACCTGCAGAGTCAGAGTCCGCCTCGAACGAGGTCCACAGGCGGTTTGCGGACACATCAGTGTTTGAGAAGCACCGTTTTGTACCACACTAATTCTTCCAAAAGAATCACATTTATTTAAACACTTAAATATACTTCTATTTTGCTGCTACTCTCCTGTATAAAATATATCCAAAGTAAGTTTCCTTTTGCTTTTAAGCCATTTCAGCGTTTAGAACTTTAATGATGATAATGAGGATGACCGTTGTTTACCAAGAGATCCATCAAAATGGGCCTGAGACACCTAATATTCCCACAAATTGCATGCTCCATTTGGGGGTAAGGATAGAAAATAAACTCAGATTCACACAATAAGCGACTCCTTTCTGGCAGAGACCAGCTTTTAGCTCTAGCCAACCAACTTTGGTGTAAAAACTTCTCCCAGTGGGAGGAAAAACAACTAAATGAGAGAAGAAACCATACTTGGAAACGCAAACTAATCCAGGAAATCTCCACTTTCATTCACTGTAAATGTTGAACAAAAAGTTTTATCTGGTACAAGTTGAAGGATTGTGAGCATGCTCTGGGGGTCCCTCGCCCAGCTGTCCTGCCAGCGTTGCTGGCTCAGCTGCCACGAATTTGCTAACCCCCGGCAAGGCCACAGCTGCATACCGACGTGTTTCTGCGTCCGGGAAACAGCTTCTCCAGGCCCCAGCCCAGGCTGCTGCACATGCGACCCTGTGAACCCCCTGCCAGACGAAGACAATCACGTGGGGGGCAATGAGACAGCACGCCGGGCTTCCTGGCCACCTCTCCCCATGTTAACATCTGCAGCATGTCCCGGGCTGGGAAGCGTGGTGGGGGGGTGCTCCTGAGAATTCTTCTAACGCCCCATGACTGTCCCCCAGGCTGGGAACCAGGAGGGACATCAACCGATTGTCCTTCCCAAGGCGAAGGTTGTGCAGGGCTGCATGAGGGCCCAGAGCGCCTCCGAACACAGGTCTGCACGGCTCTTGAAAGCTCACAGTCTCTTTTGCCTACTGGCATGACAACCTGAAACATTCCCATGTCTCGACAATAGGTATTAATCCAACGTGGGGGAGGTGGAATCACAGGTCAGGATAACACTCACGAAGCACCTGCGTGCTGCTCTCCTGACAGACGCCTTGAGTCTGCCTCCTAGGGGTGCCTGTTCCAAGAAGCACGGGCGGATGCTGCAAGAATCAAGGCCATGGTCCTGGAAGGCCAGAGAGGCGAGAGGTTTCATGGTGACAATGGTGGGTTCTTAGCCCTCAAAGAGGCCTTGGTCCCCTCTCCCTTTTTCGGCCACTGTCTATCAGTTCAGTTCAGTCACTTACTCGTGTCCGATTCTTTGTGACCCCATGGACTGCAGCATGCCAGGCCTCCCTGTCCATCACCAACTCCTAGAGTTTACCCAAACCCATGTCCATTGAGTTGGTGATGCCATCCAACCTCTCATCCTCTGCCGTCCCCTTCTCCTCCTGCCCTCAATCTTTCCCAGCATCAGGGTCTTTTCTAATGAGTCAGCTCTTCGCATCAGGTGGCCAAAGTATTGGAGTTTCAGCTTCAGCATCAGTCCTACCAGTGAACACCCAGGACTGATCTCCTTTAGGATGGACTGGTTGGATCTCCTTGCAGCCCTATCAAATGAGGATTAATCCTGCCCTGTCTCATCTTATGGCAGGAAGGACCAAGTCAGACCAAACGAGAGGCTGTCTTTGAAAACCCTTATGTGTCTGGTTTACATGCATGTCAACCAAAAGAATGTATGTTTTTAAAGACCAGTTTTCTTTTAATCTGAGAAAGCAGGTTCAAGGGAGTCAGCTGGTAACTTGCCCACAGTCACTAGACCATGTGCTGCCCGTCTGCGAGCCGAGCTGGACCAGGTTGCCTTCTCGAGAGACCCCGGTCCTTCCCCGTGGTCTGTAGTGGTTCAGGCGGGCCTGCCTGCCCTCCATCCAACAGGACACCGGTGCTCTGGCCTCTCACTAGAGAATCCAAGCTCGAGCTCTCTACTGGCCAGTCCTCTAGCAAATAGTGATTTTTTGAAAAATAACGTTTGAGAATTCCCTGAAGGGTATGCAAATTATCCATTCTGCTGGATACCCTCAAATTTAACTTGGGATCAAGTCTGGGCATCTGAGCACTGTGCGTTTAGATCGGAGGTACTTGCCTCCTTGTAGAACGGACTTGACCAAGTTGTGTGCACAGAGAGGGCTGTGATCAGACCCAGCCCAGGAATGTGTGCTTACTCTTAGCTTAGGGACTTTATTGATGGCCCAGTCCGCTCTGTCGCTAGATTCCTCTTCGTGAGGACCCACAGGAAAACTCCCCCTGGGAATGCAGGGGGACCGTGGATTTTCCTGAAGAACCTTTTAATTTTCTGACCAGCAGTGTGCACTCACTTCCTATCTGGGAGGTTTCCTCTTTCCTCTGGCCACTGGGAAACTTGGGCCACATTTGCTTAGCAAATGGAACATATTGCTCTGTAATAATTTTATCCTTGCTGCATGCTGTAATTTTCTGATCCCTTTTTCCCTCTGAAAATTTCTTCTATGTCTTTGTATAGCCTGTATTTTGTAAATCAACTCATTTTTATAAATCAACTGTATCAACTTCATAAATTTCAGTTGAATGGAACCGAGTCCCTGGCCTTATTTGCTGGCGAAGCCTTCACTCAAAGCCTTAAGCCAAGTACTTGCAGCAGCTGGGCCTTGGCGACCACGCTGAGCTATGACTTTTCTTGGGCCTATGGAGATCGCAACGCGGCCTAAATCTGCAAAGCTGACAGGTCTTCATTGCAGAAGTTGTGTTTAGCTTTGCAAGGTCTCTTAACCCTACAGACGGGCACTAAAGGGCAGACAAGGTGCTTGGTCTTTGACGCTCAGCTCTTGGACTCACCACATGCTAAACAGTATAATCCCAGTCAGATTGTATCATTTGGAATTTGTGAAAATCTGGACAAAGAATGGTTGAAATTGACTCTTTGTTCTCTGGGCTTATTAAACAAATGAAGAGTGTGATTTGTAAGAAGGAGTAGATGAATATGACAGAGTTATTTCCCAGCAATTTTTATTCTCATGTGTATATTAAAATGTCATTAGATTCTCTTCATAAACAGCACTGCTGTGGCTAGTACTTTAATATGCTGATTACAAAGTCTTCCTCGCTCTTAAATTAATATTTGATTACTCTAATTAGAAAGTCTATTCTTGAAGGTGATAAATATGTACTCTTGAAAAATATCCTAGTAGTTAAATCATTTGTAACGTATATGATCTTTTTTTAAAATTCTATTTGCCATCATGTTTACTTGCCTCCACTTTTTTCCATCTTCTGTTAGGTTTTATCTTCTTTCTATTTATCACTGAGTTAGAATTAGTAGTGATAGTTGTTCAGTCATGTCTGACTCTGCGACCCCATGGACTGTAGCCCACCAGGCTCCTCTGACTGTGGAATTCTCCAGGCAAGAATACTGGAGTGGGTTGCCATTTCCTTCTTCAAGGGATCTTCCTGACCCAGGGATCGAACCCAGGTCTCCTGCATTGCAGGCAGATTCTTAGAAATAATATATTCTATTTCCACTCTATTAGTGGTTATCCCTAAAATTTAACACAAACATTTATTTTTTCACTTTTTAATTTAATTTTTATTTTATATTGTAGTTGATTTACGATGTTGTATCAGTTGCAGGTGTACAAGGTGGTTCATTTTTACCTCTCTCTTTCTCTCTCTACACACACACACACACACACACGCACACACACACATATACATATATATCTCCACTCATCGTCTGATTCTTTTCCCATATATAACATGAATGATCTTGATAGCCATGCCAATCCTTGATATCACTCAAGAATTTAATAATACCTACCTTTTTGACAACATTTGGAAACGTTCACTACTACTTTGTTGAAGTCACACCCCTCCTTTTTCTCTGTTGGCTCCACTGGGTCATAGCTGTGGCACGTGACCTCTTAGGACAGCATGGGGGATCTAGTTCCCTGACCAGGGATTGAACCCCAGGTCCTGCATTGGGAGCATGGGGTCTTAGCCACTGGACCACCTGGGGATTCCCTCACCCCAGTCCTGAACGCTGTAACATTGCATCCTGTTTCTCCTCTCTCCCTCGCTGATTAAGCCTTCGTGAAGCTTTCCCCCTCCTCCTCGCAGCCTCCCGCTTCGGGTGTTCCCTAAGTTCTGCACTGAGGCCACGTCTTCTCCTTTCGTGTTTGCTAAATAACGAATCCTCCTTCAAGCATCAACTATCACTTGGAACAGACGACTCTCCAGTCTGAACACTCGTTTAGTTCCAACCTCTCCACTCAGATTACCTACTGGATACTTCCACTGACGCATCAAAGGCATTGTGTCAGCCATTAATAATGACTGTCAATTTTACTCATTTGCACCATAATAAGGCTTGGCAATGGCAAAAATAAAAGTCATTTTATTGATCATACACACCCCAGGCTACCACTGGTGCTTTGAAATGAAATGTCGTTTTTCAACCCTCTGAAGCATCCTAGAGGTGGGCTTTGCCACCGTCACTTTACCTAGCAGGAGACTGGGAAAGAGCGAGGCACAGAATCTTGATTTCACCAGGCTTGTTCAACATTACGAAAATAAAATGTGAACTCATGTCTGTCATGTGAAGCTGCCTCCCAAAATTTATACCTAAAATTAAATTGCTTTATTTCATCCCAAACTTTTGCTCTGTCCCTATTTTTGCCTATGGTACCATAATCCTCATAGTAAATATGAAAGCTTAAAATTTTGGGTACTTGATTGGTCCTCCTTCCTCATCACCCTTCATGTTGAATCCATCACCAGGTCCTGTAATTGTGTTTCTTCCTAATTTTTCTTTCTTCCTTCCTCCCATTCATAAACTTATCCATTAGCATCTCCAGTAAACTGCTGCCCTCTCCCTCTGATTCCTCCTCACACCCTCCTTCCCTGGATCACCACCAGTGAACCTTCCAACGGCACCACTTGCCCGTCCTTTTATCTGATCAGAAGCCTTCAGCTGACCACACTGCTTCAGGTCCTGAGCCTGACAGGCTAGGCTTCCACAATGGGACCTAAGCTGTTTCTCTGATTTCATCAGCTCCTGCAGCCCAGCACTCCTCTGCTTCCTGGAACAGGCATTTGATTTTCCTTCTGAGCTTTTGTTCATAGTGTTTCCTCACTTGAAATAAATATTCTTCTTCCACCTCTTGCTCCTGAAAGGCCCAATTCAAGCCTTTGATTTGATTCTGTGGTTTTTACCTTCCTCTAAAGTTCAATTTGGAGAAGGCGATAGCAACCCACTCCAGTACTCTTGCCTGGAAAATCCCATGGACAGAGGAGCCTGGTAGGCTGCAGTCCACAGGGTCACTAGGAGTCAGACATGACTGAACGACTTCATTTTCACTTTTCACTTTCATGTGTTGGAGAAGGAAATGGCAACCCACTCCAGTGTTCTTGCCTGGAGAACCCCAGGGATGGGGGAGCCTGGTGGGCTGCCGTCTATGGGGTCGCACGGAGTCGGACACGACTGAAGCGACTCAGCAGCAGCAGCAGCAGCAAAGTTCAATTACTTTGTTTATTTATTGGCTGCTCCACCTGGCTTGGAGGATCTCAGTTCCCCAACCAGGGACCAAACTCGGGTCCAGGAGTGCAAGTACTGAGTGCTAACCACTGGACTGCCAGGGGGGTCCTCCAACTACTGTATTTATTATCCACAGTACTCATTCAGCCCAACTGCATGTTGCCTTGGTCGTAAGGGATGTGTGTGTGTATGTGTGAGTGTGTGTGCATGTTTGTGTGTGTATGTCTTGCATCCCCTGATCAGATTTTAAATTCCTTAGACGGTAAGGATTGATCTCAAACATCTTTTATGTCCCTCAGAGGTTTGGAATGAGTTATTATGTAAATCATCTATGAACAATATAATATTCAAAGGAAGCAAATAAATTTGATAGAGAAAATGAAAAGAACACGCATTCTAGAATTAAGAATACCTGATTTCCAGTCCAGTCAACCATGTGAATTCACTTTCAGATTCTTTGAGAGAAAGTGGAGTTGCTTTTGCCTACCTCATAGCTTATCGTGCTTTTCAGTGAAGTATCATGTGTGCAGGCCAATTCTTGGCATCAGTGTGTACTGAAAAATGGAACTATGATGCCTGAACAGAGCCTTAGCGTTGTGAGCTCTATGTGAGCATCAGTGATTGCTTTGACAAGATTCATTGACAAGAATAAATGTATAGATCATAAGCTCAGACTTAAGTTTGTTCCCTATTTCTGTATTTAGAATTCTACAATTTTAGAGTTGAAACTGTAGAACTAACACCCCCCAAAAACTAACATTCTTCTAGAACTAACAACCAAAAAAAAGATGTCCTTTTCATCATAGGGGACTGGAATGCAAAGGTAGGAGGTCAAGAGATAACTGGGGTAACAGGCAGTTTTGGCCTTGGAGTGCAGAATGGATCAGGGCAAGGGCTAATAGAAGTTTAGAACACACTGGTCATAGCAGATACCCTCTTCCAAGAACACAAGAGAAGATTCTACACATGGACATCACCAAATGGTCAATACCTAAATCAGATGATTAACTATATTCTTTGCAGGCAAAGATGGAGACGCTCTATATAGTCAGCAAAAACAAGACTGGAAGCTGACTGTGGCTCAGATCATGAACTCCTTATTGCCACATTCAGACTTAAATTGAAGAAAGTAGGGAAATCCACTAGACCATTCAGGTATGATCTAAATCAAATCCCTTATGATTATACAGTGGAAGTGACAAGTAGATTCAAGGGATTAGATCTGATAGATAGAGTCCCTGATGAACTATGGACAGAGGTTTGTGACATTGTGCAGGAGGCAGGGATTGAGACCATCCCCAAGAAAAAGAAATGCAAAAAAAGGCAAAATGGTTGTCTGAGGAGGCCTTACAAATAGCTGAGAAAAGAAGAGAAGCTAAAGGCAAAGGAGAAAGGGAAAGATACACCCATTTGAATGCAGAGTTCAAAATTAGAGATACCAAGCGAATATATCATGCAAAGGTGGGCACAATAAAGGACAGAAATCATAAGAACCTAACAGAAGCAGAAGATATTAAGAAGAGGTGGCAAGAATACACAGAAGAACTGTACAAAAAAGATCTTCATCACCTAGATAACCATGATGGTGTGATTACTCACCTAGAGCCAGACATCCTGGAATGTGAAGTCAAGTGGGCCTTAGGAAGCGTCACTATTGACAAAGCTAGTGGAGGTGATGGAATTCCAGTTGAGCTATTTCAAATACAAGAAGATGATGGTGTGAAAGTCCTGCACTTAATATGCCAGCAAATCTGGAAAACTCAGCAGTAGCCACAGGATTGGAAAAGGTCAGTTTTCATTCCAATCCCAAAGAAAGACAATGCCAAAGAATGTTCAAACTACCGCACAACTGCACTCATCTCACATGCTAGTCAAGTAATGCTCAAAACTCTCCAAGCCAGGCTTCAACAGTACAGAAACCGTGAACTCCCTGATGTTCAAGCTAGATTTAGAGAAGGCAAAGGAACCAGAGATCAGATTTCCAACATCCGCTGGACCATCAAGAAAGCAAGCGAGTTCCAGAAAAACGTGTGCTTCTGCTTTATTGACTACACCAAAGCGTTTGACTGTGTGGATCACAACAAACTGGAATATTCTGAAAGAGATGGGAATACCAGACCACCTGACCTGCCTCTTGAGAAACCTATATGCAGGTCAGGAAGCAACAGTTAGAACTGGACAGGGCACAACAGACTGGTTACAAATAAGAAAAGGAGTGTGTCAAGGCTGTATATTGTCACCCTGCTAATTTAACTTATATGCAGAGTACGTCATGCGAAACGCTGGGCTAGAGGAAGCGCAAGCTGGAATCAAGATTGCCGGGAGAAATATCAATAACCTCAGATATACAGATGACACCACCCTTATGGCCGACAACAAAGAAGAACTAAAGAGCCTCTTGATGAAGGTGAAAGAGGAGAGTGAAGAAGTTGGCTTAAAACTCAACTTTCAGAAAACTAAGATCATGGCATCCAATCCTATCACTTTATGGCAAATAGATGGGGAAACAGTGGAAATAGTGATAGACTTTATTTTTGGGGGCTCCAAAATTACCGCAGATGGTGATTGCAGCCATGAAATTAAAAGACGCTTGATCCTTGGAAGAAAAGTTATGACCAACCTAGACAGCATATTAAAAAGCAAAGACATTACTTTGCCGACAAAGGTCCATTTAGTCAAAGTTATGGTTTTTCCAGTAGTCATGTATGGATGTGAGAGTTGGACTATAAAGAAAGCTGAGTGCCAAAGAATTGATGCTTTGAACTGTGGTGTTGGAGAAGACTCCTGAGAGTTCCTTGGACTGCAAGGAGATTCAACCAGTCTATCCTAAAGGAGATCAGTCCTGGATGTTCATTGGAAGGATTGATGATGAAGGTGAAGCTCCAATACTTTGGCCACCTGATGCGAAGAGCTGACTCCTTGGAAAAGACCCTGATGCTGGGGAAGATTGAAGGCAGGAGGAGGAGAGGATGACAGAGGATGAAATGGTTGGATGGCATCGCTGATTTGATGGACATGAATTTGAGTGAACTCTGGGAGTTGGTGATGGACAGGGAGGCCTGACGTGCTGCAGTCCATGGGGTCACAAAGAGTCAGACACGACTGAGAGAGTAATCTGAACTGACAGTTAAAATGATCTTCATCTAAATTAATGATTCCCAAGCACAACACTGCAAGAAAATGGGAAAACATTTTTATAACAATTTTTTGTAAAACCAAATAATACAACTTACAGAATTACCCAAGGGACTTCCCTGGCGGTCCAGTGGTTAAGACTCTGGACTTAATCGTGCTTCCACTGCAGTGGGGTGTGATGGCACAGGTCGACCCCTGGTCAGGAAACTAAGGTCCCACAGGCTGTGCATCACGGCCAGAAAAAAAATCCCGCAAGGAGTCCAGTGCAGCCAAAATTAATTCATTAATTAAAAAAACCCAGAATTACCCTGTACTTTGTAGCTATCACTCTCCTACTTTGTTTAAGTTAAAAGTCTTTTGTGAAACAGATGTGATGAGACAGGGTGGAGGGTGGCGGTTGTGGGTTTTGCTGTTGACGACTGTGCGGATCACACTAAACTGGGAAATTCTGAAAGAGTCGGGAATGCCAGACCACCTGACCTGCCTCTTGAGAAACCTGTATGCAGGTCAGGAAGCAACAGTTAGAACTGGACATGGAACAACAGACTGGTTCCAAATAGGAAAAGGAGTACGTCAAGGCTGTATATTGTCACCCTGCTTATTTAACTTATATGCAGAGTACATCATGAGAAACACTGGGCTGGAAGAAACACAAGCTGGAATCAAGATTGCCAGGAGAAATATCAATAACCTCAGATATGCAGATGACACCACCCTTCTGGCAGAAAGTGAAGAGAACTAAAAAGCCTCTTGATGAAAGTGAAAGAGGAGAATGAAAAACTTGGCTTAAAGCTCAACATTCAGAAAATGAAGATCATGGCATCTGGTCCCATCACTTCATGTCAAATAGATGGGGAGACAGTGGAAACAGTGTCAGACTTTATTTTGGGGGGCTCCAGAATCACTGCAGATGGTGATTGCAGCCAGGAAATTAAACGATGCTTACTCCTTGGAAGGAAAGTTATGACCAACCTAGATAGCATATTCAAAAGCAGAGACATTACTTTGCCAACAAAGGTCCAGGCTATGGTTTTTCCAGTAGTCATGTATGGATGTGATAGTTGGACTGTGAAGAAAGCTGAGTGCCGAAGAATTGATGCTTTTGAACTGTGGTGTTAAAGAAGACTCTTGAGAGTCCCTTGGACTGCAAGGAGATCCAACCAGTCCAATCTAAAGGAGATCAGCCCTGGGTGTTCTTTGGAAGGACTGATGCTAAAGCTGAAACTCCAGTACTTTGGCGACCTCATGGGAAGAGTTGACTCATTGGAAAAGACTCTGATGCTGGGAGGGATTAGGGGCAGGAGGAGAAGGGGACGACAGAGGATGAGACAGCTGGATGGCAACACCGACTCGATGGACGTGAGTTTGAGTGAACTCCGGGAGTTGGTGATGGACGGGGAGGCCTGGCGTGCTGAGATTCATGGGATCGCAGAGTCGGACACGACTGAGCGACTGAACTGAACTGAACTGAGTGACTTCTCATACTCAAACAGAGAGGCGGCAAACTGATAGTGATTTCCACATTTTTGAAAGTGTTACAGGACTATGTTACCCCAAATGCTTGGAAACCCTAACCTAGCCCCAGGTCTTTGTTTCAGAATTGAAAATTATTTGACTTTCAGAAGTTAAATTGCTTGTCCAAGGACACACGACTACTGCACATCCACCACGAGAATTCAACTCTTAGCTCTCACAACATGCCTCATTCTTTAAGTGCAAAACTATCTTTACTGATGGAAAGAGGAATCTATTTTCCATATAACTTTTGAAGAAAAAGTAAAAGTGAAGTCACTCGGTCATGTCCAACTCTTTGCGACCCAATGGACTGTAGCCTACCAGGTTCCTCTGTCCATAGGATTTTCCAGGCAAGAATATTATATAAATTTTATTCATTTATAATAAGCATATTAAAATCCTCCCAAATGATGACTTTATGGAAAAACTTGATTATAGATCTTTTAAAGATTTTTAAAATAGGTTTCCTACATTTAAACATTTCATATTTTCCATTTATTTTCAAATAAATTTATTTTCATTATAAATAATATTATTTGCAAAAAAACTCTAGAAAATACAGCCATAAAAGCCCTGTAATTTTAGAGAGAATCATATTGCTACTTTAGTATAGTTCCTGCTGGATATTTTTCTTTGTCCATTTTGCACAGTTGAAATTATATTGCATATTTCCTCTTTCATCATTTTACTTATTTCACTTTTTAAGAAGTAGTACATTCACAGAATTTAAAGCTCAGTGATGAGTATTTTCTGACCTCTGCCTCTGTATCATCCAGTTCTTCTCCGTAACAAAAACTAATATTTCCAGTTTTTGATATGTGCATCCTTGTAGAGATATTTTATGAATTGTGCTCAGGTTCTTTTTCTTAATATTAAGACATATGCATTTCCCAATCTCTTGTAAAAATCTTATTCTTTAGGAGCACATAATACTTCATTATGTAAATATACCACAATTTATTTAGTCATGGTTACATATTAGACATTAAAATTATTCTCAGCTTTTTTTTTTTCCATAACTTTGTATATCCTAGTGCTTAAGCTAAAAGAATGCATTGACCTTTTCCTTTTAGAAATTTTAGGACTTTGGCAGTAACTTTCCTTGAACAGATTAACCTCGTTTTACCTCTATTCCCAAAAGCAAATCTATTGCTTCTTCTGCTGAAATTAGTCATCCAACCTGGGGTTGAAACAATCTTTTACCCAAATGAACTGACCTCAGGTGGATACATCACAACGTCTATACTCAAGGAAAAACATCCCTTGCTCAGTGTTCCATGAAAGGTAAGCACTGGTGGAGAGAACTTTCCAGGAGGAGATGGATAAGTTCTGAGCATCTAATGTAAAGCACAGTGATCGCAGTTGCTAAGTACAGCTGGGCTTCCCAGGTGAAGAATACACCTGCCAGTGCAGAAGTGAGTTCCATCCCTGGTCGGGAAGATCCTCTGGAGATGGAAATGGCAACCCTCCCCAGTATTCTCGCCTGGGAAATCCTGTGGACAGAGGAGCCTGGCTGGCTACAGTCTATGAGGTCGCGAAGAGTTGGAAAGGACTGAGCGTGCACACACGTAGAACTATCGTTAGGCCGGTTTGCGTTTCTCTATATTCTTAATACTGAATACACACGAATAAGCGTCGCTGGGCTTATGCATGCCTGATACATAGGATTTATGAACCTCATATACTGATTAATGGCCAAGTGTTTCTACTCAAACTGAGACCTCACCAGAAGCAGTTAATCTTAACGATCTCAACTTCCGGTTAAAAAAGGAACACGTTCTGGGGCTCTAATATAGAGTAAGGTCACTACATTTAGTAACAGTGTAATACATACCTTAAAGTTGTAAGAGTAGATCTTAAATGTTCTAACCACACACACACAAATGTATTTACAAGAGGTGACAGAGGCGTCAACTAACTTTATAGTATTAATCACTTTGTCATCATGTGGTACCGGAGAAGGCAATGGCACCCACTCCAGTTCTCTCGCCTGGAAAATCCCATGGACGGAGGAGCCTGGTGGGCAGCACTCCATGGGGCGCTAAGAGTTGGACACGACTGAGTGAATTCACTTTCACTTTTCACTTTCATGCATTGGAGAAGGAAATGGCAACCCACTCCAGAGTTCTTGCCTGGAGAATCCCAGGGACAGGGAGCCTGGTGGGCTGCCGGCTATGGGGTCGCACAGAGTCGGACACGACTGAAGCGACTTAGCAGCATCATGTTGTACACCTTACGTCTCCATAGTTTGTTGTTGTTCAGTTGCTAAGTATGTCTGACTCTTCGACCCCCTTGGACTGCAGCACGCCAGGCTCCTCTTCTTTCATGATCTCCCAGAGTTTGCTCAAATTTGTGTGCTTTGAGTTGATGATGCTATCTAACAATCTCATCCTCTGTCGTCCCCTTCTCCTCCTGTCTTCAATCTTTCCCAGCATCAGGGTCTTTTGCAATGAGTTGGCTCCTCTCTCAGCAGGCCAAAGTATTGGCGCTTCAGCTTCAGTCCTTCCAATGAATATTCAGGGTTTATTTCCTTTAGGATTGGCTGGTTTGATCTCCTTGCTGTCCAACGGACTCTCAAGAGTCTTCTCTAACACCACAGTTTGAAACATGGTATTAAACGTCACTAATATCTTAATAATGCTGTGGGGAAAGCTTGGTGATTCTTCTGTCGTTCCTTGGGGGCTTTAAAAAGCATATTTATCTCACTTATTATTCATTGTTGGCTGTCTCGGTCTTGGCTGTGGCACGTGGGACCTAGTTCCCTAATCAGGAATCAAATCCAGAGCCCCAGCACATTGGGAGCGCAGAATCTCAGCCACCGGGCCACCAGAGAAACGCTTTAATCATTTAATTATAAAAAAAGAAAAAGAAAATTGCCAACCTTGAATTCTATACTAAGTGACATTGTCTTCCATAAGCATAAAATAGATATGCTCAGAGAAACAAAAATTAGAGAACTCATCAGCAGCAGTCTTCAACAAACAAAATATTATTTTTCAAGCAGACGGAAAATGATTCCAGACAGTAAATTAGAAATACAGTAAAAAAAAAAAAGAGGGGTAATTAAAAAGGTTAAATATGTTGGGTGAATCTAAATAAATGTTGGCTATATAAAAGAGTAATATTACTATTACAGTTATTTAAGAGAAAGATACTTATTATAAGTTCTAGGGTTACCACTATAGAATTTGTAAAAGAACATATGACTTGCAAGGTAAGAAGAAGAAAAAAGATAGAATAACTATTTTTAAAGTTCTCAATCTGAAACAAATCAATGAAGGGGAAAAAAAACACAGAATAGGCAGGATAAACAGAAAAACCTATATAATATTGTAGAATCAAAACTACACATATTAGTAATTACTTTAAATGGAAATGGATTAAACTCCCCAATAAAAAGACTTAAAGGTTGTCATATGGAATTTAAAGATAAAATTGCTACTTATGAGAGACATATCTAAAACATAAGGATACAGAAAGTTTAAAAATATAAAGATGGAGAAAGATTTGTCTATCATATAAACATAGATTTATAAAAGTTGGTTATAGGTATCTTAATATAAGACAAAATAGACATAAAGTCAAAAGCATAATTAATATAATAATAAAATGCTTTATTTAGTAGCTAGATATAACAGTTTACACTTGTATGTACCTAATAAATAGCTTCAAAGCATGTAAAGTAAAAAATAACCGGTCTAAAAAAACATAAAAACAGATTCATAATCATATTAGGACATTTTAACACACCTATCCCGACAGATGATTTGAATAACATAAATACTAAACCTGAATATATATTCATATATAAAATTCATTATAACACATATCCAAATTCTAAGGATTGAAATTCTACAGATTATGTTCTTTGACTACAATGCCATCAAACCTTAAATCAAATAACAATTTAAAAAACCTAGAAAATTTCTATATTTTAAGATTAAAAGCATACTTCTAATAACCCATAAGTCAAAGAAGAAAACACCGTGGAAATGAAAATCAAGTTTGAACTTAATGAAAATGTAAATTATCAAGACTTTTGGGATGCAGAGGAATTTATAGGTTTAAAGACATGCATTTGGAAAGACTAGAAGTCAATGGACAAAGGCATTTAAAGAAATTAGAAAAATCACGGCAAATAAAACTCAAAGTGAAAAGGAGATAATAACGGAAAGAGCATAATGAAATAGAACAGAGGCTAGATTCTCTGATAGCCAAACAGAGAATCAATGAAGTCCAAAGTTGGTATTTTCAAAAGACTAATAAGTTAATACAGTGCTGGCAAGTCTGATAAAAGAAGTCACACAAAATGTGAAAAAAGAAAAAGACTGACCCTAACAATATTAAAATCTTCCGAACAATTTTATGCCATTAAATTTGAAAATTTCGATAAATGGATAAATTGACATAGGAAGAAATAGAAAACCTGAGTATTCCTTCATTAATAATTGTGAAACTATAACTTAAAGCCTTTCAACAAGAATGCTCCAGGACAGATGACTTTACAAGCGCGTGCGTACAGATGATAAAAGAAGAAATAATGGCATCTATACAGAAACTAAACGCTGGGAAGGAGGAAGCGCATGTCAGCTCCTCTTCTGAGAGATGTATAACCTTGCTGCCAAAACCTGACAAGAACATATGAAAGGACGATTCCATGCCAACCTTTCTCATGAACATGGATTCATAATCCACATTATTAGCATAACAAAATTAGCAATTTATAAAAGCATAATGTATCCAATTCAGGTTTATTCCAGAAAGAGAACATTGATTTAAAATTAAGAATAATTAGTGCAAGTCAATATGTTTATAAAATGAAGGGACGAAATCATATGATCATTTCAACAGAGGATAAAATTCAATATCCACTCACAATTTTAAAAGTTTAGAAAATTAGTATTAGAAAAGAATTTCCTTAATCTGATTAAAGATGCCTATAATATTTCTTTAACAAATATCCCTCTTAATAGTGAAAACTTTCCCCCAGTAATTTAAATCAAGAAAAGATGTCCACTCAGGCCACTTCTGTTCACTGTTGCACTGGAGGCCTGAAAGGTGCTGTTCATCACCTCAGATCAGGCCTGGCATGCGCTTGGTGTCAGCAAAGCATTCACCGAAATTTATTTGGAAATAATCTGATACCTAAAAAATAAGCATTGACGTTGAGGCAATAGGGTAATCATTCCCTAACTACTTTGCCCCAAGCTCCTGTTCTTCACAGAGCCAAGCTTTTCGAAAATATGGGTCAGATCATTGTTCAAGACGCCCAGGGCGTCTTCATGACTCCCCTTCAGACTTGCCTGACTGCTGATTCCATTCTGCGTTCCTCTTCCGGTTCTCTGCATCCCAGCCCCCGTTCTCAAAGACCTGCTCCTTTCACGTCTAGACCTCCGCACACATTCTTTCCTCAGCCTGGGGCCATCTCCACCATCTTCTTGCCTGGTTCATCCTTCAGATTCTAGCTCGATAGCTTTCTTACCACGTAATCAAAACTCAAAAAAGTCCCAGTAGTAATGTGCATCCTGGCACCCAGAACTTGCTTCCTATTAATGACTCTTCAGTAAGAGGAACCATGGGTACTTGGAGAAACGGCTGGTTCTAGAACTGGTGCAGAACATATACAAGTTGAGCCTGGAGCATCTAACAATGTCAGGAAGTAAAGAACCACATGCGCACACCCACGCACACACACCCATCCCACAGTGGCCCGGCACAGGAGCCAAAAAAAGCTCCAACTGGCCCAAGTTGGAACAATCAGAACAACACTACGAGTAACGAAGTGTGTATTACAACCCTGAGTACAAAATAAATATGTGGGAATTCATGATCAGAGAAATGACTGAATAAATTAGTGAGTGTGGAAGAACTCTGTGCAGAATTCCAGGTAATTTTTGTAGATATCCTGCCTTCGAGGAGGAGGATGGGTCCTTGCTTCTTGCATGTGTGTTGCCCATTGTAACTCCTTGCCAAACAGGCAGAACTGAAAGGGCAGGGGTCGGGGAAGTAACCTTACTGGGGACCCTGCCAAGCCCTGTGTTAACCAGATGATCAAGGTCAACATCAGCATGAGAAGTTGTGCTGATAGTCTGCGCTTTCAACATGATGAGAAAGGCATTGTACCTCTGTGGGCTCCTCTTCAGAACACATAACCCAGTCTAACTGCGAGGAAAGCATCAGACAAATCCTGTCTGAGGGCCATTTTACACAATATCCAACCAAGACTCTTCAAAAATGTCAAGATCATCAGAAACAAGGAAAAAAAATATGTGAAACTGTCACAGCCTAAGGGGATACAATCACTAAATGTACGCAGGGACTTGAATGAGATCCTGGAACAGAAAATGGACATTAGGAAAAACTAGGGAAATCGAAAAAAAGACCTTAGTTAACAAAAATGTATTGGTGTTGGCTCATTAATTGTGACAGGTGTGCCATGCTAATGTGCGGTGTTAATACTACGGGAGGGACTTCCCTGGGAGCCCAGTAGTTAAGGCTCCTGGCTCCCAGTGCGTGGGACACAGGTTCAATCTCCAGTTGGGGAACTAAGATCCTCCATGCCACAAGGTGCGGCCAAGAAATAAATAAGTAATAAAAATAATAATAGGGGAAATGGTGTGGGGAATATGTGGGAATCTTCATACTATCATTGCAATTTTTCTGTAAATCTAAATTCATGATAAAAAAACTTTATAAAAAACAGCTGCATGCATGCTAAGTTGCTTCACTCACGTCTGACTCTTTTCAGCCCCATGCACTGCAGCCCACCAGGCTCCTTTGTCCAGGGGATTCTCCAGGCAAGAATACTGGAGTGGGTTGCTGTGCTTGCCTCCAGGGGATCTTCCCAACCCAGGGATCGAACCCAGGTCTCTTACGCCTAACCTGCATTGGCAGGTGGGTTCTTTACCACTAGCACCACATGGGAAGTCCTAAACAAGTCCTGAATACTAACAAAATGTATAGTATATATAGTAATGTATAGTATACTAATATGGTACACGCCCCACCTTCCAGAGATGAGTGCAATTGTGTGGTAGTTTGAGCATTCTTTGGCATTGCCTTTCTTTGGGATTGGAGTGAAAACTGACCTTTTCCAGTCCTATGGCCACTGCTGAGTTTTCCAAATTTGCTGACATATTGAGTGCAGTACTTTTACAGCAT
This sequence comes from Budorcas taxicolor, assembly GCF_023091745.1. NCBI lineage: Eukaryota > Metazoa > Chordata > Mammalia > Artiodactyla > Bovidae > Budorcas > Budorcas taxicolor. Next base: position 11,005,305 of record NC_068920.1, read on the forward strand.
CATCTTTTAGGAATTGAAATAGCTCAACTGGAATTCCATCATCTCCACTAGCTTTGTTTGTAGTGATGCTTCCTAAGGCCCACCTGACTTCACATTCCAGGATGTCCGGCCCTAGATGAGTGTGAGTGATCACCTCTTCATGATTATCTGGATCTTGAAGATCTTTTTTGTACAGTTCTTCTGTGTATTCTTGCCACCTCTTCTTAATATCTTCTGCTTCTGTTAGGTCCATACCATTTCTGTCCTTTATTGAGCCCATCTTTGCATGGAATGTTCCCTTGGTATCTCTAATTTTCTTGAAGAGATCTCTAGTCTTTCCCATTCTGTTCTTTTCCTCTATTTCTTTGCATTAATCACTGAGGAAGGCTTTCTTATGTCTCCTTGCTATTCTTTGGAACTCTGCATTCAAATGGGTATATCTTTCCTTTTCTCTTTTGCCTTTCACCTCTCTTCTTTACACAGCTATTTGTAAGCCCTCCTCAAACAGCCATTTTGCTTTTTTGTATTTCTTTTTCTTGGATATGGTCTTGCTCCCTGTCTCCTATACAATGTCATGAACCTCCGTCCATAGTTCATCAGGCACTCTGTCTATCAGATCTAGTCCCTTAAATCTATTTCTCAGTTCCACTGTATATTCATAAGGAATTTGATTTAGGTCATACCTGAATGGCCTAGTGGTTTTCCCCACTTTCTTCAAGTCTGAATTTGGCAATAAGGAGTTCATGATCTGAGCCACAGTCAGCTCCCAGTCTTGTTTTTGTTGACTGTATACAGCTTCTCCATCTTTGGCTGCAAAGAATATAATCAATCTGATTTCAGTGTTGACCATCTGGTGATGTCCATGTGTAGAGTCTTCTCTTATGTTGTTGGAAGAGGGCATTTGCTATGACCAGCGCATTAAGTCATTTAGAATGTGTAATATTTCATTTTTAAAGGCTAAACTATAAGGCAATTGTATGCAAGTAAAAATGTTGATTCCTCTCATGATGGCTACTTCCATGTGTTTTTTTGGTGGGTATCAAATTGTTTGAACATAACTTTTCTATGATCCTGCTCTTCTGGTGTCTGAGCATGTCTGGAGTGTCCACAGGCTGAGGGATACTGTCTTTGGGGAAGCAGCAGAACAGACTCATGGCCAGGTTATGTGTGCTCATAGCTTCCTGCAATTTTCCTTGATTTTATAATCACAGTTTTTCCTGACAATTTAATGCTTATCTTTTGCAATAGATGATTAGTTGCTTGAGAGTAGGGATGATTGTATATACACTGATTAGCAAGGAGCCTGGCACACAACACTTGCTTAGTCGCTCAGTTGTGTCCAACTCTTTGGGACCCGGTGGACTTTAGCCTGCCAAGCTCCTCTATCCATGGAATTCTCCAGGTAAGAAAACTGGAGCCACTCCCTTCTCCAGGGGCTCTTTCCAACTCAAGGATTGAACTCTGCATTGCAGGCAGATTCTCTCCCATCTGAGCCACCAGGAAGCCCCCTGGCACACAATAAGTGGTCAAGAAATATTTCCTGGATGAACGACTGAAGGGCGGTAACTTAAAGACACTGCGATCGGACAGTAGAGGTACCCAGGTGCTGTTGTGCTGAGTCGTGTCCGACTCTCTGCGACCTGTGGACTGCAGCCCACCAGGCTCCTCTATCCATGGGCTTCTCCGTTCAGGAACCCTGGAGTTGTTGCCATGTCTTCCTCTAAGGGATCTTCCTGACCCAGGGATCAAACCCGAGTCTCTTGCGTCTCCTCCACTGGTTCAGTTAGTTCAGTCGCTCAGGCGTGTCTGACTCTTTGCGACCCCAAGAATTGCAGCACGCCAGGCCTCCCTGTCCATCACAAACTCCCGGAGTTCACTCAAACTCACGTCCATCGAGTCGGTGATGCCATCCAGCCATCTCATCCTCTGTCGTCCCCTTCTCCTCCTGCCCGTAATCCCTCCCAGCATCAGAGCCTTTTCCAATGAGTCAACTCTTCGCATGAGGTGGCCAAAGTACTGGAGTTTTAGCTTAAGCATCATTCCTTCCAAAGAAATCCCAGGACTGATCTCTTTTAGAGTAGACTGGTTGGATCTCCTTGCAGTCCAAGGGACTCTCAAGAGTCTTCTCCAACACCACAGTTCAAATGCATCAATTCTTCAGCGCTCAGCTTTCTTCACAGTCCACCTCTCATATCCATACATGACTACTGGAAAAACCATAGCCTTGACTAGACGGACCTTAGTCGGCAAAGTAATGTCTCTGCTTTTGAATATGCTATCTAGGTTGGTCATAACTTTCCTTCCAAGGAGTAAGCGTCATTTAATTTCCTGGCTGCAATCACCATCTGCAGTGATTCTGGAGCCCCCCAAAATAAAGTCTGACACTGTTTCCACTGTTTCCCCATCTATTTCCCATGAAGTGACGGGACCGGATGCCATGATCTTCGTTTTCTGAATGTTGAGCTTTAAGCCAACTTTTTCACTCTCCTCTTTCACCTTCATCAAGAGGCTTTTTAGCTCCTCTTCACTTTCTGCCATAAGGGTGGTGTCATCTGCATATCTGAGGTTATTGATATTTCTCCCGGCACTCTTGATTTCAGCTTGTGCTTCTTCCAGCCCAGCGTTTCTCATGATGTACTCTGCATAGAAGTTAAATAAGCAGGGTGACAATATACAGCCTTGACGTACTCCTTTTCCTATTTGGAACTAGTCTGTTGTTCCATGTCCAGTTCTAACTGTTGCTTCCTGACCTGCATATAGGTTTCTCAAGAGGCAGGTCAGGTGGTCTGGTATTCCCACTGCTTGAAGAATTTTCCACAGTTTATTGTGATCCACACAGTCAAAGACTTTGGCATAGTCAATAAAGCAGAAATAGATGTTTTTCTGGAATTCTCTTGCTTTTTTGATGATCCAGCAGATGTTGGCAATTTGATCTCTGGTTCCTCTGCCTTTTCTAAAACCAGCTTGAACATCTGGAAGTTCACGGTTCATGGACTGTTGAAGCCTGGCTTGGAGCACTTTGAGCATTACTTTACTAGCATGTGAGATGAGTGCAATTGTGTGGTAGTTTGATCATTCTTTGGCATTGCCTTTCTTTGGGATTGGAATGAAAACGGACCTTTTCCAGTCCTGTGGCCACTGCTGAGTTTTCCAAATTTGCTGGCATATTGAGTGCAGCACTTTCACAGCATCATCTTTCAGGATTTGAAATAGCTCAACTGGAATTCCATCACCTCCACTAGCTTTGTTCATAGTGATGCTTTCTAAGGCCCACTTGACTTCACATTCCAGGATGTCTGGCTCTAGGTGAGTGATCACACCATCATGATTATCTTGGTCGTGAAGATCTTTTTTGTATAGTTCTTCTGTGTATTCTTGCCACCTCTTCTTAATATCTTCTGCTTCTGTTAGGTCCATACCATTTCTGTCCTTTATGAGCCCATCTTTGCATGAAATGTTCCCTTGGTATCTCTGATTTTCTTGAAGAGATCTCTAGTCTTTCCCATTCTGTTGGTTTCCTCTATTTCTTTGCATTGATCGCTGAGGAAGGCTTTCTCATCTCTCCTTGCTATTCTTTGGAACTCTGCATTCAGATGCTTATATCTTTCCTTTTCTCCTTTACTTTAGGCAGATTCTTTACCACTGCCTCACCTGTGAAGCCGGAGAAGGCAATGGCACCCCACTCCAGTGCTCTTGCCCGGAAAGTCCCGTGGACGAAGGAGCCTGGTGGGATGCAGTCCATGGGGTCGCTAAGAGTCGGACACGACTGAGCAACTTCACTTTCACTTTTCACTTTCCTCCATTGGAGAAGGAAATGGCAACCCACTCCAGTGTTCTCACCTGGAGAATCCCAGGGACGGGGGAGCCTGGTGGGCTGCCGTCTATGGGGTTGCACAGAGGTGCACACAACTGAAGCGACTTAGCAGCAGCAGCACCTGTGCAGCAGAGTTACCTGGACCTGAGTGTAAATTCTAGTGTCCCCACTTACCAGGACTGGGGACAACCATTGTGCCTATTCCAAAGGTGATTTATGGAAAGATGTGCTTCCTGAGGCTTCTTTGTAAATGTTAGCTATAATTTTTATTAGGTGCTATTGAATGAAAGAAATTAATATCTGTAAAGGGCTTGTAACAGTTTCTGGTGCAGGGCAAGTCCTTTTTGTTTGTGTTTACTCATTTTTTTTAATATTGCTGTTTACCAAATTAAACTGTATTCACTTTGCACAGTCTGCTAGGGATATTCTTTGGAAATGCTTTTACATTCTTTGGGAAAAGAAGGCCTAAATCCTCATTAGTTCAAAATATATTACTCTACAATACATGTTAATTCAGAAAGGAGCCTGGTCTGAACACCTTTGTAGCATTTATGGAGAAATAATTTGTTCTGCAAAAAGGAGATCATTAAGAAAATGGTTTTAGAGTACTTTGGCTACACCATTCATATATAATTAACAATCCAACTTTGCAGGGGTTTGTTATTCATCTACCAAACAGTGGTTTTCAAATTCTTTGGTTCTGATCAAGTGTAAGAAAGGTCTTTTACATTATAACCTAATGTATAATAATATACGTATGTATGAACGTGGGTGTATATATACCCATATGTGTGTATATACATATATATAAACATATACGTACTTATCTATATTTTTAAAATGTGTGTATATTTAATGGAAACAGTAGTTCCCTGGGAAGATCCCCTGGAGAAAGAAATGGCAACCCACTCCAGAATTCCTGCTTGGGAAATGCCATGCACAGAGGAGCCTGGTGGGCTACAGTCCATGGGGTCACAAGAGTTGGACATGACTTAGTGACTAAACAGCCACCTGGTCCCCTAGTGGAGAATGGATGCGCTCTTTTTCCTTTTCCAAGTCCATTCCATTCTATGCATTCCATCCTGTCTCACTTCAAAATGCTAATCAGTATCTACTAAGGCTAATCAAAATTATCTAAAGCTCCACTACTGGTTTGAAATCTGTAGCTTCATTAAAAAAAAAAAACAACCCACCACCACCACAAAGAAAACCGTCCTAAACCAGTTCTCAAACTTCCGTGTGCATCAGAATCGCCTGGAGAACGTGTTAAACAGATTGCTAGGTGCCAGTAGGTGGCTGGTGGTAAAGAATTTGTCCTTCTAATAAGATTCAAGGTGAATCTGTTGCTACTGGTCAGGGGACCACAGTTTGCGAACCTCTGCACTGGGCAATACTAGTGATTGAAAAAAATCAAGCCCCAGTACACGTTTCTGTTTGTGGGTGTGGTCTGAGCTTTATTTTCAAATTCATTTACTCTTTGCTTTAGGTTTCAGCCCCCACCTGCTCTGTTCCTTAGCATATTCTGAGTCCCACTGCTTCCTTTGCACCTGGTGTTACCAGTCAGACTGTTTGTACTCATCTCTGCCCATTTGGTCCTATTGATAATCTCTTTCTCTCTAGAAAAGGCCAGAAGGTAGTAAGATTACTGGGATGGTCTCCCCTGAATGACAAACATAATGACCCACCCATCACAATGATTCAGGGAACATTTACATTTGATATTTTTTTCAGGAATCTAAAATGAATTAGTTACTGCCCTGTTATAAAGTCAACCGAATGTCAAGGCAGTGTCTCAAGATTGTTTACTCATTATGAATTTTAGTTCTGTTCTCCTTTTAGAAGGTGGAACAATGTATAAAGTTACAAATGAGAAATTTTATTAGTCTTGATCAATTGCTTCTATCAAAGAAAGATACCAAAGACATATAACAAGGATTCTTTTGGTAGAATCAGCTTTGGCTTAAAGATAAAAAGGAATTGTGGTTAAACATTAAATCTAGTTTAGGAAGAAAATAACCCTTGACTGTAAATTGATGAGGTTTGACCAATGGTGAAACCAAATGTGAAGAAGTCTCAGAATTGCTATCGCTGGGGCACAGAGATCAAATAGTCGTAGCATTTGGTCAGGAAACAGCAACGTGCCAGCCAGATTAGGCACTTGTTCCCACACAAAAGAGAGAATAAAACCTGGAACTAAGATGGATGTAGGCAGGGAGAAGTTGCTGGTTGAAATGGGAAAACTGATGATTTGGCCAGGGAGGGAAACAGCAGCTGAAATCAGGAAACAGAGGTTGCTGGTTGTCTAGAAAAGTGGGGGCCACTGGCATCCAATTCAAGCTTGCAGGGAAGACTTGGTTGGCTCTAAATTCAGAGAAGGGCCTAGCACCTGCATTTATTTTATGAGTTTCCTGTGCTTCTCTGTTTTGCTTTGGAAGGCCTGAAATTGTCTGTCTTTCTTTTGAGTGAGTGAGATAGGAATTCCCCAAGTTTCATGGGTGACTACTCTAGAACGAGGATGGCATTTAACTTCTCTTTGGTCTCAGTATGCACAAACCAACGAACTTAGGTCACTTCTTGATAAAAACTGCAGTTAAATTTTAGGTTTTGGTGGAGGTAGCCAAGATTGATTTTGCTTTGGAGGGGTGCATAATGAAGGGAATCGTTATCGGCCCTTTTCCAAGCCACCCAACCTTAAAATGCCTCCAGCTCTGAGAGCAGTGGTTGCTAGAGCTTGGCTTCTTTTGTCTTTCCTGTCCCATCCCCCATCTCCTTTCGGGAGACTTGGGATTCAAATGTAGATGAAATGCAGATTCTTGGGAGAATGGAAGAAGTGATTGGTTGGGATGTCGAGTGGGGAAAGGAAAGAACTTCTAATGTAAGATATTAGTCATTGTTCTGCCGAGGTGCGGAGTTGCTGTAACTCCTGATCGGAATAGTCTTAAGTGGTGCCGACTGTCGATTACCCATTGTCCGTACAAATTTGGAAAAGGAGATAGCTGGTGTCTGCTGGTATCCACCACACACTCACCTCAGGTAAGAATTGAAGCTTAGAACCGGTAGATGTGTATTTTAATCACACGTGTGCATCTTCTCGACGTTTCGGTAATCTTTAAGATTTGTATATTTCACTAGTACAAACCGTTGTGCCCCGTGTATTTTTGGCACAATGCGGATATCTTCCTCGATGAGTTTAGGGGATGTGATTGCACTTTTATTCTCAATTCACCGAGAAAGTACTTTCACAGCACCCACACACGTGGTCATGGTAACTACTGCAAAACTTCACTTTTTGATAAAAGGTGGTATAAATTTAAAGCCATTAAATGATCTTGGACATATCTGCTTCTGTTATGAGCACCGCTAAAATGTTTATATTTAAAAAGTGAGGGGAGAGAGTAGAATTTGCTTAAAAGTAAGACAGATTGAACTAACGAGGTGAAATACAAAAACAAAACGGTATTAAACAAGCCAGTGGTGTTTTAGGTGGCTGAGAGGAGCCAAGTGGACAGCTGAGCTCAATTTCTCAGTGACCAGTTGGGTACTTCAGTACAGGTCTCCCCTGCCTTGCTCTTAGATTAAGATGGAAACCGGCTCATCCTGGGAGGAGAGAGATGAGCTTACGGGAATGGCTTGCTTACTCCTGGCGTGTTACCGAGGTGACTTCTACCTAGCGGTTACTCTTAATATTTATGCTGGTCACAGCAGCATAAATAATCCAGTTCATCAGGATTGAAGGTCCGTATACATCGGCTTTTTGGAGTTGCTTTTTTTTTAATGCTGTAATCCACCTTTCCTTTTTCCCCACAGTGAGGGAAGTCTCCTTGTGTTAGGGTCGCATGTGTATCAAATGGACTAGCTCCAAAGCTGAGAGTGGCAGTTGCGGGTGTCTTGCTCCCCTCCCCTCGGAAACAGTGGGGGCTTTATATTTATTTCAGTCTGTGACTGTATGGGGGTTTCTAGCTGAGATGTGTGTGTTCACTTTATACTGAGGGTCCCTCTTTTTTTATTCGTGTTTTCTTGGGCTTATGTGACTCTGAACCACCTCCTGCAAGTCAGTGAGCACCGGCGTAGCTGGGCGACCACCACTTTTGAGACTTGGAGGCTACAGGATGCTTAGTCTTTGCCTTCAAGGAGCTTACAACTACGGTTGACGAATCTGTGTGCCAGAGAGGCGATAAGCACATGTAGCAGATGTTCAGCGAAAGGAAAAGAGGTGCTCGTGTTTGGAGGGGAGAGAGAACTGGCTAGGCGGTCAAAGGGAGCTAGCTCCTGGACGGGCTGAGAAGGTGGAAACTTTGCGATGCTGTTGTCAAGGCGTAAGATAATGGAATCAGAGCTGAATTAGGTGTCAGGGGCTTTGCTGTGGACGCCAGGATTCCAATTCACAGAATAAACACCCTGTTTTGTAGGTATAGTGTGGGGGCTGGAGCGTCAAACTTGAAGATGCGATCTGGGAGAAGGTCGTAGTCTAGAAACGGGGGGTGGGAGAGAAGAGTGCACAGAACAAAGTCCGCAGAGGTGAGCGCCGAGTGGCTGCGGTGACTCATTTGGTCCTGGAAGTCAGAAGGCTTTGCTTTTGGGGTGACGTCGGAGCAGGAGTTCACGACTGAAAGGGGGGAGGGCATTCCAGGCAGAGGGGGTTGCAGGCGCCGTGGAGACAATGGTGATTCGACTTGAAGTGACTTAAGGACAGGCGCTGCGCTCGTTCGTGGGCGTGGGGACGCTGGAATTCCAATTCACCGGTGGTGGGGGGCAAGCTTCTTTTGTAGGTAGAGGACGGTGTGGCAGGAAGGACAGCAGGGTCTGTGAGAAGCCTTTTGGTCATTAAACTGCGTACGGGGCACCATCGAACGGGGTTTGAAGAAGGAAACTGGTGGGAGGAGCCTTGTTTTTCGGAGGTCGGTTTCTAGTTCACTGGAGCCCGGGGCGGAGGATGCACCGGGGGCGGAGAGGGCTGGGTTTGATGGGGGGCCACGTGAAGCGGCCTGTCCGCAGGGCCTCGCGAGGTCCCCTTTTCCTCGCAGGGAGGCTGGCGGTGGCCGGCCGTTTGGGGCAGTCGGGCCACGCAGCCTCTTCCTCGTTCCGCAGCGATGAGGAGACGTCCAGGGTCCAGGCAGGTGTGCCCAGGGGCCTCGTCCACGATGCCCCTCTCCCGCGGCGAGTGCAGGGGGAGCCTGCCCATCGCCGGTCACCGAGCTGTCCCCCCCGTCTCCCCCCCGCCCCGCCCCGCCCAGGAGAACCACGACTGACAGCCCCGTTCCCTTGGAACCCAGACTTTTCCCCGGAGCCCGGCCCCTCCTCCCAGCTCCTCTTCGGGGGAGGCGGGCGCTCGAGAGGAACAGGGAGGCCCGGCGCGGGGGAAGCTGCGGGCCGGGCTCAGGCGGCCGCGCCCTCGCGCCGCCCCGGCCCCCGCCCCCGCCCCCGTCCCCGTCCCCCCGGCTTGCCGCCGAGCGGGAGCGCGCTCCGGCTCCGGGTCTTGGCGGCGGCCGCGGGGGAGGCGGGCACGTGGAGGGGCGGGGGCCTCACCTGGCCACGCCGCCGGCCCTCGGCGGGCTGGCCCGGGCCGGACGGGCTCCGCGCGCCAATGCCGTCGGGGCGGCGGGCTGCGGGCGGCGGGCGGCGCGGCTCCGAACCAAACCTTGGGCTCGCCGGTGCCCGCCCCCGTGTGAGCCGCCGCCTTCCGCCCCCCACGTCGAGGCGGGCGCGCGGCCCAGACCGACCTCCGGAGGGCCCCGGGGCGAGCAGGCCCCGCCCCTCAGGCCCCGCCCGCCCACAGGCCACGCCCTGCGCGCCGCGGCCACGCCCCCCACGTCGAGGCGGGCACACGGCCGGCCCGACCTCCGGAGGGCCCTGGGGCGAGCAGGCCCCTCCCACGCGCGCCGCGGCCACGCCCCCCACGTCGAGGCGGGCGCGCGGCTCTGCCCGACCTCCGGAGGGCCCTGGGGCGAGCAGGCCCCGCCCCCGCTCGCGGCCCCGCCCCCGCCTCAGGCCCCGCCCCTTCCTGCCCGCCTGCCTGGCCGCTGAGCCCCAGCGCGGCCAGCCGCTCCCCGCGCCGCCCCGCCCGCCGGCCGCCCCGCCCCGCCCCCCCCCCTACCCCGCGCGGGCGGCCCGAAAACCCGGAGCGCGGCTCGGCCGGGCCGGGCGGCCGCACTGGGCATGCTCAGTAGCCGGGGCAGGTTTTTCGGCCGCAAGTAGGAAGCTTTCTGCACTACCGCGGAGAGGGGGAGCCGCGGAGCCCGCGCGCCGCCGTGCACCGCCGCCGCGCCCGCCCCAGCCCGGCCCGGCCCCGCGGCGGCGCGATGAGCCCGAGCCCCAGCCGGCCCGCCGCGGAGTGAGCGCGGCGCGGAGGGCGCGTTGCGCAGCTGCTCCTGCGCACCGACCCGGCCGGCGGCCCGCAGCGGCGGGAGTGAGCGCCCGCCCGCCCGGCGCCGCGCGGAGCAGGAAGCGCAGGCCACGCAGGGACCCGACTGGAACAAAGTGTGGGCCGCCGGCGGCTCGGCGCCTCGCCGGCCCTGCCCCGCGCCGCGCGCCCGGCCGCCCGCCATGGCCTCCGAGGAGCTGTACGAGGTAGCTCCCCTCCCCCGGCCCCCGCCCCGGCCGCGGGTTGCTGGACGGAAGCGCGCGCGCCCGAGTTTGCGGGCCGGGGGCGTCCCGGCCGCGGGGCCGGACCGCGGACGGGGCTGGAGTGCCGGCGGCGGGGCGTGGGGGCGCCCGGCGGAGCACTCCTGGGTGGGGGGCTCTCGCCTGCTGGGTTGCGGGGCGGGGGGGGCGCGGGGACGAGTGCGACTGTCTCTCGACTCTGCTGCCGACCCGAGCGCTGCCCGACACCGCGCCGAGAGGGCCGAGCGTTGACCGCATGCTCTAATTAGGTTTGGTATTGTGGCCGGAGCCAGGAAATTTAAACCTAACGCGGCTCCAACCGTCATTCATTTTTGCGCCGTGGTGGTGCGAGCTTCGAGAAGGGGGCCCCCGTCTGAACCGCGAGTTCTGGGCCAAGGGTTTGCCAGCGTCGACTGGGAGCGGTGTGGTTGTTGGTTTGGATCTCCAGGCGTGTCTTGTGCGCCCCGATGTAACTTCTTGACTCGTTGCAAAGTCGACTTCCTGGGGAGTGCAGACGCTTGGAGAGCACTCTTTGCTTTCGGGTGCGTGTTTGTAAATACAGCTTCGTAAGAGACTTCACTTGTGGATACTCCGTGGGTTCACCTCCGATGCGTTCAGGGACCTGGATGTTCAGGGACGTAAGGAAGCGTCTGTAACGAGTAGAGCTCCTTTGGCCCCCCGCGATCGCTTAATGAGAACCGGCTGAGCCTTCCGAGGTGTCCCCTCTTGCCGGTGCGTTACCGCCCTTGGCACAGCGTGCGGCTGTGTGTTGCCATCCTTCCTGGCCTTCTAGCAACTTTTTGTGCGAAAGTTCTCTGGAGGAGGCTGCCTTCCGTAGAATCCGTGGTGTGCCCGACATGGTACGTGGTCGGAGTACCTCGGCTGGCTGAAAGTGCGCCATTATGTTCAAGTCCTTTACACACTGGCTGTCCCCTGCTGTATTCAAGATGCTATCTTGGGTCATTTGGGCTCAGTTGTGTCCCACTCTTTGCCACCCCGTGGACTGCCCTCTGTCCAGGCTCCTCTGTCCATGGGATTCCCCAGGCAAGAATAGTGGAGTGGGTGGCCATTTCCTCCTCCCGGGGATCTTCCCAACCCAGGAACTGAACTAGAGTCTCCTGCATTGCCAGGAGGATTCTTTACCCCAGCCACTTGGGAAGCCCCATTTAGGGTACTAAAGAGGGGGGAAAAAATCTCCTGTTCTCAAGCTTCCATTCTTTCTAAGAAAGAAAGTGGTGTTTGGGAAAAGGCCCGGAAGTAGAGGCTGAGACATACAGCTGGGAGAGTACATAGCACCAGGGCAAGAGGGGTTTTGGTTTCTACGTTAGACTGTTGGTGAGGATTTTAGGCCTGAATGTTCATGCTTCCTTCATTTTTGAGGTTATAAATACACAGTCGAGTCACTTGTTCCCTTAGTGTTGGGTGAGGGCAGCACCTTATACGTGAGTTGTATTTCACATGTCACAGATTATTCTGAAGACAGCATTTTGACCAGTAGTGCATTATGAACCAGATTTAGTTCTTTGTTTATCCTGTATCTTCAGGCTTTCTGCTCTGGTGGCAGCATTCATTTATAAGTCACCTTCTGTGCCGAGCTGTCGTTCGTAGAGCATGTCATTGAATGCCTGCCCTGTGGACGCTCCATGGGGAGCCAGGGAGGGACGAGGGATGGGAATGGTTTGTGCCTCCCGAGAGCTTCTGTCGGGAGAATGAAGAACGTCGCAGAGAAACGACCCACCTGCACAGTGGAGCTCATCATTTGGAGTTCTGATTTTGGGAAAAGGTGTTTCAGGGGGCCCAGTTGAGATGACAGTCAATAACGTGGGCAGTGTCTTTCCCAGTGAGTTTTCTCACTTCTCCTTTACTTGTAGGCAGCAGTGTGTCTATATTAGGATTGCAAGTTTATCTGAAAGTCCTGCGTAGCGATTGAGAGCCTGGATTTGGAGTCAGAAAACCTAGTTATTGACATCACCTTGAGCAAATTAACCTTGAAAGCTCAGTGTCCTCAATCTGTAAAATTGGAATCAAAAGCTTCCCTCGTAGAGATGTGAAGTTTAAATGAAAAAAACGTGTAAAGCAGACCCACGGTTCCCAGAGAGAGCGCTCAGAAGGAGATGGTGGTTATTGTGTTTTAACTGATCTAACATGCCTCTCTGAGGTCTGGTTTTGTTTCTAAAGGTATAGAGTTGTCCTGGGTTAATCAAGGCAATCTTCCTTGTGAGGCAGTTGTTTGAAGTAAACACTGCATCTGCCTGGCTGCTTGTCAGGTGGGGAGGGGAACGATGTGGGAAGCACCAAGATACGTTAGTAACCAGTTACTGGAGCACCAGTTGCCTGGTCTTGTCCAGTTCTGCTTAAATCGAAGTCAAAGTCGAAGTTTCTTTTTGGGCTCCACCTCCACAATTCCACAGGGATATATGTTGACAGAGAGGAAGTTCAGAGTCTTGCTTTTTGAAGTAACTTGGGATGGTAAGAACAGGGCGTCTGCATCTGCCGTAGCCTCTTGAACTTGGGTGAGTTCCTTAACTTTTGTTTTCTCACCTGAAAAGAAATGAGACCTCTGACACTTAGCACGGTTTCTGCTCTGAAGTGATTGTCCTCGGTCGGTGGTGAAATGGTCACGGTAGCCGTGCCTCGTGAGTACAGAAGAGAACAGCCCCCTGAGGGGGAAGCAGCATCAGCCTTTTCCAGCATTGAAGAGCTCTTGTTGGTTGAGGGGCAGAATCGATTTACCCGCTGTGTCTCCAGCAGCTAGGATCAGGGGAGGCAGATTTTTCTACATTCACCCATCCTGCGAAGTTTATAGTCTACAGAAGTCAGGCATCCCTTAGGGCAGGGACCCATATAGTTTATGTAGAGGACGAGCTAGTTGTTAATACCCAAGACCTTGCAGGCCGAGTGGTCTGTTACCACTGCTCAGTTCTGCTGTTATCACTCAGAAGCATCCACAGGGTGGGAAAATTCAAATTTCATATAATTTTTACATCTCATGTAATTATCTTCCTTTTTTAAAAAAAGAATCACTTGGAAATGTGAAAAAAAAATAGTCTTAACCTTATTGGAATCTTATGGATTCTACAAAACAGGCGGTGGGCTGGATCAGGCCTGTGGGTCTTAGTTTGCTGACCTCAGCTTTAGCGGTCAGCTGTTCTGGAGGCAGGGTTTGCACGGGGCTGGGGAGCATGGAGGGTGGGGCATGGAGCAGTTAAAGGGCTTCTAACCCCTATCCCAGTGCTAGGCTTTAGAGCCAGAAGTGTGGGTTCCAGTCTTCCCTTCTGGGTCAGGAAGGGAAGAGCTGTATATCTTAAGTAGCTGAATCTCCCCCAAACTTCCTCATCTGTGAAATGGGAATGATGACCACTGCTTCAGAGAAGAATGAAGCCTGAGTAACATTAGCATCTCAGAGCAGTTGGTAACGTTACCCTATAAAACATCTTTATCTTCTTCCATTCTTAAAAAAAAAAAAAGAGCCACCACCCGCTCACACCCTGCAAGCAGAGTTTCTTCCTTTGAGATTTCATTCAGTGTCAAGTGAATTAAGTTTATCACCAAAGAAAACCGTGAACTCCAGAGGATCTTAATTTATCTAGTGGTCAAATAACCATCAGATTGAGTTCAGGTGGGCTGAGCGAAGACTCTAAAACAATGGAAACAGTATTCTTCTTTTATCTTGATCATTCTTTTTCTCATTGGATGTGGGCTTTTCTGCTCCTGAGAACTAGAGTAATAGCTAATTTAAATTTCAGGAAGACCTCAGTTATCTCTTCTTGGCCTTCTGAGAAAATATTTATCCAACACATGGGTGTTTCAGGCAATCAAAAATGGAAGTAAGCGTTTAAGAATGAAATTATATCTGGCTTGTAAAACATGTCTTCAGGTTGGTTAGTTTGGAATGACGATCAGGATTTGGGGGAGAGTTAAGTGTTTGGAGTCTTTCTCCTCCCTTTGGGATAAGATTGTGCATTGCAAGACTTTTCCGTACACAGACCAGAAGCACAGTTATAACTCAGATTGTCTGTGTAATTTGGGTGGAAGTCACAAAAGTCAGGAGACCTTCCATGAACGTTGGTCAAGATGAACCAGCATCTGTAGTGTGTGGTTTGTTGGCTCTTAAGATTGGGATCCCTGAAATAAGAAAAGAGAAAACCTAGAGTCTGTTTTACATGGTGAAGTAAGTTAGAGAAAAACAGATGTCATACATTAAACAGACATACAGGAAGTCTAGAGAAATGGTACTGAGGAACCTCTCTCTTCAGGGCAGCAGCCGAGACGCAGACATAGAGAACACACTTGCGGACACAGTGGGGAAAGGAGAGGGTGGGATGAATTGAGGGTAGCTTGGCAATATAGACACTACCGTATGTAAAACAGCTAGTGGGAATTTGCTGTGTGACGCGGGGAGCACGGCCCTGGCTCCGTGTCAGCCTAGAGAGGTGGGATGGTGGGAGGGAAGTTCAAGAGGGAAGGGACGCGCTGAGTCACGTTGTTGTAGGGCAGAAGCCAGCATGACATTGTGAATCAATTTTCCTCCAACTAAAAAAAACTAAAATAGAGTTATTTGCTGGGATTGATTGTGTGGTGGTAGAGTCACGTGTGTGTGTTTTGAAAATTAACGCAGTCTGTTAAATGTGAATTGCTGAGGGTATTTATGCACTTGCCTGGTCGGGGAGGATGGAGACATCTCCTGTGCATTTGCTTTGAATTTGCTTCCAGCTCCTGTGTACTTAAGTTTTTCTGTTCTTGCTGTGGTACCTAAGATGCCTCGTGCTCTATAATGATTTTAACCACCGAACGTATTTTCATGACATGTAGGACATGCTTCATTAAGTTTTGAGTGTCTGAGCTACATAAAGCCGGGTCTGAGTCAAGCTTTTGTAAGGGGTCTTCATTTGTATATTGTGTGTGTCTGTAGGCACACAGCATCGTCATGGGTCTTATTAAAATGCAGATTCTGGGTCCTAAACCCTAAGTTTGCAATTTGCTGTGTTTGAATGGAGACCAGAATCTCTGCTTTACACACCTTCCTTCTTAAGGGTGGATTTGGGAACCTCCAGATTGCACCGGCCTGTTTCTTGACAACGCCGAGGGATCGGGATGTGCCTTCCCAGAAGTCGGGCTCCAGGTGGGCGCACAAGTCCATTTTTCAGGCTCTTTATGTTGTTGCCCCTGGTTAAGCGAGTCGTTCCAGGAAGGGGGCATTAAAAATACTCAGTCGTGAGGTTAAGGACGGTTTCTGGAATGTCTTGTTTTCTGTCCCCGTCATTTGGCGTACTTGTCCACCAGGTTGTAAGGTTGGTGTGGACTGTCTTTAAGAATTCTTTTGTGGTCATTATTTCCCACAGTTCAGATTTTGCAGTAGTTGTATTGATGGTCGGATTATGTTTTAATGATACAGTGAATTAAAGGAATGACTCACCTCCAGATTCCTCCTCCCCAGACTTGATGCCCAGGTTGTTCCTTTTATACTCAGCCCCTCATTGGCATATGTGGTTTTAAGCCTGGGATGGGGAGAACGCCTAACTTGACTGTTTCCCACACAGACTTAACTCTCCAGCTTTTTGAGCTGATCAAGGCCTGGGAGGACCCATGTCTGGGGAAGGTCTTTTGCTTTGGTGTGAAAATTTGTTCAGGTCCTAAGTGTTTTTTTGGGGAAGAGGATCAGCAGCTTTTTTCTGTTCTCAGAGGGATCTAGGACTCCCAGAAGAGAATCAAACTTGTTCTTGAGACCGGGGTTTCACGCCCCTGCATTGGGCCACTTTGACACCGTTTTTGCCAGGCTCTGCTCTGCTTCAGCCAGAGCCTGCGGCGAAGCGATGCTGAGACCTCATGACCGGGTGTGAGGCTGTATGCTGCTGGCAGTCTGTAAGTGGCTCTTCTTGGGATTCTCCATCCATGAAGCCTGCAGTTAGTATTTCAGCTCCACTTTTGATGATGCAGGGACTTCAGGTCCTGTAGCACTGATCCACCCTGGAACTCACTTGCTGTTCTTCTCCAGTGTTCAGCAGCCTGCGTGCACAAAACCTCACCAAGCAGAACCTTGCTGCTCCATACAGACAGCATTTGGTAAGCTTCACCTGCATCTTTGCCTGTTTCTTTGATTATCAGTCTTATCTCAGAACTTTCCTTCTTTTTTTTTTTTTTTTTTTTTTTCTTTTTCTGCCCCCTTTTTCAAGTATATCCTTCAGAGATTTCTCAAGTGAGGGGTTGTTGGTGGGAAAGTCTCTGGTTTTCTGATTACCTGGAACTGTCTTTATTTTGCCCTCATTTTTATTTAGAATCGAATCAGTTGCCTGAGCATTTTCCTTCAGCATCCTGAAGCTGTTACTCCTGTGCCCTCTGGCTTCCCCATTATTGTTGAGGAGGAGGTTGTCAGCCTGGAGGAGGTCTGCCTTCTGCCTCTGTTCCTCATTATTGTTGAGGAGGAGGTTGTCAGTCCGGGGGAGGTCTGCCTTCTGCCTCTGGTGGCTCTGGGATCCTCTCCTTGTCTTTGGTGTTCTCGAGACTTGTGAGACTTATTACAGTGTATCTCTGTGTAACTTTCTGTTTATTGACCGTCTTGATGTATGTTGTGCTTTCCTTGTGGATTTGTGTCTTGTGGGTTCTGAAAGATTGTTGGACGTCTTATCATCTGATCCCACTGGGCTTCTAAACTCTGCCACTGGGCGCCCCCCCCCCCCCCCCCCCCCCCAATCCCGGTCTTACTCTCTTGTAGGCATCTCCTTGTCTCTGTTTTGTTTGCATTCTGGGTATGTCCTCGGGTCTCACTTCTGGTTCTAATCATCAATTTAACTCGTCCATTGGGTCTTTCATTTTAAGTTGTATTTTTTATTTCTGAATATTCTGGTCCTCCCCTTCCCCATCCTCATCAGTCTGGCTGGCTTTCTTCCTCTTTGGTGTTTGTCTGCTTTTATGACTGACTGACTCACGGTTGGTTTGGGTTGGAGGAAGTTCCTGGGGCCCTTGGATATTTTCCTTGCTTACCGCCAGCCCAGTGAGGTGTTAAGAGCTGTATTTTATTGATGATCTAGTTATTTTGCAGTGAGAGTGCCTTTTGGAAACTTGTTTGCTTTCTTTTTTTTTTTTGCCAGGATCTGAAGAAACAGTTCTGATTTGGAATTTGTGGTATCTTGGATCAAGAGCTTGAGCCAACACTTAAGGTTTACCTAAAGATAGAATGCAGAGAAAGTGTGAACTGGATTTCAGGGGTAACTGTTTATGCAGATGGACATAAGACTTACAGCGAGTGCTTCTGAAACATAACGTACAGTGCCTTCGCTCTGCCTTCCCGCTCTACACGCGATTCTGATTCTTGTCAACCTTCGCCTAAGGTTGGCCTGTGGGCTTGGCTGGAGCCGGTGAAGCCACAGCAGTTGGCCTGCTTGGTCCACCTCTGCAACCCCTGCCACCCCTCTCCTACCCTCTGTGGTGCCAGTACACGGTGGCTTCACCAGCTGGGCAGCCCCAATGCCCATCCTCATTCAGAAGCTTATCAGAGGTCACCGTTAGCAGGAAGGCTCCCTCCCCTTCAGACTCTGGGTGACTCATTCATTTCCTTTTTGTTTTGCACTACTAATCATTTGTGTTTGCTTAAGCATTACTTATAAGTAAGTAACGTATGAGTAAGTCAAGTAAGCATTGCTTCCCACGTGGCTCAGACAGTGAAGAACCCACCTGCCATGCAAGAGATGCTGGTTGGATCCCTGGGTCAGGAAGATCCCCTGGAGAAGGAAATGGCAACCCACTCTAGTGTTCTTGCTTGGAAAATGCCATGGAGTCCAAGGAGCCTGGCAGGCTACAGTCCATGGGGGTCTCAGAGAGTCGGACACGATTTAGCAACTAACAACAGTGCATGACTCTCTCTAGGTATTAAATATGATGAATATTTTCTCCTGGAAAGATCAGCTATTTTTGGGTTTATATTAGTGCATCTGAGGGTTATGAACATGGTGAACCGTTAATAATTGCCAACTTTCAGCTGAAATACAAATGTTATAATGACTGGAGTTGCATTATTTGAAATTATACCATATATGTGAGAATTGTGCATTTAGGTGTCTTGTTTGAAAAGCCATATGGTGTTTTGGAAGAAAGTTATTTCTAAACTTGATACAAATAATTTGAAGGAAAAGTGTGTTCCTGGAAAGAGTATTTGAAATGTTGGCCACAGCATTTATGTTTACCCGCTGGTTGAAAAGTGTGTGTGTGTGTGTGGCGGGGGGTCTAACCAATAGTAGCTGGAGAAGTTAGCACAGTATTTTTGGGAAGCATCTTTACTTTTTGTTTTTGCCATGTGAGGCTTTCAAGAGGTTGGTAGTTTGCAGCCTTTGTTGGTTGACAACCCTGCTTCCCTACCCCTGGTTGGTTGCAGGTCACGAATACCTTTGGTTACAATGGTAATGTTTTTCATCAGTAGATGACTGTTGGGAGTTCAGAGCAGCCCAGAGTTGCGGGCAGATTGTCTTAGTATGTAACTGATCTGGAAGCCTCAGCTGCTCAGAATGTGAGAACCAAGGCAGAAGTGCTCCTGACTATAACAGGTTGTCACACCACGGACAACCAGGTCTCCAGGTCTCTCTTGGAGGCCGATCGCCTGTATTTGCGGCACGATGCGCTTGGGCTCCCTGGCTTCCTTAGTGTGTTAGGAGCAGAGAGCTGAAAGCGGAGAGGGAGCCGCTGAGGGCAGGCGAGCTGACCTGAAGAAGTATGTTCTCGAGACAGGCTGCAGAGGGACCCTGGCGTGGCACCTGCAGTCACAGATCACAGGGACTCCTGAGCCCCTCCAGCTGCTGAAGAGCCTGTTTACAGAGAGAAAAGCACTGGGTTGAAAAGAGCGATCAAAAATGACTTGTAAGAAGTTTGAGGATGTAAGCGACAAGAGCTCAGTTTAATTCTGTGGTCCGTTCGCCAAAGTGTCCCACTCGGATTCCTGACGGCGGAGGAGAGAGAGCAAACATCATCAGGCGCGGAGGGAAGGGGTTGCAGGCCCCACCTGGCTTTGAATCCTCTCATCCTCCGGAAACTTCTGTGGAGCTAACAGTGTGCTGCACGGAATGATCTTTGGCTTGACAAGTGTCTTCAGAGTAATTGCCCGTTAATGCTGCTCCATAAATCTTTGGGCTGGCTTGATGCTTCAGGAAGACGAGCCGGGAGTTGGTGTCTTTGTTCAGCTCCTCACCATCCTCTTAACCCGGGGTTAAGGGCAGGGACCCGCCCTGTCCTCTTCCGTGACGGTGCTGGGTGGCAGAAGGATTAGATGATTTTAGTGAAATGTGAATGAAAATATTTGAACTGAGTCACCGATAAACAATTTAAGAAATCTTGTTTCAGCCCTTGTTTGTACCCTTGACGTTGGAAAGACATTTAGTTTCTATCTGAAGTCTTGTCTGGGTGTTGAAGGAAGGTGCAGGGACAGTTGCCTCCTCCTCTGCTTCTCTGAGGAGCGGGGTGCTGGCGCTGGGCCCGCCTGTTGCACACCTCCCGACCCTGGGCTGGCCGGAGCCCCCAGGAAACGTCCTGTCTCCCGGGCTCCGTCCTTCATTCCTCCCTCCCTCCATCTTGCATCTCCCATCCCCTCGGCCAGGTTGGTCCCTGCAGCCTGATTTCCGTCTGCAAAGAGCCCTTGGAGGCCCTTGACCCAGACAGGCTCTGGCTTGTCGCTACACTTGGAGCTCTGCGAGTGGGCGTCTGGCTGCCCCCTTGGCTCACCTCACTTCTCATCCATGCAGTTCAAAGGGAACCCCCCGACCTGCCTGACGCCTCAGAGTCCCGAGGAGGCGGCCCTGGCTCTCTGGTCCCCCCACCCCCTGGACTTAGTCCTCTGACTTCTTTCCCCTCGCGGGTATACCCTTTGCACTCCTAGCAACAAGTATGATCTCTCTTGAGGGAGGAGCAGCGTGTGCGGAGGTGGGGGTGCTGCCTAGAGCAAGACTTGGGGAGCCTCCCCTCTCAGTGTATACAGGCGGTCAGCGTAGACAGCTGATCCGCACAGACAGGGGAGAAGGGCCCCTCCGGAGTTACCCGCACCACTGGCTTCCGCTCCTCCTTGAGCTCTCTGAGACAGTAGCATCCCCAGCCAGGGGGAATGCTGGGGTCGACCAGCCCTCCTTTCTCGCCAGCCCGGCTGTGTGACCTGACCAGCCTCCCCCAAAGGCTCCCCTGAGTCCCCCCGGGGACAGAAGCCCCAGAGAGTCCCACTGAAGCACCCGCTGCCCGGGGAGGAAGGGGCTTGAGAGCCTCGCGTGGGGGCAGGTGGGCCCCTGGGGCTGTGTGCACTGCAGGCTGGTGGCCCCGAGCTTGGTGGCAGGGTCTGCTCGGAACCGAAGCTCTCCTCTGATCTCTGTCTCCCCAGGTCAGCGGCCGGGAGCGGAGGTCCCCTCCCGCCTGCTGCTCTGCTGCGCTCTGCCCCTCCTGTCCCGTCGGGCGATGCAGCGTTGAACTGTTCACAGAAGTAATGAGAAAGCCGAGTGAACAGTAGCCTCGCTCTGTTTTTCCAAACCAGCTTCTGAACTGAATCCAGCTTTGCTTGCTGCGTATCTGTCGTCCCTCCCCTTTCCCGGAAGGTTTTGTCCTGAGTGGGAGACAACTTCTCAGTCCAGTTGGACATCATTATCAGTCTAGGATGGGTCATCGGTCAGGTTTCTGCTTGTCTGTTACGTGTAAGAGGTTAGTAATGATACAAAAATGTGGCGAACCTGTGGGGAGGTTTACTTTTCTCTGTGTTCCATATACCTTAGCAGGGGTTAGCAAAGAGCTATTTGGTTAGCATTCTTAAATGATTTATGGGTTTGTTAAAAGTGGCATTTGAAAAATTTCTTCAAGAGAGTTTATAATGATACCCTTTAAATGTGAACCTTGCTTAAACCTTAAAAAAATCTTTGAGTTTGAATGATCAGTTAACTATGATGTGCCAATACTGTCTATGTATATGTAGGTGGTGCCCGTGATAAAGAACCCGCCTGCTCGTGCAGGAGACATAAGAGATGCAGGTTTGATCCCTGGGTCGGGAAGATCCCCTGGAGGAGGGAATAGCAACCCACTCCAGTATTCTTGCCTGGAGAATCCCATGGACAGAGGAGCCTGGCGGGCTACAGTCCATGTGGTCACACTGAGTCGGACACGCCTGAAGCGTCTTAGCACACACGCAGATCTTTTGCAAGCTTTAGAAAAGTTTCTTAGAGTCTGGGAGGCATTACCCCGGGTGAGTTAGGGTTTATGTTAAGGTGTTAGAGATTGTTCTCCAAGACACATGCTAGCCCACACCTCAACAACAAAAGGAGTCCACTGACTGCTCTTGCCACGAGGACTGGAGTTTTAAGGGTTTCTTACTTCTTGCACTCTATGTAGTATGAGTTAACAGTCGATGGTGGTTTGATTATAAAAAACCAAGCAGGATCCCAGCCAGCATCCTCACTTGCCTTTCTCTCCACAGTCTCCATCCTTGGGATCACTAAGCAGACGTAGAGAAGATGTGACTGGAATACAACATTTTCTCGTGGGGCTCCTGGGAGCTCCCGGGAATTACCGGTAGAGTTCCTGTGCCCAGCAGCGGGGAAGTCTTTGTATGGACCTAAAACTAGTGACTAATGATAGGGTAGAGAATGAACCGGCTTTGTATGGGATTACGCGAATTTGCCAGGAGCATGAACTTGATGCATCAACACAGATAACAGTTTTTCAATATCACGAAGGATTTTAGGTTGAACAGGTGGCTATAATGAAGCACAAAACATTGATGAAAAGAAAGATCAGAGGTTCCACTTGCCCAGAATTTGGTAGAAAAGAGAATTTGAAAGTGTGCGGGAAACCGCTTTTGATTTACAACATATCACCAACTTAACTCACTAAAACTTTATAGTTTTGAATTACTCTGATCCTTTCTCAGATTCATTTTTTGTGGATTTTTGGCGCCATGGGGGATATTCAAAAGGCTGTCGGAGGGCAATCCTAAAAGAGGAAAAAGACCCGAGAATGTTTGGTGTTGTCAACAGCTTCTTTGAAATAAAGAGTTTGGTCTGTTAAGGTCACTTCTACTTGAATTAGCTGACGCTCGTTTGGCAGGCAGGTGCTTTGAATTTGATGGTCTCATCACCTTACTCACGGTTTCTACATAAAGGCTCTGTTCGTGTCTAAGGAGAAAAGAAGGTGGAAGTCAAAGGGGGAAAAAAGCATCCCCTGCTGTAACACCCAGGTTATCTAGCGTAAACCGTAGAGGCCCATCGTTAGGAACAGCTCTGTGCATGAATGCAGATAGAAGGGTGCATTTACAAGTCACAGTTATTTCATAAAAACAGAATTCTATCCACGCTGTTGAGAAGACACATAGAAGTCAACACTGAAGGAATTGTGTATCGTGCTATAAAAACCTTTTATGTTAATCGGTCCATTTTTCTTCCACTTTTTTCTTGACTTGTTGAAGATCTTTGTAATTAATCCTACTCTTTGTTATTCGTCTTGTAAATATCTGTGTGTGTCCCCGCTCTTAAAAGATTTAAAAATCCGTATCGTACGTATTTCACCCACAAAGTTAATGAAAATTTACATTTTAATGTAATCCAGTTTTTCTTCCTCATTTCATTTCTCATGTAGGAAATGCTTCCTATCCCCAGATCACTGTCGTCTTCTCATCCAAAAGTTTTGTGTCCTACGGTGAGAAAGCCCTGCGGTTGATTTTCATGGTGTGCGCCGGGATCTGGTTTGTCTTTCAGCTGCGGATCGTCTGCCGTCTCGGTTTGTTGAACCGGTCACCCTCTCCCCGACCTGTCTGCCTCTCTGCCGTGTGTGAAGTTTCCGTGTGCGTACGCCAGTTTCTTCTGTTTACCCGATGTTTGTCTCGTCATGATCACACCTGACTCTTGTAGTCGGTCGGCTTTATAATCAGCCTGGGAAACTTGCCCTGCCGAATAGGGTGACCTTGTTCTCATTTCTGAAAGATGGCTCAGCAGTTTGGTGGCGCGTTCTTCCTCTTCCCCGCCAGGCCGGGGTTGCGCGCGTGGGTCCCTCGGTGGCATTGGAGGTGCACAGTGGGCCCGGTGCTCAGCCTCTCGTGGTGCTGGTAGGCTAAGTAGGGTGGCAGCCGGGGGCTCGTTTCACGTTCACTGTCAGAGAAGGCCCCACTGATACGGTGACGTTTGGGGCTTGAAAAGGAAGGAATGCCCCTGGAGGCTGGTGTGTCTGGAGCTGGAGAGACAGCTGGTACCTGAGGTCGGGGTCTGGGGTCCAAGCGGGGGCCCTTTGTAGATGTGCCCAATACTCTGGTTTTTACTGAGGCGGGGAGCCTTGGGAGGGGTGACATACTCACATTCACATTTCTAAAGGGTGGTGTTGGATGCCGGTATATAGGGAGAACCAGCTGGGGCGGGGCTAGGGAGGAAGCAGGAAGACGGGCTGCTCGGGCAGAAGATGCTGGCGTTTGATACCCGGGGGGCGGGTGGAGTAGTGAGGAGTGATTGCCCCCGGGGTCTGTGTCGAAGGTGGAGCTGAGCACGCCTGACTCGAGGATCGGGTGTCCGGTGTGACGGAAGGAGCAGCAGCGGAAAGAACCCGGGGTTTTCGGGCTTGCGTCACTCGGAGAATGGGGTCGGCCAGTTGTTCAGACAGGCGTGACTGCTCAGGGCTCGGCTTGCGTTTTATCGCTGGGGAGATCTAAGGGGGTGGATAAGTGGGAGTTGCGTTCTGGACGCGTTAAGATTGAGACGCGTTTTAGACATCCGGGCGTGGCTGGGCGGCCGGCCGGCGCTGCGAGCCGAGCGTGCGGGGCACGTGCTTCGGCGGGAGGCGCTTTTGGGGGATGTCCGGCTCTGCAGAGCTGGGGCGAGCCCCCTCACTGACCTGGACTCGGAGTTAGTACGTCTTCATTGGGTAAACCTGGTTCTTCTCAGGTGGCGCAGTGGTAGCAGAACTCACCCGCCGGTGCAGGAGACACAGGAGACTCGGATTCGATCCCGGGGTCAGGAAGACTTTCTGGAGGAGGGCATGGCGGCCGGCTACAGTCCGCGGGGTCCCGGAGTCGGGCCCGACCGAGGCGTCCGCCGCCACGGCATACGGCCGGGGAAGGAGGGCACCCAGGCAGTGAGTGTAGCTGGAGAAGAGCCGTGCAAGTCGCAGGCTGCGAACATTCTTACTGGAGCTGGCGGGGCGTGGGGATGAAGATGCTGTGGGCAGGAGAGCAGGAGAAGGGCGGCGGCGCGCTGGAAGCAGGTGAGGAGCGTTCCAGGGACGGAACGACTGTGTTGAGTGCCGCCGGGACGACCTGGGATTGACCTTTAGGTTTGGCAGCGGCTGGTGGGGGAGTCGAGGGGCTACATACACCTGGCTCGGGCTCCTGAGAGCGTGGGAAGAGAGACACGGGGGCAGTTCTCAGGACCAGTTTTTCCAAAAGGGAGCCAGGAGGGCTGGGTAGGCTCCAGAGTTTGTTTGCTTTAAGGTAGAGATTATAGAGTGTTGTGTGATGCTGGGGAGGAGCTAATGGGAAGAGATGAATGAATCAGGGGGTGGGGGATGGGGTTGGGGTGTGTGGAAGCTGCTTCTCTCTCACCCCTCCCCACGTTTTGGTTCTTAACTAATGTTTTATTACCCACTTTAAAAGTTCTTCACAGCCTTTCTTAGATTTATTGAAAGTTATATTTTCTAACTAGTTAATAATTTGTGCATAGGAAGCCTGTTTATATCCCATCACTGTGTCTAGCCACCTTGTTGAACTATCTCATTTGGAAACGTAGTGGATGCTTTTGGATTTATATGTAGATAATCAACTGTGGAAATAGGGGTGATCGTATATTTTTTTCTTTTCAAGTTTATACCTCTTAGTTCTTAACCTTGTTACTTTGGCTGGGACCATCAGTACAGTGTTGAGTATCAGTTATAAAAACAGGGATTCTTACTTTAAATTCTGAGAGTTCTATAAAATTTTATTATTAAGGAAAAGCTGTAGATAGTTGCTAAGATACCTCTTTTAAAAAAGAATCCGGTTGAAGTTCTCTTATTTCTAGCATGTGAGGAATTCTTAATCCTGAATGGTTAATGAATCATATGGGATGTGCTTTCTGCATTTATTACAGATTGTCCTTTCAGCCCCTCGTTCCTTTGAATATTTTAATGTATATTAATATATATCTTAGCCCCTGATGTTAAGCCATCCTTGCATTTCTGGGATAAACACTAGTTATACTGTATTATTTTATGTGTTGTAATAGTCCCTTGAAATAAAGGTAACCAACTTATTATTTTTTTTAATTATGAAACACTTGCTGAATCCTTGGATTTTTCTGTTTCTGAAATTTTTGCCTGTCTATAAAATCATCTGAACTTCTGTTTCCTTTTAAAATGCAAGAGCTATTTGATTATTCATTAGAGAATTACCTTGTATTGATTTATTGGTGCTTTCTATTAAGTCAGTTGCAGCCTAAAGTTTTTTATATCAGAGTATTTTAGGATATTTAAAAACCTATACATACTGGATCTATGATTATATACCTTGGACATGCTTTTGTTTTTTTGTGCTTTTTTCTTACAAATAGTTTGTCTCATTTGATTCTTTTTAAAAGAATCCATGTTTTGTTTTATTGATTCTTTATCTCCGCTTTCTGCCTTATTGCTTGCCCTTGGTTTCTTTCTGCATTCTTTTGTTCTCTGGCTCTTTTCCTGGCTCACTGAGTTGAACACATAGCTCATGCTGTTCCTTAATGAAGGCTATAAAATTACCTTGTGAGCGCAGCTTTAGCCACATCATACAAGTTTTGTTTTTTTAAACCTTAAGTCTCTTTAGATTTTTCTATTTATTTAAAGTAAATTAACTTGTTTGTTTGATTAGGATTTTTTTTCATGTTTTAAAATAAAAAAACTATTAAAAAAATTTCAGCCCCAAGGAGTTTGTCTGTTTTCTGAGTACTTAAATGTACTTAAATTTAAATATTCTTAAGGTGAAAATATTCCTTTACTATGTATTTTCTAATTGAATTACCCTGTGGCCAGAGAGTGGTCTTTATGAAATTTTAATTCTGGAGGTTTCCTTCTGTGATCTTATTCAAGATTTGTTTGGCTCAGAGTTCTGTGTATTTGTAATGTGTGTGTGTGTGTGTGTATAAACAGTCAGGTGTTCATCAAGCATTGACTATATACCCTGCAATGTGTAGTGTTTCTTTTAATGAATTTTTTCTTTCAAATTTGTTTTTATATGTTGTTACACTAACATGTTTTGGGTAGTATTTTCTAGTTATATCTTTTTCCTTTTTAATTTAAAAGAGTCTGGTTTTATTTAAAAGTGTCTCTTGATAGCAAAATATAGTAAGATTTTTAAAACTTCAGTGTGAGGTCTTTTATGAGCTTAGTGTTATGCTTTCTGAACCATTTGGGCTTGTTAAAATGTTTGCTCTTTTATCCTTTTTTTTTCCCCCCAGTCATTTGTTGGTTTGAGAGGTTTTTCTGCATGGATTGGGTATTTATTCATTCTTCTGGTTGGAAGATACAGATTGTTTGTCTGACCTTGTGGTTGCCATTACTTTCTTTAGAATCTGCTTAACTGTTAATCCGAATGATCAAATCATTGAGTGATTTCTTCTGAAATGTGACAGGGACATTGTATTCTTTACCTTTTGAGTATATCTATTCACTGCATCTTATGCTCACTGAGAATGTTTCTGTTCTTTTTAATGTACCAGAAATGGGATATGCATGCAATACGTTTATCTGTCTTCCTTGAGAGCATAAAGGACATAGCTCACTATTCTTCTTTGAGATGTCCAACCTCACCTCCACTTGATCAAGATTATTATCTAGTATTTGTTCTCTTTTAAAAATAGACCAATTTAAAAAATCACAAGTTTGAATGTTTGAATCTCTTCCCTTGTATGTGGACTGACTTTTGTTCCTGAATTGCACCTTACTTTTCTTTCCATTGTTCTCTTTTTTGAGATATAATTTGGATACCATAGAATTCCTCCTTTTAAAGTGTAAAGATCCATGGTTTTTAGTATAGTCACACAACTGTACTCACGTTCAGTCAGCTCAGTCGCATCTGACTCTCTGCGACCCCATGGACCGTAGCACACCAGGCCTCCCTGTCCATCCCAGCTCCTGGAGCTTACTCAAACTCATGTCCATCAAGTTGGAGATGCCATCCAACTATCTCATCCTCTGTCGTCCCCGTCTCCTCCCACCTTCAATCTTTCCCAGCATCAGGGTCTTTCCCAGTGAGTCAGCTCTTCACATCAGGTGGCCAAAGTATTGTTTGCAATGAATATTCAGGGCTCATCTCCTTTAGGATGGACTGGTTGAATCTCCTTGCAGTCCAAGGGACTCTCAAGAGTCTTCTCCAACACCACAGTTCAAAAGCATCAATTCTTCGGCGCTCAGCCTTCTTCACAGTCCAACTCTCACATCCATAGGTAACCACTGGAAAAACCATAGCTTTGACTAGATGGACCTTTGTTGACAAAGTAATGTCTCTGCTTTTTAATATGCTATCTAGGTTGGTCATAACTTTCCTTCCAAGGAGTAAGCGTCTTTTAATTTCATGGCTGCAGTCACTATCTGTAGTGATTTTGGAGGCCCCCAAAATAAAGTCTGACACTGTTTCCATTGTTTTCCCATCTATTTGCAATGAAGTGATGGGACCAGATGCCATGATCTTCGTTTTCTGAATGTTGTTTTAAGCCAACTTTTTCACTCTCCTCTTTCACTTTCATCATGAGGCTCCTTAGTTCTTCTTTGCTGTCTGCCATAAGGGTGGTGTCATCTGCATATCTGAGGTTATTGATATTTCTCCCGGCAATCTTGATTCCAGCTTGTGTTTCTTGCAGTCCAGCGTTTCTCATGATGTACTCTGCGTATAAGTTAAATAAGCAGGGTGACAGTATGCAGCCTTGACGTACTCCTTTCCTGATTTGGAACCAGTCTGTTGTTCCATGTCCAGTTCTAACTGTTGCTTCCTGACCTGCATACAGATTTCTCAAGAGGCAGGTCAGGTGGTCTGGTATTCCCATCTCTTTCAGAATTTTCCACAGTTTGTTGTGATCCACACAGTCAAAAGCTTTGGCATAGTCAATAAAGCAGAAATAGATGTTTTTCTGGAACTCTCGCTTTTTCCATGATCCAGTGGATGTTGGCAATTTGATCTCTGGTTCCTCTGCCTTTTCTAAATCCAGCTCAAACATCTGGAAGTTCACGGTTCATGTATTGCTGAAGCCTTGGAGAATTTGGAGCATTACTTTGCTATCGTGTGAGATGAATGCAATTGTGTGGTAGTTGGAGCATTCTTTGGCATTGCCTTTGGGATTGAAATGAAAACTGACGTTTTCCAGTCCTGTGGCCTCTGCTGCGTTTTCCAAATTTGCTGTCTTTTATTAAGTGCAGCACTTTCACAGCATCATCTTTCAGGATTTGAAATAGCTCAACTGGAATTCCATCACCTCCACTAGCTTTGTTTGTAGTGATGCTTCCTAAGGCCCACTTGACTTCACATTCCAGGATGTGTGGCTCTAGGTGAGTGATCACCCCATCGTGATTATCTGGGTCATGAAAATCTTTTTTGTACAGTTCTTCTGTGTATTCTTGCCACCTCTTCTTAATATCTTCTGCTTCTGTTAGGTCCATACCATTTCTGTACTCATGTTGCCATTACCTAATTTCAGAACATTTCCACACCTCAGGAAGAAGCTCCATACCCACTGGCTGTCAGCCCCGACCCCTGGACCCCTGGGAAGCACTGATCTAATTTCTGTCAGTCTGTCTATACTGTGCGTTTCAGGTAAATGGAGTCACAGTACAATATGTGGTTTCTCTGCCTGGTTTCTTTTCTAATATGCTAATGATTTAGCATAATGTTTTCATGTATCAGTATATTGTTTCTTTTATGATTGAATAATATGCCGTTTTGTGACTGAACCACGTTTTGATTATTCATTCATCATTGTTGGATATTTGAGGGGTGTGTGTGTGTGTGTGTGTGTGTGTGTGTGTGTGTGGAGTAATCCTGCAGTGAACGTTTATGCAGAAGCTTTTATGTGAATAGTTTCAGTTCTCCTGAATATGTATTTAGGGGTAGACTGTATTACATCTTTTGATTATTTTAGCAAGGATTTGAGATAGTAAATTCTTGACATTTGTACATCTAAAGATAATCTTACTATTGTCATTGTTAATGACTTTTTAGCTGTGAATAGATTTTATTGGTTGACAGTTAAAATTTATGAGCCTTGCAGCTGATGAAAAATCTGCTCTTTTCTTTATAAGTCATCTGAGTTTCTGGTGGTTTAAGATTTCTTACCCATGATAGTTCTGTAGTTTTATTACTGTGAGTCTAACAGTGGATATGATATACTTTTGATCTGAGTGTGTGGATGATGTGAGGATGTTTGGTCCTTTTAATCTTTGTTACTGCCTTGAGGAATTGTGTCCCTATGTTCATACACTAAAATAGGTCTATAGTTTCCTCTCCTTGTTTCATGTCAGAGTTATGTTCGTATCATAAAGAGTTATGAAGCATTCCCTTCTCTCACTTTCTGAAGTTGGTTTTGATTCTTTATAAAGTTTTACTAGAATTTATCAATGGAACCATCTGAAATTTTGTGTTGAATTAGATTATGAATTCACTATCTCTTTTGGGTTTTGTTTGTCAAAGTTTAAATTTTTCATTTTAATCTTTCTGTTGGTTTTCTAGCTATATTTCATTGCCTTTTTTTTTTTGAGGGGTGTGTAGTAGTTGCTCTCTGGGGATTGCAAAATGCATTTTGGCTTTATCCCAATTTAGTTAGTTATTGGTATTGAATCACCTTGGGTGAAACCCAGAATTTCTTCAGTAGTATATTTCAGTTTCCTCCCTCTTCCCTGTGGTAGTAGCGTCATATGTATTTCACCTAAATAGCTTTTCCTGTAGTGTATTTCCATTTCCTCCTCGTATCCTCAGTATTGCCGTATGTTATATGTATATACCTTGTAAACGCATTGGTAGTGCTGTAATTTTTGCTTTAAGTTGTCATCTTTCATAGAAGCTAAGAAATTATATATTATATATATACCTAGTCATCCCTCAGTGTCCATAGGGAATTGGTTGTAAGACACCCATGCATACCAAGTCTGCGTATACTCGTTTCTTATGTGAAACGATGTAGTGCTTTCATATAATCTGTGCACATCCTCCCGTATACTTTAAATCATCTCTAGATGACTTATAATTTCTAATAGTGTAAGTGCTAGGTAAATGGTGGCCAGTGTGTTACAAATTCAAGTTTTGCTTTTGGGGACTTTATGGAAGTTTTTTCCCTGAATATTTTCAACCCACTCTTGGTTGAATAAGTGGATGTGGAATGTGTGAATACTGTACTCACGCAGTAACTGTCTCTGGCTTTATTTCTTCCTGTACATTTAAGTGACCATCTAGTGTGATTGCCATTCAGACAAGAGAACTTTTTTTTTTTTAGCATTTCTTATAGTCACATCTGCTCGTGATAAATTGTTTTCTGTTAGAAAATGTCCTCGTTTCACCCACAACTTTAAAGAACAGTTTTGCTGGATACTAGAATTCTTGGTTGACAGTTTTTTTGTTTCTGTTTTTGCTTCCCCGCCCCCCACCTTCTTTGGCAGTTGGAATATTTGGTTCCAGTGTCTTCAGACTTCCATAGTTTCTTAACGAGAAGTCAGTGCACGTTCTTACCTTTATTGTCTTTGTTTCCCTGTATACGATGCGTCGTTTTCCTTTGGCTGATTTCAAGCTTTTATCTTTGGCTTTTAGCACTATGACCAACATGTGTCTCAGTAGTTTTGTCTTTATTCTGTTCAAGGTCTGTTGAGCTTTTGGTGGATATTTCAGACATCTTCAGAGATGGTTTTCGTTTCTCTTCTGGGATTCCAGTTAGTGTGTTGCTTCCTGCTGTCACACGTATTGAAGATTCCACTCATCTTTCAGTCCTCTCTTGCCTTCAGATTCTTCTGTATTCAGGATCACTGCAGATGTTAGAAGAAAGTGTCCGTTTGTTGTTCAGTCCGTCTGCTGAGTTCATTTTCCTGTTTGTCTTGTTCATTTGTTTCTCTGTTCCAAGTCTTTTAACTGTTTGTTGGTGGCCTTAAATCCCAAATCCAGGCTCACTTGGAGCCAGCTTCTATTGACTGTCTTCTTATCTGCATGTGGGTCACTCTTTGCTGTGGTTTTGCTTGTCTAGTTGAAAACTGGACATGTTATAGTGACCCTGGACTGTGGCATTCTTCTGAGGATTATTGGAGTTTTATTAGGTTGGTGCAAATACATAATTACGGCTTCAGACCATGAATTTCAAATCATTGTAACTAGGACATGAGTCTGAGTAAACACTGGGAGATAGTGAAGGATGGGGAGGCCTGGCGTGCTGCAGTCCGTGGTGTCACAAAGTGTTGGACACGACTGAGTAGCTAAACAACAAGGCTCAAGCACATCGTTATTGATCAAAACAAGAACCATTACAATCAACACATTTGCCAATTAGAAATAAGTTTGTTTATGCCATAGGAATAAAGTAAAAAATCCATGCTTCGGGATTCATTGAACTCTTGGAAAGCATTTTCTGCATCCGGCTGGTGGTAGAAGCATTTTCCTTGCAAAAAGCTGTCAAGGTGCCTGAAGAGGTGGTGGTTGGTTGGTGAGAGGTCAAGTGAGTATGGTGGATAGCAAAACTTTGTGACCCAGGTCGTTGAGCTTTTGAAGCGTTGGTTATACCGAGTGCAGTCGGGTTGTTGTGGGAATGAATTGGGCCATTTCTGTTGACCAGGGCCAGCTGCAGGCTTTGCAGTTTTTGGCGCATCTCATCAATTTGCTGAGTATACTTCTCATATGTGATGCTTTTGCAGGGGTTCAGAAATCCTGTCGTGGCTTAGACTGGCAGCAGACCACCAGACAGTGGCCAGGACCTTTTTTGGTGTGAGTTTGGCTTTGGGAAGTGCTTTGGAGCTGCTTCTCAGTCCAGCCACTAAGCTGGTTGTCGCCGATTATCCTATACAATCCACTTTTCATTGCGTGTCACAATCCGATCACTTTGTTGACCGGTTTGTTGTTGCACAGAATAAGGAGAAGATGACACTTCAGAACGAAGGGGTTTTTTTTTCCTCTGGTCAGCTCATGAGGCACTCTGGAGAAGGAGATGGCAGCCCGCTCCAATATTCTTGCCTGGAGAATCCCAGGGACAGAGGAGCCTGATGGCCTACAGTCCATGGGGTTGCAAAGAGTCAGACATGACTGAGTGACTTAACACACGAGGCTGTCACTTATCAAGCTTTTTCACCTTTTCCGATGTGCTTCAAATGCCCAGCACCATAGAATGGTTGATGTTGAGTTCTTGAGCATCTTCCCGTGTAGTTTTAAGATCAGCTTCAACATTCTCTCAGTCGGTCATTGTCAACTTGCATGTCCAGCCGCTACGCTCCTCATCTTCAAGACTCTCGTCTCCTTGCAAAACTTCTTGAACCACCACCGCATTGTACATTCATTAGCAGTTCCTGGGCCAAATGTGTTGGTGTTGTGAGTTGTCTCCACTGCTTTACAACCCATTTTGAACTCAAATAAGAAAAATCGCTCAAATTTGCTTTTTGTATAACGTAGTTTCCATAGCCTAAAGTAAATATAAGATAAACAGCAAATTAGAAATCATTAGGAAAAGAAAGCATAAAGCAAGAAAGGTGCATTAACTGTGGTTATGTTGTACATCATTTTAAGAACGTATTCCAACATCAAACGGCAGATTTCAACAAGCAAAAACCATGATTAATTTTGCACCAGCCTAATATTATAGCAGTTATTAATAAATGCTTGGAGTCAAGCTATGAACTTCATTTTTCCTTTGATAGGCATTTTGCATCTCTGATCTGTTCTTGCCTTTTTGATGTTTCTTCATTCTCGCTCCCCGGGCCTGCAAGATTTGGAAGTTGGCTTACCATCCAGGTAAAAATGGCCTTGCTGTCTACATGGTCCTTCTTCTGGGGTTTCCCTGGGTCCTAGTTGCTCTGCCAGCTTTGGGCTTTGTGCTTGACGTCTCAAGCCTTCTACAAGCTGAGCACAGCTGGGACAGAGCATCCCATTCACAGATCTGGCACCATGCTCCTCCTCAAACGAAACGCCTTCTTACTGGTTTCTGACTGCTGTTTCCCCAGGCCACTGGTGGGCTCCTTTGAGCATGTGTAGCTCAGCTGTCAGCCAGAGATTTCAGCATTTTATGCTCCAGATTTGAGCGTTGCTCCTTCTACGATGCTGGTGCTGCCTAAAAGCCCTGAATTTTGGGTTGCTTTCCCAACTCTGAACTCTGTACCTGGCACCTTCAACTATTAAGGGTCTGGTCTTTTCCCACCACCATTTCTGCAGCCATAACATTGGGGATTAGGCAGTGTCCTCAAGCCAAGGAAACACATAGTTACCTTTCTTAGACCTTAGGGTTGTTATTTTTGAGATTTAACCCTTTCCCTGGCTTCTGGATGAGATGGCATCACTGACTCAATGGACATGAGTTTGAGCAAGCTCCAGGAACACAGGGAAGCCAAAGAGTCCGACACAGCTGAGCAACTGAATGAACTGGCTTCTGTAAGCACTGTCTTTAGGTCAGTTCAGTTCAGTCACTCAGTCGTGTCCGACTCTTTGCGACCCCATGAATCACAGCTCGCCAGGCCTCCCTGTCCATCACCATCTCCCGAAGTTCACTCAGACTCACGTCCATCGAGTCCGTGATGCCATCCAGCCATCTCATCCTCGGTCGTCCCCTTCTCCTCCTGCCCCATCTCTCCCAGCATCAGAGTCTTTTCCAGTGAGTCAACTCTTCGCATGAGGTGTCCAAAGTACTGGAGCTTCAGCTTTAGCATCATTCCTTCCAAAGAAATCCCAGGGTTGATCTCCTTCAGAATGGATTGGTTGGATCTCCTTGCAGTCCAGGGGACCCTCAAGAGTCTTCTCCAACACCACAGTTCAAAAGCATCAATTCTTTGGTGCTCAGCCTTCTTCACAGTCCAACTCTGACATGCATGCATGACCACAGGAAAAACCATAGCCTTGACTAGACGGGCCTTAGTCGGCAAAGTAATGTCTCTGCTTTTGAATACACTATCTAGGTTGCTCATAACTTTTCTTCCAAGGAGTAAGAGTCTTTTAATTTCATGGCTGCAGTCACCATCTGCAGTGATTTTGGAGCCCCCCCAAAAATAAAGTCTCACACTGTTTCCACTGTTTCCCCGTCTATTCCCCATGAAGTGATGGGACCAGATGCCATGATCTTCGTTTTCTGAATGTTGAGCTTTAAGCCAACTTTTTCGCTCTCCTCTTTCAGTTTCAGCAAGAGGCTTTTTAGTTCCTCTTCACTTTCTGCCATAAGGGTGGTGTCATCTGCATATCTGAGGTTGTTGATATTTCTCCCGGCAATCTTGATTCCAGCTTGTGTTTCTTCCAGTCCAGCGTTTCTCATGATGTACTCTGCATATAAGTTAAATAAGCAGGGTGACAGTATGCAGCCTTGATGTACTCCTTTTCCTATTTGGAACCAGTCTGTTGTTTCATGTCCAGTTCTAACTGTTGCTTCCTGACCTGCATACAGATTTCTCAAGAGGCAGGTTAGGTGGTCTGTTATTCCCATCTCTCTCAGAATCTTCCAGTTTGTTGTGATCCACACAGTCAAAGACTTTGGCATAGTCAATAAAGCAGAAATAGATGTTTTTCTGGAACTCTTGTTTTTTCGATGATCCAGTGGATGTTAGCAATTGGATCTCTGGTTCCTCTGCCTTTTCTAAAACCAGCTTGAACATCAGGGAGTTCACGGTTCACGTATTGCTGAAGTCTGGCTTGGAGAATTTTGAGCATGACTTTACTAGCGTGTGAGATGAGTGCAATTGTGCGGTAGTTTGAGTATTCTTCTGCATTGCCTTTCTTTGGGATTGGAATGAAAACTGACCTTTTCCAGTCCTGTGGCCACTGCTGAGTTTTCCAAACTTGCTGGCATACTGTCTTTAGGTAGTTTTTTTAATTTTTTTTTCTCCAGTGCATGTTTCATAAATGTTACAAGTGTCCTCATGACCTCCTCAGTCCTCCTGCCATTACAGAGAAGTGGCTTTTGGTTTGTTTGGAACCATTAGGGAACATTTATCTGTTTCAAGAGCATGTCTTCCTGTGTGCTTTCATTGCTTTGTAGGATTATTCTTTTCTTTTTTTCTTTGTAATACGTTTGTGTGAGATTTAACCACCGTCCTTTTTCTGCTGTCCATTTTCATTTAAAAGTAGCCTCTGCACTTCCGGAAGGGGAGCACGGGTCAGGAGAGGGTTTCTCAAGGCGCGGCCGAGCTCCCTCTCGTCGGCACCCTGGTCTTCCTGAGACCCGGCTGCGCCCTGCGTCCTCGCCTTCAGCTCTCACCTGCACCTCCTCTGTCCGCTGCCCCGGCTGTCCACGTCTGCTCAAGGTTTAGCCGGTCCCCGGCAGTTTCCCTCGGCGGAAGGAACTCCGCCGGCTCGGTGTCGGGAACTCCGAGGGCCTAGCCAGCCCAGGCCCCTGAGCCCCGGCCTGGATTCCGCGCTCACCCGTGGGCGAGTGTGCAGAGGTTGCCGCCAGCCCCCTGTGGGTGTGCCGCGCTCTCCGGGGCCCCTGCCGACGGTGCTGGGCGCCCCCGTTCGTATCCATCCTCGCCCTGCGGCTTCCCACCTGCACGGATCGTGGTCCGTTGGAGTCTCGTGGCTCTTCGTGACGTTTCCCTTCTCAGCAGTATTTTTGTGGTTTGGGGTCTTCTGGCTATTCCTGAAGACTCTGATACTCTTCTCAGCGCCTTGGAAAAACTGACACCCTCTCCTTTCCGCATCCTCCCTGAGCTCCTCCTGTCTTGGGAGACGGGGCCTTTGGGTCCGAATTCTCGCCGGTTCTCACACCAGCCCCCTCCTGCGGCGGGGCTGACGATGACGCGCGTCCCCGGTCGGCCCTCTGCTGGGGCGGGTTGGGGGGACGCCTGGCCTCTTGGCTGCGCCTGTGGGTCTTTGGCCTCCCGTCCCGCCTCACCGGCTCCGTCTCCCGGCCTCTGGATCGCCGGGCATCCGTGGGAGCCTTCAGGGAGGCATCGGACTGCCGATTGTGTTTACCCTGTTCATCGTTGGCTTTTCATGTTTATGTTCTTAAAGGTTTTCCTGCTTGCCCGCTTATGAGTGGTACATTTTAAAATAACTCAGCGTTTTCTTTGCTTGCTGAACTAGAAGGACTAGTTAAGGCATTTTGTCCACCATAGTGGCAAAAATGAAAATATTTCGTTTTCCGTGGCGTGTCTCGTTACTTAGCATGCCTTCTCTGCTCTCTTAACCTTTCTGATTTTTGAAATACCTTTGTTCTCTGTGCGTGTTCTGAGAGTTTGCCGTCTTCCCCTTAGGAAGCCAGTGTACGTGCTGTAACTTTTGTGAAGCTTGGGTTTTTCAGTCACTTAGAGACATAACTGGTGTAGATAAAAGGCAGAGAGCAGTGTGGTTAGACTACTCGCCACATTTCAGAGACTCATAGACCATCAGTGAGAAGGGCCTATGGCCGTCACCTTGCCTGATCACCCTGTTTCAAAGTCTCCCCACAAGGATGCAGTAAGTGAGACTCAGAGAAGCTCTTGTTGAAGTGCAAGACTCCAGGGCCTCCCCTCAAACATCCTCACATCCCTGCAAAGCACGTGGTACTCATGCCCTCTGAGAACAGTTCCTGTTGCAGAACCGAGGCCTCGGTCACCCCATCGGGTCAGCGGTCCGAGGGCCAGAAAGACCCGGCTCTGGTCCTGGACGCTTGCCTTCTGCTCTCCCAGGAGGAAAGGCTAGCTCAGGCTGTCGGATCTGCTTGGGGTTTCCTGTTTTCTTCGTGGGTGGTCTTAGCATGGCGCTCTCCTCACCCCGTGAACAGCAGAGTAGCCCTTGCTCCGCTCCATCTCGCATGTTTTGCGGACTTGCGTAACATACGTCCACTGCTCCAGGGGCAGGAACCCCGATGATGCCCCTCCCAGTCTCCATGCCGTGCCAGTTGTAGGCATACCTGCCATGTGTGTCTTTCAGTGGCAGATAGACCCTTAAGAAGAGTAATTCAGCTTAATGGTTGAGCTGTTTTTTGTAGGTTCATCACTTAAATGAAAACACACAGGTAGAAAATCTTGCAGGACTCTTGGCCCATGTAGCTCGAATGTTCACTGCATCTCCTTGTCTCTGCCCTGTGTGTCCCGGGTTTCTCCCCGCATGGTACTTCCTCTGCGTTCCCCGTGTTCCTTGTAGAACAACAGGGAGAACACCGGTTTCCTCGACTCCGTCCCGCAGTCAGTTTCTGCACACCTGACGTTGTTTGCACGTTGAGTTCAGCTATATTTGTTTTGAATCTGATAAAACAGGGAGGAATTGTTTCTTGAAGCTCCGTGGGTAACAATGGCTTTAGCTAGAATAAAGGTTTGAATTATGTTTTCACACTAGACAAAAAATCAGGCTAGACTAGACGGTGCTTTTGAATGGGAATAATGCCTATATAAGCCAGAGTCTATTTCAAGACACTAAGACCTATTAACATGCTAATCAGAGAGTGAATTAGCTCCCACCCGCCCAACCTGATGAGTAAATTTTGCTTTTACTTTTAGAAATTTCCAAAACCGAGTATGATAGCTCGTGTTCATCCAGCCCTTGGTGGTAAAGTTACCTGGTTGATTAAAGGGGGCAGGAACGTGGTTGCTGTGAACGGCCTGGAAGGCCAGGTCAGGACTTAACCCGGAGCAGGCGGTGCTTCAGGGTCAGATCCCTGGCTTGTCAGGTCCAGGCCTGGAGACTTCTTCCAAGCTGTCACCGTAGAAGGGCCCTGTCTGCACGTTTGTTAATTCTTCGGTAGTTAAGAACGATTTCCTCTGGAAAGATTAATTAGCAGGAATACTTGACAACAGTGGTGCTCACAGTAAGCCACGTGGAAAATTTCCGCATTATGTTGCATAGATACAACTTCAGATAAAAATAGCAGTTGTTTACTTTTAATAAACTTACTTTAAAAATTTTAGCAGAGATAGAATGCTTGATTTAAAATAGTGTTTGTAAGAGTACCTCTGCAGTGGGGGTGGGCCGTCACCCCCAGCTTAAGTTCCCTCCAAGGGGGCTCTTCTGGCCAACTACCGAGTATCTTCCGAGGGCAGAGCAGCCGTCACTGACCGCCGCCCCCCGCCCCACTGTGATCTGACCCCTGGGAGAGCCCTAGCATCTAGCAGCGAGACTCTCAGGAGTGGCCTATAGCGGTTTTTTAACTAGCTTTTAATGACACCACGCTTAGCCACATTGTTCGTTATCAGGAAGGCAGGCGCCCTCTTTCACCCTGGCTCCTGATCTCCTGTCTTCTCACCCCCGCCTCCTTCCCACCCCGGTGACCCCCGGATCAGTCTCCTCAGGAGCTTCCGGAGCATCTCTGCGCTCTCGCTCCGCTCAGTCGTCAGCACCTCGTGGAGCTGGTCAGAGATGTAGAAGCTGCGAGCCTGGGCTCAAAACCTGCCCTCTAACAAGACTCCTAGGCTTTCGTACCATGTGATTCTGTGTGCCTACGGTGAGCGCAGGAGACCCCGCCAGTGCATCTACAGTTTACGTCAGTGGTCTGCTGTTGTAGCTTTCTCCATCCCCAAAATGCCCGTGGAGGCGAAACGGTCTCGGTCTTGGTGTCCGGTGGGTCCGTCTCTTGACCTTCCTTGTGTGTTGTCAGATGCCCCGTCACTTCCCCACTGGAGGACGTGAGCCTGTCTGCAAGCCCTTTGTTTTTCTGAGATGCCCAGCGCCGCAGTGAACTCTCCCGGCTTCGGTGTCTCGTGTACACAGGCCGAGGAAATAGCTGGATGGAAGAGTGTGAGCATTTTTAATTTCAAATTGCCCTCCAGAGTGGCTATGTCAGTTTGACTCTGAGTTTGTTTTGGTGGGCAGTTTGCATATTCTTTATTTATAACATTGTTTTAATTACTGCAGCTTCGTGTTTTTGTATCAAGTTTCATATCAAGTCCCATCTTTCCTGGGATTCAGAATTATAATGACTTAAATTTCACATTTGTTTTCTATAGGAAATTTAAAATCAGCCTGTCAGGTTTTGTGAAAAGTTCTTTTGGAGTTTCCATGGCAGGAGATTGTACTGAATTTCTAGATTCATATGGATTGGAAGTTGGAGCCTTCTGCTGTTCATGCCTGCGTGTGGCATCTCTATTTTAGCTGTAATTCCTTCAGCTAAAGCTTTATAGTTGGTTGTATGTGTCTGTGCATTTATGTACATGTGGGTTGCGTATGGTAGTTTTATTTTCTGTTAGGTTTATTCTTGGGAAGTTTTTCTAGCTGTTATGAATGAGAGTTCTTAAGAGACTGGCTTTTCATTGATTGCCAGCCCGTAGGAGAATCACCGAGGTCCTTTTGTGTGTTGATCTTGTGCCTGGTTCTCTTGCTCGATGCTAATCGTTTTAGTCATCAGTTAGACCGCCAGGATCTTCTGAGTAATTACGGTTTTATACATACGTCCCCCTTAGTATTTACACGTGGATTTCACTTTCTCTCACCCAAAGTGGGCTGCGGGCTCCTGGGTGGAAGGACGGGACACCAGGTGTCACTCCTCGTCACTCACCAGGAGCACGTCTCACACACCACCGTCAAGAGTGTGATCGTTTCTGAAAACATCCTGCAGTAGATCTTCTCCTGTCTAGGTTTTTTTTTTTTTAATTTGGCTAAGAAGTCTTTCTTAATCATTTCAACCCATGCGAGCTTTTCGAGCATCTGGTGATGATGTTCTGCTTCACCCATACCTGAGAGCTTGCTTGCGGTTCAGCTGGTAGAGCATCCACCTGCAATGTGGGGGACCCGGGTTCGATCCCTGGGTTGGGAAGATCCCCTGGAGGAGGGCACGGCCACCCACTCCAGGATTCTTGCCTGGAGAATCCCACGGACAGTGGAGCCCAGCGGGTAGAGAGTCGGACACGGCAGAGCGACCCAGTCCTGCACCTGAGGGCAGGGGCCGGTGCGCTCCCGTGTGCTCCCCGGCCGCTCCTGGGACCACCACGCCCCCTCGGTCACGGTTCTTCTGCTGCCCCTGGTGGCATTCAGTTTGCTCACTTACACGTTTAGGACGTTTAGATCTCGGCTCTGAAATTGACCCATACTGTTTTTTTCACTTTGGGCTATTCTCCTTTGGTTTGGGTATCAGTTGTTGTCAGAATGAAATTGTTTCTCAATGTTTTGGTGGAATTCATCTTAAGATCTCCATCTCAGACTCTTAAACAGAAGCTTTGGTGACATGACATTCGTGTTTTTTATTTCTAATAACAATGAGCATTAACTTAAGTGGGTCTGTACCGCACTCACACTATTTTCATTTCCACTTTTAGTTAAAATTACTCTTAGCAAACTTTTGGGAACAAAACGCATTTTCCAAAAATGTTGGAGTAATAAGTTCTCTTAAACTTTGTGTGTAAGCAGCTGTTTTTATATTTAGCGAATTATTATAGACTTGAAATCATGAGGGGAGAAGCAACCTTTAAGTAAATTAAAGTTGAGCCTCTCAGAAAAGGAAGCTGAACAGCGGCTTGGCCGTCCTGTTGAGTTACGTGCACAGCAAGCCTGGGAAGTCAGAGGCGTTGGCACTCTTGGAAGCTCTGTTGCGGGTCGCCGAGGGTTTCGGGATATTGGAGCAGAACAGACCTCTTGGGGGTGAGGTCTCTGTGGGCTCCTGTCGGCACGCGGCATTGGCGTGAACGCGTTGGGAGAAGGGGTCCCCTGCGATGATGGGACGTCGCAGGGCCAGCTGTCAGCCCCACGCGTCACAACCGATCCTGGTTTTCTCTCTCTGTAACTCAGTGCCCCCATGCCCCCAACCCCACAGTCTCAGAGTCAGCTTGGTCACCTGTCAGTCGGAGCTCACGTTGTACCAGTGCCGGACCTGGGTTTGATCCCTGGGTTGGGAAGATCCCCTGGAGAAGGGAAAGGCTACCCACTCCAGTATCCTGGCCTGAAGAATTCTATGGACTGTAGAGGGCCTGGGATGGCAAAGAGCCGGATGCGACTGAGCAGCTTTCACTGTTTGGGCTTCCCTGGTGGCTCAGGCGGTAAAGCGTCTGTCTACAATGCGGGAGACCCGGATTTGAGCCCTGGGTTGGGAAGATCCCCTGGAGAAGGAAGTGGGCCATCCACTCCAGTACTATCGCCTCGAGTATCCCATGGACAGAGGAGCCTGGTAGGCTACAGCCCACGGGGTCGCAGAGCCGGACGCGGCTGTGCTGCTCTCTCTTGTGGAGCTGGCGTCGGCCTTGTGTGTGGTTCGCGGTCACAGCGCCTGCCCACCCGCCCGCCTCTGTGGGGAGCCTCCTGGCTTTCTATTCCTAAGCATGGATGTGCTATATAATGTAACTTTTCTTTGCTGACCTTTAGGGTATTTACCAGTTTTACAAACAGACTGCTGGGTCCAAAAGCACACACAGTTAGAAGCCCTATGCATCACTGGACTGCCTTCCAGATAGTTGCTTGTTCACATTCACGTCGAATGTCTGTTTTCCTGTACTTGTATCTTATCACACTGCTGCCTATCAGTCTTACGTCTGCTGCTGCTGCTGCTGCTGCTGCTGCTGCTGCTGAGCCGCTTCAGTCGTGTCCGACTCTGTGCGACCCCATAGACGGCAGCCCGCCAGGCTCCGCCGTCCTGGGATTCTCCAGGCAGGAACACTAGAGCGGGCTGCCATCGCCTTCTCCGCAGCCTTCTGTCTGATGGACCGAAACTGGTGTACGGTTGTCTTAATAGAGCGGACCTGCTTTTCTTTGGCCGTCTCAGTCCTTTCTCTTTTCAAAGGCGTGCTCGCGCCGATGTTCCCATCAGCCACGGGCTCGCCTGCTGTGAGTAACGGTGCTGTGTTGACGGTGCTTTTTCCTTCTCTCCTGCCAGTTGTAACTTTTAAAGATACATGTCTTCTGCTCTACAGAATGTACAGTATTATAAATCAACTGTACTTCAATTCTTAAATTTTGATATCTCACTTTTAAAAATTTTATTTTTTACTCTAGTTGATTTACGATATTGTGATAGTTTTAGGAGTCTAGCAAACAGATTCAGTTTTATGTATATACGTGTGTGTGTGTACATTTTCAGATTCTTCACCATTGCAACCCCACGGACTATAGCCTACCAGGCTCCTCTGTCCAGGGGATTCTACAAGCAAGAATACTGGAGTGGGTTGCCATTTCCTTCTCCAGGAGATCTTCCCAACCCAGGAATTGAACCCAGGTCTCCTGCATTGCAGGCAGATTCTTTACCAACTGAGCTATGAGGGAAGCCCTGTGATAGTTTTAGGAGTCTAGCAAACGGATTCAGTTTTGTGTGTGTGTGTGTACAGTTTCAGGTTCTTCACCTGTATAGGTTATTACAAGGTACAGAGTATACTTCCCTGTACTGTTTGGTGGGTCCTTGTTGTTTAGCTGTTTTATATATAGTAGTGTGTACATGTCAATAGGAAACTCCTAGTCTACCCCTCCCCTACCCCTTCCACAAGTC
The DNA here is from genome assembly GCF_023091745.1 of Budorcas taxicolor. NCBI lineage: Eukaryota > Metazoa > Chordata > Mammalia > Artiodactyla > Bovidae > Budorcas > Budorcas taxicolor. The sequence continues at coordinate 11,048,160 of NC_068920.1, forward strand.
TGTGTTTTGTAAACGAGTTCATTTGTTCTTATCTCACGTTTGGTTGTACTGATCTCATTAATGAGGCCATGTAGATTCTCATTGACTCTGGACTGTTCGCCTCTTTCTCACCTTTTCATCCAGTGAGTTCTGGTTCCTTCATGGGCCGAGTGAAGTGAGTGAAGGTTCAGAAGGACAGCATGCATAGCAGGGGGCTGAGGATCGTTGTCACAGAGGGATTCTTGATGTGACAGTGTCCTTGGGGATCTGTGTGTTCTTAAAAAAGTTAATAAAGTACTGTCCTGTAGATTAAAACACGCATCTGCCTTTTCCATTAGGTTATCGCTGCCATAGCATAAATTCCCAAACTGAAATTCTTTATTTTTGCAGTATGAGTACCACCCACACTGTTTGCTTTTTCTCTAAATTAGCTTACCTTCTCTTTTAAAAGCAAACTATGACTGCCATAAATGGAATCTCCTTTAGCTTAAACAGTACATAAAAAAAGAGTAACAATATTAGTATGGGGAGGGAAATGCAATAACTGTAGCAAATTGATTTACAAAAACATATACCTGAATGTTTGTTGGTGGGAATATAGTTGTTTCTCATCAGTCAGTAATAAAGGGACACTTCATGTTCCTTAGCTGAAATGAGTTTCTGTGTCAGTGACACTACTGATTGATTGATTGTTGGTTGATTAATAGTCTAATTTTGTGTGAACCATGCAGGGTCAGTTCACATGTTGAGAGTTGAAAGCGGAAGAGGTATATTTAACCGTCTCACCTGGTAGGGTCGAAGGTCAGGAGCTCCTGGTTCAGGTGATGAAAGTGACCTCGGTGTTACGGAGCCAGCAGAAGAAGCCTCTCTCCACAAACGGTTGTGAGTGTGTCCGGTCGTTTGGCTGCTTTTTCAGGCCGTGGCCGGGGTGGGGGCTCCCCTCGGCACGTGTGGCTGCCGTCCAGTGTGGAGAATGAAGCCCTCATCATGGCCTTCAAGTTCTCGTCATCATGGGCAAGATATTTTTATCTTTCAAATGATACCCAGGTCATGCAGATAGCAAATCTGTGGCCCCAGAGCTCCACTTTTGTGCTTTGGGGTTGGGGAGGGTCCGTTGATCTCACCGTGGGATGCTGCGGTGCAAGGATGAACCTGGAGGGCGTGAAGGAGCCAGTCCCTGCAGGACGGGAGGTCCTTGAAGCTGTGCCTCATCCTGCCTGAGACCGCGTGGGCATCCCTGCTCACACGTGTGAGGCTCTTTCTGCCGTGGGGATGGCAGTGTCAGCCTGGGAGCGTCGGGGCGGAGTGGCAGTCGGGGTCCTTCCCCGTCTGCAGAAAGGAGAGGCAGGAGGGTTTAGCGTCTCCTTAATAAATGTTAGCACCGAGTTTGCGCCTCTGTATGAACAGGGGGCTAGCTTCCCTCAGTTCCCACTAGTATTCATATTTCAATGATGACCTTTACCTTGAAGATTCTTAATCTTATCCGTGATGAGTTTAACAGAAAGAGTAAATATTCAGAGAACAGTCCCAATTCCATTTCCCAATGATGTATACTCCTACAACTCTTTGCAACCCCATGGACCATACAGTCCACGGAATTCTCCAGGCCAGAATACTGGAGTGGGTGGCCTTTCCCTTCTCCAGGGAAATCTCCCAACCCAAGGGTAGAACCCAGGTCGCCTGCATTGCAGGCTGATTCTTTACCAGCTGAGCCACCAGGGAAGCCCAAGAATCCTGGAATGGGTACCCTATCCCTTCTCCAGGGGATCGTCCCAACCCATTGCAGGGGTGTCCTGCATTGCAGGCAGATTCTTTACCAGCAGAGCTATCAGGGAAGCCCCATGCTTGTCCACAGCGCTTGTCATAAAATACTGCCAACTTCTGGGAGTAACTTTTGATGTGTTTCTGCTAAGAATGCCTTCCTTGTCAGTGTGGAGATTCCAAGCTCAGGAGTCTTGATTAGCTGCTGGGTATTGTATCTATCTATACCTTCATTATTTACAGTGATGAAATGTATATAAAATTTGCAGTTATAGCCATTTTAAGTGTGAGACTCAGTGGCACTGAGCAGCAACATTCAGTGTTGTCCAACCATCCCCTCTGTCTATTACCAAAACTTTTCCATCCTCCCAAACAGAAACTCTGTAACTCGAGTAAAAACACCTCGTTCTCTGTTCCTAGTCCCTGAAAAAGAACCAAACTGTGCTGCTTTTTGTCTCAGTGAACTGCGCATATTCTGGGTGTTTTATGTAAGTGGACTCACGTAATACTTGTCTTTTCGTGTCTGACTTTTAACATATGGTTTCCAAGGTTTATCCTTGTAGCATGCGTAAGAACTGCATTTATTTTCATGGTTGAAAATAGTCCCTGTATCTTTTATTCCTCCGTCCGTGTGGACATGTGGTGACTTCCGCGTTTTGGCTACTGTATATAATGCCGCAGTGAAAATTAACATGCACGTTTATTGGTGTCTCTTTCCAATTATTTTGGGTGTACAGGCCCCGCACCCCATTTTTTTTTTTAAGTTTGCTTTACACCTATTAACGTTTACAAAAGACCTCCCTTATAGTATCTGCTTTCACAGCAATGAAAGAAGTTGGAAGAAGAGTTTTACTTTTCTGGGAAAAGGTGAAAAGCAAAGTGTTGAGCGTGTGTCTTGCAGCTGCTGCGCAGGTAGTGGGCACCCCAGCAGTGAGAGGGGCCCGCCCCACAGGCTCCCCGCCCCCAAAACTGCACTCAGCGTCTCGCCATCGGACCGCTGAGGCTTTGAACTGTGAATACCTGGGCTTGATCTCTGCTTATTCTGTGCATCTGAGAGCAAGACGTTTCCTAAGTTCATCGATTGTTCATCTTGCAGCATTTCAGCTTATGAGAGGTTTCCTAGGAGCACTCTGCTTCAGGATAGTAAGAGAGCCCTGTGTATCTAGGGGTGGATCCTACGGGTTGTATGATGGGTCATAGTTTGGTCATATGGTATCATAATTCTGTGTTTAACTATGTTTAACCACCAAACTGTTATATAGCAGTTAACTCCCATTTTACATTCCAACCAGCAACACCGCCAACACTTACTTTCTCTCTTTTTTTTTTTGTTTAAAACATAGCCATCCTAGTAGGTGTGAGGTGGTATCTCATAGTAATGATGTTCACCATCTTTTCATGTATTTATTAGACATTTGTATACTTTTGGAGAAATATCTAGTCCTTTGCCCATTTGTTTTCCCATGGAGTTGTTTGTTGTGGAGTTGTAGGAGTTCTTTATGTGTTCTGAATATTAAACCCTTACCACAGACATGATTTTCAGATCTTTTCTCTTTTCTCCTGTTTGTTGGCTATCTTTTCATTCTCTTGATAGTGTCCTTTGAGATACACAACTGTAAACTGGAAAACCAGTTTGTCTTTTTTTTTTTTTTTTTTTCCTTGTGCTTGCGCTTTGGATGTTGAATCCATTGCTGACTCCATTGTCATGAAGATTTATCCCCGGGTTTTCTTTTAAGTATCTTGTGGGTTTTGTTCTTACATTAAGATGTTGATCCATTTTGCATTGTTTTGTATATGGTGTGAGGTGTGGGGTTCCACCCTCATTCTTTCACTGGTGGCTCTCTGGCTGTCCCAGAACCTTTTGTTAAAGGGACTGTCCTTTCCCACTGACTAGACTTCGGCATCCTTGTCAGCAGTCAGTGGGCCATGGCCGGGTGCATCTGCAGCCTCAGTTCAGTTCCTGTGTGTTTACCCTTACGCTAGGACCCCAGTGCTTTGATTTTGATAGCATTGGGTAGAATTTTGAAATTGGGAAGCATGAGCCTCCTGTTAATGGCTTTGTTCTACTTGAAGGTTGCTGTGACTCTCCAGAAACCCTTCCATGTGAATCTGAGGATCAGCTTTTCCATTTCTGCAAAAAAAAATGCTGTTGGAATTTTGATAGCGATTCCACTGAATCTGTAGATCTCCTCGAGTATTATCTGTCGCCGGGTGTATAGAAACACACTGACATTTGTGTGCTCATCTTGTGTCCTGAAACTTTGTTGAATTGATTTGCTTTCTCAGCTTTCGTGTGAATCCTTTACATATGTTTTCTGTATACAAGATCCTGTCATCTGTGAGTAGGGATAGCTTTACTAAAGCTCCTTTTTTAATTTAGATGCTTTCTATGTATTTTTCTTATCTGATTGCTCTGGCTAGCACTTCATTACAGTGTTGAATAGAGGTGGTGAAAGTGGGGCATCCTGGTCTCACCATTGAGTAAGATGTTAACAGTGGGTTTTTCATAAATGCCTTTCATCGTGTTGAGGTTCTCTACTGTTTCTAGTTTGTTGAATGTTTTCATCATGAAAGGGTCCGATTTTATCAGAGCCTTTTCTCATTGATTGAAGTGATCTTGTGGGGTTTTTTTCTTTGTTTTATTAATGTGAAATAGTAATCTGTGATATATTGATTTTCTTCTGTTGAATTACCCTTGTTTCTGGGATAAATTGGTCACAGTCCCTTTAATGTGGGTTCAGTTTGGTGATACAGTTGATTCTCATTTGTGTATTCCAGGTTTGTGAATTCTCCAAATGCTAAACTTTATTTGTAACACCAAAATGAGTATCATGGTGCCTTCATGGTTATTCATGATGCTCTGAAAGTGGTGGAAAATTCGAGTCACCTGACATGCTCCTGTAGCTGAAATCGACCAAGGAGACGCTGCCTTCTTGTTCCAGCATAACTGCTGTGAATATTGAGAATCTGCTGTATTTTGTTGAGGGTTTTTGCTTCTGTATAGTCCATGGTATGCAGGTCAGGAAGCAACAGTGAGAACTGGACATGGAACCACAGACTGGTTCCAAATAGGAAAAGGAGGACGTCAAGGCTGTATGTTGTCACGCTGCTTATTTAACTTCTATGCAGAGTACATCATGAGAAACGCTGGGCTGGAAGAAGCACAAGCTGGAATCAAGATTGCCGGGAGAAATATCAATAACCTCAGGTATGCAGATGACACCACCCTTACGGCAGAAAGTGAAGAAGAACTAAAGAGCCTCTTGATGAGAGTGAAAGAGGAGAGTGAAAAAGTTGGCGTAAAGCTCAACATTCAGAAAACAAAGATCATGGCATCTGGTCCCATCACTTCATGGAAAATAGATGGAGAAACAGAGTCAGACTTCGTTTTTTGGGCTCCAAAATCACTGCAGATGGTGACTGCATCCGTGAAATAAAAAGACACTCACTCCTTGGAAGGAAAGTTATGACCAACCTAGATAGCATATTGAACAGCAGGGACATTACTTTGCCAACAAAGGTCCGTCTAGTCAAGGCTATGGTTTTTCCAGAGTTGGACTATAAAGAAAGCTGAGCGCAGAAGAATTGATGCTTTTGAACTGTGGTGTTGGAGAAGACTCTTGAGAGTCCCTTGGACTGCAAGGAGGTCCAACCAGTCCATCCTAAAGGAAGTCAATCCTGAATGTTCATTGGAAGGACTGATGTTGAAGCTGAAACTCCAATACTTTAGCCACCTCATGCGAAGAGCTGACTCATTGTAAAAGACCCTGATGCTGGGAAAGATTGAGGGCAGGAGGAGAAGGGAACGACAGAAGATGAGGTGGTTGGATGGCATCACCGACTCAGTGGACATGAGTTTGCGTAAACTCCGGGAGTTGTTGATGGACAGCAAGGCCTGGCGTGCTGCAGTCCATGGGGTCGCATAGAGTCAGACACGACTGAGCAACTGAACTGATAGTCATGGGGTTGCAAGGGGTCGAACATGACTGAGTGACTTTCAATTTTGCTTCCGTATTTGTAAGAGATACAGATGTGTAGCTTTATTGTGACATCTTTATCTGGCTTTATTATCAAGATACGCCTCATGGGGTGAATTAGGAAGTATTCCCTCTTCTCTTTGGGGAAAGAATTTGAGAAGGTTTGGCGCTAATTCTCCTTTTAATGTTTGAGAGAATTCACCAGTGAGAAGGGCCTGGAAAATTGGTGGTTTATTGCTGGTTGACTCTCAGATGTAACCACGTGGTTAAACGAGAACTCTTGTTCACTGCACATGTGTCTTGCACGTGACTGGTAAGATCGTGGCAGAAGCAAGGTTAATTAACATAGGTTAATGGTGGTAAACTATAATACTTAGTTAAAAATGAGAAAAGGACATGTGTGAGACCAGATTGGGCATGGAGACAGCAGATGCGAGTCAAGACTGTCTTAGGCAAACCAGCACATATGCTTGTCCCCTTGAATCTATAAAATTAAGCTTCTTTGTAGCTTCTCTTTCTGTTTCCCAGTTTGGGCAGCAAGTAGTTTCCTAATAGGTTTCAACTACAGCCTCACGCCCACACTCTACTTGTACACAACCACCCCGCAAGCTGATAATTCCCAAGTTAGGTCATGTCGATCCCGCGCTTGAAACCCAGCCTTGACTTAACCTCGGAATCACTAGTGGTCCTGCAGGGGCCGTGTGCACTTGCAGCATCTGTGTGTGAAGGCGGCTTGCAGACCTGGGTCCTGTCCCAAGCACGGAGAGTCAGGAGGTTCTGGGAAGACACTAACACGTGAAAATACCCATCTCCTTTGTTCATGAGGTACTATGGTGCCACCCAGCTCTTGCAGGTCCCCAGCGTCCTGTTGAGTGGACTGGAATGCGTTTTTTCCACCTTCTTCCATCAGCCACGAGGCTGTTGTAGATCGAGCATCCTGTGCTAGTCGGGTCCAGGTCCCAAATCACTTTTGTGTTCTAAACCTGACACTCAGTGGTGACTGTTGAGTGATTATAGGTGGAAAATTCAAGGTAAGGGTCTTTCCAGTTTCTTCTTGTCATGAACTGAAAAAGTGTGAAGTAGGATTTGTCTAGTCACTATATGAAGCTCATGATAGACATCAAGTTCTACCTTTAACACTTTTTTCCCCAAGATTGAAGTGGTGAATTTTAAATTCAGACTTGTAACATTGTGGCAAAGAATTGATACTTTTGAACTGTGCTGTTGGAGAAGACTCTTGAGAGTCCCTTGGACTGCAAGGAGATCCAACCAGTCCATTCTAAAGGAGATCAGTCCCGGGTGTTCTTTGGAAGGAATGATGCTAAAGCTGAAACTCCAGTACTTTGGCCACCTCATGCGAAGAGTTGACTCACTGGAAAAGACTCTGATGCTGGGAGGGATTGGGGGCAGGAGGAGAAGGGGACGACAGAGGATGAGATGGCTGGGATGGCATCACTAACTCAATGGACAGGAGTTTGAGTGAACTCTGGGAGTTGGTGATGGACAGGGAGGCCTGGCGTGCTGCGATTCATGGAGTCGCAAAGAGTCGGACACGACTGAGCAACTGAACTGAACATTGTGCTTTAGAGCAGACAGAAAACAAACCACCCCTTAAACATTCACAATCACTGTTTTATTTTAATAGCAGCCGTATTTTTCTGCAACCTGGAAGATGCAGGAAGCCTCCAGCAATCTGGGGATGGAACCAGGAACTGTTTGCAGGAGTTTTGGGGTTTTTCCTGCAGGTTGGGATTGCCATAAGGATGTTTAGGAAGATCTGCTAAAGCTTTTCTGAGCATTCTTGCCAGCAGACACGTGTCACACTTAAAGGCCTGGGAGCGGTCTGGTTATGACCAGCGTTAAAATTTCTGTTACTTGTTTGTTCTTTCAGTTATAAATAATGAAGTTTAGTAAAATTTAATCATAATCACCTATTCTTTGAAATTTGACAGGCTTTTTCCAGAAATAAAGTAACCTCTGTAAGGCAGGATTTTGGGGGTGGGGGGTGGCAAAGGAATCCACATATAATATCCAAGGTCTCGAACAAATAGCGGGCACTCAATATTTGTTTAATAAATGAATGAACTTAGGGTAAAGCTCAAGGATAACAGATTGATTCCTTGCTTAAAATTCTTTCCTATAGCAGATTTTTATAGAATTTGGAGAGTTTTATGAAAACTTTTAGACAGAATTACCTTTGATATCCTTTACCAAACATTACCAGTCAATTTCACATCAGTTGCTAGTTAGTAGGGAGGACCAGATTTATGCCTCTTGTTAGGATTTTGAAAATGTTCTGTTTTTGACAAATGAGTAAATGAGCAGGACTATTAAGAACAAATCACAGCTTTCTTGTTGAAATCGATGACAGCGAAGGTCTCACAGGCAAGCAGGAAGTGACATCATGAGTGGCTGACCTGAATTTTTCTTTCCGTTTAGTGAAAAGCCAGATAATTTGACCAGGATACTTCTTGGAGAAGTAATAGACCAGGACAGTTTTTGATGTGTGGCTATGTATTGCCTTCTGATGGTGCATCTCAGTCTTGATTTGATTTTTTGGGGGGTACTCAGTGTTGAGGGTCTTAGCCTTTAACTACATGGATGACAATCTGAGACGGTCTCCTTAAGGCTTCCCTGTGAGGCCCCTTGTGACACTGGTGCAGGTCAGTCTGTTCTTTATTATTTTTCTAAATCTTATCGGCCTGTAGTTAATTTACAATGTTGTGTTAATTTCTGCTGTACAGCAAAATGGTTTACTTATACATATAAGTCGTCTTTTCCACCTTCCTTTCCAGTGATGGTTCACTTTAGGGTGTTGAATATAGTTCCCTGTGTTATGCAGTAGGACCTTGTTTGGTTATCCCTCTAATATGTGATCGTTGGCATCTGCGAACCCCAAACTTCCAGTCCATCCTTCCCCCACCCCCTACCCTGGCAACCACAAATGTTTTCTTTCTGTTTCTGTTTCATAGATAAATTTGTTTGTGCTATATTTTAGATTCTACATATCATACGGTATTTCCTTTGACTTACCATGACTTAATCATATTGATTATCTCTAGGTCCATCCATGTTGCTGGAAGTGACGTTGTTTCATCCTTTTCTATGGCTGAGTAATATTCCATTGTGTGTGTGTATGTGTGTGTCTGTATACACACCCTGCATCTTTATCTGGTCATCTGTCATTGGGCATCTGGGTTGTCTCCATGTCCTGACTACGGTGTAGGGTGTTGCTGTGAGCATAGGGGTGCATGTAATTCTCTGAACACAGTTTTGTCCGGATATGTGCCTAGGAGTGGGTGGGATAGTCTTCTGATTGTGAAGGTGACAGAGGCAAGAGACAGATTCCTGTAGTGACTGAGCTGGACTGCGAAGAAGGCTGGGCGCCGAAGAATGGATGCTTTCGGACTATGGTGTTGGACAAGACTCTTGAGAGTCCCTTGGACTGCAAGGAGATCCAACCAGTCCATTCTGAAGGAGATCAGCCCTGGGTGTTCTTTGGAAGGAATGATGCTGAGGCTGAAACTCTGGTACTTTGACCACCTGATGCAAAGAACTGACTCATTGGAAAAGACCTTGATGCTGGGAAAGATTGAAGGTGGGAGGAGAAGGGGACCACAGAGGATGAGTTGGTTGGATGGCATCACTGACTCCATGGACATGAGTTTGAGTAAGCTTCGGGAGTTGGAGATGGACAGTGAAGCCTGGCACGCTGCAGTTGATGGGGTCGCAGAGTCGAACGTGACTGAGCGACTGAACAGAACCAATTACTGAAACAGATAATAACTAAGTTTTGGCAAAATGAGTCTTTATGGAAGTATATGTGCTCAGTCACTCAGCGACATCTGACTCTTTGTGGCCTCGTGAACTGTATGCAGCCCATCAGGCTCCTCCGTCCATGGGATTTTCCGTGCAAGGATACTGGGGTGGGTTACCATTTCCTTCGCAGGATCTTCCCGGCCCAGGGATTGAACCAGCGTCCCTCGGGCGCCCTGCTGCCACCTGGGAAGCCTTACGAAAGCATCCGTCAGTGATTATCTGCCTTGCGCTTTCTGAGGTTAACAGAGTTATAAACGGAAATTACAGAAAGTAAGGCCAACACTGAACAGTGTGATACGTGGTATGTTTTTTTCAAAGATTCTTTAAGTGTTCTCTGCTTGGTATGTTGCTTATTATTAATAGTTTATTTGGGGGCAATTATTTAAGTATATTTTCTTTATTCTTTCTCAGTTCAGTGCTCCTGCATATAATCTTTATTATTCAAAGGACTTTGTTCATTTATTTTTTAACATAAAATTTCCCCTAAATGGTCATTCCAGAATGGAGTCCCTGCCCCACAAGTTTAAGCTGTTAGATCATTCCTTTTGGGACTTCCCTGGTCCAGGGGATGCAGCCAGTGCAGGTTCGATCCCTGGTCGGGAACCTAAGATCCCACATGCCTCTTGGTCAAAAAATGAAACAGAAGCAATGTTGTAACAAATTCAGTTGTTCAGTGGTCATGTCCGACTCTGCGACCCTGTGGACTGGAGCACGCCAGGCTCCTCTGTTCTCCACTGTCTCCTGGAGTTTGCTCAAACTCATGTCCATTGAGTTGGTGATGCCATCCAACCATCTCATCCTCTGTTGCCCGCCTCTCCTGCCCTCAGTCTTTCCCAGCATCAGGATCTTTTTCTACTGAGTCAGCTCTTCACAAGGTGGCCAAAGTATTGAGTTTCAGCTTCAGCTTCAGCATCAGTTGTTCCAATGAACACCCAGGACTGATCTCCTTTAGGATGGACTGGTTGGATCTCCTTGCAGTCCCAAGGACTCTCAAGAGTCTTCTCCCACACCACAGTTCAAAAGCATCACTTCTCAACGCTCAGCCTTCTTTATGGTCCAGCTCTCAGATCCATGCATGACTACTGGAAAAAACTGTAGCTTTGACTAGACGGACGTTTGTTGGCAAAGTGACGTGATGTCTCTGCTTTTTGATACACTGACTAGGTCTGTCAACGCACACACACATCAAAAAAAAAAATCGTAAAGAGAATTCCTATTTATTTCGCACCTGCTGTGTGCCAGGCAGGTGGAGGGATGCAGCTGGAAACAAACCTGTGAGCTCTGTGCCATGGTGATACTCACGTGTAGACTCGGCAAGATGGAGCAGTGAAGCGTGCCAGGACAGACGGGGCGAGGGTAGGGCAGGGGGAGGGCGCACAGCCAGGAGGCCGGGGCCTGAGGGCCCATCCCAGCCCTGCCGCTGCAGAGAGCGTGCTGGCCAGGGGCCTCAGCTTTCCCTCCGGAACGTGTGTCCTCATGAATAAGCTGGTAAAAGTAACAAATGTTCAGCCTACTTCATAGGGTTGTGTGGGTAAAAGGAATATTATTAGTAAAAAGGCTTTATAAATAGTGCAGGCGACAACTATTAACTCCTTTTAGCCTTAGATAATTGAATCTTCTCAGTCACGCTGCAGCCAAATGCCATCATCGCGTGTCTTTCCTTGATTAACTCAGGAGATATTTGCTGACTGTCTATGTGCCGGGCACTGGGGAGGTAGCTGGCTTTTAAACAGACAAAAGCAGCTCTGCCCTCATCCTAGTTGAGGTATAATTAAAGATGTAGCATTCAGTACCTCTTAAAACCGCTGTGTGTTTAAAAAGTTGAGTTTGGTGACCTTTGGTTAGATAACAAGTAAAATTTGTATTTTAGTGAGAAAGTCTGTATTTTTAATAAAGGTGGTGATGGGAAACTTAGTGTGGTTTTATTTTCCCATTAACGATTTTGAAACCACTTAAAATACAGTCATCATTGTTTTGTAAAAATCCGTTTTTAAAGTGTTCATGGAATTCCTTTCCTTATAGAAATTCTATAGCTCTGACTTTATAATGGTGTTCAGGGAGACCACTGAATATAATACATTTTGTGATGACACTGTAGGTCAGGCAATAGAAATACGTCATTTGATAATCAAGAGCAGTTGGCTTATGGAAACCGCACGCTGGAATCTAGCTGTGCTGGTGAAGTGCTGACTGGTGAATGGGGCGACTGGTCCTCCGTTTGGGAGTGTGGAGCAGGAAGGGTGCAGATACTTGGGTACTTAATAAAGATTTTCAGCAGTTAAAGTATTATTTGGAAAAAATATATTAATGAGTAATGCAGAGTTCTTAATTAAATGAGTAAACAGTCCTGCAGATTATTTTGTAAAGCTCTTGTTTACTGCGGGGAGATAACGCATCTCAAGCATCGTCACTATGCTGGTTAGACTGAGTTGTTGCCGCGGTGCTGGCCCAGGTCTGCTCAGCACAGAGCGGCTCCTGGTGCTGAATTGTCCGCGGTGTACTCCTCCACTTGCAAATCTTTCAGTCCCTGGGTTGCATGGCTGCTTGAATCTGGCTATCCTGACCATCTCCTTGGAATCCAGCAGCCAGCACAAAGTGTATATTCCCCGTTAACTCCCAGCAAGCCTTCTTAGGTAATTCAAAGCCCTGGTAACCCACTCCAGTGTTCTTGCCTGGAGAATCCCCGGGACGGGGGAGCCTGGTGGGCTGCCGTCTATGGAGTCGCACAGAGTTGGACACGACTGAAGCGACTTAGCAGCAGCCGTAGCAAGAAAGGCGCCAGGAGCAAGAAACGATCCAAGTCCTGGTCAAGTCGCCAAGCGGGTCTGCATGCGTCTGCCCTTCTGTTGTTGCTTTCGTGTTATGTTAAACAAACAACACACTACAGGGTGAACAGTGGAAAGCCTCCCTTCCCTGTAATTAGATCTGATCCCTTGCCACAGTCCGTACGTCCTAGCTTTGAAAGAAATGTTCAGTGTTTGTGTGTTGAGGCTTTTGTGGATGAATTGACTGATTTTGATTTAAGCCTATAAAGCAACCCTAAACCCATTCATAAATAAGACGCCAGCTCGGCCTGGCAACAGCTTACCCTAATTGTTTTACTCCAGCCATATAAACATAAAACCCACAGTAAGTAATAAGTGTTGTATCCGTTAAAACGGTATTCCCTGCAACGAAGTCAGCTCAGAGCTGCAAACGTGGCCTAATAAGCAAGGATTCCCAAAGCTGCCTTCCTCTGGTGCAGAGCACGAATACGTTGGAGTATCTGTCGTCCGGCAGCGCCCTCCGTGTGCAGAGTTCCCCCTCCAGGACAGCTCTTTAATTTTTCTCATCCTTAGTTTATAATTCCTTGACCATGTCCTCATTTACAGCTTCAAAGAGAGTTCCGCAGCAGTAATTTGTCAGATATCTGTGGCAGCTCTCTGGTTTGACTCGGTGCCGAAGACCCGACAACCCCTCCCGGCTCATCAGCATCCGATGGTTTGAGCACAAGATCTCTTCAGATGGACTGCGTTATCGAGAACATCATCTTGGCAAAGACAGGAAAAGCAGAGTCGAGCGCTTCCTTGTCCTTTTTGGATTAGCAAACGTCAGCCTCACGTTGACCAGGACGAAACCTGTTTATTTAGATCTTCAGTTTCTCCCAGTAACATTTTGCTGTTTTCAGTGTAAAATTCTTGAACTTCTGTCATTAAACTGATCGTTGATTCCCCAGTATGTTACTCTCTTTGGTAACGTTTTGGTAACGGTGTTGCCCTTGGATTATCCACTGCTCCTACATAGAGACACAGTCTAGTTTTATATGCTGGACTTGCACCCTTCAAGCTGGCCAAACCCACTTACTGGTTCTCATAGTTATTCTGTAGATTCCTTAGTGTTCCTCAGCATACTGAATCACACCATTTGCAGAGAGACAGTTTTACGTTCTTGATCTGTCTGTGTTTGCTCTTTTGTGCTGTGTAGAACCTGTAGTCTGAGGGTCAGGAGGGGTGCTGAGAACTAACATCTCGCTTGTAATTTCTAGGGTATTTAGGGGAATGTCTTCAGCCTTTCACATTAAGTGTTATAGTAGCTGTAAGGTTTTTGTAGATTTCCTTACCCAGCTGAGAAAGTTTCTAGTTTAAGTTTGGTCATAAATTTAGATTTGTCAAATGGTTCAAACGGTTCTTAGATAGCTTCACTTATGAACTGAGCAGCATAAGAAAGAAGAAAGCAATACTATACAAGCATATCTGGGCACCAAGGTGATCCTGTGGCTTTTATTCTCTATCCTACTAATAAGGTATTCCATTAGTTGATTTTCAGATGTGAAACCAACCTTCCCTTTTTGGAAACGATCCTACTTGGACATGGTGTTTAATCCTGTTTATATGTTGGTGAATATGGCTTGGGATTTCCGTGTCTATGCTTTTACTGGAAATACTGTTCTGCAGGGGTTTTTGGTTTGCTTGCTTGCTTTTATTAGCTTTGTTTTTAATGATGTCCTTGTTTGGCTTTTCTGGTCAGTAAAACTGGCCTCACAGAATGAGCTGGGAAGTGGTCCTTCCTGTTCTCTGACAGTGCTTGTATCAGTTCAGTTCAGTCGCTCAGTCATGTCTGACTCTTTGCGACCCCATGAATCACAGCATGCCAGGCCTCCCTGTCCATCACCCACTCCAGGAGTTCACTCAGACTCACGTCCATTGAGTCGGTGATGCCATCCAGCCATCTCATCCTCTGTCATCCCCTTCTCCTTCTGCCCCCAATCCCTCCCAGCATCAGTCTTTTCCAGTGAGTCAACTCTTCGCATGAGGTGGCCAGAGTACTGGAGTTTCAGGTTTAGCATCATTCCTTCCAGAGAACACCCAGGACTGATCTCCTTTAGAATGGACTGGTAGGATCTCCTTGCAGTCCAAGGGACTCTCAAGAGTCTTCTCCAACAGCACAGTTCAAAACATATCAATTCGGTGCTCAGCTTTCATTATACTCCAACTCTCACATCCATACATGACCACTGGAAAAACCATAGCCTTGACTAGACGGACCTTTGTTGGCAAAGTAATGTCTCTGCTTTTGAATATGCTGTCTAGGTTGGTCATAACTTTCCTTCAAAGGAGTAAGCGTCTTTGAATATCATGGCTGCAGTCACCATCTGCAGTGATTTTGGAGCCCCCCAAAATAAAGTCTGACACTGTTTCCACCGTTTCCCCATCTATTTGCCATGAGTGATGGGACCGGATGCCATGATCTTCGCTTGTATTTGTACTGCTTTTTTCTTCAGTGCATATTTTGTACAGTTCATAAGTGAAGCTATTATCTGAGCCTGTGCTTTTCTTTGTGGGAAGACTTTAAATTACTAAGTAATTTATGGACTTGTAAGTCTGTATAGCTTCTCTGTTCGTTCTGGGGTCCATTGTGATGATTTATATTTTCCTAGGCATGTCTCCCTCTCATCAGAGTTGCCTAGTTTGTTGGCATAGAGTTGCTCTTGTTATATACTATTTCATTGTAGTCCTTAAAATCTCTGTCACACAGTCATGTCCCTGTTTCATTTCTGTTACTGGTAAATTGTGTGCTCTCTTCCCTTTTTTTTTCAGTCAGTCTAGCTAATGGTGTATCAGTTTGTTGATCTTTTGAAAGAACCAACTTTCAGGTTTATTATTTTTCTTGGTTGTGTTCCACTGTTGCGTTGATTTCTCCTCAGGTCTTTATTATTTACTACCATCTGCTTGTTTGGGGCTTAATTTACTCTTCTGCTCTTGTTTTCCAACATGGAAAGCTTAGGTTATTAATTTTTTTTTTTAAGCTTCTTGTTTTCTGAATAGGTGTGTAAAGCTATAAAATGTACTCTTAAGCGCTGCTTTGACTGCATCCCATAAATTTTTGACACATTTTCATTTTCATTTACTTCCAAATGCTTTCTAATTTCCCTTGTGCTTTTTTTCTTTGACCAGTGGGACATATTTAGAAGTGTGTTGTTTGATGTCAAGTTTGGGAAATTTTCCAGAATTGAAATTTAACTCCTTGCGGTCAGTGAACAAGCTTTCTCTCTGTCTTTAGCTTTTGATAGTGTGATGTGTCTAGATAGGATATGTTTGTATGTCTTGAGCCCTTGCAGATTTTCTGGGGCCTAGAATATGGTCTGTGGCAGTGAATGTTTCGTGTGCTTGAAAAGAATGAGTATTCTGCTACAGGAGGGCATGTTCTGTAAATGTCGGGTGGGGAGAGTTGGAGGACAGCATCCGGTTTTCTGTTTCATTGCTTGTTTTCTTTCTGTTCTGTTCTTTCAATTATTGATAGTAGGATACTGAAACCTTCACCTATAAACATAGGCTTGTCTCTTTAGCCTTTCGTTTCAGGTTTTGCTTCACATATTGGGGCCCTTAGGTGTACGCGTACGTGTATAGTCATCTTCCCTTCCTGATACGCTGACCTTTTACCACCGTGAAGCGTTCCTGTCTATCTCGAATAACATTTCTTGACTGAAAGTCTGTTTCGTCTAATACGAATATAACCACTCTCGAGTGGTTGCCTGTTTTCGTGTTCTTTCGCCTTTGAATCTAAGGTTGAGTCTCTGGTACAGCATGCAGCTGCTTTGTTGGGTCTGTTCTGCCGCTCTGCTCTTTGTTGGGGTGCTTGGCTCTGTGATGCTTTGAGTCATTATTGACGTGGTTCCATTTGTCAGTTTTCCAGTTGCTTTCTGTTTATCTCATTATTTCTGTTTCTTTACGCCCTTTTTTTTTTTTTTTTTTTTTAAGGAACCTTAAACATTTTATCTTGGGCTGTGTCGGGTCCTTGTTGCTGCACGAGCGTTTCTCTCGTTGCCGGGAGTGGGGACTGTTCTAGGTGCAGTGCCGGAGCTTCTCCCTGCGGTGGCTTCTCGTCGCAGCCTGGGCTCTAGGGCGTGCAGGCTTCACTCGTGGTGGTGCTTGGGCTTAGTTGTCCCATAGCGTGTGGGATCTTCCGGGATCAGAGATCCAAACCATTTCTGCTGGTTTGGCAGACAGCTGCTTTACCGCTGAGCCACCAGGGAAGGTCCCTGTTTTCTTTTATGTTAAACATTTTTTGCCTTTATCATATTAATTTCTGTGACTTTTAAACATCTTTATTTTCTTAGTGATTGCTCAAAGGATTATAATACGCATTTTAACGTTTCACAGTCTGCTGCTGCTGCTGCTGCTGCTAAGTCACTTCAGTCGTGTCCGACTCTGTGTGATCCCATAGACGGCAGCCCACCAGGCTTCCCCGTCCCTGGGATTCTCCAGGCAAGAACACTGGAGTGGGTTACCATTTCCTTCTGCAATGCATGAAAGTGAAAAGGGAAAGTGAAGTCGCTCAGTCGTGTCCGACTCTTCACGACCCCATGGACTGCATCCCACCAGGCTCCGTCCATGGGACTTTCCGGGCAAGAGTACTGGAGTGGGTTGTCGTTGCCTTCCCATATCACAGTCTGCTTCTGGTTAATATTACCTTGAAAGTGAAAGTTGCTCAGTCATGTCCAACTCTTTGCAACCCATGGAATTCTCCAGGCCAGATTGCTGGAGTGGACAGTTGTTCCCTTCTCCAGGGCATCTTCCCAACCCAGTGATCAAACCTAGGTCTCTCCCACATTGCGGACAGATGCTTTACCAGCTGAGCCACCAGGGAAGCCCAGGAACACTGGAGTGGCAAGCCTGTCCCTTCTCCCACGATCTTCCTGACCCAGGAATTGAATCAGGGTCTGCGGCATTGCAGGCCGATTCTTTACCAGCTGAGCTACCAGGGAAGCTCCCTTTCTCCCCCTTCCTTTGTGCTTTTAGTCATACACATTCTATGCAAGATGTTAGGTGTGTACAGTGTTACAGTGTTGGCTTTACACAGTTTTGTTTCGTTTAGTAAGTTGAGTAGGAAAAGCAACCTGTGTCCGACCGGTCTTTATATTTAGCTGCATACTTGCTCTTTCCGGTGCTCCTTTCTTCTGCTTTTGCCTCACTGTCTGGAATCTTTCTCTCTTAACCTGTGAAACTTCCCGTGGTGTTTTTGGTCAGGCAGCTCTGCTGGCCGTGTATTTTCTCAGTATCATTATTTGGAACGTTTTTATTTTGCCTTCATTTTTGAAGGATAGTTTAGCTGGATACAGAATTGCTGGTTTTCTTCTGGTGCTTTGAATATGTCTTTCTCCTATTTCTACATTCCATGGTTTCTGATGAAAAGCCAGCGATTCAGCACATTGTTGTTTCCCTAAACACATTAGCTTCTTATTTTCCTGCTGGTTTCAAGATTTTCTCTGGCCTTAGCTTCCAAAACTTTTAACAGCTGATTCTCTAACTTAAGGATTTCCTTTTATTTATATTGATTGGGCTTCATTGAACTTCTTGAATCTGTAAACAATCACTTTCATATTTGAAACATTTTCAGCCATTATTTCTTAAAATGTCTTTTTTCTGCTTTTCCTCTTTTTTATGTCCTCTTTATTATGTATGCCCTTTTAATATTTTTTTCCTCTTTGTTCTTCACTTTGGGTAAAGTCTGTCAGTCTCTCAGATTCACTGATTCTTCTCCCTTCTCATCTGCTGTTTAGTCCATCTAGTGAATTTTTTATTTCAATTACTGTATTTTTCAACTCTGGAATTTTTGTTCTAATTTTGTAGGGTCTATTTCTTACTTCCTATTCAAATCATTGTCATATTTTCCTTGAGTTCTTTAAACATTGTTCTTTTTGGAGGTGGTTGATGTGTGTGTGTGTGTGTGTTTTCAGGTTTAAAAAAAAAAATATATATATATATATATATAAAAGAATTGATCTGAAGTCTTTTTCTGCTAAACCCAAATCTTGTTTAAACTGAGAGATGGTTTTTATTGTTTTATTTTCTGAGTATGACTCATACTTTACTTTTCAGCATTTTACTTTTTTTCCTGAGTATTTTGTTTTTATTTTGCAGGGGTGTGTGTGTGTGTTTTGAGTCCACTGTGAACATAATCTGAGGAATCCTGTAGCCTTGTGTTGCGTGGCCATGCATTTCTTTGCTCAGCTTTTTCCACCCCAGCTCTTACCTGGATTTTCCTCTTGACTTTGCAGAGGTCACTCCTGTGTCTGTGTAGTTTTTGGTCAAGTTGTGGTCAGAGGTTGTGGTCAGACACCTTGAGCCCAGGAGGCTTTACCTCCACTTTGGGTTTGCGTTTGGGTCGGGAGTGCAGTCAAAATGCAGATGACTTGCAAGGCTGCCCCGGTTTGCCCGTTGCTAGCCGCCTGGAGTGTCCATCGTGTGCAGGGCATGTGGTCTGTTCATCACACCCCTCAAGGCCCGTCTCATTTCCAGGCCCTCCCTTTAAATTTCTGCCTGTTCCTCCACTGTCAGCCACCATTACTGGGCCTCAGCCTTTGGCCAGGAGACCTGCAGCCTTTTCCTGGAGTGGGTTTTCTAACCTCTGCTCCCAATCAAGTCAGTCCCGTAAGTCCTCTTGACAGCAAAACTGCAGACTTTCCAGGCCAGCCCCACAGCGGCGGAGGCACTGGTGTGTTGGAGCTGGCGGCAAAGTCCCTGCCCTCCACTCTTCTCACAGACTTAAGTTGATTTTCATGAGTATACTCTTGTCAATCTGCTGGTCACCTTTGTTGGATTTCTAGGCCCAGTAGTTGTTTTTCAACTTTGCCAAGTTTTGTAGTTGTTTTTTCCATGGAAAGGATTTGTCAACCTATTCTTTGCTCTTTCTGTGTCTGATTGGATCTGCTAAGACCATGAGACGAGATGGACTGACCTTTTAAGACACCTGGTTCTGGGGCACCACTTCCTGGCTCTCCTCCAGCATCTCTCCTTCCTCCCCCTTTATAGTCTCTGCTGGACTCCCCTGTTTGTGCCATTTTGTAAATGTTTGAATGTCTCAGGGCCCAGTCCTCAAACTTTTTTTTTCTCTCTCTCTCCACACTTAACTCCCTTCATGATCTCGTGGATTTAATGACTTTTAATTCCTGCAAATTCCAAATTTCTATCTTTAGCTCACATTCCAGATGTGTGAGTCTCATGACCTCGTCCACGTCTCCTCTTAATGTGTTTGAAGCTGAATTCTTTTATCTTTAAAGACCACCACCTCCTGACCAGCCTCTCTGCCATTACCCTGTCGTCATCTGTGGTTTTTCTCTTCTTCGCAATTAAGTGTATTTAATGTATTTCACATTTATTAATTTGTCTGACTCCATTCACTTGAGTTTAACTCTCAATATAGAAATAAATACTGTTTTTGTTTCCTCCTGTATCCTCAGAAAAAGCAGAAACCCAACATGTTGCAGGGACTTCATACATCTTGGTGGAATGGGTGGGTGGGTTGACACTGGTTAACAGGACTGGATTTTACAGTCCTTCTGCTTCAAGGGCCTACAGCCAGACTGTCAGGGTCTCACGATCAGAACCTCTACTTGGCAGATTGCAGAGCTGGTTTGTCAGGCTCAGAGTCTGCAAACATTGATTCTGCTTACTCCTTCCATGATCGTCCAAAGGCTGTTGGGGTTCTGTGTAGAAATACTATTTGTTAGTGCCCCTCTGCCCTAAACAGTCTCCCCTAGATGGGATTCAGAGGAAACAGAAAGGGGTATGGGACTTCTCTGGCAGTCCAGTGGTTAAGATTCCGTGCTTCCAGTGTGAGGGATATGGGTTCACTTCCTGGTCAGGGAAGTAAGATCCCACATGCCCCTTGGTGCAGCCAGAAAAGAGAAAAATTTATGAAAGGGGCACTTTCTTAGAAACACCCCTTTGCACCCCTGGTACAGCTCGCACGGTCTCTAACGCTCATGTTACAGTGGGAGAGGGGAGCACGGGTCCCGGTTCTGCACTGCGGGGGCCGTTCAGGTTGGCTTCCATGGCAACCCAAGGTTTCTGGCCAAAGCGGTTGCATTGTGGCTCCTAAATGGTTTGTCTGCCCTTGGTCTGAGTCTGTGCGCACGTGTGTTGGTGCAGAGTCTCAAGTCTCTCGTAGGCTGTAGAGCAGTTGCATTTCCTCCAGAGAGGGTGGTGGTATTTCTCTGGTGGGTGTACTCATTCCTGTTAGCGGAGCACCCGAGGGATTTTCTACAGAAAGGTGTCCTCTCTGTGACTCAGCTTACCATTTATGAGAATGATTTTCACCAGAGGGCATCAGTGAAGTCTGTCATGTGCTTCGTGGGCACCTGGTATATTCTTATTTAATTTTGGCAAGTTTTGGCATTTAGGCTTGGCTTTCTTTGTGGAACATGTAGGTTTAGAAGTGAATACTTGGGGAGAGTTCTTATAATTGAGGATATAGGAGGCTTGCCTGTAGGACTGTAGTTTCTAACTTTGCTATTTTGTTAGGAAAAGGAACATTCTCAGTCAGAAATCCTAGTTTATCTGTTTTCACTTCCTGAACAATTTCATCTTTGTCTCCATCCATTTAATAAAACCAGACAGTAAAGCATTCTGATTCAGAACAGAAATTTCCTTATTATTTCTTCAGGCTCTCTATTTTGCATCTTTGGTCTGTGTTGTCAATGAAAAATAACAAATGCTTTTTTTCTATTTTGAGGTATCTGAATACCTCAAAGATTAATACAGATGATATGAAATACGTTTTAATAGTTTTTCGGTTGTAGCAGCTGTGTGGGAATAGTTCTGATTCACTCTTGTTTATACAACACACATATATAGATTGGATTCAGTTTGTGGTTTGTTTGTCACGATGCAAGAAGCAAGTGGTTTCATTGGTACCAGATATATCATCCTACTCTTATTCAGAACAAAATGCCAGAAATGTGACTTAACTGGTGAAATTTCTAAGTGGCTTACTCTTTAAAAAATTTGAATCCGTTTTCACTTGTGTAAGTCATAGAAGAAAAAGTGGGTGGCTGGGGTGAGTGTTACGACTTTCAGCAAACAGGGTCCGTGTACTGCGTGTGCATGTAGAGTTGCAGACTATCGGCTGAGAAGGGAGATGGTAACCGTGGCTATGGTTCTACCTCCAGTATCTGGTCTTCTCGCCGGGAGGAAAGGTGGGAGTAAGGATGGCACATTCTGTGCGTTTTTCTTGGGGCAGATGGAAATCCACATTTGCTGGTAACTTCAATCATAACATGTTTGTTTTTGTTAGAAATTTAACTTAGCATTTAACACTTTGCAAAAACATGGCCATCAAAACTTTTTATCCTTACATTCTACCAGCCTGCTTCAAGAATAAGGTAATGAATATATGTAACAGCAGAATTCAGTCAGCCAGTCACTACTGAAGGAATTGGGACTGACTCTGTGTCTGTGGGTAACATGTGGTGGCAGAGTGAGCGGGGCTCCCGGCCTGGCTCTGAGGGCTGGGGCACGTGCCTTCTCCAGGCACCTGGACTTCCCCACACCTGCTCTCTGTTTGCCCCCGCCACTACCTTGGGTCGTCTGCCGAGTTATTTCTTGGAGTTTGTTTCTCAGCTGGCACTGCTGTGCTGATTTCTCGCCATGGGTTGCTTCTGCCTTCCTTGGGACCTTGTACAAGCGGTGTTGCGTAGTGTGTGTCTGTCTCACTTCACTGGGCACGGTGATGTTTACATTCACTTGTGTCCCACAAGTCGATGCTTGTGGGGTTTTGTTGTGGACAGCAGTTCAAAGTGTGGACAGACCTCATTTCGTCCATACGCCTTCCTGTTGATGGACACTTGCGTCAGCTGTTCTGTTAGGATGAAGCTGCTGTGTCCATTCTCCTACAGGTCTGTCCATGGACATACGTTTCCGTTTCTCTCGGGTAGGTGTGTAGGAGCAGAATTGCTGAGGTAGGTATGTGTTTAAGGAGCTGTTAAACAATTTTCCACACTCACCGATGTTGACCTGAAGCAAATAGCCAGGTATTTCTCTAGCAAAGATGGGTTTATCCAGGATCAGCAGAGAATTACAATTCAGGTCTCATCTGTGGCAGCCACTTGTAAGTCTGGACCTCAACGAAAGGAGCAGCTTTTATAGAGGCGACAAGGGAGGGGGCAGGGCTGGTAAACAGAGTGCCTGCTTCTCATTGGCCAATTCCTGGCGGGAAGAAGGAGCGTCTTTTCCACTCTGCTCTGCTATGGATGCAGGGGTGAGAGCTCCCCCTGCTGGTCGCCCAGCTCTGTTTAAGTGGATTTTCTGTGCATTACCATTATGAATGAATGAACAAAAGTTCTTAGGGAACTGACTGGGAAGGGGCATCAGCTAGCCTTCTGCCTGGGGTGATACTTTCTAGCTCAGTGAGACTTTGGGCTGCACAGGTATGTGCCTTTGTTGAGGTCAGCTGGATAGTATTTAGAACAACAGTATACTCTGATTATAGTTTACTAGACTAGACTATGACTATCACTCTAATGGCAGAAAGTGAAAAGGAACTAAAGAGCCTCTTGATGAGGGTGAAGGAGGAGAGTGAAAAGAGCCAGCTTAAAACTAAATATTAAAAACACTAAGACCATGGCATCCAGCCCCATTACTTCATGCACTTTCTTTGCACCAGCATGTATGAATGGATATTGACTTTTTTTACTCAACATATTTTAATTACAGAAGTTGTAAGCATCTGAGTTGAAAATATTTCACAGCGACCATTCATAGGCCCGCTCCAGACTACTCCCTGAGCATCCTGCGTGCCGTCCTGCCATCTGTCCATCAGCACATCTTAAGTGTCCATCAGAACACTCCCCACTGAGAAACTTCATTTAGCATGCAGTTGATTAACTTGAATTCCATATTTGTTTATGGATTTTTTTCTAACCGTCTTAAATGCTATACTGTAAACACTTAAACAGTACTGTTGTTCAGTTGCCCAGTCGTGTCTGACTCTCTGTGACCCCATGGACTGTAGCATGCCAGGCCTCTCTGTCCTTCACCATCTCCCAAAGTTTGCCCAAGTTCATGTTCAGTGCATTGGTGATACTATCCACCCATCTCATCCTCTGATGCCCTTTTCTCCATCTGCCCTCAAATCTCTCCCAGCGTCAGGGACTTTACCAGTGAGTCAGCTGTTCACATCAGATGATGAAAATACTGGAGTTTCAACTTCAGCTCAGTCCTTCCAAGGAGTATTCAGGGTTGATTTCCCTTAAGATTGACTGGTTTGATCTCCTTTCTGTCCAAGGGACTCTTAGGAGTCTTCTCCAGCACCATAGTTCAAAGGTATCAATTCTTTGGTGCCTTGACTATACAGGCCTTTGTCGGCAATGTCTGCTTTTCATCATACTGTCTAGGTTTGTCATAGCTTTCCTGCCAAGAAGCAAAGGTCTTCTGATCTCATGGCTGCAGTCACTATCCTTAGTGATTTTAGAGCCCAAGAAGAGGAAATATATCACTACTTCCACCTTTTCCCCCTCTATTTGCATGAAATAATGGGGCTGGATGCCATGGTCTTAGTTTTTTTAATATTTAGTTTTAAGCTGGCTCTTTCACTCTCTTCCTTCACCCTCATCAAGAGGCTCTTCAGTTCCTTTTCACTTTCTGCCATTAGAGTGATAGTCATAGTCTAGTCTAGTGAACTATAGTCAGAGTATACTGTTGTTCTAAATACTATCCAGCTGACCTCAACAAAGGCACATACCTGTGCAGCCCAAAGTCTCACTTTGCTAGAAAGTATCACCCCAGGCAGGAGGCTAGCTGATGCCCCTTCCCAGTCAGTTCCCTAAGAACCTTTGTTTTCTTCAGTAATAGTGGGGGTGGGATGGGGAGGGGGTTGGCTTGGTCAAGAATTTTCATTTAATAGAATCATACAGTGAGCAGTCTTGTAGGAAGGTTTTTCTCATTCAGTGTAAGGTTTTGAGACTCACCCGTATGTGTGTGTCACTAGCTGATTTCTTTTTGCTGAGCCTGTTGTACATACTCGTTTGCCCAGTGACTTGCAAACGTGGACTATTTCTAGTTTGGGTCCATTATGAACACAGTTTCTATAAATAGTTTTGTACAAGTCTTTTTGTAGATGTATGTTTTCATTCCTGTTGGGTAAGTAATGATTGAAATTGCTGCATCATAGGGTGGGTGTTTGTTTAGTTTTATAAAATGCTGATGGATGTGCCACTTTAAAATCCTGCTGACAATGTGTGTGTGAATCTTCCAGTTGTACCTTGGTGTTTTTTTCGTTTTAGCCATTTTAATGGGTATTAGTGGTATGGCATTGTCTATTTGCATTTCCTCAGGAACCATGAGGGTTCATCCCTTCTTAATGTGTTTTACTGGCCATTCAGGTATCTTCTTTTGGGAATGTATGCTTAAATCTTTTGCCCACTTTTAAATTACATTTTGGTCTTTTCATTATTGAATGCAAGGAATTCTTTCGTAGTTTTAGGGACCAATCTTTGGAGATATTTTTTCTGGATATTATCTCCCAATCTGTGGCTTATTTATACAGTTTCTCAACATTGTTTTCTGATGAAGTCTGGCTTACCAGTTTTCTAACATGGTTATTGCTTTTTTGTGACTTAAAACACTTTTGCTTACCTCCAAGTCACAATGATGATGTGCTACTTTTGCTACGAAAGCTTCAGAGAGAGACTTCCCTGGCGGTCCAAGGGTGTAGGTTCCCTCCCTGGTCTGGGAACTAGGATTCCACATGCCGCAGGCGGTCGGAGAACCTTTGTTTTCTTTCTGTCTTGTGCAACGCTCAGCCCATCCCAACTCATTCCTGGGCCCTGATTGCTGTGTGCTCCGAGGGCAGTGAAAAGTGGGCTGGGTTTTGGAATGACCCTTTCTGATTAATTCTACTGCTCTGTAAACTGTCAGAGGACTTTGCTGTGTTAAGGAAGGTTTGGTTTTACTTCTTTCACATTTTGATTTTGTAGACTGAATTTTAGAAAGAAATCCTAACAAAAAGAACCTCTGTCTGCAGTTCTGTGCTTTTATGAAGAATTTGTTTCATAAAAAATTTTTGCATTGAAATTCTGTACTAGAAGTGGATACTTGGTATATATTAACACTTTAAGAAAGACAGTGCGTCGATACTGGCTATCAGAACCAGTTATGAGGTGGATTTCAAGAGGAAGGGACTGAAAACCCAAAGAAAGAGTTCTTTATGCATTGTCTTGTGATCAGGTGTTCCTCACCACAGAAGTGCTCTGAAATAACATCGAGCTTCTAGTAAAATCCTGTTGAATGCAGGTGATGTGCCTTCTTGTGGGAGACGATTTCAGCCAGAGAAGGAATAAACAATGCTTTACATTTAAGCTGTCAGAGGGGGTAGGACGTTTGTCCTTGAAAGGGGGGAACATGTCCTGGTTCGGTGTGAAGTTGTTGTGAGGGGCCCGAAGCGGCGGTGGCCTGACTGACTCACCGTGTGTCGCGCGCCCGGCGCGGCCCGTCTCTGTACCGTGTCAGCTGCGTGCGCTGTCTGCACGCACCGCGCCCGCGCGAGAGTTGGTGGAGCCGCGCGAGATTGCGCCCTGGGCGCCTTGTCCGCGCGAGAGTTAGAGCTGCACATGCGCGCTCGGGGCCCCCGCGCCTTCCTGTTGCTGTGGCACGCGCTGGGTGCCTTCCGGGTTTTGAATAGTTGAAGGGAACCAAAGGCGTCACGTTTTAGGGAACGCGTGAAAATAGTAAGCCCCGGCCTTAGTGTCCATGAGTGGAGTCGTGTTGTCTCAGTGCTGCAGTGGCGGAGCGCCGCGGTTGGACGCCCGCACGGCCCCTCACAAAGCCCCGATCTCCCGCCTGAGGCTCTTGCCTCCTCTGTCCGGGGTCCGAGCAGCGTCTGACCGCCGTGCGCTCGCAGCGCTGCCCAGGCCCTGGGGCACCGGCTGGGGGGATCCCGTGGACCTTGATCGTCCCGGAGGGAGCACCCGCGACAGGGGGACGGAGGCGGCCCGCCCGTCCTGATGAGACCCCGCGGTAGCTTGAGGGGAACAGGCTCCCCTGGTTCTCCCTCGTGCTTCTGGGGTAGAGATTGATACAGAAAGAAAATATTAAACATAGTTCGCTTTTACAAGGTAATCTCTTTAGTCCCTTGTATTTAAAACTTTTCAGTTATTGCTGCCATGAAATTGATTTGCGTGGAATTTTCCAGAATACATGTTTTGAATGGAAATACTTAGGCCCTTAAACACAACTCTTAATGAGAAAAGGAGTAGGAGAACAGCCACTTTGAAAGCTCCCCGCGCTGCCGTCTGGACCCTGTGGGTCCACCGAGCAGGCCTGAGGCTGGAGTGATGGGGGGTCATCCGCTGGGTCTAAAGTCTACCTTCTGCTCAGACAGGGCCTTTCTTCACCCTTCATCCTTGTTGCACAGAAGCAGTAACCTGTATTTAACCTCAGGCTTTTCTGTAGTTGGTATTCTGCTGTTCAGTCGTGTCCGAGTCTTTGCGACCCCCTAGACTGCGGCAAGCCAGGCTTCCCTGTCCACCACCGGCTCCCAGAGATTGCTCAAACTCGTGTCCATCCAGTCAGTGATGCCATCCAGCCATCTCATCCTCTGTCGTCAGTCTTTCCCAGCACCAGGGTCTCTCCAGTGAGTCAGCTGTTTGTGTCAGGTGGCCAAAGGTTCTGTAGTTTTCTGGCTTTGATTCTCTGTACCCCAGGTAGATATGCTGGAGGGTTGGGGGGGTATCTTAACAATAGGGGAGATGCTAGGGGGTGGGCTAAGCTGCACTTAGCTTTTGCTGTTTGGGAATGCTGGCCATTTCCCAATGGGTGATGCCTGCTGGGGTGGGCAGGTACACCGTTGTGTCATCTGGCCTAACCTGTGACTTTGCTGAAGACCTTGATGATGGCTCAAACCTGTGTCCTTAATTAAAGAGTTGCCGGCTGTGTGGCTGAGGCCTCTACTTATAAGGGATGGAGGTGCCTGCTGCCACTGGGGAAGTGGGCTGGTGGTTTCTGTGTTGACCAGAGAGATAACAGCAGATTCTTAGTATTTCCACAAGAACTTGGGAGACATTTATGTTAAATATATTTTGTTCACGTGAATCATAGGCAATCCCCTACTAACACATAGGACATTAATTAAGGTGGTGGAATTTGTCACAGTAATGGTAATAGCAATATGTTTCATGGCAAGGGTGCAGGAATTGTTGTGGGATGTGTTGATCGTGAAATTCAGAGATTGACAGCATCTTCCTTTAAAGATGTTGCCGTAAAACTAGTTAAAACCCAGTTTCAAAGGTAAATAACCTGATTACCAAGAAAGCGTTAGGTCCTCTGTTGACCTTTTTGATTCTAACCGAGTGCTTCTGAGTAATACTTGGAGTACAGACCCTGTTTCCTCAGTGGGCTGGTGCAGACCACCTGGCACAGATCGCAGCTGTGCTGTTTCTGGAGCGCCTGCTGTTGGTGCCACGATGACCAGGCAGAGGGCAGCCGATGCCCGACACTGCCCAATTGTGACCATGAAAACTGGATCAGGCGGTCAGGGTTCATTATAAAAAGTAAAAAGAGAGCTCCCTTTGAATCACACCAAAAAAATGACCAACGTAATGCACGTTCATATATTCTGGGCCTAAAATATTAGCACTTTGACTTAATCTCAGGAAAACCATTAAAATCTTGAGTGTTCTGTTACTGTTCTGTTTGTAGATGGGTTGGCTCCAGAAGGGACAATCATTTACGTCACCTGTTAACAGTTTTTCTCATTTTTGATGTTCCGTTTTCTCCTTGGAAGAAAAGTTATAACCAACGTAGACAGCATATTAAAAAGCAGAGACATTACTTTGCCAACAAAGGTCTAGTCAAGGCTATGGTTTTTCCAGTGGTCATGTATGGATGTGAGAGTTGGACTATAAAGAAAGCTGAGCGCAGGGGAATTGATGCTTTTAAACTGGTGTTGGAGGAGACTCTTGAGAGTCCCTTGGACTGCAAGGAGATCCAACCAATCCATCCTAAAGGAAATCAGTCCTGAATATTCATTGGAAGGACTGATGTTGAAGCTGAAACTCCAATACTTTGGCCACCTGATGGGAAGAACTGACTCATTGGAAAAGACCCTGATACTGGGAAACATTGAAGGCGGGAGGAGAAGGGGACGACAGAGGATGAGATGGTTGGATGGCATCACTGACCCAATGAACATGAGTTTGAGTAAACTCCAGGAGTTGGTGATGGACAGGGAGGCCTGGTGTGCTGCAGTCCATGGGATCGCAAAGAGTTGGACATGACTGAGCAACTGAACTGATGTTCCATTATTATTAGTTAGCCTCACAGTTTATTTTTCAGATAACGTGTTCATACTTTTCTCTCTTCCTCTCTAAACAGGTTGAAAGGATTGTTGACAAAAGGAGAAACAAGAAAGGGAAGACGGAATACTTGGTTCGGTGGAAAGGCTACGACAGCGAGGACGACACCTGGGAGCCGGAGCAGCA
Organism: Budorcas taxicolor; assembly: GCF_023091745.1. Taxonomy (NCBI): domain Eukaryota; kingdom Metazoa; phylum Chordata; class Mammalia; order Artiodactyla; family Bovidae; genus Budorcas; species Budorcas taxicolor. The sequence goes on from NC_068920.1 coordinate 11,076,930, forward strand.
CCTGGTGAACTGCGAGGAGTACATCCACGACTTCAACCGGCGCCACACCGAGAAGCAGAAGGAGGGCACCTTCACCAGGGCCAACCGGACCTCCCCGAACAATGCCCGGAAACAGATCTCCAGGTCCACCAACAGCAGCTTCTCCAAGGCCGCCCCCAAAGCGCTAGTGGTGGGCAAGGAGCACGAGGCCAAGAGCAGCCCGCTGTTTGCCGCCAGCCAGAAGTTCCGGAAGAGCCCTGCGCCAGGCCTGGCCGCCCGCAAGAACATGGACCTGGCCCGGTCGGGCATCAAGATCCTCGTGCCCAAGAGCCCCATCAAGAGCAGGACCGCGGTGGACGGCTTTCAGGACGAGAGCCCCGAGAAGCCGGACCCCGTGGAGCAGGGGCCAGAGGACACGGCGGCCCCGGAGGCAGCGGCCGAGAAGCCGGTCGGGGCCCTACTGGGCCCAGGGGCAGAGCGGGCACGGATGGGGAGCCGGCCCCGGATACACCCATTGGTGCCGCAGGCATCCGGACCCGTGACCGCGGCCATGGCCACGGGGCTGGCCGTGAATGGGAAAGGTAAGTGACAGTCTCGGAGGGGCGTGGGGGGGCCCCCTCACCTCCGCAGTTCTGCTCCGGAAGGCAAGCTGGCCGGCCTGAGCCCGGGGGTTTCCGCGGGCCCTGCTCCCGACAGAGCAGGTGTGTCTGTGGGAACCCTGGTGAGAGCTCACTGGCCCGTTCTCTCTTTACCCGAAGCCTGGGGCGTCGGCCTCTGAAGTCAGCACGGGCTCTGTCCCATCGGCTGCCTGCGGGCTGGCCCACCGCCTGCGGTTGGTTTAAACAACGTCCCCTTCTAGGTAGGTCGTGGCTGGTATTTCTTTAGTTTCTGCTTTTATGCATCTTAACACATTGGGTCTCATGTTAGGAATCCATCTGAAATTTCAAAGTGTGAGCAATATTGATTAGAAGTCACAGTTCTTACTGTCCTAACTCATCTAAATAACCAGAAATGCCTTTCAGTAGGGTATCGACCACAAATAGAGACTTTGGGACTTTGGGGGGGTCTCTCTGAAACAGTCAGCTGTTGGGATCTTTATTGCAGAGTAGGGGTCCGTTCAGCATGGGTGCTGTTTTCTGTTGTGTTTTTATGCCGTTCTTGCCCCTGGACCGTGCAGCTCAGGTGGTCATCCTATGGGCTGCCCGACCGCTGGGTCGCACACCTGGGCGTCAGCATCGACGGCTTCCCTCCCAGCGCTTTCCCCAGGCCTGGTGAGCCGCCACCTCTAGGATTCTGCTGCATCTTCTCTGATGTAAGCCTTGCCTCACGGTGGGTCCTGGTGCCTTCTCACCTACCATGGCTTTCTTACCGGTCCCCTTGCTTCCTGCCCTCTGAGAGCCCCCATCCACTTCCCATCCGTTCTTGAACGGAACAGCCATCCCCAGTCGCCAGACAGGTTGCTCCACCATTGCCTCGGTCAGCAGGTACCTCCGAGTCTGCTGGGCCTCCCCTGCCTGCCCACTGCCTCCGGGGCACCTGCTCTTCTCTGCCGGGAGCTGCCCCAGCCCTCCCTTGCCTCATGGACTCTGGTCCCCTCTGTTCTGGGACCCACTGCTCCCCCAGCCCGTCCATGAGCAGGACTGAGCCCGCCCCTGGACTGTGTGCATGTTCCTTGGGCCACAGTCAGTGGACTAATGTGGAATGGGACGCAGTGATGGCGTGGGGAGCTCTGCTCCTCTGAGACCCTACTCAGCCATCTTGCCGTGGTGGGTCCCGCCGGCTTGGTCTTGGGCCCTGGATCCCAGGGAGGGGGATAGGTTGAGGTCAGGGTCCCATTTGCGCAATAGCGATCCCTTGCCGGTGTTTGTCCAACGAGTACTTCGTGTGGGTGCTCTGCCCCTCCCTGCCCTCGGCCTCCGGGAGCTTGTGTGAGCGCATTTGCAGAGCTGACCTCTCATCCACGGGCCTTGAGCTCAGTGTCAGGAAGGGCTGTAGCGGTTCAAGGGTAGGCAAGACCTGGTGGTGGCCAATAGAAGGCTCCACTTCTTGGGGAGGTCGAGTCGCAGAGCTTGTGGGGTTCAAGCAGAGCAGGAATCTGTGCTGTTTCTCAGTTCCTCCCGTCTTGTTCTCTGCACCATCACTGGCTGCCCCCGCCAGATGGACAGACGGACGTGTCGTCCTGCATGGCAGACGCCGGGCCCTACTCTGCGCCCAGCTCTGCTGCTGAAGACAGGGCCTGCGCCCACAGGCCAGACCCTGTGTGGCCTGTGCAACGTGGCCTGTCACCTGAGAAGGGTTTTCACATCTTCTGATGTTTGAGAAAATCAAGAGGAATAATACTTCATGAGCCATGAAATATAAGAAACTGATTTCTGTTTCATAAAGTTTTATTGGAACGCAGCCATGTGTATTCACACTGATGGTCTGCGTCTGCCTTCCTGCTGCGGGGACAGACTAGAGTCCCTGTGACAGAGCCCGCGCAGCCTGCGGGCTGAAGGAGGTGCACACACACACACACACACAACCTACACACACACTCTAAGAGCTGGAGTCCCTGTGACAGCAGCCTGCGCAGCCTGCAGGCTGAAGGAGGTGCAAACACACACAACACACACACACACACACAACATACACACTCTAAGAGCTGGAGTCCCTGTGACAGCAGCCTGCGCAGCCTGCGGGCTGAAGGAGGTGCACACACACACACACACACACACACACACACACACTCGCTCTAGGTCACACAGACGCACGCACGCACGCACGCACACACAGAATCTCTGTGACAGAGCCCGTGTAGCCTGCGGGCTAGAGGCACACACACACATCCCCCTCTAGGTTCACACGCCCCTGCTCTAGGAAGACAGACACATACAGAATCCTGTGACAGAGACCGCATCGCCTTTGAACTGAAGGCGTGCACACACATACTCACACACACTCATTCACTCTGCCTGGTCTAGGCAGCCACGGTCCCGGTGGGCGGACTCAGATTCTGTGGTTGGTCGTCCACAAACTAGAAGCTGTCTTGACCCTTCTGTCTCCACGTGCTGCTGTTGGCACAGCTCTGCAGGGCTGGCTGCTCTCAGCAAAAGCCTTAAGTTCTGGGCATAAGGTGTGCCGTGGCTTCTATTTGAATTAAAAGTTGCTAACTTCTGTTTTTAGTACTCTGACTCTTTCAAAAATTTTTTTCAGTATCTGTAAGGGTGGCTGTGGTTAAAACCACAAGGGGCACGTGAGCGTAAAATCTCACAGGCCTTTCATCTTGTTCTGTGGGGGTGGATGGGTTGGGGTGAGAGTGACGTACTCCCCAGGGCCCCCGGGAGCATCCTTCTCTCCTGCCCCCCCAAATCCGCCACAGGTTGAGACCCTCCCCCCACACAGATGGTGGGGAGGCCGGCAGCCCCCCTGGAGTGTCTGCAGGGCCGCGGCGGGCCCGGCTTGCAGGGGTGTCAGGTCGCCTCGCCTCCCGTCACCCTCCTGCGTAGAGGCGCTGCACTTGGACTCCGGAAGGGATCTCCTCTCATGGGGCTCAGCGCCCCGCACCCCTTGGCCAGAGCCGAGCCTGCGTGGGGTGAGTGTGTCAGGCAGGACGGTGCTCACTGCAGGGGCGCTGGAGCACATCCTTTGTGGCTCCATCCCTGGGTCATGCTCAATGGGAGCGCGTGCTGTTGCAGAGACAGGTCCATGGGCCAGAGCACAGAACCTTCCAGAAAAGCCCGTGCTTGCCCTTGGCGTGTCTCTTTCACAGCAAGCTAGGCTGAGGCCCTTCTGAGGAGCTGGTCCATGTTCGCACATTCTTAACACAGGGTTAATTTTAGAGCTGCACCAGAACCCTGATTTGTTTTTCTAAAACTAATTGAAGTGCTATTCGTGGAGTCATTGGGAAACGAACCATCTCCTATTCAAAACATTAATCGTGTGGGGGGATATTTTTGCTACCAAGCACAACAGATATTTAAATGTCTGTCACCCAAAAGAGTAAATGTTTCTGGAGAATTTTAACATACACACAGTGACTCTTACAGACTAACCATATGTGTGTTTAGTTTTTGATGATTTTAAGTATGAAACAGAGGTTTAAAAGATGAATATGTTGCTTTACTCAGAAATAGAAAAAGTTTTAAATTTAGGCAGTGCAGCTGTCTTTCTAGTCTATTTTATTAATAAGTTAATGATTCTGTTTTTATGCTCTTAATTGCCTGGTGAATTAATCCTACAAAAGCAATTGCTTTTAAAAACTATATTATCATTACTTTGTTTTTTGTGAATTCAAATATGTTGTTAATCACCATTCCACAAGTATGACTTTGAGAAAATGTTATTAGCAAACTTTTTTTTCTCATGACATCTAAACCTTATCATTGTTACGGTGTAGGGTTGGCAGCTGGATTTTAAGTCCAAACTCATTGGTAAAGAACCCGCCTGCCAGTGCAGGAGATGAGAGTTCAGCCCCTAAAGGAAGGCATGGCAACCCACTCCAGTATTCTTCCCTGGAGAATCCCATGAACAGAGGAGCCTGGTGGGCTACAGTTCATGGGGTTGCAAAGAGTCAGCTGCTAACAACAGGTTCAGGAGGAAAATGACTGAGAAGACACCTCAACGGACCACGTTCTCCACCTCATGAGCATTTTCAGTCAAAGCAAGGACCCCGGAGGAAGCGTGCTACTTCCAGAGAGGGGCACGTAAAGTCCTCCGGTAAGAACGTGAGACAGGTCCTGGCCCCTGTGCCTGTCAGGGAAGCTCAGAGCTCCTTTGTCAGAGGCAGCCTGGGGCCGCTTACTGCGGAAGGTGCGGAAAGTGGAACCTGAATCCAGGGAGGTTAAGAAGCCAGGAGGCTGGGGCGCTGCAGGAAGTGCCCGCAGGACAAGAGGGTGTCTGAAGCCACACAGTAGCAGACAGTCAGTTAAACGTGCGCCCAAGGGCGCTACACGAAGCATTTCCCTTTGAAAGCTGCAGATCGTCGGTTGGCATCTCGTCTGACGGGTGCCCGCGTCCTGGACGCTCCCAACTGCCTGGACAAGCCTGGGTCCCCGTGGGAGGAGGCCCACGCCCCACCCCCACCCCCCGAGCTCTGCGCTCTGTCCTCTGCTCCTGGGGGTCGCCCCTCCTCGCTCCCCTGCGTCCCTGTCTCTAGGGACACTCAGGGATACCTGGGACTCTGGGCAGTGTTGACCAGTGAGCCCACTTCGGGGTCCTTGGGACCGTGTGGCTTCTCTCTCCCCACTCTCTGTGGCGTCTGCTCCCGTGCCAGCGGCTCTCGGGGTTGTGGTCCCAGGGCAGCAGCAGCAGCACCCGGGCACTTGCCCAGGCCCCGTCCCGCCTCCGTGCCCATGGCTCTCGGGGGCCAGGGTGCCCTCCAGGGGGCACCTTCCAGTGCCAGCCTGTGCTGTTTTCCTGTAACTTTGTGGTTTTGTGGAGCAGGATGGGAAATAACTGTCCGCTAATACTCAGTTCATCTAACTGTCTGCTCCTTTATTTTAGGTTCTTATAGTTAGATTTAGTTCCTATTTGGTCTTGATTTAAAATTGTCTTCAGGTGTTCGTAATTTCTTTTTAGTAAGTGTTTTAACAGTTAAAATTTTTAAAGAACTGGAAGACATGAGATATTGGGTTGGCCAAAAAAAAATTCTGTCCAGTTTTTCTGTAATATCTTAAAACATCTCAAAGGAAAAAAAAGGTAAAAGTCCCACCTTCCCTCTCCCACCACCTCCTCCTGCTCTGAGAACTGCTGCCGGCCGTTCTTTCCTTGCAGAAGCTGCACAGGCACGCGCGCCTTTGAACACGTCAGTGGCTCCTGCTTGTCTCACGGCTCCGCCACTTAGGGTCCTTTTCAGTTTTTTGACACATCTTGGATGTGTTTTCACACTCAGGTGGACAGCTCTCCGTCCTTTAAAGGGGTCGTGGTTATTTTTGCCGTGAATGCCTCCTGGCGCCTGCTGTCAGAGCGGCGGTGGCGTGCTTTTCAGCAGGGGTGTTGTGCTTGGGCCCGGGCGCTCCCTGCTCAGCGTCCCTGGCTCTGCCTTTGGGTGCTAGCCTGGCCTCAGGCACACGCACGGGCGGCAGTGTGTCCTGCTCCCGTCTGCCTGCACACCCGCCTTCCCAGGGGCCGGCGTCTTGGTGCATCCTTTAGGGGAGAACCACATTATATAAATAGTTTCTTCCCCTGTAAGTGAATATGTTTTATTGATACCCCCGTCTTAAACACAAGTAATCCATAAATGCTGTGGATTGGACAAGTACACTGAGCGGAACGGGACGGTGTGCCATCACCTGCTCCCCGCGGAATCCCGTTTCCTTCCCCAGAGGAAACGGTCGTGATTCGACGCGTGTCAGTCCAGATGTTTTTCCGTCTGCTTGGACTCTTCAGCGTGGAGTCCTGCTCCATAAACGTGCTTGGGTTTGTCTTTCTCACTTGACGTTGCGTCTTGGAGAACTTTCTATGTTAAGACTCGTATCTCTGCCTCACTTCAAGTTGTAAGTTTTTTTTTTTGTTTTTTTTTTTTTTAATATGATTTCAGCCTTACGGGGGTGCTGGGAGGCAGTGCGAGGAGAGCACGTCTGCCCTTGTCCGCATGCTCACCGTTTTCTGTGCTTTGCCTCATCTCCCCGCCCCTCGCGTGTGTGTTTATACCCATGGGGACGCACATGTGGAGATGCTCTCCTCCTGAATCACTTGCTGCTGCGAGCAAGGGTGAATACAAGGGCTACAGCGGAACTAAGGTTTTGATCGATGGGAGCAAATTCATCTCTAAACAAACTTGAAGACCAGGTGCCCATTCACCTGTTCTTAATCAACTCTTCATAAATCTACCTGCCTAATGAGAAGGCAGAAAATGGTATCATCGTTTGTTACAATTGCCTGTTTGCATTCATTTTTCCGTTGATTTTCTTAATATATCCCTTGCCGATTGGGAGGGGGTGGGGGCAGAGGGGAGGGTCGTTTAACTTTTTCAAAACGTGAAGACTTCACGTCCACATCAGCATCAGCCTTACCCGGGGACCACACTCGTCTCACATCTGAGCCCGTGTGTGTGCACGTCCTCCTGGCCCCACGCAGGACGAGGGTGCCCACGCCAGTGGGTAGAGTGCCCAGGCTTGTCTGGCGTCTGCCTTCAGGGGTTTACGGCAGCTGATGAGCGTCCCGGTGCCTTTTCTCCCTCGACCTGCTTCATCCTGGGGGGGGGTGGGTGTGGTCAAGAGCCTTAAAGTTTGCTTTTGAAAATTAAAACACTTGGTTCCGTCTGGGTCAGGGGTGAAGGCCGTGGAGCCTGAAATGTGTCCTGTGTCTGGAAGCCCCTTGCTTCCCCGGGGCTGGCAGCTCGAGTGGGGGTCCACTTTCAACAGCACCCTTCTCTCTCCAGCGCACGGGGCTGATTCTGCTGATAGCTGTCGTCATGGCAATTTCTGGGAGTCTACAGGGATTAGAGCCTTAACAGGGACAATCTCTGGTTCTAATTCAACCCTCAAGTCAAGTAGTTAACGAGACGTGGTATGTTAGGAGGTATGCCCACGATTCTGATTGATTCATGTTGGCAGCAGGGTAAGGACTTTGTATCTCATCCCGTGAGTCTACCTGTCATGTGTCAGATGGGGGCGGCAGGACTGAGACGTCAGCGCAGTGTTCGCACAGACAGTGGTACCATGAGAGGTGGGAGAGTGTAGGACGGCCGGACGCCCCCTGACCTCTGCCTCCACGGGACCCCGCGGGGTTGTGAGAGGGGCGGTGCGGCAGGAGCAAGGCTCCTCTTGTTCCCTGTCTCCAGGCTCTTGGAATTAAGCCTAATCGCCGTCACCACGGAGGATGACAGGTTAACTGTGCTGCTCAATTTTATGAATGAGAAGTTGCTTTAACTGCCAAGTACTCCCTTTTAGTATAGGACTTGGAGTTTTGGAAACCATGAGATAGAAATGGTATAACCGTTTCTGTATATAACATGGGCATATAATGGGGCTTGGCATACAGCCAGGGGAGAACCAGCACGGGGGGTGGGGTTTGAAATCAAGTGACCAGTGCTGGGTGGCTGCTGCTCAGCCTCAAGTTGTCTGGTTTTGAAAATATTGTTAGCTCACACAAAAATTGCAACCAACTTTTCAAGTCCAGCAGGGACATAGACACATTTGTATCTCAAGGTGGTTGATAGTTATTTACTGTTGACCCGTGATGAACACCGTGGGGGTGTTGGGGATGCCAGCCCTGCACACAGGTGAAACCTGTAACTTATAGATGGCCTCTGTGTCCTCAGCTCCTTCGTGTCCACAGTTCTTCCGTGTCTGCGAGTGGTAGATTCTGAGGTGTTACACAGCAGGTGTGTGTATGTACACGCCGCACGTCTCTGTACATTCATCCACGGACGCTTAGGTTGTTCCCTATCTTGGCTATTATAAGTAACACTGCTGTGAACAAAAAGGAGTGTGTATCTTTCTGAGTTAGTGTTTTTATTCTCTTCAGATAAATACCTAGAAATAGGAATTGCTGGGTCATATGGTAATTGCATGTTTTAAATTTTTGAAGAGCCTCCAAAATGTATTTCCATAGCGGCTGCACCTGTTTTTAGCAGAGTTGTTGATTTTAGAACTTTGATCGAAGGATCCAGTCATAGTGGGCTTTAAAGTTCTCATTAATAATCAGTGTGAGAGCGCCTCTTCTAAGCGTTGAATAGACTCTCGGTCTCAATTTTGAGAAAGTGGTTTTGTGTCTTTAAGGATGACATGGCTGTTAATATCAAGAGGGAAGCAGTTACTGGCTTGATTTGTCTTGCTTCCCCACGTACACAGAGGAAGCCTGCCTCTTTTGGGGCATGTTTTGGAAAGGTACAGAGGATCATGAGACTGTTGGTGGGGACAGCCAGGCAGCGAGGACTCTGAAGTTATGAGTAAAAAGTCGAGATGCAAGAAGAAGCTTTTGAGAAGATGTGTAGGTGTCTCGAGGAGTATGAGTGAGTTCTCATCATTTGAGAGCATAGAAGTCATCCCACTCCCCGGGAGCATCGGACTCTTGCTGGGGGTGGCTGAGAAGCGCAAAGCCGCGTGTGATTCTGAGGATGCCCGCTCTAGGGCGGTCCTGTGAGCCAGGGAGGTTTGGTTTATTTTTGCTTTCTCTTGAGTTTGGGGAAAATAAGCAGCCCCAGTATTGACACTGATATCGTGTGATCAAAGTCAAAATTACATGGTTTCAAGATGAACTTTTTTTTTCTCCTAAAACTACCATTGCTTTCATTTGTTTTTAATCATCATGGTCATTTTGAAGTTTCAAATACAATTAAGGAGAAGACAGCTCACGGGGGAGCTTGGGCTATTGTTTGTTCGTTTTTTTTCAAAGCAGGAGAAATAGCGGTGGAGGCGGCCAGAAGGAGCGACTTCCCTGGCAAGGGGCTGTGGAGGCAGCTGGGCCTCACTTTTCACAGGAATGTTACACCCGCCCTCAGAGGTGTGTGCGGGGTGCAGACAGAGTGGCGTCAGGATGCGCGTGCTCGCAATTTCCCGCCGAGCTGGGGGGCGCTTCACCCCGCGGCATCGTCGGCAGCTGCCTGTGTCTGCTCCGCTCTGATCAAGGAGAGAGATCACTTACAGGCGTCTGGAGCAAATGTGGCTTCTTTCAGGCAGCCCCAGGATCACTTTTTTAAGTGATTAGTTTCTAAACACAGGTCATGATTCTCGTCTTAAGTAGTTCACTTTGGTGATTCTGTGACATTGCCATACCTCTTGCTTTTCACCGAGGACACAAAGTCTGGTTGAATAATTCTCGGCTCGGAAATAGTCCTCATGCTGAACGGTGACCCCCTTCAGGCCTTCCAGGGGATTCCCTCTCTCCCGGGCCTCTCTCGGTGAATACTCTGGACCAAAGAGGACAGTCTAGCCTAGGGGTCAGCACGCTTCTGCTGTGAAGAGCCAGGTGGGAGGTGGTGTGGGCTTTGGGGCCAGACGGGCTCTGATGCCACACTTAGCTCTGCTGTGAAGGGGCCGCCGGCAGCGGAGATGTGACAGGTAGCTGGGCTCGCGCCTGGGTCTGGCCTGCTGTGGGCAGGCCCCTGGTCGCTCTTGCCTCCCCGTCCTCGCCAGCCCCTTTCCCTCGGGGAGCACAGTCTGGTATCCCACAAGCAGGGCCCTCACCCCCGGTGGTCCTGAAAGCACCGGGACCTTCCTCACGTCTCCAGGTGAACAAGGCGTGGCGTGACAGCCCGGTGGCTGTAGTGATCTGAGAAGCCTGTGTGTGTGCTCTGTACACAGCGCCTGAGACGGGCCTCTGTGGGGCTGCGGCACCGGCCTTTCCAGTCTGCGGACGAGCTCTTCCGTGCTCGGCGGTGCTCTGGTGACCGAGTTCTGAGTGTCATGCGCTCCAGTCCCCCATTTCTTCTGCTCCTTTCTGTGCTGTTGCGTCTCTTCTCACCTCCAGACCCGTTCTCTCACGTGCTCTTCTAGGAGCTTTTGTGTTTGGGTCTCTGCCTTGGAGGATGTGTGGCTGTCAGGGTCTGTACACTGCCATCCCTGCTGCATAACCGCCTCGGGTGGCCCCCCGGGGGCCGTCTCTGCAGGTCCGTCTGCAGGCTTCTGGTCTGTTCTCTCACCATCCCACGCTGTCTTACCGGCAGTGTCTTGAAGTCTTGGCGTCTGGTAGGGGAAGTCTGCCCCCGTGTCCTTGTTCAGGAGGGCCCTGTCCATGTCCACGTCCAGGGCAGGGTCAGCTTGAAGTTTCCACTCTCCAGGAGAACAGAGCCCTCCTGGGGTCTGAACTGAGGTTGCGGTCACTCTTGTCATTTAGGGGAGATTGGCATAGTTACAGTCAGCACAGGTGTTTTTAGTCTTGTGAGCAGAGACCTTACATGTCTTTCATTAGCGGATTCCTTTGGATTCTCTTAATAGTTTTGGATGCTGTTCTAAACGGTATAATCTAAGCTCTTGTTTTCGTGTTCTGTTTGCTGTTCTTTGTTCTAATTCGAGGTTTCCTCGTTAAGGTGGTTTGCTGTAGAGGCATGTCGGGCATGTCACTCAGCCGATCTGAGAACCTCGGGGTGGGTGGGTGGGCGTCTCTGATCTCAACAAGACTCCCCCTAGGTCTGCGTTCAGCTGCCTGTCCAAGAGCCACCAGATGGAAGTGCTGAACGTTTCCCCCGAACCTCTTTTAGATGCAACTTATTTTTAAATAGGAACATATTAGTGTTGAATTTGACCCTGATTTTTAAAGGTGTGATCCAAGGATAAAAACAGTGATACATGAAGCGATGTTCAACATCACTAATTACTAGGGAAATGCAAATCATAACCACAGTGGGATAGTACCTCATGCCCATTAAAAGGGCTGTTACCAAAAAGGTAAGAAGTAACAAGTGTTGGTGAGGGTTGGAGAAAAGGGCACTTTGGGTGGGAATGTGAATCGGTGCAGCCGCTATGGAGAACAGTGTGGAGGTTTCTCAGAAAACTGAAAACAGAGCTGTGGTCTGTCTGTTCTGCTTCTGGGTATTTACCCAAAGAATGTGAAGGTGCTCATTCAGAGACATGCACCGCTGTGTTCATTCAGCGTTTACTGTAGCCAAGGCGTGGAAGCAACCTAAGCGCCCATCAGCAGATGGATGGATAAAGAAGATGTGAGGCAGACGCACTCACACTCACACAAAGGCATACCAAGCCATCAGAAACCTGCTCTCGCCGTTTGAGACAGCGTGGACTTAGAAGGCATTGTGCTGAAGGGAACAGATGACGGCATTCGTGCGTGACGTTTCTGTGTGTGTGTAAGTGGACAGACAACACAGGGTGCTGGTTAGAGGGGAAGGGAGGTGGAGGAGGGCAGGATGGGCGGACGGGTAGCGGCATGAGACCAACGGACACTTCGGACTCTGCTGACGAGCATGCCGCAGGGTGCACAGAAGGCGCGTGAAACGTACAGTGTTACAAACCAGCGTTGCCTCAGTTTAAACACTGCAGCCACAGTCTTTAGAATTACCCTCTCTCCTCATTCTAGGCTAGCAGAAGCCGGACGTGTCTGTCACTGAACCGTGGCTGAGGTGATGAGGAGTGCAGCAGGCTGGGCACAAAGGCGGTGAAAGCGGCAGCCTGCGCTGCTGTGTGTGTGCGGCGAGCGCGGCGTGTTTCCAGTGCCTGTGCTGCTGCGTGTGTGCAGCGAGCGTAGCGTGTTTCCAGTGGGTGCGGGATGCACGGCGGGGCCTGGGCAGGCGCTCTGCGTGCGTCAGTCACCCGATCCCACGGTCGCCCTGTGGGGCGGCTGCCAGTGAGCCGGGGAGCCAGCAAGGACTCAAGGTGGTCTGACTCGGGAGCCCAGCCCACAGCTGCATCAGATGAGAGGATGAGAGTGAGACTGAAAATCTTCGTCGGGCCTTGCACGGCCTCAGCCAGGACCGGCAGGGCAGCAGCCTGGGCCTCTCCTGCTCCTCCAGCTGTTCTGGCCTCGTTCTCGTGGCGGTGTCCAGGACACAGTGGGGCAGGCTCCTGTCCACAGCCCCTCGAGTCTCTGTTCCAGCTTCGAGGCTGCCAGAGTCCGCCAGTCCACAGCGGGAGACCCGGGGACGGCGAAGGGCGGGGATGCGGTGGAGTTCAGAATTGGGCCGTAGTTTAGTTAAAGGTTCACTCTGTTTCCAGCAGAGTGTTTTATCACGAGTCGATGTTGCATTGCCTACATGTGTTGAGATTTTTCTTTCCCATTTGTTCCTTTAAATGGGTCAATTACTCTGGGTTCTGCTCCTTCCTCATCCCCTCTCCCTAAACACCAAATCAGCCTTGAGCTCCTAGAATTAACTCAGCTTAGCTATGATATTTTACGCTGTTTATACACAGTTGCATTTGCTTTACTAAATAATATTATAGACGTAAGATCCTATTGGCACTGACCTGTAATGTTCCCCTCTTGGAATAGTGATCTGACTGTTCAGATTTCACTGGTTTTAGTCTTACAGCACCTTATATAATTTGAATGTAAACATATATGTCAAACCAACAACTGTCTGTTGAGGTTCTGCTGTTTGAATAGGTAATTTTTTTGCATTTAGAAAAGTGAGATAGACATCACACCATAATGCATGCTCTGAAAGTGCTGTACTTCAGATTTTATTGAACACATCCTCATGTTATGCAGCCCAGCCGCCATTCTGTCCCTCAACATTGCCTTCACTTTGGAAGGAAACCTTAGCCTGTTGGAATCCCTCCCCTCTCCACCTTCCTCCCGGCCCCTGGCAACTGATAACTCACTCTGCGCTTCTGTGGGTTTGCCTGTTCTAGACAGTTCATGTAAATGAAACCAACTGTGTGGATTTTGTGTCTGTATTCTTTTATTTGGCGTGTTTTCAAAGTTCATCCGTGTTAGTGATTAAGTGGGTGCCTCGTCCCTTTTTTGGCTGGATAAGTCTCCTCAGTGTGCATATTCCATGCTGTTGATGGACGTCTGGGTCACTCCCTCGTTTAGCTCCTGTGCGTAACGCTGCTGTGAACACGTGTGTGCGTGCTCTTGCTTGGACATGTTTTCAGTGTTCTTGGTTAAATCCCTGGAGCGGGGTCACTGGGTGGATGACTGTGTTTTCAGTACAGACAACATACTTGGCCCTTCTTCCGGGAGTTGATTCCTCACACCAGATGTTTTGAACGTTAAAGATATTCTGTGTTCTGAGTAAATTTCCTTTAGGTCCTCATGAGATAAATCTTGACTAAAACGAAGCTGAATTCTGAGTGAGCGTCACAGGTACTTAGAATGCTTCCTGAAAGTTCCCTGTGGGTTGAATTTTGACCTCGTTCTCATGGTCTGTAAACTCTCTGAAAGTGCAGTTAGAGCTTGTCTGGAAGGGCAGGTGACAAGCCTGAGGTGACCGTCTCTGGCCCCAGGCCTGCCCTGTGGCCCGTCTGACCCTGCCCTTCCCCCCAGGCAGTCACCCTAGCCCAGCGGCTGAGCTCTGAAGACAGCATCAAGTCCTCACCGCCAGTTTCCTTTTAAAATAAAACCATATCTTCTCATTTTCTCATGGAGCATCCTAAGTTCAGGGACACACTGTGTTTCTGCGGTGGAGGTCCAGCCCCACGTCCATGCCGGGTGGGTCTGGGGGCCATCAAGGGGCCGGCACATCCTCCTCCCCTCCCCTCCCCTCCCCTCCGCCTGGATCAGCTCTGCGCCTGAGGCTCCACGTTAGAGTCTCTTTAAGGAGGAAGGCCCTCGTGTGTCGGGGAACGCGGGGAAGGCCACCGCCTTGGTGCACTCGGGGGACCCACTGGGTGTGCAGTCCGCTCCGTTGTGTGCTCAAGTTGTGTCTGACCCTCTGTGACCCCGTGGACTTGGCTTCCCTGAGAGCTCAGTTGGTGAAGAATCCGCCCACAGTGCAGGAGACCCCTGTTGGACTCCTGGGTCGGGAAGATCCCCCGGAGAAGGGATCGGCTGCCCACTCCAGTGTTCTGGGCTTCCCTGCTGGCTCAGCTGGCAAAGGATCCGCCTGCAATGCGGGAGACCTGGGTTCGATCCCTGGGTTGGGAAGATCCCCCAGAGAAGGGAAAGGCCACCCACCCCAGTGTTTGGCCTGGAGAATTCCGTGGACTGTATAGTCCGTGGGGTCTCAGAGTCGGGCACGCCTGCACGACTCTCACTGCACTTGCGCTGTGTGCTGTTTCTTTGCCTTCGTTGTCTCTTGTTCCTTCTGGTTTGGGGAGGCTGAGCGTGTGTGTGTGTTGGTCTCTTGGTCTTTCAAAGACCCTCAGGGAGTGACTTCTCTTGGGTCTTAGAAGTACCAGGTCATCGACTTAGGCAGTACATTTCTCGTTTAGAATCGTCTTTTAGTGGGGTTTCCAGCCTTGCCCTGGCCTCCAGGAAGCCCAGCCTGTGTTCCGCTCTTGCTGACCAGGTGCAGGGCCTCAGCTTCCCGCGGCGCTGTCTCCCCGGCTTCACCTTGTTGTGGGCGAGTTGTGTGTTCAGCAGCTTTAACTTTGTGGCTTTACTGATCTCTCCTGCCCATCTAGAACACACACTGAGCTGCGAACCTCGAGTCATGGTCGTGTTTGAGAACACAGTTCAAGTCAGTGCAGGTGCTCTTCTGATTTAAGCTGTTGCTCATTTAGAGATTAGGTGAGGGTTGGGGAGGAGGGCTGCTTTAGAAAGTCACACGAAGAACCCAGGTCTCCTGCATTGCACGCGGATTCTTTACCAGCGAATCTCCCTGCAATGCGGAAGACCTGGGTTCGAGCCCTGGGTCAAGAAGATGCCCTAGAGAAGGGAAAGGCCACCCGCTCCAGTATTCTGGCCCGGAGAATCCCATGGCCTGTGTAGTCCGTGGGGTCACAAAGAGTCGGATGCAACTGAGCAACGTCATTTTACACGAGGAAGAAGGAGTGCTGCTCTGCTGTCCTCTGACGCGTGGTGCACGAGACCCAGACTGTGATGGGGCACGTGGGCAGCACCGGAAGTCCTGGTGACGGGGTCCACCCCGGTCCCCAGCTGTTGGCTTTGCAGATGGAAGGCTAAAGTAGGCCTCGCCGTGAACATCAGCAAACACCCTGACCTTATTAGCCTTACTCTGGGTGATAATGTGTGATCCAAGAAGGGGTGTTTGGAGTCTCGGCCTCTGAGAGGCGCCCCTGTACCCCAACTAGGAAGTCGGCGCTTGAGCATTTTAGCCAGGAACGTACTGAGCGCAGTAAATGCAGACTGAGCTGACTTCACCTGGAGTAGAGCTCGGGTTGTACTCCACATATACCTGACCACAAGTATGTCTTCCTTTAAGATGCAGGATTTAAAATTATTGGGCAGGCACCATTAAACAGGGAGATCAGATTATAATCGATTACTTACTTCTCTTACTGAAGCAGTAGTTGCAAAAGTTAGTTCTAAAAGTCAGTGCAAATTTTGTAAAGGAAAGTGTTGAGCGAATTCAGTCCTGTGTCAAATAAAGTAGGATCGTTTTTGCAAGAAATAGAATTTTTGTAGGTAAGATGAACAGTAAGATTCCACCGCTGAAGACTCACAGCGTGTGGGTAGTTGTCATCCTTCTCGTAGTTTTTTCTTGTGAATCCTTTATCTCAGGACTAAAGAGTGTAGGTCTGACCATTTTCTGTTCCTGTTTTGAAACTTTAACGTGACACAGCATAAAGATTTTTTGCTAAGTTTTGTTCTCTCCAGCATATGACTTACGCTGGCGGCTGTTAGTGAGAAACTAAAGTGCATTGCATTTAAAGCATCACCAGTCGTACTGGATTCGCTTTAGGAACTTATCCTGATATGTGTATTTAGAATGATAGAATTTATTATTGGTAGTAGCTTTTCCTTTTTATTTTGCTTTTTCATAAGTAAAACTAAAAAGCTTGAATTTGCATCTGTAATTAAAATTTGACTCCCTGCTTGAAAGTTTTCCATCAGCCTCTTCAAAGGGCACACTTCACTTGTGAGGGTTTCCAGCTCCTCAGTCTGAGATGTTGCTGCCGACAGCTTTGGGATGCATGAGTGCCGTTTCTGCTGAACTGAGTAAAAATGATGCTCAGATTTCCTCTGATCCCTAAGGGCTCCCTGCTTCTCTGGATCCAGAAGCCCAAGTCCCTTGAGGGATGAGTGCCCCCTGGGGAACTCAGCGGACCCCCCCAGGGAAGATCGGAGCCGGCAGCAGGCTCTTCCACACAAATGCTGCAGAGGACTGACCTTTGTGCCAGGAATCCTCTGAACACAGCACAGACTCTCCGTGTCTCTGGTTGTGACCTGAACTGATCGTAGATGTTTGCAGAATATATGGTGACATACAGCAATACGTGAACCGTGAACTTCCAGATGTTTAAGCTGGTTTTAGAAAAGGCAGAGGAACCAGAGATCAAATTGCCAACATCTGCTGGATCATCGAAAAAGCAAGAGTTCCAGAAAAACATCTATTTCTGCTTTATTGACTATGCCAAAGCCTTTGACTGTGTGGATCACAATAAACTGTGAAAAATTCTGAAAGAGATGGGAATACCAGACCACCTGACCTGCTTCTTGAGAAACCTATATGCAGGTCAGGAAGCAACAGTTAGAACTGGACATAGAACAACAGACTGGTTCCAAATAGGAAAAGGAGTACATCAAGGCTGTATATTGTCACCCTGCTTATTTAATTTATATGCAGAGTACATCATGAGAAACACTGGGCTGGAAGAAGCACAAGCTGGAATCAAGATTGCCGGGAGAAATATCAATAATCTCAGATATGCAGATGACGCCACCCTTATGGCAGAAAGTGGAGAAGAACTAAAGAGCCTCTTGCTAATGAAAAGTGAAAGAGGAGAGTGAAAAAGTTGGCCTAAAGCTCAACATTCAGAAAATGGAGATCATTGCATCTGGTCTCATCACTTCATGGGAAATAGAGGGGGAAACAGTGTCAGACTTTATTTTTTTGGGCTCCAGAATCACTGAAGATGGTGATTGCAGCTATGAAATTAAAAGACACTTACTCCTTGAAAGGAAAGTTATGACTAACCTAGATAGCATATTGAAAAGCAGAGACATTACTTTGCCAACAAAGGTCCATCTAGTCAAGGCTCTGGCTTTTCCAGTGGTCGTGTATGGATGTGAGAGTTGGATGCTGACAAAAGCTGAGCAACTGAACTAAACTGAACTGACAGTGACATCGCTGACCAGAGTGTGTTTATTCCAGAGAACAACAATCTTCAGGTTCCTTTTACTCTGCTGTCAGAATGTCATCAGCAGACACGGTCTCTAACTGCAAGGCAGGTACTCAGGACCGGAGGTGCAGGCCTGCGAGGCCTGGATCCCACCCTCAGGGAGGCAGGCAGCCTCACGTGTACCTGCAGACTGCAAGGCTGGCTGGGAGAAAGGCAGTCCTGGCCATAGGGAAGCAAATAATGTGTTTATGAGGATTTTGTCTCTGGATCAAGAGCTCAAAACCGGCTCCAGATGCGTGTACAGTTTGTGTTTGATTGTAGTGACCTTTCCAGCGTTTGTCTCCTCCGCTTCCCTATCCCAGGAAAGTCAGAGAAACGTAGCGAGAAAGTGGAAGTCATCCCAGTCCAGTCCGTGACTTGGATCTTCTCCAAGAGTTTGGTGAGAATTGCTAATTAAACACAGTCACAGCTAACTTAGGAAAATACTAAATACAGCTCCATAAGACTAAACATGGAATTACTGTATGGTCTGTTTTTCTGTCAACAGACACAGATTTGTACTAATTCTACTTCTAGGTTAATATCCAAAGAATTGGAAGTAGGGTCAGGTATTTGTCCACTCGTGAATACAAATGTCCATTCAGCATTATTCACAACAGCCAAAACGCGGAAGCAACCCAGATAGCCATTGGGGAATGAAAGTGAAGTCACTCGGTCGTGGCCGACTCTTTGCGACCCTCTGGACTGTAGTCCGCCAGACTTCTCCTCCGTCCAGGGGATTTTCCCAACCCAGGGATCAAACTCAGGTCTCCTGCACTGCAGGCAGACTCTACTCTCTGAGCCACCAGGGAATCCTTGAATAAACAAAACGTGGTGGGTTTCTTTTTTTTTTTTTTAATATTGGAATGGAGTATTCTTCATCCTTAGAAAAGAATGATGTTCTTACACAGGCTACAGTAGGGATGCACCTCGAAGATATTATGCTAAATGAAATATGTCAGACACAGAAGAACAAATGTGAAGCGATTGCACCTACGTGAGGCGTCTGGAGCCATGATGTTCGTGGACGCAGGAAGGAGGAGGAGGTTCCCTGGAGAATGAGGGGTGAGCGTGCCGTGGCTCACAGGCTCGCCTTGGGGGACGGAGGGCTCTGCGCTGGGCGGTGGTGGTTGTCCATCAGTGTGGATGTACTGAGTGCCACCGAACTGTACACTCAAAAGCGATTAAAATGGTAAATGCCGTGTGATTTTGCCATAATAAAAAGTTATGTCCCAAATTATGTTTGCTAATATTTTATTTAGGACAAAAATTGTGTGTGTGTGTGTGTGTGAAGCACAGCTAAGCCGAAGCTGTTTCTCTGAGGGCTTTGACTGCCCCTTCCCCACGCCTGGCCTGGCAGCAGGAGTTCCAGTTGACAGACAGCCCTGAGGTTTTCCATAGGACAGGCAGGTCCAGAGGGGAGTTGCAGGCACCCTCTGACCTTCTGGATGAGGGCTCCGTGACCTCAGGAGGGCGGCTGAATGCTGGAGCTTGGTTTTCATGTTTTGAAACCGATTCAGTGAGACGCCCAGGACCCCAAGTGCCGACGGGCGCATGATGTCTGTCGTCCCCCTCCGCCTCCCCGTCGTGACTTCTTGAGACATTCCATTGATGACTGGCGTTTCCCCCTCTTGCTTTCTGGGAAGGATAGGGGGAAAGTGAGCAGTCGTCACTGAACGGGAAGCCATGTGACGGCAGGTGTAGACGTCTTCCGGACGTGGAGGTGTTTGCGCTTCTCCGTGACATGAACTGCGAACAGTTTCAGAATTGTAAACAGAACCGTTCGGCTACTGAGCTGTGAGCGTGGGAATGCAGTTCTGATCGGACCACGGTGAAGTTGTCGTTTCTCTCGACTGCCGGACTCCCCACTGGTTCCCCGACCCCGAGACTTTGCTGTCACCTCTGGCTCACTCGTCTCCGTGGCTGATCGAGAGGAGCACACGTGCTCGTGTGGGCTGTCCTCTGCGTCTCTGACACCCTGATCGACGCTTCACCAGCTCCCAGCCCCCTGCAGTCTTCCGGTCCGCGTCCTTCCCTGCTTGGTCTGTGCCACATGCTCGGTCTCTCGGTTTCCCTGTTTGTCTGTTCCAGGCATCTGGACGTTGACGACACTCCTCTGATGGGGAGGGACCATTCCTGCTGACTGGTCTCCGTCCTCTGACCGAGGCTGTTCCCTCTGGGGACCAGAGAGTCCCGTTAAGACGGAACTTGTGCTGGTCAGGCAGCGGGCGTCAGAGTCATGCAAGAGGATTGCCTCCCTGCCAGGGACCCCAGAAACCCCAGGTGGTGGGGAATGGCCCTGGGAGCATGGTTTTGAAGCTGCGCCCTGATGCTGCTGTGAATCAGTTTGAGAATCTGTGGACGGAGGGATGTTGCACTTCTCAGGTCAAGTGTCACACGACTGAACCTCACAGTTGAGAATCTTTGGTTTAATCAGGCTGATGTCATGTGGGTTTCAGGAAATTTAATTAGCTAACATTTATTTAAAATTGCATAGTCTTCATTAATTGCCGCTTTTTCTCGCAAAACAGTATTTGTCTTTTTAAACCTCCTCATCGCTTTTTCATACTTAATATTCCTAGATTGATTCCCTCCAGAAACAAAATATCAACTGAAGACGTCACAGCTTGTGTCGGTTTTGCCGTCGGTTTTCAGAATGATTCTTAATTCTGATACTCGTAGACTTTTAACTAATCCACTTCACTGTTTTCCATTTACCTGCCTTCATGTATCTCTGGCATTCATGAGCTGTTTAGTCATTTCAAGGAATTCTGTGTGTGCTTCATACACTACAGCCACTTTTTTGCACCCTCCATCCTTTGGTGTTCTTTTCCTCTTTAAAGATAATGAGTTAATTGCGTACAGATGCTGTGTGCGCGTGGCTCCTCAGTACAAAGTTTCGGAGCCCCCCAGGCTCAGTATGGCTCCAGTGCATCTCAGGAAGCGGGGATGCAAGTGGTCCTGCCTGCATCCTGGAGCATGTGGTGGTACCTGATTGATTCCCAAGAGGGGATGTCAGAGACACGAGAGAGACACGGCTTACAGAAAAACCGGAGTATTCACCTGAGGTGTTTTTATTTAAGTTGACGTTTTAAAGTTTCTCATTTTGTAGGAGAGGTACTTTTATGAAAGGTTGGAGGCCCACTGTTGGGGCCTTGGAGTTGGACACAGGCAGTGAGTGTGTGAGCTGACTACAGCTAACACAGCTAGTTATCCAGACTAGAAGGCAGAGACGTGGTGAGGCTGACGAGGGTCAAGCAAGAGGAGAAAAACTCGACACGGAGCAGACAGAGCAGGGTGGAGGTGCCGGACGCGATGTGGGCGTGCAGGGCAGCCGAGACCCCACGCATCTCTAGCCACCGGTCAGGACAGGCGTCCTTCTCTCCCCTCCAGCCACCCGCCTCCCAGGGTGGTACCAGCCAGGGGGAGGGAGACGCCGGTGATGCTGTTGAGAAGGCGGGAGGCTCCCGGACGCGGTGCTGCGCACTCCGTGCTCAGGCGTGTTCATCTGTAACGTGTGTCCCGACTGTGCTGGTTACCCTCCTGCTCCGAGGAGTCGGTTCTTACGGCCCAGAGCTGGCGAGGGCCCAGGGGGCTCAGCTTGGGGGCGGGGGGCACACTGAGTTGGAACCAGGAAGTGCAGCCCAAGCTTTCTCACGATGGGCGTTGGGTGCACGGGTGCTCAGATTGTTCCTGATGGACCAGTCAGGTTGCAGCAAGCCTTCGAGCAGCACCTGCTGTGTGTCAGTGTCCCCTGTGAAGACCGCCCAGAGCCAGCCTGTGAACCGTAAATCCGGAGAGCCCCGTGGGCCGGGACCGAAAGGGAAGGAGCTGGAGGGGAGCCGTGTACAGTGATTGATAAAGGGCTCCTTGCACGTGTTGTGGAAGCAAGCGGTGAGAAGGCTTAAAGCCTGCCTACCTTTAGTTCATGGTCACTTGAAAAGTTTTCTCTCCATGAATTCAGCATGCAGATTACCTAATCGGAATAAAATGATAGGCTTTTATATTGTTAGATAGGACTGGGTGCAGTGAGAGTGTAGCTAACAGCGTTTTGAAAAGTCAGACTCGGTAAAGGAGGGCTGAGGGTTCTGTCGACTCTGTTGCCGGCTCTCTGGCTTTAGATCACAGAGAGGGATGGCCGCGACTGTCCGAGACGCCCAGGCCCTCCTCTTCTTCCGGCCGCCTGGGCCGCCTCGCCTCCCGTCTGCGCGCCGGGTCAGCCTTTGCCCGTAGCGTGGACGCAGCCTCCAGGCAGATGGCTGGTGAGTCAGCGGGCTCACTGTGTCCACCTCGGTCCTCGCTGCCCAGAGTCCGCTGTCTGAACCGGTCGTGTGGTGGGTTTTGTTCCGTTTTCTGGGTCTCGTGGGCCAGTGAGGAAATCCAGAGACTGATTCTCTTATGGTTGGAGCACGTTTCATTTTTGAAATACACTTTCTGAAGCAGTGAATTTTAACAGGTCAGCAGTACCTGTTTGAGAGTATCTCTTTTGCCCTTAGGATGTTTTAAAATAAAACTTTTTTCAGGGGCAACACTAAAATGTGGGTTTTCCTGGCTGGACTTCACGCCAGTGCCTCCTAGGAAAGTGGCTGGTGGTTTCGGCGCCGGCCCCCCCAGGAGCTGTCGGCTCCTGCATCTCCGTCAGTCGGGACTCAGGTCTGAGGCGGGCCGCGTGTCGCACGGTCTATGCCGTGGGAGCAGCTCTGCCCGGGTCTCGGCGTCTGCCTCTTCACTGAGTCCTGAGCCTCGGCTTCTGCTCTGCGGTGCGGCTTTCCGGTCCCCGCTTGTCCTGACGCCAGGTGGCCCTCAGACCCTGCCCTCAGAGCGGAGGGGGCTGGCTGAGGGGTGTTGGGGTTCCCTCCGCTTGTTTGTTCGGTCAGTGGTGACCACGTGTCCTGAGCACTGGGGCCGCATCAGTGAGCTCGATAGAGGGGACCCTGCCCTCAGGAGCTTGGCGGCATCCAGCCACGATTTGTTAGTAAGAGTCAGATGAGACAGAGCTGGGGTGAGGACTGGAAACACCAGAATGGGCTGGCACGTGGATGGTGCCAGGAGGGGCCGTGGACATGGGTCCAAGAGGAAGCGGCGGTGCAGCTGCCGTTGAGATGAGCAGAAGAAAGCAGCTGTCAGAACTCCAGGCCCAGAACGTTCCAGGCAGAGGGAAGAGCGAGTCCAGAGGCCCCAGGGGAGCGCAGGCCGGGCACAGATGTCAAGAGGGAGGTGGCCCCGGGCTGGCGCCTCTGCGCCCAAGGTCAGCCCTGCTGTGAGCACTTCTCCACCCAAAGAGGGCACAGCCACGAGGCCCTAGGGGTGGGCAGCAGAGGGTCCCTGGGGTGGAGGGCGCTCAAGCCCCTGGCGAGATTGCAGGGCCTGTGATGTCCACCGAGAGCCAGCAGGGTGTCAACAGGGAGGTGAAGGCCAGTTCAGCAGGGCTGGTCACACAAGCCAGCAGGAGTCCATGTCTGAACGTGCAGAACCACGGAGAGCTCTGTGGGACCTGCTGCCTCAGAGGTGCAGAGCTTGCTGCCAAGCTCGCGTGTCCAGGCTGGTGGACCTGTAGCCTGAAAGTCCCGCCTCTGTGGACAGGGGTCTCCAGGGGGCCCTTGGAGACGTGCGGAGCAGGGTGGGGTGGGCGGGCCGGCCCTGCGCCAGTTAACAGCTCGGGTCCTGACAGCCTGGCTGCTGTGCCCCCTGCACGGGTGAGCCGTGGGCGCCCGCCCCTCTGGGTGGTGTGGCGCCCGCGCCGTCCACTCGCCTCCCTTCCGTCAGCTCGCCCCCAGCACTCACGCCCCTTAAAACTGCACTGTAACAAGTGCAGGATAGGCTGAAGGTTAAAACAGAAGGGTACCTGACAGCTTCCTCGGTAAGACCCCAGCAGTGCCCCCTCGCTAGTGACCGCTGGTCAAACACTCTCCCGTTAGAAGTACTCGGCTTCTGAGTGCGTCAGCAGCTGACCCTGCAGGTTCGCCGGCACGTTGGAAGGCACAGCACAGCCCCGGGTATGCGCTGCGGCTTCAGCGGTAACATCCGAGGGTCGCTGGTGAAAAGCACTACAGACCATCCGTGCAGGGGACTGCTGAGCAGCCTCAGAAAAGCGCAGGGAGGCTGAGCTGAGGGTGGACGCCGGCGCCTGAGATGCCGTCGGGTGCGGGCGAGCGAGGCAGGACGCTGGGGCTCGTGCGTCACTGCGGGTCTGTCCGCGGCAGATGGGAGGGCGGCGCTCGCGTAGCACTTGCTGCTGTGTGTGGAGCCTGTCCCTGAGGAGACCTGGGAACCAGACTCCACGGCTGGGATGGTGATGGGTCCCTGGCTGACGGCGGGGCCTTTCACCACGCGGTTTTTTATTCTTGTACCGTATACGTATCACCGCTCCCAGATTTTCCCCAGAGTGAATCTGGTTTTAACTTCAGAAATCTCCAGTCCCAGCAGCTGAATGAGAGTCTGTCTGTTTCAGCAAGGGGATGATCTGACTTCTGAGCGTCCACTCACCAGTCCTCCAGCGGCTCCAGCTCCCTTTCACGTTACAGGAAACATCTGACTCGCAATTCATCATGTTCTTCTCAGAGAACCTCTCACTCGTCGAGTTAGCAAAGCCTCACCCAGCTGTCTTAGGTTTCTTTCCCTTCCTTCCTCCGCCCAAGGCTCTAGCACATTTATTACAAGGTTAGATGATACTCAGACAGTTCACACCAGTAGGAAGATAACTGCTTGCCGTAACGTTTGAACTCTTGTTTCAAAAATGACCCCTTTTGCTGCGCCGGGTCTTGGTTGCAGTGTGTGGGCTCTCGTTCCCTGACCAGGGATCGAACCTGGGCGCCCTGCACTGGGAGTGAGGAGTCTAAGCGGGGCGGGCCTTCTGGGTGGCGGGAAGGGGACGCTGTCTCCAGCCATCTAGGAGGCTCTTTGAAAATGCAGTGGAACCAGGACTGTGGACAGAGGCCCAGACCTCCCGTGCAAGAGCCCCAGGCGGCGCGGGGGCCGTGGGCCTGCAGGAGCCGGGGGCTGCTTCACACGCCTGTCCGAGGGGACCCTCACCCGGAAGCAGTCTCGGCTCAGTGCCAGACGGCCTTGGCTCTAGTAATATTTCTTTGAATCCGTTTCCTTTTTTCTTTCAACTTCTTGCGCCCAGGACATGTTCTCTGTTCTCGTTGAGTTCCGTTCTTCGAAAGACAAGTCCTGCAGCTTCCCCCCAGCTTGTTCCTCGCCATCTTTCTTTGTTAGGAGGGAAGGCTGAGGGCAAGCTCCTTCCTGTCAGACGTGCGAGGACAGCAGGCCCCTTTGAAAGCAGGCTCTGCAGAGGTTCTGGTCTCTAACCTTCTGGGACTGTCGGTCAGCCCTGGGTCGAGGGCAGGCTGGGGGTGGGTGCTCACTGCTGTGCTCCTGGGCTCCCACAGGCACCTCTCCGTTCATGGATGCGCTGACGGCCAACGGGACCACCACCCTGCAGACGTCGGTCACGGGTGTGACGGCCGGGAAGAGGAAGTTCATCGAGGACAGGCGAGACCAGCCTTTTGACAAGCGGCTGCGCTTCAGCGTGCGGCAGACAGAGAGTGCCTACAGGTACCGGGACATCGTGGTCCGGAAGCAGGACGGCTTCACCCACATCCTGCTGTCCACCAAGTCGTCCGAGAACAACTCACTCAACCCGGAGGTGAGCGCTGCTGCGGGGGCCGTGGGGCCGCCGTCTCCGGGCCCGCAGGCCAAGCCCCCGTTCCCCTGGGCACTCCACCCCACCCGCCCGCCCCAGGCCGGGTCCAGCTACGAGCAGGAAGGGCAGGGTCCCCCAAGCCCCTGCCTCCTGGCCAAGAGCCCCCCATCCACCCGGGTCAGGGGGTGGGCCTCCCTGAAATCACATGTGAGGTGTGTGCTCACGCCCCCACCTTGGGCTCCCAGAGCTCTCGGTTCAGGTGAGGTTAAGGCCCCCCGGGGTCCAGCCCTCCAGAAACTCACCCCACCTTCCTTCCTGTCAGCCTCCAGCTCCACGTGGAATGGAGCTTTAGCTGCGGTGATTCCTACACGGTTATTGCTGGTCGTTAAGTAGCTTCCAGGGGGTGAGGGAGACGGGTGCTCCCAGAGGCTCAAAAGCTTAGTTCTGTGACTTACCTAAAATCAGAGCTGTTTGAACCTGAGCTATTTCATGCTTAAAATTGTAAGTTCTGATAGTTCATGTCCCACTTGTGGATGGTAGGTCAGGCTTTCTCCAGGTGAAAGCTTGGGTGTTGGCCAGTGGTCAGGGGACACCAGGTCCGGGCTGGTCCCAGCACCTTGTTAGAACGTTGGTGTTTGTAAATGCTTCGCAGGGACCATTTTAAATGATTTGTGCCCACTGAAAATGCCTCCATGCTGTGCTTCCTCCTACTGCACTTGGGCACCAAACTTAAGGTTTCCGTCCCAAGAATGGGAGTCTGGTGTCAGAAAACAAAGCAGGACCAAACCAGCAGCTGCTTTGAACTGGCTGCATGTGCCACCTGCTGTCCAAACGGTAGAAATGCCAAGAGGATAGAGCAGAGCTCGCCCGCCCGGAGCCACGAGCACAGCGCTGCGTAGCGACTCAGATGCACACGTCCCCCGAGTTACACTCCGTTCCCGACGGGCTCTGTGATGACACTCGGTCCCCACTGTTCCCCACCCCCGGCTTCAGAAAAGAAGGAAATTGCGAGCCGTTCGGTAGACGGGGGCAGCAGTGTCAGGCGGTGAACCCGTTTCCGGTGAATCCAGTTGGGATGGTGCAGTGAGGAGACGCTCTTGGGTGCCTTTCAGGTGATGAAGGAGCTGCAGAGCGCGCTGAGCACGGCCGCGGCCGACGACAGCAAGCTGGTGCTGCTCAGCGCCGTGGGCAGCGTCTTCTGCTGCGGCCTGGACTTCATCTACTTCATCCGGCGCCTGACGGACGACCGCAAGCGGGAGAGCGCCAGGATGGCCGAGGCCATCAGGTACGCACCCCTGTCCACGGGGCGGCCGGCTGAGCCCGACCCTCCCTGCTGCTGGGGGTCTCCTCCCCTGAGATGAGAGATGAGTGATGAGTGGGATGAGGGGTCTCCTCCCCGGAGGATGGCTGAGGCCATTAGGTACGCACCCTGGTCCGCGAGGTCACCGGCGTGAACCAGACCCCATGATGGGTCTCCTACTCTGAGACCCGCTGCCAGCAAGAGTTAATACATCTCTGTCTATCCTGTGGGCAGCTTGCCGCGAGCAGGTAACCAATGTCAAGGCTGGCTCGAGCCCAGCACGTGTTGGAGGGGGGTGGGGTCTGGGGGGAGAGCCCAGGGTAGCACATGCTGGAGTGTCCACCATGTGTTCAGGGCTTGCAGTCCTGGAGTACAGACGCCCTCTCCTTCACGTGGTAACTTACATTTGGCCAACTCCGCAATCAGTCAACTAGGCTTTACGACACGCTAGTTCTATAACGTCACACAAGAAGAGTCCAACTCAATGGACATGAGTTTGAGTGAACTCTAGGAGTTGGGGATGGACAGGGAGGCCTGGAGTGCTGCAGCCCACGGGGTCACAGAGAGTCAGACACGACCAAGCAACTGGACTGAGTGTTCTTTTTAAGATGCAGACACTTTTGCCTCAGGTGGTGGCTGCATGTTTTCCCTGAGATCACAGTGAATTTCCACCTGACGGTGTGATTTGGGAGCTGGTTTGTCTGCCTCAGTTCCAGCCCCCCGCCCTGCCCTTACACGGCTCCCTGAGGCACCCCCTGTGCCTCCCGCGCCCCACCCCGGACAGGGTTGCCCTTGACCGTGGCACAGGCTTGTATTATTGGGATCAGACAGAGCTGAGGAAGAAAAATCAGCACCGTCTCGTGTGTTGAACCCCAGGTGCTTTAAATGCTTGTTTTCTTCAGCGACCCATTCCATTTCTGAGACTCCAGCACGCCCCACAAAAAGCTGGATTGGTCTTGTAGGGAAATGCCAAATCTTGCTTTAGGAAAATCCACTCAGTTTTTGTCTACATGATGTGTTTTGTTGGTGTGAAGTGAAGTTGCTCAGTCGTGTCCAACTCTTTGCGACCCCATGGACTGTAGCCCACCAGGCTTCTCAGTCCATGGGATTTTCCAGGCAAGGTTACTGGAGTGGGTTGCCATTTCCTTCTCCAGCGGCTCTTCCCAACCCAGGGACCGAACCTGGGCCCCCCGCACGGCAGGCAGACGCTTTACCGTCTGAGCCCCCAGCTCGGTGTGAAGTCCTGTTGATGCTGATCGACTTACCCTTTACCTTGGCTCATCTGCACTGAAATTCTTGCTTTGTGTGTGAAGTTGGTTTATACGCGCAAAGCTGTTACTGGGCATATTTCTTGTTTGTTTGGTTCTGTGGTGTCCTGCCTCAAATTCCTTAAATCTTTGGGCAGAGAACAGCACCACCGTGAGTTTTGAAAAGGAAGGTAGGAAATAGGAACAGGCATAGACTGTGAGCTTCTCACGTTTCTGTAGGGCTAACCCTGGCTGGGATTTTTGCTGGTAGCCAGTTTGCAGATTAACTGTGATAAAAATATTCAGCACACGAGTGATAAAGTTATTAGCAATCAATTTATAGCGTTAGGCTCTTGGAGTCCGGGGGACCAGGAGGAGCCGAGGCTTGAGGAGGGAGCAGAGCCCATGAGGAAACGAGCCCTTGACCCTGACCTTGTCGCATTCAGTCCCGGCCCAGACGCACTCGTGCAGGGGAGCTCGGCTGAGAGAGGCAGGAAACCGGCCCTGGATAGCTCAGTTCCCGTTTCCCCGAAGCATTTCTGAGGCTTACCGTTTGTAGGTGGTTTTTTAACTTTTTGGTGAGGTCTGTGGGATGGCAGATATTCTCCAAAAGAATGGATATTTTGATTTTGTTGAATGGTCTTTTTAAGCTTTAAAGGTCTTGCCTATAGCTCAAACGGTAAAGAATCTGCCTGCAATGCAGGAGACCCAGGTTCAATCTCTGGGTCGGGAAGATCCTCTGGAGAAGGGAATGGCAATCCAGAGTATTCATGCCTGGAAAATTCCATTGACCAAGGAGCCTGGTAGGCTACAGTCCATGGGGTCTCAAAGAGCGACTTCACTTTCACTAAAAAGTGAACTTTGTGGCAAATATAATCTCTCTCCTTCCCACTGTTCCCAGCATAGCCTTTCACTCAACTGAGAGGAAGCTGACGTTTAAATTCAGTGTGTTGTATGGGACACATCTGAGTGCTCATGCAGTTTTATTTTAAGGTTTAAAGTACGCTTGCTTTACACCCCCCAAAGCAGCAGGCAGGCGGTCCCGAGCGTCCAGGGCCCAGAGGCAGCTCCCACCTCTGGCAGCGCGGGGCTGAGCCCTCGTGTCTCTACTGGACAGAAAAGCAGTTGTGTGAACTTCTGTCTGGCAGCTTTTGTTTGTTTCTAACATGAAACGGATTTCTCTGCGGACCGTGCTCGCTCTGGCATGAGTCCCTAGCACGAGAAGCGATGGTGTCCGTTCCCGGGCCAGCTGGCCCGCTCATGCTGCTCCCGGGAGGGGCCCCGGGTGCAGAGCAGGCCATCACCCCAAGCAAGAGGAAAAGAAGACTCATCTTCTTGGGGGGGAGTTCAGCTCCAAACATTTCTCTGAACATACAACACGAGAAGGGTTAGTGCTGCGTGGAGAGTAATCCCTTCCCTTAACCATTTCTCCGTCAGTCACTCAGTCGAGTCCGACTCTTTGCGACCCCATGAATCACAGCACGCCAGGCCTCCCGGTCCATCACCAACTCCCGGAGTTTACCCAAACTCATGTCCATCGAGTCAGTGATGCCATCCAGCCATCTCATCCTCTGTCGTCCCCTTCTCCTCCTGCCCTCAATCTTCCCCAGCATCAGGGTCTTTTCCAGTGAGTCAGCTCTTCTCCTCAGGTGGCCAAAGTACTGGAGTTTCCGCTGCAGCATCAGTCCTTCCAGTGGATATTCAGGACTGATCTCCTTGCAGTACAAGATTCTACCATTGCTCTCTAGAATCTTTATTGTTACACTGGTTTGATCCCCTCTTTCTTGTGAAGCTACCGTCCCTGTCCGTGGCTTCCAGTCATGAGTATTGGAACCGTCTCCACTTTGCCCGCGTTCATAGGAGCAGCTGAATGCAGGGCCACTTGGGGAAGATGTCTGCTTTAAGTCAGGGTTACAGTTTGGCAGTTGCTTTGTTGACAGTCGTCTGTAACTGAGCATAGACGATGCATTTCCGTCACGGGTTGTTGATCTAGAATCCTCAGAAGGTGGCAGAACTGAATAGCTTCATGGAGATGGTCTGGGATTATTTCAAGGACCTATTTTAGAGGTTATCTGGCTCTCTTTGTGTCCTTGAATCCCAGGGTGATCGTCCTGACAGGACCCCACGCTCTCATTCATTGGCATGAGTTAATTCTCAATCCCCCCAACCTCCAGGGACCCTGAGTGGGCTGAGGGCTGACTCCAGAGGCCTTGGAGAACAGTCCCCCGAGTGAGTTGTGCAGCTGCCAAACACTGAGGGCCCCTCTCCCCACTGTATACACACCCACCCACCCCGCCACGCCTCATCCTGCCAGAAATCCATGGCCCCTCATGTTTGTGTCTGCGGAGGAGGGGAGACTGCACGCTAAGTCGTGACTTTCAGAGCCCATCTGAACAGACTAAATTGCTGAATTGTAGGGAGTAGCACCCAGACTGAGGATCTGGAATTCTGTCCTTCTGAGCTAGAGCTCAGACAGCCTTGAAGGATTATCTTGTATTCATTTCCAGTGTATTTGTCCTTCCCTTCACTGTGTTCAGTCTTCACGAGACGCAGCCTCTGAATGCAGTTAAGATTCCGGCCCTAAACTGAAGAGCAGCCCATCTTTCCAGCCTGATCCTAAAACAGAGGCCAGTGGCGTTGTCTGGGCTGAGACCCTCACCCCCTGTGTGAGGGGCCCAGGCCCCCTGGGAGGCCTGCTCTATGGTTGTCGCGAGTGGCGGGAGGTGCTGTGCAGACGTGTGTCAGGCTGGGGGATGCTCTGTTGGGTCTTACACCAGCCGCTGAGCATCTCGTCTCTGTGTCTGAATCACTCCGTCCGGTCCATATAAACTCAGGAATGCCTGTGTTTTCAGTTTATCAGTGAGCTGTCTGAAGTCACAGACCAAGTCCAGACTCAGGCCCTGAGGCTCCTGCCTGATCCCAGGCTGTCTGTGTGGCCCCGCACCCTCTTTCCTGCGGGAGAGCTGCTGGACTGGTTTGCAGCCTTTCAGGTTTCCTGGGCTCCCCCCTGTCATCAGGGGAAGACAGGGTTCCTGGAGCCCAAGCTGAGAGCGCCCTCTGCTGTGCCGCTCCCTGGGAATTCGCGTGGGTCCTGTAGCGACAGCTGCCTGCCCAGCCTCTGGGACGCCGCTCAGCCTTTGCAGCACAGCGGTACAAGCCAGGGCCCTTTGCAGCCAGAAGGCCGTCAGAACCGCCAGTTACAGTCAACGCACATGGCCTTGACGTCTTAATGTACTGAATTCCATACAAGTAGATTTCTTTCTGTTGCCCACATTTGCAGTGTTTTGAGTAGTCCCCCATTTGCCTTCTGTTTTAGAAACTTTGTGAACACCTTCATTCAGTTCAAGAAACCTATTATCGTAGCCGTGAATGGCCCGGCCATTGGGCTAGGAGCATCCATCCTGCCTCTCTGTGACGTGGTCTGGGCCAATGAAAAGGCGTGGTTCCAGACGCCCTACACCACCTTCGGGCAGAGTCCAGACGGCTGTTCCACCGTGATGTTCCCCAGGATCATGGGAGGAGCATCTGTGAGTACCTCTTGTCAACACGGCGTCCTGGGAACCGTCCTTGGTTGCTGCTGCTCTTAACCGTGTACAGGTGTCCCTCTGGGCAGTTCCCATCGGACACTCGTGTCGTCCAGCTCTTGTCCTCATTCGTGAACCCGTGGGAAGTTGTCATGCTTTGGTTCATAGCATGTTTATTGACACTGTTTGGCATTATTTCCTAGAGGCCCTCCTTCCATGAGGCACCTCCATGTCTGCATAATTAACGCTGATCCTCCCCAGGAGTGAATACCTGGTCTGTAACCCAAACCACCGAGACTTTGCAGTGGAAAGGGCCTTGACCTGATAGCCTGGCAGCTGCACTTCTGAGGGCTGCCTCGGGCCGAGTTGCCAGGTGCTTCCGCACAGAATTGCTCTGCCGCGTGACCCGCCGCACCAGGAGTCTGGGCTGTAGCTCTGTACCTCTGGAAAGGATGTGTTGCGGTCCTCGCTCCTGGAGCCAGGGCAGGAGGCGGAGGCAGGCGGGGGGCTACCGAAGCTGTGAGGCAGCCCCTGACCCCACGAGGAGCTCCGGGGCACCCGCCGTGGACCAGAGTGGCTGGTGGCTTTGTGTGTCATTGCTGAGTGCAGGCTCCAGCTTTGCCCTTTGACAGAGTCCCTGGGGGTCCAGGCAGCTGTCCTGATGGCTTCTGGCAGCTGGGCAGCCAGGGACGGGGACGGCCGCTCCTCTGGGTTCAGAACTTGCCTCCCCCTGCCTGGGAAAGACACAGAGGCGGCCTCAGGCAGGAAGCACCACCAGACGTTAAAATTAGTAGGTGGAAAAAGGGGCAGGAAATGGATGACCCATCTCCCCCTACCTGGCTGCCCGCTGTGGGCCTCGGGGGCCATCCTGGTGAGGCAGGGGGACACTGGTTGTTGCCCTTGGCCGTGGGCAGCGAGGTAGGACTGCAGGGTTCCCGGGCACCCACCTCCCTGGGCAGTGGTCATGGATCCGAGGCCCGAGGGACCCGCCACGCCCAGAGCTGTGAGGAGAGACGTGTCTTCGGGAGGGGCAGCCACACCTGCCCCCTGGGTCCCAGCCTGTGGGGACCTGACCCCCATTGCCCCTGGAGGGCCTCTCTGCCTGGTGCCGCCCGAGACCCCACCCACATGTCCAGCTGGAGGCCTCGCTGTGTCTGCTGCCCCTCGCGTGGTGGGCGCCCCCTGCCTCCCTGGCTCAGCTCCCTGCCCCCCCTCACCCAGGCCTGCCCCCAGAGCCGCGTGTCGCTGCAGCTTCGGATCTACAGCAGATAGACTGTAGATTTCTGGGTTAGTCTGTGTGGTTCTGCTCTACATGAACCTCTTAGATTCAGTAAGAGTCCCTGGCCAGTGGGCCACTCCCCACGGTGCTTGCTTCACCCTTGGGCACCATCTGAACTCGGAGTGGAGAGTTTCCAGGCTGGGTCTCCCTGCCGCCTCTCCCCGCAGCTCACACGGCCTCTGCTCTTCTTCCTTCCAGGCTAATGAAATGCTGCTCAGCGGGCGGAAGCTAACGGCACAGGAGGCGTGCGGCAAAGGGCTGGTCTCCCAGGTGTTCTGGCCTGGGACCTTCACCCAGGAAGTCATGGTCCGCATCAAGGAGCTCGCCTCCTGCAACCCTGTCGTACGTCCAGCTCCTGTTCCACCCTTTCTCTGCAGGGTGCACACAGAGCCAGACGCCGAGGCTGGGCCTCTGCACACAGCAGGAGCTAAGGGAGCGCAGTTAGACAGACGTAGGTGCTGAGAAACGTCCCGTGGAGGTGTACAAAAAGCATTCTTGCTAAATTCTTTACCGTTTCCAAAGCCTTGCATTTCTCCACACATTTTCTCCCCTCAGTGAACGTAGGTTTGTGTTTTGTTGGCATATATCCAGCACTTACTAAAGTGCATTTAGCAAATGACAGGGTGAAACGTTATTTCCTATTAACTGACACAGCTCCCTTGTAAACTGTCCCAGACATCACAACAACCCATTACAGAGAGTAAGTTCTGGTTAGAAGTCCCCTCAGTGGGCTTTCTCAGCGAGCCTCCCAGGAGTGGGCATCATTGCTGCCAGGGCAGGACCAGGGTGTGGGAGAGCATGGCTGTCAAGAAATAGCTTAACAGCCCTTTGAAGTCAAGTTGGCCCCGTACCCACAGTGGGTGAAATGTGTGTCACACACTCACCAGGCCTGGCGCGCATTAGGAGAAGGCGTTTGGTCCTCCTCTTGCCAGGTGGCTCCTCGGGTCTAGTATCTGCTTCCAGAAGCGTAGGGGCCGCGAGGCGCCAGCGCTTGCAGCCACAGTCCCCGCTCACTTCCTGCTTGTCGTCTGGCACAGGTGCTTGAGGAATCCAAGGCCCTTGTGCGCTGCAACATGAGGCTGGAGCTGGAGCAGGCCAACGAGCGGGAGTGCGAGGTGCTGAAGAAGATCTGGGGCTCGGCACAGGGCATGGACTCCATGCTGAAGTACCTGCAGAGGAAGATTGACGAGTTCTGACGGCCGGGCCACCGACCTCACCGCCGGGCCAGGCTCGCCCGGAGCGCCCGCTGGGAAGCAGGACTTGAGACAGCCAAGCTATTTATTGCCAAGGAGTTTTTAAGTACTGTAACTTTAAAATAAATAACTACAAAACTCCTTTGTCCAAACGTCATTCTTTTATACTTAATACACACACAAGTGTAGAAGTATAAAGGTGAGCTCTGGGTTGCTCTTTGAGGCTCTAAATTTTGTTATCTTCAGCTAGTACTGTATAAAGC
Source organism: Budorcas taxicolor (assembly GCF_023091745.1). Classification (NCBI taxonomy): domain Eukaryota; kingdom Metazoa; phylum Chordata; class Mammalia; order Artiodactyla; family Bovidae; genus Budorcas; species Budorcas taxicolor. The sequence continues at coordinate 11,110,966 of NC_068920.1, forward strand.
GTGTTTTCTTGGTTTGGGTGTCAGAAAAAATGTTTGTTTTCCTTGTTTTTTTCCTCCTGCTAGAAGAAAAGAAAGAGGTGTTAGCCAGCCTCGCCATTCCCCACCCCAAATAGAAATATGGAAAGATACGAGATATGCCCTTATCTCTAAGAGGTCCAGAGCCTCAGAGATAGAAAATTCTAAATCAAATGGAAGACTTATCTTTTATGATATTTCTGATTAAACACCCACTGATGAATATACCCCTGAAGTAAAATACACCTAGGATTCATGCTGAGATTATCAACTGATTCTTCCTTCTTTTTTAAATGTCTGATTCTTACCCAGTTAACAGGAAGAAACCACTCTCTCTAGGGGAAAGCTTGTTTTGCAGTATTAGTGAATCACTGACTAGCTTCAGTATGGTATCTTAAGTTGTAAGTTAATCTTAGCAGGTTTGTAATTAGTTTTTCTGACCTTTTTGAAAAATAACTACACAAGTGCTTCTTGTTGCTGGGTGAGAACTACTACTTTATACACCGTTTTTGGTTTTCTATTTGCAGATATGATCGATGTATTACACCAAAAATAAAAGGTATTTTTATGTTTATAAAGTGTAATTTTTAGGTTCACTTAGAATATATTTTATTTAATAAGTTAAGATTCTTCTGGCACACTATTAAATGCAGAAACTCCTTTTTAAGAGAACTACCTTCTTACGTCGACGTTTCATGGTCTTGGTCTCCGCTTTCACGTCTTCACAATATACCGAGTTCAGGATGCTGTCCGAGAGTGCCCTGTGTAAATAGACGTCCGCATTCCCGCCAGGGGTGGGGGCGATTCCAGAAGCCTGTCCCCCCCGGCAGGCTTCTGAGCTTGCAATCATATTGAATGTATGAAGAGTGAAATAAAATCAAAACCTTATTTTTGTACAGTTTTGAAGTTTCTACTTAGAACCGACCACCTCCCGGCCTCGCGGAGAGCTTACAGAGTGTCAATCTGCCTTTACTTGGATTGGTTGGTGCAGTATTTTTGCATCTGTGGGACCTACTTTTTTCGTTCCGTAGTTTGAACTATATATAAACTGTACAATCTGTAAAGTTTTTATAGAATAAATATTCAGCTGTGAAAACTGGTTAAATAAAACTAATATTTCTTAACACATTTAAAATGTTTCTCTTCATTCTTTCTTCACTTCTAAAGTTTCTCACGTTTACTTTTTGTGTGAAGTAACAGGCACAGGCAGGCATGTCACATTTGTACAGTTGAAAGGAGCTGGACCCATCCACCAGGCGACCTCGGTACGCATAGTAATAATGAACATTCTCAAGATCATCAGCCATGATGCTGTAGAAAAACCCTGAGCTCACCCGTCACGGGCATGCCAAAAACAAGAACTGCAGAACTACCGTCTGTGAAAAAGCCCAGAACCTTCCAGAAACATCAACTACAGGTAGAAAGAACGGTCAGTGTGTAGGAGGGACAGTCACAACGTTGTCAGGTCCTCTGCCCCTCCGTGGGCAGCCCTCACCCTGGAGCGCAGTCAGAGTCTCCTAAAGGAGCAGAGTCAGCCCCGCGCTGGGCTCAGAGTCCGGGTGTCTGTGCAGCAGTCACTGGCAAGGTGCCTGGCTCAGGCCTACCTGCTGATCCTGGAGAGGTGGGCGGGGGGCACCCAGCGCTCACCCTGGGGCACGGACACTGGCAGTTGTCTAGACCCTGGTGCTGGCAGTGCGTTCAGATCCCCCTCCAGCTCACTGGCTTTGGGACCCAGCCCCTCCCTCACCCACCAGCCTGTGGGCACCAGGACTGAGATGCCACTGGCCATACGGCCCCACATGCCAAAGCCACAGCCACCCCTGGACAGCGCCCTGCCCACCTGAGGGCCTAGGACCTGGCCCCACACACCAGTGCACAGGCGTACCCCCGGGACCCCTGTGGCTCTGCAGCCAGAGGCCCAGCCCCCATGAGCAGCAAGCCTGCTTCAGCCTCAGGACCAGCCTCACCCAGCAGCAGGCAGATGCCAGCCCTGGGCACCCACAGCTCTGCGGGCTCACCAGCAGGCTAGCACCTGTCCTGGGACCAGCTGGGCCCCGAGTTCTACCCACTTGCAAATGAATAAACACAACTATCTGAAAATCTGTACAACACACAGGAACAGCTGGGGGAAGTGCATAGCAATACAAGCTTCAGGAACAGGAGAAGTCCCAACCTAACGTTCCACCTACAAGAACTAGAAAAAAAAAACAACCCTAAGTTAACATAAGGAAAGAAAGATCAGAGCAAAAAAAAAAAAGAAACTAAGCTAGTTCTTTGAAAAGATGAGATTCATAAACCTTTAACCAGACTCATTAAGGGAAAAAAAGCCCAAATCAATAAAACCACAAAATGAAAAGGAAGTTAACTGACACTGTAGATAAATGAGATAAGAGAATACTACAAACTATATAGCCATATACTATACCATATAGCTGTAGACGAACAACCTAGAAGTTGATAACTTCCAACATACAAACTTCTAAGACTGAAGGGAAAAACTTCCAAACTTCCAGGAGAAGATAAATATGAGGAGACCAATGAAGGAAATTTAATATTTTTTTTTTGGCCGTGCTGTGTGGTGTGCAGGATCCGAGTTCCCCAACCAGGGATCAAACTTATGCACCTGCATGGGAAGCATGGAGTCTTAACCATGGAACCGCCAGGGAAGCCCCATGAGAGTAAATTCTTAAATGTCGTCTCCCAAATAAAGTCCAGGCTTAAATGGGTTCACAAGTAAATTCGCCCAAACATTTACAGAACAGTTAACATCGGTCCTTGAACTATTCCCCCAAAATTGCAGAAGGAACACTTTGGAACTTACGAGTCCAATACCCTGATACCAAAACCAAAGATAGGACAAGAAAGAAAATTATAGGCCAGTATCACTGATGAACATAGATGCAAAAATCCTAAATGAAATACTGCCAAACCAAGTCCAGTAGTACACTAAGAGAATAATACACCATGATCAAATGGGTTTTATCTCAGGGATGCAAGCATTTTTCAATATCTGCAGATCAGTATTAAGCAGCACATTAACAAACTGAAGAATGAAAACTCGGATCATCTCAAAAGGTGTAGGAAAAGCAGCTGACAAAATTCAACATCCATTCCATGAAAAAACTCCAGAAAGTGGTTATAGAGGGAACAATCCTCAGCATCACAAAGGCCGTAGGTGACAAGCCCATAGTTAACATCACACTCGGTTAAAAAGCTGTAAGCTTTTCTCTGATACCAGGAAGAAGAAAAGGATGCCTACTCATCACTAGTGTTCAACACAGTACTAGAAGCCCTTGACAGATTCAGAAATAGGTGTTTTATGGGGACCTAATTAAAAGCTTCTGCACAGTGAAGAAAACCACTTAAAAAAAAACCCAAAGGAGTGGGAGAAACTATTTGCAAACATTATGATCAATCAGGGGTTAATACCTACACTACATAGAAAGTTCATACAACTCAATATCAAAAATACAACCAACCAGGTTTTTTTAAAAATAAGTGGGCAGAAGACCTGAATAGACACTTTACCAAAGAAGACACGCCGGCACGGAGATGCTCCACGCTGTTAACCAGAAAGTGCAGATCAAAGCCACAGTGAGGCATCAATCCACACCTGTCAGAGCGCGCCTCGCCGGGACGCCCCTGCTGGTCCGCTGGCTAAGACTCGGCTCCTAGTGCAGGGGACATGGGCTCATCCCTGGTCGGGGAGCTAGACTCCCACCTGCCGCAGCTAAGGGTGCACGGGCCACAGCTAAAGGTCTCATGTGCCGCTTTATGGACTATGCCAAAGGCTTTGTGTGGATCACAATAAACTGTGGAAAATTCTGAAAGAGATGGGAATACCAGACCGCCTGACCTGCCTCTTGAGAAACCTATATGCAGGTCAGGAAGCAACAGTGAGAACTGGACATGGATCAACAGACTGGTTCCAAATAGGAAAAGGAGGACGTCAAGGCTGTATATTGTCACCCTGCTTATTTAACTTATATGCAGAGTACATCATGAGAAACACTGGGCTGGAAGAAGCACAAGCTGGAATCAAGATTGCCGGGAGAAATATCAATAACCTCAGATATGCAGATGACACCACCCTTATGGCAGAAAGTGAAGAGAAACTAAAGAACCTCTTGAAAGTGAAAGAGGAGAGTGAAAAAGTTGGCTTAAAGCTCAACATTTAGAAAACTAAGATCATGGCATCTGGTCCCATCACTTCATGGCAAATAGATGGGGAAACAGTGTCAGACTTTATTTTGGGGGGCTCCAAAATCACTGCAAATGGTGACTGCAGCCATGAAATTAAAAGACACTTACTCCTTGGAAGGAAAGTTCTAGACAGCATATTCAAAAGCAGAGACATTACTTTGCCAACAAAGGTCCGTCTAGTCAAGGCTATGGTTTTTCCAGTGGTCATGTATGGATGTGAGAGTTGGACTGTGAAGAAAGCTAAGCACCGAAGAATTGATGCTTTTGAACTGGGTGTTGGAGAAGACTTTTGAGAGTCCCTTGGACTGCAAGGAGGTCCAACCAGTCCATCCTAAAGGAGATCAGTCCTAAATATTCATTGGAAGGACTGATGGTGAAGCTGAAACTGCAATACTTCGGCCACCTGATGTGAAGGGCTGACTCATTTGAAAAGACCCTGATTCTGGGAAAGATCGAAGGCAGGAGGAGAAGGGGACGACAGAGGATGAAGTGGCATCACCGACTTGAGACGCGAGTCTGAGTGAACTCCAGGAGTTGGTGATGGACAGGGAGGCCTGGTGTGCTGCAGTCCATGGGGTCGCAAAGAGTTTGACACGACTGAGTGAACTGAACTGAATTAAAAAAATAAAAATAGCTTCACTGCTTAGCAACAGGGGAAGGACACATTTCAAGAAATTCCTCCCCACCCTCCAGGGAACATTACGATGGCATCTCTGAAGATGCAGACAAACGGCAAACATCTGCTTGGTGGAAATGATACTGGATGATGTGAACATTGGTTTAACAGGGGCTTTTTGGTGGGAATGAAATCCTGAAGTTTTCTGAGTTAAAAGGACGCAAGGAGGCCTCCCCTGGTGGTCCAGTGGTTAAGGACCCACCTTGCAAGACAAGGAATGCTGTGCGGCCCCTGATCCGGGAAGCTCCCCCAGGCCCTGGAGCCACCAAGCCCGTGCACCACAGCTACTGAGCCTGTGCCCTGCAGCCGCGCCAGCCCGGGTCCCGGAGCCCAGGCCCCGCCACAAGGGAAGCTACTGCAGTGAGACACAATCGGACCACAGTGAGGCACAGCCCTCAATCGCTGCAGCTGAGAAAGCCCACATGCGCAGACCCACCACAGCCAAAAGGTAAGGTAAAAATAAATCAATCTTAAAAAAAAAAATTGACTTTATGATCTTAGAGCCATGTTGCATCCTTGGGTGACAGGTTTTTTTTTTTAAATAAGTGCCTCTCCTAAACAAAGGTTACGCTCTAATGAGTTTTAATATTAAATCCTATTTTTCTAAATTCTATGTTGTATTCTAAAACTGAACTTAAAAGAACTGAAGTCATACAAACTGTATTTTTCAACCACAATGGAATGAAATTAGATATCAATAACAAATTGAGAAAATTAAATGTGTGGACCTTAAAGATCACATTCCTACACAAAGAAAAAACTTTTACAAGAGAAAGTAGAAAAGATTTAGAGATAAGTAAAAGTGAAAACTATAATTATGTAATAACACCTATGTTAAAAAGTGGACAAGTAAATAGACAAGTCAATAACATCCACCTTAAGAAATTGGAAAAAAGAAAAGCAAACTAAGCCCAAAGCAAAGCAGAAGGAAGGAAATAAAGATCAGACCAAAAATAAGTCAAATGGAGAATATTAAAACCGCAGAGAAAAATCAAGGAGACTGAATGTTAGTTTTTTTAAGAAATTAGACTGATTAAGGAAGAAGAACACTCAATTACTAATATTAGGAGTGGGACAGGAGACAGTACAATCAGACTTACAGAAATAAAAAGAACTGTAAGGGGATACTATGAGTAACCGTACGTCCGCGAATCAGATAAGAAACAGGAGATGAGCTAATTCCAGGAAAGAAACTTGTGAAACGACTCAAGAAATGGACAAGCTGAACACACCTAGAGAGAGAGAGAGAGTCCGTAATCAAACATCTCACAAAGAAAAGTCCAGGGCCACTGGCTTCCCTCATGAGATTCTATCAAATCAGTACCTTCGTAAGTAGTGCCAAGAAACAGACGGAGCGCTTTCCAACATTCCGTGTGGTCTGTATTTCCCTAAAGCAAACACACACACACACAGATCTCACAGCAAAAAGGAAACCATAGACCCATCAGTTCAATTCAGTCGCTCAGTTGCGTCCGACTCTGCAACCCCATGAATCGCAGCACGCCAGGCCTCCCCGTCCGTCACCATCTCCCGGAGTTCACTCAGACTCAACGTCCATCGAGTCCGTGATGCCATCCAGCCATCTCATCCTCGGTCGTCCCCTTCTCCTCCTGCCCCCAATCCCTCCCAGCATCAGAGTCTTTTCCAATGAGTCAACTCTTCGCATGAGGTGGCCAAAGTACTGGAGCTTCAGCTTTAGCATCATTCCTTCCAAAGAAATCCCAGGGCTGATCTCCTTCAGAATGGACTGGTTGGATCTCATTGCAGTCCAAGGGACTCTCAAGAGTCTTCTCCAACACCACAGTTCAAAAGCATCAATTCTTCGGTGCTCAGCCTTCTTCACAGTCCAACTCTCACATCCATACATGACCACAGGAAAAACCATAGCCTTGATTAGGCAGACCTTAGTCGGCAAAGTAATGTCTCTGCTTTTGAATGAATATGCTATCTAGGTTGGTCATAACTTTTCTTCCAAGGAGTAAGCGTCTTTTAGTTTCATGGCTGCAGTCACCATCTGCAGTGATTTTGGAGCCCCCCCCCCCCAAAATAATTCTCTACAAAATAATCTGGCACCATATAAAAATTTTACACTGTGACCAAGTGGGATTTATGCTCTGAATGCAAAATTAGTTCAACGTTAGTTCACAGATGGCTTTGCTAACCAAAACAATGTAATGTGTGATACTGCGCTGTGTAACCCAATACAATACATGGTGTTGGTAAAAGAAGGGTAGAACCATATGAGCATCTCAAATGCAGAAACTGCACTTGAAAACCCTAACAGCCACTGTAATGAAAACGCCCAGCAAACGTGGGATAGAAGGGGTTTCTTCAACGTGATAAAGGCCATCTCTGAAAACCCCACGGCTGACATCAGACGCAACAGTGTGAAAGCTTTCACCCTAAAATCAGGAACAAGAGAAAGATGCTTGTTCTTGCCACATCCATTCAACACTGTATTAAAAGTTCTAACCAGGACAATTACATAAGAAAAAAAAGTATTGCTCAGCTAGAAAAAAATAATGAAATCTCGCCATTTGTGACAATATGGATAAACCTCGCAGGCATTGTGCTATGTCAGAGAAAGACACTCTATGGTCTCCCTAGCATGTGAGATTCAAAATAAGACCATGAAGCTCACAGACACGGAAAACAGACTGGTGGTTTCCAGAAGGTGGGGGGCTGGGAGGAGTGGTTGAAATGGATGAAGGGGGTCGAGAAGTATAAACTTCCAGTTATAAAATGAGTAACTCATAATGTGATGAACAGCATGGCAAATCCAGCTGATACTGTATTGTGTGTTTGAAAGTTGCCAAGAGAGAGGAGAAGGTTGCAAGATACAAAATCGAGACACAGAAACCAATTGCATTTCCAAATATTAGCATAAACAGTCTGAAGATGAGATTAAGAAAGCAATTCCATTTATAATAGAATCAAGAAGAATAAAACTACTAGGAATAAATTAGCCAAAGGACGGTAAGACTTGTGCACTGGAAACAGAACACTGCTGTAAGAAATTAAAGGCACCTAAATAAATCAAGACATTCATATGGATTGGAAGACCTAATATTGTTAAACTGGCAAAACTAAACTCATCTACAAATTCAGTGACATCCCTATCAAAATTCCAGCTGCTTTTTTTTTTGCAGAAATAGATAAGCCTGTCCTAAAATTGATATGAAAACGCAAAGGATCCAAATTAGACAATTCAATCTTGAAAGTGAAGACAAAGTCGGAAGGCTCACACTTACCAGTTTCAAAACTTACTGCAGGGCTACCGCGATCAAGACGGAGGCTCTCTGATTCCCCCTCCTGGGGCTGCCTGCGGAGGGCTGTATGCTTGGGAGAGGCTGTGCAAGTGATGGTGAGTCAGAAGGGTAGATTTCGTGTATATGCATTTGTCTGCTGTAATTTTTATATATATATTACACTTGCTGCAAGTGTACAGCTCATTTCTGTTGTAAAACATTAAACCATTTTCCAAGTGTAAAGAAAACATGATAGTGTCATACTGGCATAAAGAAAGACATACGGATCAATGGAACCAAACTGAGAGTACAGAAATAGACCCTTACATCTGTAATCAGTTGACTGTCAACAAGGATGCCAAGACCATTCAATAGGGAAAGAATAGTCTTTTTAACAAATGATTCTGGGACAAGTGGATATTTCATGCAAAGGCATCAAGTTGAACTCACCAAAAACAAAACCCAAAATGGATTAAAAGACCAGAACTAGACTGGAGCCCCACAAATATAAAGCTTTCAGAGGAGACGTAACTCAGGATCCCGAATTAGGCGGTGATTTTGTAAGATACGACACTGAAAGCCCAACCAAAGGAAAAAACCAAGCTGGACTTCATCCAAAATTTTAGACTTTGTACTTTAAAGAGCACGACCAAGAAAGTGGACAAGACAACTCACAGAATGGAGGAAGTATTCACAGTTTATACATGTGATGAGGGCCTGGTGCCAGCGTATATACAAAAACTCTCAATTAAACAGCAAAGAGACAACATCATTTAAAAGCAGGCAAAGGATCTGCACAGACATTCTCCAACAATATACAGTCCGTAAGTACACAAAAAGATATTCAATGGATCATTCATCACTGTTGTTTAGCCACTAAGCCGTGTCTCTTTTGCGCCTCCATGGACTGTAGCCCGGCAGCGCCTCTGTCTGTGGGATTTCCCAGTCAAGAACACTGGAGTGGGTTGCCGTTCCCTCCCCCAGGGGACCTTCCCAACCCAGAAATTGAACCTGTATCTCCTGCATTGACAGGCGGATCCTTTACCACCAGGGAAGCCCCCATTAGTCGTTAGGGAAGTGCAATCAAATCCATATGACATACCACTTCACAACACTAGAATGGCCGTAAGGGGAAAAAATGGAAACTAACAAACGTTGATGAAAATGTAGAAAAATTGGAAACCTATATTGCTAATAGGGATATAAATTGGTGCACCCACTGTGGAAAACAGCTTAACAGTTTCACGAAATGTTAAACAGAGCCACTATAATTCCGCAATCCCATCCCTAATCACATACCCAGGAGAACTGAGAACAAGCACTCACGTGTTTGTGCACAAACATTCACACTGTTGTTCGTGGTGGTCAAAGATCGTAGAAACAACCCGTATGTCCATCAGCGGATGAACACATACGCAAAGTACGGCGTATCCAAGTAACGGGATGTTACTTGGCAATAGAAGGAATGGAGGACTGATACATTTGCCGCCAGAACATTACGCCAAGTGGAAGCAGCAGGCACAGAGGGCCACGTATTAGTACGACTCCATTCAGATGCGAGGCTGGGATAGACAAGGCCATACAGACATAGAGGAGACCAGCAGTTGCCCGGGACTGAGGCGGGTGGGGTGGGGCAGAGAGGAGCAATGCAAGTATATGGCTTTATTTGGGGGAAATGAAAATGTCCCCAAATTAGTGACTTTTGCACAACCTTGTTGAGTATACTAAAAACCACTGAATATTCTGCTTTAAAATGCTTTGATTTTATGGTATTTGGATTATCTCCCCATTTTTAAAAAATGTACATATCTTCAAAATAGGGGAAAGTGGTAACATGTTTAATTGATCCAAAGGAAGGAATGGAAATGGCAGTAATAAACATACTTGATGTGGCTTTTAGTCCAAAGTATTAATAAACGTATTATGGGAAGGTAGACGGAAGGGCTGTGTGGAGAGGTCTATGTATGTACACGCTCTTCACAAATAAGATCTAAAACTGAAAAGTCCACGGTAGCGAGGCAGAAAATGTGAAAATAACTGCACCCCCTCCCCCAAAAAGCAAGACAAAAGGCAAAACTGGTAGCTGAATTAACAGCAAAACATCTGTTAAAAAGCACATTAGAGAAAGTGTTCCTCCATAACGAAGTCTAGTTACTTCTAGACTCAGTAGACTTCGACCTTTACTGAAGGATGAAGGCTCCAAATGTGTGTACCGCCTTAGCTGTCCTCCGTATACAAAGGAAAAATTGGTGTGGCCACTACAGCAGAGAGACAAGTGCAATGCCGTTCAGGGGGATTTGGGCCCAAGTCTGCAGCTGAAGGACTCTGACCTTCTTGGGTCATCAGTGGGAGTGGGATATTCAGTCACGTTATCTGGTTTTGTGTTTTATTTTTGCAAGTTTCCAAGTGTGAGTATAGAGACTCCTAAAGACCCTGATGCTGGGAAAGATTGAGGGCGGGAAGAGAAGGGGATGAGAGAGGATGAGATGGCTGGATGGCATCACCAACTCGATGGACATGGGTTTGGGTGAACTCCAGGAGTTGGTGATGGACAGGGAGGCCTGGCATGCTGCGATTCATGAGGTTGCAAAGAGTCGGACACGACTGAGCGACTGAACTGAGCTGAAATTTCCTCCCAAGGACCCCACCTCGCACTCTCCAGTAATCCCCTCCCCTTTCGTGGGGACCTGACCAGCAACTTTTTAAACAAACAGAAAATGGCAGAAGTGACAGATTGTCGTTTCTGAGATCAGACTGTGAGACACCTGTTCTTCCTAGTCACTCTGAGGAGGACACCTGAAGCTCTGGGGCCCTGCAGGAGCACCCACCAGCCAAGGAATGGGGGTCGTTTCCACCACAGCCAGCAAGGACCCGAGGCCCTCAGGTGAGCAGAGCCCCCAGGAGCCAGCTTGGATGAACTCCCGCCCCAGCTGAGCGGTGAGGAGACCACGCTGGTGAGAGGACCCAAATCAGCAGGACTGACGTGTGTCCTGGCAACTGTGAGATCATACACTTTGGTGGTTGGTAAGTCCCCCCAGATCAGCCTCACAGCTCACTCTGGTCCTCGACAGATCCATCCCTACACATACAGACGGCAGACAACATGGGATCTCTGCTGAAGCTTTCATGTTAACTTTCTGTTTATTCTCTGCATTTAAGCATCACCTTATAAAGGGACTGGGTACATAGATGGTTTTACGCCTACACAATGGACTGCAGGGCAACTCATAATGTTTGGAAAACTCAATTTTTCAGGTAAGGAAACAGGTTACATGTTTTCTCCAAGGTCACCTCCTTGTAAGTGTTGGAACAGGTGTTTGACAGCAAACAAACCACACCCTTATGGCAGAAAGTGAAGAGGAACTAAAGAGCCTCTTGATGAGGGTGAAGGAGGAGAGTGAAAGGCTGGCTTAAAGCTCAACATTCAGAAAACTAGGATTAGGGCATCTGGTCCCATCACTTCATGGGAAATAGAGGGGGAAACAGTGGAAACAGACAGATTTTACTTTCTTGGGCTTCAAAATCACTGCAGATGGTGACTGCAGCCATGAAATTAAAAGACACTTGCTTCTTGGAAGAAAAGCTATGACAAACCTAGACAGTGTATTAAAACACAGAGACATCACTTTGCCCATATAGTCAAAGCTATAGTAGTCGCATGAAGATGTGAGAGTTGGACCATTAAGAAGGCTGAGTGCTGAAGAATTGATGCTTTTGAATTGTGGTGCTGGAGAAGACTCTTGAGAGTCCCTTGGACTGTAAGATCAAACCTGTCAACCCTAAAGGAAATCAACCCTGAACCCCTGGACTCTCTCAATTGGAAGGACTGATACTTCCAATAATTTGAAGCTCCAGTACCTTGAAGTTCCAATACCTGATGCAAAGAGTCAACTCATTGGAATAGACCCTGATGCTGGGAAAGACTGAGGGCAGGAGGAGACGGGGACGACAGGACAAGATGGCATCACCAACTCAATGGACATGAATCTGAGCAAACTCCGGGGGATACTGCAAGGCAGGGAAGCCTGGTGTGCTGCAGTCCTTGGGGTCGCAAAGAGTCAGACACAACTTAGTGACTGAACAACAGCAAGTCACACCCAGGATCAGGGGCCTGCCCCTCATTGTCCCCAGGGCCCTGCAGACCCCAGGGTCCAGGTGCACGTAACCAGGGGAGGAGAGGAGCCAGGAGCACCTGGACTTCCACATCCTCTGCAAACGAGCAGCTGAGAACTTGATTTTATCTGGAAGCGGATGTGAGCGTGACTCTGATCGCCTCTGGACTGTTGGAAACGTGTGTGTCCTTGTGTGTGCGTGCCACCGCAGGTACCCTTGCTCTCCACACTTCCGCTGCAGCGCTCGAGTCGATGAAGCCAGCGTTTAGATCTTTTGTTATATAAACTCTTGCTACTCATGACCTTAAACTTAGGAGTCAAATGTATCTGGAGTATGTACCATTCCACCTGACTCCCATTATCTAAATCGGGAACCAGAGAGAGGTGGGTGGTGAGGGAGAGTTACAGATGCCCACAAAATACAGACTTTCGTTTGGCTAACACTGTTTCTAGTAGGTACGAGGACCTCAACACTGGCATAAGTGGTTTTAACTTTATGAGAATGTTTACGTAACTTTTTATAAAACACGCTGGTTGGTAGAATGCTCCTTTTGTCCCCACGTCAAGAACCATCAGCCAGGTTCCCAAAGGGGCCCAGCCTGAAAATTTAGAGACCAATGCCCCGGGACTTTCCTGGTGGTCCAGTGGCTCAGACCCACGTTCCCAATGCAGGGGGCCCAGGTTCGATTCCTGGTCAGAGAACTAGATCCTAGATGTCATAGCAAAAGTAGAAGACCCTGCCTGCCAGAGCTAGGGCCTGGCTCAGTCAAATAAATGAAAGGGAGAAACCGACGACCTCTGAGATGTGAGTACCAGCCTTGACCCCACGCAGGGCTCCAGTGTGACCTTCCTCAGGGCAGCCTCAGGTTTGCTGGGCTGGACGCTCTCGTGTTGAGGTGGAACCCACTCACGTACCGCGTTTCATTTTAGTAAATGAGCTGCTGAAGCGAGCACTGTACCGCGTTTCAGATTTCACCTTGAGGCAGACAGTTCCCATCTCTGGCCCTGTCTGCCCTGGGCTCCACCACTGGGCGTCTGGGGGTTGGGTGGGGGACCCTTCTAGCATCTTCCTTGGGGCCTCAGCACTCCCCTTCCTCTTGCTCTGGAGCAGCTGCTCAGACAGTTGAGGGCTGCGCCGAGAGGATTTGGTCCTGATGCCTGCCAGTCTGATCCTTTGCCAAAGACCCGAGCAGGCTGCCTGATGGCACCAGCAATCCCAAACTTTTCGGCGCCGGGCACCAGTTCCGCGGAAGACAATCTTCCCACGGACCGGGAGGGTGGTTTCAGAATGATTCAAGCGCGTTACGTGCACTGTGCCCTTTATTTCTATTATCATCATCACATCAGCTTCACCTCAGATCATCAGGCGTCGGACCCCAGAGGTGGGGGACCCCTGTGCTCATCAACAGCCTCAATTGACCAGGGCCACCTCGGGGCTCCTGGAGGGACTGTGAACCCTCCCTTGCAGCAGGTCACCCATCAGTGACCCCCAAAACATCTGCCAGACCCACACTGCTTCTGAGACCTGCGTGGTTTGGGTAAAATGAAGAAACTCAGCTGGATTTACGCTTTGCTGTAAATGTCTGTTAGTAGCAGTCTGGGAGTTGTGACAGTTACCTCCGATTTCTTTGCTTCTAGAAAGCTCTATTACTTTGGAGCCTGACAGCCTCCGGGAGTGAGACGCTATCAGACAAACGCAGTCTGGGGAGGGGCCACGCCTGCAGTTCCTGCCCACACAGAAGCAGCAGCCGTCAGCTGCCCGGGACTCGGGCACGCTTTGTTCCCGTGGGGTTTTCACATTCAGCCCCCACCTCTCAGCCCCCAGTTTCCCTGGGGAGGAGGCGGGAAGACCACCCCAGGGCCTGTGAGGAGGACAGGGATGTGGTCATGGGCCCTGCAGATGGTAGAGTTCAAGTGGCCGGCTCCAGCGACTGCGTGTGCGGCAGTTGGGACAAGGCAGGCGGGGACTGCGCCTTTCCTTCCCGGACACGCAGCAGGCCCCCTCCCCGGAGTCCCGACACACAGCAGTGGGGTCAGCCGGCACGCTGAAGCCCAGGACACTTCCAAGAACCGTGGCTCTTGGACGTGACCAGTTTGCAGAGAGAAGCCTGCACCCAAGTGATTATAAAGTGTAACCTGAACCACTTCATGCAAACTACATTCGTGTGCGTGGCGTGCTAGGAGGTTTCACAGCTTCGAGGGGTAATTGTCACACAATCAGCTCCACGTTACAAGTGTACACAGGGGACAGCGCCAGCACAGTCAAGAGCAAACGTCCCCATCACCACGAGTTTACCCACCCCCGGCCCCCCACCCGACCTCTCCCCAGTCACAGACTGGCCTTTTGTCACAGGTCAGCTGATTTGCAAGTACTCATCCTACCAGTTCTGGGGCCAGCAGGCAAATGTGTTCTTTCTTTACGGAGGCTGGGCCTTTCATAGCGCGTTTAACATTCATAATTCCCAGAGAGCCGGAGAAACAGACACACACGCAGGGGAAAGGCTGTTTGGGGCCACCTCCTGGGAGTCTTGCCCCCACCCCAGCCCAGGTCTGTCTGGTTGGCAACGACCCTCACCTCCTTTCCTGGCCAGCTCTGCGGGACTGGGGACCCCCAGCCGGCTCTGGGACCCCCGGCCGGCTCTGGGACCCCCGGCCGGCTCTGAGACCCCCAGCCGGCTTGGCCCCAGAACCTTCTCCCGCCTGCCTCCCTCACCTGCTCCACAAGACACCCCCCCGCCTCCCTTGCCTCCCGGAACCCCCGCCTTGGGCCCTGCTGCACTTGCTGGGTTTCCCTCCTCCCGCCAGGTTTGATTTCGCCCACTGCCCAGCACCCTGACACGTCGAGGTCTGCAGCAGAGAGAGGGTTTATTCAGGAAGCAGCGGAGCAGAGAGGCAAAACCCACCTCAAGCCTGCCTCCCTGGAGGCGAGGGGATGGAGTGTTCCTGGGATGAAGACTCAAGAAGAGGGTTGGTCAAGGCTCATGGAGTGAAGGGAAAGGTGATTGGAAAAGGTGCGAACCCACCTCTGCGAAGGCGCAGCTAAGCTCCAGGCCGCTGCACGCTCGGAAGGGCGTGGAGCGGGCGCTCCCGCAGGCCCAGTTGAGGCCTGGTGGTCCCGTCCAGTCTCAACCAGCTCAGCACCAACTACACACAGGTGACTCCTAGACCCTGGGAAACACCTCAGGGCAACAGCGTGTTGAGGCTACGTGCCGCGTGGACGTGAAAGCCTTGCAGTGGTCTTGATTAGCGCCGGCAGGTGGCGTGGATTTAATTCATCACCTGGGGTTTCCCTCCTTTCCTGTCCACACAGCCCTGGAGCCCCCGGTCTATGTAAACAGACTCCTCTGGATCCTCATCTGCTTACAGAACAGCGTGTTTGATGTGGCTCTGCCCCTAGGACATCACCCCTTCTCCCATGGGAGCCCCCCACCTGTGGGATGCAGACAGGGCTAGCGTGCTTGCCCACCTGGCCCCCCACGGCTGTATCCAGGCCCATCGTCTCCAGTGCAGGAAGGCTGTCTGGACGTCACGGAGGCACGGACAATGTCCAGCATTTGCTCCATGTCCTGCTTTGGGCAAATGATGATAAAGATAACGTCTGCCCACAAAATAGACAATAACACCTGTGAAAGACCTCGTTCATTTCTGACAAAAATAAGCATCGAAAAAGTGGGGCTTAGTTCAGTCGCTCAGTCATATCCGACACTTTCAACCTCATGGACTGCAGCTCGCCAGGCCTCCCTGTCCATCACCAACTCCCAGAGTTCACTCACACTCATGTCCATTAACTCGGTGATGCCATCCAGCCATCTCATCCTCTGTTGTCCCCTTCTCCTCCCGCCCTCAATCCTTCCCAGCATCAGGGTCTTTTCAAGTGAGTCAGCCCTTTGCATCAGGTGGCCAAAGTATTGGAGTTTCAGCTTCAGCATCAGTCCTTCCAATAAATATTCAGGACTGATTTCCTTTAGGATGGACTGGTTGGATCTCCTTGCAGTCCAAGGGACTCTCAAGAGTCTTCTCCAACACTACAGTTCAAAAGCATCAATTCTTTGGCACTCAGCTTTCTTTATAGTCCAACTCTCACATCCATACATGACTACTGGAAAAACCATAGCTTTGAATAGATGGACCTTTGTTGGCAAAGTAATGTCTCTGCTTTTTAATGTGCTGTCTAGGTTGGTCATAGCTTTTCTTCCAAGGAGCAAGCATCTTTTAATTTCATGGCTGTAGTCACCAAATGCAATGATTTTGGAGTTCAATAAAATAAAGTCTCTCACTGTTTCCATTGTTTCCACCATCTATTTGCCATGAAGTGATGGGACCAGATGCCATGATCTTAGTTTTCTGAATGTTGAAAGCTTTAAGCCAGCCTTTTCACTCTCCTCTTTCACTTTCATCAAGAGGCTCTTTAGTTCTTCTTCACTTTCTGCCATAAGGGTGGTGTCATCTGGGCACATACAAATTTTTAAAATTTATCAGGACAGACAGGTAAGGATTTCTTCAGCAGAACACAAAGAAGAATAACCCAAAAGGAAAAGACCAATAAAATTTCTTTCTTCCCCCAGTTCTGTTGCAATACGACAGAGATATAACATCATGTAACCTTCAGGTACAGAATGCAATAACCTGATACGGTGAATGATCACATTAAGTTAACATCCATCACCACAGTTACAATCTTTTTTTTTCTTGTGATGAGAATTTAGAGAATTTCTCTTGGGACTTCCCTGGTGATCCAGTGGTTACCGATGCACCTTGCAATGCAGGGAAGGGGGTTCAATCCCTGGCCAGGGAACTAATTCTGCATGCCTTGGAGCAGCTAGGCCTGTGCGCTGGAACCAGAGTTGAAGCTCTGCGACTAAAGATCCTGCCTGATGCGACGAAGATCCAATGTGCAGCAACTAAGACCTGGGACAGCCGACTAAACAAACAAATGTGAAAAATAACAATAGTTTGAAAAATCTCCTCTCTGAGCAGCTTTCCGATACAGCAACAGACCAGGTGGCCTCCGTTTCCTCATCTGCGAACCTGGAGGGGGAAGAGAGCACGCTCCTCACAGAACTGCATGGATGAAGGCAGACCCATCAGCCAGCCAGGTGCCGGCCACACAGGAGCCGCTCAGCACAGGACTTTGCAGCGTGACTGTAACCATGACGACCAGATCGTGGTTCTCAGCGTGACCAGAGCGCCTAGAGTGTGATGGAGGCAGCAAGACCAGCATGGGAATTCAGGGGCCCCTTCCTGCAGGAGACCCTAGAGGGTGCAGAGCTTGAGACGGTGCAGCAGAAAAGCAAAGAGCGGTCGAGACCACGCGACAGTCCCAGACCGCGCGACAGTGGGTGAGGTCGGGCAGGCCCCAGGGGCCCCGGAGGAGCGCGGAGCAGAGAAGGGACCTGGGAGGGGTCCTGGAGGGCTTTGGTACCAAACCAAGGAGCGGGCGTTTCACCCTGGGACAGGGAAACACGGATGGAATTTTTTCAAAATACCTTTGAAGTGAAGTCAACAGGACTCGGTGTCGGGCTGGGGTTGAAGGAGAGAGGAGTCTGACGGCTGCCCGGCTTCTGGTTTGCAGAAGAGAGCAGTGGGCTTGGGAGGAACCAGGGCTGGTGGGAGAGGGCACCTGGGGACAGGAGGAGTCTGAGACGCCTTGGAACAATCCAGCAGATGTCCACTCGGCAGCTGGATGCACCGTCTCAGACTGAGGGAGACTGCAGAGCTGCAAGCTTGTGGGTGTGCCTGGCGCAGTGCGACAGCAGTCAGGAGTGCACGTCGGGGAGAGGAGACAGTGACCTGGGTGTGGTGGCGTGTGCCCGGTGGTGTGAATGTGCCTCGGGCCACTGGCCTGGGCACGTGGGAATGGCTAAGACGGAAAGTTTCAAGTTCTATTTTGAAAAGTGAAAGTGAAAGTGTTAGTCGCTCAGTCGTGTCCGACGCTGTGACCCCATGGACTGTATCCGCCAGGCTCCTCTGTCCATGGGATTCTCCAGGCAAGAATACTGGAGTGGGTAGCCTTTCCCTTCTCCAGGGATCTTCCCAATCCAGGGATCGAATCTGGGTCTCCCTCACTGAAGGCAGATTCTTTACTGTCTGAGCCGCCAGGGAAGCCCTGTGTATTTTATGATGCAAACAAATATTTTGAAAAGACTTTTATAGAGTTTGTTTTCCTCCCTGACATGCATATTTGAATACTGGGGACAAAATATCTCTAGCACTCTGGATTAGCAAAACGTTTTTTAAATGAGCAGGGACTCAGGGGAGCTGCGTCTAGGCAGCGAGATAACCTGGCTTTCCCGAAGCGCTCGGGAGGGTTGAGGAGCCTGCAGTCGGTGAAGCGGTTGTTTTCAACGCAAACTCAGTTCAGTTGCCATCTCCCGGGCACCTGCGGTGTGCCAGGGCTGGAGGCGGGGAGGCTCGAGGCATCATTTCATGCCTCCCGCTTTGCTGTTTCTCAGATGGTCTATCTTGGTCCCTGGAAGGCAGCTGAGCGTCAGGGAGCCTCCACTTTGAGGCGCCGCCTGGCTCCCCCAGATCCTCCCCTCAGAGGTCTGAGGGCCCTTCGGGTCTGAAGATGAAAGGCGCAAGGCTACTGCTGATGTCACTGGAATTCCAGAGAACATGAACGGACACAGCGCTTGCAAAATGGAGCGGCTCTGCAGGCTGCAGGTTCTTCGCCGCTGGTCTTGGGTTTGGGCAGGAAAAGTCGAAGACCTGCGGCGGAAGGATCCGAAGGGAGGCGTAGAAGGCGCCGGGGCAGGACCCCCGCTCTCCTGGCGCCCCCCGCGGCCCCTCCGCCTCTGGCCCTGCTTGCTCTGACCCACGGAGTGCAGGCCCCCAGCAGTTCCCGCAGGGCGTCGTCCTGGGAGGCCGGCTGCTCTTGGCTCCAGGGAGCCAGGCTTCCTCTCCCGTTTTGTCTCAGACTGGCTAGCGGACTGCTGTGAGCGCCGGGCTGCTACGGAGCAGACTCCAGATGCAAATCAAGTATTTAAATGGATGTTTTCCCTCTCTGCTGAGTCCCAAGCATTGTTGCTTTTTGTAAAATTCAGTCTCCTTTACATACGGTTTTTTTCCCTCCCCAGAGTGCTGGAGGCAGAGGGGTAGCTGCTCTCAAAGGCCTTAGAGAAGAAGGGGGCAGGTCCCCTCCAGTTCCTCTCCCCCACTCAAGTTGAAAGCACACTTGTGAGGGGCCAGCTCATCCCGGCTCCACCTGGGTCCAGGCTGGGGCTGGAAGGCCACGATCAAGACGGCTCGGGGCGGTTTCTCCTGAGGCCTCTGGCCTGGCCTTGTGGACACGCCTCCGCCTGTGTCCTCAGCCCTAATGTCGCTTTTGAACAAGAACCGCGTTAGTTTAGGGCCTACCCATAAGATGTCCTTTGATTTTAATCACCTCTTTAAAGGCCTGATCCCCAAATATATTCACCTCCTGAGCGGCAGGGTGGCGGCGGTGGTGGAGGTGACGTGTTAGGACTTGAGCTTGTGGATTTGGGGAGGCATCACTCAGCCTTTAATAACCAACTCCTTCCAGTGACCTCTGCCCCAACACTGACTTCCTTACCATTGACCTTGACTACTTTTACAGGTGGTTTCTAAAAATACTATTAGAAATGCAGAAGGGTAAGATCAGACCCACTAACATAACACATCAGCAAAACATCAGCCAAAGCCTACAGGATTTTGCTGCCAGGAGCTCCTGCCTCAACTTAACTGCAAGTCACTTTTAAAAGGTCTTTACTCTTCCCTGCGTTCTCTGCTGTTGCTTCCTCAGCCCCCTGTGTGTGTTTGGCACTGGAGGAGGGGGTGTTCGAGGGGAGGAAGGAACGCAGCTTCGGGGCCCAGCAGAGGCTCAAAGGCAGATCTGCAAAGCGTGAGCTCAGCCAGGTGACGGCACCTCCTCACCTGCAGAGATAATACCACCTATCGCTAAGGTTTTAAGTGTGTTAATAAGCTCTCAGTAGACTGCAGCACCTTGAAAGCAGGGAATGTTGAACTAATAAATGAAGAGACCAGTCACTGGTCATTTTCAGAGCCTGAACATCATTGCTCAAAATTTCAGCACTTACATGCAAAGGGCTGTAAACATAACATGTCATGCTAACTGGTGAGCTTTGCTATTAGCCTGGAAGGAAAATAAGGATGTTCTTCAGGCAAAAAAAGAGAAAAAAATTGTATCCCACCGTGCCTATAGTCCATCTGTTACTGGTGACCCCCGTCCCCACCCCAGTGAACCCCAGCTGCCAAGATCCGCACCCTGGTAGAGGGTCCCGCACTGACGCAGGGCTTGGCCATGAGACCAGCGTTGGCTGCTGGGCCGCCAGCAGCTACATGAACAGAGCCGGTTTCATAAGCGCCGTCACAGCGGGGCTTGTCGTCCTGGGGAGACGGAGAGAATGTGCGTGGATGTTTTCGCTCAGTCGTGTCCCATTCTTTGCGACCCCCTGGACTGTAGCCCACCAGCATCCTCTGTCCATGGGATTTTTCAGGCAAGGCTACTGGAGGAGGTTGCCATTTCCTACCCCAGGGGATCTTCTCAAACCAAAGATCAAACCCACGTCTCACACAGTGCCAGGCAGATTCTTCACCACCGAGCCAGCAGGGAAGCCCCCACATTACACTTGATGTTAGCCAAAAGGCCAATAAGCAACGTCTTCTTGGAACGTTCCTTCTTACAGGCCAGTCGCCATACTCCAAGGAACCCAAGCAGTCACATGAGCGGTCCATGTAGGACAGGCCTGAGGCGTCCAGCTGACAGCCCCGGCTGACCGCCAAGCCAGTGACCTGCGCTGACGGCCAGCCGTGGGAGTGACCAGGCTGGAGCGTCCACCCCCCTCACCATCAGGGCAAAGACCTCCTGCAGGTTTTGGGGGTGATTTGCGACCTTGCAATGGATGACTGAGACGGCTCCTTTCTGTTCTCCCAATCTCAAACGTGAATAAGGGAATTTGTTTAAAACCTCCCGCTACACAATCAAATGTAACTTGCAATTTTGATTTCACTGCTTACTTAGCTGCTGGCCTCAGGAAGATTAATTTCTCTAGCCTTCCATGCAAAATGTGAGTAACACTTGCTTTAAGAGTTTTTAGTGGGCCAGACACAGAAAACAAACTCATGGTTACCAAAGGGTAAAGGTTTGTTGGAGGGAATAAACTAGGAGTTTGGGATTAACACACACACACTGTTATATATACAGTAACTAACAAAGATCTACCGTATAGCACAGGGAACTATATCCAATCTTTTATAGTAACCTACAAGGGAAAAGAATCTGGAATAAAGTGTGTGTGTTTGTGTGTGTATAAATAACGGAATCACTTTGCTGTACACCTGAAACTAACACAACACTGAAAATCAACTAGACTTCAATTTTTAAAAAGTCTTTAGTGAGCATTTGGGGATGGAACGTATACAGAACGCTCAGCCTGCCTGAACACAGTGCATGGTGAACGTCAGCTCTTACTAGGAAATCAAATATACTGGCTGGTACTTTTACTCTGAGAACTTCGGAGTGGATTCGAAATGGAACAGGGGCAAAGCTGACCAAGTGAGACACAGAGCCAAGTTTGGGAAGCTCGGAACCATCACCTGCCCACAACTTACCCTCAGGAACAGAGATCGAACCTTGTTAGAGGCTAAAAAAAAACCCAAAAAACAAAACATGACAAACTCTGGCTGCCTGTGAACTAAGAGCCTGCCCTACATTCTCAAGCCTCCCAACCTTATCTGGGTCCCTTGCCTGAAGACCGTCAGGCAGTTTGGCCTAAAAACCGAGCGACTCAGTAAGATTTACAGGACAGGGGCCCGGAGGCGCCAATTGTTACCTGAAATGAGACCCAGCTGTGAGTGCTTCACCAGTAAAAAGCAAAGGGCTCCACTTACATCATTAGTTGAAAGAAACAAAGGAAGTCTCCAGGAGCATGCTTTTTTCTGCCTGTTTGCCCCTTGTAAGGAGCTCACGGAGCGATAACCGCGATTCCCCGAGCCCAGATTTCTCTCCATCTTACCTGCTCGCCGTGGCCTTCCTGCCGACGGTGCTCAGGTGCTGGGCCAGGATTTCAGCAGCTCCTCCCGCTCACACCCCTGAGGGGGATAAAAAGAGAAAGAATTCAGTCCTACCCCATGTCCCACCCCCTCTCCCCGTGGGTCCTCCCGTCCTAAACTAAGCCAGGCACTCCACTGCAGAGACCAACGGAGGAGCTGCTGCTCTGCAAACAGGGCACGGCCTGTGTACGGCAACGGTTGTTTCCATAAAGCAGGGCTTTCTCCGGAGAAGAGTGTTCATCCCTGGAGGAAACCGGCTCCTATCAAGCTCTTTCCAAAGACAGCTGCTGTCCTGCCGGGCAGCGGCTTCACATGCTGGTTGGGGGGCCCCGTGGGTGGGGGCAGGAGAGCAGGCCCAGGAAAGTGTCTGCAGGCTTCCGCCCCGGGGAAGGCCCCGGCTGACCGGAGACGCCCTCCCGTCACTTACTTACTGGGTCAGCTTGAGCCGAGAGCTGGTCGAGGCAGGGACAACCATCTTCCTGAAGTGTCTTTTCCTCAAAAGGAGATGCCAAGTCATCAATTTCTTCTGTTCTCACAGCCCCCAGGGTTGCTGAGTCCAAGCTCCTACTGCCCGCCACACCACAGACTGGTAAAGCGAGACCAGGTGGTGGGGCAAGGGAGGACGAGCTTATTTGGAAAGCCAGCTGGCCGAGAGGACGGACTCATGCCCCAAAGAACCACCTTGCCTGTTAGAGTCGGGCTTCTTTCTAAGTGGGTGGGAGCAAAGTCGAGCACGTCCTGTTTTCCATCAGTCCCACTTCCTGTTTCCCCTCGGCCCCTGGAAGGGACGGTTAAGCCCCTCCTCCCACCCACAGGTGGGCCTGGTTAGGGTGTTTCCTGGGAGCTAAACAAAGGTATTTAACTGAAC
Source organism: Budorcas taxicolor (assembly GCF_023091745.1). NCBI lineage: Eukaryota > Metazoa > Chordata > Mammalia > Artiodactyla > Bovidae > Budorcas > Budorcas taxicolor. Next base: position 11,134,120 of record NC_068920.1, read on the forward strand.
ACTCATTACCTGGGAGTCAGGGTTCCCAGAGGTGGGCCATTATGTATGACTTAAGCTTACAGGCATCATCCCTTTGGTGATTAACTTGTAGCAAAAACAAACACGAGGGCTAAAGGAACAGAGGCAGAGGCAGATTGTTCTCCCTGCTACAGCACCAGCAACCGCTGAGTGCAGGCCAGGCGCTCCGAAAGTATTGCAACAGACCGCAGTCACCACGCAGGCGTGAGAGTCGGTTTTAGGCACCAACCAGACTGGATCATGGGTATCCAGATATTTGGCTAAATGTTGTCTCCAGGGGTGTCTGGGAAGGGTCAGCTTAGCATTAGAATCAGCAGACTCAGTAAAGCAGATTAACCTTCTCAGTGTGGGTGTTGTTTAGTTGCTAAGTTGTGTCTGACTCTTTTGTGACCCCACAGACTGCCCGGCTCCTCTGTCCACGGGATTTCTCAGGCAAGAATACAGGGGTGGGTTGCCGTTTCCTCCTCCAGGGGAATCCTCCCAACCCAGGGATCGAACCTGCATCTCCTGCATTGATTGGCAGGCAGATTCTTTACCACTGAGCCTCTAGGGAGGCTGAAGGGTGTGTGGGCCTCGTCCCATCCCTGAAGGTCTGAATAGCACAAAAAAGCCGAGAAAGGCGCGGTTAGCACTCCGACTGCTGAGCCAGGGCGCAGGTCTCTGCCCTCCCCTGGTCCCCAGGTCTTCGGATGTGGAAGGACCGCACCTATTCTCCTGGGTCTACAGCTTGCAGACGCAGAAGCTGCAGGACTTCTCAGACCCCTAACTGCAGAAGCTAATTCATCACAGGAAAGCAGTGGTCCCGCCGATGTCTCAACTTAGGATTCTCCAACTGCACGATGGTGCGAAGGTGAAACACGCTCAGCAGAAACCACACTTTGAGTTTCGATCTCTTCCTGGGCGAGCGGTGTGCACGCAGCAAGGTCGTCTCTCGTGACGCTGGGTGGATCCCAGCCAGCCCCGCCACCGCGACGGTGAACCACTGACACAGACAGCGGTGCTCCACCCAGCCCGTGCGTTCCACTTCAGCACAGTACGTGATGAATGATACGCGGTCACACCACCACTACAAAACAGGCTTTGTGCTAGGTACTTCTGCCTGACTAGGCTAAGTTAAGCGTCTGAGCGTGTTTAAGGTAGGCTAGGGTAAGCTGTGATGTGTGGTTTGGTGGGTGAGGTGTACTAAATGCATTTTCAACTTAATTTCACATTATAATGGGCTTATCAGGATGTAACTCCATCATAAGTCAAAGAAGATCTGTATTAATAATATTCTTCATGTAGCTGTTCAGTCTAAGGTATGTCCGACCCTTTGAGACCCCATGGACTGCAACACACCAGGCTTCCCTGTCCTTCACTATCTCCTGGAATTTGCTCAAACTCCTGCCCATTGAGTCAGTGATGCCATCCAACCATCTCATCCTCTGTTGTCCCCTTCTCCTCCTGCCTGCAATTTTTCCCAGCATCAGGGTCTTTTCCAATGAGTTGGCTTTTCACATCAGGTGGCCAAAGTATTGAAGTTTCAGCTTTAGCAACAGTCCTTCCAATGACTATTCAGGACTGATTTCCTTTTAGGGTTGACTGGTTTGATCTCCTTGTAGTCCAAGCGACTCTCAAGAGTCTTCTCTAGCACCACAATTCAAAATACTCTTCATAAATCAAACTAAATTATTTAGCAGGAAGCCAAGAGAGACCCACCCATTTCTGAAGAAATGACCAGAGATCAGAGATATTTATTTTCATCTAATTGAAGAAATGTTCGTCTTGTTTTTCTATTGCCTGAGGTTGGAGTTTTTTTCTCCTGGTGTGTTGTCTCTCAACCCATGAGTCATTTTCACCACCACGCTTCCTGGATTCTCCAAAGAGATAAAAAGGATACACACACACAACACACACACTTATGGTCCTGTTTTTATTTAGTCCCTAAGGAAATCCAACCAGTCCATCCTAAAGAAAATCAGTCCTGAATATTCACTGGAAGGACTGATGCTGAAGCTAATACTTTGGCTACCTGATGCGAAGAACTGACTCATTTGAAAACACCCTGATGCTGGGAGACTGAAGGGGACGACAGAGGATGAGATGGCTGGATGGCATCACCGACTGAATGCAGATGAGTCTGAGTGAACTCCGGGAGTTGGTGATGGACAGGGAGGCCTGGTGTGCTGCAGTCCACGGGGTCACAAAGAGTCAGACACAACGGAGTGACTGAACTGAACTGAAGTCATGTCCGACTCTTTGTGACCCCTATTATATAATTATTATATACTGTTATTATATATTATGTATTATATTCATGATATATAATAGACAAATATTTGTATTATATAATAAACATTATACATGACTACATGTTCACTATTTTACGTTTTTATATATATATCTTTATCCTTTTGATTGTCTCTGGAGAATCCAGGAGTTTGGTGGTAAAAATGACTCATGGCTTTACAGGCAACACAACAGGAGGGAAGAAACTTCAACCTCAGGCAACAGAAAAACAAGACAAATGTTTCTTCAATTAGAAGAGATGAAAATAAACATCTCTGATCTCCGGTCACTTCTTCAGAAATGGATGGGTCACTCTCGGCTTCCTGCTAAATAATTTAGTTTGATTTATGAAGATCCAGATAGCAGTAACTTAGCACCCAAAGAAACCTTTTCCCTCTCATCTGGATTCTCAAGAATATGATTGCAGTGGTCTTTCTGATCCCCAAGTCCTGGTAAATTACACTGAAAGAATTTGAGCACAATCTCAGCTCAGATTGGGACGTCTAAGGGACGTCTATAGCTTGGCTTTTTTGGCTGGTTGCTGCGTTACCGACGCCCACACTTCAAACTTAAGGAGACTGACTGGTAATTTGTTTGTTTCTTTCTTTCCAGAAACCTCCTGACACTTGTTTCTTAAAGTCTGTTTTCCTACTGACATAAATTCTTCCACTCAGCCTTTTAAAATCCCTTTTATACCAAATATTTAACTTTACATGGAAAATAGTTGAAAATGGTATTAACCAGCAGATATAGTTTGGAAAACCTAGTCAACCACAGATTAGTCCAAAGAATTAACAGCAATAAATCTTATTTCCAGTGTTAACTACACGTGTGTGTGCTCCGTCGTGTCTGACTCCTTGTGACCCCGTGGACCACAGTCTATGCAGCTCCTCTGTCCATAGGATTTCCCAGGCAAGAAATTGGGGTGGGTTGCCATTTCCAACTCCAGGCGATCTCCCGAGTCTCCTGCGTTGGCAGGCAGATTCTTTACCACTGCACCGTCTGGGAAGCCCCCAACAACTGGGACCTCCTAAATTAAGTTCCTTATTACAAGACTTCTTTCTGACAGCAGGCACCCCTATAGCTCACAATGGGACTCACTGAAAAACACCAGCTCCTGACTTCCTGCTTGGGAAGTGAGATCACGTTGGCAGAGAAAGGCTGGGCCACTAGAGGCTTCGGGGCGCTGCACCGTTACGTTCTAAAACAGCCCTGGAGACTCCTCTGGGTCCTTTGCAATTCCACAAAAATTTTAGAATCAGCTTGTCAATTCACGTACATACACAGAGTAGCCTGCTGGGGTCGCATTCAATCTATGGTGAGCCTGTATTTTGGAATGACAGCTTAACAATACTGAGTCTCCTGACCATGAGCAAGGTGTAACAGCACCGTTTACTTAGGTCTCCAACAGCCCCATGTCTAGGCTTCCCTGTGACTCAGAGGTGAAGAATCCGCCTGCTAGAGGAGACATGGGTTCAGTCCCTGGGTCGGGAAGATCCCCTGAGAAGGAAATGGCTGCCCACTCCAGTGTTCTTGCCTGGGGAATCCCATGGACAGAGGAGCCTGGTGGGCTGCAGTCCATGGGGTCGCAACAACTGGTCTTGCACATTTCTGTCACTTATTCCCAACTACCTTATTTTCTTATGCTATTGTAAATGTTTTTCGTTTCACTTTCCAACTGTTCATGCTAGATATAGAAATATGATTGATTTTTGCACTTTACATCCGGCAGCCTCGATACACTTATTAGTTCTAATACCTTATTTATAAATCTCATTGAATTTTCTACATAGATGATAATGTCATCTCTGAACAAAACAACTGTACTTTTTTCTTTCCAATTTGGATGTTCTTAATTCTGTTTCTTGTCTGGTTGCAGTCTAGAAACTCCAATACAATGATTAACAGAGACATCCCCGATTTCTCCCACTGGGCGAAAGTATTCAGGCCTTCACAATTAAGTCTGATGTGAGCGGTAGGGTTTCTGCAGGTGCCTTTTAATCAGATTGGGCAAAGTCCCTTTATTGCTAGTTTGCCGGATTTTTTACCAGAAGTAGACAGTGTGAGTGAAAGCGAAAGTGTTAGTTGCTCAGTTGTGTCCAACTCTTTGCGACAGTGGATTTTGTCAAATGCCTTTCTAGTACTGATTGCAACGGTATGCGAATGTTTCATGAACCCTGCATTCCTAGGATAAACCCCATGAGCATGACATATTACTTTTTTTTTTTAATCGTATCATAGGTTTTAATTCACTGAACTTTTGCTTCAAGTTTTTACTCTTATGTTCCTAAAGTATATTTGTTTGGTAGCTTTTTGTCTGGCCAAAATACCTAGGTTAAGTTTGAAACCAGGGTAGTGCTGACCCCATAGAATGAGTGGTGGAATTGGTGCAGAACTGATATTATCTCTTCAAACGTTTGCTAAAACTCACCACTGAAGTCACAGGGGTGATAGAAAAGTTTTACCTATTTCTTCTTGGGGAGCTCTGTTAATTTGTGTCCTTCAAGGAAGTGACCAGTTTCACCTATGTTCTTAAATAAGTTCAAAGGTGCTCTGAACACTCCCTGGAGCTGTCCATGGCGTCTTCAGTGACGCCACCTCTCCTGCCCCTCACAGTGGCATCTGGCCTTTTCCCCTCACTGATCTGGCTGCAGATTTATCAGTTTTACTGATTTTCCCAGAGAACAAGCTTTTGGATTAATCTTTCTCTTTCATTTCATCGGCTGCCAGTTTGACCTTTATTATTGCTTTTCTTCTGCTTACTTTGGACTTACTCTTGTTTCACTGCTTCTTAAAGTGGGAACTGACGTCACTGATAGAAAACCTCTTTTTCATTCTAATACAGACATTTAAAGCTACAAGTTACCCTCTAACTACTGCTTTACCAAGAACCCACAAATTCTAGTTTTTTAAAAAATGCATTTCCAATTACATTCTGATTTCTCTTTAGATTTGTTCTTTGACTTGTGAGTTATTTCACTGACAAATATTTGGGGATATTGAAGGATCTTTCTTTATTGATTTCTGATTTAATTTCATGTGGCCAAATTATTTAGCTTTTGAAAATTCTTAATTATTTTCCAGCTCACTGATACATTTTTAAAAACGGCTCTTGACAGGTATTCTGGAAATTTAAGCAGTTTTCAATGGGTCCTTATCAGTCCTATTGCTGGGGAAGAAAGTCCTTTCAACTTCTTCCTTTTTTAAAATTTTTTGGCTGCTCCATGTGGCCTGTGAGACCTGAGTTCCCAGATCAGGGATCAAACCTGCACGCCCTGCATGGGAAGTGCAGCATCCTGATCACTGGACTGCCAGAGAAATCCCGTTTTTAAACAAAAACTGCAGTGGAGTTATGATGTCATGTTCGTTTCAGGTATAAAGCACAGGGATTCAGTTTTAGACACGTGTGTGTGTGTGTGTGTGTGTGTGTGTGTGTGTGTGTATGTATACGGCTCAGAGGGTAAAGAATCTGCCCGCAATGCGGAAGACCTGGGTTCAATTCCTGGGTTGGGAAGATCCCCTGGAGAAGGAAACGGCAATCCACTCCAGCACTCTTCCCTGGAAAATCCCATGGACGGAGGAGCCTGATAGGCTACAGTCCATGGGGCCGCAGGGTCAGACACGACTGAGCAACTGACACTTTCACTTTCTTCGTAAATATATATTATATTTATGTTCTTTTCCAGATTCTCTTCCCTTGTATGTTACCGTAACTCGCTCTTTAACAATGTGCAGCATCTAAACATCCCTCCTGACCCAGAAGCAGGAACCAGCGGCCTGAGGCCCAGTCCTGAACCCACAAGCAGGTGACTTCAGCGGCTTATGCCCCTCAAGGGGCTGACGTGAGACCCAGGCGAGGCAACACACAAATGGCGCTTAACGCAGAACTGGCTCTGCTAAGCAGGATGTAAGGACTGTCTGTTGTTATTATGTGAGAAAGCTACAGTCACAGCGCACATCTTACCCAATGGTCCCAGAACCCCGGGCCCCTGGCCATCCTGGCCCAAGGCACCAGGCAGTCACCCACCCCCTGGGCTCACACGGACAAGGAGACACCAGCTGTACACTTCTGCTGGACAGCAGGCCTGGCTGCGCGCAGAGGAGGGGCCCGAGTCCAGAGCAGATGCTGGCGGGCGCTGACCTGAGAAACCGCATCCAAGTCTGAGCGACCACTGTCCTCATGCCGCCACGAACGACGACACACGCACACCGGCGAGCGTGGCTGCAGATTCTGTGCTTGTTATGGCGGACAGCCGTCATTCGCCCCCACGGCCATCTGAAGCCAGTAGTCCCGATTATTAAAGATCACGAAGTTGTACAAATGTTCTCCTCCTTTCTGAAAACCGTGCTCACTTTCTCTCCAGGACACAGGGCTGTCTGCAAAGCCTTGAACGGACAGCGTCACCCACGGGGCCAACTTCGGTTCATCAAAGTAGCGACTGAAAAAGACAGACACTTTTTAATAAACAGGGAGACTTAGGGACATTTATCTTCCTTTTTACTTATTCAGGATAAGTGGCATTTCTGATGCTCCTATGAAGCTTCCCACCTAAGCTTTTATTCATAAAAATTAGAAGACAGAAATTCACCTCCTGGGGCGATGCTGTGAATTCAGTAAAGGTTCATCGCTGTGCAATGCACAGGCCAAACTCCAGCGGCTCCTACCCTTACTGTGGGAGAGCATATACGGTTCAAAGAACGAAAAGCATCTCCACAAACTGTGTTAAGCACCCTTCTCCTCTTAAGAGTCCTGCTTTCGGGGGTTCTGTGGACTGAAACGCCGCAGAATATCGGGTTTCTCTTTTAAAATGTTTGAAACGTCAACCTTCTTACTGAGGAAAATCAAAGCACAAAGCAATAAATGTGAAAAAGAGATGCTGGATTTAAAAAGGAAAAGCCTCAACAGTTACAGTTTATGTGACGCCTCCTGGAATGGAAACTCAGTGCTGCTTTACACCACACAGCCCGGGGCATGGCACTGGTGTCCAGGGACTCACAGATGTTAGGGCTAGGCTGGATCTTAGCTGCGATGTGGATTCAGAGGTGGTCAACTCCTTTTCCCACTCATTTCAAAAAGTGAAGCCTTTTGCAGAACTCCAACACGTAAAACAGACCAGCATGTGGTCTGTGGAGCTCCGCTGTTTCCTTAAGCGATCCTGTAACTCTGACTGCGCTGAAACGGTCTGGGAGAGGCAGGGCAAGGAGAGCCAGCAGTCTGTTCTCAAGAAGCACAGTTCAGCTCTTCTCCTCCCGAAAGGACAAGGATGCAGCAACATCACCAGGGATAACTAATTACATCACGCATGGTGATGACGTTACTGCACGGGAACCCAAGCAAGAGGGGAAAAAGGACACATGTGCCGGAGGACTGCGGGACCTGCGTCCGGAGCGCTGCCCCCAGAACATCACGGAGGTGCAGACGCCAAGACAGACGAAAGGCGTTCTCACCACAGCTGTTCCAACAGGACACATATCTGCTCCGGGAGGATGAAACCAGTGATGGTGCCCAAGGACGCCTGGGCCACCACTGCGCTTGGCTGAGGACAGCAGTAGGTTGATACGAAATTATAAGGCTCATTATTTCTGTAAGAAAAAAAAAAAGAAAGACGCCTTTATATCCACCACTCCATCATTTTCAGAGTACTAAACCCATTAGAAATGAGAAGCCAGCCCCAGCCCGCCAGGACCTGGGGGTCCCCTCGTACGCACAGGTCTGCGTGACCAAAGACGGCGCCCAGCCAGTCGAAGAGCTCGTGGGCGCTGCAGGCTGCCTCCGGCTCGCCCTCGAGCAGGCCGCTCCGCAGCACGGGGCACCGCAGGTCCCGCGTCGTGCTCAGCGCTATGTTTGGCTGATGCTCCTGAATTCCGTAACCGGAAAAGTATGACATCATGGATCCTTCTGCACCTTCAGACACACCAAATAAGGCCGACTGAAGAGTGTGAACGCGCTCAGCGAGTCCCTGAGCCCACCCTGTTCCCGCCTGAGGGTTTCGGGAAGCAGGGACGGTAAGGTCAGACCAGGGGGCGCTGTACAAAGCTTTACTCAAAGTAAAACCGTTTCAGTTGCTTCCAGCTCCTAGAGCTGAAGTTATGTCAACATTCATCTTCCTGGAAAATCCGAATGCTTTCAGATTCAACCCACACTACTCTCATCATCCGCTCCACTAAGCAACTTTCGAGCTAGTAAGTAAACCCTGAAGCTTTGCTTATGCTTCAATAAAATTAGTGAGCTCCACACACACAGAGAAAGGAGCGCCTCTGCTCACTCTGGAAACGGGAGACACAAGGGAGCCGAGGGGCAGAACCTCAGTCCAGCTTGCCTTCTATACCCAGTAAGATCCAGTGGGTCCTGAAGGATTTTCCGGTGGCTTTGGAAGACGGAAACAGTGACCCCCTGGAGCATGGGTCAGGCTTGCGAACAGTCCAGCGTGTTAGAAAGAATACCTCCCTCCCGCTTCCCTCCCTCCAGGGCAGAGATCAGCAGGCTCACTGCCCAGGATAAAAGGTCTGCACTCCTGAGGCTCCAGGCTGCCCTTCTGAACAGCCGCCCCCTGCCTGCACCAGCATCACCGGCCTGAGCGGCCCCCTGCAGGAACCAGGACCTGGTGAACTGGTGCAAATGCTGATGCTCTGGCCGCTGCGACTGCTGGGAGTGATTCGGTCCTCTGCTTCTGACCCTGGGGGTCTCGCATCTCCTGCCAGTGCCCAAGAGACAGCGCAGGCTAACTGCATAGCTTGCAAGTAGGGCAAAAACCTCAGACCTCTCACAGGTCTCAACAAGCCCCTAAAATTCCTAGGAGTCTTAGAACACACAGCTCTCCAGAACCCAACACACAGGAGGCCTTGCATAGACGCCAGGCCACTGAGATGCCAGCCTCTCGGCCCTGGGGCCACACCACACACACAGAAGCTGCACTGAGGTGTTGCAGACCCAGGGTTCACGCAGGCAACCCTGCTGGACCCGGGGACCATGGCCTTCCCAGGAAGAGCAGACAGAGGGGCCTACTTCCAAAACGGACCCAGGGCTTTCCTCTCCTCCAAGAAAGAGAACCACACCACGGTAACTACGATGCTCTGATTCCTTATAATCTTGGTTTGGACCAAAGATAACACTTCACAAAGGAGTGAGGTACAGGGTGGTTGTAAACAGATCAGAATGTATGGTGAACAATGTATTGTTTCAATCATGTAGAAGTTACAGCAAATTTAATCTGACATTTAACAACACGCCTGATTATGACCCTGCAATGTCGAAGAAGCAGTTTGTGTACATCACTAGAATTGTTACTTTAAAACATTCCGGCCAAGGCTGCTGGAGCTGAGCTGGAGGGAGGAAGGAGAGAAACGGGAAAGGTCAGCTGCTAGGGGACCATCCTCGAGAGCTCTGGACGGACACGTAACCCGGGGAGACGGAGGCAGACGGCTGCACGGCTGGACGATCCTGAACCACACGGATGCCAGAGGGACCGCACAGCTTCCTTAACCAAGCTTACAGGCTCCCTGCTGTCCCAAAGCAGAGTGTCCCTACCAAACCTTTGGTTAGTTCGAAATGGCACAAAGCGAAGAGGCAATCACCTAAGACACAGCTTGCTAACAGATGTGTGAAATACATCAAGACAAAGCACAGATGCTTACAGACCCAGTTCAAAGCTTTGACGGCGTGAGGATAAGATGCTGAGTGCAGTTCTGGGGGAGGGAGCCTGGGGGTGCCCTCTCCCTCCCGGGGTACCCACCACCTCCATGGAAGTTCGCTGCAAGACACATGCTAAGCACTACTCTCACTTTTTTTGGTAAAACTTAAGTAACGTAAGGGTTTTTCCTGCTGGCTCAGACAGTAGAGAATCTTCAGTGAGGGAGGCTTAGGTTCAATCCCTGGGTCAGGAAGATTCCCTGGAGAAGGCAATGGCTACCCAGTCCAGTATTCTGGCCTGGAGAATCCTATGGAAAGAGGAGCCTGGCGGGTTATGGTCTGTGGGTGGCAAGGAAGAGGCGGACACCTATATCCATGTAGGCACGCAGCATCCCTGACCAGTAGGCTGAATCACCATGCCATCCTCACTACACCCCTGCAGCTAACAACTAGATTTCAACACCACTGAATCGTTATTACACAGTTTATTTTTCATACCTGTTTGATGCCACGCCAAAAGAAAATCAAACTTCAACGGCTTCTTTTCTTTGAAGGCCCAAGATACTCTTTTATACTTCTTAGAGTCCAGGTTAGAGGATAAATCCATCAGATCAATGGAAACAACTTTAAAAAATGGAGAGGAATTAATAGTTCATGCGCACACACACAGCTTGCACCATGCAATACATGCTGGATTAAAAACATCAGGAGATTTGGAAAATTCATGGATGAAAAGAGTCACTTTGTCCTCCTTGCCCTCCCTTTGGTTTACCAAACCAAAACTCTGCTTTTGATGGGCATTTCAGGACTTGAGCTAATCACAACAGGGGTTTAAAATTCACACTTTTCCCAAAGACCAAGGGCAGAGATGAACTCTAATCAAGCCGTGCAGGGGGCAGCCGTGACCACCGACGTGCAAGCAGACAGTGAGCAGAGCCACACCTCCTCAGTCACGGGTGACTTCTAGCGGAATCGTAACACTTGGGAAAATTAAAGGGAATTCTTTGCTAAGACCAAGTTGGAGCAGATACAAATTTGTATATGTAGACTGGGTAAACAAGGTCTACTGTCGAGCACAGGCAACTACAGTTGATATCCTGTGATAAGCCATCGTGGAAAAGAATACGAAACACAGTGCCTATTCAGGTATAACCGAGTCTCTCTAACACAACGCTGCACATCAATCACACTTCAACACAAAACTTAAAAACTGAAGAACAAGTTGAGTTCGTTACTTCGAACCTGTGACCCGAAACACAGGCATATAACAGACCAGGCCCCCGCCTACGACCTTTACAAGATGCGGTCGAATCTCACAGTCGTACGCGGTCGCGTGAGAGCCTCTCTGATAAGGAATTTTAAAGACGAGGCAAAGCCACACTGCTTCTGCACAAAGAGAACAGAAGCAGTTCAAGCAGGAAAACTCGAGCTGCTACAGAAGATACCACCTTTTAGAAACTGACGGAGAGAGCACCATACTTACTGAATCTCATGGTTTTCCTGCCAGAATACTGAGACGGACGGCCCTGAAGTCCAGTTTCTTCATACGTGTCTTTATCCAGGGATAAAATTAATTTCCCTATAAATCAAATAATAATTCCCATGAAGAGACATTGAACACATAATGCGTTCTCATGTTTTTGGTGTTAAAAAATAAAATAAAATATAAATATAACATGTTCTCGAAGAGAAAGCAAGGCAAATTGAGCAGTTAAATACCAGTGCACACAAAGATCTTTTTATAATACAAGCGTAGTATTTATCCACATATATCTTACTTATAAACAAGAGTATTATTTATAAGTACATGTACAAAGACATTCTTTATTATAGTGAAACTAGAAATTATCTTTTTATTAAAGAAAGAATAAACAAATTATGGTACACTTCTTTGGGATATTTTCAAGACTTTAAAAATAGTAAATTAAAACTGTATGCACCAATATGGAAAGATGTCTGGGATACACACCTTGGGGAAAAAAAGGTAATTGAGAAATAATAGAGTGTGACATAATATATGTTTTGTTTAAAAAAAGGAACAACCTGTGTGTGTGATTTTAAATTCATAGAATGTGTCTAGAAGAATAAATACCTACCTGCTAATAAGAGTGCCTGCTAAGAATGGCAGTGAGTTTGAGGCGAGCTGGATGAAAGGGTGGACCGTCACTTTACTCACACCTGTATGATTTTGACTTTTTCTTTTTTACAGTATGCATTTCCTTAAGAATGAAGGAAAAACGAGTGTGCTTACCATTTGGGAGCAGGGCAACAGTATTATCCTCATCAATATTTGTGTTGTATGTCAGCGCATAGCACGAACCTGAAAGACAGCCCAGAGGAGAAATTCAGGAAAAAAAAAATCACACCTGCAAAGTTAGTGGATTAGTTTGACATGATAACCAATCCTCTGGGTTATGGGTCCTGCTCTCAATAACCCTAAACCAGCCAAAGTGAAGGTGGAGGACACGTGAGGCCAGGCACCGCTCGTCCAGGTCCCCACCCAGGGCCTGTCTGTGCAAGCCGACTACCACGGCACGGCAAACGCGTGCAGCTGTGCGGACGCTGCAGACAGGCCCAGGGAGCAAGGGCAGGGGACGCACACACCAGCCAGGCTGAGTTCCAGGTGAGACTCAAACCTGCCAAGAGCTTGTGTGACGTCAAGAGAGCTGCTCAGGCTCCCTGAGCCTCAATTTCCTCACCTGTAAAATGGGGCTGCAGGCCCATCTCACAGTGTTGTTGCTGGGTGACGTCGAGTCACGCAGGTAAAAGTGCCTGCCGTGCCCGGGCCCACATCATTAGCAATTAGAGCATCAAGCTTTTCTTTCTGGCTGCACCATGTATTTTGTGTCAATCTAGTTCCCCGAGCAAGGATTAAACCCAGGCCCTGGGCAGTGAAAGCCTGGAGTCCTAACCACCGGACCGCCAGGGAAGTCCTCAGCTCAAAACCAACGAAAGGAATCGGGTCGCTGAGACCGACGACAAGAGGCCAGCGGCTCCTGTGCAGCGATGCCTGCAGTGAGGGCGGATCCTTAAAGACGCTGGAATGGTTTCAAACGAGTGGCTCCCAGGAAGCAACTGGAACAAGCCAGTCAACCCAGCAGACACAGATGGGATGAGGGCCACAGGGTCCAAGCGGAAGAGGCTGGGCTCCCGTCAGCACCTGGCCGTGTAGACGGCAGTGTGGCCGCATCAGGAGACCAGCATGCTGAGACGGCTGCTGTGGGCATGCGCGGAGCACAGCGGATCTTGCGGCCATGCCCGACGGCACTGCATCTGGACACGGGGCCGGAAAGCTTTTCCTCTGCACGAGCCTGGTGTGGCAACACCCCCCACGGGACGCGAGTGGACCCGTGGAATCAGAAACCAAACCTGAGGATGCACAGGGCAGGCTGAGCTACTGAGGGGCGGAGGGCGGGCTGCACACGCCTGGCCTCGCAGACGCGCTCCGTCCGTGTGATTCGAACAAGGCAGGAGCCCCGGAAGTGCGATGTGGCCTCCCTGGCCTTCCGCATCCCACCATGTTCACAGACACTACGCGGTTTCTCTTACCTTTCGTGACAAAAGAATTGATGAATTCGTGTGTGATTAACTCATAAAGAGGTAAATCCTTCACAAAGTAATAGGGTCCGAATTCCATGACCAGATCTTTCAGTTCTTTTGATAGTATCCCACATTCAGGAATCAGAAATGAAACCTAATGGAATATACAACATAAAAACCTTATTTTTATATTAATAATAGAAGCATGGTTGACTTACAGTATTATACTAGTTTCATGTATATAGCATGTGAGTCAGCATTTTTGCAAATTATACTCCATTATAGGTTTCAACAAGTTTTATTTTCATGCAGATCAACACCCAGGATTTAGTGGTGATACAACATAATTAAGGCTACTAACCATTCCTCCACAACCTTCAGCAAAAGTCTGAAATTAATTTACTAATCTCAGGAAAAGAGAAATCCAACAAGTTAAGTTTTCCATTTCTGAATTCAAGTGCACAGTATAGGAAAATTGAATGAAAAAAATAATTTTAATGGGAAACTCTTGCTTGCATTTTATCTTTTGAAAATAAGCAATATATTTGATGTCCTGTTCCTGTCACTACATTAATTAATTTTTAGGGAAATACAGTGGTAAAGAATCTGCCTGCCAATGCAAGAGACCTAGGTTTGATCCCTGGGTCAGGAAGATCCCCTGGAAAAGGAAATGGCAACCTACTCCAGTATTCTTGCCTGGGAAATCCCATGGACAGAGGAGCCTGGCGGGTTACAGTCCGTGCGGGGGCAAAAAGTCATGACTTAGGGACTCAACAAGTACAAGTGAATATCCCCAGATCTGTGTATCCTGGTACCTGGCTGGAATCAGAGGAACTGTCCCTTAGGGCGTAAGGAATTTAGGGATACTGGTTATTAAGAGGCCACATGGAAGCAGAAGTCAGCTTGGTGTTCCCACTGTCCCGACAGAAAAGCTCTGCACGTGGGCTGGGGAGGACACGGTGCACCTCCCAGACGGCTGTCTGCGAAGAGCTATCCATCCAGAGCAGAGACGTTCAACCCGACAGGTTTCAAGCGGTGCCCGGCTGCTCCACACCTTGAAAAAGGCCACTCTCCCAAAGCGGGGACACTAACCGGGGTCGCCACTTGTGTCTGAGACACTGGCCAGTGAGGCCGAGCTGAGATTAGGCTGATCAGCTTAAAAGTGTGCGAGGCTTCACGCGCTTCCACTTTAAGGTCTAGTCTGGAGGCCTTCCCACTTGCACGGGTCCGTGAAGCCTTCCCAGCAGACACTGCCCGGGAGTCAGGGGGCTTCTCCTCCCCTCAGCAGGTCCAGTAACCATCCCCACTGACGCCTCAGCCGCGAAAAGGGCCCCGGGGCGGGCGACACTTCCAGGGAACACCAGCAAACATCGCTGTGGGCAAGGCCGCCGAGGCGAATTTCTACCAAAAGCTGCACAAATGCCGCCCTGGCGCTCTGGATGGACAAGGCGGAGAGCAGCGGGCGGAAGAAAGAGCTTTTCAGGGATCAAACTAGCGCCCGTAAGCGGTTTAGAGGAGCAAGCAGCTCCCGGGCGGAACTGGGCTGGCCGCTCCGGAGAGGCGCGCGGGTGCAAGAACCCAGCGGCAGGGAAGGAGGGCGGCCGCCCCGCCCCGCCCTGGCCCCGCCCCCGTCTCCCGGGCCCGCCCCCGAGACGCAGCACGCCTGGGGCGGGGCCAGGCCACAGTAAGAGACCAGAGGCCCCGTGAACCCTGCCCCGCCCTCCGACGGCGGGGCACCGCCCCGCACCGGTGCACCCTGGGACTTGTGCTCCTGAAGCGAGCCAACACAGGAGCCTGGAGCCACGGAGAGACTACAGCTCCCAGCATGCCGAGCGAGGGCCCCGCCCCTCCGCGCGACGAGGGCGGGCCCCCGGAGCAGAGCCCGGCTCTCCCCCAGCCTCCCGCGCCCGCGGGAGGGAGGGTGCGCGATCCGCGGCCCCAGGGCCAGGACTCACCCTGTAATTGTAATAGTGCGTCTCCACGAGATACCGGTGGCGCGACTTGTCATGGCCGAAGTTGGACTTCTCACAGACCAGCAGGTGCCGGGGCACCTCTCGCAGCCGGCGCAGCGTGGCCATGCTCTCCCCGCGCAGACCCTCCAGGCTCCGCTCGCCCCGCCCCTTCCCTCGCCCCGCGGGCGTGCGCAGTGCCGGCAGGGCGCACGTGCGGAGGCTGCCCGGGTAGGGGCGGGGCTAGCGCCGGGGCGGGGCTAGCGCTGGGGGCGGGGCTAGGCCTCCGGAACCTCAGCCGAAGCTCTCTGATGGGTAAAGGAAAGGCGCACTGCCCGGAATGAATTCCCTGGCCAGACTCCCTCCTCTGGGCCCCAGATTGCCCCTTCCCAAACTGTCAAGGAGGTTTGTGTCTAATACCTTCAATAGGACTCCTCAAGACTTCTTCAAAACCACTTTTAAGATCCTTTAAAAAATATCCTTTTGGGGAATTCTCTAGCCATCCAGGGGTTAGTATTCAGTGCTGGAGCCAGGGTTCAATCCCTGGTTGGGGAAATGAAGATCCCACAAGCCGGTGCAACCAAAAAAAAAAAAAAAAAGAATGAAAAATAGCCTTTTGGAACTGCTTTTAATAATTTGTTGCTATTGGAAGTTATAGTGATAATTCGTTTTTCCACCTAATCTTTCTGACCAACTGTAAGTACTATACTACACACTTCTCAAACTGGAATCTGCACAGCCCAATTCTATGCAGAGGGGATGCAAAACAACAGAATATTTATGGTACAGCGTTCTGGAGCATCAATTTTACTAAAAGATGGAACAAGAGAAGTTAAATAATTTAGAAGATGCATGGATGCATGAGTACTCAGTCGTGCCCAACTCTTTTGCGACCCCATGGTCTGTAGCCTGCCAGGCTCCTCTGTCCGTGGGATTTCCCAGTCAAGAACACTGGAGTAGGTAGCCATTGCTTTCTCCAGGGGATCTTCCTGACCCAGGGATCGAACCCACATCTCTTGAATTGTAGGCGGATTCTTTACCACTAAGCCACCTGGAAAGCCCAATTTAGAAGATAAGTATGTGTAAGTCTGGGCTTCCCAAGTGGTGCTAGTGGTAAGGAATCCACCTAGCAATGCAGGAGACACAAGAGATGAGGGTTAGATCCCCTAAAGGAGGAAATGGCAACTCAGGCCAGTCACATGTGTAAATCTCATCCAAAACTAAGGCTGGACAGTTCTTCACCATTACTCCTGTGCCTCAAATGTCAGATTATCTCTGCAAATATTCTAAGGGACACCAATTTTCCATTATTTTAAATAGGAAGAATGATAAAGGAATAGCAAGTTGATCAAAAAACTCCCAATTTCCTAAATCACAACAAGGCACTTAGATACAACTTACAAATATCGTATTAGCATGTAAAATGCTTAAGGCATTGCTTCATGGGCACCACACAATTTAGTAGCAGTGGCCTCTCTTAGACCTGCAGCGTCAGAGGTGGACCTCTCCTAGGTTGGTACTCCAAAGCTCTGCAAAGTGACTGTTGCGATTCTGATGGTCCACCAGTAATGTGTGAAAGCAACATGAAGCTTTTCTAACAAGCCCTTTAGGTGAAACTGTTGTATTAACTTTTGAAGGCTCAGTGTAACTCCTATGCGTGTAAACTTCAGCTTTTCTCTACAATACTTCATCAAAATGGCTCTGTTGCCCCTCCGCGCTGTCTCCAGTCCACAACCACTGCTGGCCGCCTTTCTCTCTGGTCACTGCAAATGCCAGCCTCCCGACTGCCTTGCCCTCCTACAGTCAGCATCCAGACGATCTCTTGAATATATGAGTAACATGACATATATCTAGGGCCCAGCCTCTACACCTGTCTGCACCACACACCGATTAACAATAAAGAGACGTTTCTTTATGACTTGCTGGGCTCTGGGCACATAATAAATACATGTGAATGACTCTCCAACCAGTTACTGCCCCTGGAGGACAATGGGCATACTCCGTTCACCTTTCCAGCTCTCGCACCATTCAAGCACACGGTAGCTGCCCCATAAATACGTTTGTTTAACAAATACTTCTTACCCATATTTCCATACCAGATCCTAACATTCCATCAAGAGTCAAAATACTAATGACTTGGATAAATGAACTTGCACGTGAACAGAGGACTGGCCCGGGGGAGGGGCTGGTCCAGTTTAAGGTGGGTTTGCAGCAGACAGCAGGTGGTCAGCCCAAAGGCCTCGCTCCCTGTCTGCTCTCCAGCTCCTGAGGAGAGCAGAGGTGCCACCGCCCTCCTGTTGGGCCTGGATCAGGCTCCTCCTGAAGCCGAGGCTCTAGCCTTTGTGTGCTTCAGGCCTGTAGGGCACAGCCCCTCGGGCTGGACAGGGCTCCGTCCAGGCTCAGCGATTCCAGCACTCTGGACAGCTCCATTTCCCTCCAGGTGTCGGGGTGGAGTTTGGGATCAGGACCCTGTCCCTCATGTGCAGAGGACTCGGGGGCCTGCAGACAAGCTGACTCACAAGGAGCTCTGAAGAGTGCTGCCCACCGTGGCTGGTGGTCTCATCTCTCCCACGACTGAACTGTCGAGAGACACAGGGTCTCCAACCAGAGGCCCCAACCTGAGCCTGGGAGGCTGCAGAGCCCGAGGTTTAGGGCACAAGCTCACGGGCCGGGGAAGGATGCAGCCGTGGATGGGTGGGCTGAGGGCGGGGGCTTCCCGTGGACGATGCAGCCCTCCAGCGGGGCTGTCCTGTGGCCCAGGAGCCCAGGTGGTCATCACTCAGTCAGGCTCAGGCCATCAGTGAGTCCTGGGCCGTCCCCACACACAGCCCATGCACAGCACTGACCCAGCCTGCCGGCCACTGTGGCTGGGGGACGGGGGTGTCTCCTGTGGCTTTTGTTGGTCTGAGAAAGTGCATGTCCCTTCACTTTTGAAGGATGATTTCACTGGATTCTAAGTTGAAGAGATCCCATGCACAGCACTGACCCAGCCTGCCGGCCATTGTGGCTGGGGGGAGGGGGGTGTCTCCTGTGGCTTTTGTTGGTCTGAGAAAGTGCATGTCCCTTCACTTTTGAAGGATAATTTCACTGGATTCTAAGTTGAAGAGATTTTTCAGTCTTGCTTGCATGATTTGTGAGACATCAGGTGAAATTTTATCCCTGTCCCTGTAGGGGTAAGGTGTTTGCTTCCTCCGCTTTCTTCAAGCGTTTCTTTGTCCTTGATTTTCGGCAGTTAGAATACAACATGTTTTAGTGTAGGATTTTTTTTAGGTTTTTTTTTTTTTTTTTTTTGTATTTGCCTGCACAGCGCTCTCTGAGCTTCCTAGATCTGTGGTTTGGTGTTTATCATTAATTGGGGGAAATCCTCAGCCATTATTACTTCAAATATCTCTTCTGCTCCTTTCTCTTTCCCTTCTGGTTGAGCTGTTATTTGCATGTCACACCTTCTGTAGTTGTCTCACAGTTACATTAGTTTTGATTCCAGGCATTCCTTTTGATTCTTTCTTAGTTTCCATCTCTGTTTATATTACCCACCTGTTCTCAAAAGTGGGCTTCCCTCATAGCTCAGACAGTAAAGAATCTGCCTGCAATGCAGGAGACCCTGGTTTGATTCCTGGGTCGGGAAGATCCACTGGAGAAGGGATAGGCTACCCACCCCAGTATTCTTGGGCTTCCCTTGTGGCTCAGCTGGTAAAGAATCCACCTGCAATGTGGAAGACCTGGGTTCGATCCCTGGGTTGGGAAGATCCCCTGGAGAAGGGAAAGGCTACCCACTCCAGTATTCTGGCCTGTATAGTCCATGGGGTGCAAAGAGTTGGACATGACTGAGCGAGTCCTCTGAGGGCATCCGCTGTCTCCATTAGGGCCCTCAGCATGTTAATCATAGTTATTTTAATTCCTAAGCCAGTCATGCTGCAGTTTCTGCCATATCTGAGTCTGGTTCTGATGCTTCCTCTTGTCTTTTCAAGCTGTGTTTTTTCCCTTTGTAGAACACATTGTAACTTTTTGTTGAAAGATGGGACACTGTGTCCTGCCTATGAGTAAATATGCTTTTAGTGTGAGGCATGTTTGCACCGCTGGAAGTTAAGCTGTGTTTGCTCTCTGCTGTAGCAGGAGGTGTGGGAGGCTGAAATTCCCTCTGTGTCCTTGTTTTCCTGTCCGTCATCCTCTCTGGGTTCTCCTAGAGTTTTTCTCTTAGACAAGGCTCTCAGTTCTTCCCACTGTCATCTGTGCTTGACGTGGTGCCTTTCGATGTGGTGGTGAAATGCCTGTTAGACCTTTCAGTGGGGCTGTGCCCGGGTCTGTGAGTTGCTCCACCCCACCCTCATCCCACTCAGGTGAGACTGGAGGGCCAGGAGGGACTGCAGAGGGGTACTTTCCCTCCCTTAGGACTGTGCTGCTGCTGCTGCTAAGTCACTTCAGTCTTGTCTGACTCTGTGCGACCCCATAGACGGCAGCCCACCAGGCTTCCCCATCCCTGGGATTCTCCAGGCAAGAACACTGGAGTGGGTTGCTATTTCCTTCTCCAATGCGTGAAAGTGAAAAGTGAAAGGGAAGTCGCTTAGTTGTGTCCGACCCTCAGCGACCCCATGACTGCAGCCCACCAGGCTCCTCCGTCCATGGGATTCTCCAGGCGAGAGTACTTGAGTGAGGTGCACCGCCTTCTCAGGACTGTGAGGCTTTGCTTACTCCCAGGGAGGCGAGGCTCTGGTGAAAGTTTCCTTGAGGCAGGGCTTTTGTGAAGAACAGAACTCTCTGGGCATATTCCCAAGGGCTACTTCTTCCTTCTCCGGAAAGCGGGCAAGTTTTCCCTTGATGTGCATCCTGAACACCCTGTGGGGCTCCTGGGCGTAGGCTCACGGAAGTGTGGGCTCTTCAGGTGAGACTGGTGTGTGTGCGTGTGCCCAGCTGTGTGAGACTGCGACCCCATGGAGTGTAGCCCTCCAGGCTCCTCCGTCCGTGGGATTCTCCGGGCAGGAATACAGAAGTGGGCTGCCGCTTCCTCTTCCGGGGATCTTCCTGACCCAGGGGCCAGACCTGCGTCTCAGCACTGGCAGGTGGGTTCCTCACCACGGAGCCACCTGGGAAGCCCAGGTGGGGCCAAGCGCTCACTCCCTCAGTCAGTCGCGCCTGACTCCTTGTGACCCCTCTTTGCGTGGACTGTAGCCCGCCAGGCTCCTCTGTCCAGGCAACAACACTGGAGGGGGTTGCCATGCCCTTTCCCAGGGATCTTCCCGACCCAGGGCCTGAACCCACATCTCCCCCTGCAAGGCAAGCAGAGGCTTTGCCACTAGCGCCACCTGGGGGCCAAGAAGTGAACATACCTTCTAGGACATGGGATTATTATTTTTAAAAAATACTAAAAAATGAAATAGTTCAGGGAGTTGAAGCTGGATTTTTTCTTAAAAAGAGAAACTGTGAGCTCAGGGCAGAATCAAGACTGGGAACCAGGCCAGTGAAATTCACTCCTGTGCCCTTTTCCCTGGGTGTGTCTCACTGTAGGTCCAGACCCAGGATGCCACCTGGGGTTTTGGTCACTGGGGCTTAAACCATGGGGTCAGGGGTGGGGAAGATGATTCCAATAGTGAAGAGGGTGGACCAGATCTAAAGTTTTCCTCCAGTTCAGTAACCACCCATCTGTCTGCCTGCCGTGTACGCGGAGCCTGGCTATGAATACAATGTTTACAGAAAAGAGAGAACCCCTGTCCTAGGGGGGCACAGAGGCTGGAAACCACTCACCATCAGTATCAAGTAGAGCAAGGTACAGGTGGGCACAGACACACGTGGGCACAGGCACAGGTGGGCACAGGAAGATGTGAGCACAGGCACAGGTGGGCACAGGCACAGGTGGGCACAGGCACAGGTGGGCACAGGTGGGCACAGGAAGATGTGAGCACAGGCACAGGTGGGCACAGGCACACGTGGGCACAGGCACACGTGGGCACAGGCACAGGTGGGCACAGGAAGATGTGAGCACAGGCACAGGTGGGCACAGGTGGGCACAGGAAGATGTGAGCACAGGCACAGGTGGGCACAGGCACACGTGGGCACAGGTTCAGGTGGGCACAGGAAGATGTGAGCACAGGCACAGGTGGGCACAGGCACAGGTGGGCACAGGCACACGTGGGCACAGGCACACGTGGGCACAGGAAGATGTGAGCACAGGCACAGGTGGGCACAGGCACAGGTGGGCACAGGTTCAGGTGGGCACAGGAAGATGTGAGCACAGGCACAGGTGGGCACAGGCACACGTGGGCACAGGCACACGTGGGCACAGGCACAGGTGAGCACAGGAAGACGTGAGCACAGGGCCCTGTCTGGGATGGGAGGGGTGGGGAAGAGTGGTTGAAGGCCAGCTGCGAGAGGAGACGGCATCAGAGTGGAGAAGTGGGAAGGTGCCCAATCAGGACGGCGGCCCAGGCCACCTCCGTGACAGCAGCCAAGTGGTTAATCTCAGGACAACTGCCGCCTCTGCCCACGGGCCCGCCCGCCGCGGAAGCCCCACACGAGGCAGCACGCCCGAGCCCTCCTGGCACAGGTGCGCCCTACCCACCCGTGACTCCCGAGCTGCGTCTCCCTGTCTGGACCTGCCTCGCTCCAGGCTGCTGCTGTCCACACAGGCGACACTTCTGGGTCCAAGGACCGGACTGCTCCGTCTCAAGCCCCAATGCCAACCCGTCACCAACTCTGCTCTTTCAAAAGCTCCAGAACCAGAGGACAGTGGCGGGAACACCCCTCAGGCAACAGAGGGTGCCCCTGTGCCAAGCGGCAGCTGCTGGCTATGATGCCCTACAGATCAGTGGCGAACTTCCTGTTTCGGGGTAACACCTCAAGGGCATTCTCTTCCTTTTCCTGTACAAAAAGGAAGCCGGGAATCAGGCAACTGGAACGCCCAAGAGCAGGTGGGTTCAGCAAGCTCTCCTTTAAGGTCTTACAGTCTATGTAGCCCTATTCTTCCCATACGATTGGCCTGGGTTGTTATTCTTTAGTAAAACATACAGAGGTTTGGCCAAAACAGAAAGTTGGAATCCAGCTATAGCAATAACCAGCTAGCTCGAGAAAAACCTGACGGTTGGTGCTGAGTTTTGGGTCTGGGAAAACCTGGAACATTATGAAGTCTACCTGGACCTTAGTGGGGCTCTGGTTCTGATATCAGATGCCCTAAATATGGAATCTGGTTTTGGGCAAACTGCAATTTTTCTTGGACGTTATGTCCCTTTAAGGCTAAAAGCCCTAGTGACTGGAGGCAGTCTTCCTGTACGGAGGCTTGAGAAGGAGAGCAGAGAGGCAACTTCATCCACATGTTGCAACACGGCAGAACCACTGGGGAACCTGGTACTGAACAGGTCGGCCTCTAGGATTTGCCAGAAACAGGAAAGCAGCGAATCCTGAGGCATTACTGTCCAGGTGAGTTGTTTTTCTTCCCAAGGAGAGGCAAAAAGGTACTTGCTAGGGACTTCCCTGGTGGTCCAGTGGCTAAGACTCTGCGCTCCCGATGCAGGGGGCTTGGGTTCAATCCCTGGTCAGGGAACTAGGTCCCACAGGCCACAGCTAAGAGTTTGCAGGCTGCAACTAAAGAACTCCGATGCAGCAGTGACAATCAAAGGTCCCGTGTGCTGCGACTTGGATCTGGTGCAGTGAGCTAGATCAATAAATATTCAACAAACAACAAATGCAGGCTTTGGGAAAGTCCTAGGAATGGCCTGATGACGTCACTGGGTGATTGACCAAGTCGGATCATGTAAGTTAATGGCCAGGTCTCCCGCCTGTAATCCTAGAGACCCTTCGGGATCTTGCCAGTTCGTGGCAGACTGAATGCGGGGCCTGGCCTCACTGACAAGCACGGGAACTGGCTGGCAGAAGCCTGAGAGATCGGGTGGATGGGTTTGCACGACTATGAGATTCCCCAGCAGATGTGTGAGTGCCATCTGTGGTTACTTTAGGAAGGTCTTCAGCTATGGCTCACAGCTGAGCTTTAAGTCCATGGAGCATAAAAAAGGTGTTAGCCTCTGGGTCTTCAGAAGCTTAAGTTTAAAAGGGCCAGTTTAGAGGAAAAGGGAATGGGCAGAATCTCAGAGAAAAAGGGAAGCTGGACAAGAGAATGAGTGTGGGGGTGTAGAGGAGGGCTGGGGGCAGGGACAGAGAGGAGGGGGACGGTGCTGGGGGCCGAGCTGAGACAAGCAAGCCAGGAGCAGCCACTTCATCTTATTGTCTGTTTGCCTCAGTGAATCTTAACATCTCAGTTTGCAGAGGCTCCTGACAACATTTGGAAGCCTCAAAATACCAATAGAAATAGGTGTTCCATTCAGTTCTGGAAATTTTAGCAGAATCGTTGTCCAGTTGAGTTTTAAGAAGATAAGTTCGGGCTGGGGTAGGCCCCCAGGTCTGGGGCCACCACGGAGATGGCACTGGGTGGCCAGGGGCTGGGTCCCTGCTCCTGCTGTTCTAAACTGCTTCTGGTCAGGTGAGTCCATTTAGTTAGAAACGTGCATGAGGACGGACAATGGTTCAAGACATAATATCAGACAGGTATTAGGAGGCTTTTAGTAGAAGGGCGCTATTGATAAGCGACCTCCCTTCTTCTCGAGTAGCCTATCGGACACCTTCCAACCTGGGGTGCTTATCTTTCGGTGTCATATCTTTTTGCCTTTTTATACTGTTCACAGGCTTCTCGTGGCAAGAATACTGGAGTGGTTTGCCATTCTCTCCTCCAGCCAACTCACTGGCAAAGACCCTGATGCTAGGAAAGATTGAGGGCAAAAGGAAAAGAGGGCAGCAAAGGATGAGACGGTTGGATAGCTTCATCAACTGAATGGACATGAACTGGGGCAAACTCCGGGAGGTAGTGATGGACAGGGGAGCCTGGTGGGACAGAGTCCATGGGGTTGGAAAGAGTTGGACACAGCTTATCGACTGAACAACAACAACCACGAAACAGGAGGGAGGGGCACCCTCAAAATACTCATATGACGAGGGTCCAGCTCCTCAGAGGCGAGTTTTGGTTTGTTTGGCAGAGAGGGGTAAGTGACCAATTTTATTTTATTTTTGTTCGCCGCTTGGCTTGCAGGATCTCAGTCCCCCAGTGAGGGGTTGAACTTGGGCTCTTGGAAGAGAAAGTGCCAACTCCTAACCATTAGACCACCAGGGAACTCCCGAGAGTCATTTTCAAACAGGCTAAACAGCTCAAACAGCCCACAGGCCTAAGACCAGAAGTTCTAAGGGGGCAGTCTGGTCCCAGAGGAGCCGGGGGGGGGGGGGGGGGGGAAGGTGTGTTCCAAAGTCATGGTCCAAAGGCAAACAGTGCCAGCTGGATGGGCTTGATCTCAAATCAGACCAAAGTGCCAAATGAGTCCTTGCACACAGAGCAAGACCTTGACCAGAAAGGATAAAGCTTTAGCAAACGTCCTGACTAAATCCTGGAGAGCTTTAAATCTCGAAGGAGATGGGGCTCAGGAGAAAGACGCACCTTCAAAATCCAGGGTCCTCGAGGAAAGCAGTGAGTGACAATGAGCTCAGGGTGGGAACTGCACCTATCTGCTCAGCGGCCGGGGGTCTTCTCTGGACCCCGGACAGGCCGCCCAAAGGTTGACCAAAAGTGGAAAGACTGCCAGGTATTTCCCAGCAAAGACGAGTCTACTCAGCATCAGCAGAAAATTGCAACTGCAGGTTTCAAGCCTGGCGGCCACGCGCAAGGCCCTCTGTAGAGGAAAGAGGAAGGTGGGCGGGCTTAGTACACAGAGCCCCAGCCTCTCATTGGCTGGTCCTCACCAGACTGTCGGCGCAGTCCACGTGTCCGCCTGGCCTTGCAGGGGTGAGAGCTCCCCCTGCTGGTCGCCCGACTGTTTAACTGAGGTTTCGGTTCGTGGATAACCCATATATTGTGTTTATCCACGGGTCAGCTGGTGGCCGTCAGGGTTGCTTCCACCGCGGGGCTACTATGAACGGTCCTTCTTGGACATTCCTGTGCCGGGGTCTGTGTGGACACAGGTTCCCTTCTCTTGGGTGTCCTGTCATCTCTCAGGAAGACTAGTGAATAAGCTCATACATTTGCAGTTTTTCCTCCATTAGGCTTTATCCTCGCAATCTCCTCTTCAACCTAACACCAGAGTCTTTTAATTTACTAAAAAAAAATTTTTTTTTGGCCATGCTGCAAGGTATGTGGGATTTACTTCCCCAACTAGGGGTTGAACCCAGGCCCTGGAATTGGGAGTGAGGAGTCTTAACCCCTGGACCACTAGAGAAGTTCTAGAGTCTTTCAAAAACGTACATCTTTCAAGTGTGTAAATCAGATCATGCTGAGCCTGTATTTAAAACCTTTACATAACTTTTTGCCGCATTGGGAAAAAAAAAAAAAAAAAGACAGCAAAAACCTCAATGGGGCCTACCACTCCAACCTTACTGCTCAGGGTGGGCCTGGGTGGCTGCACCCTGGAGTTGTTTCCCCAACTCGATTTTAGGTAAATTGAGGCTCCGGGCCCTCAGCATGTGCAGTTGCCAACGGTGCTTCTTTCCTGTCCCCTGAGCCTCTGCTCCGGAGCTCAGACAGCAGCCGCCAGGCTGCCGCCTCCTCTGAGGTCCTGCCTGAAAGCTCCAGCCGCAGGAGCCCAGCCTGCTACGAGCTGAAAGGGGCCTCAGGGAGAGTCCCATTCGGTGATCCCCTGGGAGCGGGGTCTGCTGGGCATGCAGGGCATGGAGCTGAGTGGACAAGGCTCCATAGGATGTGCTTTTGTTAGGGGAAGCAACTGATTGAAACCGTCCACCCTGGCCAGGCACCACAGTAACTATTTGCATGAGTTGTTTTATGACAGGAGGTCCTGGTAAGGAATGCGGAACTAATAAGCCACCACCAACTGGAAGTTTGGGAAAGGTCAAAAGGATACCACGTGTCTGACCATCTCCCAGAATCCTCTCTGGCATCCATTTGGCTGAACAAGGCATGCACCACCAGGAAGGACTCTGAGTCAGAATGATTGGCTAAAGACAGCCCAGAAACTAATCCCATCACCACAAAACCCGAGATTGCAAGCCACGTGGCAGAGCTGTTCTCCTGGGTTCCCTTCCCCTCCTGTTCTCTGCCCGGATGCCCTTTCCCAAGCAAATCTCTTGCTTTGTCAGCACATGTGTCTCCTCAGATGATTCATTTCCGAGTTAGAAAAGAGCCCAGTTTCAGGCCCTGGAAGGGGTCCCCCTTCCTGCAACATTTTTGTTTTGTGAAAGTTCAGTTCAGTTGTTCAGTCATGTCTGACTCTTTGCGACCCCATGAATCACAGCACACCAGGCCTCCCTGTCCATCACCAACTCCCGGAGTTCACTCAGACTCATGTCCATCGAGTTGGTGATGCCATCCAGCCATCTCATCCTCTGTCGTCCCCTTCTCCTCCTGCCCCCAATCCCTCCTAGCATCAGGGTCTTTTCCAATGAGTCAGTTCTTCGAATCAGGTGGCCAAAGTTTATTGGAGTTTCAGTTTCAGCATCAGTCCTTCCAATGAATATTCAAGACTGATTTCCTTTAGGATGGACTAGTTGGATCTCCTTGCAGCCCAAAGGACTCTCAAGAGTCTTCTCCAACACCACAGTTCAAAAGCATCAATTCTTCGGCACTCAGCTTTCTTCACAGTCCAACTCTCATATCCATACATGACCACTGGAAAAACCATAGCCTTGACTAGATGGACCTTTGTTGGCAAAGTAATATCTCTGCTTTTCAATATACTATCTAGGTTGGTCATAACTTTCCTTCCAAGGAGCAAGCGTCTTCCAACTTCATGGCTGCAGTCACCATCTGCAGTGATTTTGGAGACCAAAAAAAGAAAGTCCGACACTGTTTCCATTGTTTCCCCATCTATTTCCCAGGAAGTGATGGGACCAGATGCCATGATCTTAGTTTTCTGAATGTTGAGCTTTAAGCCAACTTTTTGACTCTCCTCTTTCACTTTCATCAAGAGGCTTTTAAATTCCTCTTCACTTTCTGCCATAAGGGTGGTGTCATCTGCATATCTGAGGTTATTGATATTTCTCCCAGAAATCTTGATTCCAGCTTGTACTTCTTCCAGCCCAGTGTTTCTCATGATGTACTCTGCATGGAAGTTAAATAAGCAGGGTGACAATATACAGCACTCTATCAGATCTAGTCCCTTAAATCTATTTGCTCACTTCCACTGTATAATCATAAGGGATCTGAAAGTATCTCCTGCCATATCAATCAACAAGAAATGCCACAGCCGTCAGGGATTTCTGGCCTCCAGCTGTGAATGAGGGCCCCCAAACTGCGATCCAGCAGCTGCTGCTGCCCCCACCCCCACTGTCAGGAGATTCCTGAGGAGCACGAAGGCGCAGGAGGCCACATCTGCCCATCCTTAAGGTGGACAGGAAGCAGGATTTGGCCCCAGGTAGCCGAGGTGCATGAGGTTCTGTGAGCCCAGAGGCTTGCATCATCCCATACACAGGACACTAAATTCCTTAATTTGATACCTGATCATTGATGTTCAGACTGCCTGCTCCTTTTGTTGCAAGCTTGTATACTCCCCCGACTCCCCCTCCCGCCTCCTTGGAGCAGTTTTCTCAGAGATATTGAGATGCCCTCTCTTGGGCTTGGAGTCCTCAACAGTCCCACCAACTAACTCTCTCCTTTTGGGTTGTGACTATATTTTTTTAGTCAACCAGTTTGAATAAAACCATGGAAAGAAAACCGGAATTTGAGGACAAATTGACTGAATCCAACTCTTTTCATGGGCAGAAGGGGAAACGGAGGCCAAGGCAACTCAAGCCCTCGCTGCTCCCAGCGGGAGCCAGGAAGCTGCTCCCACCCATGTGGGGGCCCAGTGCACCCCAGCATCCCAGGACGGACGCCTGGGGCCAGGCTGGGCAGTCAGCCCAGTGAGGAACTCTGAGGCCGGAGAAAGAAAGATAATTCTAGGTCGTGTCCGACTCTTGCCACCCCACGGACTGTGGCCCGCCAGGCTCCTCTGTCCATGGGATTCTCCAGGCAAGAATACTGCAGTGGGTTGCCATTCCCTTCTCCCAGGGATCTTCCCGACCCAGGTATCAAACCCAAGTCTCCAGCATGGCAGGCAGATTCTTTACCAACTGAGCCACCCAGAAAGCCCACGGGAAGCCGCCAGAGGCAGGAGACGGAGCAGTTAAAAGACAATGGACAAACGCTCTAGAGACAGGCCGGCGCAAGCGTCCTGTCCGAGGCGGTAACAGACGGGGCTGCCCGGCGGGGCCCCGGGGGGCACAGGGACCGAGACGACGCTCTCGCTGAGGACTGGCCCGCAGGCGCGGGCAGGAAGTGCCACCCCCGGACCGGAAGTGCCGCCCCGGACCGGAAGTGCCGCCCCGGACCGGAAGTGCCGCCCCGGACCGGAAGTGCCGCCCCGGACCGGAAGTGCCGCCCCGGACCGGAAGTGCCGCCCCGGACCGTGAGCGCGCAGCGGCCACGTGACCGGGCTCTCAGGGAAGCTGGGGGCGGGGTCCCAGGAGTGAAGTCGACGGAGAAGGAACAGAGGCGAGCCGCAGGACAGAGCGCCCGGAGGGGCTCCGCGGCCCGGCCGGGGAGCAGCAGCGCTGCCGGGTCGGCTGCCACTTTTCAAGCCAGTTAAGGAGCTGCGCTGCCGCCGGGAGGGAGCCTGTCTGTCTCTGCTGAGTCCGGGCTCAGACCGGAACCTCTGGGGACAGGACTGAAGGCTCTGATCCATGCCCTGAGAGTTAAAAACAAAAAGTAGCAGGCTGCTACAACTGCGATTTTGGACCAGCGCGGGGTGTGGGTGCGGGGAGCCGCGCTGTTTCCGCGGCAGCACGCTCTTCTTTCCCTTTGCGTTGCCTCCCGCACGAGGCCCCCTGTCCCGAAGTTATCCATCGGCCCACCCGTCTGCCAGAAGTAAGTGACACTGGGCGTGACGTTGCTGCTTTCCAAAACAGAGAAGCCCAGATCCCTCTGGCTGAGGGCCCTGGTTCCCCTTCGTAAGCCTGAAACGGTCTTTTGACAGTTAAGTCTTAAGTCTGTAGGATAAAGCAGAGAACTGAGCCACGCCACCCCTGCTGGTGCTTCTGCCATCCAGAGACCAAACCGCGGTCTGCTAGCTGTTGACTTTCCGTCCAGTTTGTTTGGCATCATGAAGATGTTTGCTCAGAAAACAGAACCCACTTTCCTTGGAGCCTGAGATCGGACAGGAGGTCAGGAAGGAGAGGAAATCTGAGCATTCCATGCCAGCCTTCTCTCCTCCCGCAACTTGAAAGCCAGGGATACTTTGTCCGCTTTTCTGTACAAACTGGGTAGCAGCCAGTTTGTCGCTGGATAGAGTTTATGAAAACACACATCTCAATTCAATGTAGTCTTTATAAACATGGGTCCCCAGGTGGCCTGGCATGGTGTCCCCTTCCAAGAAGTAAGAGCCCAACATTAAAGTACTTAAAACTCAACATCCAGAAAACTAAGATCCTGGCATCCGGTCCCATCACCTTGTGGCAAGAGATGGAGAAAAAGTGGAAACTGGCAGATTTTATTTTCTTGGGCTCCAAAATCAATGCGGACAGTGGCTACAGCCACAAAAGTAAAAGACGCTTACTCCTCGGAAGAAAAGCTACAACAAAGCTAGACAGAATATTAAAAAGCAGAGACGTCATTCTGCTGACAAAGGTCCGTCTCGTCAAGGCTGTGGTTTTTCCAGTAGTCATATATGGATGTGAGTGTTGGACCATAAAGAAGGCTGAGCACCGAAGAATGGATGCTTTTGAGCTGTGGTATTGAAGAAGACTCTTGAGAGTCCCTTGGACAGCAAGGAGATCCAACCAGTCAATCCTAAAGGAAAATAACCCTGAATATTCACTGGAAGCACTGATGCTGAAGCTCCAATACTTTGGCCACCTGATGTGAACAGCCAGCTCATTGGAAAAGACTCTGATGCTGGGAAAGATTGAAGACAGGAGGAGAAGGGGGTGACAGAAGACGAGATGGTTGGGTGGCATCACTGACTCAGTGGACATGAGTTTGAGCAAACTCTGGGAGTTACTGAGGACCAGGGAAGTGTAGAATGCTGCGGTCCAGGGGCTGCAGAGTCAGACACGACTGGGCGACTGAACACCACCACCGTAAAAGCAGGATTGAAAGCAGTCCAAACTGGGAGGAAAATTTAAAGGGGATTTTTTTTCCTTAAAACCCAGGAAGACATCTATGAGAAGCTGTATTTCTTCATCTCTCTCGCCCTGCAGCCGCCACAGCCTGTATCACAGCCTGCAGAGTGGCGGTCCCGGTGGCACTCGGTCAGTGAACCCCACGCTCTGACACAGGCGTGCACTGCTCTGCTTCAGCAACCGTCATCCCCCAGTGATTTCAGCGGTGAGGTCTAACCTCGGCTCAAGGAACCCGTTGTCTACCTGCCTCTTGTGTCCATCAGAGGATACGCAGATAAACTGTGGCATAAACACACATTGGAATATTACGCAGCCTTTAAAAGGAAGGATATTCTGACATGGCTACAGCGTGGATGAACGTTGAAGATGTTATGCTGAGTGAAATAAGCCCGTCATAGCATGACTCCACTTACATGAAGCGCCTAGATTCATCGGATTCATGGACGCAGAAAGTAGAATGGCTGTTGTCAGGGGCTGGGGAGCGGGCAGAAAGAGGAGTGACTTTTCGTGAATGAAGAGTTTCAGTTTGGGAAGATGGAAGGAGTCCAGCTGGTGACGGTGCCCGACACTGTGGGTGTTCTTGATGCCACTGAGCTGCAGGCTTTAAAGAGGCTAAGATGGCAAGTTCATCCATAGAAGTATTCTTTTACCATCAATTTCTTAAAGAAAAAAATTTGGACATGTATAAGATATCCAGTATTCTTGGGCTTCCCTGGTAGCTCAGCTGGTAAAGAATCTGCCTGTAGTGCGGGAGACCTGGGTTTGATCCCTGCGTTGGGAAGATCCCCTGGAGAAAGGAGAGGCAACCCACTCCAGTATTCTGGCCTGGGGAATTCCATGGACTGTATAGTCCATGGGGTCACAAAGAGTTGGACATGACTGAGTGCCTTTCACTTTCAAAATGTTGTAAACCATTGCTCTCTCAATACAATTTTTTTAAACAACAACAACAAAGTAATAAAATTATAAAGGAAGAAACTGGTGGCTGAAAACCACACTTTATGACCATTTCTTATACCTGTCAAGTTTGGTTGATTTCAGCTCCTATCACAGCAGCGTTCCCTACCGCCCCAGCACTTGGCCCCCAGCACTGCCCCCGGGCAGGCAGGCTCTGAGAACTGGCTACAGGCAGCCTGCAGGAGCCAGGGGCCAGGGGAGGCAAGAAGGACCCCGCCCTCCATGAACAGGGCTCTGTGCTCTGATCAGCAGACCCAGAGAAAGCGAAAGCGAAACTCAATCATGTCCGACTCTTTGCGACCCCATGGACCATACAGTCCATGGAATTCTGCAGTCCAGAATATGGCACAGGTAGCCTTTCCCTTTTCCAGGGGATCTTCCCAACCCAGGGATTGAACCCAGGTCTCCCTCATTACAGGCAGATTCTTTACCAGCTGAGCCATAGGGAAGCCCGCAGACCCAGAGACAGTCAGCATTTTTGCAACCTTCACCACCCTTGTTACATACCCTGCCTCTTCCAGCAGAAACAACTTCCGGAAAATTTAACGAGCTGGTGCCTGGGACTGCCTTCGTGGTCCAGTGCCTAAGACTCAATGCAAGGAGCCAGGGTTTGATCCCTGGTTAGGGAACTAGGTTATACTTTACCTACCTGATGCGAATAGCTGACTTGTTGGAAAAGACCCTGATAACTGGGAAAGAGTGAAGGCAGGAGAAAAAGAGGGTGACAGAGGATGAGATGGTTGGATGGCATCACCAACTCAGTGGACACGAACTTGGGCAAACTCCGGGAGATGGTGAAAGACGGGAAGCCTGGTGTGTTGCAGTCCACGGGGTCTCGAAGAGTCAGACAAAACTTGGCGGCTGAACAACTATAACCAAAGATTAACAACTGAAGAGTCTGCATGCAGCTACTGAAGGTCCCAGCTGCGCCAGTGAAGACGGGAGATCTTGAGTGTAGCAGCTACGACCCGGTGCACCCAAATACATTTTTAAAAAATCTTAAGAAAAAGAACTGGTGCTTGTTTTTAGATTCTGTTTTTTTCCCTCCTTTAAGTTTTTCTTTTTCCCCTTTTGAGAGTCAGACATTATAGGAGTAAAACATTCAAAAGAAACCATATATATAAAGAAATCAGAAAGTCACATACCTTGGCAAGGGTGCAGGCTCAGAAGAGGCCTGAGTAGACCTTAAGTTTACCCCTCTGGTTGACTTCCAGCACAGAAATGCCCTACAGGGATAATTAAAAAGATTTTTTTAAACCATTGTTAATAATTGAAGTACAGTTGATTTACAATGCTGTATTAGTTTCAGATGTACAGCAAAATGACTCAGATCTATCTATTCTTTTTCAGACTCTTTTCCGTTATAGATTATTTCTGTTGAATGTAGTTCCCTGAGCTATTGTTCATCTGTTTTATACCCAGTGGCCCCCACATGTGACATCAGACATGGGCTGTTTGGGAAATTTGGATTTACTGAGAAATGCAGATCCCCCAAACCTGGCCTGGCCGTCTGTCATCAGCCGCTACCGAAAGTCCCGTCTACTGCACCGCTGGTCCCGTCAGAGAAGCCTGGCAGTGCTGGGGAGCTGTTGGTCCCACGGCAGACGCAGGCATTTCAAATCATCATTTTTCCTTCAAAGTTCAGATTTCAGGATTGGCAGTGCATTCTTCCAGTTGCTTCCCTTGAAGTCGGAGATTTGCTTCAGTAATTTTAAAGAAAATGTCTATTCCGCACCCGAATGTGAATGTCCGTGGTTTATTCATCATTCCTTTAAGTAGAAATGATGTTTCATAAAAAAAAAAAAAAAAAAGCTTCTGGCTCAGCTCACAACAATCTCCTGGGTGCCCTTCCCCAGAGCAGTAATCGCACGTCAGGAGTAGAAGGCCTTTCTGTGTGTGGCCCATTTTGTCACATAGGATATTAAGGTCAGGGACTCAGTGTTGAGACTTAATAGTATAATTTTTAATGGTTTATCCAGGATATGCTTAAATGACGTGGGCACGGTTTCACTCACCACTGCTTCTGTACAGTGCAGATGTCTGCAAAGTGGAAAAGGCAAGTGATGTCTTAATTTTGCTCTGAAGATAGTTTTGACATAATATCCCAGGAGCCGAACGCTCAGTGACCCTGCTGTCCAGCCCGCGGTAACTGAGAGCCTGGCATGTGCTTTAACCCAAAGGGGCAGCTCCAGCCTCCCTGTTTACCCTCTGTCCCAACCTTGGCACCAAAGAGGTCGGTGGGGGAGACCCAGGAGTGTTGCCTGACGCCCTCCTTGTCTCCGTTCAGAGGTTTTGGGGGACTCGCGCCCCTACATCAGGCTCCTGCCTGACGCCCTCCTTGTCTCCGTTCAGAGGTTCCGGGGGACTCGCGCCCCCACATCAGGCTCCAATGCAGTCATGACTCCTTTCCGAAAACTAGTCATTTACTTACTTGGCTGCACCACGTCTTAGCTGCAGCACGAGGGATCTAGTTCCCTGACCCGGGGTCAAGCACGGGATCCCTGCACTGGAGCGTGGAGTCTTAGCCGCTGGGCCACCAGGGAAGCCCCACGACTCCTCTACTGTCGTTCCGGGTCTGCCCCGGAGTTCATGCCCCTGAAGAGTCCGACCAGGCTCTATGCTTGGAGAGCGGATGAGGCTGGAATCCAGGGAGAAGGCTGGAGTCCAGGGAGAAGCCTGGAGCCACACTTTTCTTGGCTCTGAGGGGTCACCACTGGAAACAGGTCCTGCATGAATGGCCTCGGATGCTGCCAGCTCTCTGCCCAGACCCACAGCTCGCAACCCTCTGTGGGGATGCAGTCTAAGGACCCCGCCTTTAGTTTACACCCTACACTCAGCGCTGTTCCCCCAGCCCAGCCCCGGGGCCAGGGAGAGCTGGCCTGGGCAAGGTCCTGCTCCCAGCCTGGCCTCCCTCTGGTCTCGCCTTTTTCTGTTTCTGGGCCTTGCCGGGGCTCTGAGTAGCTCAGCTTCCAGGAATCCCTGGGTGGGGGACTCATGGGCACCCCAGGTCCAAGTTGTGACCCTGAGCTGTCTGCCTCCAGCTGTTACCTCTTCTTCTCTCTATCTCAGTCTGTTACTGTTATCATTCTTTTCTTAAAAAATATATATATTTATTTATTAACTGTGCTGGGTCTTCTATGCTCAGTTCAGTTCAGTCGCATCCGACTCTTTGCGACCCCATGGACTGCAGTACGCCAGGCCTCCCTGTCCATCACCAGCTCCTGGAGTTTACTCAAACTCATGTCCATTGAATCAGTGACGCCATCCGATCATCTCATCCTCTGTTGTCCCCTTCTCCTCCTGCCCTCAATCTTTCCCAGCATCAGGGTCTTTTCCAATGAGTCAGTGCTTCTCAACAGATGACCAAAGTGTTGGAGTCTCAGCTTCAGCATCAGTTCTTCCAGTGAATACTCAGGACTGATTTCCAGCCCACAGTTCAAAAGCATCGGTGCTTCTATGCTGCAGGGCCTTTTTCTCGTTGTGGCCAGTGGTGGTTACTCTCTAGTTGCCGCGTGCAGGCTTCTCATTCCAGCGGCTTCTCTTGCTGTGGAGCATGGGCTCTAGGGCTGGGGGGCTGCAGCCGTTGTGGCCCGAGAGCACAGGCTCAGTAGTTGGGGCACACGAGATTAGCTGCTCCGCGGCACATGGGATCTTCCCAGATCGGGGATCACACCCATGTCTCTTCCATCAGCAGGCGAATTCCTTACTGCCTGAGCGACCCGGGAAGCCGCCGGGGAGGTCCTGTGATTACTCTCGTTTGATCGTGTTATGCTTAGATTTACAGTTCCGTGTCTCCGCACTATTTGAATGTATCAAATTGCTTCAATGTCTGCTGTCTGTTTTCCCTTTTTTCTACTTTAATTTCTTTTAGGTTTATTCACAGTAAAAATTCCTGCTCCCGCCTTGTTTTCCTTGACTTTCCATTAACTGTTTTTCACTGGGAAAGTAACAACACCCCGTGACAGAGGTAGGACCCGACAAGAGGGGAGGGCTTCCCTTGTGGCTCAGTTGGTAAAGAATCTGTCTGCAGTGCAGGAGACCCGGGTTTGATCCCTGGGTCGGGAAGATCCCCTGGAGAAGGAAATGGCAACACACTCTGATATGAAGGTTTAAAATTTGTGTGAACTAATATGTTCATGCTTGGCTATGGGAATGTCACAGGAATGAATTGACTTTCACACATTTAACATCTCAGTAGAAGTCTACATTGATCACAGTGTAAGCAGATGCCCTAAGCCTCATTCTTCCCTTTGAAAAAGATCCCAGTCCCCATCTTCCGCTTTGCTCTGGGCGTGGGCGCCTACCTCCCAACCCCGGACCTTTGGTCTTCCTCTGTTGACAAGCAGGTGTTTGCCCTGTGGTGCTGCTGTCTCTTGGCCCACACATGGGGGAGGTCCACACCGGACTCCGGGACGTCAGAGTCCGGAGGGAGGAGAGGAAAGGTAAACAGCTTCTGCAGCAGAAACATGAGGCCAGGCCACGTGGCTGGAGGCCCGCGCCTGGGCTCAGAAACTCAGGCCAGCCCATGCCTCCCAGCCCCTCACCCCACACGGCCCGGTCCACTGTTGACTGTCCTGACTTCACAGGGCAGCGAGCATCGATCCCCAAGGAATGCAAACTTGGGAGTACAACAGTCTGCTCCCGGGAGGAAGACGCACCTCAAACCACCCGTGGGTGTCTCCCCAGGTCACCGGCAGGATGTTGTGTGGGCTCCCTTCTCCGGTGCTGCCGCCTTTTCCAGGCCTGTGCCCGGGGCCGATGCATGATGTCTACACTGCCTGTCTCCAGAGTTTGGGCCCCACATTATACAATCTCATTGGAGACGGGATGTTGGGACTGAGAGAAAGTGGGGGGTGGGAGGGAGAGGAGAGAACTAAACAGTCAACTTGTCTAAGGAGCCTCTCCTACGTGCTGCTGCTGCCGCCAAGTCGCTTCAGCTGTGTCCGACTCTGCGTGACCCCACAGACGGCAGCCACCAGGCTCCCCCGTCCCTGGGACTCTCCAGGCAAGAGCACTATGTGCAGAGCTTTGTATCTCCTATCGTTTAGTCAGTCTGCTGCTGCTAAGTCGCTTCAGTCGTGTCCGACTCTGTGCGACCCCATAGACGGCAGCCCGCCAGGCTCCCCCATCCCTGGGATTCTCCAGGCAAGAACACTGGAGTGGGTTGCCATTTCCTTCTCCAATGCAGGAAAGTGAAAAGTGAAAGTGAAGTCGCTCAGTCGTGTCCAACTCTTAGTGACCCCATGGACTGCAGCCCACCAGGCTCCGCCATCCATGGGATTTTCCAGGCAAGAGTACTGGAGTGGGGTGCCATTGCATTTGGGATTTCCCAGGCAAGAATATTGGAGTGGATTGCCATTTCCTTCTCCAGGGGATCTTCCTGGCCCAGGGATTGAACTTGCGTCTCCTGTGCTGGCAGGTAGATTCTTTGCCACTGAGCCACCAGGGAAGCCCATACTTCCCACAGGCATCATTACAGGGACGCTGCACACTTTATTCACGTGTGTGTTGTTTCTCTCCCATCCTGACGCTAGAATGTGAGCTCCCAGGAGGCAGAGACTTGCATTTTGTTGACTGCTGTGTTCCAGGTACCTAGGAGTGTCTGGCACGGAGCAGGCATGCAATGAACGTACGGTGAATGAATGAAGGAACACATTGTGTAACAGAAAGCAGTTGCTGTGCGCCGAGGCCGGGGGCGTCCTGCACGGTGTGCCGCAGGGCCCGCCTCTTCACGCGGGTGGGCACCTGGTGCCGAGGCCGTGGGCTTCCTGCAAAGCATGCCGCAGGGTTTGCCTCTTCAAGTGGGTGGGCACATGGCACACTTTACAGGTGAGACCACAGCCCAGAGAGGCCACAGGACCTGCAGAGAAGGCGGCACTGAAATTCAAACTCGGCGATCTTGTCTCCTCAGTCTTCAGTTCAGACCACGCCTCCGATTCTACACCCGGGAAAGTAAGAAAGACCAATTAGACCCAGTCCCTGCTCTGCAAGCAGAGATGTGCTAACTGGAGATAAAACTTGGAAACAAGTCAGAACGATGCGGCTGAAACGTTCCTCCCAGCGGCCCTCCTGTTAACCCCACTCCCCTCCCTCACGGGGGGTCCCTGGCCTTCCTAATGGGGTTGGAGCCGCCTTCTTCTATATCTACTTCCTGGACTTTTTGGTTAACCCTGGCCTCCCATATACCAGAGCATCCCACGTTCCCACCAAAGAGTGGGACAGGACAGCTGGACCAGCCCACAGGCCCTGACAGCCAGGCCTCCTTCAGTTCCACCTTCCTCCAGTCCCACCCTGGGAGGGGGTGGGGTGCTAGTGGGGGTGGGAGGTGGTC
Source organism: Budorcas taxicolor (assembly GCF_023091745.1). Classification (NCBI taxonomy): domain Eukaryota; kingdom Metazoa; phylum Chordata; class Mammalia; order Artiodactyla; family Bovidae; genus Budorcas; species Budorcas taxicolor. The sequence continues at coordinate 11,171,945 of NC_068920.1, forward strand.
GGGGCGTCGGGGGGAAAGGGCTGATGAAGCAGGAGCCCAGGAGGGTCTCCACAGCCTCAAAGTCTCTGAGAAGTCTATCTGATCTTTAAGACAGTTTGCAGATTTCATATTTCACTCCCTCGCATGTCAGCGTTTAGTGGTGGTGGTGGTGAAGTCGCTAAGTCATGTCCAACTGTTGAGATCCGTGGACTGTAGCCCGCCAGGCTCCTCTGTCCATGGGATTCTCCAGGCAAGAATACTGGAGTGGGTTGCCATTTCCTTCTCCAGGGGGAATCTTCCTGACCGAGAATTCAAACCCGTCTCCTGGATTGCAGACAGATGATTTACCAACTGAGCTATGAGGGAAGCCCTATGTCAGCGTTTAGGTAAAGGTAAAAACAATGATCTTCCCCAAATCTTGTCTTTGTTCCAACAGGTAGACGCGCCAGGTATGTCTGGGGCCTCTTGTAAGTCCCCAGGTTGACAGGCAATCAAGGCGTTCCACGCTAGCGTGGGAGGCCACGAAGGAGCTCGCGCATGTTCCTGCGAGAAATACTTTGCGGCCCCACCCCGGGCCTACAGACTGAACCCTAGGGTGGGGCCCAGTCCTGAGCTTGCACACCCGGGCCAGGTGACAGACGCGAGCGACGCTCGAGAAACTCCGACCTGCAGGCAGCCAACGTCAGCCTTAAAAAGGAAACAAAGCGAAACCAACCAGAAGCCGCTTTGGGCAGCGCCCCCAGCACCCCTCCCCGCGGCGGGCCCCGCTCCAGGAGGCCGGGCCGCGACCCAGGTCCCCCCGCTCCGGCCCGAGCGCGGCGGGCGGGCAGAGGGGCGGGGCGGGACGTGCGCCCGGGCCCCGGGCGAATGGCCTCCGGAGGCGCTCGGAAGCGGCCCCCGCCCGGGCCCCGGCCCCGCGCAGTCTCCGGCCCGGACCTGGTCCGGGTCCGCCGGCGCCCGTGGGGCGGTCGCACCGGGCCGGGCCCGCTTCCGAGCGCCTGGAACTTGGGGAGGAAGGAGAAGCCGATCCGCGAGGCCCGCCGCCGCCCCGCTGCGAGTTTTCCGCAGTTTTGCGCCTCCTCGGCGGGCGCGACGGCGCACGGGAGACCGCGCCGCGACCCTCGGGAGGGCGGACCCGTCCAGACCCGCGGGGTCGACCTCGCGGTGAGAAGGACGACCGAGCTGAGCGCGCGCTCACTCCCGAGCTCGGGGGGGCAGGACTGGGTGAGCCGGGGAGCCCCGGGACCCCGCCCGCCCGGACTCCGCGGCCCGCCGGCCGGCCCCAGTCCCTGCGGCCGCGCCCGGCCCGCGCCCTGCTCCCACCCCGCCCCGGGCAGCGCGGCCAAACCCCCGAGCCTCCCGACTGGAACTGCCTTTTCCTCCCGGACCGAGGCGGGCGCTGCGCTCTCTGTGCACCTCCCCAGGCGTCAAGCGTCCCGAGGACAAGTCCCGGGCCAGGGCGTCATGGAGCCCCGGGGGGTGCTGCTAGGTGCGGAGGCGCCGGGACCCGCGCCCTCGGAAGAGCCCCGGGCCGCCGGGGAGCCGCCCGCCGCGGGAGCGCCCCTCACGGAGGGCGGCTGCGTGGCGGCGGCCCCGGACCCCGACGCCGAGCGCGGGTCCTCGCAGGAGCCGGCCACCCCGCGGGAGCAGGAGGCGCGGCTGGAGGGCCGCCGCCGCGCGCGCTCCTTCTCGCTGCCCACCGACACGATCCTGCAGGCGGCCCAGTTCCTGCGGCAGCGCCAGCCGCCTGCCCCGGGGCCGGAGGGCGGCGAGGCGGCCGAGGACGCGCCGCTAGGTCAGGGCGACTGCTGCGCCAAGTGCAAGAAGCGGGTGCAGTTCGCGGACGCGCTGGGGCTGAGCCTGGCCCGCGTGAAGCACTTCAGCGGGGCCGAGGAGCCGCAGGTGCCCCCCGCCGTGCTCTCCCGCCTGCGCAGCTTCCCGGCGCGCGCCGAGGACCTGGAGGGGCTCCCCGGCCTGCTGGCCGCGGTGGTGGCCGCGGGCCCCCGCGCGCCGCCGCCGCCCCGGCTGCAGCCCCTCTTCGAGCTGCCGGGGCCGAGCGCCGCGGCCGCGCGCCTGCGGAGACAGCGCGTGTGCTTGGAACGCGTGCAGTGCGCGGCGCCCGGCGGCGCGGAGGTGACCGGCTCGGGCCGGGTGCTGGGCTGCCCCGGGCCGCGCACCGTGGCCGTGCGCTACACTTTCACCGAGTGGCGCTCCTTCCTGGACGTGCCGGCCGAGCTGCGGCCCGAGCCGGGGAAGCCCCTGCCGCCGGACGCGCCGTCGGGGGAGCCCGGGGACGGCGAGGAGGAGCCCGACGCCGAGCGCTTCCACTTCGCGCTGTCCCTGCCCCCGGGCCTGCTGCCCACGGAGGGGGAGGACGCGGATGCGCCGGGCCTCGCCGTCCACTTCGCCATCTGCTACCGCTGCGCCCAGGGCGAGTACTGGGACAACAATGCGGGGGCCAACTACACGCTGCGCTCGGGGCGCCCGGCAGACGCGCTCTGAGCCCGCGGGGCTGCGCTGAAGGCGCGTGACGCCCAGGCAGCCGGGCACCGTCCCCCCGGGGAGAGGGAGGCCCTCAGTGAAAGCTCCTTGGCACCCAGACAGATCCTGCCAGCAAGCACTGAGCCCGGGCCAACCGCCCTGCCTTCCCAGCCTCTTTGGCGTTTGGAATTCTAGCCCCGCATCGAATGGGAAGAAGTCCTGAAGATTCCGAGCAGGGACATTCCTCCACGAATAAGACTCTTGAGCGAGGCTGCAAACCCTTGGAATCTGTTTTTAACTGTGGACGCCCCTTCAGCTCTCAGGGAGAGGTGGAAGCATCGCGCCAAGGGCTGGCATGGATAGCGGGTCCCCAGGAGCCTCCGCGTCGTTGCTGCCTTTTCTCTTAATCGGGATCTGGGGAGTGTTTGCGCTTGCATACAGATATCCTTTTGAAAATTTAAGGCCTCATGCATGGCTGCTCCCTGATATTTCAGCTCCCGGCAGTTTGGGAGGCCTTGGCAGTCGGGCCATCTTCAGCGGATGCTGCTGCACTTTAAGCAAACCGCAGTGTTTTAAATTTTCCTTGTTCCATCCCTCCTCTCTGATGTGGTAAGGGCCTAGATTTTCCATAGTGGGTTAGAGTGTTCTTAAAAACGTTTTGTATAAGTCGTTCTTTCCTCAGGCAGAAGAAGATGCTTGGTGAGTTGAAATGCCAGAGTGATCCTCAGGCCTTGGCTGTGAGCCGTCAGAGCCGGTCCCTGGCCTCCAGCTCCAGCAGGCAAAACACATGGTTGCTGCTGGACTTCTGGGCCATCAGCAGTCAGAGGAGCTGGACTCTCGATGGCCGGACTCCGCAGCAGGAGATGAGGGAAGGAAAGAGTCTTCTGTGCCTCTTGGAGCCACAGTGTGGAGTGGTGACTTGAAGGATGAAGCCTGCCCACCAAGAAGATCCTGCTCTGAACCCACTGGGCACCTTGCACAGGCTACGACTATGGGCACCAGTCTGGTTGGTGGTCTTCATTCACTGCTGATGGCCGTGGATGCCAGGATAAGGTGGCCATGCACGACCAGGGCCGGTGAGCCTCCTGAGGACTCGACTTCTTCAGATATCCGTCATCCCTTGGTAATCGGTCTGTCTTTGGTTTTCACAAGTTCGGGCACCTGGCTGGTATGGTCAGCTCCGTTTTGCAATGTTAATCTTCAGGGAGCGGCGGTTTCACTGCCACTTTCTAAGAACCAGGGTAGGCAACCTACAGCCCATGGGCCAGATGCAGCCTGAAGGTTGTTCTTGTAGGTCCTGAGAGCTAAGAATGTCTTTTCCATTTTTAAACAGTTGGAAGAATTCAAAAGAAGAATACTGTTTTTGTGACACATAAGAAGCGTACAGAATTCAAATGTCAGTGCCTGTCAGTACAGGTTTGTAGGAACACAGCCATGCATGTTCATGTACATGTTACCCGCTTCATCTTCCTGCCACAAGTGCAGAGATGAGTAGCTGCAAGAGACCTCATGGCAAGCTCTGCAATAGTTACTGTCTGGCCCTTTAGAGAAAGTCTGCCAACCCCTGCTCTAGAGAAGTAGTTTTTTTTTTTGTTTGTTTGTTTTTTTTTAAACTATATGTTGAGAGTTACACTTAACAAAGCAGTTAAAATTTTAGTAAAAATTTGTCGCTTGACATAAACCTCCTTTGGGTAAAGGCAAAACTGGTCGCATTACTCTGGGTAATCTTGATTACAATAAACGCTAAGACACTGAATAAGTATCTTAGTGCACTGATAGGAATGAGCACAATTATTCCTGTACTGGGGAGGGGACTCCATATGCTGCTTCTAAGAAATAGCAGAGGGACTTCCCTCCCTGGTGGCCCAGTGATTAAGAATGTAGGGAATGAGGGTTTGATCCCTGGCTGAGGAACTAAGATCCCCTATGCTGCAGGGAAAAAAAAAAGGAGAAAAAAAGAAATAATAGAAAGTCAAGACAGCTAAACTATGGCACTTCTCAGAATTAACATCAAGCTACAAAAACCTGCCAGATATTTTCATGCCTCAAAATGGGATGTCTCAAGCTATAGAAATATTTAGTTTGAAGTCTGGTTTGTAAAATATCCTTTTTGACTATGGCCGTGTTTGCCAAAGGTAACTGACCATGGAAAAAAAATTTAAATACTGATTTATGAGTGGAAAGCCATCAGAAGTTAATGAACTACGATTTACAGCTGGAGTAAAGCGGACCTAAAAAAATGGTCATGTGGATGACCTCATTCACATGTGCTTATAAAAAAAACTTCATAATGATAAAGTGGCCCAGCGGGTGTGGCTGGGGACACCGGGCAGCTCTGTGAGGGCGGCGGACCATGGCTCGGGGGCCGTCCTGCAGCAGGGGCGGTGGCAGTGGCCACCCAGCATCCAGCTGCAGGGCTGGGGGGCCTTCTCCCGACAGGTGTGCCGTGCGTTCCCCACCTGGCCATGCCCCCGCCTGCCGCACCCCTCCTGCCCTGACCAGGCGAGGGCTTCCTGGGAGATGCTGTGGGTTTGAGCCACGCAGAGCTGGCTGCTTGTCTAATTTCGGGAGGCTTGTTTTGGAGTCCTGGCGTATCATTTTATGAGTTCCCACGTTTCTGCTCTCTGGCACAGCGGTGTTTATGTGTTTCAGTCTGCTCGGCTTCCTCATTCCCTCACTCAGCTGCTTGTTTCTGAGGAGCGTGTGGCTTGGAGCCACGTAGGGTATTGTGACCTGAGTCGTGTGTACTTTGTCAGGAGTGCAAGGAACAGCCTTCGGGAAGAAATGGGAGGTTCTGCTCTTGTGCGACATCACGGTACTGGTGTGCGTTTCTGGCTCACGTCATGGGACACGGGTTTGTAGGTTAAAAGGGGTCACCGTGCGTGCTGTAGCTTAGCAGGCAGCCCTGACAAACAGTGGGCTGTTTGCAGTCCAGCTTTGCCCGGCCAGCCCCTGTGACGCCAGGCCTGGACGGTCTGCCAGCATGGGGGAGGAGGTGTGCTTTGCGCAGTCACAGAGGCAAGGGGCTGAGCAGAATCTGGGTCCAGCCCAGTGACCCTCCTTTCCTCCTGCAGGGCCATCCTGGCCTTACTGTCAGTAAGCGGGCCGGTGCCTGAAGCCCCTTCGGGAGAGGCCGACCCTGCTTCTCCTCGGGATTCGTGATGGATGGACACACTCCCCCAGGTGGCCTGCTGTGTCTCCTCCTCGTCCAGGCTCCCTTCTGCTGATCAGCGGACTGTCAGGACGCAGCACTTTGTGGTCCTTTCAGCCTCCCAGGCTGGTGGCTGGACAGCTAAACAGTGTAACTTTAGGCTCGCCAGGACTGAAAGCCCTTTGACTCTGATGTAGTATTTGCATCCTGGAGAGTTAGTTCTTTGGCTTCACCCTCTGTGAACAGACACATTTTTGGTAAAGAAAGAAATGAGTCACCTTTTGGCTGCAGGGAGATTTCTGAGATGGCGAAGATCAAGGACTCGCTGTTAAGGTGTGACAGTGAGACGTACTTGGTGAATCTAACAGAGGAGCGGAAGTCTACGAAGTCAGGAGTTCAGAGCCATTTCAACCTGGAAATCTTTAGATACACAAACATCTCTGGGAAAGCAAAGATGCTGTAGAGACACTGCCAGACATTTTGGAGAAATCAGACTTGTTAATTACCCATCCCACTGGTATTGTTGGCACTGCTCAGGTTCTCTGAAACGTGTTAAGCCATTGCTCAAGGAGAACCAGCAGCCTCCTAATGTGTCCAGAAATGGGAAACTCAGTCTGAAACTCTGAATGGAGTAAAGAGTGAAAGCAGGTGTTTGGTGAACTGAGCTTGAAACGTTTAACCTCCAGGTGGAAGAATACCTGCGCAGTCCTGCAGAAGGCCTTTCTAGAAACAGCTACACATGTTCTGTTGAGAAAACACCCACCTGAGCATGTGAGAAGTTCATGGTGGGGGGAAATTCATGGTCCTTAAAGGGGCCGCCTGGAAGGGCTCTAAGATGTTTGTGGGTACAGCGCCTCCAGGGACAGCTCTGGGAGAACGCCTGACATCAGGAGGCTGTTTGGATGCAGCTGAATCGGCGTTTTTCATACCCGAAGTGGGAGAAACAGGTGACTGTCTCTTGTAGGACGTTAGGTTTTGTCTGATTTTTACATTACATAAAAAGAAATGTGCATTTACATTCAGAACCACTTTAAATGGCTTAGAGAATTCCATTTTGTATGTCCTTTTCAGCCTGGTTGAGGAGAATATGTTCTTTCGGAAAAAACAAAACCAGCCCACATTTAGATCTGGGATTCCCTTGCTTATTTTCCCATCCCAGAACGTCTGAACCAGAGGTGCTTCTGTTAATGGCATTTGAGGCTTTGCTGGGTTTTTTTGTCATCTTTAATGACTTTCTGGGAACGTCCCTGGTGGTCCAGCTGCTCAGACCCTGCGCTCCCAATGTAGGGCTAGGGTTTGATCCCTGGCCGGGGAACTAGAGCTCACGTGCCACGACTAAGGATCCTGAGTCTCTCAGCTAAGACGTGGCCAAATCCATAAATAAATAAAAGATTAACAACAACAAGAAAACGGAATTTCTGCACTGATGCAACTGCCCTGAAAGACTAGTTTTTCTTGCCGGGGAAACACCTTCAGAATGGGCTGCGACGTCTTGGGTTCTGAGGCTGGGGGCTGCCCAGCCCTGCATGGCCCGCCGACCTGGAGCCAGGAGCCGGTGCCAGGGAGAGGATGTGCCACGTGGGGCCTGGGCCCGAGGGTGGCGGGACCTCCCTGCCCCGAGACCCTGGGCTGGGCAGGGTGGGCCGCAGGCTGCCGTGAAGACCAGGGCAGGGCTCTGGGGGCCCTGACCCGACAGCGTGCAGGCGGCTCAGGAGACCCCAGGGATGAGTCTGTTAAGCCAAGGGTTTCTAAAGCCATCGGCGCCAATCTCTGTAGGACAGACACCTGTGACCCGTTACTTGTACGTGACCGCGGAGGCCGGGGATGGTCCGGTAGCACGACCCGGCTCCAGCGCGGGGGCTCCCTTGTGTGAGCGATGGTCTGACTTCAGCCCAGTGTGGTTGAATCCGTGGCCACCTCAATGTCACCAAATACCCATATCGTTCCTTCAGGGTCTGAAAATGCAACACGGCTCACCCCAGGGTGTCTGGAAGCCCTGAGCTCTCGAGGGAGGCTGCTCCGGACAGCTCTGGCTCACAGAGGGGTGGGGGCAGGTCTCAGGGTCCAAGACGACCGTGGCCGCGTGTGTGTGGGGGGCACACAGAGCCTGCCCTCCCAAGTCAGAACTGTGGGGGCCCGAGCGGTCCGTGTCGCCCACCCTCCCAGACAGGATATTTTAACGTGCTTGTGAGGAATTCTGCACAGTCCCTGCTAATAATGTGAGAGAAAGTAACCTCATTAACCTTCCTTTTGACATGTGCCTGAGAAATGTGCCTGGTGGGATATCTGGCTGGAGAAACAGGTTTCTGTGAATGTGATTCTGACACTGTTTAAACTCAGAACTACTGTAGTCCGAACCCAGCCCCTGTGTTTCTCCTCGATTTTTAAAAGGATGATTATATCTTTGTGGTTTGAAAATTCTTTTCAGTTCTAAGGAATTTGGAGGAAGTGTTCTGGGAGCTTCTCTGCTGTTATGGTGATATTTCTGTATGTGCTACACTGGAAAAAAGTGCTGAACCCAAAGTCCTAATTTGAATAAAGAATGTGAAGTGATTTGGGACCGTGAAAGCTGTCACTGAGTCTGAACGTTTTCGGGGCTCACCACTGCGGCGGGGGGCTCTGGACTGAGTGGGTCGAGGCCGCGGATGCCGTGGACATCCTGCAGAACACACACAGGCCCCCAGCGCGGGGGCCCGAGACCTCAGCGCGAGGCTGGGGAACCCGAGTCAGTAGTAGTGTCCGAGCATCCATTCCCCGGTTCTGCCAGTGAGCCAGGGTTACAGGAGATACTATCGCTGGGGCAGGTTATGAGACGTGAACCCGGGAATTCTCTGCTTTTTCTGCAAATACTTGTGAGTTTCAAACCATTTCAGATAAAAAGTTAATAACAATGCTGAACTTTTTTTTTTTAAAGAAAGAAAACCTGCTCCTGAGCAGCGTGTGAAGCATTGCCAGGCGCAGTGCTAGCAGAGAGGTGCGCCGGGCTGCCTGTAGGTGGCCTGACGTGGGAACGACACACCCGCTCCAGGTGAGCCTGGCCGGCCGTGGACACAGCTCGGCCTCACCGTCCCTGTGCTCTTGAACATGTCCCTTCCCTAGAGAGCGTGAGTTTTCACATCTGCCAAGCAGGGGCAGGATTCTTGCCTAACTACACGGTTGTGAGCTTGAAGGGAGGCTCTCTGTGGCGTGTCAAGCATGCACTATTTTTTTAAAAAACCTTTCGGCCACTCTGCATGTGGGATCTTAGTTCTCCGACCAGGGACTGATCTCACGCCCCCTGCAGTGGAAACGTGGAGTCTTGACCCCTGGACCGCCAGTAAGTCGTGTCTGACTCTTTGTGACCCCATGGACTGTAGCCCCCAGGCTCCTCTGTCCGTGGGATTCTCCAGGTAGCAACACTGGAGCAGGGTGCCATTTCCTGCTCCAGGGGGGTCTTCCTGACCCAGGCATCGAACCGGGGTCTCTCATGTCTCCTGCACTGGCAGGTGGGTTCTTTGCCAATGAGCCCCTTGTGAAGCCCAGGAAGTTGCTGAAGAGCCAGGACATCCTGCCCCGTCTCCGCTCCCACTCACGGGGTGCCTGCCTTCCGATACGCCCTCCACCTCCTGACCTGAGTCTTCAACCCCCCCAGGCTATTCCAGCCCCAGGATCTCTGCGCGCTCCCGCTGCCCAGCCCGCTTTCTTGCTCGCGCCCCGGCCAGCACTGGCTGGTTTTCTGATTGTTCTCCAGGTGTCTAGCGGGGCTCCCCAGCCGTGAAGCCAGACTCTCGGGGACGGGGACCCCTGGCTGGTGTCAGCCCCCGCGTGCCTCAACCCCAAACTGAGCGCTCTGCCGAGTACATTCAGAACTTTCTTTTGAACCTGCTGCAAAGATGTGTGAGGGGACAGTTACTGCTGGTGAGCAAGAGGCTCACCTTTTCTTTCTCAGCTGGGTTCACATTCTCCTTGAGGAATCACAGAAGAGCAGAAGCCAGGGAGGAAAAGTGCTCAGCTTGGAAGAAGCCGGAAACACACTGGTTGGCTCAGACTCTGAACTGCTGGCTGGGAGGAATCCGAGGGGCCACGGCCTCCCCCATGGGTTACTTCTCTGTGCCTCTGCAGGAGCCCAGCTGGCTTCACTGCCCAGTCCACCCCAAATCCATATTCTTGTGGGCCACGGGCTGGGCTGAGTGCTCTGGCTGGCCCCAAACAGCACCAGAGTTCCACACGAAGCTGGGGATGGATGCTGAAGATTTCTGGCTGATTGTGCCAAAAACTAGCGTTCAGGGAATTCCTGGTGGTCCAGCGGTTGGGACTCAGTGTTCTCCTGCCAGGGCGCGGGTTCAGCCCTGGTTGGGAAACTAGGACGCTGCAAGCCACGAGGTATAGCCAAAGAAGCGAAAGCGAGACTAGCGAATGGCCGGCCTGCAGGATGGTTTCTTTCCTTTTGATTTAGCTGGGATTGCAGGCTTTTAAAGCTAGAAAGGTCACTAGGAGTCTGGTCAGCCCTGGGACCCTGGAACATGAAGGTGACATTCATGAGCTGAACATGAAATTAGACCCGAGTCTTTAGCTGTCCGCCTCAGGGGCTGGACTTTTCCCCACCATTTGCATTCCTCCCACCACACCATAGTCCTGTCTTCCAATTTTTTTTTTTTTTTTTTTAAGAAATGCTTTATTTATTTCTGAGATCTGGGCTATTGATACATCATTTTCCCTCTCTGAACAAGTCTCTGTCTTTAGAGTCCCACGAGGAAGTGAAAGGCTGTGTTTTTAGAAGTAAAAATACATGCTAAAATCTGCCAAGTTAATAATCCCAAATAAGCTCCATGGTTGAAGTGTGAGTGGAAGATGAGGCTCTTAGCATTAATGGTGGATCCTCGATCGTGTGTCCCACACGTGCTTCATAATCACAAAGCTGCACCTAAATGGAAAGTACTCCTTCCATGGAATGACAAATTCATTTTTCTAAGACCCTGTACAAATCTAAAAAAAAAGAAATAGAGTCACCATCCTATACACTTGAAACCAACACAACATTTAAAGTCCACAGTACTTCAATAAATAAATTTTTTTAATGCAAAAAAAAAATTTACTCCTTTAAAAACTTAGAACCAGTTATGTTGTTATTAAACTGTCTCCATGTTCAAGATAGACGTAGTCACCCTGAGTTCACTCAGTAACTGAAGGGAAGTTCTACTGAAATACTTTCACAATGTTTAACTTGACATTTAGGAGGGGCTCCCAGTAACTCTCTGGCTGATGAGAGGAAAAGGTTTCTCCTCTTTCCTGCTGAGCCATGACCCCCGGAAGTGCAGCTCCTCAGGGAGGGGCTGCCCGCACGTCGATGCCTGACGCGGCCCTCGGGCGGGCGCAGGGACGCTGGGTCAGAGAGCAAGTGTGATCCCAGCTCCACTGGAGTCAACCGTTGCTCGTGGTCCAACTTCAAGACGAGACACCAGCTTTGTCTGCTGGCGGTGTTAGCATCAGCGGTCCTCCCAGAGTCATCTCGGAGGGCTCTGCTCTGGGTTCTCGGAGGGTCTTTGGACTTAAAGCTTTGCCTTTGAGCATCTCCTGAGCAAGAATATCTGTCTTACTCCCCATGTGGATCTCGACAGGAGAAGCCATTTTCATGAAAGCTTCCCTGCAGGTCCAAGGGCTGCAGACAGACTGAGAAGCGAGATCCTCTGTTCTCAGGGGTGAGGTGAGCCCTGCCCGTAGACTCAGGGCAAACGGCCAGAGAAAAAGCCTGCCTTCTTTACCAACGTCGAGTTTGCCCAGATCTGCTGTAACAGAGATGCACCCCGGGGTCTGCGGCGCGCACGCCCTCCCGGGCTGCTCCCTTGTTCCTAGGACCAGGCACCAGCGAGGGACCTGCCTTCGTCCACTGATCTCCCCGGCTGTGTCCCTGCCCACGACCCACGCGCTGCTTCTTGTGGCTTCTGCGTCTCGCAGGGGCCACTATCGCGGGGCTGCTGCAGATTAACAGGCGGAACGGTTAAAACGTGGTCCCTGCGGCTGTCTTCGGTCGAGTTTGGATTCTGGGTTCTGACCGTGTTCATCAAGGCGCGTCGTGTCTGCGGCTGGGGGTGTCCAGGAGACGCCCCTCCCAGCGCAGCCCAGGGAACCTGCTCCCTGGTGTGGGGACTGCATGCTTGTCGTCCCCCTGGAGGGCGGGGGGCACGCCAGTCCCCTTGGTGAGGCTGCGGGTGGAGGGAGATGGAGGGGACTCGCTTGGTGGCAGAGTCTCTGTGGACAGGGCTCACCTCACCCGAGAACAAACAGGATCTTCTCGTTTCAGTTGCTAAGTGAATTCAGCAGGAGGGGAAGGGCGGGGCGAGGCTCTGGAGGTTTCCTTAATGGAGTGGAGTGACGTCCGAGCTGACATCTGTTGGCCGGCACCCTGGTCCTACGCAGTTGTTTCTGAGTGATCAAATCCCTGCCCGGGCAGAGGGGAGCGGGCCCTGGCGCCACACATCCAGGCTGACGCTGCCCCGGGACAGCCAGCTGGGGCGGTGGGGAGGTTTGCCTCCCACCACGCCACCATCTGCAGAGTGGTGCTCTCACACTGTGGACCTACGACATGCAAAGATCTGGGTTTACAGGGGGAACAGACCCGGGGCTGGGCAGGGATGGGTCTCATGGGCACACAGGGGCCAGAGCATCCTGGAACAGTCAGTCAGGGCCAGAGGCACAAACGCATGTCGGGACCATCTGAACGCAGGGTCACACACCATCTACCATCCGCAGACGAGGCAGGCAGACACGGTCTTCCCCAGGGTGGGAGAACTCCCGTGACTGTGAGAATTAAAGTACGCGGGGAGTGGTGCGGCGGCACGTCAGCGACAGTCACCACCTGTGGCTACTTATACGAGCCTGCTGTAAACCCAAACCTGTGAGTGATAAAATCACTTAGTACTGCAGATGGAGGGGGGTGATAAGCAAGAAAAAAACCGGTGTCCGGGTCCCTCAGAAACTTCCGAAGAAGTAGGTTAGTAATTCCTTCTTTTCCTGTTTTGAACTGATGTGTTTTCAAGGATAAATGCACATGAATATTGTTTCTACCTTCAGCGAACTCAAAGGGCAGTTTCCTGAACTGGCTAAACATTAAAAAGACCAGAAGAAATTTAAAATTTATAAATTATTGTTGGTGATTTGAACTATGGTTCCTCTGATTTAGAAAAGGCAGAGGAGCCAGAGATCAAATTGTCAACATCTGCTGGATTATAGAAAATGCAAGGGAATTCCAAAAAGCCATCTACTTCTGCTTCATTGACTACACTAAAGCCTTTGACTGTGTGGATCACAACAAACTGGAAAATTCTTATAGAGATGGGAATACCAGACCACCTCACCTGTCTCCTGAGAAGAATATATGCAGGTCAAGAAGCAACAGTTAGAACTGGACATGGAACAACAGACTGGTTCCGAATAGGAAAAGGAGTACGTTAAGGCTGTATATTGTCACCCTGCTTATTTAACTTCTATGCAGAGTACATCATGAGAAATGCTGGGCTGGATGAAGCACGAGCTGGAATCAAGATTGCCGGGAGAAATATCAATAACCTCAGATATGCAGATGACACCACCCTTATGGCAGAAAGTGAAGAGGAACTAAAAAGCCTCTTGATGAAAGTGAAAGAGGAGAGTGAAAAAGCTGGCTTAAAACTCTTCAAAAAACAAACATCACGGCATCAGGTCCCATCACTTCATGGCAAACAGATGGGGAAACAGTGGAAACAGTGTCAGACTTTATTTTCTTGGGCTCCAAAATGACTGCAGATGGTGACTGCAGCCATGAAATTAAAAGACGCTTGCTCCTTGAAGAAAAGCTATGACCAAACTAGACAGCATATTAAAAAGCAGAGACATTACTTTGCTGACAAAAGTCAGTTCACTCAAAGCTATGGTTTTTCCAGTGGTCACGTACGGATGTGAGAGCTGGACAATATCGAAGGCTGAGTGCCAGAGAACTGATGCTTCTCAACTGTGGTGCTGGAGAAGGCTCTTGAGAGTTCCTTGAACAGCAGGGAGATCAAACCAGTCAGTCCTAAAGGAAATCCACCCTGAATATTCACTGCAAGAACTGATGCTGAAGCTGGAACTCCAATACTTTGGCCACCTGATGTGAAGGACTGACTCACTGGAAAAGACCCTGATGCTGGGAAAGACTGAAGGCAGGAGAAGGGGATGACAGAGGATGAGATGGTTGGATGGCATCACCGACTCAATGGACTTGAGTTTGGGTAAACTACAGGAGCTGGTGATGGACAGGGAGCCTGGCGGGCTGCAGTCCACGGGCTGCAGAGTTGGACACGACAGCGACTGAACAAATAAGTAACTATGCCTCATCTGTCACTTATCAAGTCAGAATATGAAGTGCTGAGAAACTTCTTTTCAAAAACTCCCAGTCTCTCCAAGTGACTCTGACTCAGTGAGTGAGCTTTGGGACGCACGTTTCAGTGTACACTGGGGTCCCCTGGGGTGTGTCAGACTGAAGATTCTGATTCAAATCAGGTTGGGGTGTGGCTTGAGATTCCGTGTTTCTAGCAAGCTCCCTAGTGGGGCAGATGACAGTCATCCTGAGGCCACCCTGGGCAGCGGGTTGTAGGACCGTCCCCAGGTGAGCAGCCACACACAGGGAACCTCTGTTGTCACGCTGGGCCTGGGTCTCAGTGGTAGGATGCACCCTGCTCCCCTCCGTCCCTGCATCTCTCCCAGTGTGTGGACTTGCCTTTGCAAAGGGGACACTCAGCTCAGGGCTGGACCCTCCCTGCCAGGCCCCCCACCGCCCTCTGCAGGCCCATCACCAGCAGGAACCAAAAGCGCGTTAGCCACGAAGACACGCGAGTCTGGTAGAGGGCCAGGGAGACGCTTTCGTTTACTGTCAAGGACCCAGAAGCGCGTCTGGAAATGCTCTGTACAGGCGCGGCGGAGCCGCAGGCGGGGCGGGGCGGGGCGGGGCGGGACACGGCCTTCCCTCGAGGCACTCTAGCTCTTCCTGCTGGCGCTTGAACCGGGGACAGCCAGCGCCAGCCGGTCTCTGTCACCAAAGCTGTGCAAGAGGGGACACTCCGCTCAGTTCATCAGTTCCTGGAGGGCGGGCAGAGTGAGGCTATTTGAAGCTGACGCGGAGGCCCCTCGAGGCCTGCTGGGGGCCCCACGGCAAGCAGGACGGTGCTGCCGGTGGTCCACGCTGCTGCTGGAGGCCGGTCCCGGCTCCTAGGCCCGGGGCTTCTCTCGATTCTCAATGACAAGCTTGTCGGTCGAATACATTTGGCCAATGTGCACCTGGAGGCAAAGAGAAGACAAAGATCAGGAACTCGGGCTCTGTCAGCTGTGAAAACTCAGGAAGAGCGTCTCCAGGGTGTCGGTGCAGGCGTGCGTCGTTCTGGAGACCGTGCTGCGGGCAGAGTGCCGTCATGGCTTTGCTTCGGCTGCGTCCTGGCACCGTACCCCGCCCCACCAGTTCCCCCGCTTTGGGGACAGTGCGAAGTTCCCATTCACGCCTGCTCGCCCCTGGACAGCCCCAGAGGCGGGCTATCCTGAGCCAGTGAGACCCGGGCCGCCTCACGCACGGTGACTCTGCACCCACAGGACTTCCGGCCCTTAGGACCGGTTCTTCTGTCAGGATGGAGTTTTACCGTAAAGCGTGCGTGAGCCTTGTCCACACCGGCAAAGCCTGGCTCTGCACGCACCTGTCTCACTGTCCACCTCCATCCTCTGGTCTCAGCACCCTCATCTGCAAGAGAGCCCTGGCGGCTCCCAGCAGACCTTCACAGTCCTCTGCTTTGGACCCACAGCACCGTTGGTGCCTACAGGGTGTGAGTGCCCTGGGCCAGTCACACGTGTGCTGCAGTGTGGGCAGGGTAACGGGCTTCCTGCCACCTCCCGAGGGGCCAGCTCTGCCTCCTAACGTGCCCCCGGCCGGCAGCAGCCAGAGGGATGCTGGGAAGCCTGCTGTCCCACCCAGTAGCCCACCTGGGCCACCTTCAAGGGCATGTGTCCATCCAGGTCTCCCTGGGAGCCCCTCAAAGGCAGGGCATGTGACCCAGGCATGCTGTGGCCCTGGGGCCCTCAGTCCTTCGACCACTGACGAGAGGATGAGTGCAGGAAGCGGAGATCAGAGGGCTTAGCCGCAGAGATGATTTAGGGGCGTTTGTTGAGGGAAAGCCCCCACGAGCCCTGGAGGAGGTGTGAAGGGCAACCCAGTCCCAGCCAAGACACAGATGAGCAGCAGGCACCTCCTGTACCAGGACTGTGCTCAGGGGAGACTGAGACTGATCCTGCTCTCAGGAAGCTCAGAGTCCGGGAGGGGAGATAGACAAGGAGGGAGGTAACTGCGACCTGATGGCTGGAGCATCTGCAGTCATTCTGGCACTAGGAGGTAAGTCTGCTTCATCACACTGAAGATGAGAGCCAGGAAGCAGAAGCCTGGGGTTTTCATGACTGTGGAGCCACCAGCCAACTTAACTAGCTTACTGCCAACTTTTCTTTTACGTGAGAGAAAAATAAATCTCTATATTTTTAAATGTGTTATTTGGGTTTCTTGTTATACACAACTAAACCAAATCCTAACTGATACGAATGCGTATTGTGACTTTTAAATTGTAGACTATATGATGACTGATAAAAAAAGGTCACTGCAAAGAAGAAGGTGTGCCTAGCATAAGTGGAAACAATATTACTACCCCCCGGGGAAGTGCCGTTAATGGGCAGTCTGAAATTTTCTGAAGTCTAAAGGAAGCCACAGGGAGGCTTAGAGAGATCTCCTTCTGTCCCACAATACTAGCTTCAGAGAATGCGGCTGTTCATATTCTAGCATTTTCTGTCTATTCTTTTTATTCACTTAGACATTTAAAATGTATGCATATATATTCAAACAGAATATTTAAATTTGGAATAACAGCTTTTTAAAACTTAACTTTATATCCTTATGTCATGAAATAGTCTTGAAAGGATATTTTAATACTGGACAAAGCTGCATTGTGAAGAGGCATAAATTATTTAATCATTCTCATATGATGAATGTTTGTGGAGTTTTTGCACAGTCTTGGGGTTACCATTCTCATGTATAAACCTTTTATAGTATCTCTGATTTTTCTTGTAAAAGGTTTCTAAAAGTGGGATTATTGCGTAAACAGGTATGAATATTTTTATGGCTCTTGATGGAGCCTGCAGAAAAGTGCACATCTGCTTGAGAACTGACCCCATGGACGGTCTAACAGTTTAGCAGAACAAACTCGTCCTTCCAGCTGGCTCACGGTGGACAGTGTGTGTGCCCACGGCCCCTTTCCCCAGCCTGGCCCTCCTAACAGACGCCCCATCAGACAGTTCATGCAGTTCTTGTTTCTCAGAGCCAGCATCCACAGGGCTAGGTGCTGTCGCAAGAAATGCAGCCATGTGAGGTGACCTGGTCCCGCTCAGGGCCAAGAAGGGCTCCAGAGAAGAGGGCAGAGCCAGGAACCAGGGGGCGCTCCAGAGTTCAGACTTGAGGAATGCTGCTCGGGTGAAGCAGGGGACGTGCTGGCCGGCGCCCACTGCACTCCCCATCCTTCGGCCCCAGGGGGACACTGGAGGCAGACCGTCTGCCAGCCAGCGGCCCCGAGTCCCCGGGGTGCGTGGGGAAGCTCTGCAAGGCGAAAGCCACCCGGTGGCGGGTCGGCACCCGCAGCTGCTGGAAGTGCTGCCGGAGGGGCTTCACCAAGCTCTCTTGGAAGCGGGCAGAACCCAGGATTCTGTCAGCGTGAGAGCTGGCCCCTCCCCAGGGTGGTGACCGCAGGAGCCAGGCAAACCGCCAGAGAGAAGCCCCTCAGTGGTCACGCTGCCGCCCCTCGGGCCTGCATGCAGGCCCCAGGCCAGGCCAGGCCAGGCCGAGACAGCGCAAGAATCAGCCACGAGGTGAGGTGACCTGCGGCTGAAGCCCCAGGGCCGTGCTGGGGCCAGCAGGTTCCGGGCTGCACCTTTGCCCCCACCCTGGGGAACGCTGTCCACACGCGTTCTTTACAGTCAGGCTGCTCTGTGCTCTGCCATCCCTGCTGCTGCTGCTGAGTCGCTTCAGCCGTGTCCGACTCTGCGCCCCCATAGACGGCGGCCCGCCAGGCTCCCCCGTCCCTGGGATTCTCCAGGCAAGAGCACTGGAGTGGGTTTCCATTGCCTTCTCCAATGCATGAAAGTGAAAAGTGAAAGTGAAGTCGCTCAGTTGGGTCCGACTCTTCGCAACCCCATGGACTGCAGCCCACCAGGCTCCTCCATCCATGGGATTTTCCAGGCAGGAGTACTGGAGTGGGGGTGCCATTGCCTTTTCCGAAAGAGCTGCTTTAGACAAACATAAAAAGGTCAGAGAAAAAGACAAGTACTGAGTTAGGTGACGGCTGGCTTCTGGAGGCCTGCTGCCGGGCTGTGCTCTGCAGGGTGCTGCTCTGAGCCTCACTGGACAAGGACCGCACAGGGCGCGGTCACGCGCTGCTCCGCTTGGTTGCGAGTCCCTGACTGTGGGTTTGGGGTGCGGGGTGGCGACACCTGAGATGGCCACACTAACAGACTCACAACGTCCAGAGTGACAAACACAGTGGATCCAGAGCGTAACCCAGAGGGGTGCCCGGCACGGCGGAAGGCTTGGGCTGTGAGGGTGCCCACCTCCTGGCTGGCCGGCCCAGTGTGGGTGTGATTGGCTGGGTGCTGAGAAGGCGGGAGTGAGCAGGTGCCCCCAGAGAAAAGGATGAGCACCCACCCTCTCCACCCCCCACCCCGGGCACTGCCCCCGAGACCCAGCACCCCGGGACAGTCTCTCCAACCCCCCCCAACACCCAGCAGCTCCTGAGTGGATGCCATGCCTGGGGGCAGGTGCCCACCTTGCTTCACGTGAGAAATGGTGGCCGCAGCAGACACAGAAGGAGGAGAAATGAGCATGCCCACGTCCCTACAGTCCGCCTCTCACACTCAGCACCCCTGGTTCAGGACACACATCCCTCTGTCCTTCTTTTCAGCAGCGGCCTGTGCCCCTTAGAGCCCGCCAGCACTGCTGTGTGAGACACAGGGACGTGGGGACCGGCCGTCAGCCACGGCTGCAACTTCCCAGGGCCAGGACCCTCCTGAAAAACCCTGGGGTGGATGTACCCTGGCACACCTGATTAATGGGGCTCCCTTCTCTCTTCCCCACCCCGAAGCCAGGCTGAAAAGAACACAGCAGTGGACACCGGGAGACCACCTGACTGATGGCACAGACCTTTGAACCCCCCGCGAGGGGGGTGCTGCCGAACACTCTGCTGTTTGGGGGCGCCGGCATCAGGAAGCCCTACCTGTGCCTACGCCACCGCGAAGAGCACCCAGCTGCTGGACCACAAGCTGCAGATGCCCACTGGCGCTGAGCAAGGCCGGGACACCGGCTCTCCTCCCCGGGGCTGGCCTGCACTTGCCCCAGAGCAGGACAGCTGCAGCAGCGGGTGACGCGGTGCCCAGGCCAGATCGCCTGGCTCAGCCTGCACTGGAGGACAGGCAGCTGCTGGCAGCTCTGTCGCATGACCCTGAGGGGAGGGACCCTGCCCCTCTGTCACCTCCGGAACTACAGCCATGCAGGGCAGACTAATGACCAGACCCGAACCCCAGAAAGACGACAGAGAAAACAACAACACAGCTAAGGAGTCAATCCAGGGATCATGTGTGGATGCGAGAGCCAGACCACAAAGAAGCTGAGCACTGAAGAACTGATGCTTTTGAACTGTGGTGCTGGAGAAGACTCTTGGGAGTCCCTTGGACTGCAAGGGGATCCAACCAGTCCATCCTAAAGGAGATCAGTCCTGAATATTCACTGGAAGGACTGATGTTGAAGCTGAAACTCCAATACTTTGGCCACCTGATGCAAAGAGCTGACTCACTGGAAAAGACTCTGATGCTGGGAAAGACTGAAGGCGGGAGGAGAAGGGGACAAAAGAGGATGAGATGGCTGGATGGCAACAGCAACTCGAGGGACATGAGTTTGAGTAAACTCCGGGAGTTGGTGATGGACAGGGTAGCCTGGTGTACAGCAGTCCACGGGGTCACAAAGAGTCAGATACGACTGAGCGACTGAAAGGAACTGAACTGAAAGGAACCTAGGAGCCAGACAGAAGGAACCTGACCCGAACGTCTGCCTGTAACAACGCTGCTGGCAGCAGCCAATGGCAGGCAGTGCGGTCGGAGCGCTTAGACTCGGGGAAACAGGGATGTACTCATGAAATGTGCGCATGCGTGGGGACGGGGTCCATCCCCGGGTCGGGAAGGTCCCCTGGAGCAGAAAATGGCAACCCACTCCAGTATTCTTGCCTAGGAAATCCCATGGACAGAGGAGCCTGGCGGGCTACAGTCCACGGGATTGCAAACAATCAGACATGACTGAGTGACTGAACACACAGGGAGATGGGATGTCCTGATGGAGATCCAGACATCCTTTTTCAAATAACAGTGAAAAGTGTAAGCATCTAAGTTTCTGCATCCGGCCACAGAAGACAGTCACCAAAGATACGGAAGAGTAGAACAGAGTTCCCAGACCAACAAAGATGGAGAGGTGAAGGAGAGAAAGCAAACTGTGATAAGTAACAGGAGGAGACGACAGGAACAAAGCCAGCCATGCCATCCCCTGTATGAAACGTGGCAGGACCACCAGGGGCAGATAACAAGACTCCGAAAGCATAAGTGTCTGATAAAGACTGGAAATCGGGGGATGAATTAGGACACATAAGGCACACTGGGTGGGGGAGGTGTGGAATACCAGTTTATATTAACCTTAGACCAGGTAAAGTTGAGTCTGAAAAACACTATATTGAATAGTGAGCAACATGTACGAAAAAGCTGTAGCAGGCGTAAACCTGCAGGCACTGGATAAAGACCACGGCTGAGCACATAAAGCGGAAACTATTAGAAATGAAAGGAGAAATGCATAAAAGCAAGGTTACAGTGGGAAATTCTGATATCATTCCTCCAAGACAAAATAGAGCCAGACATGCAAGGACTTGGCCAAAGAAAATCTTGAAGTCTCCCATTTTTCAGGTTAATTTACTCTTGATTAGACTTTTGATTTAGTTGCTAGAGTTGCCCTTCACTTTCTCTTAAAGCATATCCTCAATGTGCAGTCATTAAAGATGACATTGTAGAAGAATATTTAATGGCCTGGAGAATACAATTTAGGTGGAAAAAAAACAGCACAATACAAATCATAACTGAGAGGCGACCATCACATGTCCTGGCTTCACAACTCTTGCCCGAACTCACAGCTTTTTTTTCACACAGTCCTGGGCCTCCAGGGGGCAGGCCAGGAATGACCAGCAGGTGGGGGATTCTGACCTGGTTTCACCCCAAGGTTTCCATAACTGTGGCTTTCAGGATACCCCCAGGGTGAGGACAGGGCCGTTTCTGCATCTCACCCCGACCCTCCTCTGTGACCTCCGGCCCCTGCTTCACCTGCTGAGCAATCCATAACTAGGAAAGTCACATTTACTGGGCAGGTACCAGGCTGAGTGGCTTAATTGCTTAGCTTCTCCCTTTTGTTGTTACTGTTCAGTCATTCAGTTGTGTCCGACTCTTTGCGACCCCATGGACTGCAGTATGCCAGGTCTCCCTGTCCTTCACTATCTCCTGGAGTTTGTTCAAACTCACGTCCATTCAGTCAGTGATGCCATCCAACCATCTCATCCTCTGTTGTCCCCTTCTCCTCCTGCCTTCAATCTTTCCCAGCATCAGGGTCTTTTCCAGTGAGTCAGCTCTTCGCATCAGGTAGCCAAATTATTGGAGCTTCAGCTTCACCATCAGTCCTTACAATGAATATTCAGGTCTGATCTCCTTTAGGATAGACTGGTTGGATCTCCTTGCAGTCCAAGGGAGTCTCAAGAGTCTTCTCCAACACCAGTTCAAAAGTATCAATTCTTTGGCGCTCAACCTTCTTTATAGTCCAACTCTCACATCTATACATGACTACTGGAAGAACCATAGCTCTGGCTAGATGGACCCTTGTTGGCAACGTGACGTCTCTGCTTTTTAATATGCTGTCGAGGGTTTTCATAGCTTTCCTTCCAAGGATAAACCATCTTTTACATTTCATTAAAAATGTCTTTTTAGTTTCTCCTTTAATTTTTACAAATATCCTATCACTACATGATACATACATCTTATGGATGAATAAAAGGAATCAGAAGAATTTAGTGACCTGCCTACACTTTCACAACTGGTACACGAATTATGGAGCTGACATAGGCCAACCCAGCCAGGTCTTCTGACTCCAAACCTATGGCCTTTCCAAATATATATATATCCATAACAGCACCTCGCTACTTTATCAGAGCTAAGTAAGCCTCTCCAGGGTCAGGGAATGGAGGGAGGAGACGGCCAGCTCCTGGCCTGGAAAGGTGAGGAGAGGGGATCTGGGAAGACCAAACTCCATCATCTTTGTACTCCAGCACAAATCCTCTGAAAGTGCTTCTGTCCCTTGTAATTAGCATTTTAAGCAGAAGCCCCATGTTATTCAAACAGAAGCGCCTTTGGCCCCTCAGGCCAGGCTGCAGAGGCTGGGGCAGGTGGGGAGAGCTCACCGCTGGCATTGGTGACAGTCACGTGCTGTACCCAACACTGGCACCATCCAGCCCGGGACCTGGTCACCCCCTCAACCCCCATCAAAGGAGACCTCTCACCCCCAACAATCCGCCCCCGGCCCACCCCCAGCCCCACGCATTTACTCCTGTCTCTCCAGGCCTCCTATCTTGAATTATCTCCTAAAGACGGAACCGTACAGCGTGTGGCTCTTTCACCGGCTCTTTCACCGGCGTGATGTTCTCAAGGCACGGTCAGGAACTCGCAGATCTCAAGGCTGATTTCTGCTGCACGCACACGTCCTAGTGTGTCCAGCCCTTTGCTTCACTTCTAAGGATACTTGGGCTGTCTGGACCTCTGGCTGTTGTGAACAGTGCTGCTATGAACATTTTTGCACAAGCTTCTGTTTAAATAACTGCTTCAGTTCTTCTGGAGTGGAAGTGCTGGGGGATGAGGTGACTTTTTGTATAACTTCATCTAGAAACCACCCGACTATCTCTGCACATGCCAGAGTTTCTTTTAAATTTCCCAGGTGAGTCTAGCGTCTAGCCAAGCCTAAGTACTCGGCTGGTTAAGATCCAACTATCAACTTTTATATACGATAAATGACAAAATAAAGAGGCAACCAGCAAAACCCAAGACATGAGAACTTACTTCTTTAGCAAATGACGAGGAAAAACAAGAGTGTGCGGGGGAAGATATGGGCAAACCCACAGTTAAAAGACATATCATCCAAAACCTTATTTGGATCCTAAGTCAAACATACAGAGTTAGGAAAATTATATTTGTGAGATAATCTGAAAATTTAAACACTGTGTATTTGATAGAGAAGGAAATGGTAACCCACTGCAGTATTCTTACCTGGAGAATCCCAGGGACAGAGGAGCCTGGTGGGCTACAGTCCATGGGGTCACACAGAGTTGGACATGACTGAGCAACTGAACACACATACTTGATGATATTAAGAAATTATTGTTGCTGCTGCTGCTGCTGCTAAGTTGCTTCAGTCGAGTCCGACTCTGTGCGACCCCATAGACAAAAGCCCACGAGGCTCCTCTGTCTCTGGGATTCTCCAGGCAAGAACACTGGAGTGGGTTGCCATTTCCTTCTCCAATGCATGAAAGTGAAAAGTGAAAGTGAAGTCGCTCAGCCGTGTCCGACTCTTAGCGACCCCATGGACTGCAGCCCACCAGGCTTCTCCGTCCATGGGATTTTCCAGGCAAGAGTGCTGGAGTGGGGGGCCATGGCCTTCTCTGGAAATTATTGTTAGTATGTTCATTATAATAATGGTATTGTAGTTATGTTTCACAAAATAGTCTATATTCCCAAGTGCGTACTAAAATAGTTTCACATAAAGCATACATTCTCTCAAGTCACCGAGGTGGGCATATGCGCAGAGTGCCGCTGGCCCCGAACGTGCAGGTGCGAGGGGCGGGGGCGGGCGACGGGCACTTGGAGCTCGCTGTGCTGCTCTCTCTGCTGCTTGTGCTTGCCCCTACTTCCCACAAGACAGAGTGAATAATAAGTTGGTGTAGGTTTCATACTCACGAACGTCAGTATGGAGGTTCAAAAAAAATTAGGACTTCTATCTGATCCAGCATTCCCATTTCTGGGTTTATGCCCAAGGGAAATGAGACCAGTCCCTTGAAAGATTGCTGCACGCCCACAGTCAGTGCCAGGATATAGAAGCAACCAGTGTCTGCTGAAAGACGAATGGGCAAAAGAGAATACTGTGTGTGCGCGCGCATGCATGTACCTACAAAGCAATATTGCTCATCCATAAAAAGAAGAAAATCCCTCCATCTGTGAAAACGTGAGTGGACCCGCAGGACACTGGGCTGGGCCGGACGTGAAAGCCAACACTGAGGATCTCACGTGTGTGTGGAGATAAAAAGAAAGAAGCCAAACTCAGAGCGTGCTAGGATGAGCGGCGTTTACCAGATTGGGAGGGGACACGGATACTGATCAAAAGGCACAGACTCCAACTGATAAGATTAGGCCGGTGTGGAGACCTAAGGGTGGCCATCTAATGGCGACTTCAGTTCATGAGGATGCTCTGCACACCTGCAATCTGCTAAGAGCAAATTGCAGTGTTCTCACCACACACACAGAAGGGGACTGTTTGCGGGTGGGATTTTAGTCAGGTCGGCTGTGAAAATCATCTCAGAGTGCATGTGGGTATGAAAACATCATGCCATACACTTAAATATACACCACTTTTATTTGCAAATCAAACCGTAATAAGGCTAAAGGGACACAAGGAACAAAAAAATCGCAGCCATTGCGAAGTAACACTGGTTGCAGATGGAAGCAGATGTCTGTCTGTTCAAGGATCCTCTTCTCTGCTCCTCACTGCCCTCTCCGAGCTAACTGCCTCCCGGGACTGTGAGCTGCGTGCCCGTCAACCACGTGTGCTTTCCAGGCATCGGAATCACCTCTCTAGGTGGGGTCCACTCGTCAAAGACAGGACTTGCTGTTAAGTTTTCCTGCTGACTCCATTCAAAAAAGCTTCCCGGCTCTAGAATTTGAAACAAACCCAATACTTTCTTTTTTTTACAGTGGTAAAATATGCACAAAATAAATATGCCATTTGAGCCATTTTTAAACGTAAAGTTCTGCGGCATTAAATACGTTCACATTTTTGTGTAGCCATCGCCATCATCCATCTTAACTTTTTCAAATTCCGTGGTTGCTAGAGATAAAGCCTGAGAATTTAACCCCCAAAGAAGAGTAGTATTAACGTTCATCGAATGCCTTACTAAGCTCCAGGCACTTACACTGGGCACTTAATACCCAGAACTGGACCTCCCACCTTGTTAACACTCCTGGGCAACAGGTGTGAAAGTCTCTGCTACTGCAGGGTGAGAGGACAGAGGTCTGGGGTGGCGGGAGCTGGGGGGAGGCCGCTCTTAATGGTGCAGCTGCCGAGCTGAGAGCTCTGACTCATCCGGGCTCCTGGCCCCAGCCCGAGGTCTGGGGAGAAGCAAAGTCCAACCCACCCCATCAGCAAGACTCTATAAACAGGGCTACCGCATCACAGCTACAGCTTGGATCAACGAGACACTTCCAAGTAAGGCTACAGAAACCAAGTTCAATTCACAGCACAGGTCACGCTGTATTTACAGAAACCACAGCCAGAGCTGGCGGCTGAGGAGTGTTATGTAAAAGTGAACGTTTGATTTTAAAACTGTACCTCTTTAGCGGTTTTTTCATACTTTTGATGTAATGATGTTTAATATTACACATTTTAAAAAAATAAAGTTTAAAATTTGACAAAATTTTAAAAATTTGTGGGGGGAGGGGAATTTATAAACATATGACATGTACGTCCAAACCACACAAGCTTCAGTCTTGCAGGACACCTGCCTGAAGTTTCCTGAGCTCAGCACCCCAGGGCAGCAAGGCTCCAGGCTGTTCCGGGTATTCAGAGCTGGTGGCTGAGGCCCTTCGTGGACCGTGGACTTGGCTCTAGAACAGCCCCTGGTGTGTCAACTGGCTTTGTACCTGTGGGCACGTGAGGCCTGGGGCTTCCTTGCTTCTTAGGTTCTTATTCAGCCAATAAGAGCCTGTAAAAATCTAACATGGTGTACTTAAAAACAGTTTAGATGGTAAGCTTTGTAATGTGTATCTTACCCGAGTTTTATTTCCAACGTCCCAGTTTTTGCATCGAGTTTTCATATCTGAAAAATCTATACTGTATATAAAGTAACTGACCATTTTCCACATTTGTGGGATTGAAAACAAGACTGCCCAGGGCCCAGGCCCTTTGCAGGAACCGGAGAGACGGGGGATAGGGGGCTGCGACCCAGGGTCCACGCGGCTCCACATTTTCTATTAATGTTCTACCCAACGCGCCACTCTCCCTTCCACAGGTTAACGGTTAAAGGGAAACCCCCCTGCCCATGTGAAACATGGCTTTCCCTCCATGACCTCA
Organism: Budorcas taxicolor; assembly: GCF_023091745.1. Classification (NCBI taxonomy): domain Eukaryota; kingdom Metazoa; phylum Chordata; class Mammalia; order Artiodactyla; family Bovidae; genus Budorcas; species Budorcas taxicolor. The sequence continues at coordinate 11,198,029 of NC_068920.1, forward strand.
CCGTTCTTCAAAGAGATAATGTTAACCGACAGCATCTTTCGGGGCTCACAGTCACGCCCGACGTCAAGAGCCAGGGACGCCGCAGCGACTCAGCCTGGAAAAAGTACGCGGTCACGGCCCTGTGCCTTCGCGCCTCACTGCCGTGCATCCCGCGTCCAACAGCTGCTGTATCCCTGCCCAAGACCTAATCACCGCACGGCTGCCCGTATCCCTGCCCGAGCCTGGATCACCGCGCAGCTGCCCGTATCCCTGCCCCAGCCTGGATCACCGCGTGGCTGCCCCGGCGGTCTTCGCCATCCAGCGCTCCGGGAGGCTTCGAGGAGCTGAGACGCCCCGTGTACTGTCTCAGGGCACGGGAGACCTCGCCGGTGCCCCTGCAGGTCCAGAAGGCCCGCGGGGAGGCTGAGGCAGCACATGAGACCGTCAAGCGCTCCGAGACCCCAGGGCCGTGCTGCAGCTCTCCTGCGCGGTGCTGGCTGCTGCGCGTCACTCAGGACGCAGGGGCCATCCTGGACTGCGGTCCAACACCGACCCGGTAACCTTCACCTCTGACTTAGGGGAGGAAGCGACTCCTGCGGGGCGAGGGGCCTCCGCCCGGGGTCACGGGAGTCCGTGACTTGTGGGCGGGTGTCACTGCTGAGACACTGACCCTTCCTGTTTCTTGGCGGTAATATGCTGGTGAGCGTGATGGGCGGTGAGACAGACCGCAGCGGTCACAGGACGCTGTGCTTCCAGGGACTCCTGAGCACTGAGGCCTCGGCCCGGTGCAAAGCCAAGCGAAGACACAGGCTCTGTCGTCTCTGCTCCGTCCCCACAGAGGTCTAAAGGTGCTGCAGTCCCTCCTGCAACTCTCAAACACGTGTCACCCCAGGAAACCCCGTGCCCGAGGGTGTGAGTACGGAGGCCCAGGAGAAGCAGCGAGACCCGGCAGTGTAATAACACGTTTCGGCAGCAGATGGCGACAGAGGACTTCGCGAGTGCTCGGGCAGCCGTTCTGAAAGGCTGGGAGGCAGCTTTTAACGGCTATTGTTTAAGTGATTTATGTGTTTGCATTCTGCTCAACCTTATATATGCATTGCTGAATAAAACATTCACAGTGTATTTTCCACCGGCAGCTGAGCTCCAATTCCAAGCTTCTGAATCCAAATTCCCAAGCCCCTGACAGCAGATTGTTTTCTCCAGAAGAACCATTCCAGTCCCACAAGAAGAAACGCTTGGGCCGGGGGGCAGAGGTCTGGTGTGACAGCCTCACCGGAGTGGCTGACCACGTGTGTGCTGGGGGCTCCCCGTCCAGGCCCCCTGCCCTCCGCTGGGTCCCCTGCCTCCCCCATCCCTTGGTGTCCGCTTAGGCGCATGAACCGATGTGTGGGGAGGAGACGGCGGTCTTGGCCCGCCTCGGGCAAGGAGGGCAGAGCAGCTTGTGTGTAAGAAATGTGTCAGGTTTACAAGAAGGAAGAAATTCTCACACAGGGAATCAGATTTCCCCCCTGTCCTTCCCAGAGACCCCCTGCCCCAGCCCAGGCATCAGCAGCCTGGCGGGGAGGCCCAGGGGCGGAAGCGGCCCTCGTGAGGTGGGCGGCGGGCAGTGCCACCTGCCGGGTCGAGCCCAGGTGGGGCTGTCTGGGCCGCGGTGGTCGCCAGCCCAGCACGGCAGCTGCCCTGTGAGGCAGGCCCTTCCCGCCCAGCCTCAAGCCGCAGCCCCCACCAGCCTTTGCCTCTATTTGAAGAGTAAAGGACATCCACTCGTGATAAGTGGAAACAAGATGATTCTTTTTCTAGGAGAGGAGAAGGAAGCTCGTAGAGATTAGGCGGGGAGCTCAGCCGCCCGCGGCCAGTCTGTCCTGGGCTCTGCGCTGTGACGGCGAGGGCTCGGGCAGGGCTCCTCTGCCACAGACGGGCCCTCCTGCCCGCAGAGGAACAGGCTCAGGAGAGCGGTACGACCCGCGTCACCGTGGGGCGCGGGGCACAGGCGAGGTGGCTGCCGAGGAGCAGAAACGCACGAACACTCCCCCCCTCACCCCTCTTGGTGCACGCTGGTGGGAAACGGCATCAGATCTCGGGAGGCGCGCAGCTGGCACCAGCCTGGCGCGCGGCCGCGGCGAGGGCTTCGTCACCGAGGCTGCGAGTCCCTCCTGGGCCCCCGAGCCGCGTGCTGGCTCCTTAAATGCCCTCCGGCTCTCCCGGCTCCTCCCATTCCTGCCACCACCACCCCCAGCCCTGTGTGGACCAGGCCTCCGACCCGGACACGACGCCGCCCCCGTCAGCGCTCGCACACAAGCGCCTCGGCCCTCGGCAGACGGCGCCGCGTGCGCCCTTCCCGACGCGCACGTTCCCGGTGCGCCTGCGCGCACGCGCGCCTCGCCACCCGCTGCCCACGCTGGCCTCCTGCAGAGGGTTCGGGGCTCGCGCCGGGGGAGCGCCGCACCTGTCTGCCGCCAGCCCGAGGGCCCCGCCGTCTGTGAGCAGCGTCCGAGGAGGAGCGCGACTGCGCGGAGTGCTGAGGGCCCTGCTCAAGCCCATCCCTGCGGGGACTCGACCTTGCGGGGAACCAAGATCAGGCCTGTGTGTTTTCCTGCAGCTCAGGTCCTCCCCCTGAGACAGGCACCACCACCCTCATTCAGCCGTGAGGAAGAAGCAGAGCTGTGAGATGCCGTGATTATCTGAGGCCGCCGAGCTGGTAAAAGCGGCAAGGAGGAGTAAGTAAGTGATCACTTAGCATGACCGATGGGTAGCACCTGGAACACAAGATAAACGCAGGGTCCTGGACGCAGGTACACACCCCCTTGGGCTGAAAAACCAGGAAGACTAATTGGTTATGGAAAGAGAACGTCTCACATTCGCCAAAAGGGGCTTTCCTCGTGGCCCAGTGGTAAAGAATCTGCCTGCAACGCAGGAGACTTGGGTTCGATCCCTGGATTGGGAAGATCCCCTGGAGGAGGGCATGGCTACCCACTCCAGTATTCTTGCCCGAAGAATCCCATGGACAGAGGAGCCTGGTGGGCTCCAGTCCATGGGGTCACACACAGTCGGACACGACCGAACGGTTGAGGAAAACAAGAAGCTTTACCCAGTGAGGAGACAGATACACATGAACTCATGTGCACACAGGTGTGTACACACACACACTCTTTACAGCAAACAAATCAACTTTCCCAACAATAATTATTGAAAATGACAGCCTCTTACTTAAAATCATTTTCCATTTATATGGAAGATATAATTAAATCTAATTAAATCTGCTAATTAAATCTGTAAGTGTAAAGATGACCTCATCTATATTGTATTTCCAACTTTAAAATATGAGTCTTGGATTTTTTTTTTCTGGAGCTTAAGTTTAATTTTTAAATCATCTAGAAAAGATCCTTTAACAAAATTTCATTTTTTTGACATGATGCTTATTTGGTACAACAAAACTCTGCTTTAAACTTGAAACTTTGTATTAACTGTTACACTTTTAAGGGTGGCAGGATGACACAATATTTCAGATAAGCCATTTGTTCAGTTGCTAAGTCCTGTGCGGACATTACTGTGACCCCTATGGTCTCCAGCCCTCCAGGCTCCTCTGTCCATGGAATTTTCCAGGCAAGAGTACTGGAGTGGGCTGCCATTTCCTTCTCCAGGGGATCTTCCTGACCCAGATAAACCACTGGGTGAGCAGTGGTTTGCCAGTTTAGCTTCCTGTTAGATGTACAGTCCTGAGTGCTTCGTAACAACTCAGTGAAATTTCATTAATATGTACAATATCAGGGAAACAGGTACTAATGTGCTTATATGAAGCAATATTATGGGCATGTATTAAGCAAGGATAATAAAGTGAGGACCTGAAAGAAACCACACTCACAAAGACACACTTGACCACGAGCTTTCCTACGAGAGGCCCTGCAGTCCAAGACCCGGACGAGCAGCAGCTGACCGCCCGGCTCGCTAGTCCTCCCAGGTCCCTGGATGCAGGCACCAGGGGTGGTGTGGGGTTCATTACCGCAGACGCGGAGACAGAGGCCAGGGAGGGACGGTGTGGTTGAGCGAGGCCACACAGCCAGTCACAGCAGCTCTCTTAGATGCTGGGTTTCAGAGCCGCAGCTGGGTCCTTACTGCTTTTCTGGACATTCTCCAAGTGCCCTTCATCGGAGCAGGGAGGAGAGAACCAGAAACTGCAAGGCTCACCTCAGCTGCCGGATTTGCCTGATCTCTTTGGGTACTGGCTATCTCAGGGATCAGCAGGTGCGCTGAGGGTGGTGGGAAAAGCAATCTAAAAATCTTGGTATGTCTCATGGGAATAAACACAGCCCCGAAGGCTTCCACTGCTGTGGAGATCAGGGCATCAGAGGGCTTCCTGGATCTCAGAATACAACTGGTGAGTGGTCAGAGCTCAAATAAGCTCCCTCCTGTCCCCTAAGCTATGACTAGATGAGTGAGACTACGAGATGAGCGAAAATTTGGAGTCAATGTTCCCCTAAAATTAAACACAAACATTTGTAAATGTAAAAACCTGATAAATCATATATGTGCAATGTGAGTGTCTGCAGGTGTGCAAACACACACACGCACACGTGCCATATGAGCCATTTCAAGGATAGGTCATCTTATGAGCTCATCACGGTACTAAGTTGGTCGTTCCTGTAAATGATTTCCTACAAGTAAAACATCCATCACTTAAAAGCATGTCAATAACTCTAGGATACCTGTGAACAAGCCAGCCAGCCTTCATGCACAGAAGCCTCCCCGAGCCCTTGCTGACTCTCAGCCGCTAGCCCTTCTCGTGGCTGGGGCAGGCCGGGCACTGAGAGCCAGGCCTGGGCCACAGCTGTCTGCCCCACCGTGTGTGTGGACACGCCAGCACCTCTGGAGAAGACTCCCAGTTGTGGGTGACTCGAAAGCTGTGTGTGATGTCAACAGACATTGGAAAAGCACGGACTTTGAAATCACAAAAAGTTGTTTCTAAATCCTGGCTCGGGACTGCAGCTGCACAACCTCTGAGCCCTTATTTATAAAATGGGACATGAATGCTGACCTCACAGGGTGAGTCCCTAGGGCACACTCAGAGACCAATTAAATACAAGTTTATCTTCCCTTGTCCTTCTTAATTCCGCTGTCCCGTTCACTTCCTCTGAGAATTACCTGTGCGCTATTTCCGCCTCCTGGATGGAGGGCTGCTGCAGGAGGGCAGGCCTTTGGGTAGCACGTGGCTGGGGTCCCTGTGGCGGCTAGACCAGCCCTGCACACAGAGGGTGACAGACACATGCTGACTGAGTGAATGACCATATGACTTTAATGCTCTTGCCAATGAAATAAGTCACGAACTCAACCTCACTTTATAGACGAGGCCGCCAAAAGCCAGAGAAAGTGAGTGACTTGCCTGAGGTCAACATGCAAGTCAACAGACCTACACACTCAGCTCTGAGCTCCTCCGGAGACGCCAGAAGTATTTCTTCGGATGTCAGCCACCCAAATAACTAATGCTGCTCGGGGAATCATCCACAGGAAATGAACAACTTGTAATCTGACGATGCATCTGTAGTGAGCATTGCTGTGCCAGGTGTGACTGACTAAACAAGGGAGTGGGGCTGGTTTTTAACATCCTTCATCCTTCTAATCTATTACAGAAAAAAAGTACATCCCACGGGATCTTCTTTGGTTAAAAAGAAATACAAAAAGGCACAAAAGGAAAACCCTGTTAACTCCAAAAGAGAAAACAGAGAGCTTGCCCTTCAGAAGATCCCTGATGGAAACACTTAACTGTACCAATTAACCCTGAAAACACCCTCTATACAGCCACAGGAAACACTCTGATTCTAAATCACTGGCTCTTCCTTCAATTCTGCACAGATTGCCTGATAAATCTGATCATAGATGGTGTGCTGAATTTTTGCCTGAGTCATAGAATAATCAGGGGGAAAAAATCCCAGAAGTCTTTGAGCCACAATTTGAACCGCTGTCCGTCTGGAAGTTCTGCTGAATGTCCACACCCCCATCAAGTATCAGAAATCCTCATCACACTCCATATGTTCAATCTAACAAGTTCATAAAACATTAGCCTATTAAGTTAACACAGAAGTGCAACTGAGCAGTTAGACGGCAGAAGGAATGTCATACAACGCCTGCAGACGGCGGGTAGGTAAGGGAGGATTTTAATACATTCCAACACCTGCCTCCCTAGTCCCCAAGCCCTGGCTGGGATGGGAAGGGAGGTTACAAAGGGCGTGGGTTAGAGAGAGTCGAGTGGAGGACCTGAGACCACGCGGCATGTACAGGAAACGTCAGGAAACAACTCCAGCGCCTCACTCTACAGGCTGAAAAATCTCATTCACAACTGCAGTAACAACCCGAACTGCATACTGAGTGTCCGGCAAGGGGGCTTCACAGTGCAGGTCCCGTCACTCCAGGGCTGGGAACCTTTACAATGTCACTCTCAGAGGATGGCTGGAAGCAAGAAGAGGGATCCAGAAAGCCTTTTCCGATCAGAATCAGAGGACCCTGCATTGCCGGCCGCTAGACCGATTGCTGATAACGCTGGAGGAACACATGACAGGTTTTCGGACTCTGTCTTCACGAGGCTTTTAATTTCTCAGCTACCAGGAACACACACACGGAACAAATGATCGATGCTGATAAATCCTGTCATTTTTCAACAGCTGAGTCTACAGAGGTGTGTCTGTGTTTGGGGCGGGGGGCGGGGGAGGTGGGAAGACACGCACACATCTATCACATAGTGAGCTTACACCAGGATGTCTTACAACCTTCCAGGAAACGGGGATTCTAATGCTGGCTCTGCCATTACCTGCTGTTCAGTGTTAGGTCTGTTTTCTCAGCAGCGAAGGGTGAGTAAGCCTCTCCTAGCCACTCCGACGTTAAGATGATAGTACCTGCATTGTTCAGTCGCTCAGTTGTGTCTTTGACTCTTTGCAACCCCGTGGACTGCAGCAAGCAAGGCTTCCCTGTCCTTCACTATCTCCTGGAGTTTGCTCAAACTCATGTCCATTGAGTTAGTGATGCCATCCAACCATCTCATTCTCTGTTGCCCACTTCTCCTTCTGCCCTCAATCTTTCCCAGCATCAGGGTCTTGTCCAGTGAGTTGGCTCTTCGCATCAGGTGGCCAAAGTATTGGAACTTCAGCATCAGTCCTTCCAGTGAATATTCAGGGTTGACTTACCTTTAAGATCGACTGGTTTGTTCTTGCTGTCTGAGGGACTCTCAAGAGTCTTCTCCCGCACTACAGCTTGAAAGCATTAATTTTTGGCGCTCAGCCTTCTTTATAGTTCAATTCTCATATCCATACAGGTCTACTGGAAAAACCACAGCTCGGACTATACAGACCTTGCTGGCGAAGTGATGCCACTGGTTTTTAATATGCCGTCGAGGTTTGCGTGAGGTGGGGGCAGCTGGAAGGCTGGAGGGCAGTAAGCAGGGGCCCTGGGTCTGGTGCGGCCCTCCAGCTGGCTGCACTCCAGGCCCCTCACACGCCCCCTGAGGAACAAGCCCCAGTGGGCCCTGTGGCTGAGAGGATGGGGCCGAGGGCAAGGTCTCAGAGGCCTCTGGAAGCAGGCTAGGCAGGTCAGACGCTCTCCGCAGGCGAACGTGGGGGTTACAGCCTCGGTCCCTCAACACTGAGCTCTGCAGAACTATCATCTGTCTTGGGCAGTGTCTGCCAAAACCGGAGGCGAAGGCAGACAACGAATAACCCTTCTCGTGCCCACAAAAACAGGTGCGCAGCCACTGGCCCTGAAGGCGAAGGCTGTCCTCTCAGGACGAGGCCCCGACCTGGTTTCTGGCAAGGCTGGCGAGGCCCTGGAGCAGGGGGAGGCCGGGGGAGCAGCCGGGACCCCACGCCTCTGTGGGGCAAGCGGCAGGGACTCTGCCCGTAAGGATGGGATGTCCGAATGGAAGAGATCCAGCGACTGTTTGAATAGGGACTCCAGTGAGCCTCAGGGAGGCAGAAAAATCACGCGGCGGGCAGTGAGGAGGTCGGGAGGGGACCGGCGGGTGCTCGTGGCCCAGAGATGTCGTCTCCCCAGGTGTCCTCAGGATAAACCTCCACCGCCCCCGTCCACTCCATGCCATGGCACCTCGTCCCATCTGTTTTCTGCAGACAGGAAGGGCTCCACGTAGGAGACATCTGGGTCCCCTCAGGAAGAGCACTCAGGCCTGCTGGGGGTGCCTGCGCGTCCCCACACAGCCAGCTCAGTGGCAGGGGCCTCCCGCACAGGACGCACCACGGAGCTGTTACAGCCGGCACCTCCCGCCCAGCCTGATTCCACCTTTTCCAGAGAAAGAAAAAAAAGCACCTTTTCTGCATTTTGAATTCTACCTGATGAGTAACTGCTAAAGGAATGCCCAATCCACCTTCTAGAGCTCTCCCCTTATACTCAGATAAATAGCACAGAGTTGTAGGTTCAGAGGTTTCCAACCCTTACAAAACAGAGAACGCATTCCTGCGTGCTCTTAAAATCATATGGATATTCCCTCACTTATATACCGATATTGAATGAAAGCCTGCAATATGGGAAAGCACCTTCCCATGAATCTTCAAGAATAAACTAGTATGGCAAAAGTTACCATTTTATTTTATGACTGATAATTTCCCTTTAAAAACATTTAGGGGAATAAGGACTTGGGTATCTGCTGAGGACTAAGACGCAGAGCTCTGATAATCGGTGCGTTATTACCAGGCTCAGGCTGCCGCTTCCTTCACTCGCCAAAGTACAGACACAGCAACAATTTCTCACACGATTAGACACTCACAGCCAGTTAACATGATTAAGTGTTCTTGGTGGGAGCTCTGCAAACAGGAAGCAAGTAAATGGTGTCTATAGTGTTTTTTTTTAAGAATACTGAGATTTTATATTTACAAGAGTCTGCTTTAACTAAAGAAGAAATCCTGCAGGTTCCTGTAAAATAGAAATAACACAGCTAAATTCCCAGAGGTGGTGTTTAGCAGTGAGATTTGCTTTTCATTTCACCTGGCTTAATCATGAAACCGTGAGGGAGAGCTCCTGTTCACCCCAAGATCAACATATTAATCCATTTAAAGAAATGCCACAGGAGGTTGTTCCCACTTTTCTTCAGGCGACAAGATTTCGTTTGTTCTTATTTAAAACTGAAGGCCTCTCTCCAGCTTAACGGTGCCTGAGCAGAGTAGGGTCACGGCTGGATTTAAATCAGGCTCGTAAGCAAAGCCACTGGTGAGAGGGGCCGCCGCTGCCGTGGCTCCTGGTGGAAAGCGGTGCGGGTCCCTGAAGAGGGGAGCCGCCCTGAACCCCAAGTAAGCAGCAACACGGAGCATGCCCCACTCCGTTTATTCCTGGGGAAGACTCAGAGAAGGAAGGAAAAGCAGTCCCTAGTCCCCCAAAGCTTTTACTTGATATCTGTTTATCCATCCATCCATCCATCTGTAGGTACACATGTATGCACACGTGTGTCTTTGTGTGTGTGTGAGCTCAGGAGTGTCTGACTCTCCTCCCCCGGCACTAACAACCTCCAAGAGCTTGCTGTGCTCAGCCCCTCCAGTCGTGTCCGACTCATGTGACCCCACGGTCTGTGGCCCCGCCAGGCTCCTCTGTCCATGGGGATTTTCCAGACAAGAATCCTGGAGTGGGTTGCCATTTCCTTCTCCAGGGGGTCTTCCCGACTCAGGAGCTGAACCCACGTCTCCTGTGTTTCCTGCACTGCAGGCGGATTCTTTACCCACTGAACCATCCTGGTGGCTCAGACAGTAAAGAATCCTCCTGCAATGCAGGAGACTCCAGTTTGATCCCTGGGTCAGGAAGACCCCCTGGAGAAGGAAATGGCAACCCCACTCCAGTATTCTTGCCTGGAGAATCCCCATCGACAGAGGAGCCTGGCGGGCCACAGTCCGTGGGGTTGAACTGTGCAGAGTCGCACACGACTGTGAAGGACTGTCATTTCCAAACAGCTTAGTGGATAAGTATAAAAATATCCTTAGTGGCCAGCATTTGGAATAACTTTTGAAATCAGTTAAAGCAGTGTAATATAAAATATTAGAATATAGCACATCAATTATTTTTGGTTACTGAAGAGGAAAGCAAATAAGATATTAATCACTGAGAGGAGCAGTTACAAAAGCTGCATGAATTATGTAAAAATTCTAGTGATGCATTTCCATTAGAGGATGGGTAGTATTCACAGCGGAATTTTAAAAATAAACATCAGCACAGCCACCACCAGCGGTGTCTCACAGGGAGATGCTGAGGGGTCAGCGCTGACCCGCCTGGGTAATGGTCACAACTCCATCCGCGTGATGGGGGTGGGCAGGACAGAGGACAGAGGGATGCGCAGACTCAGGAGACATCGCGGCCCGGAGCAGCTCTGCCGGGCCAGCCCTTTGGAAGGGAGAGAATCCTGCTGGACAGGAAGTCTGCAAGCACCCGTCATTCCCTGGGCCATGTCCTCCCTGGAGAGGAGCTGCCGGAAGAACAAGGCCCCCACCCCACCCCGCCACTGCTCCCAGTCAAGCCCAAACAGAGTCCAGAAGCTTTAGGCTAAGTGTGCCCTGACTCAGGGCTGCAGGGACCCCAGGCTGGGGGGCACATCAGTGCACCCAGAGGGGTCCTGGGCCTCCTGGGGGCCAGGCTGCCCGGGACCCAGGGGTCATGAGTCCATAGTTTCTACCTCAGCAGTGTGAATCAGAGCAGAAAGTCCTGTGTCAAGGTCACACCCTACTGCGTCTACCTAAGAAAACAACCATTAAATTGTAACTTCAAACATTTCCAAGCAGAGCACACGGCACGCCGCCTCACTCCGTCTCTCCTGCACTGATGTGTCCTTCCCTTATTTCCCTACAGATGACGCCAGTGCCCGGCAGCAGAGAGCCCGGCGTGTGTGCGCGCGCACGTGTGTGTGCGTGCATGTGCAGTGGGGTGAGTGAGAGCTGGGGAGCAGGCGGCAGGGGGCATCTGTTTGCTCACATTTCATACTAATGGAAAAGATAATTTTTCTTTAGGGTTATAAGTGAGTGTGGAGCCATCTGGTGTCTCCTGCTGTCCCATCCTTAGGTCCTGCCTGTCTACATGCCCGTGGCATCGAAACACCACGCGCCTGAAGCAGTAATGGTCAGAGGGCGGCGGGGGTGCTATAACCGCCCACCGCACTGGGCTCCAGAGGTGAGCTACCGCGGGCTGTCAGCACTGAAGAGGGGTCTGAATGTGAGTGACATACACACTCTCATTAAAAGTAGAGAGAACCCCCCTCCCAAAGGGGAACCCCTCCACATCAACCTGCCCTGGATCCCACCTGTTGTGAAGTGAACGCTCACATTCTGCACCCGTTTTTAAACGCTGGCTCCAGTCCTTCAGGTATTCTCTTTTCAGGCATTTTCTCCCGTTCTGCCTTTCATTCTCTTACTGCTGCTCTGGATGCCACGCTTTTAGCACAGCGCAATGTCTCTTTTCTTTCCTGGCTCATGTTTTCTGTGTCTGGTTTAAGGGGTCTCTGCCTGTTTCGGAGGAATGCGGACGTTCTGTTTTGCTCTCCTCTGCTGAAAACCAGGCGACAGGCCCCGTATGGAGCTGGCTGCACCAAGCCACAGGCCACCTAACTGAGACTTGATCGCAGTTTCTGCTTCTCCCAGAAATGGAACCTTGAACCAGCCCGTCAGGAATCACCTGATCAGCGGTCATTAGCTCACGGGCCAGACAAGCCCGTGGCCCCTGAAGGAGAGGGACCCTGCGACCACGTTTCTGCCCCCAGGCCCCACCCCTGCCTGGCCCAGCCTTTCATTCTGCACAGCTCCTCAGAGCACTTCCTCTGGTCTACACGGAATGCTGATTCAGGAGTTGTTCAAAAAAGCCAGGACGATCTCCAAAATTTACTCAGTTGAATCTTGTTCTTTAACGGCTCTAAAAATTGTTTTTTCCTTTCCCACTTACATCTACAATCCACTTTTATGCAAGACACTAGGCCCTCCAAACAGCTATGCACAGACTGAACACCGCTGGCTGAAAAGGCCAGGGCTCTGCAGCTACACATCTCTGCTGAAGCCTGGTGACTGTTGGTGGGTCTCTGCTCTGCTCCACTGATCAGTTAGCCTAGCCGTGTACCAATGCCAAGCCATCTCAACTAACAGCTTCAGAAAAGGTTTTACGTGGGTAGTGGAAATATCCCCGCTCTTTTTCTTTATGTATGCGTTAGCTTTCTCTGGTCTTTTGGATTTCCATGTTAAATTTTAAATGACTATCTCAGTTTCTACAAAAAAAAAAAATACTGCTAGTAATATGATTGGGAATGTATCACTTCTATATATGAATTTGAAGAACATCGACAGCTTTATAATATTGGGTATTCCAATCTGTAAACATGAAATGTCCCTCAAGGACAAATACACATGAAGGTACTCATCTTCACGAGTCATTAGAGAAATTAAAATGAAAGTTTCTGTAGCCACTAGAATGGTTAAAATGAAAAAACACAAAAATACCAAGTGCTGTAGAGAGAACCCACTGGAATATACATTGCTGACAGATGGAATGCAATTTGGTGCAACCACTGTGGGGTGCTTGGCAGTACCTTCTGCAGCTGAACACACTCAAGCCAATCAGCGGGCAATTCCAGCCCCGGAGTGACCATGTGCCTAGACACGTGCCTCACAACAGCCCTGGAAATGGCCCAATGTTCATCAGCGGTACAAATGACAAAACACATTTTGTGGTGCCTTCACAACTGATTTAAAACAAAAAAAAAAACAATAAAAAAACAGCCTGGAGGAGGAGCCATCCACACCGGAATGCAATAGTATGAACAGCTCTCAAGCAATACTGGGCAAGACTAGCTGGATTCCATTACGGAAGGTGAAGAAGCAGGAAAGCCACTCCACATGACGAGGCGGGGTACTGGTGATCCTGGTGGGGCAGGGTGACGGCAGGGGGCACAAAGGGCCTCTGCTAAGATTCCTGTTATTGACCTGGGCTCTGAGTTAAGACATCTTCAGGAGATAAACCGGGGCCTTCCCAGGTGGCGCAGTGGTAAGAGAGTCTGTCTGCCAGTGCAGGAGATGCAGGAGACCTGGGTTTGATCCCTGGGTTGGGAAGATCTCCTGGAGGAGGGCATGGCAACCCACTCCAGTGTTCCTGCCTGGAGAGTCCCACGGACAGAGGAGCCTGGCGGGCTACAGTCCACGGGGTACCACAGAGTTGGACACGGCTGAGCACGCACACAGAGTGGATAAAAACACACCGAGCTGCACTCTCACGATACGGCACTGTCCACATACATACATGTGTGACATTTCCCCTCCCCACTCCCAGAGCATGCGCGTGAACAATCTGAAGGGAGTCCCTTCTTGGCGCGGAGGCTCAGCTGACCCGCAGCACTGTTAGTTCCAGGGGTCCTACAGTGCTCTGCTCTACAGAAGCTTTCAGATGTGGAAGTCGGTCTAAATGCAGTTCTTTGGGGGCATTTTTATCTTTCTTCGTTTTTTTTTATGGCCGTGTTGTGTTGTGAATCTTGATTGAACCCAGGCCACGTCAGTGAAAGCCTGGAATCCTAACCGCTAGGCCACCAGGGAACTCCCTGAGCATTTAATCATGCCGAACTTTGTAAGCATCCAGTTAGAAGCACTTTCTTTACCTTTATTTTGGATGTAAAAATGGAGAAACCACCACCTCCCGTTCACGTGACCACCGACTCTTCCGACCACTCCAGTGATTCGGCACTAGCTCTGCTAGGACCACAAGTGTACGTCCGTGTTTGTTTTACGAAGAGACGAGGTCACGTCACAGAGTGAACAGCATCGGCGAGGAGCCCTTGAGCTGTCATGCTGCAGGTCAGCTGTGCTAACGTCTGGTTGCCCTAATTTGTGTTCGTTTAGTTTTGTGTCAATACTAATCGGTGGATCCAAGTACTGAATCCCGGGACATTCATTTTTAGATATGACGTAAGAAAATTTCCCCCAAACTGGCAACAAATGCTAGCTTGGTTCCTTTTTATCTATTACACCCAGAAAATACGCTACTAAATATGCCACTGTGATGGAGGCTCACATTTCTATAATCCACTAAGTGAAAATTTAAAATGAAACAGAATTACGGAAAAAGCTGAAATTGTTAACAAAGGCAGTGAGCTGAAAGGCTAGATCGACAAATTCGAGTTAAATTATAAAATGATAATACAATTATAATTCAAGTTTCAATAAAAATAACATCATGGAAGAAAACAAATTCTCATATGCTGTAATATCAAGTGCTTTGTAAGAGCAACCTAAAGGATAGTTTGTTCAGTTTTGGTAACATACTAAGGAAACAAACAAACAAACAAGGGTTCTAAAAGAAAACACAACCCCATCACTGCACAGAGGTTTGTGACGGTGCTGAAAGCTGTCTGTGGAAGAACTTCTCAAACCGCATTAAATGCTTGAAGGCTTCACTGAAAAGCATGGAAGTTACCCAGGGGAATCGCCTTGTGACTCAACCATGTGGCACTGAGGTTGTTTCAAAAGCCATGTCGTGGTTTTCTGGGCCAGTTTTCAAGCTGCACCCTGTTCAGTTTCAGAACAATCACGTAGCTGCTCCTCATTTCCCTCCAAGGGGCTCTCTCACCTCTGCTGACCTGGGGCGGCGGAGCAAGTGGGGTTTCCCGCTTGCCTGCTGTGTTCCAGGTTATACGCCAGACCGAGGAAGGAAGAGAAAAAGTTCTCTTCCCCCAGAAATGGCCTGTCAGGATGCACGCCGGCATCATCAACCCCAGACCAGACTGAGGCGCGGGTGAGGCAAGTCCTGGCCTGACCTTCAGAGCTTCTTGAATTTCCTCCTCACTTGTCCCCCTGCACCACCCCCCCACCCCCTGAGACAACCAGATCGCTGTGTTAGGAGGGTCTGCGCCAGGCTTGCAGCAACACACACACACATACACAGCTGTCGGTGCGAAGCTCGCCTCACCCTGCGCTCCCCTCCTCCCTGTTCATTCCTCTGACGCTAGAAGGACATTGCCCAGTACTGGCTTGATTCTCCTTTCTAGCGCATCTCCTGTCCTCTGATATCTACCCGCACGGCGCTGGGCACGCAGTGGATCTTATCAGAGCATCACCTGTGAGCGTCCTGTATCCCGAGTTACATATACACCTCACCCGCCTTTCTCTGCTGTCCTGGAAGATGCGTGTCACATGCTAGCAATGCCGAGTCAGAGGTTTCTTAATGGCCTACTCTTCCCGAGAGGAAGGGCCTGTTTATTTGGGTTATTAGCTGTTGGGCTTTGATCCAGACGTCCATTGCTGGAGAAATGCATTGCGTTTTGTATTTTCAGCTATGAATGGAACATATACTTTTTGTTTGCTTTTCAGAAATAGCTGGCCCTCCTGATAAGACAGAGCCATGGATAACAGGTGTTAATAATTGCACCATGTTCCCATGTCAGAGAGCAAGGCCGTGCCGAGAGCAGCGGGGGCCCATCACTGGGGGGAGCGCCTGGCCAGAGAGGGCTCCCGCCAACAGGGACGGGGCCCTGTGAGCGCCCAGGACGCAGTGGTCATGCCGCGGTGCCGTGAGTGTGAAAGGATCAGAGTCTGCGGTGCTTAGAAAGTGAGGGGAGGAGAGGGAGGGCCAGGTCATCCGGAGAGCGCCTGAGCGACCGGTGACGCAGGCGACCTCAGGCAGGGTCCTTGGGATCAAAATGGGCTGCAGGGCAGGAAGCCACCTCCTGAGGCTCAGAAACCACTGCCTCACTACAGGACCCTGAGAGAGGCCCACGGTGTGGGCCCAGCCCCGGGGGTGGGGAGGCGAGCAGCACACGGCCTTCCTGACGGAGATGCTTCCCTGGACCTCAGACTGCAGGACACCGTCCAGGACGGCCGGCTCGGCCTCATGAAGACCGCAGGAAGCTGGGGAGGGGCGGAGGGCACCAGGGTCCCAGCGGGAGGGGAGGGAGGGGCTGGTGCAGCGTGGCGCTGGGCTGTGTCGCGCCAGCGGGCATCGTCGCTGCGTCCTCGGTAACTGTCTCAGGTGTGAGGCTGGCACTGTGCCTAGGGCGGAGAACGTGCGCGTTCTTAGGAAAGTGAAGTCGCTCAGTCGTGTCCGACTCTTTGCGACCCCATGGGCTATAGCCTATCAGGCTCCTCCGTCCACGGGATTTTCCAGGCAAGCATACTGGAGTGGGGTGCCATTCCCTTCTCCAGGGCATCTTCCCGACCCAGGGATTGAACCCCAGTCTCCCACACTGCAGGCAGACTCTTTACCATCTGAGCCACCTGGGAAGCCCAGGTGTTCTTAGGAGACATTCTGAGAAGTTTAGGGGCAAAGTGTTGTTGTGATTGTACTGGTGGAGGTTTCGACTGCTGGGTTGAAAAGAACGGTGTGACTGGGCACCCTTGACTTGCTCCTGATCTTAAAGGAAAAGATTTCAAACTTTCTCCACTGAGTGTGATGTTCACAGTGGGCTTATCACACATGTCTTATCATGCTGACATATGTTCCTTCTATGCCTAATTTGTTAAATTTTTGTCAACAACAGATGCTGAGTTTTGTTAAATGCTTTTTCTGTTTCTTGACATGATTTTGTTTTTTCTTTCTTTCTGTTAATAGTGAGGTATCACATTGATTGGCTTGTATATGGTGAACCATCCTTGCATCCTTGAAAAAGATTCCACTTGATCACGGTGAATGATCCTTTTAATGTGCTGCTGAATTTGGTTTGCTAGCATTTTAATGAGAATTTTCACTTTGACGTTCACCGGGAT
Organism: Budorcas taxicolor; assembly: GCF_023091745.1. Taxonomy (NCBI): domain Eukaryota; kingdom Metazoa; phylum Chordata; class Mammalia; order Artiodactyla; family Bovidae; genus Budorcas; species Budorcas taxicolor. The sequence goes on from NC_068920.1 coordinate 11,214,708, forward strand.
ATTGGTCTGATGAACCAATATCCTCATCTGGCTTTGGTGTCAGAGAAACATTGGTCTTGTAAAATGGACTTGGGAGTGTCTGTCTTCTTCAAATTTTAGGAAGAGTTTGAGAAGGACTGGCATTAATTCTTCTTTTAATTCCCTTCTTTTAAAGAGGAGGGTAAAATTCACCAGAGAAGCCATCTGGTTCTGGGCGTGTCTTTGTTGGGGTATTTTTTGTTTGTTTTTGATAACTGAATATATTTGACTTCTGGACTCAATCTCACATATATTTGCATAAGTAATTAAAGTTATCTCAAATGAGTAAATGTTCACAGCTGCTTGTTGAGTCCAGCGGATCCCGCTTTCATTCTTCATTTATAATCCCACCCTCACTCCGCTGTGTCACCAGAAAGGAGAGGTCCTTTCCTTACAGGACCAAGGGGGGAAACTTACTGAGACGTGATCGGCCTTGAGTCCAGGACACACAAAGCACCACGCCCCCGGGACGGAGCCCACGGATGTCCTGTGAGGACCCCCAGCCAGGACCTCTGCCAGCACCAGCAGCGCCAGGTTGCATCCTACAGGAAAGTCACACTGCCCACTCCCCGAGGGGCTCTGGCGACCCACCGACTGTGTGAGTGCAGGCCCACCTGGAAGCCACAGGTTGGCAGTGGCTGGAAAAGGTGACAGGTGAAAACGTGCTACACCCTCAGGGGCCTCCACGTCTGGAAAAGCAGGCTGGGCTGGCCCTGTGGGGAGCAGCGGTCTGAAGGGCCGCAAGCTCAGAGCGCACAGAGAAAGGAAGCGCCAAGGGAGGGCATGGGCAGACAAGCAGAGCCAGAGGAGGCCCGGACCCCCAGAGCGGGGATCCCAGCCCTGCCCACCCCTCCAGTCCTTTGCTCTGAGGCAGGATCCATTCCACGGCCTCCTCCTGTTGCTCTGTAGGGTGCCCTAGGGAAGCCTCGCTCCCCAAGCACTGATCACCCTGGGATGCTGACATTTGGATCCGCAGGGCTGCGCGTCCCACTCTGCAGGGTGGGGATCACACCCTGGGGCCACACCTGGCCTAAAAGGCTCCCTGTCTTCTCACAGAGTCCAAACGCTGACGTCTGTGTTAATTCTCAAGGATATGCTGAGGCCTGCACAAGGCTCAAATTACTTATTCATAGTTCACAAATTGGTTAGTTATTGATTTTTTTTTTTTTTTTTTTTAAAAAGGGCTTTTGAGGGCCTTCAGAAATACGACGTGGCCGTCTTGCCCATCTCCCCGGAATGTATGGCTAACACACCGTGCACTGCTGCTGGGAGCTCCGTGGCTGCGGCCCCGTCCCCCCTCCTCGGTGTCGGATCACGCGATTACCTCCCAGGTGACTGCAGCCGCCCGCACATCAGCGCCTGCACTGTCCATAAATCTGCTTTCTAATTACACGGGAAGACATGTTTGTCTTCGGCCCTGATTACATTAAAAACACCAGAAGCATCATTGTTTTAATGTGCATTAGACACATGACTCCCCAAGTGAGTCTGACCCATTAATAACACCTCTAACTACTGTCTAATGGTGTGCACAGACATGTAATGGAATATTTTATGGCTGTTTTCAACCATCTGTCCTTTCTTTCAGTATGAATTTGCCAGAGACGTGATGAAATTTCCGGTGATTTGTGCTGCTACATGTTATTTTAATACGGCACAGCGGTTAGAAGTACCAACACTGCCACACGCTCTTTGTGGAGCTACGGTCTCCTAGGCTTGCTCAGAGAGATGGAACCTTCTGCAAAGGCCTCTGAGATGCCCCCTGAGCCGGCCCAGGGTTCCCACCTCTGCGGCAGCACCATTGGCTAAGCAGCCGGGGAGGGCTGAGGCACCACAGGTCTGAATCAGTCAACACGAACAGCCAGCCGCATGGCGGACGCTGCACTTGAGAGTCACAAGTGACCTTAATAACTATACCCCTTCCCTTCAATTATATATCATATTTTGTTGTTGTTTAGTTGCTAAGTCACGTCCAATTCTTCGTGACCCCATGGAGTGCAGCACGCCAGGCTTGCTTGTCCTTCACCATCTCCTGGAATTTGCTCAAACTCATGTCCATCGAGTCGGTGATGCCATCCAACCATCTCATCCTCTGTCCCCTTCCTCCTCCTCCCTTCAATCTTTCTCAGCATCAGGGTCTTTTCCAGGGAGTTGGCTCTTCACATCAGGTGGTCAAAGTATTGGAGCTTCAGCTTCAGCATCAGTCCTGCCAGTGAATATTCAGGGTTGATTTTCTTTAGGATTGGCTTGTTGGATCTCCTTGCAGTCCAAGGGACTCTCAAGAGCCTTCTCCAGCACCTTGATTTGAAAGCATCAATTCTTTGGCGCTCAGCCTTTTTTGTGGTCCAACTCTCACGTCTGTACATGACTACTGGAAAACCTACAGCTATTGTAAGCTTTTCTGATTTATAAATTTACTTTTTACTGAGTGCTTACTGTGGGCTAGTCACCTTCCACGGTCAGCTTTTCTGAGTGCAGGGCTCACATTTAAGCACACACGCCAAAGAGCAGCTCATCTGGTGAAGAGGTAGATCGCAGAGCAAGGAACCAGCTCCCGAAACCCGGCCGTCTGCTTCCAGGGCTGCTGTCAGCAGGCATCTGTCCCAGGGGTGGCGGGCAGATCCCGGCAGGCCCGGGTTCCCTGGAGTAAGGAGGCCAGCCAACTGATACAGAAACTACAGATGGAAGGGCCCGAGCCGAGGCGGGGGCGCGTGGGGGTCTGAAGAGGAAGCCGCATGACCACCGCCGGGGTCTGTAAGGGGAGAACTAGGACCCAGGATGCCCGACGCCCTGCTCCTCAAGAGCTCTACTGTCAGACCCGAGGTTTTCCAGAGGAGAGTCGCTCTGATTTCTATGCTTTTCTTTCTCTCTTTTGTAAAAGGGAGGCCAAAGGAGAAATAAAGAGTATCCCACAAGCAGCTGCCTGTGTTTAGACCTCACCATCTTTATGGGGAAGAAGGAAAGCTCTACAGCATATTGAAACCAATCATTAAAATTTTACCATCACCAAGAGGACAACAACCAATCTCACCTGCTCCAGGGCCCGGCCAAGGTACTAAGGGCAGTGTCCCCTTTAAAATCAATTACTGTCGTTAACAGGAGGCGGATATCCGTCTCTACCCACGCCTGGCTCCCCCAGAGGGGATAACTGATAGAACCCGAGAGGCTTAGCCTGCCCAGGACAGCTGCCACAGACCCAAGTTACAACAACGAAAAAGAAGGCGATCTCTGTGGTTCACACTGTGTGGCCAGTACCCCAGGCCACCTCTTCTTGGGGGCAGGCGGTCAGCTAGAAACTCAGACAATGATATTGCTTCAAGGACGGCGGGAAGAGAGACAAACCTTCAGCTTGAGAGTCCTGAAACCTTTTCCTGGTCTCTTTTCCTACACTTTAAACATTCAGTTCAGTTCAGTCGCTCAGTCGTGTCCGACTCTTTGCGACCCCATGAATCGCAGCACGCCAGGCCTCCCTGTCCATCACCAACTCCCGGGGTTCACTCAGATTCACGTCCTTCGAGTCAGTGATGCCATCCAGCCATCTCATCCTCTGTCGTCCCCTTCTCCTATTATAAGGTCCCAAATACTAACCTGAAGTATATACATAAACATACATGTATTTCTCCTACCCCTATTTCAAACAGATATGGTAGGACAAGTTTAAATTCTAACACATATTGAGAAGAGCTGAGAATATGAAACACAAGCCAACCCTCCCCCTTCAGTTTCACCCAGCACGGTGTGCTCCTCAGCCGACTGGGTCACGAACATCGCATGCTGAGCTCCTGCCCTGGGTGCGGCCGTGCACCGCTGACCAAGGCGGAGGAAGGCGAGATGATTCCTTTAAAGTACCAACCATCTGTGTGGCACGTGAGATCCCCAAACAGGGATCAAACCCGTGCCGCCCCTGCACTGGGAGCCTGGAGCCTTCACCAGTGGGCCACCAGGGAAGTCCCCCATCCGCCTCTTTAAGAGAACAGTTCAGGGACACACAAGCTCTCTGGTGCCAACACGGTTACAGTCCGAGTGAAGGACGCTTGCCAAGCTTAGCATGCTGTTCCGGCCCTACTGTTCTGACTCAAGGAATATTTTACTACGTCTTTTCTTCCGTCATTTTAGCCACAGCTGTCGAACAGGTCCTTATGGCACCTGGTTATTTAAATGACTAACAAAAATATGAAATCCAGCTAGAGCTCTAAGATGCTGTAATGCATCTTCTGTGATCAGTCTGTGGGGCTCAAGGCCAGGTCATCACACGAGAGATCATCGCAAATATCCCAGGTCAGATGGGGCTTCCCAGGTGGCGCGGGGGTGAAGAACCCACTTGCAATGCAGGAGATGTGGGCTCGATCCCTGGGCTGGGAAGATCCCCTGGAGGAGGAAAGGGCAACCCACTCCAGTGTTCTTGCCTGGAGAATCCCACGGATAGAGGAGCCTGGCGGGCTACAGCCCATGGGGTTGCAAAGTGCCAGAGGTGACCGAGGACGCGTGCATTTGTAAAGAGATGGTAAGTGCCTGTCAGGAAGTGGAGCCTTCTCACACCTTCCTTAGGGCTGTCATTCGGGGAGAGGATGATACATTCTGGGCCGAGGTCTCTATTCAAAACCCTTCTGAGAGCCACTCCTCTCCTGGGCCCCTGCTCGACCACACCCGCCACCGCCATTCAGTGTGTAGTTAATCATTTGTGAGAGCGTCTGTCTTCCGCTAAGATGGTCAGCAGCTTGACAGCGGGGATGGGCAGCTTCTCATCGCCTGTCCCGGGCCTCCAGCAGGACATTTGGCAACAACAGGCACTCAGTGTTTACTGAATGAGTTAGCTCAGGGCTCTTCTGTATAACGTCTTTGTCGGCAGAGAGCCATCCTCTGAGGGTAGATTTACCTTTTGGAAACAGTTAAGTGATTCAGAGTCAAGGATGAAGAAAGAAGCTGACTTCTTCTCAATGTTCTCAGGAGCCCTGGAAACTGGAACTGAAGGCAGTTCTGCAGAAGGAAGCTTTGTGGAGCGAGCAGGCCCAGAGGGATTTCAGAGCAACGCTTGGATGGAGAGCTCCACACGTGATTCTTCAAGACCACCCTTCAGGATTCCTCTGTGGAACTTCCTCAAAAGGCAGAGCTTCCAACAGCAGGCATGGCCAGCTCTGAGGGTGCGGCCGGGCGATACTCCGCCCAGGGGCTGCGGGGGGATCACCAGCGTGACTGAAAAGTGATGGCTGAAGTGGTGGTTTCCTTTTCAGAGTGTTTTCCCAGCAGAAGGAAGGGTGAGGTCGCTGCCTCTGCCCTTGGCCCTGCCGGGCCTGTCTGGGGGCATCAGACCTCAACCCTGCTCTGGATCGGGGGCCTGTGGCCTGCCAGCTGTGTACTTATATGGCGTCCTGGCTTTAAGAGGCTTTCTGCACAGTTACCTTTTCTGACCCAGAGAGAAGAGAAGAAATGAATAAAGTGGGTGGAGCTGAAAGAGCTTCCTCTGGTTGTACCTCCCTGCTGCAAAGGGTTAAAACAGAATTCCTTTTCCTCAAGGGAGTCGGTTACTGGCAGCTCACATGTGCTGCTGGAGAAGGAAATGGCAACCCACTCCAGTATTCTTGCCTAGCGAATCCTGTGGACAGAGGAGCCTGGTGGGCTGCTGTCCTTGGAGTCGCACAGAGTCGGACACGACTGAAGCAGCTTAGCACGCACGCACGCACACGTGGTGCGCAGAAGCGGAATAAAGCATGTATGTGCATCTGTGGACACAAACACGCATGCGTCCATGGTTATACACTCGTGATTTAAAAATGATACACAGATCTCCCTCTTGGCTTTTCTCACCGAGAATTAAATGCTTAATTGAAAATAAAAAGGAGTGAAAAGCCCTTAGTAACTCAAAGTCAGGGTCTAAGTTGGTTTTCCCTTTATTATGATAGAACGTATGTAAAATCTACCGTTTATACCATTTATTTAGAAGAATTTACCCTATTTTATAAAATTGTGGTATTTTTATAAAATACCTAAAATTTACCATTTAAACTTTCCACCTTTCGGCTGCTGCAAAGGCTGGTGCCGTGAACACGGGCCTGAACGGCTCTTCCAGTCTCTGCTCTCAAGCCTTCTGGGCACAGAACCACAAGTGGAATGGCTGGACTGTAAGGTATTTCTAGACTTACATTTTTGGAAAAACAGCCGTGCAAGCTGAATTTTATAACACCGTGCTGCATCGTACTTGCGGCACGCTGCTGGCTATGGCTCTGCTGACCATTAATTTCTTACGGCGCTTAATCACAGGACATGTGACTACGCCAGATGAAGTCTTACCATGCCAGCCACTCAGGCTCATTGGTTTCCTTTACTACCAGCCTCACAGCACAGGTTCTTAGGTAGAAACACATGAGCTAAGTCTCAACACAAAGCCACAAATGGCAATTCAGCTACGTAAGCAGAGCTGCTTACTGGGTTAAGCTGAGAAGGTCAGGGTCTCCCAGCAGACGGCTACTCATGGCTCCAAGAGCCTGTGGGCTCAGGGCCCTGGAAGCTCTGCATCGTGAGGTTTACGGGGCCCGCTCACCCCACTTCCCAGTGGCACCGCGGGGCAGGAGTATACGGGGACAGTCCTGACTCCCTCCCAGAGCTGTCCCTGCGTCCTGACTGCCCGCTGCCACTGTCCGGGGGCCCGCGTGGCTCCCCTGTGCCCTCGCCCCCTGCGGGCATCTGCAGGCCTGGCAGAGCCTGTGGTGGCACCCTGGCTCACACACACCCCACGCTCACCTGTCTCCCTAACGTCCTCTGCCCTCAGCCTCACCGGCAGCTCCAGCCCCAGACCCGACGCAGCTCCACCCTTCTGCTGCTCTCCACTGTCACCCCGAGACTGCCCTCCGTCTTCAGCGCAGCCTCCTGCTGATCGGCCCCTTCTGTTCCCACAGCCCAGCTGTGCTCCCACCTCAGGGCTGCTCTGCCCCGACGGAGCCTGGTGACCAGTCTCCATGGTGATGCCAGTGTGGGTACCCCCACTTCACCCGCCATCTGCACTGCCTTCTTGCCGAGCCCAGCCTGGGGAAGACGGCACCGACCTCTTCCCTTTCTGATCCTGAAGTGTGCTATTCGATGTTAAACTTGTCATCTCTGCAGTTATCCTCGTACCTATTTTCAACGCACCCCTCGTATTCTCTCAGTCTACGGTAACAGAGCCTTCCCAACTTTTCTTGTCACAGTCCTACAATCCAAACTGCACAGAGAGATCTGCTTTTTAAATTTTTTGAAAGAACCGAGACCACGTAAGATTAATGAATTTTCATGCTAAGGAAAACAAAAGTATAAAAGAAACTGTGGATGTCATTACATTGTTGTTCAGTTGCTCAGTCATCTCCGACTCTTTGCTACCCCACGAACAGCAGTGCACCAGGTTTCCCTGTCCTTCACTACCTCCCAGAGTTTGCTCAAACTCATGTCCATTGAGTTGGCAATGCCATCAACCATCTCGTCCTCTGTCACCCCCTTTTTCTCCTGCCCTTGACCTTTCCCAGTATCAGGGTCTTTTCCAATGAGTTGGCTCTTCGTTATCAGGTGGCCAACTGGAGCTTTACCTTCAGCATCACTCCTTCCAATGAATATTCACGGTTGATTTCCTTCAGGATTAACTGGTTTGATCTTCTTGCTGTCCAAGGGACTCTCAAGAGTCTCTCCAGCCCCACGGTTTGAAGGCATTAATTCTTTGGCACTCAGCCTTTTTTATTGTCCTGCTCTCACATCCATACATGACTACTGGAAAAACCACAGCTTTCATTAAATGGACCTTTGCAGGTGGCAAAGTAATGTCTCTGCTTTTTAATACACTGTCTAGATTTGTCATTGCTTTTCATCCAAGGAGCAAGTGTCTTTTAATTTCATGGCTACAGTCACCATCTGCAGTGATTTTGGAGCCCAAGATGATAAAGTCTGTCACTGTTTCCTTTGTTTCCCCATCTATTTGCCATGAAGTGATAGGACGGGACACCATAATCTTAGTTTTCTGAATGTTGAGTTTCAAGCCAGCTTCTTCACTCTCCTCTTTCACCTTCATCAAGAGGCTCTTTAGTTCCTCTTTGCTTTCTGCCATAAGGGTGGTGTTCTCTGCATCTCTGAGGTTGCTGACGTTTCTCCCCACAATTTCCAGCTTGCGCTTCGTCCAGACTGGCATTGTGCATGGTGTACTCTGCTGCTACGCTGCGCTTAGTCGCTCAGTTGTGCCCGACTCTTCGCGACCCCAGGGCTGTAGCTTGCCAGGCTCCTCCGTTCACAAGGATTCTCCAGAATACTGGAGTGGGCTGCCATGCCCTCCTCCAGGGGATCTTCCCAACCCAGGGGTCGAACCCAGATCTCCCACATTGCAGGAGGATTCTTTACTGTCTGAGCACCTCTGCATATAAATTAAATAAGCAAAGTGACCTTGACATACTCCTTCCCCAAAGCTGAACCAGTCCATTGTTCCACGTCCAGTTTTAACTGTTGCTTCTTGACCTGCACACAGGTTTCTCAGGAGACGGGTAAGGTGGTCTGGTATTCCCATCTAAGAATTTTCCACAGTTTATTGTGATCCACGTAGTCAAAGGCTTCAGTGTAGTCAATGAAACAGAAGTAGATGTCTTTCTGAAATTCTCTAGTGTTTTCGATGATCCAATCGATGTTGGCAATTTGATCTCTGGTTCCTCCGCCTTTTCTAAATCCAGCTTGAAATCTGGAATTTCTTGGTTCATGTGCTGTTGAAGCCTGGCTTGAAGAATTTTGAGCATTACTTTGCTAGTGTGTGAGATGAGTGCAACTGTGCGGTAGTTTGAACATTCTTTGGTATTGCCCACATAATTACGCTTTTTTTTTTTGAAGACGAATGATGAAGTAGGAAAAAGAACATGTGAGCCTCAGCTTCTTCTCTGCCTCGGAACTGTCCTGCACGCCTCTCAGTCTACCCTAGCCTCCCGCTCTCCAGCAGCACGGGAGGCTCCTTCAGGAGAGCAGGCTCCCCCTGCTGCTCCAGGACCCCCTCCACTCAGCCCCTCCTCCTCTGTGTGCAGGCGGCGCGTCCTCCGATACTGGCTCCCTCCTCCTTGTCAGCAAACACAGTAAGACCCTTGCACCCTCTCAGAAACCCCAGAGGGACCCGGCTCCTGCTCCCAGGCCCCTTCTGCCCTCACCGCCCGCCTTCTCCTCCGACTTGGTGCCTCTGCCTCTGGCCCTCGCTGGCCCTGCCCATCCCATCCCCTCCCGCAAAGCTGTTCCTGCAGTGCCCAGTGACCTCCCGCCGCCGCCTCCCGGAGGCCTCTTGCTGCTCTGAGTACGGGACACGGGCACACTCTCCCCCAGGATCCGCCTGCTCCCCTGAGGCAACACGGCCCAGTCCGGGTTTCACCTCTTATTAGACGCCTTCCAAACTCAGGCCTTCCGCCCCAAGAGGCCTTGGAGCTCTAGGCCTGCGTTTTCACCTGTTTGCTGAATGAACCTAGACAATACCAAGCTGGCCAGCATCTCCCAGAGGACAATCCTTGTTTCACGTGGGTCCTCTTGGCTCCCTGTTGCTAACAGCATTCCCACTGAGCAAAGCAACACACACACACTCACACTCACACAGCTGCACTGAAGCAACGAGTGAACTTCACCCACAACAAGGCAGCTCAGATGGGTGACCAGCACCCTAAACGGGCATCAGGGTGTTCTTTTTATGGATAAAACTGAGAAAGGTATTAGTTAACGTCACACTTGGAAACCCTAGGATGTTGTGTAGAAATAATGACGATTTGAGTTAAACCAAACCTGTTGCTATATTGTAACAAGTTTAGTAACTGTAGTAAGCATAGTAACTGCTTCTGTAAGACCTATTTTCTGTGTTGTTTGCTACTTTTTAAGGTGTTTGGAGAATTTGAGAGAAGCCCCTATATGAGATTTAAAAGTGGTTTTTAATTTGGTTGAGGAAATATAATTTAGCTTTTAATCAATGTGCAAATGTTTGGCAAAAATCCATTTTCAAGTTTCAATTACTGGATGTGTAAGATTAATGAAGAGATGACTAAACTGAGAATAAGCTTGTCCGTGGCCGTAAGCCCTGGATATTAAAGGCTCCCTCCTTCATGGGCGTGCCGTGCACGTCTCTTCTGTCGGAAGGAAGGCTGGAGCCACAGGTCTGTCCAGGATGTCTTGCTCAGAGCTACAGCCTGAGCACGTGTGCCGGGGGTGTGAGCCCGCTGAGGAATCTCGGTTCAGGTTCTTCTGGTCGTGCGCAGGGCACGGTAACCACTGTGGCCGAGTAACCCCTTAAATTACCAGTCAGATCGCCCTTTGCCCCCCATCGATGGACCGTCTCTATTATTTAGTTAAAATGCATCGGTTTTCAAGGAGGCCATAACCCGACAGTGGGGAATATTCTATGTTATAGAGATTTTTATTGTAGGAAGATTTCGTCTGCACGTTATGTTTTATTTTTATAATCTAGTATTTGCCACACACAGTTGTACAAACTATAATGAAAGTGTAAATCTTAGACCTGAAGCGCGAGTGCCTGGGACACGTGTTGGTTCAGTACTGAAGGGTTCTCCTCCCTCCCTCCCTCCCTGGCTCGGTCTACATGTGTACTGATTCAGGAAGGCGTCTGTGAACCGGGCCTCTAGCTGGAAATCCTGGGCCTAAGGGCTAATGGCTGCAGCCAAGAGAGCATCCAACGTGCTGCTCTGTAGGCCCCCTTCCCCAGGACGCACGGATGAGGGCTCCCTGTGCGTCCCCCCAGACCACGCTTTCACTGCCGCGGGGTTGGGGGCTTGATGCTCAGCTGTGGGTGGCGTGCACGGCTCCTGTTCAGTCTTAGTGAAAACAGGCTACACAGCTTTGTAAGAAGCAGAACAAAAGGTAGCAATTATTATTACTAGTTATTATTACTATACTTGGAATTATTATATAGTAAAGAAAAGCTTTCTATTCAAAGATCAACAGGGATGTCCAGATGGTCCAGTGGTTAAGTCTCTACGTTTCCAGTTTAAGGGGCGCAGGTTCAATTCTTGCTTGGGGAACTAAGATCCCACATGCTGCTTGGTGCAGCCAAAAGAAAAAAGAAAAAAGGGCTCAGCGTGTACCACTATGATGCCACTGAGAGATCCTGGGTGCTGCAGTGACCCTGCTCGGCCCGTAGAGTCTTCTGTCCTGAGCTGCATGCCAGAGCTCACGTCCCCCCCCATCCCCCAACTCCCCTTCTCCTTCTTCAGAGCTGCTAAATCAAGTGTGTGGTTAGAAGCGATCATTTCTCATCTTCTGACTGTGAGAGGAGAAATAAACAGGAGACAGGAAAACAAATCTGGTGACTAAGAAAGCCTGGATCTTGTTTACAGCTCTGCTTGAGTTGTTAAGAATAATAATCAAAAGTCTTATTTACTTATGTATCAAAAGTGTTTACAGAAGGGACTAACGGGGTAATTGCATCCATTTTTCTTGTCCTCAGACTGGCTTGCATTGAAGACTAACGCCTTTTCATGTGTAGCCTTTTTTTTTTTTTTAATTTGAGTACTTCATTTATTTGGCTGCGTGGTATGAGGGATCTTAGCCCCGCTGACCAGGGATCGAACCTGTGCCCCTGTGTGGGGAGTGAGACGTCTGAACCCCTGGACCACCAGGGAAATCCTTGCATATATGCTCTTAAATGTCCACACTGTAGAGGCAGCAAATTAAAATTAGCAAATGTCGAGGACTAAAGCAGGATGTGAGTGGCTTTTTACCATAAAGGGGTCAAAGTTATAACTGGATAGTCTCTCCTCTTTCCTTTCTTTCTTGAAAGGAAAAAAAGCTTTATTTTTTTTTCCCCTCTTAAAAGCCAACAGATATTAGACAGCCTGGGATTCCTGCTTCTATTAAGGCTTGATTTTACTCTGTGGAGCTGCTATAAAAATCCTGCAAAAACAAAAGGACTTGCTTATATTTTCTAAGGATCAACCTTATTACTATTTTAAGAAATTCATTTAAGCCATCTGGTATTTGGAAAATGGGTCTGATTCTGTAAAGAAAATAAACAAGGTATAATTAGTTCTTGAGTTCATGCTTTTTTTTTTTAAGGAAAAGGAGACCCTTGGATCATATCCCCTGCATTCTATTAATACACACTTGTTTGCCCACCAGCACCACTGGGTGTGTCCGTGGACCAGGCGCTCACGTTCTTGTGGTAAAGAGACAGCTTCTGTTCCCAGGTGCTTCCAGAGGGTGGCAGGGAGCTGCCCGGGTGCCAGCAAACAACCACAGTCCTGTCCCAGCTCAGCTGGGCCTCAGGGCCTGCCCTCAGGACAAAGCCCATGCATAGAAGGCGGGCTCCTGGGAGCCCCTGGCTCATCTCTGAGCCCTGCCCTGCACTGGCACCCGGGTCCTCAGCCGGCAGCACCCACGTGCTCCTTGGCTGGCGCTTCTGGGAGCCCTGTCGCCCGTATCTGCCTCCTGCCCTGTGCCCCTCATTGTAACAGTCCCCCCACCAGCTGCTGGAGGCAGAGTCTGTCTGACCACCTTGAGTTCCTAGGGCCCGGGAGAATCTGCCATGAGGGGACTGACTGAGCCGGATAGCTGGCGTGGTGGAGGGCAAGGGGCCTGGCAGGGAGAACAGCCTCAAAGAGGACTTCCCGAGGACACAGCCTCCTTTTAGAGAGTTCTGGAGACATACCAACAGATACTGGGAAGGGGTGGGTTTTGGCTCAGATTGCTCTGGGTTGAAATAAAAAGTGAATCCAAACACATAACTCCTTTGTGAGAGACGAGCCATGTAAAGTCCTCAGTCTAACACTTGACACAGAGAGAGCCCTCGGTAAGGCAAACTCTAGTCTAATATAAAATATGCTGTATCCAGTCTCCAGCGTGGAAACCCAAGGTCCAGCAGGAGAGGCAGAGCCATGAGGAGGCCGGGAGACAAGCAGCAGCTCCCAAGGCCCCAGGCTGGAGAGCAGCGGCTCATGGCTCACAGCAGGGCCCTCACTGCCTGTGTGTGCGCGCAGGAGGGTGTGACCACTGAAGACACAGCTGGGAGTCGTCCTCAGGGGTCAGGGGTCAGGGGCGGCGGTGATCCCAGGGAAGAGCAGGGCTGCAGGAAGGAGGAGGGGCAGGGGCTCGAAGGAGGAGCGCCCTCAAGCACGTCACGGGGTTAGAGGCACTGAGGCGCTCAGATGAGGGCGGGAGGACGGGGGCTCCGGCAGTGAAGAACCCGGGCCTCTGGAGGAGCTGCTCCAGACAGCTGGGGTCCAGGCTGGGGGACGGGTGGAGGCAGGGCGTCCAGGGTGTTCTGGAGAGGGCAGGATGGACTGTCTGGCACGGCGAGGCCTGAGGCAGCAGGCTCCCGCGGAGGACGCGAGGCCTGAGCCAAGGCAGAGCTGTGACTGCTCTCCACCAGGTACAGGGAGGCTTGGAGACCTTCTCGCCTGACCAGCTCCACGAAGACAGAGACGGCTCCTTCTTCAATAAACAGTACCAGGATAAGGGGTTATCATTTTGGAAAAAGTCCATTCCTAGGCCAAGATAAATTCTTAGTACATCGAAAGTTAAAAATAAAAAAGCATCTATAGAAGCGCCAGAAAAAAAGTACAAGAGAACTTTTATAATCCTGGGTTGGGAATTTAGCATGACATAAACGCAGGGGCGATGAGACAGAATGTAACTACACAGAAATTAACATCTTCTGTATAAAGAAGTGGTGAACAAAGTGAAAAACAAATGGCAAATGGGAAACACATATTTGTGACAAACACAAAAATAAACAGTAAGACTCATTAATGTAGAAGAAAGAGAAATGGTTAACACACATAAAACATCCTTCACTTGACCCATAGCTAAAGAGATACTGTCTTTCACAAACTGGATTGATAAAGATGAAAACACTTGATGTTCTCAGGGCTGAAGGGGGAGGTGAGGACAGGCTTCTGGAACGGTGAGCTGCTGGGCAGCGCGTGGATGGGGGGTCTTTGTTTTCAAGGCTTGCTCCCTCGGACTTTGTCCTAAATAAAGACGTAGGCGCTAGGATGTCTACTCTGGCCCTGCTCATAATGGCAAAAGCTGAAACCAATGTCACGCAAGCAGTAGGGGGCCAGATACATGACAACACGGTCAGGCTGCGGAACACCATCAGTAGTTAAAAAGAGCGCATACACCCGTGACACACGACCTCGAGCGCACAGGGAATTCTGGAAGGCGGCGCCGGAATCATACGTGCAAAGTCAGAGATAGAGCCAGGAGAGCAGAATGAGGAGAGCAACTTTCTTCCTGCCTATGCGTGTCTCATCCGGAAAATGCACCGCTTTGATTGAAACAATGGAAAGTAGGGGCTTCCCTGGTGGTCCAGGGGCAAAGACTCGGCGTTCCCAACGCAGGGGGACTGTGTTTGACCCCTGGTCAGAGAACTAGATCCCACACGTCGCGGCTAAGGCACGGCACAGCCAAACACACAAATAAAAAAGAAAAGTAAATGAACATAAATTTCAAAAAAGAAAAAAAATTGAAACCCGCTCCAAGTTATCTAGCCATTAAGTCACAAGATGCTTCTTGTTGCCCTTTTTTAACACATGGTCATGAAAATCCTACCTACAGTGCTTGAAAGGCAGGCCCTCTGCCTCCCAGACTTAGGAGGGCAGGGCCACAGTGGGTATGTTAATGAACTGCCCTAAAGGCAGTTTCCTCACATCACAGTACTGGCTGGAAGGCTAACTGAAACGGTGCAGGTAAATCATTCAGCACAGAGCCTGGTACAAAGTAAGTGCTCAAAAAATGTGATTTATTATCAGTATTAGAGCGCTTCCACATTACAGTCTCCCAGTGCCCTGTTACATGCGGTCACCACCTGACTCTGGGCTTCTAGACTATACACCACCATTATCCTATCCCCATCTCAACAGCCTCCTTTTTACTGAGTCTCGAGAAATTAAGTAGAGAGCCTAAGATCACACCCGAGGATTGGAAAGCAGATGTCTAACTTGAACAGTCTTTCCTTCTCAATCACGGCCATGGGAGGATCAATGAGCCCCTATATTGTTACATGAATTTATGTCAACTGTGAAGTTCCCGGCGTTGTGCTCTGATGGTACCTTGGACAGAGCCAACCAAAGTGCTGCTAGTAACTCAGTTCTGTTGATGATCGAATTTCTTAAAAAGATATTAAATTTTTCTATGACGGTTAGTGGTGAAAGCACAGAGAGCTCAAAAAGCACAAAAAGGAAAAAAAAAAAACGCACAGAGGTGGCTAAATCCCCTAAGAAATCAATATGTGCTTTATTTAATCTATGAATCTAATCACTGTTGTCCCTAGAACGAGGCATTTTCATTAGAGTGCTACTGTGTTCAATAATTCTTTACACAACAGAAGCTGCTCTGACGCAAAGAACGTTTTTCCTGGGCTAGAAATGCAGACTGATGCTGACATCGCTGCTGACGAGACAGAGGCAGAGAGGTGACGTCCTCTCTCCAAGGTTCTCAGCGAGTTATGGCAGAACCAGACCCAAGTCCAGGCCCCTGTGTGGTAATCTGCCTCAGATTCTACACAGAGGGAGCCCACTCTTCCTCGCTTTAATTTTTTCATAGGGTTTTCTGGAATCAGTTCTGAGTTTATCTTGGAATTATGAAGCATTATGCTAAGCACATGGAATAAGTATGTTGGAGTTGCAATAAATTCCTGAGTTGATGCAAAATAATGATTTCCTTGAGTTTTTTTTTAAAAACAGTTTGGCTCAAACTACAAATCCTCAACACTTTTCAATAGCCTTGACGTTAAATGCTTTCCTTATATATAGATGAACTTTACTGCAATGTAACACTAGGAAAAGTCCATTTAGAAGAAAATTCATTTGGTATCTGTAGTGAAGTCCCTGTTCTGAACTATCTTGATGAGCAATGACCAGCTGAATATGAAGGCTCTGACAGTCTCTGACACTTAAAATTTAATTGAATGCTATTTAATTAAAGTTGTCATTCAGTCCCTAAGTCGTGTCCGACTCTTTGCAACCCCACTGCCTGCAGCATGCCAGGATCCTCTGTCCTCCACTATTTTCCAGAGTTTGCTCACACTCGTGTCCACTGAATCGGTGATGCCATCTAACCATCTCACCCTCTACTGCCCCCTTCTCCTCCTGCCCTCAATCCTTCCCAGCATCAGGGTCTTTTCCAATGAGTCAGCTCTTTGCATCAGCTGGCCTAGTATTGGAGTTTCAGTTTCAGCATCAGTTCTTCCAATGAATATTCAGGGTTGAGTTCCTTTAGGATTGACTGGTTTTGATCTCCTTGCAGTCCAAGGGACTCTTAAGAATCTTTTCCAGCACCACAATTTGAAAACATCAATTCTTTGGTGCTCAGCCTTCTTAACAGCCCAACCCTCACATTCGTACGTGACTAGTGGGAAAACAGCTTTGACTATAGACCTTTGTCAGCCAAGAGATGTCTCTGCTTTTTCATATGCCACCTAGGTTTGTCATAGCTTTTCTTCCAAGGAGCAAGTGTCTTTTAACTTCATGGCTACAGTCACTGCCTGAAGTGATTTTGGAGCCCAGCAAAATAAAATCTGTCACAGTCTCCACTTTCCCCCTTCTGTTTGCCATGAAGTGAAGGGGTAGGTTGCCAAGGATGCATGATCTTCATTTTTTTAATGTTGAGATTCAAGCCAGCTTTTTCACTCTCCTCTTTCACCTTCATCAAGAGGCTTTTTAGTTCCTCTTTGTTTTCTGCAATCAGAATCGTATCATCTGCATATCTGAGGTTGTTGGTATTTCTCCTGGCAATCTTGATTCCAGCTTGTGATTCATTCAGCTCAGCATTTTGCAGGATGTATGGTTTGTTGTTCTTGTTTAGTTACTAAGTCGTGTCCAACTCTTTCGTGACCCCATGGACGGTGGCCCGCCAGGCTCCTCTGTCCGTGGGAATTCCCAGGCAAGAATACTGGAGTGGGCTGCCATTTCCTTCTCCAGGGGATCTTTCCGACCCAGAGATCGAACCCATGTCTCCTGCACTGGCAGGCTGGTTCTTTACCACTGGGCCACCCGGAAAGCCTCTGCATATAAGTTAAATAAGCAGGCTGACAACATACAGCCTTGTTGTACTCCTTCCCCAATTTTGAACCAGTCCATTGTTCCATGACTGGTTCTGACTGTTGCTTCTTGACACGCATAAAGGTTTCTAGGAGAGAGGCGAGGTGGTCTGGGACTCCTGTGTCTTGAAGAATTTCCCACAGTTTGCTGTGACCTACACAGTCAAAGGCTTTAGCGTAATTGATGAAGCAGAAGTAGATTTTTTAAAATTACCCCCCTCCCAGCTGAATATATACACGTAAACACACATATGCACGTACCCACAGCATGATAACCTGACCACCATTCACGTGACTGAAAACATCAGATGCCAGAAAACATCATTTTGAAATTAGTCCCCTTCCTCTGGCACCTTTGGAAGCATTTTGGGTCAGACTCTTTCCTGGGACATAATTCAGTTAAAAAAAAAAAAAAATCTCTGAGCCACATATCAGCTGCCCAGCAGTGAGTACTTACTTGGAATAAATGGAGCAGACAGTGTCAGTTGCTGTCTTAGCAGCAAGGCAGACGCACAGCTGTGGGTTTCAGTGACCTCAAAATCCCCATCTTTTCCTCAATAAAAAGAATTTACTGGCAAATATGTTCTACCCCAGCTGAAAGAAAGATTAAAAGAAAACTGTCTGGGCTGCCATCCCTGCTGGAGGAGGTTCCTGGGCTGGAGTCCCAAGAGCAACGTCCAGGGCCCCATGTCACGCTGACCTCCAGGCCCATGTGACGAAGCCGGCTCAGAGCTGCGGCTTGGTCAGTCACAGGCCTACAAATACGTTACATCACAACAACTGGGCCGATGTCCTCTGAGAAGGGAGAATTCAGACCCCAAGTGCAGTTCTACAACCGCCGGCACCTCCGGTCGCTCCTGTCCTGCTTCCGGGAGTACAAACGTGTGAACGACTGACTGCGGGGGGTGGGCTCCCCGTGTGCTGAGGCAGCAGAAGAGCTGCAGGAACCGGTTATGAACCCTGCCCCTGAAAAATGGACCTCCACGATGAGACCACACACATTTTGATCGACAAATAATGGAAAAACCCCTCGTTGTCTCACAGGTGCTCATCCGGATTAAAGCTGCGCCTGAAACCGCAGACTGAAGGGGCCAGAGGGGCCTCAGAGAGCCGCGTGGGGAGGCGTCCTGCAGAAGCGCCAGGCTTCGGCCGTGCGGACTGAAGCTTCTGAGCCCCAGCAACCCAGAGACTGCCGTCTGCCTAAGGTGGGCACATTCCTGGGGGTGATACCAGATATAAGGCACTATGCTTATACCCTAAAAACACAGGCACATTTTGACCCGATCATCTTAATTTTAGAAGTCTGTCTTAAGAAAACAGCCAGGAATGTATGTGGAGGTTTTTACAGCCACAATGTCTCTAACAGGAGAGGGAGAAAAAGGAAACCGAATAATTGTCAACATCCGGGAGATAAAATAAACACATCGTAGTAAGCTCTAACATAAAATACTGGGGGGGATAAAAAGAAATCACGAGGCAAGAGACCCGAGTCACGTGAGATGCTTACCAGACCTCAGGTGAAGAGGCCGGAAGCCCCGGGTGCGGCTGTGATCCCCAGGGAGCTATACAGGCGAGCCCGCGTCTCTGCTGCCTTCACGTCCGAGTTCCAGGCAGGCTGAACAGCTGCCGACGGGCAGTTCATGGAAGCCACCTGAGGTCCTTCCGACGTCAGGCCAACCCCCAGGCCTCCGGGAGAAATGGTAGAGCCATGTGAGACCCGGGGTGGAACGTGACTCCAAGATAAACCCCCAGAGTGGGTCAGGAGGGAGCCGTCTGAGTCCTGGGCTAAGATCATGCGTTTGCTAAGCTGGGAGAACCAAGACAGATGAGTGAGAAACATACCTGACGGTAATTGAGGCTTGTGGTCATTAAAAAGGGTCCCCCAAGTGATATGGAGAAGCCGAGGAGGTTATAGAGAATTAGACAACTCACCATTTTGCAACCACGAGGTAATAATTGATTCAGGCAAGGTGCGTTAATGGGTCTGGAAACCACTGGGTAAAAGGCTGATGGGGAACCGTTTATTTATTAATCACGAAGAGAAATGGGATGTTTGTCATGGAAATATCTTGCCTCCACTTTAACAAAGGATCAAACTGAGCACAAACCAATAACAGTTCCACCGGCATTGTGGGCTGCTGATGGCTGGAAAGGGAGAAGCCTTATCACCCACTCAGGGTTCCTGCCGAAGGGTTTGTCCCAAGTGTAATAGCAGAGACACACCGACTGATTCAGACAGGGACTAGTCTAGACTAAACATGCCAATATCATGAAAGTTGGAATAAAAAAGGCAGAGGGTCTCTTCCTCATCAAAGGAGACTTGAGAGATGTGACTACACCTCTTCAGTGAATGCACCTCTTGAGGCCTGAATGGGTTCTGGCTCAGAAGCAGTTATGAAGGTGGGGCGGCTGGAGGTGTGAAAACGGACTGTGAGTCAGCCAGCACTCACTGATGCTCAGATCTGGGGAGTGAATATAGTACCCTGAGTCGGCAGACGCATGTCCTTGTCCTAAGAAGACACCGCTGACATCCACAGAGGTAGGGCTGCATCTGCAACCTAATGTCAACGTGGGTGAAATTAAGAAAAGGGCAAAATATTCATTCTTTTACATAAGCTGCTCAAGTGGACGTAAAATAATCTTTTAAAGGAGAAAACCATCCAGAGAAGAGTGATGCGCTACTTGTCATTCAGAAAAAACATGCCTGAGGGACGAGTTTTAGCGTCAGCCCGGGAGCTGTCTTAGGCGCCTACCCTGGCAGCTGAGTGGAGCGCGCACTCGGAAGGCGCACAGTGGGCCTCTTCAGAGTTACATCTGCAAACCTCGTCCACACTGCCAGCAAGTACCACAGGGGTTATGAGATTAGAGCGAGGATTTTAACACTCAGGAAAGTGCTGATTCCCATCCCCCAGCCCAACACTAATAAACCAAGAAGCACTTCAGTCAAAACGAGACCTCATGGAAGCCTGAGACGTCACAGGCCAGGAGCGATATGTCCACCTCTCAGACATGGTCTGTTTCTTTTGCTGAGTGAGCAGGAGTTCGCTTCCCACGGGCCTTTACATGAACATCTAAAGGGCATCACTGCCACCTGAATAGGACGGGTCAGGGGCCGGGGAGGTGGGTGGGACAGCTCCAGGGGCGGGGAGCAAGGCCCAGGGGCGGGGCCTGGCCTTCAGGTGTAACGGCCTTGGGTGTTTGGGTACAGCTTCTGGTGGGAGACCTTAAGCTTTTAAGTTGTTAATGTCACTAGCAAAAGACGTTCATGCATGCAGCCTTAATGTCTCTTTGTTTTTAAATTACCGACACGAGCTCCTGCGTTACCATGAGGCATGTTCAGTTAACCTTTTGCAGAGGGACGTGAGGAACACCATGAAAGCCCCCAAGAGGAGCCCCTGCTCACAAGGGCCTCGGCCGGGAGGTCTCCCACGGTCTCAAGGGAAGGGCTGGGGGCTCACCTCTCAACGTGGCTTGTTCATGTGCTGAGCGGGTGTTTCACTGATTCACACGGTAACTTCCTTTCTCTCTAACACGGAATGCGAGCTTTGCGGTGGAAGGGGCAGGGACAGAATGTGAGCTTCATGGGGGAAGGGGCAGGGACGGGGTCTGTCTTACTTATTATCATTTATTGCTGTATCCTAGTGTCTGGAAGCGGGTCTAGTACATAAAGAGCTGCAGGAACAATGGACAGAGACTGACTGGCTTTCAGGGCCCTCTTCTGCACACCTAGTCTGGCTTCACACCGAAACAGCAGCACACCCTGTGGCACACACCCCCCACGCCCAACACCACCGCAAGCACTGTTCTGCGTTACCGCAATGAGCCCTCCACAGCCTTCCTAAGCAGGTATGGCTGTCATTCCTGTCGTGACTGAGGACACGGGCACAAACGGCGGCCTAGTGACCTGCCCAAGGGCAGCGGCTGGTGGCCGACCCAGGACTTGCTGGGGACGGCGTGGCTGCGGGTCACAGTGGTGCTTCCCACCAGGTCAGGGGACTGGCCTCACTGCTGCGGCTGGTGGCCGACCCGGGACTTGCTGGGGACGGCGTGGCTGCGGGTCACAGTGGTGCCTCCCGCCAGGTCAGGGGACTGGCCTCGCTGCTGGATGCACAGACCCCAGGGCTAACCCTCCCGCAGGTGACAAGGGACAGACTTCCGGAGCCTCCACATGCATCTTCTCCCAAGCCAGACATCCCGGAGCCTCCAGCTGCGTAACAGGCACCGTGGGGTTGGTGGGCGCTCTGACACTGGGTCTCCCTCTTTGGATTTGGTCGAGCTGGTCCCCAAAAGGCCAAGAGTCCAGCCGTGGATGCCACCAGCCCTGGGGGTGAGACCCAGCCTCGCAAAGTCACCACTTGACTTGAGCAAGCTTCCTCTTCGGAAAAACGAGCTGACAACACGTCCTCCTTCCTGGGAATACCGGCCAGTCCAACTCCCTTCCTCGGGCAGGGCCCTGGCACGCATGTCGCCCTCGGGGACTCATCAGAGCTCACGGGCACGGCGACTGAGCAGCTCTCCCGGAGTGCGCCGCGCTGGCCCGGCTGCCAGCCTTCCTGTGCTTTCCCCGGAGTGCACCGCAAGGGCCCGGCCGCCAGCCTTCCTGTGCTCTCCCTGGAGTGCGCCACGCTGGCCCGGCCGCCAGCCTTCCTGTGCTCTCCCCGGAGTGCGCCGCACGGGCCCGGCCGCCAGCCTTCCTGTGCTTTCCCCGGAGTGCGCCACGCTGGCCCGGCCGCCAGCCTTCCTGTGCTTTCCCCGGAGTGCGCCGCGCTGGCCCGGCCACCAGCCTTCCTGTGCTTTCCCCGGAGTGCGCCACGCTGGCCCGGCCGCCAGCCTTCCTGTGCTCTCCCCGGAGTGCGCCGCAAGGGCCCGGCCGCCAGCCTTCCTGTGCTTTCCCTGGAGTGCGCCGCACGGGCCCGGGCGCCAGCCTTCCTGTGCTCTCTCCGGAGTGCGCCGCACGGGCCCGGCCGCCAGCCTTCCTGTGCTCTCCCCGGAGTGCGCTGCGCTGGCCCGGCCGCCAGCCTTCCTGTGCTTTCCCCGGAGTGCGCCGCGCTGGCCCGGCCGCCAGCCTTCCTGTGCTCTCGCTGGAGCGCTCTGCCTCTGCAGCCAGATCTCAGTGGCGACACTGACTCACGTCTGTCTCCCGCGGCACAGCTCCCCTTTCCTCATGAGAGAGAAAAATTCTCATGGAAACAATTTATAGCACACCAAAATATTGACAGGAGCCTTAAGCGCTAATGCCTGAAGACAGCTGTGGGCATGACTTATCACAGAAGCTCCATGGTGTATAACCTGGCAATTAGGGAGTATTGACGGATGCAAACGCATTATTGATGTCAATTAGAGATGCTCGAGACTGATGAGGTTCCCGAAGAGCTCTGACTCGGGCAGTTAGAGCAGCGCCCATCAACACACCTCGAAGCCCTGGAGGACCGAGGAAGGCGGGCGGCCAGGAAACAGAGGCCCTTCCACACACAGAGGCCACGTCAACTGAGACACACTCGGGAGGGTCCGACCGCATGACATCGAGGCTGTGTGCACAAATGAAGGCTTGGGCGTGCACGCGGAGAAGGTGTGCACACGTGGACCCGCAGCCGCGCCTCCTGCAGGGCCAGGATCTGAAACTAAACCGGGACGCAGCACCGTGGGGCACCGTGCCGCTGCTCTGGCACTTGCTGGATCTTCCTGTCCTGGCAGCGGGGGTCGCTTCCGCCTATCCGACAGGGCAGTCCGTCAACAGGGGGCCCGCCGGCCACCAGGGAGCGGGACCCCTGCCAGTGGCCACGTCGCCGCCTAACGGCTCTCTAAACTGCCCAGCAGAGAACAAGCACGGTCGCTGGCCGAGAGAGAAACATTTTCAGTAAGAAAAGCACTTAATTACTAAGAAAAGCAGGGATGGCCGCACACAACGCAGAGCACCAACAGCTACACGATCATGGCGAGAAAAACGCGGACAGCCACAGGGGCAGCTGCAAACTCCACACAACAGCTAGGAGTCGCTGAAAACGTGCGTGCTCAGCCTGCACCAACCGCTACACGATCATGGCGAGAAAATCGTGGACAGCCACAAGGGCAGCTGCAAACTCCACACAACAGCTGGGAGTCGCTGAAAACGCGCGTGCTGAGCCTGCTCGGCTGAGACAGATCAGGATCGGAGCCAGAGGCAGGATCTGTGCTCTCTTCCAGTCTCCCCTCCTCATCTCACTCCTCCGGGGAGGCCTGTCCCGTCCAGTAAAGGATGTCTCCCTGGTGACAAGGTGTCCGCAGTCTGTCATCTGTGTGAAGAGCGGCTTCTGTCACAGCTCACGGGGCCCCAAAAGCCGCCGTGATCCCTGCCACGTCCCTGCCATCGCTGGGTGTTAAAAGCTTCTGCGAAGTGTAGCCGAGGGCTTTTCTGGACTTGGCCCCGAAGCCGCAGCTGACAGTGGGAACCACCGTTACATAACTCAGCCAGGCTGCCAGCCACAGCCCACATCAATGTGACAGGCTGCCTGTGACACCTGGCAGCCAAGCTGTTTCAAGTCAGTTCAGTAAATGCAGAGGGTCAGTGGCAAACGTCACCTTGGTCAAAATCCAGCATTCACAGGTATCCTTCTGGGCTCTAACTATCACCATCAATTACTTTCAGAATCAGAGAACATCAGCCATGGAAGGGGGCCTTGTACCCTTGCACGCCTGCCGGCCATCTGCAGTGGGCAGGGTCAGGAGCAGGCTGGCCCACATGCAGTGACGGGCGTGCACTGAGCTCTGAGGGCACATCCACGTCTGTGCAGGAGACCCTGGGACACACTCGGCTGAGAGTGCAGATTAACACCATGAAGGAAGCTCCACTCCAACCCCAACAGGGTGTGTTATAGAGAGCAGAGTCATAGAGGAAACTCCCGTGCTGCCAGGGTCTTGGAAAGCAAGGCACCCAATTCCTCACCTCTTCCAGACGAAGCCCACCGGCTCGTGAACTTGCTGGTGGTGCTGCCTCAGGTTTTGACAGACTAAAAAGGCAACGCCCAAGAATGCTCAAACTACCGCACAACTGCACTCATCTCACACGCTAGTAAAGTAATGCTCAAAATGCTCCAAGCCAGGCTTCAATAGTATGTGAACCGCGAACTTCCAGATGTTTGAGCTGGTTTTAGAAAAGGCAGAGGAACCAGTGATCAAACTGCCAACATCTGTTGGATTATCAAAAAAGCAGGAGAGTTCCAGAAAAACATTTACTTCTGCTTTATTGACTATGCCAAAGCCTTTGTGTGGATAACAACAAACTCTGGACAATTCTGAAAGAGATGGAAATACCAGACCATCTGACCTGCCTCTTGAGAAATCTGTATGCAGGTCAGAAAGCAAAAGTTTGAACAGGACATGGAACAACAGACTGGTTCCAAATTGGGAAGGAAGTACGTCAAGGCTGTATATTGTCACCCTGCTTATTTACCTTATATGCAGAGTACATCATAAGAAACACGGGGCTGGATGAAGCACAAGCCAGAGTCAAGATTGTCGGGAGAAATATCAATAACCTCAGACATGCAGATGACACCACTCTTAGAAAGCGAAGAACTACAGAGCTGTAAGGCCGGACCCCGGGGCCATGATGGGTCCCCCCCTTCTCTCCCCTGCCGGTGGGTAAGTCCCTAACGGAAGGAGCCTCCCAGATCCTGGGGACCAATGACAGCACAGTTCGCCAGCTAAAGCCGCCCCACCCCAGCCACGCAGAAGGACCTATCAGCCTGCAACGCCTCGGCCTGGCGACCTATCCGAACCCCCGTCCATTAACCTGACCATCCCTTGCAATGAACGTATATAAGCCGCTTCTAACACGGTCTGGGAGCGGACTTCCTCGACCTGCCTCGCTGGGGTCCGAGAACCCCGCCCAGTAGCGCTTCGCCATTAAAAAGCCTGTTAGACACTTTTTTGGTGTCCTGGTCATCTTTTTACCTAACAAGAGCCTCTTGACGAAAGTGAATGAGGAGAGTGAAAAAGTTGGCTTGAAACTCAACATTCAGAAAACGAAGATCATGGCATCTGGTCCCATCACTTCATGGCAAATAGATGGGGAAACAGTGGAACCAGTGACAGACTTTGTTTTCTGGGGCTCCGAAATCACTGCAGACGGTGACTGCAGCCATGAAATTAAAAGATGCTTGCTCCTTGGAAGAAAAGTTATGACCAACCTAGACAGTATATTAAAAAGCAGAGACATTACTTTGTCAGCAAAGGCCTGTCTAGTCAAAGCTATGGTTTTTCCAGTAGTCATGTATGGATGTGAGAGTTGGATTATAAAGAAAGCTGAGCACCAAAGAACTGATGTTTTCGAACTGTAGTGTTGGAGAAGACTCTTGAGAGTCCCTTGGACTGCAAGGAGATCCAACTGGTCCATCCTAAAGGAAATCAGTCCTGAATATTCATTGGAAGGACTGATGTTGAAGCTGAAACTCCAATACTTTGGCCATCTGATGTGAAGAACTGACTCACTGGAAATGACCTTGAGCTGGGAAAGGCTGAAGGTGGGAGAAGGGGACAAAAGAGGATGAGATGGTTGGATGGCATCACCGACTCGATGGATGTGATTTTGAATAAACTCCAGGAGTTGGTGATGGACAGGGAGGCCTGGCGTGCTGCAGTCCATGGGGTCACAGTCGGACACGACTGAGTGACTGAACTGAACTGAAGGGGATTCTATGTGACTTCGGGCTGGTGGTTTTTACAACATTAAGGAGGCAAGATGGGGGCAAGGGAGAGAGAAGCACTTGTTAGGCTCTGTGAAGTGGGTGCTTGAAGAAAAGGAATCTGCGTAAAAGACTGATTTAAACTGCACATCAGCATTATTGAATAAAGCTAAGATTATTATAGGGCCCCATTTCAGAGACTTTTATTTATAACTGACCAATCTATGAAACAACAGCTTAACTACCAGGCTTGGGGAGGAGAGAGCATGTGTGACACGCCCCTCAGTTCTGCATCTCAGACACGCAGCAGGGACAAGCCTCGCTTTCACTTACGAGCAGTGTTCCCTGGGCTTCAGAGGAGACTCTGAGTGACGGTCAAATCCTAAGAGTGATTCAACACCCTGACCCAGGAGAGTGCGGGTTGACGAGGGTCAGGGTCTGAAATCAGGTGCAGCTCTCTCGAAGCCTCTCCTCTTCCCTGCGACTCCTAGTTACGTCTCTGAGTGAAGCAACAGACACGTGACTGCGTGTGATCACTGGTGAAACCGCCCTTCACTTACACGCAGGTAAAACCCACCAAAGGCAGATAAATACCCAGCGCTGAGAAACGAGGCCCGGTTCTCACACGCTGGGCCGGGCCTTTGGGTCCTCTGCCACCGCCCAGAGGACCTGGGACAGAAACAGAGTGACGTAAGCGGCCCCTTTGTCCCTTGCTCAGCAAGGGGGCACTGTGCCCTGTGGGCTTGGGGGGGAGCCTCGGTGCGAGCACGGCGCGGACGGACGATGAAGGCGGCAAGGACCGCGGGCAGGAGGGTGACATGCGGGCTCTGCAGGGGGCCGGCAGGGCAGCCGCTCGGGAAGCCCGATGGGGCTGTGGGCCCAGACCCGAGAGAGGGGCTCTCAGACAAGGCGGCGATGGGGCTGTGGGCCCAGACCCGAGAGAGGGGCTCTCACACAGGCGGCCGACTTCAATCCTGCCCGATGGGGGCTCCGTGCTGCTCTTTCCCTTCGAAGGCAGACGGGGGAGAGTTTTCTGAGAAGAGAGCAAGGAGACCAGCCTGAGGGATAAGCTGTTCGCGAGCCTACAGGGGAGCTGCTGCCTTCCAGGGAGAGTGCTGAGAGCCAAGGGAGGAGGAACACACACCCGGCCGCCTCCTCCCCCCTCGGAGGAGATAAGGCCGGCCTGCACGACCCCTCTTCTGAGAACTGCCCAACAGCTACGGGCCGTCCTCCTCCTAACTCTGTGTCCCTGGGAGAACTACCCACACACGCCCCATCTGAACTTCCGCATCGAACACAGGATACCTCACAAGGCTGCTGGTGGGCATTCTCAGTGCTTGGGTGAGACATGGCACCAGTGTCCAGAGAGGCGTGAGGAACCCATGCTGGTGACGAGCACCCACCACCGCCACCTTCACCGATAAAGCCGACCCCCGACAGACGCAGGACCCAAGGCAGCCCTCTCCGCCCGCCCAGGCCCCACAGTCGGTGACTGTCAGAGCGGAGATGAGCCTGTCCGCCTCCTGCCTGTGAGGTCAGCGTCCTTTCTGTTCCAGAGCTGTTAGTATCTGCTTCCACTTAAGGTGCTTCACAACGAAACAGCTTCTCGTGGAATTTAAGAGTGAGCAGGTTTGGCCGACTAGACTAGGAGACTCATCGGCTAGACCAGACGGGAGAAAGACAGACACCAAGATAAAAATTCCAAAAGGAGACTCATGCCGAAGTTTTCTCCAAACAGCACTGTTGTGTGAGCTCTTGTGAGGTCACACACGCGTGGGTGCAGAAAAGTCATTACTGTACATAAAGAAGTCAGGGTGAGACAGGCTTCCTCTAAAAGCACGCGGAGTCTTGTTCTGTGCGTGTCAACCCTGGAGGAGGGAAGCAAGTTTAATGAGTGATCTCCAACTGAGAGGCATTTGTTCTAGAAGAATGGCAACTGTGGGGAAACACGATGGGCCCAGACTGGAGGCATTTCTAGAAAAAGCAGAGAAGACACTGGTTTAAATTCTTGCACGAAGAAGTCCTTTTTTTTTTTAAGCTGCTGCTGCTAAGTCACCTCAGTCGTGTCCAACCCCATAGATGGCAGCCCACCAGGCTCCCCCGTCCCTGGGATTCTCCAGGCAAGAACACTGGAGTGGGTTGCCATTTCCTTCTCCAATGCGTGAAAGTGAAAAGTGAAAGTGAAGTCACTCAGTCGTGTCCAACTCCCAGCGACCCCATGGACTGCAGCCTGCCAGACTCCTCCATCCATGGGATTTTCCAGGCAAGAGTACTGGAGGGGGTTGCTATTGCCTTCTCCTTTTAAGCTACAGAGGAACTAAACAGTGAACAGGCTGAAAAAACTATAAAACCAAACAAGCCTCTCACTGCTCTGCTTTCTGAAAACTTCTCAGAACGCTGGGGAACCTTTTATCCCTATAGAAACATCTCACCTATCCAAAGACACAGGGTCCACTTAGGGGGCAATTCTGGTCATTGTTTATAAGTTCCTGTAGACTTCCGGAGGACTTTATTCAAGTCCAAGACAGAGCATATAAATCTCCGTTGCCTCTGACTGTTCCATTGTTATTATTATTTTTAATATGTAGATTGAGCTTTTGATCTAATCTTAGTTTATCTACAGAAGCACAGGGTAAAGTACCCCTGGGCTACGCCTCTGTTCTAAACTCCACGTTCTGTTCCACGAAATGAGTGAACAGATTGTATCTAGAACAGAGAGGCTTGGCTTCCCCCCAAGAAGGGTCAAAGTCAGAAAGAGCTTCTGTGAGGCTCTGACGGACCTTTTAATTCCATCCCAACTCTGCCTCTAAAAAACTTACAAAGTCAACTCATAATTCTATGGCATAGAATGGGCGCTTGATAAATAGGGAAAGAGACGATGGGCCTGGAACTAAGTACGTGTGTATGTGATTTGTCTGGCAGAGTGGGATCAAAGTCCCTGAGACGCTGGCCAGGGAGCAGGGAGCAGTCGATCAAGCGCCCCTGGGGGAGCGCTCCCATCCTTCTCCAGCCTGCGCGTGACTGCGCTACTGCTTTTCACGTGCTGCTGCCATCTTTGTTGCAGGAAAACATTCTCCTCAAAAGGATGCTCAGCGCCAGTGACACGTCTTAACCGGAAAGGAAGGTTAGCAGCAGAGGCGCAAGCAACACTCATAAAACAATCCAATTTTTTTTTTTTTTTTACTTTCTCTGTAGCAGAAAGTTCAGACCAGGATAAGTTTTTGGAATTTATGATGGCACAAATGCTTGGCTGGGTTTCAACTTTGCTCACCTGGAACCTAAACTCTGGAGAGTTAAGATCTTGGTTAAAAATGGTCAAGGAAAGCTGAGCAAATACTCAAGAAGGGGACAGATACTTCTGCAAATACTCAAGAAGGGGACAGATACTGATGTGAAATGTTGAACCACAGCATTTCAGAACTGGAAGGAGCCTTGGAGCTATAGTATGAGCCTTTGATTTTATAGACAAGAGACTGGAGGCTTGAAGTTCAAGCTCCAAAGGACCCTCAAATATCAGTCAGTGTCTAAAACACTTCATTTTATTTTTCTCAATTAAGAAAAACTGATGATTGGTTATAAAATTCTTCTTTAGGAGAAGAGAGAATTTCTTATTGTGATAAAAATTAAGAAGTTACCATCTTGACTAATTTTAAGCGTATATCAGTAATTCAATAGTGTTAAGTACATTCACATTGTTGTAAAACACATCTCTAGACCTTTTCTACCCTGAAAACCTGAGATGACACCCATTTAGACACTTAACTCCCCTTTCCACGCCCCAGGCCCTGGCTGCTGCCACCACCCTCCTCCCCACCTCTGTGCCTGGCCCCGTGAGGACTCTCACTCGGGGGGAATCAGCAGTGCCGGTCCTTCTGCGTCTCGCTTAGCGCACTGAGCGCAGGCTTGCAGGTCCATACACGCCGCAGCCTGTGTCAGTCTCCTTCTTTTTAAGACTGAATAATATTCCCCTGCACGTAAACGCTACGTTTTGTTGTTTATCCATCCGTTAGTGGGAATTTGGGTCACTTCTACCTTTTGGATACTGTGAATGATGTGTAACTCTTTCCGTGTATTTTAAATGCCCCTCATCTACAGATTGGAGAAGGCAATGGCAGCCCACTCCAGTATTCTTGCCTGGAAAATCCCAGGGGCGGAGGAGCCTGGTGGGCTGCAGTCCATGGGGTCACTAAGAGTCGGACACGACTGAGCGACTTCACTTTCACTTCTCCTTTCATGCATTGGAGAAGGCAATGGCAACCCACTCCAGTGTTCTTGCCTGGAGAATCCCAGGGACGGGGGAGCCTGGGGGGCTTCCGTCTATGGGGTCGCACAGAGTCGGACACGAATGAAGCGACTTAGCAGCAGCAGTAGCAGCATCTACAGATGACTTTCCTCTCCTCCATCAAAATGACTGCCAAATGAACTTTAGAGATTCGTCTGAGCCTACCAGCACAGTGCTTCAGCTAAGAGTGAACCAGAGGCCCGGGAGCACGCAGCACTGCCCTTCCCACAAGACCTGTGGGCAAAACATCCGCCCTCTCAGGCCGTCTGCAGGATGACATTCGGGTTAGCAAGCAGGCTGCCACCCATGTCATCAACCCCCTTCCCAGTGTCTTCAATGGCTGTGCAGAGCGTCCGCCCGGAAGTGTGCATGGCAGCAGGTTCACGGTTCTGGGTCTGATACAGCCACTATCTGAATTGTTTCCTTAAAGAACGTGAACAGCTAACATGGTATGGAATCTTGTCATCACTAAACAGCTGCTGACAATAACGGTATAACTCCAACATCTTGTTATCCAGAGTTAGAAGACACGATATCCAGCTCACCTTCTCAGGGTGTAACTACAGCCTACAGTTAACAATATACGTCCTCATCTCAATACTTAAGTTACACAAACCCTGCTGAGCTGGACACATGAATGCTGCGCCACTGGCTCAGTAAGCAAACATCCTTCGGAAGTAAGTCCAGTGTTCCATCGCCAGCCTGCACGCGCGAGTGCGGGGCTGGGAACCTGTCAGCCTGCTCGGCTCAGAGCCCGGCAGAGCTGAAGGGGCGCTGTCCCAGGGGGCACACTGGCGGACGCTGAGAGCGGCACACAGCTGAGCGCACCCCCAGGCTTGGCACAGACATTTTAGTTTCCACCAGGTTTGAACAAAAAGGTGCTACACGCTAAAGATTCAGCTGGATTCTCCTGAGGCCATAATCGTGACTCACGCACTCCAAGGACATTGCGGCTGAGTGCAGGAATGCGGGCGCGGGGCCTGCTCAGCAAGCGCTGCGGGAGGGGCTCCTGCTGCCGCTTCTCCCACAGGTAAGGGCTATCAAGCCAGGGATGCAACCCTGCTTCAGAATGCTGGGGAAATGCTTTCTCTGTGAAGGTGAAGTCGCTCAGTCATGTCCAACTCTTTGCGACCCCGTGGACGGTAACCTACTAGGCTTCTCCATCCATGGGATTCTCTAGGCAAGAATATTGGAGTGGATTGCCATTTCCTTCTCCAGGGGATCTTCCCAACCCAGGGATCGAACCCAGGTCTCCCGCATTGGAGGCAAACACTTTAACCTCTGAGCCACATTTCTCACAATCTCTGTGAGCTACCCAGGCTGGGCACTGCCCTCCCTGCAGGCTACGGAGTACAGCAAACAGCCATACAAAAGAAGGCTGGTTACAATCCTAAAGGCGTGGCATATCCTAAGGGCTTACAATCCTTAGAGTGTGGAGCTCTAACTCGAGGGTGACCACAGTCTAATGAACAACTTATACAGAAGGATCAGAAGGAATACACACTCCGAACAGCAAAATGGAGAAAGGAACAAAGGTGAAAGCAGAGTCTGGTTGACGCTCTTGCTTCTCTGTCTGGCGTGAGCCACCCAGATCTCTGCAGACGTCTCGGGCAGAACGTCCCCTGTGACTTCTCCACAGCCCAGACGGTGGGAGCCGCGTGCCTGGGCCCCTCACTCGGCTGGCTTCCACGCACCATCCCGGTGCCACTGGCACCCACGCGAAGGGCCTCTCCTGCTTTTCTGACCTCACCTGGGAAGCGGACAGGGAAGCCAAGTTTAGCAGGGGCTAGTCCGGGACCTGCTTTCAGCAGAGGAAGAACTCACACGAGCTGCCAGGCTCAAGCTGTGTTTATGAAACCATTTTATCTGGAAACAGAGTTTAAACAAAAGTGGGCGAATGTCTCTGCTGTACAGGATGCGAGGACACAGGCAGCTGGAGAGAGAGGGGCCTGGGGTTAGGGGAGAGGTGGTGGAGAGACAGGCCCAGGGTTAGGGGGAGAGGTGGTGGAGAGAGGGGGCCTGGGTTTAGGGGGAGAGTTGGTGGAGAGAGAAGGGAGCCTGGGGTTAGGGGAGAGGTGGTGGAGAGAGAGGCCTGGGGTTAGGGGAGAGGTGGTCCACAACAGCGTGTCCACAACAAAGAAGCGGCATCCGGCCGGCTTGCAGTCCGTGGGCCACAGCTGCGGACAGTGAGGGAACGGAGCCCGAGGTGCTCATGCAGGGGAACTCACTCTGCACATGTGAGAGTCACGCCTAGGGGCCGTGGGGAAGGAGAGTCATGCCTAGGAGCCATGGGGAAGGCTGGTGTGAGCTGCTGATGCTGCTGGAATCCCTGGGGTGGCCACGTGAAGACTAAACATCTCGGCACATGAAGGAAGGATGGCCTCTGAGGACAGGATGGGCTAGGATGACATGGTCCTTAAATGTCTGGGAAACAACACTGGGAAAGGGCTTGAATCTTGATCCTTCCATTCCTCCTGATGCAGGAGCTCTTGTCCTGGACCTACTGAGTCTGCCCTCAGGAATGGAAGCCTGAGTGTGTGTCTGGCCAGGCGCCCCGAGACAGGGCATCCAGCCTTCTCGCACCTCAGATTCTCTGTGCCTAGACAACCAGAAGAAATCTTTCCCCGGAGACGTCTGTAAACACTGCAGAATCTCACCCTGCGACAGGGGCATCATCAGTGTCAGAGCCAGGACCCTCTGCGAGAACGGTGGCAGGAGGCGGGCCGCGGCGGGAGGCCGCTCCCGGTCTCAGGGTCACCCACCGAGGCGCGCGCCTGGTGGCTGGCAAGGGGCCACGGGCTCTCTCCAGGGAGACGCTGCTGGGACGCACGAGCATGGGCTGGTCTCCCAGTGGAGCGCCCCGTGGAGGTGGACGTGACGTGGGGGTCGCTGTGGCTCTGGGGTGACGCCACAGGTCACTGGGTCCCCTCCCTCCTCCCACGGACCACGTGACGGCCCTCGCGGGTTCGGGGCAGCCGGCGAGACAGCAGGCTTCCGGCGGCACACGCCCTGGACCGAGGGCCACGGGCTCAGGAACCAACAGCGTGTGTTCATTCAGTCCCGGAACAGTGAGGAGCCGCCGCCACGCAGAGCCGGGCTGGCGCTCCTGAGCACCGCGGCGAGCCGGCGGCTGTCCGAGGGCATCTCGCGCGATCACCAACTGACTGACCCCCTGCGGCTCAGGCCATCGGAGTGAAGCCCGCGTGGCAAGGGAAGCCCAGCTCGGGGGCCCGCTCCACATGAGGGCGACCGGGGCCTCAAGAGGGCCAGGCTGCGGGAGGGGGCGGCGGCCGGGGCGGCAAGGGTGCCACCTGGATGCTGCGGCGGGGCCCCTGGAGGGTCTCGGGCAGGCAGGTCACCTGCTCTGACTTCCCTTTCAGAGGCTCACTGGCGGCCTGTGGAGAACAGCGTGCCGGGGGCAGGGAGGGTGGCAGGCCCAGTGGAGACCCACAGATGCGGCTTTCTTGACGGCCTCGAGGCCAAGGCCAGCCCGACCGGCTCAGCACCAGGCGGCTCAGGGAGGTAACTCCAGTGAGCGTGACGCTGGGATTTGGCACAGTCTTGACACGACAGGGAGACCCCCGCTGCTCTGTCGGTTAACACAGAAGACTTGCGCCCAGAAGCGGCTGCTCGCCCCCGCCCGCCCCCCATCGAGAACGGTCGCCTGGCAGCTGTCCTGGGGACGGCCCGGCCCGTGGCCCCAAGGTTTGAAACTGGTTTGTGCAGATTCACTGGGCATGTCTGGTGAGAGCCAGTCTATCCATTTTTTTTTAAATAAAGCATTTCAAACTGAGAAGTGACACAGACAATTATATAAGAGAAGAAATGGTGGTGTACAGGTCCCTTTTCTCAGCAGTTCCTACTCTGAGCAACTTTACAGTAAAAGAGAAAAGCAGTCTGTTTTGGAGGCGCTTGCCAACCTCTGTGTGGGAAAATGCCAAAAACTGCATCTTCCTGAATTTATGCAAAATAAGGATGCAGGCTGCTTGTTTTTCCAAGTTCTGGTGCCAAAGGATCCCATAAAACTCCCCCATTGATGCCTCAGGAAGGCCATCCTTCTAGAGTTTTCAAAAGGGCAACTCACTTCTCTGCCACTATCTGCAACCTTGCAAATCTGCAGACAGCTTCTTTCTCTGACGATCCTATTATCTCTTCATGCCTTTATATTTAAAGATCATTTCTTTAAAACGGCCGAGTTACTCTACTCCTAGATAAGTGCAGAACTCAGAGAGAGCTGTCCGAATCTGAAAGGTTAGGATAGAAGGGACTGTTCTATGACGCAGGTAAGATAACAAGACTATTAACTTTGCCGTAAGATGAGAACCAGCTCCTGATACTGCTTCCGTCATGAACGGTTTAGAGTCGAGCATGAAGAAGGGTCAGAGATGTAAATATATATCCCGATACACGTCACAAGTCACGACACGACTTAACGTCAGCCGCGCCAGGATCTCCTGACGATGCGAAAGGAGCGCCTTCTAACACACTCACGGGTCTCAGGAGAATGTTAAGGGTGTCCTTCCACAGCTAAACAAACTCACTGTGAGGAAGAGCGGAAAGCAAACGGAAGCAGAAACGGACC
The DNA here is from genome assembly GCF_023091745.1 of Budorcas taxicolor. Taxonomy (NCBI): domain Eukaryota; kingdom Metazoa; phylum Chordata; class Mammalia; order Artiodactyla; family Bovidae; genus Budorcas; species Budorcas taxicolor. The sequence continues at coordinate 11,249,270 of NC_068920.1, forward strand.
TTACGGTGGGACTAGTGCTGAACTAGAGAAAAACAGTGGAAAGGACGGCTTTTCAGAGGGTGAGAAACCCAGCAGACAGCAGGCCGCTCCGCCTCTGGTGCCCTGACCGATTCTGCCGAGACAAGGACACGTCGCTGCACCCGGAGGCCCGGCTGCGGCCCCGTCCTCCTTGCAAGGAAGAGCAGAGCGAGAGGCCAAGGCGACCGCCGGCTCTCCCGCAAGAGGAAACAAATCCCTCGCCGGGGCCTTGGGGGTTGGGGCCTACGTAGCTATGCTTCACACCCGCAGACACGCTGCCACGTGGCAACAAAACAGCTTCATCGCCAGTAACACTGTCCTCAGGAAAAGGGCAGCACGGTCTTGAGTTATGATCTTTAAAACACTAGGAAAAGTAGAATATATTTATACTCTTTGACATACGTCCAGGTATCAACGTGTAATGCATCCAACAAAGAGATGAAATTTTAAAGAATTCTCCCATACTTAGAGCACCATCGTCTAGTAAAGTGTGGGGACCCAGCTCCCCAGAGGCCGTGTGCTCTGGGAACTCGGAGAGCTGGCACTTCCTTCACGCACCCCTTGATTCAGTGACAGAACAGCTCGTCTCTGGCCACACGAGCAAGAAGAGAGTCTCTCAATCCCGGGTGGGACTCACAAGCCCCAGAGCTGCGACTCCCGATCACGGGGGATGTGTGAGAGCTCCAAGCTCTTGGCCACCTCACCTGCCGACGGATTATGCCCAGGTCTCTTCTGGCTTTATTCACCAGGGCTTGAATTTCTGCAGGATCCTTCACATTCTTGTTTTCTCTGAAGGCGTCTCTTATCCTCCGGATGGCATAAGTTCTAAATGAATTCAGGGAAAAAGAGGAAAATGTGTCAGTGTGTCTGAAACAATGCTTTTAAATGAATTCACAAGAGTTTCCCTAGGAATCAGCTGTCTGCGGGGCCCCTGGGGAGAATCATCTTTGCTTGCTGCTTTGGGCACAGGCCCATCCATTCCTATGCTGGGATGACTGAGCAAACAGATTTAGGGAGGTGAATCGACTCTGGACAAGTCACACGGAACTCCAGAAAATGCTCCTCAGGTTACGGGCTCCTCAGAGCTGTTGGCCTCTGGCTTCCCTCCATTGACACGGACGACTGGTCCTCAACGTGCAGAGACAAGCGAGGACTGCGGTGGGGCCAGGCACTGTACGAGCGGGCACCGAGACGGCGATGGGTGCCGCCCTGGGGTCAGCTCTCCAACCTCACCCTGCCCTCCGGCTGTTGCCTCCTCCTGTGGACTGCGACACACGTGGTCCATACTGGGGCCCCGCCACAGCTGGGAGTGGAGAGGACACCAAGAGGCTTTAGAGTCCATGAAGAGCAAGCATGGACAAACTGGACTGAGTAGGTAATTTAAGTTGCGATGGAAGAAAATGTCTCAGAAGTGATAACAATAAATTAACAGGGTTCATGGAGGTTTAATAACCAGACAACTATGCCAAGATATTTACTTATAAAACCCTGAACTCCAAGGTCAGAGGAAAAATACTTCCAGAAAAGATAAAAAGATAACTTTAAGCTGGTAATAATGAATGCGACATAGCTAAGTACAACCTCAGATTTTTATGTTCAGAAATCTGCAAAGAAAACAGCTGTTTTCCAGTCATTTGCTGAACTGCATTGAGGGTCCAAAGGGACAAGAAATGACATCTATGGATCTAGGATGCACGGCCCAGGGACCAGGCACAGGAGACTGTGCTCAGAATGGGATATGCATTACCCGATTTAATACGCACAAACTACAACTCAGAGGTAATAATAATAAAAATGGCCAAGATCAAATGCCCAGTAAGTGGTAGAACTAGGTTCTGCAAACAGCTGAACAGAATCTGTGATTTTCAACTGTACCTGCTATAAGCCAAGTTGCTATCCATTCGCCAAGGCATTAAAAGAACAAAAACTGACTGGCCTCACGAACAGCAGAAAGATCATCTCGTCCCAACGGTACTTCAAGTCTTGCTACAAATAGTTCAGGTGCCAAGCAAGTCTTAGGAAAGTGGCTGAGAGCATTATGAGGCAAAGAGCTACTGACATAAGCAGTAAGCCTAAGTGGAACAGCTGAGCTTCATTATTTCAAGGAGGAGGACACTGACCAGTGAGGAGGGTATGGAGTGAGGAGGTAAAGTCTCCATCAGAAGAGCCACCCTGGAGACCAAAGGCTCTCAGTCTTGGGGGGAAGCTGCCAGTAAACCCGACAGGCTTCCCCCGCTGGTTTACTGTTACCATAAGGGGCAAGTGCATGAGCGCGGACGGGGCGCCGCTGTTCCTTGATCCCACCCCGCCAAGCACCGCGTCCAGGAGGAGCCACAGACTCCCGCCTCACGGGAAGACCCGGAGTTTCCTGACGGCCGGCCTGCTGTTTCTCCACACAGGGAGTGTCCTTCTCCAGCCTGATTTCTTGGCTAACTCTTCCATGTCCTTAAAGACCTAACCAAGTTAGTAACAAATAAGACAAAAGATTAATATCCTGAGTACATGTAAACCAAGTAGAAGGAGAGAAGGACCACAGTCAACGAGCGAGAGGTATGCACCAACAGTTCACAAGGGAACCTAGAGTGACTAAGCTTGGAGAGAAGCGTGACATAAATATACGGATCCTCAGTCTCAGCGATGATCAAAGAAGCGAACATGTAATCAGGGCAGAATCTCCTGTCTATCAAATTAGCAGGTTTTTTTTTTTAAAGGGCATGTACAGCTTGATGGTGGGATATGAACTACACTTCCTGTGGGGAAACGGGCATCATAATCTGTAGTAACGTTCATAATCGTTAATCCACTAACTCTACTCTTAGTGATCCTGTAGCAACAGCCTGTAGAAATAACAAAGCTGTATACAGAAAGATATTCACTACAGAACTGTCTATAAACGTTAAAAGTTGAAACAACCATAAATGTTCAACAGAGAAGCGGCTACATAAATTATGACATCATGCAGCTTTTAAAAGAGATGGTTCCAAACCGTTAAAGTCACAGGTACCAAAGTCAGAGGCACAGAAAGGTGTGAGGAGGGTATTCAGTCTCCCGGCCCCCGACACTCTGCTCCATCAGATGCAGGTTCCCGTGAAGCCTCCTGAAGACACTGGGTTCATAGTACACCCTCCACGTGTATATTTCTCTTCACAACAGTGGAGCTCTAAACACACTGTGCACCTTTAATTCCTGAACCAAAATACAAAATACATCATTTCCTATCAGTACAAATGAGCTGACCCATTAGTGGGCCCCTTACTTCCCTAGTGGCTCAGTGGGTAAAGAGTTCGCCTGCAACGCAGGAGACCTGGGTTTGATCCCTGGGTTGGGTAGATCCCCTGGAGACGGGAAAGGCTACCCGCTCCAACACTCTGGCCTGTAGAGTCCTCGGAGGCACAGAGAGTCGGACACAGCTGAGCGACTTGCACTTACTAACGAATGGGTGCTTCGATTGTTTCCAATCTTGCTGTGACAATCAACACCCTTGTTTCCTGTAGCATCACGTGCATGTGTGTGTGGTCAACTCACAGATACGGAAGTGGTAAGGCAAAGGACGAGTATATCTGCGGTTTTAATAAAATATCGCCCAAGTTCTCTCTGCAGAGGGACGAGCCCACGCTTCCCCCAGCAACATGTACACTGCTTGTTTCCAGCACCACTGCCAACGTGTGCTGTCAAACTTTCTGATCTTTGCTGACCAAACAGATGAAAGACGGTCTCTCATTTCACTTTACATTTTGCTTGTTATGAGTGCTGCCGACCAGTTTTTCACAAGCCTAAAGCCATTCGTGTCTCTGTTAATGCTCTCTGCCTTTTCCTAACTGAGGGATCTTTCCGACTGATTTTAAGATGGTGCTAAGGAAACCACCCCTTTGGGATGAGTCGTGAAGTTCTCCCTGGACCGCCACCTGACTTTATGTTTGTGCGCTTTGTCATGGACAAGTGTCCTGTTCCGCCAAGTGGCCACTTTTTACATTATGACTTCTGGTTATACATCACAGGTACAAGTCTTCTCTACTGTGAGATCACAACAAATGCGCACCCATGTATTCCTGAGAACTTTTCTGGTCCATATTTTTATGTTTGACTCTTTGATTTTTGGAATTAATTTTGGTGGAAGCTGTTGAATATGGAATCTAACTTTACCCTCTAATGTTAAGTTTTCTGAAATGAAAGATACTAAGTCTATACTCAGGATGATCTCATTTATGTTAAATACAGAAAAAATACAAAGAGATAGCATGTTTTAAATTACTTTTGATTACTGGAGTTTATGCTTTCTAAATTTTAAAAATATTTTTAAAATTTATTTTGGCTGTGTTGGGTTTTCGTTCCTGTGTGAGCTCTTCTCTGGTTGCAGCGAGCAGGGCCTACTGCCAAGTTGCGGTGTGTGGGTTTCTCACTGCGATGGTTTCTCTATCGCAGGAAGCAGGCTCTAGGGCACAGGCTCAGCAGCTGCGGCTCCCGGGCGCCACGGCGCAGTCTCAGCGGCTGTGGTGCACGGGCTTAGTTGCCCTGTGACATGTGGGATGTTCCCGGATCAGGGATGGAACCCATGTCTCCTGCGTTGGCAAGTGGATTTTTTTTCACTAAGCCACCAGGGAAGCCCCACTCTCTAAATTATTATAATAATTCTTATTTATTAATAATTTAAAGTGCTGGTAATTTACCATAACAAAGAAAAATCAGAGAAGGTTCAACCTGTGAGAGAAGAGATTAGGAAGGAAATATACTTAGACAAATACATATAGCCAGGAGACATGTACCACTGAGGATTAAATTAAAGCAGTGCCCTGGGGAAAAGAGGAAGGCAGATGACAACAAAAGGTTCTACGAGGATTTTTTAAGGCAATGCAGGGACAACAAGGCAGATGTGTCCAGCAGGCTACCAGAAACGTGGTTTTGGATCTCTGATGAGAAGGTCCAAGCTGGTAATAAACCTGAAAGTCCCCGACAAAGAAGAACGAGGCACGACGGTGGGGCAGTTACGTCTGCTCTGACGGCAGCTGCAGCACCGGAAGAGCAGCTGGCCTGGGGCGCAGCCCGGGGGCGATGGCGCCAATGTTTAAAGCCAGGCAAGGTGCCGAGGCAGGAAAGACGGAGACAAGGAGGCCCAGTTCATAAGCAGGGAGGACACAGGAACGCCACTAGTCCCAGAAAAGACACGACAAAGCCTGGGCAGAGCCCCACTGGGAGCGAGCAGTTAGGAGGCAGTTAGTACCTGCAGCAAGAACACGGCGGCATGTGCTCAGTGACGACAGCGCAGTACACACAGGAAGAAACACCCTGGATTTTTGGAAACGCTTACGCTTGTGAATAACAACTAGGAGAAGGAAAAAAACTTTGCCACATAATAAGAAAATATTTTTAAAATAATGAAAAAGTTAATGCACAGAATCTTTGGAGTGTAGTCAAAGCCATACTCAGATGAAAATTAATGGCTTACCCAGCTTGATTATTAATAAAGTAAAATCACAGTTTAATAAATTAGAAATATTTCCTAACATTTTAGAAAAGCAGTAATATCCCATAGGAAAATGAGACAAATTATTTTAAAAATGTGCCAAATCAATGAAAAGTGAAAAAAAAAACCCCAGTGAAACTAGCTAAGACAATTGAGTTTGTTCTTTTATGTTATGACTTCTGAAGTGTACATCAGAAAGCAAAATTATAAGGAAAAAAAAGAGTTAGGAGGATTGGAAGCTTGAGCAGAGGGGTTTCAAACAATTATTTCAGAAACAGAGCCGGGGCAGGCTGGCGAGAAGGCCCGTGGAGCTGGGCAGCACCCAGTACAGTGGGCCAGTCTGGCAAAGTGGGTGACTTTTCTCCAGCTGAGTTCAGTTGCCCAGGAGTGGTTGCGGAAAAGACAGATGTGTTAGTAAACCCACGGCTGCAGTTCTGACAGGTGAGTATAACAGGAGGGCAAAGAGAGAGAAAAACCTTCTAGGGTGCAAAAGAGACAGTGCTGGGAATTCCCTCCCCCATGGTCATAGAATTCTGAAAGCCCAGTTCTAAGAACTCCGGCCAACCTCATACTTAGTCCCCTTTGTGGAATTCAAACCCTGATCTAAATATCCAATAATAAACAATCAAAGAAATTATGGTAAATTTATGGCTTATAAGCATTAAATATTAAATATGAAAAATACGTACATCCAAGAAAAAGTGTACTCAAAATGTTATGACCTAAAAACCATTTTTACATAACTGCAGATTTTAGGTCCAGTTCTATGGAGATTTTTTTTTAAAGTAACATTCTCTTAAAAAAAAAAAGAAAAAAAAAAAGGAACTTCCCTGGTGGCCCAGTGGTTAAGACGCCATGCTTTCAATACAGGGGAACTAAGATCCCACAGGCCTCGCAGGGGCATGCCAAAAAACATCCAGAAAAAACACAGAAACAAAACAAACAAAAAGCCCTCAACAAACAATGGAAAGAAAGAACAGCACCCTCTTCCTGCAGCAGATGTCCTCTCGGGCCCTCGAGGAAAAGTTTAGGAGCATTTCTGTCCAGGCTTTCTTTCTGATGCTTAAAAACATTTAGGATCTTTAACCGACAATTCATCAAAATTAAACTTCCAGTTACCACTTGGATCCATCCTCATTGCCACTGACATTTTGTTGCAAACAAGATTTTTCAGAATGTAAACCAATCTATCAAAGTAAAGGCCACCTCTACAGTGCTGTCTGGCGCCACGGCAGAGAGGTGCACCTCCCTGCTCCTGGGGTTTAGACACGGCCGTGTGGGAAGTGCGGGGCCCTGTAGGCTGAAATCAGAGAGCTCGGACTCATAGTGCCTTTCTCCCCTGATCCTGGACCAAGAGGGGTGAGGGACCAACTGTCCTTCATCCGTGATTCCTGCAAACACTCCTGTGGGGGGCAACCAAGGCGCCACTCAAGCACTAACTGTCCTCACGGAACTGGCCACCTTCCTTTAAAAGCCCCACCATGACATCAGTGCGCCACGGGCAGGGACGGGATTTTCTGCCTTCTTCCTCCATGACCCCCTCATCTACCAGACATGAGCCTGACCTTGTACCAAAAAGGCAAACTCAAGCTTTCACTGTGTAATAAGAGCTAAAAGTTGGAAAACTACAGAATACCATTTTTAAAATTTTACTTTAAAATTATACTGTGAACCGTGCCAGTGTAAGACAGGGCCTTTAAATGATTTAAATTTAAAGAAGAATAACTATCTATGGTAGATTATTCAATTACTTCTGGATTTTCCACTTTATGGGAGAAAATAAAGCATGAACAATAGAAATTCCTCTAGTAAACAACAGAAACAGAACAATTCCTTGTGGCCTAAACTCAAACGTCTTCATTAAAATGTTCTGACAGTGCTGCTAAAATGAAGCCAAATAAAGTGACTTCTGTTTATGTTATCCTTCCTCCTGCCATTACTCACCAGCAAGGATAAGTGAGCCAGGAAGAAAAGAGGACGGGGACATAGCTAAGTCACCAAGCTTGTGCTCAGCTCGCCATTAAGGACAGTTTACAGAGCAGAGAAGTGCACAGTGGTACTCGTTCCCCCTTCCTAGAATGTGTGTAGTAGCAGAACACCGGCTGGGTTATTCAGAAGGAAAAAAAATAAAAAAAAACTACCTAAGAATATTCCAGAGATACAGTAATCATCTGTAAAACCAAAAACCAGGAGGTAAATATGGATGTTCTCGGGACTCAGAATTCTTGGCTGGGAAGGAAGGTCAATATCGTGGCGAGCATCCTAGGAGCATCCTGGCTTTGAAAGCACCTTGAGGGACCAGCTGGGCCTGGCTTCCCTCCATCCCTGAATAAGGAGTGAGTCCAGCACCGCGAGGCCATGAGCTACCTTTACTTTACCTACTCGGCATTAAAGGACTCTGACCTCTATATGTAAGTTTATGCAAAGAGGCACAAAAACCACATCCCTCCCTGGCTTTACTCAGAAAATCCAGAAGCACTTTCACCCTTCGGTGAGCTTTAATTTTGCTGTTCACAGAGAAGACACATCTCTAACATTCTGTCTGGTCTAACATTCTATGAATTTAAAGATGCAGTTAACCTCTGTGTCTCCCGGGATGTCACTGGCTGCGTGGGCATGGAAGACCCTGTGCTGTCACAGGGGGATGGTTATCCCGACCTGAGTGCGCTTCCGCCTTGAGATGTTTGCTGGCTTGGCCGTTTAGAGTACAAATAACCTGTAACCGGCTTCCCTGGTGGCTCAGATGGTAAAGAATCTGTTTGCAAGGCAGGAGACCTCCTATTGCATCTTTCTTTCAAGTAGGTCAAAATACTTTCATGCATTACATAATTTATCTCCATGACACCTCTGTGAATCATCTAGTAGGTGTTTGGGTATTTCTGTGTTAAGATTTAATTTTATTTACAAAACTGCAAGACTGAAGAAAACTGAGCAAACATCTGCATTTACAAGTTACTACTGTTTATTTCACTATTTATATTAATACCAACTGAATAACAGTAGAATGACACTTGGCACGTACCTGCCAAAACAAAAAAAGGATACATAATTGGTCAAACCCACACGCAGCTGAAAACCCAGCCCTGATGATGAACATAAACCCCTCTCTCCTCACTCTGCCCCAACTGGCCCTGGGAGTCTCCACCTGTGGGCAAACTCCTCCTCTCCGTTTGGGCCACGGTGTGGCTGAAGGATCCTGGCCACAGGCTGTCCCTGTAACCAACCATGTCACGGTCACTGCTTAGAGCTCCTGGGCCATTCTCAGAGGTGCTGCCTCTTCCTGGCCAAGTAAGCGCATCCTCAGTCATGTAAGAGCATCCTTGGTTAGAAGACACGGAAGCGACAGAGGTGCACAGCAGTGCCGGAGAGCATCTCCGGAGAGCATCCCCCTCGGCTCCTGACATTCTTCTGCTAACTGCGTAGGTCCAAGGTCCAGCTCCCCGCTCTCTGGATGTGAACCACAGCTGTGCAGCCACCGGGTCTAACTGGTCAAGTCAGAAGGGCTTACTCCCTACCTCTTACATTTCAGCGGCAGTAACCTCAGAAACAGAAATCCGTAACACGCTTTCACTTTGAGGTGCACGAAGCTTTTATTACTTGGCTTAAATCCAAGGCCAACTTTTCAATACGCTTAAGTGCTCAGAGCGAGGTGGTTTGTGGCCTCATTACTGTAATTCCTCCATCCAACAACCCCGTCCAGAATCAACAAAGGGCACATTCTCAGTGGGTATGCAACAGTCATTTTAATGTGGGCCAGACTAACTCAAAGCTTCTTTACCTACTAAAATATTCAAAATGTCCACCTTGCATCAAAAGCCACACAAGTGTGATAAACTGCATTTACCAAAAAACTTGAAGAATTTTCAATGGATGAACACAGAGGGAGAAGCCCATGGTTGATACACGGAGGCACAGAGGAGGAGCTCGGCTCATTGCATTCTTCTGCAAAATGCAGGTTTCCTGGAAGTAAGGTGGTCTCGTGTATGATGGACAATGCAGGCAGAGAAGGGTGACTCGGCAGATCTGGGGAGCCCTCCCGCGCCTGTGTGCTTTCCAGAGCCTCAGGTGAGTGGGAATCGGATGCGACACGTGGACGCCCGCCTCCCGGCACGCACTGTGTGGCTGGGAAAGCCGCGCGGAGTGTCTGCATTTTAAAGCAGAGACGAGACCTGGAGGCGCGAGAAAGCAGAGGCAGGCACCTGGGCTCCATCAGTCTCCCTGCTCCACTAACACCCGTTACGTTTTGGGAAACGCTGACCGAGACGAAACTTCTCCCCGGGCAGCCCCATCAGGGCTCAGAGGGGTCCCAGGCGCTGCGCTGACAGTTTCCACGGGCAAGTCCTGCTCATTCATCACAGGCTCTTTACAGACCCTCCCCTCACAGCAGCTCAGGGACCCAGGACACCTGCTGCGCTTGTACCTCCTCCAGCCCTCCAGCAACGCGGCCTCCGAGGCGCCAAGTTCCATCAGCTACAGCCGAGACGGTCAGTACACTCCCCACCTCTTCTTCCAGAAGGTCCCGACCATACAAACCCCACAGCCAAGTCCAAAGTCAGGTCGTGACGACGGGGAGCAGGACGTTCCACCCACAGATACACCACCCTAGCACTGGGTTATCTTGAGCTGAAGGCAATGGAGAAACAATAGATGCGGGAAGCACTCTGTCCTGTACATTCTGCCAGAAGCAGGGCATAAGCTTCCCACGAGAAAGGTGTCCTTCTGGTACCAGGAAGGAAAGAACATTCTTATCAGCAGACATGGGGAGCTGAGGCTGAGATGAGTCTGCACAAACCACACCCAAATAATCCTTGCCTCCTGTCAGTTTCCTGATGTATTTCCTAGCCAATTTCCCATAACATCCTGTCCTTAGATGCCCAAATCCTTTCTCTGGTCACTGTACCACAACTTATGGCCCTTTGTAAAAATGGTACATAAACCTTAAGTCCAAGGGCTTTTCTGGGGTTGTCACTCTTCTCTGAGGTGCCCTTCACGTTATACAAAAATATTAACATGAAATAAAATGTGTGCATGTTCCCTCTTATTAGGTCTTTTTTGGACAGTTTAATTTGCAGGCTCCAGACACAGAGCAGAAGACAGTAAGGCTTCCCTCCCCTAGAGTGGTCTGAGCCGTATCCCTCAGGACTGGCTCTGAGATGCTGACCCAGACGTGGAACCTGGTCTTGGCTGATTGGAAGAATTCTGGGGCCTGCCGTGGCAGAGCCCTTGCGTGACGCCCCTGCCAGGAGGCTGTCTGACCGGGTCTGCTCTCGCTGAGTTACATGCCCACTGGGGCTTTCCTTCCTTCGGGCGCTCAAGTCTGGTGCTAAAGCGTCAAGTTGCCGCTAAAAGCATGATCGCCACTTCAGTGTCTCCCCAGCTTAGAGACCACCTGTACCGAAGGCCGAGCTTGCTCAGTCTGGGAGGGAAGGACCCAGAACTCTGAACTCACGCACAGGGCAGTGGGGCCTCCAGACTTGTCCAATCAATGCACGAGACACAGTTAAACCAAGACAGAGGGTCAGTGGCTTTTTCCGGCTCCAGTTTGGCTGTAAGGAACTCTTTTCTCATTTAATTTACCATTTTGCTTCTTAATAAAGAGGAAAAGGGATTTTAAGAGCTGCTTGCATCTGTGTAAGTGATTTTTGGTGAAAACACCACCACTTCTAGGGATTAGATGTAGGGGAGGGATAATTATACGGGAAAAATATTCGTATTTATCCTTAAAACATGGGTAGACAAAAAGAAATACATGAGAGCACTAAATAACTGTGCTACAGAGTAATATTTATCATTATAATGAATTGATCATATAAGTAACTTTGAATAAATAAGACCAAATGGAGGGGATATTAAATCTACTCAAAAAATTACCCCAGGAACAAAAGAATAAATGTAAGGCTATAGATACATTAATAACATCCAGTGAGGATAACAGCCAAGTAGTGAGGAAAACAAATAATTACTCTGAAAAAAGAGAGAGTCAACTAATTGAACACCAAGGACTGATTAACTGGCAAATTAGCAACATTAGTACGTAAAGGTACATAACTAGAGAAGAAAAGTGAGATGAACACGTAGATTAACACCTACGACCAAAGAGATGCTTTAAAACTGAGCCTGAACCACGCAGACGAGCTTCTGAGGCGACGGCCCTACACCAGAGACGCTCCCTTCCCTCCCTGAGATGTGATGTCTCGTTTCCAACAGCTTCTTCTTCCAGTTACATTCTCGTGACCGAAGGTCAAGTCGTTCTAACCCAGCGTGTTCAACCAGCCAGTGAGTCTGGCTAATGCTCAGTGTGTCTCAAGACCACCCTCCCCTCCTCTGCCCTCACCTGGTTGCAGCCAGCCCTCACCATCACTCACTGCGTAACCCACCTCCAACTGGCCTCCGCGTCTGTAGCCTCCTTCCGCTTCGGGTGGTCCAGCTGGAAGGTGTTGTCTGTGGTCTGTTCAGACGCCTGTGTGGCTGTCCACTGCCGAGGCTGGCGTCCAGCATCTCGGCGGGGCCCCCAAGGCTCTGCGTCCTTCCCCCTCACCTGCTCCCACCGCACCCCCAGGGGGGACACCACACTGCTGGTAGCTCAAAGCACTCAGCACAGCTACACTGGCCTGTGGGTCCATCCCCACTGCTTCAGCCTCCCTCCTCCAGCGAAGCCCTGCAGAACCCTGACAGCCCAGGGCAGCCACCATTCCTTTCCTAACCTCTGGCCCTTCTGGGGCAGGCTGTGTTGCCCCTCCTATCTGCCCCCACAACCCGCTGTTCATTCTCTATCGTGGCACCGCCTCTTGTCTTCACAGAACCCTCAGTGAGAGAATTCCATGGACAGAGGAGCCTGGAGGGCTGTAGTCCGCGGGGTCGCATAGAGTCAGAGACGACTGAGCGACTACAGCTTCTTTTTCTTTCAGTGAGTGCATTGCTCTGTGCACTGAACAAGCCCCTCCTGGGAAAAGGTCACGCTGATTATCTCTGCATTTCTGCAGGGGCTGGCACATGGTGGGTCCCCAGCCAATGTCTGCTGAAGACTCAAGCCGACCTCATCAAAGACCGCACGCTACAGTGACGGAGGTCTCTGGATGGCGAGGAAGCACCTTGGTGTGGAGTGTGGCGCAACAATTTAACTGATTTCATTAAATGACTGCTAGCTACTATGAACTGAAAAGATTTGGCAGCTGGTCTACCAGTTAACAGGTGATTGCAGTAATGCTGGAGGGCACGGCACCCAACTCCAGTGCTCTTGCCCGGAAAATCCCATGGACAGAGGAACCTGGTAGGCTGCAGTCCATGAGGTCGCTAAGAGTTGGACACGACTGAGCGACTTCACTTTCACTTTTCACTTTCACACATTGGAGAAGGAAATGGCAACCCACTCCAGTGTTCTTGCCTGGAGAATCCCAGAGACGGGGGAGCCTGGTGGGCTGCCGTCTATGGGGTCGCACAGAGTTGGATACAACTGAAGCGACTTAGCAGCAGCAGGGTGAAGTCAGATAATCAAAATGTCACAGTGATAATATTATTATGTCTCAACTTTGGCAATTTTAAATCTGCTTCTTAAAATAAGGGTGGTAGAGATCAGCTGAAGGAACCCTATTCAGGGTACTCCTATTATTAACCCAGACAAAATCCAGGAGGACACACAGTAATTTAGCTGACACCTGCTAAATCTAGAAATTCACAGGTTGGTTCATGTAATTTATCTAATTTTATCACTTCATTTGGTTTCTAAAGGTTAGAATTTTCCTAAATTGGCTAGGTATCAGTTAGCTGAGAAAATAAATGCTAGTTCAGTTCAGTTCAGTCGCTCAGTCGTGTCCGACTCTTCGCGACCGCAGGAATCGCAGCACGCCAGGCCTCCCTGTCCATCACCATCTCCCAGAGTCCACTCAAACTCACGTCCATCGAGTCGGTGATGCCATCCAGCCATCTCATCCTCGGTCGTCCCCTTCTCCTCCTGCCCCCAATCCCTCCCAGCGTCAGAGTCTTTTCCAATGAGTCAACTCTTTGCATGAGGTGGCCAAAGTACTGGAGTTTCAGCTTTAGCATCATTCCTTCCAAAGAAATCCCAGGGCTGATCTCCTTCAGAATGGACTGGTTGGATCTCCTTGCAGTCCAAGGGACCCTCAAGAGTCTTCTCCAACACCACAGTTCAAAAGCATCAATTCTTTGGCGATCAGCCTTCTTCACAGTCCAACTCTCACATCCAGGAAAAACCATAGCCTTGACTAGACAGACCTTAGTTGGCAAACTAATGTCTCTGCTTTTGAATATGCTATCTAGGTTGGTCATAACTTTTCTTCCAAGGAGTAAGGGTCTTTTAATTTCATGGCTGCAGTCACCATCAGCAGTGATTTTGGAGCCCCCCCCAAAAAAGTCTGACACTGTTTCCCCATCTATTTCCCGTGAAGTGATGCTATAAATGCTAAGACATATACAAACGTCTCCCAGCTGATGAAGTGGGATTCAGGCAGTCAGGAAGGAGGCCACAGAGAAGTACTAGGACAAGGAGTATCTTGCATCCACAACAAGGAGACACACAGCTACTGATGCGAGGCTGTGAAACGCAACGTCCTATAATGTCCATTACAGCAATTTCCTGACAGAACGTCTTGTAAGTACACTTTGCGTTAGAAAAGTATTACCCTACTGCGACACATCAATTCAGAGAGGCTGTAAGGACATCCAACTGACTGAGAACCGCATCCTGTGGTCCAGCTTTACATCTCGCTCTGTTACATTCTCCACCTTTACTTCCCTTGGCCCCGATTCTCTCCTTTATTATTTTAAAATAATAACAATTATTTCATGCTACTGCATTTTATGCATTCTTAACATTTTTAAAAATGGTTTTAGGGGCCATTTGCGGAGAAGGCAATGGCACCCCACTCCAGTACTCTTGCCTGGAAAATCCCATGGAAGGAGGAGCCTGGTGGGCTGCAGTCATGGGGTCGCTAAGAGTCGGACACGACTGAGCGACTTCACTTTCACTTTTCCTTTCATGCATTAGAGAAGGAAATGGCAACCCACTCCAGTGTTCTTGCCTGGAGAGTCCCAGGGATGGGGGAGCCTGGTGGTCTGCTGTCTATGGGATCGCTCAGAGTCAGACACGACTGAAGCGACTTAGCAGCAGCAGTGCTTATTTGCTTGGTCATGTCCACCTCTTTGCGATCCCATGGACTGTAGCCCGCCAGGCTCACCTGTTCATGGGGATTCTGCAAGAGTGGACTGCCATGCCCTCCCCGAGGGGATCTTCCCAACCCAGGGATCTAACCCAGGTCTCCCGCATTGCAGGTGGATTCTTAACCAGCTGAGCCACAAGGGAAGCCCCTTTGGTTAAGTATAAATAGAGGAAGTACAACTTGGAAACTGATAAATCAACGACATTGATCTAATGATTCTTTTTAACATTTCCCTCCAAATTTAGGCTGCTGAATATCTTAAATGTATTCTTCCCTAAGTTAACTAGACAATTTTTTCTTACTTTTCAAAACCATCATGGCAGAATTTAGCAGCCATAAGAGAAAAAGAATTGTACATGGGGAGGATTCCAAGTGTAATGAATGATAGTGAACCCATCTTTCAAAAGTCCATGAAATTGCTTTTCTTGGGCACAAGTAAACTGGCTGGAGTTTTATGGGGTCTGTGGGAGGGAGGGGTCAGCTGACAGTTCCATCAAAGGGCCCATCGGTATTAGCTCAGAACACAGTGAAGGCTTAATTTGGGAAGAAGTTAGAAAATTTAATAGTAGTCTTTTTTTCCTTGTATTTCTCCCTACCTTCTCTGTGTTCTTGCATAGCCTGTAATAAACACAAGTAAAGCTGTTTTCATAGAGACATATGGCTTGTTCCACATTTTATCGTAGGCAAAACTAATTTTTTGTATGATTTTTTTTATGTATCAAAAATCTTATACAGTAGAACAGAGTTCCACTGTATCTCTGAATCCTCACAATATAAACCGGCATTTCATGACTTAAAAAGAGGGAAAACTTTGTACCAGGGGGAAAAATCCTAATAATCTTGTTGTTGAGAATGCCAGCAAGCAAAATACAACATTTCATGGCTTCCCAGCCTGAGAGCCATCCCACGTGACATCTGGTCTGTGTGGCTCTAAACTGAGTTAAGGGATAAAAGGTGAAAAAGAACAAGAGGATGGAATTTCTCACATATCAGCAACTTCTGGTTAAAGGTATGTTTTAGTCTGAGGATAAAACAAAGATTTTCCTGGTGGCGAGGCTGGAGTCACACTTACTGAAATGAAGAACATATTTAAGGGCTTTAAGTTTCTAAAGGAGAAGAGACGTATACAGGTAAAGCTGGCCTGGCAGTCAAGCCGAGCGGGCTACGGGGACGTCCAGTGCCGTCTGCACAGTGTCTGTGTGGTATTCTAACGTCACAAATCCGCAGCCAGGGCATTATTCCAACTTGTATGTTTCCTCCGTGAGTTTCCTGAGCTGCGCCCTGTGTCCCCATCACGAGAATATCCTGTAACAGCAGGGCCGCCCGGAGTTGGTCTTCCGTCTCCCCCAGGCCCCGGGGCAGTCATGTCCGTGCTCTGGGCTCTCAGGGAATACCCCTTCTGTTCTGGGGTGAAGGGACACTTGGCCCTACGTTCTCTAGCGTGGCTGGTCCATCGCAGAAGGGGAAAGGTGCTTGGGGTTGACAGCCCACACTAGACTGGCGCTATTCACCCCAGCCTTCTCTATCAGTCAGCGACCAGGGACACACGCAGCAGAAGAGGCCACCAGCGCAAAACGAGCTGCAACAACGAACACGGAAACGGGCGCGGAACCCCCTGCTGGGGTCCTGCCTCCTCGACAAGGTCACGGTTCCCGGTGCCCAGCTCCCACTTCAAAGAGAAACCAGACTCCTAAATGGGGGTCACTACCTAGTCCCCTCACCAGACTGCAAAGACTTCCACCATGCTGCAATTGGTTGCGCGGTAGTAACTCAGCGTGGCATTATCACCCGTTAGTAGTTTAGCTGTCAGGAAACCAGAGAGCCTGTTTAGCTGCTGCAGTTCTAAGAAGAAACTGTGAAAGAAAGTGTCTGCGGGTTGAGGTTTCTAAGACTTCTGGAGGCCGCATCAGAGGACGCCCAGGTTATAGGGAGTTGGAACCGAAGAGTGCGGAGTTGTGGAAAAGCAGAGACCTGGAACTTCCCAGTCCCCATTCTGTCCTGAGCAGCCGCGACCTCACCCGCTGCCCACCCTTCCTGGCCTCACCTTTCTCTCAGACCCCTTCTACTGCTCGCCGGCTAGTCCTCTCAGCTCTTTAGCATGAGCCCATCTGGGATGGAGCCCCGGCTGGGGCTTGCCAGCACCACCTGCGCCTGGCTTCCAGTGCCCCGGGCACGCTGCCTCCCGCGCCTTGCTGTGCGCACCTGGAGAGCGGGCTGCTCCCATCCATGCGCCCCATCCACGCAGATGCCGGCCGCGGGCTGAGCCAGCAGCCACTCTGGTGCTTTTCTCTGTTACTTTCCGCTGCAGAGGCTAGATGAGCTGCAGCCTAGTTCCCCGGTCCCTGCTCAGCTAGTGTAGGAATGGAACTGAGTTCTGGTCAATAAGACCGAACCAGAAGTCTGCTGGAAAGCTTCCGGGAAAGTTGACCCTTTCCTCATGGAAGGGAAAGCCCATCCATGCCCCGCTGGCGCTGCTCCTCTGTCTCACCTTGAATAAGGATGGCTCTGGAGCTTTAACAGTTGTTTGCAACCATCAGGCATAAGCATGAGAGGAAACCTGAGACTCAAGACACCTTGCTATCACCTAGCTGCTGAATCAGCTTGAGCAGCCTCATGCTCTGAACCCTTTCCCGTGTGAGAAGGAAAACTGACTTAAGCACCTTGTGAAGGCTTCCTGTTCAGTTCAGTCGCGTCTGACTCTCTGCGACCCCATGGACTGCAGCACGCCAGGCCTCCCTGTCCATCACCACTCCCGGAGCTTAATCAAACTCATGTCCATCGAGTCAGTGATGTGATGCAGCCATCTCATCCTCTGTTGTTCCCTTCTCCTCCTGCCTTCAATCATTCCCAGCAACAAGGTCTTTTCCAATATGTCAGTTCTTCACATCAGGTGGCCAAAGTACTGGAGTTTCAGCTTCAGCATCAGTCCTTCCAATAAATATTCAAGACTGATTTCCTTTAGGGTGGACTGGTCGGATCTCCTTGCAGTCCAAGGGACTCTCAAGAGTCTTCTTCAACACCACAGTTCAAAAGCATCAATTCTTTGGAGCTCAGCTTTCTTTACAGTCCAACTCTCACATCCATACATGACGACTGGAAAAACCATAGCTTTGACTAGATGGACCTTTGTTGGCAAAGTAATGTTTCTGCTTTTTAATAAGCTGTCTAGCTTGGTCAAAGCTTTTCTTCCAAGGAGCAAAGTGTCTTTTCATTCATGGCTGCAGTCACCATCTGCGGTGATTTTGGAGCCCAAGGAAATAAAGTCTGTCACTGTTTCCATTGTTTCCCCATCTATTTGCCATGAAGTGATGGGACCAAATGCCATGATCTTAGTTTTCTGAATGTTGTTTTAAGTCAAATTTTTCACTCTCCTCTTTCACTATCATCAAGAGGCTCTTTAGTTGTTGTTCGTCACTTTCTGCCGTAAGGGTGGTATCATCTGCATATCTGAGGTTATTGATATTTCTCCTGACAATCTTGACTCCAGCTTGTGCTTCATCCAGCCTGGCATTTCTCATAATGGACTCTACATATAAGTTAAATAAGCAGAGTGACAAGATGTACTCCTTTCCCGATTTGGAACCAGTCTGTTGTTCCATGTCTGGTACTAACTGTTGCTTCTTGACTTGCATACAGATTTCTCTGGCAAAGCATTCCTGATGAGAGCTATTTTCAAGGTGGCTCACACTTCTGACACCACTCACCACTCTACCCATAATGCAAGGCTCATTCTGATTTGCAGGTCCCAACACAACACTCAGCGTACAACAAGTATAATAGAGACTCAACCACTTAGTGAGAAGTAAGGAATTCTGACACTTAGCTGGGATTTGAGCATTACTCTTGCCTTCTCTCACATTTACAGCAATATACATTTAATCAGTAGGGCTGAATGGCTGATGAAAATTACCTCTGATTACAATTCCCCCCAGCTTTTCAACAACTATTTATAAGCACTGAGTAGGGAGGTATTGTGCTAAGCACTTGGAGTGCAGAGATAAGATGGAATTTCTAGATTTAAGGGACAAATGGCAGAGACAAGTAGCATGGTGCATGTTATTAATGAGAACACGGCCCCCAAGCACCTTCCCCGTTATCCAGAAACACGCTGCCGCACGGCACCAATCGCCTTAATTTCCAGTCCTCTTATATTCCACCTCCTTCTCTGATGGCAAAGGGAGTGTTCTTCCTCCTCAGTGACCAGGCCGCCACCTGCGCTGGCAGAGGCGGGGTTTGGCACTTGTGTGTGGCCTTTCTCTAGCAGTTCCCACACTCGCATGTCAGCCAGGCTTCCTGGGGGAGGGGGTGCTGGTCTGCACTCATGGCGATGGTTTACGTCCTTCTGGTTCACTTCTCAGCGCCCCTCCTTGGGCTGTGTCCTAACCACTTCATGTGCTGCTCTGGGGAAGGTCCCTGGAGGTCGCTACGCTGGGGACACTTCTCTCTTCATCTACTGGACCTTGCTACAGCAAGTGGCCTGCTGCCCCCAGTCCCTGACTCCGGCAACACTGCTGTCTGCCTGCTTCCTGCTTTTCAGATACTTCAGCGGTCATTCAAGAGCAGCCCAGGGACCGCTGGGGCCTTGGAGATACTTTAGTAGATCCATCAGGAAAAGGAATTTTTATTGTTTCAAGCAGGTATTTGCCTTTTCCAGCCTGATTCTCTGGTAAGTGGACAGAGGAATTTCCCAGAGGCTAGGCTATGAGTGACATAGCGACAGGTCTAGGCGGAAACTAAATACAGAACCCAGATATCTTCCACTAAGCCAAACACGAAAGAGACTTGCAAAATATGTCAAACAGCAAAACTCTCATCACTGTTTTTTTTTTTCTTTTGGTGGGGGGAGAAAAATAGCTATTCTTCAGAAAGATGTTATTTATGTTAGTGTGCAATGGGTTTCCCAGGTGGCTCTGTGGTGAAGAATCCGCCTGCCAATGCAGGATGCAAGAGGCGCAGGTTCAATCCCTGGGTCAGGAAGATCCCCTGGAGGAGGGCACGGCAACCCCCTCCAGGATTCTTGCCTGGAGAATCCCATGGACAGAGGAGCCTGGCGGGCCACAGGCCACTGAGTCACAGAGTAGGAGACGACTGAAGCGACTTGGCACGCTGAGGTTTATCTGTTTACTGAGAAATGGAGGGAATGGCAAACCACTCCAGTATTCTTGCCTCAAGAACCCCATGCACAGTACTCAAAAGTAAATGCTTTAAAATGTTTCAGTTTTACTTTCTAATATGAATAGTGATAACTATGCCCCACATAAGCAAGGCTTTCAAGGCCCTCAGGAACATTTAAGGATGCAAAAGATTCCTGAGACCAATAAGTTGAGAACCATGTTCTTAGACTGCGATTTCTCTGCCTCCTTGCAGGGGAGCCAACACCTCAAATTTTTATGTTCTGTAGAACCATATCCTAAGCCCACTAATTTTCTCACCATAAACTAAGATTCCACAGTCTTGGTACAACTGACATTCAGAGACAGAGAACTCTTTCTGTGGGGCACTGTCCTGAGCTTGGCGGGACCTCTGGTGGCTAACTACTAGAGGCCAGTGGCATCCTTCCGCCCACGTTGTGACAACCGTGTCTCCAGACACGGCTGAATAAAACTGGCCCTGGCTGAGAACCACTGCTCTGAATACCTTCCCTGGAAATGTTATCAAATATCAAGGTTTTTAATCCCACTTATGATAAGAAATAACTGGACAGATTCGGTGCCTCCTCTGCACCAGGCACAATTCTGAGCATTTGATAAGCATTCATTCACTTAAACCTCATCTCCTGTGACAAAGATAAGTCATTACCTCCACCTTCTAGATTAAGAAACTGAAGCACAGAGAGGTGCACTGACTTGCCCAGCATCACACAGCAAACGTGGTGATGGCAATGCCAGGCCTGGTTGCTCCTCTGAGCTTTAGGCTTTGGTGAATAACTGCCTCTGCTGGGGAGCCCCCAGATGACATTTACTCGAGTCCTCAAAACCAACGCGAAAGTCTCTGGTGGTTCAGCTGGTAAAGAATCCGCCTGCAGCGCAGGAGACCCCGGTTCAACTCCTGGGTCGGGAAGATCTGCTGGAGAAGGGAACGGCTACCCATTCCAGTATTCCTGGGCTTCCCTGGTGGCTCAGATGGTAAGGAATCTGTCTCCCATGCGGCAGACCTGGGTTCGATCCCTGGGTTAGGAAGATCCCCTGGAGAAGGGAACGGCTACCCACTCCAGCATTCTGGCCTGGAGAATTTCATGGTCTGTATAGTCCATGGGGTCGCAGAGTTGGACACGACTGAGCAACTTTCACATCCACAAGACCATTTCTGTATTTCTTAAATTAGTTAATGGTACAGCTTTTACACTGACCCTCTGTGCCTCACTTAACTTAGTAACCTGGGTGGTATTTCAGACTCTGCTTGGATTCTCTTCTTTATTCCTGAATCCAATCATTCATCGAGGTCTAACAGTTTTACCTTCTAATTATTAATCAAGTGTATCTTTCCCTGTATCTTCCGCTCCTCAGGGCCTCAGAAGGGCCCTGATCTCTCCTCAGCACTGCTGTAACCAACCCTCCTTTGGGGTCCTTGGGTCCGGCCCTCACAGTCATCCTCCCCCTGGCGCCAGCACGGTCTAGCTAAACAGCACGTCTGGCCGGGACACTTTCCGGCGTGAAGCTCTCTACTGGCTGCCTGGTAGTGGAGAATGAAGCCTGGGTTCCTCAGCACGGCCCTTGCGTGCACCTTTCCGACCCCAGTGCCGCCTCCGTCATCCCAGAAGCTCACTTAACTCTCCAGCAGAATTCTGCTCGGTGGTGTCGCCTGAGCGCACCAGGATGCTTCATGCCTGTGACCCTGAGCTGTCTCCTGGGAAGCGCTTTGAGTCATCACCCCATGCGGGCCTGCCACGGGCGCTCACCAGTTTGTGAGAGTGATTCTACACTGTGTCCTACAGAGACCTGTCAGAGAGCCGCTGACGGTGGGTGCTTTGCTGAGCTTTACTGAGCCCCATGCTCTCATCTTGCTATCTCCAGGGGCTGCAGTACTGGGCAAAGCAGTCTGGGGAGTGCCTGGAAGCCCTGAAGTCCAAGACAGTAGCAACAGGACGTGTGTGGACCTGTGGGGAATGCAGAGTGATGAGAACAAGGAAAGCTTGCCCACAGTTACACTGGCTGAAGCTCAAAGCAAGCAGGGGGACTCAAGGTAGAAGCGATTAAAGGGCCTGCCAGAGAGAGATGTACAGGGGAGGGGTGATCCTCGAAAGCCGCAAAGACACAGCCTTAATATCAATACAAAGCAAGGGCATATTCCATAGCCCATGTATTATATTGACACAATGGTGGGGATCTGAGGACATAGTTACACGATCGCAGGCAGCAGTGTAAACTGATTACCAGATTCCTCTGGACAATGTATTTCCATGTGGATAATATAAGTTTAGCTCAAAAGGATTACTCCAAGTATAATGTGAGCCAATATTCTGTAAGTATGGTTACCATGTAATTTCCACTTTCTGCCTACACAGTACAGCACCAAGTGAATTTCCTGCAGTTCTTATTTAAGTAAATTACAAATTTAAGTAAATTACAAACTCTTCTTCCTGTGGTGAAGAAGGTTCAACTTATTTACAGGAATATTTTGCTGCCTCCTTCAACAGACTTGGTTAAGTTCTTGGTACTAAGCGTGGGCTAACTTTTTGCTTAAAATTCTAACAGTGTATCTACTGTTTACGAACCTTAGCTTCCAAAGCCAGTCATTAAATGAAACTGCATTCTCAGAAATGTTTTGTTTCTTTTAATTAACTAGCTGAGCAGTTGGACATGACCTCATTGGTATGACCTAGACGTTCTCAAATGTATAGGATGAGTACCTTTTCTATGCAGGTGTCTAAAAATTAGGAAGTCGCTGCGTGGGAGGTTTAGTGTCTGTCTGGTAACCAAGCTGCATTGGGTTTACCCCTCCGCGGCCGCCAACTCACCCACCCAGCCTGGGGCAGCTACCCAAGCAGGCCTGCTGCAGGGGTCCCAGATTCTACTGCAAGGAAATCCAGTCCTGCGGCTGCTCAGTCATGGAAGGTGAGACCAGGTGTGAAGAGAAGAGCAGGTCTTATCAAATTCTTGCTTTGGAAATAAGCTGAAACTCAGAGGATCAGGTAGTTAGTAGAAGATACCAAATCCACAAAGATGCAGAGAGAAAATCCATAAAGTACGCACATTCGTGGTGAGTCAGAGGTTATAAGAAAGCAGATGCTCTGAAGTAGACAAAAGACGTCGAAAGAGAAAAAGGAGCTCAGAGCAGAATGAGAATGGGGCAGGCGTGCAAAAGCTGTGCGCTCCAATGAGGATGGAAGAGCTTAGCCTCTCTTTCCCTGGCTGCTGAGATCCTGAAAGCTGGATCCCCATCTGGGTCAACATTTCAGCTCCTGGAAGCCGGGCCCATCTTTCTCGGTTTACCGTTACCTGCGTGTCCTGCCCACAAACCCCGCCCCATGGCCGAGGACACAGCAGAGCGCACCCTGGGGAGCAAAGGGGCTAATGAAGACACCTCGGAGGTGGAGGGAACCGCTAGAGACGGTCTCCGGTTGTGGGCCGTGGCTACCGCGGGGCGCTTCTACGGGCCAGGTTTCCGATACCACGAGGAGTTCTCACAGGTGCACCAAGCTGGCAGGAACCCCCGCCCCTCGGCGTCGGCCCAGGAAGCGGAGGGCGCCCTCCCCGGGGGTCCCCGAGCAGAGGGTCCGACTCCGGGGAAAGGGACGAGCCTCTCCCGCCCCCGAGGGCGCCCCCCCCGCTCACCGGTAGTTGTAGGCGCCGAAGCGCTTGCTCTCCCGCAGCATCGCGCGGTACAGGTCCAGCACCTGCGCGCGGCCGGACGCCGCCATCTTCAGCGCCACACGCAGGGGGTCCTCTCCGCCGAGGCCCCGAGTTTAAACTCGACCCGCGAAACCGCCGCCGCCGCCGCCGCGGGAAGCGCGGGCGGGACGCGGGCGCGGGGCTGCGCGCAGGGCGCGGCCCACGCCCCGCCTCAGGGGGCTCGGGCTCAGGGGCGCCCCGGCTGAGGGGAGGCTCCGGCCGCGCGCCGCGGACGAGGGGCCTCCGCCTCAGGGGGCTCCGGCCGCGCGCCGCGGGTGAGGGGCCTCCGCCTCAGGGGGGCTCCGGCCGCGCGCCGCGGACGAGGGGTCTCGCCTGCAGGGGGCTCCGGCCGCGCGCCGCGGGTGAGGGGCCTCCGCCTCAGGGGGCTCCGGCCGCGCGCCGCGGACGAGGGGTCTCGCCTCAGGGGGCTCCGGCCGCGCGCCGCGGACGAGGGGTCTCGCCTGCAGGGGGCTCCGGCCGCGCGCCGCGGACGAGGGGTCTCGCCTGCAGGGGGCTCCGGCCGCGCGCCGCGGCGCAGGCGGGCTTCGGGCAGCTAAGGGGGCGGCGCCTGCGGGAGGCGTTCCCGGCGGCCGCCGCCGCCCCGGGGTCCCGCGAGGCAGCCGCCCTCGGAGCGCGCGGAGCGCCCGAGGCCGGACGGCGGGCGGCGGGCCGCGCTTCCTCACGGCGGAGGCGGGGGTCAGCGGGCGGCCGGGCGGGCGCGGCCGAAGCGCTCCGCGTCGCCAGGTGGCCGAGCGCCCGCCCCATCCCCGCCCTCCGCCCGGGCTGCCCTCGGCGCCGCCTGAGCCGCCGTGTGGGCTGCGCGGGCGCCGACTCCGCCGGCGCCTGGGTCGGGGGCGGGGGGCGGGACCTGGCCGTGCGGGGACCGGCCGCCGCGGGCGTGCGGGGCCGCGGGGCCACCGCCCGGGGCTCCTCGGCGCTCCGGCTCCGCCGAGGGCGCCCGCCCGGGGGCCTCCGGCGCGAGGCCCGCTTCCTGGGCAAGAGGGCGGCGCCCGGGCGTCTGTGAGCGCCGCGCGGAGGAGCCCCGCGAGGCCCCGAGCCCTGCACCCCGGCGGCCTCGCGTTTCCCGGGAGCGCGGGTGAGTGCGCGCGGGGCGCGGCGGGCGGCCAGCTCTGCGTGCGCCCGCGGACCTCTGTGGTCTGATGGAGAGGCGGCACCGGGCGGCCCGGGCTGGAGCCGGGGGGCTTGGGGGGCTAGGGACTCTGTTGGGACCGTGTCCGCCCTCCAGGCAAGAAGCGGAGCAAGTCTCCTCCTGAAGCTCTTCCTAGCCAAGTCCTCTCCTTTCTCTGAAGAGGCCAACTTTCCCGATTCCCCTTATTATCCGGGTGGATGCGGTTTGCTCTGTTCCTGGAACGTAGAGCCCGACGCGGGGAAGCCTCCGCTGATTCTACTCAGTGTTTGCAAAGCGCTCGTCTCGGTTTCGGAATCTTTGTGTCTCTAGCCAGCGTGGGGGACAGCCAGAGTTCTCTCCTCCAACGCGGTGCGAGGAGTAACTCACACGAGAGAGACAAGTCTCCGTTCACACCTCTCTTTCTCCCACCACGCTGCTTATGACTGTGTTTCCTTTATCTCATTTTGAAGTCACTCTGAGTCAATTTCGAAGTTTCTCCTATTTTTCAGGAACTTTAAGAGCAGACACTTCAGGGTACTTATAACCTAGGGTCCTTGCGTATCTACATATACTTGTTCTATTTGTTATGCTACCTGTTATAATGGCATTTTTCAAACGGCACGGAAGAGAAACCACTTTTATTCAAATCCTCGTACGCTTCCCATTTGATTTTTGTTATGCCTCATATGTCTCTGAGTCGCAAAGCTTTTTACAGAGTAGCCAAGCTCCTGTTTCTCCTGCAGGGTGATCAGTCATTGGGCATGCCTTGCTTTGGGTTAATTGAAAGCAGTTCTGATATTTTGAGTGTATCCTTTCAGTTCAGTTGCTCAGTCGTGTCCGACTCTTCCCGACCCCATGGACTGCAGGGCACCAGTCCATCGCCAACTCCCAGGACCTGCTCAGGCTCCTTTGGCATTACTCAAATGATTCAAGAGGGACTGGTACATTATTATAGAAGAAGATCCAGGGCTGTTTTTCCTTACTGTGATAACACAGTTGAGTGCTGATGATATAAATTAGCAGCGTGGCACCTGGGGAAACCACATGTTAGTGCAAGGTAAGATAGAGAAAGCTATCAAAGTTAGAAGGAAAAACATGAACGTTATTTGGGCTTGTTTAAAAACAGTGGGGATTGCATTCTCTTTATGTATTTTGCTTTCTTGTAGAAAATGAAGTTGGAATAATTATTACGATATGCAGTTATTTTTCTCATAATCATTACCATATACAATTAACATATCTAACTGACTTTAACTGTTTTTAAAGAAAACTTTCCAAATGACGTCTTTGGAAAGTCAAAGAAAACTTTCCAAATAAATATATAAAGTTTAGTTTGTGTGGGTAGTCTAGTCACCTATTAGTACAAGGAGTTAACTGAATTTAGGGAAGTGAGAACTTCCCAATTTCACAAAAAATATTTTATAATTTTATTTTAAATAATCTGCCATTATGTTGAATATCACTGGTTTAAAAGACTAATAAAATCCAAGAGAGTGGCTGTAGATACTTTTTAGTTACAGCAAGCTTTTTTTTTTTTTTTTAATTTGCCGAAAAGGTATTGGGTCAGAAGCAAAAAAGGTGCCGTGAAACTTGCTGAAGTTAAGGACCACCAACTCCCAGATGCTTTAAATGTTCTTAAAGTCAGATGATTTCCCAAATAACCTATCCAGGATGTAAAGGGTGCTGGCAGTACCGAAGCTAAAATCTGTTTTTCTGTAATGACAGATTATCCGAAATCCCATGTTTAGAAGTGAATGTGTTTAAGATTTGAATGATGTTTTTGGACTTCAAAAAATTACATCTTTATATTTCGTAATTTATTCACAATTTGGAAGAGCACTGATATTTTCCCTGTGTGTAGCATTATTTAAATATTTTTTCAATAAAATCCCAATATCACATTGTCAGTTGTCACCCTCACTTTAAGGCTTGTCCTTGTGCCCAGCCCACTGTGGATTGCCCCGCAGAATAAACTAAGGAAGCTGAGCAGAGTAGGTAAGTTGTGTGGTATCTTACATCTTGCTCTGTTTGTTTGTACTAGAAGCCTAACTTCTTAAGAAGACTTTCTCTAAAGTTATACTTCATGTGTAATTAACTTCAAGTAAGCAGCCATTGATTTTTGACCCATTTTCAACTGTGATAGATTCCTGAGGGGATACAGTAATGACCATAACCCTGGAAGGTCAAAGGTTAGCCAGACTGCCCCAGGTGTGTGATCTGTGACCTGATCTTTCCCTGCTTACCTCCTCTCTTCAGTCCACAGCAGAAGGGAGATGAGCTGTATTCTCCCTACCACCAAGGACAGTGCCAAGACCAGGAACGTCTTCTCATGAGTCTGTGCCATAAGCTGAACGGCTGTGAAACTCTGCACCTCACATTGGGACTCTAACCCACGGCCTTTTAATTGTAATCACTCACCTGGTATCTGGACTTACTGATGCTCAGGTTCTTTGTGTCTCAGCACAAAAGGAATTCAGGGGAGGCAAAGTGACAGGCAAGCAGTAGATTTATTAATACAGGTTTCTCGTGAGAGATGCAAGGGGCCGGGCGAGGAGGCTCCGCCCTGAGGGTTGAGTGGGCTGCATTTTTATAATCCAAGGACAGTCGGGGAGGGGAGAAGACCACATGTTGAGTTCCTCCTTCACATCGGGCTGGAGCATTTCTGACTCTATGAGGTCATACTAGGAAGGTCATAGCAGTTATTCAAATCAGCAGAAGGGTGGTAACGTTTTTCCTTTCACTTAATGACCTGGGGCATATGACACGCTCTGTAGTTAAGCAAGCCTGCTTTGTTCTCGATGTTAGGATAGGCTTTCTTGCGCTATCATTAGCTTACAGTGGTCTCCCAAAGTTCCCTTGGTTTCCTGCTCTATAGTCCCCTACTGGGACTTCTGCAGCTCCCTGTATAAGGCTCCGGTTCCATCCCTGTCAGCGGTAGTCCCCCACCCATTCCCCATCGCCCCCCAGCTCCAATAGTATGTTGAGATCCTTACCCCCGTGTGCTGTGTTAGGAGGTGGGCCTTGGGGAGGTGCTTAGGTCATGAGAGCGGAGCCCCCAGGATGAGATGCGTGCCGTTATAAAAGGGACCACAGCGAGCCCCCCCGCCCCACCCGCTGTGTGAGGACACAGTCTGTGATCCAGGAAGTGTGCTCTTACCTGGCTCCAGATCTGCGGGCAGCCCAGTCTCGGGCTTCCCAGCCTGCAGAGCTAAGCAGTGAATGCTTGTAGCTTATCAGCCCCCAGGCCTGCGGTGTCTGAGCTGAGACGCTCTGTTCTGGTTTTCTGGAGAAGTGGTGTGCAGGGGGTTGTGCTCACTGAGAGTGAACCAGGTCTGGCGGTGCACAGGTTTTTCGTTTGCTTCCTTTTTTGTGTTACATTCACATAATATTCTAACATCAGAAGCTTATGCTTTCTGCAAAATAAGGGAAAATGAAGGTTTTTTTTTTTTTAATACCAAGCTTTATCCAAAATGTTAATGGCATACTTTGAAAGAAACCTAATTTTAATTACTGACATATTTTTGGGTAGAAATGTCCCTTCTGGTGGGTGTTAGGGCATGTGTGGGGAAACAGTACCTTCCTTAACACTATCTCCGTAACCGTTCCACCTCACTGGGGTTTTCTGTTTACTTAGTTCTGTTATTGGCCTTTTCTTCATTAAGACAGAAAAATAAAAACCTGACGTGATAAGCATAATGTCCACGTCTGACTCTTAATTTGGTGTGAGAATGCAGCCTCCTCCCCCCGCCCCCGCCCAGTCTCAGTATTTCAGCTCATCCCAGCAGTGGAGGTTCTGAGGTTCTGTTCTGTCCCCAGCATGACTGGTGGGAAGGGGCTTCCTGGTGGGTGGCTCTGGCTGGACCAGAGGAGGCCAGGCGCTGCCCTCCAGATGCTGTGGGCGCCCCAGAGGGCTCTGTGTAGAGGCCCCAGGTGAGCGTCCTGTAGGCCTTGGGAGCCCCTGTGACGATGCCGGGACCGTGAGAGGCACGGCCGCTTGGTTGCGAAGGAAGAGAAGGAAGTGAATCTGGGAGAATGACGCAGTGTGTGATCAGACTACTGAGTTACGGGCAGAGATGTTCAAAGGCCTAGAGGGTGTGTGCAGCCCCCCAGCAGTGAGCTGTCTGGGGGGCAGTGACTGGGCGGAGGTGCCCGCCACCTGGGAAAGGTCACCCACCCAGTGAGGGTCATCCTGGCAGCTGGGTCTTGCAGCTTGACATCAGGGTGAGGGGTCGGCCCCCGGCGGGAATGCTGACACTCCGCCACTCGGAAGCTGCTCAGCCTGAGATGGAGGTGTCTCCAGTGCCCATGTGGACACAGCCTGTTACGGCACAGGGTCGTCAGGAGCCTCACTTAGCCCCTTCCCTCTGCTAAGAAGTAACAAAGTTCATTGCACCTCCTGTGCCTGCCCACTCAGAAGTCTGTCCTTCCAGAAATGAAATGGCAAAAAGGCAGGTGATTTATAGGAAGACTGAGGATTATATATGGACTGCTGTCTAACTCCACCCCCCAGAATAGATTTGGGTGTCAGTTCACTGCTTTGCTTGGTGTTTCAAGTCTGATGAGACAGCTGCAGAAGGCACGAAAATCAGTTTCTGGAATGTACAGACCCCCTCCCAGCTGAGCACATGGGTTTTTCAGCCCCTCTGTTTGGAAACTGTCCTCTTAAATGTCTTATCTTTCTAATCTTGGCTTAAAGGTGACTTCTTCAGCCAGCCCTCCCTGGCTGCTCACCATAACTAAAAATTGTGTCTTCATTTGTATCTTGGGGTTTCTCTTTATCTCCTACTTAAATTGTTAGTTTTACTCACTGCCATGCTGGACAACTGGCCCCGGGCCTGTCACATAGGTGGAGTTGAGCACAAGTGTGTAAGGTGAGTGGACGGAAGCTGCTGTGGGTGCTTCAGGAAACGGCCCTTAGTGCCTAGCGCAGCTCTTGTCCGGGAGACGTTCAGGGAAGATGGAAGTGTTTCTTTCTGCCTTGCCCACTGTGGCGGCCGCCACCCACATGTGACTCTTGAGCACTGGAAATGTGACTCGTGTAACTAAGGAGCTGAATTTTTAACTTTAATGTTACATTAAAGTGTTAGTCGAAGTTGTGTCCGACACTTTGTGACCCCGTGGACTGTGGCCTGCCAGCCTCCTCTGTCCGTGGGATTTCCCAGGTGAGAATTCTGGAGTGCGTTGCCATTTCCTTCTCCAGGGGATCTTCCCAACCCAGCGATTAAACCCGGGTCTCCTGCACTGCAGGGGGATTCTTTACTGCCTGAGCGGGAAGCCGTGGTGTTTACGCAGCCTGGTGTGGTTTAGCTGCTGCGGTATTGGACACCACAGTCTAGAGGATGTGATTCTGTTAGCTTCTAACCTTGAAGAACATAACCACTGACTACAAACCCATCGAGAAGAGGGACTCTCCTCGCCTCTGAAGAGGGCTGCTCGTGGTAGTGCCGCGTGCCGCTGGTTTTACAGTGCACGGCAGGCGTGTTTCACGGTCTGCTTGAGAAGCAGAAGATCCTATGTCCTCAGTGGCCTTCCATGATTTGGGATTATCGTTGCACTTCCCGTCCATTCTTTATTTTTTTTAATTTTTAATATTTTAATTGCATTTTATCAATAGTCCGGAGCCCTTCCGGGCTTTAGTTTGTGGGAGGATCCTTCAGGAACCAGGGCTGAGTTCTCTGCATTCCAGCCTTCTGCGGCTAACCGCCGTCAGCTGGTACTTACGCAAGAATTGCTTTCTGACTACGTGGCATGCACCTGACCTTGAAGGCCAAAAGCTTTTTAAGTGAGGAGTGGGATTAAAAAGAAGGAGAATTAGCGGATTAAATTTTATATGTTAGTACTTTCCAAGTGACTGTAGGGTTAGAAAAAGGATTATCAAGGTAAACTTTTAATAATTACTGTATTGGAGCCATAAGATCTACCCTCTGATGTATTGATTTATTTGTCTGAATTACACTTTTCTCCGTATTGTCTATATCGACACTTTGTCTATATTGTCTTAGGTCTTGATATGAGAAATAAAAAGAATTAGTAGTTGCATCTTTTACTTATTAAAAATAAAATATTTAAAATTCATGTTTCACGGTGGATTTTTAAAAATTGTGTTTCTATGTTGACATAATAAAGTTTAGCATCCTGGCCATTTTAACATGTGCAGCTCAGTGGTGTTACTGCATTTACCATCACTGCCATCCTGTGGCTGGAACTTTGTCATCTTCCCAGACCCCGATGAACCCTGACTGCCTGCTCTCCTCTCCCTCTGGCCCCTGGGAACAACTGTTTTACTTTTTATTTCTATGAATTTGATGAGTTTTAAAATTCTTTTCCATAACTTACTGTCCAAACTGATATGTAATACTAGCATCTACGTGTCTCCAGGAATCACCTCGTTTAAGATGACCTTGGCCTTCCTAACGCGTAATTGCCTTACCTTGGGAAATGGCAGACACTTCTCATTAAGGACCCGGAATTATCCTCTTTGGTCCCTGCTCCCAGCCATCACTAACCTTAACATGCTCACCTCGAGAAAGATCATCTCGCTCATTTAAGAAAACAGTAACTCTAGAAAATGACTTTTTAGTGACAGATGGTAAGATGGACTTCCTTGTATATGTTGTCATGTGCTTGGGATTCCAAACTTTTTACCAGTCTCCACTGAGAAAGGCAAAAAGAACCAAAAACAGTCACTTAGTATTTTTAATACCTCCCACCTTAGTGTATAGGGCTTTCCCGGTGGCTCAGATGGTTAAGCGTCTGCCTACAGTGCGGGAGACCCGGGTTCAATCCCTGGGTCGGGAAGATCCCCTGGAGGAGGGAATGACAACCCACTCCAGTATTCTGGCCTGGAGAGTCCCATGGACAGAGAAGCCTTTGTGTCCACGGGATCCACAGAGAGTTGGACACGACTAACACACCTTAGTATGACATCACTGTGGCCACTGGACACATCTGAATTGACGGGGTCAGGATGGGGTTTAGTCCCCTCGTGAGCACCAGGAATCTGGGGGATTTGAAAGGAAGCGTGTCCCTCACCAGATACTTTTTAGTCGCTCGATCTGACTGTTTGTGACCCTACAGAGCATAACCTACCAGGCTCCTCTGTTCATGGGATCCTCCAGCGAGAGTGCTGGAGTGGGTTGCCATCTCCTTCTCCAAGGGGTCCCCTGACCTGGGGACTGAACCCACGTCTCACGTCTCCTGCCCTAGCAGGCGGGTTCTTTACCACCAGCCCCAGCTGGAGTGCCCAGATCTGGGCACAGTGCATAACGTGAATGAGGGGAGGTGACTGTTCTGAGCGGAAGGCACTAAAGCCTGTTTAATTGCCCTGGGGAGATGCTGAGGGTTGTGTTGCTTGTGAGGGTGGGCAGGAGGGCTGGATGGCGGCGACCTTGCAGAGACAGTTCCGAGGCCCTGCCGATTGACTGAGGGGGCAGGGGAAGGTCGGGAGTGGCCTCAGGTCCCCGGGTTGTAACGCACATCGTGTGCAATCAAGGTCGTTTAGTGAGTATGCTTGTTCGTGCATCACGTTGTACCTGTGCAAGAAGTGAATCTTTAATTCACTGCAGGTGGAATTGTTGACTTAAATATGTGCCTTCTAAATGTCAATATGTTGTCAGACTTTCTTCTATAGATGTTTTACCGTTCATGCCCATTTCTTAGACCCTTGTAATATGGTATCAACATGTTCTTCCCCAATCTGTGGATTGTCAAAAATCTAATTGTCATTTTAATTGACATTTCTTTGAACATTGTTTTATAATTTTCAGAGGTATTTCTGATTCCTCTCAGCGGCACTTTGTATCACTCTCTGATTGCCATGTCTCTCTTCGGAAGTTGGACTTCTTGGCCTTCTTATAGGGTTTCTCACATCACAATCCCAGAGTTTTGGTGGATATATTGGGATCTTATTAAGGCAGTTCGTCTTCATGAAGAGGGAGTGTTTTGTTTCGGCAGGTGCCTTCAGAGCATCTGGGGGCTGGTCATTTGGCTCTTCTCCTCTGAGCCCGGGGTCAGCGAGTGGGTTGGGCCTCCCAGCCTGATTCTGTGCCTGGCAGCCGCCCCTCACCCCCCGTGGCCTCGGTATCCTGTTCCCTCAGCACTTACTGTTTGTGTGCCTTTCATTTGGGATAGCGTTTGCATATCGTTTTAAGTGCATGTCTTACTCATCACTGAAAGCTTCTTGAGGATGGGGAACTCTGTAGTGACTCAGCTTCCTGTCCCCTCATTTGGCCCTCTGCAGTTTAGCTGTGGTGTTTCACAGGCGACCAGTGTTTGCAGTTGCTTCCTTGAAGTGCTGCTCCCCTGGCTTAGCCTCGGTGATGCTCAGAGCTGAGCTCTCCACGCCTCCCCCCCACCCCCTGCCCCGGGCCACCTCCCTTGACCTGCTCCTTCGCCTTGTGACTTCGTCACCGATGTGAACATCACTGACCGTGTCCATCTGTTTGTCCCGCCAGCCCCTCCAATAGCGGGTCTAAAATGATCACATTCTTCACTCCACCCTGAGCCCGCTTCTCCGCTTGCCGTGCCTGCTTCTGTTTGTGGTCACCCCTTGGGTTTCCTTGGTGGTCCCGGCTGCGTCACGGGTGTGCCTCTGCTGCATGCCAGCTGGGGAGCCCGGTGGCCTGGCGGGAGGGTGGGGACAAGGAGGGCAGGGGGCAGACGCGGACACCTCTTCACAGCCGGATGGCGGCCGCCCGTGCAGCTCAGACTGAGTGTGTGCCCGGAGGGGAGGGGGCATCTGGAAGGATTATTGCTTGGTCACTACGTCTCTGCAGAAAGAAAAGTTATTTAACAGCAAAAATGAGCTGTTGAATTTTGTAATGAAGAGACCGGATTTCACCGCGTAAAGACTTGGATGATTTATAAGTCTTTAAACCCCAGTGGAGGAAAAGTTATTACTTAATACTATCTTAGACATTCGCTCTTACGGAAAGAATCTCAGTAGAAGACGAATTAGAAACTTCAGGTGCTGCTTTCGCCTCTGCCGGAGGGTTGGGGCAAATTATCTTCCTGTCATGGGCGATTTGGGGCTTGAGGACAACAGCAGTGTTAGAACAGGAACTTTCAGAGCCAGCTTCGACCACAGCGGAGTGACCGTGAAGGCCGAAGGTCAAGAGTGTGATGGATTGGGTGATTAGGATTCCTTTTAAAACCAATTAGAGGTGGCAGGTTTGCCACTGGCGAAAAGTGCTGCAAGGAATGAATCTCATCAGCATATAAAACTTGTGGGATCATCAAAAAAGGGTTTAATGTTTAAAATATAAGTACACACACAGACACGACCTGCATAGGAATCCTTCTTCGTGCTATTTTGCAGTGTTGTGTCCAGCCTGGTTTTTCTGTTAAATAATATACAGTCACTCGATTGGGCATGTTTTTAAATTTTTAAGTTAGTGGCTAGAGTGCTAAATGCTGCCGTTTCCCAGGTGGTGCAGTGGTAAGGAACCCACCTGCCAGTGCAGGAGCTGTAAGAGATGTGGGTTCGAAAGAGGGTCTGGAAGAGCCCCTGGAGGGGGAAATGGCTACCCACTGCAGTATTCTTGCCCGGGGAATCCCATGGACAGAGGAGCCTGGAGGGCTACTAGGCCACGGGGTTGCAAAGGCTCGGACACGACCGAGAGTCTAAGCACTAATGAACCTCAAGAGGTTCCTGTCGCTGAGCCCCAACCCTAAATGTTAAGTGTGTTTGCCAGCTCCGTTTATCCACTGTCTGGATTTGTCTTTATATTTGGGGCCTTCTAGGTGAGTGGATTTGTGGTCAGGCATTCGTGTTTGGGATCCCTGGCTTGGCAGAGGGGCAGGGGGAGCAAGGACTGGTGTTTCAGAAGGGAGGAGGAGACGGAGAGCAGAGAAGGGGGTGTGTGTGAAGTAAAATTTCTCAGGAGTGTCTCACGTGTCAGACACCAAGAAGGAAAGCAGGTGAGAAGATACCAAACAAGAACTGAGAGTAAAGTAGTAATGATGACGATAAGGGTTGTTAGAAATGAACGTTGCTTCAGTGTGACCATCCTGGTGTTTTTATTCTAGCCTTCTGGGGGAGGATGTTGAGTCTTAGGTAGTCAGAGAGGTTAAAGTTGGCTATTAAGTGGGATACACAGGGCCTAGTTAGGACTCTCCGTGACCCCATGGACTGCAGCCTACCAGGCTCCTCCGCCATGGGATTTTCTCTGGTAGACTGCAGTCCGTGGGGTAGCAAAGAGTCAGACATGACTGAGCGACTTCACTTTCACTTTTGACTTTCATGCATTGGAGAAGGAAATGGCAACCCACTCCAGTGGTCTCGCCTGGAGAATCCCAGGGGTGTCAGAGCCTGGTGGGCTGCTGTCTATGGGGTCTCACAGAGTCGGACACGACTGAAGCGACTTAACAGCAGCAGCAGCAGCAGTTAGGTCTCTACCTTTGTATATGCTTGAAGGTTTTCATAATGAAGTGACTTTTAAATGACTAAGCAAAGTAAGATTGATTAAAGGAGAAAGAATTTTTATGAATATCAGG
This sequence comes from Budorcas taxicolor, assembly GCF_023091745.1. Taxonomy (NCBI): domain Eukaryota; kingdom Metazoa; phylum Chordata; class Mammalia; order Artiodactyla; family Bovidae; genus Budorcas; species Budorcas taxicolor. The sequence continues at coordinate 11,284,379 of NC_068920.1, forward strand.
GTGACTTTTTTTCTCTTCTTCACTATCAGACCTGTGTGGTAGCATTAGCCTGTGAACCTATTTTTGAGGCAAAATTATTCACAAACAATTTTGGAAATAGACAAAACCATTTTTTTTTAAAATGTGGTCTCTCAGCTCTATATGTGAAGACTGCAGAAATTAGGTGGTTTCTTCATCTTCATCCGATGGCAGTGGGTTTGTCCCAATAGCAGAGCATCTGCCCTGGACGGCAGCCCAGGGCTGGAGCTGTCTCACCACACAAGGTGTGCAGCTCTGGGGGCGGGGGAGTCAGAGTCTAGTCACTGAGCATCTGTTTCTGCAGAAACCGAAGTGGGGCCTGAAGGGGGTGCTCCAGAGACAGAAAGGAAGAGATAAGCCCGTGTTTGGAGGAGGAGACGGCAGCCCACTTCAGCGTTCTTGCCTGGAGAATTGCAGGGACAGAGGGGCCTGGTGGGCTGCTGTCTTTGGAGTCACACAGAGTTGGACATGACTGAAGCGACTTAACAGCAGCTCGTATTCACTGCCCTGTGCCCGGCGCTCTAAACGCTTCATGGATGGCCAATCCTCACAGCAGATCTATCAGTTAGCAGCTAGTCTATCTTGTTTATTTTCTTTTTTAAATTATAAAATTTATAAAACAAAAATGACCATCTTAAACATGTTTAAATGTGCAATTCAGTGGCACTAAGTACATTCACATTCTGGGTAAACCTTCACCACCATCCAACTCAGAACTTTTTCATTTCCCCAAACTGAATCTCTCAGTTCAGTTCAATTCAGTTGCTCAGTCACGTCTGACTCTTTGTGACCCCGTGGGCTGCAGAACACCAGGCTTCCCTGTCCATCACCAACTCCGAAGCTTGCTCAAACTCATGCCATCCAGCCATTTCATCCTCTGTTACCCCCTTCTGCCCTCAATCTTTCCCAGCATCAGGGTCCTCTTCAGTGAGTCAGTTCTTCGCATCAGGTGGCCAGAGTATTGGAGTTTTAGCTTCAGCATCTGTCCTTCCAATGAATATTCAGGACTGATTTCCTTTACGATTGACTGGTTGGATCTCCTTGCAGTCCAAGGGACTCTCAAGAGTCTTCTCCAACACCACAGTTCAGAAGCATCAATTTTTTGGTGCTCAGTTTTCTTTACAGTCCGACTCTCACATCCATACATGACCACTGGAAAAACCATAGCCTTGATGAGATGGACCTTTGCCGGCAAAGTAATGTCTCTGCTTTTTAATATGCTGTCTAGGTTGGTCATAACTTTTCTCAAGGAGCAAGCGTCTTTTAATCTCATGGCTGCAGTCACCATCTGCAGTCATTTTGGAGCCAAGAAAATAGTCTGTCACTGTTGCCTTTGTTTCCCCATCTATTTGCCATGAACTGATGGGACCGGATACCATGATCTTAGTGTTTTGAATGTTGAGTTTTAAGCCAGCTTTTTCCCTCTCTTCTTTCATTTTCAACAAGAGGCTCTTTAGTTCCTCTTCACTTTCTGCCATAAGGGTGGTGTCATCTGCATGTCTGAGGTTATTGATATTTCTCCTGGCAATCTTGATTCCAGCTTGTGCTTCATCCATCCTGGCATTTCGCATGATGTACTCTGCATATAAGTTAAATAATGGTGAGAGTATACAGCCTTGACATACTCCTTTTCCAATTTGGAACCAGTCCGTTGTTCCATGTCTGGTTCTAACTGTTGCTTCTTGACTTGCATACAGATTGCTCAGGAGGCAAGTCAGGTGGTCTGGTATTCCCATCCCTTTAAGAATTTTCCACAGTTTGTTGTGATCCACACAGTCAAAGGTTTTAGCGTAATCAATGCAGCAGAAGTAGATGTTTTTCTGGAATTCTCTTACTTTTTCTATGATTCAGCAGATGTTGGTGACGTGTTCTTTGGTTCCTCTGCCTTTTCTAAAACCAGCTTGAGCATCTCGATGTCCTCAGTTCACGTACTGTTGAAGCCTTGCTTTAATAATTTTGAGCATTACTTTGCTAGCATGTGAGATTAGTATAATTGTGCGGTAGTTTGAACACTGTTTGGCATTGCCTTTCTTTGGGATTGGAACGAAGACTGACCTTTTCCAGTCCTGTGGCCACTGCTGAGTTTTCCAGATTTGCTGGCATATTACGTGCAGTGCTAACCTCCGTCCTCACTGAACTCCTAACTCCCCAACCCTCCTCTGCAGCCCGTAGCAACCGCCATTCTGTTTCTGTGCGTCCTCATATACATGTAATCAAACAGTGTCTTGCCTTTTCATAACTGGCTTATTTCTCGTGGCACGGTTATCTTCAAGGTTCACCGTGTCAGAGCGCATCAGAGTTCCCTCCCTTTTCAGGGTGAGTGGCACTTCGCCGGGGGTGTGCACCGCGTTCTGTCCATGGCTGCGCTGGCGGGCCCTTGGGCCGCTGCCCCGTTTTGGCTGTTGTGAACATACTGCTGTGACCACGGGTGTCCAAACATCTGTCCCTCTGTCTGCTCTCAGCTCTTTGGGGCATAGTCCCAGACGTGGAATTGCTGGACCCTGTGGTAATTCTGTGTTTGATATTTTAGGGGCCACCAGACTGTTTGCCACAGCAGCTGCACTGCTGCCCATCCCCAGCAGCTGTGCCCCAGGGCTCTGATTTCTCCAGGTCACGGCGGGGGTCAGGGGGGCACGTGGGGAGGTTACGTGTGCTCACACCGCTCAGGTGCAGACCCGAATCTGAGCCTGATGGTCTGCGTCTAGAACCTCCGACGCAAACACAAGAGGAGGTGCAGAGGCTCGGAGATGCTGTTCAGGGCGTTGTGCACGGGTTCAAACCCAGGCCATCTGTTGGCACAGCTCATGTTGTTAAACATCTTAGATTTAATATCTCTGTATGTTTTTTTCCCTGCCTTTCTAAATTTACGCTGTAGAATGTTCTCTTATTTAAACTATCTTTCAGGATGTATGCAGTATGTTTGATTTTATTTAAATTCTTGGGTCAAATTTTGCCTGTAAATGCTTTGAATAAATGCAAATTGATCCTGCCGAAGTCTTGTATATATCTCTGCTCTACCTACCCCTGCCAGAAGTTTGCTTTCCAATAAAACTAAATAAAACTATCTAAGCTGAATTTAAATGGGGGGAGGGGGACTTGGAATGGATCAGTGGTAAACAGTGAGGACTGAAAAAAAAACTCAGATAAAGTGAATTTTCCATCCTTATCAGTACAGGAGCAGCAGCTTGGAAATGTATCCGTTCCTTTGATCCTTGTGTGTGATTTGCTACGAGCCTCTGCATTGTCCCTCACAGACTAGGTCGTGCAGGGCCTGGTGGCGTCCTGAAACAAGCTCGTTCCCTGGGGGATGCTGGCTCAGTGGGGGCCGAGGGTCAGCTCCTGACGCGGCCTGGGTGCACAGCCCCCCACGGTGCTGCCGGGGAGGTGCCCCCTGCAAACGCCGACCGAGGGATTCTGCACCCCGCTCTTCTGGGCAGGCCCTCTGGGTGGGTGACCTCTCCTGTGCTGCGTTTGAACGGTGAATGTGTGGGGGGGAGCTGTGTGTGCGTGGCCCCGAGCCCCTCCCAGGCCGGGGGTGAGTGGCTGGTCCACCATCGTAGCTGGTGGAGGTGTAGACAGAGGGCCCACAGTCACACTCAGGCTGACTCTGCTCTGGATGGTGTCTGCAGAATCGTCCCGAATCCGGCGGCTCCCAGCCGTGGCCTGCACCGCAGTCCACCTCCAGTGATCCTCCCGTCCCTGGCCTGGCGTGCGCGCTGGTCATGGGGGTCTTTAAAGAGGGTCGCAGATGGTTCCAGATGGTGTGGCCCAGGTACAGAGCTGTTGCTGTCATTTCTTTTGAGCACCTATTCTTTGGGCTGTAATTAAGATTTTTCTCATCCCCAAAGCTACAGAACTGTCTTCCCCAGCGTCCTTGTTAGCAGGGCTCCTCTCACCTGCGGGACTCCCTTCTGTGTTGGAAGGTGGTGTTCACTCCTCACGGAAGCCGTCTCTCTGTTCCTGACTTGGTGCCAGTGGCCGTAGGCGCTCATCTCGCTCCCTCTGCGGAGCCTGGCATTCGGGAACGCAGAGGGAGGGCAGGGCTGGGCTGGCCCAGATTTCTCTGCCGGCTCCGGGTCACTGCATCCGAGGGCGGTTTCACCCCCCAAGCTGAAGGCTCTAGTGGGCTTCGAAGGCACCCGTGTGACCGCACCTGCGGTGTCCCGTTCTCTGCCTCAGCAGAGGTGACAGGTGGTTTCTCCCCCCTCCCACTGTTATGATGATGCGTTTCTGGGCGCAGTCATTTTTCTTTGCTCCAGATGTGAAAATCTGAGCTTGCTTCCTATCTATAAATGATCGAAGAGCCCCATGTGACCCCCTGTAAATCCGGTAAACAGATAACTATGCTGGCAGCGCATGCGGCGTGCCTGGGGAGTCCTCGGCCTCGTGGTGCTCGTAATGCAGGGGATTGACTGGGCTTAGCAGATGGGCGCCGCTCGTATTTTCCTCATCGCTGACAGGTGCGCGGGGGACCAGGGGCGGGGAGGGCGGCTCTCCTGGGCCGCGCTGCGCAGCCCCCGCCCCCGGGACACCGAGCGCCCCGCCCCCTTCCCCGCGGAAGGTGGCAGCGGCTTGCTGATGTGGGCTTGTCCGCTTGTCCTCACGATCAAGGCCTGCGTTCGTTTTTAAAAAGATTATCTTTGAACGATGGAAGCATCAGAGATGGATCACAGAAGCAGAAACAGCCAATAGAAATAGAACAGGAGAAAACACCCCCTTTGCTGTCCTAAAGCGATGTTACCGTTTTCTTCTCCCGTGATTTTTACATGGTTCACCTGTTGGTTCACATCTGCGTTTCCTCTGACTGCTCTGCGGTCTTCATCGTTACCATTTTAATGGTTGCATAATATTCTGTTTTGATTCTGTACCATCAAGTCCTTGACTCTGTAGTTGACAAGTACCTTGCTCCCAGCTCCTCGTGGCTGTTAATAACACCGCAAGGTACATCTTTGTGCATGTAGCTATTTCCATATTTTCAATTAGTTTCTGATGATAGAGTCCCTAGTGGTATTATTAGGTCAGAGAATAGGAACAGTTTTATGGCTTCTAAAACATACTGCCAGATTGCTTTCCAGAGGAGTGGAACCAATTTGCAAGGCCATCACAGAGTCGTTTGCTTCCCAGATGGCCAGGCAGGATTAGGAGTGCAGCCTCTCACGGCAGGAGAGGAGGGGTGTGGGTACGTATGTGTGTGTATTTGTGCACATCTTTCTGGTTTGTATGTGCACTGATTTAAGCCTCAGTGCCGTTATGCATTGTTCTTAGTAGGAATATGCTCGGTATCCAGTTCCCATATAAGTTTTGTAGTTCAAAGTTTAATACACAGCGTGGTAGACATGGAGTTGGGCTTCCCCAGTGGCTCAGCAGTAAAGAATCTGCCTGCAGTGCAGGAGTCGCAGGAGACTCAGGTTCGATTCCTGGGTCAGAAAGGTCCCCTGGAGGAGGGCACGGCAACTCCCTCCTGTATTCTTGCCTGGAGGATCCCTTGGACAGAAGAGCATGCTGGGCTACAGTCCATGGGGTCACAAAGAGTAGGACATGACTGAAGCAACTTAGCATATGTGCACGCACAGACATGGAGTTAAGCAAGTATATATACGTTTTCTATTTCCTTGGAATTTGAAATTTTAAAAAAGTTGGCAAAGGCGACTTGGCAAGCGCATTTAGCCATTGTGATGAGGTTCTGATCGGCCCCCTGCTCTTCAGGAATGCCTGCCGGTGTGGGGGTGAAGGTGGACTCTGAGGAGCTCGGGAAGTAGGAAGGAGAGCCCTGGTAGTGCCCGAGCACGTGCTCGGGAGCAAGGCTGGCCCGGCTGCAGGGTGCACTGCCCAACGGTCTTAAGGGCGCTCCAGTGGAGGGCTGAACTGAGGACTTGGGGATCCCTCGAGGCTTTGTGGGAAAGGTACTATGATTCATTAGCAGTTTGTTCTAGGTCTTTGTCATTGCAATTTTCTTCAATTCTTTATATTTCCCATTGGATCATAAGTGTTTAGTGCCTTTAACTGGAGACTGGACCTTTTGAAGTTGGTTGTCTTTCTGTCCTTTCTCTGAGGGGTTGTGTATTATGCGTGCAGGCGATGGCTTTGTGGCTTCTGATTAAATGGTGAATGAATGAATGAATGAACGGATGAGTGAGGGACGTTAGTACTCCATCTCCATGGTTCCAGGAGGGGTTCTGAAGCCCGGCAGGCAGGCTGCGGGCCCGGCGTGTAGAACCTGCGGTGAGTGCTCTCTGGGGTATGGGAACTTGATTTTGAGCTGAGAAATTTAGGAGAGGCAACGCTGGAAAAGACGGTAGGCGTGTGCGCAGGCCTCCAGGGCACCTGAAAGGGCCTCCTCGTCAGGTGGGTGGGGACGCCGAGCCGGAAGGCTGCGTATCCTCCTCGGAAGGCCGCGTGTCCTCCCTGGAACGCTGCGTGTCCTCCCTGGAACGCTGCGTGTCCTCCCTGGAACGCTGCGTGTCCTCCCTGGAACGCTGCGTGTCCTCCCTGGAACGCTGCGTGTCCTCCCTGGAACGCTGCGTGTCCTCCTCGGAAGGCCGCGTGTCCTCCCCGGGGCGCTCCGGCGGACGGCAGCAGGGCGCGCGGAGCTGCCTCTCCGGCCCCCAGCCCAGCGCCCTTGCCTGTTGTCTCAGGGGGACTTGGGGTGCTTGATTGGCCACGTCCACCCCCCCATTACCTCACGTGATGTGTGTTTGGGGTGCTCTTCGCTGTGCACCCACATTCCCCCTCCCTTGTGGCTCTGCAGATCTGTGTGTGAAACTTGTGACCTTGACGCAGCAGTCAGACTGGGCTCCAGAGCGGCGCAGGCCGAGAGATTTGGCCTGAGAGCCGAGAGAGAGCGCGGGATCAAAACTCAGTGCGGGAGCAAGTTAGAGCTGCGTGGTGTCTGAGTCTGAATGTGAGCTCCTTTTCCTTCTGTGAGGGAGACTGCCCCGTGTGTGGTGTCTGAGTCTGAATGTGAGCTCCTTTTCCTTTCGCGAGGGAGACTGGTCCGTGTCAGCTGCGGCGCTGATTTGCGTGTGCTTCTGCCACAGCTGCGATCCTTGCAAAAGTCTCATCACGGCCCGCGTGCGTGGAGCAGAGTCTGAAGGTCGTCAGGGAGCAGTGACCCCGGGCCTGAGAGCAGAAGCCCCGTGGGGGGTGCTCTGCTCCCCCTCCAGACCCGCCCCCTGTCACTGACTTGCTGAGGCTCAGGCTTTACTGGGAGGAAGCCCCCGAGGTGTCAGATGAGACACCGCGGACTCCCGCAGCAGCCCCATGGGGGCTGCTTGGGGGCTCAAGCGGTGCCGCGGGGGCCCCAGGCCCCCTGAGAGGGGCGACGTTTGCCTGGCGAGCTTGGAGTGGTCCTGCTCTTGGTACTTGGGTTTGGGATTGGTGGGTGTTTACATTTCAGGAGAACTTCTCCTTGGTTCCTATAACTTTGGCTCCCTGGGTGTGACTGCCGAGCTCTGCAGCGCTGGCTCAGTGTGTCCACGCCTTCCTCCCCGGAGAGCACGGGGTCCTCCGGGCAGGCCCCCCGTGGCCTTGTGCTCAGGGTGGTTTGTCTCCACAGCCCTGGAGACCAGCGCCACCCTGCCTTCCGTGCAGGAGCTGACCTGGGTACTCAGCTCAGAGCAGAAAGGAGAGAGGGGCTGACCTGCCCAGGGCCGCTGTAACGTGCGGAGGTCAGCACCTCTTCACTCTGTCTGAACAGGATTAGTTGTTTCTATGACAGGATCTTGAAACTTCTCAAAAATGTAGACTATAAGGAGAAACTGAAAGGAGAGAAAACGTGCTCAAGTTCCTTCCATCTGAAGGCCAACCACTCATAATATTTAAGCGTTTCCTTCCATTCCTTTCTGCTGTGTAACTTTTATGTGGTTCTTATCAGCCTGTTTCTGAAAGTTTTACCTTTTTCTTTCATGCATCACATATGTTCTTCCTTGTTACTGTAGACTTCCCTTTACGGAGATTTACTCTTTCATTGATCGGCCTAGACTGAAATGCGTGCTTGCTCTGTTAACGCGGGAACCAGAGGCTCGTCCTTCTCCCCCTGTGAAATGACGCTGGCTGCCCCCACGTGGTACTGTTTCTAACACAGCAGGGTTTTCTGTGTTTGAGACTAGAGCGCTTTCTTTCCCTTTTAACTTCTGTGTATTAAAACGTGCACATTATGCAACCCTGATAAATGTTACCAAGGGAAAAAATGATTTATACAGAGTTTTCTCTATTTGTAGGTTGTTGTGTTAAACTCAGATCCACTTATTTCTATGCCGTCCTCTTTAGATTTGGGAAACCCTTTAAGATTGAGACTTTCTCAGCTTTTGACCATGGTGGCTTAGTCAGCTAAGGAGAAGCCCGTGAGCCTCTTTCTCAGGCTGGGCACGGAGGGTGAGAACCTAGAGTCTGTTGGTGATGGGGACATGGGGCTGCGGTCCAGCCGCCAGGAACGGGAGGCCAGCGCCCACCGCAGACTGCGTGCTCCCGTCAGCGCGGTGCGTTTTTAATCCGTGTTGATGTCATCTCTTCAGTGTGGCTCCCTGCGGTTTACCCCCTGTGGATTTGTTTGGGGGCGCAAGTCAGTAGAAATAACTTTGCTTGCATCATTGGCTCTAGTGAGTGTTTTTGGGTTTTATGCATTTTACATACATATTCATCCACAAACCAAATTTAGGCGTGTAAAGCTCTTTGATTTCCATTGAACACTTATACGTGTAGAGTCTAAAGCCTGTAGGCAATTTAGACACAAGCAGACAACTTGGGACCATCTTCTGGAAGCAGTTCAGATTATGAGTGACCCTGCAGTCCTTACAAAGGTGCCTTTTGAATTGAAGCACAGCAGTTTCACTCATAGTATCCATCTGCCCAGAAGTCAAAGTATTACAATGCCCAGGCTGTCTTCTGGGCTTCGCTTACTATTACTCTGCAGCGAGTCTCTAGCTTACTATTACTCTGCAGCGATTACTCTGTAGTGAGTCTCGTAGCTTTTCTTCGTGCAGTATTTTTGTGCGTTTTGGGTGCCTTCTCCCTCACACTTCGTAGCAGCCCTGGGGAAGCAGCAGACGGGAGATGTCTTTATCACCCAAGGACTTAACTGTTTGACGACTGAGGACCATGTTGCCAGCTTAGAAAAGACGTTAACAGTGGTGCAGGGTATTAGAGTGACCCAGCAGGGAGAGCCAAGGGAAATCAGAGCTTAAAGACTGGGCCCACGCCTGCAGCCACTGGGAATGTGCTCACTGAGGAGGGCTTTGAAAAATTGGGTTATTCGTTGGATGAGCTCAGAAGTGAGGGGCTCCTCCTTCCTGCCCCCAATTCTCGGCTGTTACTTCCTAAAGAGCTGTCACTCAGGATTTTCAAGAGCACAGTGCCCATGCTTGATTTATCAGTTTTAAAGGGGTCCAGCCTGGACTGCAGCAAGGAGATCAAACCAGTCCATCCTAAAGGAAATCAACCCTGTATATTCATCAGAAGGACTGATGCTGAAGCTCCAATACTTTGGCTGCCTGATGCGAAGCGACTCACTGGAAAAGACCGTGATGCTGGGGAAGATTGAGGGCAGGAGCAGAAGGGGACGACAGATGATGAGATGGTTGGAGGGCATCACCGATTCGATGGACTTGAGTTTGAACAAACTCTGGGAGATAGTGAAGAGCAAGGAGACGGCATGCTGGGGCGCATGGGGTCACAGAGGTGGGTGTGACTCAGCAGCGAAGCGACAGCAGGCCTGGACCTGAATGAGAAACTGGGTGCCCAGTGTGCTGCAAGTGCTGTGGGTGCTGCAGGCCAGAGCTGGGCAGTGAGGTCTGTCCCTGTTGGCCCTGCTCCCGTGACCTTGGGGCTAGTGGGGAAACTGGAGCTCAAGAGCAGACCCAGCGCCGGGCCTCCTGTGGCATAACGGGGGAGGCGCAAGCTGCCAGAGTGCTTGGAGGCGTGGCCTCTAACCCCGATCTGAGGGTTCTGGGGTTGGGGTGGGGAGTGTGAGTGTGAGTGTGTGTGTGTGTGTGTGTGTGTGTGTGTGTGTGTGTGTGTTGGGAGGGCGGTGGTGCCTGCAGACTGACTGTCGCCGCCAGGCTTGTGACTCCATGGATGTGGGGTATGCTGGGGCGTTGGGAGTTGTCAAGCGTCCCAGATCTCAGTGTGTAGCAAAACTTGGGCACCTCCAAGCCTTATAATGATATGTGGCATATGGATTTTATCCACAGAATGTTTTTGATATTAAGGAGCCACTGAAGGACAACCTAGACAGCATATTGAAAAGCAGAGACATGGCCAGCAAAGGTCTGTCTAGCCAAGGCTATGGTTTTTCCAGTAGTCATGTATGGATGTGAGAGTTGGACTATAAAGAAAGCTGAGCGCCGAAGAATTGATGCTTTTGAACTGTGGTGTTGGAGAAGACACTTGAGAGTCCCTTGGACTGCAGGGAGATCCAACCAGTCCATCCTAAAGGAGATCAGTCCTGAATATTCATTGGAAGGACTGATGTTGAACCTGAAATTCCAATACTTTGGCCACGTGATGCAAAGAGCTGACTCATTTGAAAAGACCTTGATGCCGGGAAAGATTGAAGGCAGGAGGAAAAGGGGATGACCGAGGATGAGATGGCTGGATGGCATCACTGACTCAATGGACGTGAGTTTGAGTGAACTCCAGGAGTTGGTGATGGACAGGGAGGCCTGGTATGCTGTGGTCTATGGGGTCACGAAGAGTCAGACACGACTGAGCGACTGAACTGAACTGAACTGAAGGACTTTAACCAGTAGAGCGCTTAAAGTTAGTTCACATGGCTCGGATTTCAAGAATAATGTTTTGGGGTAAGGAACAGCCTACCTGGATATTATTTAAGCAAATAATATTGTTCTGAGGATCGCGGGCCGGTGTTATTAAGGATTAAGACCCTTCACTGCCACAGAACGCTGGACACTGTCACCTTTACTTAGGGGCCGCCTGACCTTTGCCCTTTGCTGTAACGTTTGTGTAAAGCTGTCCCATGTCTTTCCTTGCACGCAGACCCTGCAGAGCTGCCTGGTGAATTCTGACCCTGTGTGTGGCGTCTTGGTCTGGGGCCATAAATATGGTTCTAAAGTCATAAATTATCTGTAAGGAAATTCACTATAGATTTACCTAGGTAAATAAATGAATTTTGAAGCCAAAATCATAGGGGGAAGTGGGAAATTCACTTGAGTAAGAAAAAGGAATAAAGAGAAATGGTCATAATACAGTCTGGAAAGGAGAAGCCACATCTGAAAAACAGTAAGACCTGCACATGAAGAATTTGCAGTGAAGTAATAGCTCTCCCCCACCTTTCAAAGGAAGAGTGACATAACCGGCAAGAAAACACATTTCCCAAAGCATCAAGCTATGTTGACGTTAGCATAATAGTACGGATTTTGAAATGGAGCTGTTATTTTGAAATGAATTTGTTTGCCTGATTTTTGAGGAGGAGACTGGTTTTCAAAGAATTGGGGAACAGCAGGCAGCAGAATCCCCAACACTGTCGTGATGAGCTGGTTGTGTATGTATGTTCAGAGGCGGGCGACCACGCAAAACGGCCAGACAGAAGCCTGCTTCATTTAAAGGAGGTCGTTTCCCTCCTGCCGCCTCACGCGGCACCAGCAGTGAGTTGCGTGGGACAGAAGGCAGTGTGTGCTGCTGAGGCTCAGCCTGTTGTCCTTGAGGCCTCCTTACAGGAGGCGATGCTGGTGGCTATCCAGAGCTTCCCTGGCCTCCCTAACCGACTGATGGAGCCAGATCTCTGTTGGCTGACACCTGCCTTCAGACCTTGTTTGTAGAGAAAAGATCACTAATGGAAGCAGCCAGAGAGGTTGTCAGAGGTCAGACGTGCTGCTCCCAGGCTCATCGAGGGTGAGGGGCTCGATGGATCAGCTGCCTCTTTGAAGCCGGGTCTGTGCTGAGAGTGGTTTTCCTGTGAGTAAATAGTACGTTCAAATAACAGGTCATAAGCGACACACTGGAAACACACATAGGTTCCTGAAGGTTTGAACACTGTAAGCAAGACTATAAAACCACCGAAACAACACAGTCGTGGTGGTGTCGTGTCGTGAAGCTGCTCAGTCATGTCCGACTTTTCGGGGCCCCGGGGACTGTAGCCTCCCAGGCTCCTCCCTCCATGGGATTCTCCAGGGAGGAGTACTGGTGTGGGTGCCATTGCCTTCTCCCAGGGACAACGCGGTAACAGGCCAAAAAGATGGACAGGCGACACGTGGAGAGCTCGGGTGGCCAGTCCTGTCCTCCCAGTAAGAAACCAAGCTCACCAGGCTGACGGCCGGCACCTTTGCTGTTTTTCTCCTCCTCTACTATTTTTTTTTCTTATTCTTCTAAATTTTTTTTCTTCATTCTTTTACTTTTAAATGAAGAGTCCACAGAGCTTCTCCAGCCTCCAGGGCCTGAGGCCTTGAATCACCCCAGTATCCTGAAGCTGGTTGACGTGGCTGGCACCCGGGAGGCACTCCTCCTGGTCACGGGGCGGTGCTCGTCCCCCTGCTGGACCACGGCCGCTGAGGAGGAGGCCCGGGCAGATCCCGCCCGGTGGTGTCCCCCGGGCAGGCCTGGTGTGCGGCCATCAGGGGGCAGCTGCTCGGGGCCCGGAGCCGGGCCTCCTGCTTGCAGACGTCGACCTCCGCAGTGTGCTCCCTCAGCAGCCGGCCGGGCGCCTGCTTTCCTCTTTCCTTCCAGCTGTGTTCTCTGTTTCGTCACACAGACAAAACCGTGAGGTCCGTTTTCCTCTTGATGCTCTGTTGATTTTATAGCACTTCTAATTGCTGACGACAATGACTGTTTTCCTAATCGGATCAGAGTCCCAAGACTTACATTATGGGAGAGGACCTTAGCGATTCTCCTTGTTTACATAGTCGCAGAGGTTATGTTACTTGCCCAAGGCCACAGCTAGTTGGTCAGAGGACTGGGTGTCAAAGGGCTGCATGAGCAGATATTGAGCGGAATATCCGACTTTTTTTCCTTTGTGTTCATAGTGGAAACCTGCCTGATCACTTCCTGACCCTGAACCCAGGTGAGAGGCATGTTAGAGGAAATCATGAGGGACCCCCGAGGAGGGACTGGAACCTTACGTGGAGACACCCCCCTCCCCAACCACAAGGACCGGCAGACTGGGTCAGTGCTGTGCATGGGATCTCTTCAACTTAGAATCCAGTGAAATTATCCTTCAAAAGTGAAGGGACACGCACTTTCTCAGACCAACAAAAGCCACAGGAGACACCCCCGTCCCCGCAGCCACAGTGGCCGGCAGGCTGGGTCAGTGCTGTGCATGGGATCTCTTCAACTTAGAATCCAGTGAAATTATCCTTCAAAAGTGAAGGGACACGCACTTTCTCAGACCAACAAAAGCCACAGGAGACACCCCCGTCCCCCCAGCCACAGTGGCCGGCAGGCTGCGTCAGTGCTGAGCATGGGCTGCGCATGGGAACGGCCCAGGACTCACTGATGGCCTGAGCCTGACCGAGTGATGACCACCTGGGCTCCTGGGCCACAGGACAGCCCCGCTGGAGGGCTGCATCGTCCACGGGAAGCCCCCGCCCTCAGCCCACCCACCCGCAGCTGCATCCTTCCCCGGCCCATGAGCTTGTGCCCTAAACCTCGGGCTCTGCAGCCTCCCAGGCTCAGGTTGGGGCCTCTGGTTGGAGACCCTGTGTCTCTCGACAGTTCAGTCGTGGGAGAGATGAGACCACCAGTCACGGTGGGCAGCACTCTTCAGAGCTCCTTGTGAGTCAGCTTGTCTGCAGGCCCCCGAGTCCTCTGCACATGAGGGACAGGGTCCTGATCCCAAACTCCACCCCGACACCTGGAGGGAAATGGAGCTGTCCAGAGTGCTGGAATTGCTGAGCCTGGACGGAGCCCTGTCCAGCCCGAGGGGCTGTGCCCTACAGGCCTGGAGCACATGAAGGCTAGAGCCCCAGCTTCAGGAGGAGCCTGATCCAGGCCCAACAGGAGGGCGGTGGCTCCTCTGCCCTCCTCACGAGCTGGAGAGCAGACGGGGAGCGAGGCCTTTGGGCTGACCACCTGCTGTCTGTTGCAAACCCACCTTAAACTGGACCAGCCCCTCCCCCGGGCCAGTCCTCTGTTCACGTGCAAGTTCATTTATCCAAGTTGTTAATATTTTGACTCCTGATGGAATGTTAGGGTCTGGTATGGAAATATGGGTAAGAAGTATTTGTTAAACAAACGTATTTATGGGGCAGCTACCGTGTGCTTGAATGGTGCGAGAGCTGGAAAGGTGAATAGAGTATGCCTGTTGTCCTCCAGGGGCAGTAACTGGTTGGAGAGTCATTCACACGTATTTATTATGTGCCCAGAACCCAGCATTCATAAATAAGTGTCTCTTGACTGTTAGTAGGTGTGTGGTGCAGACAGGTGTAGAGGCTGAGCCCCGAACCCAGCCTGGGGTGGGGGGAGGTTGAGGGGCGGAGAAGGGTGAGGGTTGAGTGGGCCAGGGTGGGGAGGGGAAGGCAGGGAAAGGGGGGAGCAGAGACCCTCGGCGCCCCCTGCCCTGACGGAGCAGAGGGTACCCGGCAGGGGGGCTTAGAGCCCGGAGCCTGGAGCTCTGCGCACGGTGGAAGCAGCCCCATGTCCACCGGAAGGGCAGAGTGGCCAGGGGAAGCTCCAGGGCAACGGAGGCCGATGGCTCACTCCGCCTGCCTCCCTGGGCCGCCCAGAAGGTAGACTTGAGCTGGGAAGGTTTCAGATGCACCAACTCCGTGCTTTCCAGATATTCTGTAGGACTCAAGGCGCTTGGATGTTAGTAGATAGGTCCCAGGGTCCAGCTGGTGCAGAAAATGCCCGAGATTAGAGTCCACTCTGTCCCTTGGTGTGTGCCACGCTCAGCAAATGGCTGATTCATCAGACTCTTGCTTTTCTAGCTCCATGCCCATTGCCGTTCTCCCCTTTGGCATCCCAAACACTGGCCCTAACATCCTCCTCGTCTTGAGCTCAAGGTGGGATTTCACGGGAGGGCTTTAGCCATTTCTTTCAGTTACTTAGTTTTCCTGGGTCTCTCATGTGTTCCATGCTGTCAGACTTTTATTGTCTTTTTTTCCCCCCTGTTAATCTGTTTCATGTCAATTTAATTCCTAGACCAGCCAGAAGAATCTAGAAGAGTAGATGAAATTCACATCATAAGATGTGAAAATTCTGGAACTTTTCCCTCCAATCTGTAATATTATCCCTCCGAAGAAAGTTTTGTTTGTGTGTTTTCCCTTTTAACTTGTATTATTTTAAAGCCCCACTGGGTCCCTGAAGCGGATATAGTTCTGGTGGACAGGGCGGTGTTGCACTCAGTCTGTCTTTCATACCATCTTGGAATTGTCCTGCTCTGCCCAAGAGGGATACCAAGGTTTAGCCCTACAAAGATGGGGCTGCTTTTCCATTTTGATTTCAGAGATGCTCAATAGACTTCCTCCTGCTTCCCTTATGCTCCAGATTATACAGGTAGCAAGTTACACTTATATGCTTTTTACTGTGAGTTTCTGTTTTGAATATTTAGGGTGGAAAGCTGCTCTCATCTGGATTCCTTCCAGGATTTTCTGCGGCTCCCTGGGAGGATCGTGTGGAGTGGCCAGTTTGGTGATGGGCTCGTTACTGCTGAGCCTCAGGGAGGAGCTGGCGGGAGCTGGCCTCACCAAGGACTTTTCCCACCTGCCCCCAGTCCTGCAGTGACTGCAGCTCCTGCTCTTCCAGGCTGAGAATCTATTCAGAAAAGAGTGAGGATGATGCAGTACACTTCGCCTGCTTGAAACTGATAGGCCATTTACCTCTGGGATTTAGTTTCTCTACCAATTAATTTATAATCTATTCCACCCTTCTCTCCCCTTACCCGTCAGTCACCACTCTTTTCAGGGATAATTGCAAGGAAGAAGAGACTCTGGCTTTCCATCAAAGTGTGTGTCACGCTTCCACTCTGCTGTTGCGTGCAAAGGTGGACCACCCACCTCTCCACCACCTTTGCTTCCCTTTCTCAGTCCTTGTTCTGTTTCTTGTTTTTTGAACATGTTAGTGAGAGGACATTTGTATAGTTTTGGTGAAATGAATTTCCATTTGCCAGCGTATGAAGAGCACACATTCTGGGAGCCGGATCATAGGTGCCTGATTGACTGTGTACAGAGATTTGGAGAAAACGTGGCTGTTGGCCCTAACACTTGGATGAAGTGAAGGCTGGAATGCAGCCTTCCCCTGCCTTTCCGGGCTTGGCTGGCGGCCCCGGAGTGCTGGGAAGATGTGTGCCGAGACTACGGGCTCAGTGGAAGGAGCATCAAGAGGCTGTCCACCTGGAACACATCAGGAGTCCCCTTGTTCCTTCCCTGCCTCCTTAGACCGCCCTGTTGAGAGACAAGCATCCTGTCGCAGGAAGGCATGTCAGCAGCGCTGCAAACACCTGGGTCCTCGTCTAAGCTGCAGCTCACAGGCGCAGAGCTGAGAAACTGGAGCATTTATCAAAAACGGCTTCCACCTCTCATGATATTCATTTTTAGTTTTGTTAATAAAGAATGTTTCTATGTGGCTTGGCTGCTTCATAGATTCGTAACATATCAAGTCCTTTGGGACATCTCATCCCCCCAAAAGCTGGGAGCTCTGGGGGTGTTTTAAATTTTCCCCTCTGTCACAGGGCAGAGGAATTGCTGACATACTGTGGGCCAGAGCCCCTAAAACAAATCTATTTCCACCTTTTATACCAAAGCTAGGGGAATTGCCGGAGTGACACGTTGTTAATTTTGCTTCCTGATGCTGAGTGCACCTGATGGGTCTGCTGTCCGGCCGCGGGCGGGGACTCGTGGGGACTGGTGTGAGCCCAGCTGCTCTTCCTGCCCCTGGGGCAGGGGCCAAGTTGAGCAGTGTCCACCCTGCAAACACGAGGATCGCTTCGTTGCTAAAGATCGGTGGCCACAAGCATTTCTGGTGGTCTGTCGTGGGACACGTTACCTTCCTACAGCTCAGGCAACAGATTCTGAAAGAGCCGTGTCAGAACTATTTTGCACACATTTTCAGGTTAGAAGTAAAAAAAAAAATGTCCAGTTATTTATGAAGGTGCCTATCACGACTTATGCTTTTTGATAAAATATTCCAAATAATCCATAGAATTTTTCTTATTAAACACTATGAGAAAGATGAAAGGCAGATGACCAGATATCTTTAATATATGCAGTATACATATTGGATGAATTCCTTGTAACACAGTCGTCACTGTGGTAGTAAAATGTCAAGAATTGCAAGTTCAAGGGAAGAAGTCTGAAGTTTAATAAAAAAATGTGAAGACGTTATAAACATCACTAGTAATCAGTGAAATGAATATAAAAGCATGCATTTCTAAGCATCAGATTGGCAGACGTGAGAAAACAGCAGTCAGTGTCAGGGAGGGGCTGGAAATGTGACTTCTCAGGTGCACTTGGTGAGTATCGGCTGCTTGCCGGTGTATTATGACGACTCAGAAGATGCGCTTGCTTTTCCGCTGTGACAGGTACCTTCATCCACGGCTGCTCAGTACGGCTCCATTGATTTCACGTGACGCTCAGTAGGGCGCTTTGCGGGCTTGGTGCCCCTGAGATGTGACTCACTGCACGGAGGGCTTGCACTTGCCCCAGGGGAAGCCCGAGCTGCTGCGCTGGTGCCTGAAAGGACGTTTATCCTGGACAGAACGAACACAGGCTCTAGAGCAGGGGTCTCGACGTGTTGTCAAAAGGAACACTTTCTTTTCCTTCCGGAGGTCATGAACACCTGCATGGGGCCATCCTGGCCAGCCAACTCACAAACAGGCTGGTAGAAGTTGACGTTCATAATCTGAGGTCGGCCAGCTAGCGCAGTGTGTCCAAGTGTCTGTAGGATACTGGTTTCCGAAATCAGTCACGTTCTCCACCTCGTTCAGCATCTCCCAGCGTTGATGCTTCAAAACTGTGACCACCTGGAAGAGCCCGCCCGTGCCTCTTAATTGGCTGCAATTGCTGTCCTGCCATCACCGATGTGCCTGTGAGCTGGTTTTGGTCATAACATTTTTGATACCAAATGCATTTTTTTTTCCTTTCAAATTTTCCAGACAACAGCTGGGTGTCCTACAGTTAAATTCTATACTGAGTACCCAGCGTTAGCTCAACCCTGTAGATAGAAGGCTCAGTCCAAAGGACTCCCCGCTCCTTCAGATGCTAGTCACGCACCGTCCGGGTCTCCGTCTATACCTCTCACCACCCAGGTGGAAATCTTTGGTTTCCACAATGCCCTCCTCAGCTTCAACAATGTGCTAGATTGGTTCACAGAACGCAGAAAGTGCTTTACTTCGGGGTTTACGGGTTTATGATGAAAGGAGGAGCCACCTAGGAGGGTGCGTGGGTCAGGGGCTGGGTGGGAGCGCGGGGTCCCTCCACCCTCCCAGCACCTCGGTGTGCTCGCCACCTGAACGCTCTCCGAACCCCATCGCTTAGGGATTTTTATGGAGGTTTTATCATATGTAGGTCTGATTACAAGTACAAGGATATTGTGGATTAAAAGAAAATCAGAAACATGTGGCATCAAAGAAATTTCATGTTTGTTAACAGACCTCTTTGGACTATGCCTCCAGGCTTCCCCAGAGATATCTTCATTCATTAACTCCGACGGGATTGTTAGATTTGAGTAGTTAGAACATGTGAGCATGTGAACATATGTACTTCAAAACTTCTAAAAGACTGTACAAATGTGATATTGCTAGGTCAGTACTGTTGGTTGATCATCTTATTAAAGATTGCCAAATATTTTGGGGTCCATCATTTATTAGGAACTCTGAAGTTTTCAGGTAGCCTTTGGATAAAAGATTTAATTTTTTCTCTCGTATTGTTTGGTTGCATTAATCACGGCAGTCTGCATTTTAATGTCTCCTTTTTCAAAGTGTGTCTATTAGACTGCTGAGTTGCCATTTTAAAGTGCTTTGTACGTAGATACTCGGAGTGAGACATTAACCAGAGCCATGTTCCCCATCCTCTGGGAGCATTTAAATGTCTCTGCTTTCCCCACATCCAGCCCACCATGCACCCGCTCTGCCCCTTAGGATTTGCCAGTCTCAGGTGCTCAGTCGTGTCTGACTCTGTGACCCCATGGACGGTAGCCCACCAGGCTGCTCTGTCCATGGGATTTCCTAGGCAAGAATACTGCAGTGGATTGCCATTTCCTCCTTCAGGGAATCTTCCCAGTCCAGGGATCAAACCCGCGTCTCTTGCGTCTCCCCGTATTGGCAAGCGAATTCTTTACCACTAGCACCACCTGGAAAGTCCATATACCATAGGGGTCCAGGCAAATTTCAGAGAAGACTGGCTGCTTCTCAGGGCCTGGTACTAACCCATTATATATTGTGTTGGCCAAAAAGTTTGTTCAAGTTTTTCTGTAAGATGTGGGTTTCACATCTTAAGGAAAAACCGGGGTGAACTTTTGGGTGAACCAGTAGTTCCCGGTCTTAAAGGAGACGTTGCTCTGAGCCCGTTGTCCACTGTTCCTGTGTAACACGTGTCAGGATGTCTGGGTGTTTCAGTGAAAATCATGTGCAGTTTCATCAGACTTTATGTACCAGCTCTTCCGCAGTGACCTTACGTTATTTCTAGTTTTCACAGAAACTGTGAAATGGGTATTCCTCACCCCCATTTTTCAGAGAAGAAATCAAAGTCCTGAGAGGTAGCATGACTTGCCAGCCTCCAGGTTAGGTTTGGGAAGTTTGGGAGCTGGAAATCAAGCCCAGGGCTGCTTTGCTCCGGTGGCCGAGGAACCGTGGGCACTCATGGTGCGGTGAGCTCTGGGTGGGGACCGGGAACGCACAGAAAACTCTCCACCCCGCTGCCGCCCGAGGAGGGTGCTGCCTGTTCCTCATCAGGATGCCGAGGAGGTTCCAGAAGGACTTAATTGAAAGCTCTGCATAAATGCATGACTTTATATTAGGTTGGCAGAGGTTTCCTGCCAATATATGAAGTGCTGAGAATCGATAGGAAGAAGTTTACGGTTATAAAGTAGAAACGAGCAGAGCATGAAAGGCTAATTGGGACGTGTTGAATGTTAGGAAACCTGCAGATTTATGTATGTGAGGTTTGGAAGATGCTCCCCTAGCAGTTTCTGGCAGGTTTTGATAATTGATGATGGACCGAAAATAGCTGAGCTCCTCAGATGAGCCCAACAGGATGTGCTCTCCCAGAGAACCCTCCTTCCTCTCCTTGCACCTGAAGGGCACGCACGTGTGTTCCACTGGGTATAAGATGGTTTAGGGTGAGAGAGGGAGTGAAGAAAACGAGGGCACTATTATGTGATTTCAACACTGTTTATCCGCCTCCTGCCCCTGAGATGGTGCCTGAGCCCCTAGCGTGAATGGTAGGGGGGGTCAGTGCCCCCGGGGAAAGGTGCTCCCAGTTGTTACAAGGGAGTAAGACCACAGTGGTTCAGCAAAGACAGCAGATCTAGGCTCGCTTTCATTCAGCAAAGCGACTAATTCTGAGTTGAGTCGGCTCTCACGATTATAAGCCAGATAAAGAATGCTGTACTAACACTGAGTTTCTGATACGATTTTTAAAATTTAATCCAAAACACCGTTTTTTTTGGTATCAGTAACTTCTAAAATGTACCATTCTACTTTTTTAATTGTCTAGGCATTTTCTTCCACCAAGTACTTTTTTGTGTGCTGTTTCGATGGAATTCTGCCAGTGAGATGAAAGAAAACTAAGCCACATGCCTGTGAAGAGCCAATATTTAAGTGATGCTATGTATTCTTTTTCTTTTAGGCTACACCGCACTGCACGCGGGATCTTAGTTCCTCGACCAGGGATCAAACCCGCACGCTCTGTAGTGGAAACTCAGAATCTGAACCACTGGACCCACCAGGAAGTCCCAGTGCTGTATACTTTGATTTTACTTAAGTAGGCGGGAAAGGAGAAGAAAGCACTTTGTGTGTAGAACTCATATTGTGTGCCAGGCACCCTCCTAGATTCCATGTGTTTACATATATGTATATATATTTGTATGTCAATATACTGTTATGTCACTTTGCATAGTATTTATAACCATTTTGCAGATGACAAAACTGTGGTTTAAAGAGATCAAATGAAAAAAAAGAAAAAGAGATCAAATGACTTGCTAGTTAACATGGGTTTAGAATTTGAACCTAGGACTTTTTCTTTCGAAGCTCTTGTTTTTGTTGGTATCTGTCTTGCAAAGACTAAACTGCAGTTATCAGAAGGTTACAGAACATGACGTGGTGAAGCTGTAGTGTTGCTTTTGATCTTGTTACTTTGAGCAGCACGATCTTGTTAAGTAAGTGTTTCCTGAGGGTCCTAGGGTGAGTCTAGAGAATGTGTGAGGGGAGTCGGGCCTCCCTAGGCGTTGAGCCTTTTTCCAAGGACCTCATCGTCTAGAGCAGAGGAGGGTGCCTTTCTGAATTGCTGGTCTCTGCTTATAATTGATTTTTAGAAATTCTTATTGGCAGCTGTCACTTCTCAAGCTGTGCTATTTGGCCACTGTTTTTCTTCACATGGGGGCTTTCCTGGTGGCTCAGATGGTAAAAAAAAACACTCCTGCAATGTGGGAGACCTGAGTTTGATCCCTGGGTGGGGAAGATCCCCTGGAGAAGGGAATGGCAACCCACTCCAGTGTCCTTGCCTGGAGAATCCTATGGACAGAGGAGCCTGGTGGGCTGCAGCCTGTGGGGTCACTGGTCTGATTTGGCCACTTAATATTTTGAGCCATGCCCAGCGAGCTGTCAGACCAGTAGCACAGCTGCACGTCTCGTGTGACTTTGAGCTTGGCCTGTGCTCATCTGGTCTGTGCGCCCTCTGCTGTGCCTTCCCTGGTCCTTTCTGGCTCTCCAGACTTAAGGCGTCCACCACTGACCATCCCCTCGGGGTCTTTCCTCTTCCGTGGACGCACGCCCCTCGTTCTCTGTGTTGGCCCCTCCTCCTGCCCCTCTGCGGGACTCTGGCCATCCTCTCGTCAACGATGCACTCCCCTGTCGGCGTGTTTCTCTGTGTAACTCAGTATCGAGGTGCTCCAGCTTCATATATTTTAAGGTCTTTGATGTTGGGGACGACTATTTGAACAACAGTATTTTACACAAAGTGGGAGTTAAAAACCCCTTTACGAATGATTCAGTGTGACTTCATTTCAGTAAACTCGCTGGCAGCACAGGCTTTGGTCAGGGACCGTATCACAAGGGGCACAAGGGGCCTGGCACTTGCGCACCATCTGTGGGGCTGCCATCCAGGGCACTCCCGCTGGGCAAGCCGATCGGCCCTCTGTGTTTAAGACGCGTAAACCATTTGGTCTTGCTGTCCAGCTTTTAGGAGTTTGTCCTAAAAATGCTGTTATGTATATGCAACCATATGTGTACAAGGGCATTCTTTATAGATTTATTCATTTTAGCAAAATATTGGAAAAAGTTCAGTGTTCAATAGAGAAATTGCTAAATGCATTGTGGGACACTCGTATGATGAAAGACTGCACCAGGCGAAAGAATGAACTAGATCCATGTGCACCTTCCCTGTAAATTCTTCCCTGACAAGAAGAAGGTGCAGAACAGACGCTAACATTTGCGTAAAGTTAGGTCTGCAGCGGGGCGTGTATGTGTGTGTGGATACGTACAGCTCTACGGCGTGGAAACTTGCTGATAGGGAGGTCGAGGAGGCAGTGGAATTTACTCTTCACTGCTTACCTTTTCATAACATTTCAATGTTATTACAATTTTTCTATGAAAAATATCAGATTAATTTTTTAAAAGTCTGAAGTCTGATAGTACAGACTTATTCCCAAGTCTGTTGACTTAACAACAGTAGGTGAGATAATGTGTGTCAAGAGCTTAGCATAGTTCCAGATCTAACAGCGCGTCTTCAGTAAATGAAGCTGAGTGGGGGCCGTGGCGGAGATGGTGGAGCTGGGTGAGGACGCCAGGACTTTACACTAGGAAGTCCTGGTGGCGAAGAACAGCGGATGCCCCGTCCCCCAGCTCAGCCTCACCTGGGGATCCGGGTCCTCACAAAGAGAAGGTCGGAAGTGTGAAATAGTTTATAGTTCTGGTGCGTTGGTTTAGAAGATAAAGTTAAGAAGTAATGTTTTTCTTTGTTCCTGTCTGCATTTTCACGTTCATTTTTTTTTAACATAAAGTCATCGTGAATCACTTAATAGCAGAGAAAAAAATTAAAAGCTGTATGTGTCTCCCCAGGGCCAAGCCATTATTGAGTCAAACTTCACAGCCTTGACAGACGAGCCGTGCTCTCCTGTGGTGTGGAAGCTTGGCCACCACCATCGCGCTCCTGCTATGTCTAAGCCCGGTTTTGAGCAGCTTTCCGGCTCTAAGGTTAGGATCTGATACTGCCACCTGAGGGTGTCCGTCACGGGCTCATGCTTTCCGTGAAGCTTCTGGGGTGGGATCCGGCCGCGCAGGCGCGTGGCCGTCTGCTGGGGCCTCTGGCCTGTGAGAGCCCCGGTCTCCGGCGCAAGTAACCGCCAGGTGAGGAATTCCTGTGTCCAGCCCTGCGTCTGCCCCGCGGGTGACGGTCAGCGACTCGCACACTTGCGGCTGCCTTGTCCATTTCGGTTCTGTTCCACCCAACCCTCTGTGACGACCAAGGCCCTGGTGACCCGCGGGCGACCGTGGGTGGTGCGCGGCCCACGTTTCTTCTGAGTGTTGCGGCTTCCTGGTTTGGCGGGCTGTGCTCAGAAGACCGTTAATAGATGTGTTTTTAATCTTTGTGTCCTGCAGTCAGGTAATGATGTTATTTTTTGTTTTTACCAATATTAAAAAAATCCATAAGTGATTTAATTAAATTCACAGATGTCGTTCAGATAGAAACGATTTCAAACCTTTTTTCTTCTGAACAGATATTCTTAGCTGAAAGTTAACGTGTTTCTGATCAATTAGAAATTACGAATAAATAATTTTTCTGTAATACTTCAGCAGTGCTGTTGGGCGACATACAGTTACATTAGGTGATTCAGTGTGTAGAGGCGTCATGAATTAGTTTTTCACTGTTGCCATCAGAGATTTAAGTTTATGGAGAAATTGTGTGGTCAGTCATCAAAGAAAACGTATATAACAAGTACAATGTTAAAGAAACAAACTTAA
This sequence comes from Budorcas taxicolor, assembly GCF_023091745.1. Classification (NCBI taxonomy): domain Eukaryota; kingdom Metazoa; phylum Chordata; class Mammalia; order Artiodactyla; family Bovidae; genus Budorcas; species Budorcas taxicolor. The sequence continues at coordinate 11,308,461 of NC_068920.1, forward strand.
CATTTGGTATATAAACACAAGGGCTTCCCAAATGGCTCAGAGGTAAAGAACCAGCCTGCCAGCTCAGGAGACGTAAGAGAGGCGGGTTCTATCCCTGGGTGGGGAAGCTCCCCTGGAGGAGGAAAAGGCAACCCCTCCAGTCTTCTTGCCTGGAGAATCCCACGGCCTGGGAGCCTGGTGGGCTACAGTCCAAAAGAGTGTGACTCGACAGAGCGTCCGAGCGCCCATGCGTATAAACACACACAGACTCTCATTTAGTGCCATCGCCAAGTAGTCAGTGGCAGCAATTTTACCTACAATGAGTGTAGTCGGCAGAGGGCGCCTGTGCATTTAACTCCGTTCTCATACTTTGGGGCAAGTGTTTTGCCTTTTGCAGAGAAGAGAGAGGCAGGAGAGGCGGTTTTTTGGAAGGTGCTCAACTCAGCGTTGCTGCTCCCGCTGGCCGAGTGTCTTTCTAGCACAGATGTCAGGAAGCAGTGGGCCTACCGCTTCAGCACAAAGCTCCTGCAAGACTTCATAGGAAAAATTACAGAGGCATAGATGTAACTGAACCATTCATTTTCACCCTTTCCCCTTATATCATTCTGTTTTCACTGCTGACTAAAAATTGTCACTCACCGTCCAGTTCTGTAAGAATGCAGTCACTGGCCTCGGTAGCCGCTGACCTTCAACACCCCCTGAAAGAAGTGCAGGGTGGCGATCAGGAACCAGGCACTCTGCTCCAGGAAAAACTGAAGAAGAGGCCTTCAGATAGATGTTTTCAGAAGATTGTATGAGCCCAGTTCTTGCAACTCTGTATCTAGAAAAGCACTACAGTCGTGACTGCAGACCCCTGATCCTCATGACTAGCAGTGTGTGCGTGCATGCTAAGTCACTTCAGTCGCATCCGACTCTTTGCGACCCAGTGGACTGTGGCCCGCCAGGCTCCTCTGTCCGTAGAATTTCCCAGGCAAGAGTACTGGAGTGGATTGCTATGTGCCCTCTTCAGGGGAGCTTCCAACCTGGGGACGGAACCTTCATTCCTTACATCTACTGCATTGGCAGGCAGGCTCTCCACCACTAGCGCCACCTGGGAAGCCCCGCGACTAGCAGCCATGTTCTGCAAAAATAAGTGTCTCCTTGCATGCACCCCCCCCCCCCCACCAGAATTACATGTACACTGGCTGCCCTTCCCCCACCTCTTTGGAGCAGCTTCTCAGATGAGAGGCTGTCTCCTGGGCTCATTTTGCTCCAGATAAAAACTCATAACTCCCAGGTTGTCCATTTTTTCAATTGACATTATTTATCAGATACCATTTCCTTTAAGATTAAAACAACCCCCCAAATAAGGTAGTTCTTAGTAAGAAAGCCCATAGTGGAGGAAAACATATCTTAGTTCTAAATATCATAGATCATTCTAGAGTTATAAAATAAGACGCGCTTTTTCTCTGAAAGAACAAAGATCTGGCCGTTGATGGTTTTTAAAAGTCAGAGAGACTTTATTTCATTCCCGTGTAACTGGAAGCTGGGAGTCTTCAAAGTGTTTCTAAAACCAAAGATATTTCTTCACATGTATGGCAACTCATAAATCTGTGGGCAAATAAACTGTTTTCAAAAGCCCAGATTTGTTTTTGAAATAAAATATATGCTCGTGTTTCCCAGATCTGTATTTAAAATGATGCGCAGAGCTATTTATGTGGTGTCAGACTCGAAAAGACCGCCAGCATTTCAAAGAGCTCAAGTAAACAGTGGCTGACTCTGTCACTCCGTGCAGAATCTTTCCCAACTGTTTTTTAACCTTGCAGATTTTTTGATACTTGTAAATATCCAAAGATGGCTCCGTGGGTAAAGAATCCACCTACAATGCAGGAGACGCAGGACATTTCGGGTTTGATTCCAGATCAGGAAGTTCCCCTGGAGAACTTGGCAACCTGGCAACCCGCTCTGTATTCTTGCCTGAAAAATCCCATGGACAGGGGAGGCTGGTGGGCTAGAGTCCCTGGGGTCACAAAGAGGTGGACCCTGGTGAATAAACACACACACGGTCTTACATGTTCATTGGTCAAATATACGTATCATTTGTTTCTCTTATTTCCTTGTTGAACAGTCATTCCTAACCCCAGATCAGTTGAAGAATTACTCATATTTCTTCTGTTTTCTTAAAAAAATACTTTTAAAACATTACAGAACTTTCTCTCGTCTTATTTTGGCATGTCAGATGAAGATTAGATCAGATCATTTTTCTCCCAAATATTTAGTTTCTTAACACTGTTTCTTATATGAGCCATTTCTATCTTGATTAATGAAAATATATATTAAGTTTTTAGATATCTCTGAATGTATTTGCTCTTTCAGTTCTTGCACCAGTTTTTATTATTATTTTCCTATTAATTTTTCAAAGAATTCCTAGCTTCTGTCACTTTAATTTTTCAAATAACGTGGGGATTATTTTTATTTACTTCTTTTTTAAAAATTTTTATTTTTACTTTATTTTACTTTACAATACTGTATTGGTTTTGCCATACATTGACATAAATCCACCCTGGGTGTACATGCGTTCCCAAACATGAACCCCCCTTCCACCTCCCTCCCCATAACATCTCTCTGGGTCATCACCGTGCACCAGCCCCAAGCATGCTGTATCCTATATTGGACATAGACTGGCGATTCAATTCTTACATGATAGTATACCTGTTACAATGCCATTCTCCCAAATCATCCCACCCTCTCCCTCTCCCTCTGAGTCCAAAAGTCTGTTATATACATCTGTGTCTTTTTTGCTGTCTCGCATACAAGGCCGTCATTGCCATCTTTCTAAATTCCATATATATGTGTTAGTATAATGTATTGGTGTTTTTCTTTCTGGCTTACTTCACTCTGTATAATCGGCTCCAGTTTCATCCATCTCATCAGAACTGATTCAAATGTATTCTTTTTAACGGCTGAGTAATACTCCATTGTGTATATGTACCACAGCTTTCTTATCCATTCATCTGCTGATGGACATCTAGGTTGTTTCCATGTCCTGGCTATTATAAACAGTGCTGCGATGAACATTGGGGTACATGTGTCTCTTTCAGTTCTGGTTTCCTCGGTGTGTATGCCCAGCAGTGGGATTGCTGGGTCATAAGGCAGTTCTATTTGCAATTTTTTAAGGAATCTCCACACTGTTCTCCAAAGTGGCTGTACTAGTTTGCATTCCCACCAACAGTGTAGGAGGGTTCCCTTTTCTCCCCACCCTCTCCAGCATTTATTGCTTGCAGATTTTTGGATCGCAGACATTCTGACTGGTGTGAAGTGGTACCTCATTGTAGTTTTGATTTGCATTTCTCTAATAATGAGTGATGTTGAGCATCTTTTCATGTGTTTGTTAGCCATCCGTATGTCTTCTTTGGAGAAATGTCTATTTAGTTCTTTGGCCCATTTTTTGATTGGGTCGTTTATTTTTCTGGAATTGAGCTGCATAAATTGCTTGTATATTTTTGAGATTAGTTGTTTATCAGTTGCTTCATTTGCTATTATTTTCTCCCATTCAGAAGGCTGTCTTTTCACCTTACTTATATTTTCCTTTGTTGTGCAGAAGCTTTTAATTTTAATTAGATCCCATTTGTTTATTTTTGCTTTTATTTCCAAAATTCTGGGAGGTGGATCATAGAGGATCCTGCTGTGATTTATGTCTGAGAGTGTTTTGCCTATGTTCTCCTCTAGGAGTTTTATAGTTTCTGGTCTTACATTTAGATCTTTAATCCATTGTGAGTTTATTTTTGTGTGCGGTGTTAGAAAGTGATCTAGTTTCATTCTTTTACAAGTGGTTGACCAGTTTTCCCAGCACCACTTGTTAAAGAGATTGTCTTTACTTCATTGTATATTCTTGCCTCCTTTGTCAAAGATAAGGTGTCCATATGTGTGTGGATTTATCTCTGGGCTTTCTATTTTGTTCCATTGATCTATATTTCTGTCTTTGTGCCAGTACCATACTGTCTTGATGACTGTGGCTTTGTAGTAGAGCCTGAAGTCAGGCAAGTTGATTCCTCCAGTTCCATTCTTCTTTCTCAAGATTGCTTTGGCTATTTGAGGTTTTTTGTATTTCCATACAAATCTTGAAATTATTTGTTCTAGTTCTGTGAAAAATATCACTGGTAGCTTGATAGGGATTGCATTGAATTTGTAGATTGCTTTGGGTAGTATACTCATTTTCACTATATTGATTCTTCCGATCCATGAACATGGTATATTTCTCCATCTATTATATTTTTATTTACTTCTTAATGTACTTTATTTTATTTTTACATTTTCTTGGTCATGCTGTGTGGCATGTGGAGTCTTAGTTACCCGACCAAGGATCAAACCCGCACCCCTTGAATCAGAAGGTTGGAGTCTCAACCACTGGACCAGGGAAGTCCTGGGGATCATTTTTAAAGTTGGAGAGTTGAACCATAAAGAAAGCTGAGTGCCGAAGAACTGATGCTCTGGAACTGTGGCACTAGACAAGACGCTTGAGAGTCCCCTGGACAGCAAGGAGATCAAACCAGTTGATCCTAAAGGAAATCAACCCTGAATATTCACTGGAAGGACTGATGCTGAAGCTCCAATACTGTGGCCACCTGATGTGAGCACCAGTGGGCTCTGGGTTCGACCTGGGCTCTGGCTCTCACCAGGACCCCTGTTTTCCTTGTGTTTGTACAGCCTCATTTTCCTTTTCTACAAAATACCAATCTCGAATTGTGCTGATGACTAGATGAGGGGATATCTGTGAAGTGCTCAGTGACTCAAGAAATACTCGTCGTAATAATGCCATGACTGTTCTATTATTCATCTGTTCTTCCACCAGATCTTTTGCAAGAGGTGGTAGTAAACCAGTGAACAACTTTTAGACATTTTTCTCTTTGATCTGTTGTAAAGGTGGAAAATCTGTAAGGCAAATTGCTATTTTGATATTTTAAAGATAGCAGAAAAGCTGTGGTTTTTCCAGTAGTCACGTATGGATGTGAGAGTTAGACCATAAAGAAGGCTGAGTGCTGAAGAATTGATACTTTAGAATTGTGCTGGAGAAGACCCTTGAGAGTCCCTTGGACTTCAAGGAGATCAAACCAATCAATCCTAAAGGAGATCAACTCTGAATACTCATTGGAAGGATTGATGCTAAAGCTGAAGCTCCAATACTTTGGCCACCTGATGTGAAGAGCTGACTCATTGGAAAAGACCCTGATGCTGGGATAGATGGAGGGCAAGAGGAGAAGGGAGTGACAGAGGATGAGATGGCTGGATGACGGCACTGACTTCATACACATGAGTTTGAGTAAGCTCTGGGAGTTGCTGATGGACAGGGAGGCCTGGCGTGCTGCAGTCCACGGGGTCGCAAAGATCGGACATGACTTAGCACCTGAACAATAGCAAAGAAAGACCCAGGACTGCCGAGGTTGCAAAACTGCTAATTTACATGAGTATGTTCATCAGGGGCAGCGTAAATTAAATAAATGTAATTTGTTGAGTAAAGGGGCACCTTGACCTCTCCACTGCAAGGTCAATGTGGGGTTCCTTTCTGTTGCAGCGTGCCCATAGCGCCTCAGACAGACTGGCGCAGACGAGCCCACGTGTTCTGTGTTCAGAACAGGTGATCGGGAAGCGGAAAGGAGAGGAATTCAGCTTTGTGCTTGAATTTTGTGTTTGAGACAGGCAGACAGTTAAATGCCTATAGCAGCACAGGAGAGCGGCTTGAACTTTAAGAATGTTCCTTCTCCTCCCTTCTCCTGCTTTGCCCTGGGATTTTCACATTTATATTAATTATCTTCACAGCTCGTATTAGGTTATACAATAGAATCTGAATTTCAAATAAATGTCAAAATCAGAAAATAGGCCTATTACCCTTCACAGGCAGCCAGGGAAGAAAACGCGCTTCTGTTCCTGAAGCGTGTTGTCCTGTGAAGCACAGACCTTATTTTTCAAATACCTTGTCACCAAAACAACCAGGAGACCTCATTAAAGAGTCTCCAGGGTGCTGGGGCTGTGGCGGGACGTGGCCACGTGGAAGAGGGAGCCGCGGCCCCAAGGCTGGGCCCGCCCCCCGCTGGCCCAGGATGACCTGGGAGCCTCTCCCCGCTGGACCCAGGCCTCTCGTCCAGGGAGGGAGCAGGTGTACCCAGCCGGTCTTCAGTGTCCTTTCAGGGTGTTCACTTCTCTGGGCAGACACAGGAGGTGCCACTCTGCGTGTTTTTCCGAGCCATTCCCAAAAGAGGTGGTGGTGCTTTGGTCCTTGCTCAGGCTCACGGCGCTCACGTAGATAAAGCTCATCACCACCCTAGCGGCGCTTTTCCGTGTGTGTGTGTGTGTGTGTGTGTGTTTCTTTGCATCATTGTGAAACAGAGCAGGACCCTACGGTCCTTCTCCCCCAGGTCCTCAGCCTGCTTTTTGTCTCTGGACAAGCTTTAGCCAAAGAATAAGTTCCATCAGAGACATGAGACAGTGCAGAAGCAAAGGATAACAGTCAAAGGGACCAAATCGTAATAGTTTAGTCCCTGAGCAGTGTCAAGGGGCTTGCGTTCCTCCTCCCGGGCTGTAGATAACATTCTGAGCCACATCTGGGGATCTGTCCATGGATACTGAAACCCCCACCAGCTGGAAGAAGTCAGTTGCATGACGACCAGCCTGTGGCTAAGACATAAGCTGCCACAGTCCTGAAAACTGGCCTCAGGGACACAAACTGGCTGTGTATTTTCCCGAGGAGCAGGGGTTCAGCATCCACTGATTACGTGTGCTCAGAGATGTTCTAGATCAGAACTGCTGTGAATAACGGGAATTGACTGTGTGTTATTTTCATCGCTTTCACGATTCAGGTATCTTGCAATTTGAATTAAATGCTTTCATGTACTAGCGAATCCTTAAAACTTACAAAACTTACAGAAAAATGCAGAACTATGTTCCAGGGGGTTCAGCCAGGATGATCAGGACTGGTTGGGGCTGCTCAGGGCTGACGGAAGCTGATATGTGGACTTCAGTTTCACTCTCCATCTTGATGCGGTATTCGGGCATGATTTAGCAGGTGTGTGGATTAAGGAGTGCCGCTTGACTCCCGTCCTTGTGAATGACTTGCTGAGACACCTCAGTGCTGTGCTTTGGTTATTTTCACTAGGTCTGCTGTAGGGAGAGGACGGAGCAGTTGCGGTATCACTGTGAGTTAATGGATGGTGTCTCTTCTCAGTGAAACAGCAATTCGGAAATGCCTAATATGGGTATTCTTAGTGGGGGTTACTCCTTTGACCTGGGAAGAGGTTCTTTTTAAAGGACAGAAACATCATCCTGTTCCTCCAGGAGCTTTAAATCCAAGAGATGGGCCAGCGTCCTGATGGGTGGGCTCAGTGAGGGTTTCGTGGGCTTCTCAGGAAGAAAGAAGGGATGGGTCCGTTCAGTGTGGGCAGAGTATGAAGGATAAGACCTGGTGTCACTGAGGTGGAGCATCTCTGGGGTTACGGACCATGTCAACAGGAAGCTGTGTTTCAGTTTAGAAAGAAAACTCAAAAGGAACTTACCAGGACGGTGTCTATTGCAAAAAGTGAGGTTGGCTGGCATTTATCAGGAGAGGATGAGCAATGGGAACGTCAGGGGCAGCCTGGGACCAGGCGAGTCCGGTCAGCCTGGCCCTGACCTGGTGCTCCTTTCGGTCAGGAGGCTGGCGCGGGCCAGCGCAGCAGCGTCTGTCTGTCCCAGTGCGGCCAGGAGGAGCCAAAGAAAGAGAGGCTGCAGAGAGGGGTGACGCTGAGCCACCGTCTGTAGGTCGATAAGTGTTTCAGGCTGTTCGTGTCTGCCTGATAATTGCGGAGCTATTGACTGTACTTCAGGAAAATATAAAAAAGGAGATACAGCGGGGGGAGAGGGAAGGTGGGATGATTTGAGAGGGCAGCAGCATTGAATCATAACCGTTACCATGTGTAAAGTAGACAGCAGTGGGAATTTGCTGTGTGACCCAGGGAGCCCCAGGTTGGTGCTCTGTGACAACCTAGAGGGGTAGGTTGGGGAGGGAGGTTCAGGAGGGAGGGGACATGTGTATGCCTATGGCTGGTTCATGTTGATGTATGGCCGAAACCAACACAAGATTGTAACATAATTATCCTCCAAGTAAAAATAAAATTAAAAAAAGAAGCAGACAAATAAAAAAGTAATTACGGAGCTAAGAACTGGCAAAGACTCTTTCCTCCACTCTAGCCAAGACTCCAGGATTTTGTATGCAGCGACTTTATTTGGAGGATCTTAGATGGAATCAGTTTATTTAGAATATTTAGGAGAGAGGGATTTTTGACCTGGAGGCCATGTCTTCTGTGTAACAGTATTATTTCTAATTACGTAAAATAGTTTTTAATATGCAGTTCAGTGAGTTGATTTAAAACAAGTTTTAATTTTACTTGCCATAGCCGTTCGGCTTGCTAATTACTTCTGGGTGAGCACGTTAGTCTTTTTCATTAGCAAAGTATTTTTTTATTTTGAGACTGTTCTGCACATGTAGGGTTGTTACATTTTATTTGAACGCTGAATTTAGTGGATAATGAATTATGTTGTCATTCTCCAAATGGGTACCATGTGGAACTAGTGTAAATGCCTTTCGTTAAAGACAAAAATAAATGATGACTAGTTGATTGACCCAAGTTGAGATTAACTAGCAGTTTTGATGTTTCATTTGACTTTGATAAGACAGTGAAGAGCATTAAGGGTGAATGTGGTATATTTGTTCTACAGTGTGTTATTTTTTATATGCATTGAGAAGAATTTTTTTTCCCCTGGCATACTTAAGTAAGTATTCATACTGATGGGGACTAGTAACATGAACTTAATTTTAACTGATATTTTTCTGAAGTGAAAATTTGTGAAAGAGTGGTTGGGGGTTCAACTGCCATTCCAAACATGGTTACATCTTTAGATACTTACTAACCAGGCTTTAAATTAATTTTGCAAGGTCTTTTGTGTGTAGTCGTTCCCTCATGTATTCGTTTAATTACAGATTTTCACCTTTTGACTTGTGACAGCAAAACTGATTTCTCTTGGAACTGAGTCCAGTGATGTGTGTGTGTGTGTGTGTGTTTAAAAAAACCTTTACAAAGTTGTGTTTTTCCATTTGTCTGTGTCCATCACAAAATACTTTTCTCTTGAGGACTCCTCTATTCTTGAATAATTAAGTTTCCAGCATGGCAGAACACTTTCTAATCTCTCATTCTTGAAAACACGGCATTTATGAGCAAAGAATGGTATTGCTAGTCATTTCTCCACTGAATTACAGTGATGAAAAGACATCTCTTCTGAATGGGAACGTGGCCTTGTGTATTCAGATAACCATTGTGTTTCGAATTGCCTTCATTGCTCCTTTTTTCTCCCCGCTTAGACTTAGTTTAATAAAAGACATTATCTACACACAAGGTGCCAATCACATACGAAGGCCATGGTGTCGGGGGGTGTGGGGGGCTCTGATCTGTGTGCCTGGGCGCTGCCTCTCCTCGGGGCTGCCCTCTGAGCGAGCTGCCAAGCTCTTGCGTAATTGTCTTGACAAGTGCGCACTGCTTCATGGAGCAGCTGGGCCTCTGCCAGCCCGTGGAAGCCAGGTGCCCCAGGCAGCAGAGCCAGTGCCACTTTCTTGCTGGGGGCTTTAAGCCATACCTTAACTATGTTGCTGAGACCAGTGGTGGATAGATAGTTATCTGAGGCAAGGATTGCGTTCATTTGTTCTGGCGAGGTAAGAGCATTTGAGAATGGTAAAGGGCAGCTGGTGTTTCCGAGCTGCAGACGCTCCTGTGTGTCAGAGTCTTCTCTTTCTGCCTTGGGGGCTTCCCTTGTGCCACTTACATGCTCCAGAATCCGTCGGAAAAACACATTTTGATGGTGCATTTTGAGGGGAGAGAGTTTGTGTGCTTCATGCTGTCGGGCGTTAAAGGGCCTGAAGTAGAAAGGCAAGGTTGTTGCGCAGTGCCCACGGCCACATCTAGGAATTGGGCACACCAGATGTGGGGAAATAGTCATTGTGTCCAAACAGACAGAGCTCAAGGAAGGAGTCCGGGCGCTCCTGGTGCCACTGTGCATTCAGACGTTCTCGTGGGTGATCCGTGTTACTGCAAGAGAGTGATACCGAAATGCAGTGTCCGCCTGACCCTATATTGGTTATTTGCTAGAGGGAGACATGTCCATGTCCACAGATAGTTACCTACCAGTAGGTTCATTTGGCATTAAAAGTGTGACTCTTTCTTTATCTGTTGGCTTCAACCAAGCCAGCAGGAGATAAGTTTTCCTGCTGACCAGTGAATTCCAGAATCTGTACAAACAGTATCTTCTCGTCTTTCTGCACATCTAGGCTGGACTCTCTGTGATTTTATTCTTCATGTGTTGCATAAAACCCCTCCCCAAATAGCCCCCCATTATTCTCCAGGGTGGCCCTCTCCTGATAATGTGTGGCCTTGTGCCCAGGAACAGACTTCATTTGCTCGTGCCCTTTCCCTTCTGGTCTTCCTCTCCCAGGGACGGAACTCTGCCTGGGTCCTGGTGACCCTTTGGTAAGATCTTCACTCTATTTGAAAAGTTTCAGCTGTGTTCTTGGCTTCTTTAACTCCTTCAGTTTGGGTCATATGAACATTCTGTAACCCAATCTTGTTTGTTTCTCTAAAATGTATAAATGTCTTGATACAGAAATTCCTGAATTCAGAACTAGCTTCTACTAACATTGTAGTAGTTGTTGTTCAGTTGCTCACTCGTGTCTGACTCTTTGTAGCCCCATGGACTGTAGCCCACCAGGCTTCCCTGTCCTTCATTATCTTCTGGAGTTTGCTCAAACTCATGTCCATTGAGTCAGTGATGGCATCCAACCATCTCATCCTCTTTCACCCCCTTCTCCTCCTGCCTTCAATCTTTCCCAGCATCAGGGTCTTTTCCATTGAGTTGGTTATTTGCGTCAGGTGGCCAAAGTATTGGAGCTTCAGCTTTAGCATTAGTCCTTCCAGCAAATATTCAGGGTTGATTTCCTTTAGGATTGACTGGTTTGATCTCCGTGCAGTCCAAGGGACTCTTGAGTCTTCTCCAGCACCACAGTTCAAAAGCATCAGTTATACTAACATAACATGATGTGTTTTATTTCTCTACACTGTTTTATTCCAGTTCCCTTCTGAGTAACATCACCTATGAGATAAGAGAAGTGAAAACACTTTCATTGAACCCATTTACTGTTTTGCCATGTAATTAAAACTTCAGTAAGCCTGTTAATCTGTCAATATTAATATATCATAATTAAAGAAAATGCTATTTCTAGAAGTACCCAAAGGTCATTCCCTAACACACAGGTGCCTGAAAAAGTAAAACATGTTATTTGTCTTGAGAAGGAAGGCAAGGGGAGGCTAGAAAGGTGGCTGGGTCCCTCCAAAGCCATATGTGAATTTTCTGCTCAGCCATGAGAGTTTTTAAAGGGAAAAACTGAAGAAATCATCTCAGCTAATCACTGAGATGGGGCGGGAGGCGGGGGGTGGGTTAGGCCGGGGTGCCAGCTGGTGGACTTCTTGTGATTTTTTCTTTGGATGTTAGCTTGTTCTTCTAGTTTGTTCGAGAGATTACTGAAGGGGATGCTAGGGAAGCAATCTGGTCACCTGTTAATGGCTTAGTCTTCATTTCTCTTCCTCTGATCTATGGAAAGAACCAACAGGCTCTTCGCATCAGGTGGCCAAAGTATTGGAGCTTCAGCTTCAGCATCAGTCCTTCCAGTGAATATTCAGGGTTGGTTTCTCTGGACCACACGATGCCTTGCCAGCAGGTTAGGCAAGGCGTGGTGTGGTCCGGGCATCCGAAAGGTGTGCCCGGGCTGGGGAGGAGCAGAACAGGGGGATGTCTTTTAGGGTTAGTGACACGACAAGCGGGGCCCCTCCTGAGAGCGCCTTCCTGCCAAAAGTTGCTCACAGCCTTACTTTTCAGCTTCTTGTGGAAAGTGGTATTTTGGGCATTAGCCTACTCAACATTGTGACATCTGTCAAGGAGCCTGGTGACCGTGGGGTTTTCTGTCCCCCAAGGAATGAGTATGCAGTCACTACCGAGTAAAGGAAACCGATCACACAGTAGAATTAACACTCTTCACGTTTCTGAAACCCGAAAGAGCTCAGCCTTGAAACCGCTCTTTCTGCAGCTGCTAATGCTGGAAACGAGGCTGGTAAATCAACACCACGCAATGCCTGTCACCGACTCCGGACCATAGTGAGGTTTGACCATGAACCTGGAGACGAGGCATGGAAGGGTTTCATGTCACCAAAGGAGAGGTTATGCCACATGGCTCTTCTTCTGCCAGAAGCGGATTCACCAGCGCAGTCAATAAGTTGGATGAATGTGGAATTTGATAACGTGGCTCTGTCACCCGTGTTTAACTTCAGCACGGCCCAGGTCGCGCCAGCCGCAGACACACGCGTGGAAGTCATGTGGACAAAATCCAGAATTCATCCTGTGTTCTCTGTCTCAGTGGGTGACTGTTTTTTTTTAAACAGTCTGGGTTCTTTTTTTAACCTTTAATGGGCCATTTTTAAGCTTTAACTTATATTGTGTCTTATACTGGCAATGAATTAAGTACATTATGAACACGATCTTTTCCTAGGAGATAGGTACTGTTTTCTATGAGAAGCCTGAGGGCCCAAAGCAGTCAAAGGCTGTGGCAGTGATAACACCTTCCCCAGAAGGCTCCTGAGCTTGGTGGCAGCACACGCCTTTGGAGGGAAGAGGCTTTCTTCTGTCTCCCAAGGGCGCTGAGCCAGCCGCTGACAACCCACCAGCGTGACTGAGATGCATAAGGCGGCTCAGGCATGTGTAAAATTTATATCCGTGGCAGTGACAACCTGAGCACTGTGGAGGGGAGACAGATTTCCATTGAAGCTCAGCCAGAAATGCTTCCCGCCACAACTCTGACAAAATAGTGCCATAAATGAACAGAGCCAGAGAGTTTCTGGGCTCCGAGAAAACCTCCCGTGTGACGGCTGCCTCACACACCAGCTCTACGCCCAGGTGCCTAATAAGCCACCGCACAGGTGCACGGGCGTTCAATTCGGAGCTGGGTGTCCTCAGCCCCGTCATCCAAGTGGGCTGTGATGTGGGGTGCACCCCCGGGGTGCTCTGGATGGTCACTGGGAGCAATGCTTTTCCCTTCTAATGCGTTATTATCATGAAGTTAAGTGCTCTCTTGGTAGTATGTAGAGCTTAGAAGTCAAATAACCCACCTACCTGTGGGCTTGCTAGTAACTCAGTGGTAACAATGCCAAGTTTTAGAAGATGGTTTTGGCTGCTTTAAGTTCATGGCAGTTGTTTTTACCACCCTAGGGGGTTGACATCTAAAGCTTGTCATGCCCGAGATCCCCGAGTCCGTTTAAACCTGCTCGTGGGCCAGCGAGAGCGTCCAGAAGTCTCCGGTGTTGTCTCGATGCTCCTAGCATCTTGGGGTTTAGGCCCCTCCACCGGCTCTCTGTCACCTCATTTTTGATGTGCACAGCCTGTGCGAGGTGACTGCCGTGTGACTTCAGCTGTGAAGTCTGGTCCTCTTGTTAAATCCTGGGCATTAGGAAAAAGATCAGGCCACTCTCTGTGTCCTGACTGCTCCGTGTCTCTCCCCAGGTGAGGACGCCCTGCTCCTGGTTTCCCGTGGGTGTGCAGTGGAAACCTGCTCTTTTACCAAACAGACGTGTCATTGATGGGATCCCGCGATGGTATTTAATGGAAGTGACACGACCAGATATGAGGGTAGAAAAGATTTGCATCTATAAAGATAGTTCCAGCTGTCCACTGGTGTGGTCTATCACTCTGTGTAATATTTCCTTAAGCTTTTAACTTCTATTTTTTAAAAATTACATAAAAATAACCGTTACCTAAATTGGTGTATTTTATTTGAAACATCCAAAAAAAAAAAGTGTTGTTCATGTCATCTTACAATATAGTGAACTATTCTGGAAGTCACCTTTTGGCAGAGGTGAGCAGAACTTGGTGATTATGAGGATGGAGTGGGGGTATGGCAGTTCAAACCTCCCTCCATCCTTCAGGGCCTGTTGGATGCAGTCATGGGCCTCCTTTCAGGAATCAGACCCCGAATGGAGTCAGAATAAAAGGAGGTCGTCACATCCATAGGTTTGTTCCATGTGAGGGATCCAGGACATGACATGACATGAATAAAGGACATTTTCTTTAATTTCATTGTCTTGAGTGTCCAGGTGATGCTCATGATTCTCTTGATGTGGGGGAGGGGGATGTGCTGGTGGGAGATGGACTCTCCCCGGCTGAGAGGTGACTGCCGTGTGTGTCCTCTTTCCAGAACCCGTGAAGGAAGCTGCTGCCATGGTCTGCTGGGCTCTCAGGAGAGTCGGCCAGGTGCGTGCCCGCTTGGCCCGCAGAGACAGCGGAGTCTGCCGGGGCCACGAGCATCAGCCCTTGGGCCGGAGGCCCGCCCCGGGGGCACCGGGCAGCACGGTGGAGCTGCTGGGCAAGTCCTACCCCCAGGACGACTACAGCAACCTGACCCGCAAGGTCCTGTCCAAGGTCGGCCGGAACCTGCACAACCAGCCGCAGCACCCGCTCTGGCTGCTCAAGGAGCGGGTGAAGCAGCACTTCTACGCGCGGTACACGGGCCGCGCTGGGACCCCGCTCTTCTCCGTGTACGACGACCTCTCCCCGGTGGTCACCACGTGGCAGAACTTCGACAGCCTGCTCATCCCGGCCGACCACCCCAGCCGGAAGAAGGGCGACAACTACTACCTGAACGCCACGCACATGCTGCGCGCGCACACGTCGGCGCACCAGTGGGACCTGCTGCGCGCGGGGCTGGACGCCTTCCTGGTGGTGGGCGACGTGTACCGGCGCGACCAGATCGACGCGCAGCACTACCCCGTGTTCCACCAGCTGGAGGCCGTGCGCCTCTTCTCCCGCCACCAGGTGAGCCGGCCGCGCCATGCCGCGCGGCCCGGGGGCTTCCTTGGCGTCCGTGAGCCATCCGGCTTTCATCCGGCTTTCACCCGGATGTGCAGGCGTGGCTCTGCACATCCTGGCTAGCGTGCTGCGTTGGTAACGCAGGAACTGGCAGGACTTTACTGCCTCTTGTCTGACTTTTGCCTTCCGGTCCCCGCGTGCCTGCCTCTGCGTTTCTCCTGATGCGTGAGTAGTCAGCGCAGAGGGCTGGAGAGGCAGGGCTGAGACCTGTGGTTGGGTTGCTCCAGGTCCCAGTGAGCAGAGGTTACCCGGACATGGTGTTGGACACCAGTGGATTTCTTAGGTAGCCCAGGGGCACTGGCGCTCTCGTGGCTGAGACTGTAAGGTGCCTTCTTGCCCCCAGGCTCTTTCCTCAGCGTCGCCTGCTGTACACTTGTGGCTGCTGGACGTGTTTTTCTCTGTGAGAGGGCTTCGCTGTTCTATTCCCAAAGTTTCTGTTTGGGTTCAGAGAGCTTTTTTAATCGGGAAATCTGGTATTCTGGTCATTCTCAAAAGCACCCACCTTCTCGCATCTGGTAGCTGACATCCTAACGTGCGAATCTTTTTTTTTTTTTTGCAATTTGCGAAAATTTCTGAAAGCTTGAGTCTGTTTCCTAAGAGTGCAATGTCGCTTGTCTTGCATTAACGTATTTTTAAACCATCTCTGTTTTTATCTAAGAAACAAATGGAATTAATGAGGCGCAGGAAATATCTTGCGTTACTCCCTTAGTGCTTCTTACAAACAGGTTCACAGACACAGGAGGAATAATTGTCCACAAAACTCCCTCCTGCAAGCATCAGGTCAGTGGGTTGTTGTCACTGAGCAGGAACAGTGTCAGCTTCTTGAGTTGTTGGAGTGAGCAGGAACGGTGTTGGCTCCTTGGGTTGTTGGATATGAGCAGGAACGGTGACAGCTCCTTAGGCTGGTAAGTAATCATCGCTTGTTGTGTTAAATGAGTCACGTTGTAGGAGACCACTGCCTCAGGGTGCTCAACTCTTCCTGGGAATCTGTGAAAGTGCAGAAATAGGTATGAGCTTTGCACAGAAGTCCGCCTATGCTTGATCCCAAAACTGCTGAGATGAGCACTTTTCTATTTGGGAAAGCTGACTATTTTCTACATTAACTTATATTATAAGGATGCAGATTTGTTAGGAAACACAAAGGTCAAAGTCTGAGGAATATGACCGAGTGATGGAAGGTCACCTGCAGTTAATGGGCCAGCAGAGGTGTGACATCAGGGAGCAGGTGTCCAGGTCACGGCAGCGGCAGGCGCTCAGCCCAGTTTATCACGTTATAAAAATAAGAAGGGACAGGGCCCACTGGTTGGTGAGCCTGTGAGCCGTGGAAATGGCAGTGGAGGCTGTGAGACGCACTCTGGTGTTTTAATGGAGGAAGAACCCAGGGTCCCTGAGAAGGCGGGAAACGGGTAGATAGGGAATTAACCTCTTCTTGTTTCACACTTCTGCGGGGTCCAGGCCAGGTTAGCGGGAGGCGGGCACGGCTTTTCTTCGGATGATGTGACTGTGTGTTCTGCCTTGTAGTCAGAAAGACTGCACGCACACACGAACACGTATGTATCAATACAGTAAGGTAGTTCCACGGGCCTTGTTTCATTTGCTCCTCATCATAAAACCCTGTGAGGCAGATTACTTCCACTGCAGCCACGGGCAGTCTGAAGCCCCAGCAGGTTTAGTGACTTGCCCAGGGTCACCCCGCCAGCTGGTGGCATCACCTGAGCATCACCCGTTCTGCCCTGTTGCTTTTCATGGAGGAGTTACTTACGACCCAGCCAGGGCTTTAGTTCCAGGAAGTGTCACAGAGAGAGGACTGGTGTTTTGTAGATTCCTGGCCTCAGCTGGTACTAAGTCTGATCTAACCTTAACAATCAAAAAGAGTTTTTTTCCTTCTTTCACTTTATTAGTCTCTGAATAGTGGTTTTTTTTAAATCCCAATTGTTGTAATCATGCTACATATGTAATTTAAAAAACTGTATGGTCATTCTTTAAAAAGTTTTCCTGTTATTTCATAATCTTGGTAATCATTATTTTATTCACTACGTGGTGTATTTCAGGAAGAAGAGAGGTGAGTCATCAGATGTGGGGTAAAGGAAATAAGAATAAGCATAGAAATGGATATACGTTATTTAACTATTAGTTGTGAATAAAACCCTTTTGTGTTCCAGAAAAGGTAAAATGTGTCAGTATTCACAAATTTAAATGTGTTAAATGTACCGATTTAAAGACATCCATTATCAGATCAGACATTTTTCAATCAGAGAATCCTGAAACAGAATCACCAGAGGCTGAAAGTAAAGGGCAAGAAAAAGGTATATGGAGCAAACACTTTAAAACAAAGCTGGTAACACAATTATTAATATTAGATAGAATATGTGGAAAAAATCGTAAGTATGAATAAAGAGGGATAATACATGGACCAAGATGCTTTATGACTTAGGAATTTTAATGTGCCCGACATCATAGCCATAACATAGAAACCAAAGCTGAATAAATCAAAGTTTGAAAAGTTCATTATGATAGTAGATTTTAAATGACTTCAATCAAAGATTGATGAATTAAGCAGACGAAATGAGTCAAGATATAGCAAATCTGAAAAATATGATCAGCATGCTTGATTTGATTGTTTTTAAAATTCTGTAACTATGTATGTGTGTTTTTGTTTGTACAGACAGACAGACAGACAGACACACACACACACACATAAATTCTATACCCAAATGTTAGAGGTATATAGTCACATGGGAAAACTTAAAATAAGTTGTCCATGTACTAGTTGACAGTTGAAGTTGTAAATAAATGTCAGAGACCCAATAACATTATCAGAACTATGCCTGGCTGCCATGTAGTTGATGTGGAAAGCAGTAAGAAAACAGTAATAAAGCTTTCCCTGTCCCTAGCTATCTGCAGATTCACAGCTATAGATTCATGGGTTAAAGAGAAATGTTAGAGTTAGCAAAAGTTACTTATCACTAAGTAGCAATGAAAACACCGACTTCAAACTGCTCAGGTGTGACGAAGATAGTCACTTTATGATTCTGGTGGTAGCCCTGGCCACCGTGACCACTAACATCACCGAAGGAGGAGCAGCCAGACATACGTGTCTCCTGTCGAGAGAATACAAGGCCACCTGTAAGAAGTCCTGTCAAAAAAACCTGGACCTATATCAGCTCAACTTGCTGGCTCTGACAGGCACATTTATAGAGATACAGAGGACAAAGAAACAGATTAAACGATATCATGTGGATGCAATGAACAAAATCCAGCCTGGGGAAATTCTATAGCGATGCTACTCAAGCTGAGATCTGCCTAATGAAGTAAGTAAGCACAAGAATCAGAGTGAGTGGTGAGAAATGATGAGGCGGTCATATTCAAGGCTGTTGTCCGAGGACGTCTGTGGCTCTGCACGCAGTCTGCCAGGCCTCCCTCTTGGTGAGCTCTGTGTGTTCAGTCTGGGGAGTGGTTTTGCACAGCACCTGTGTATCAGTTCCAGACCGATTAGAAACCTGACACTGTCTCTGCCACAGACAGTTTGAGAAGCACTGCCCTTCAGGATAAATGATTCCCTTTCTTCAAATAAAAGCAAGGAGAAAACAATAGCTGGTGCCAAACGAAAAAACAGATCTCAATCAATCACAACGTGCCGGTCCTATCAAGGGAAAGCATCTTTCAAGAGAAAAAAAGATGTGAGGCTGTTGGAAACTTGAACGCTAACTGAACATTTGAGTTTCAGGAGTTCTTTAGCTTTTGAGATCTGACAGTAATATTATATTTTTATACAGTCATTCTCTCTCAGAGATACATATTGAAATACTGTGAACCAAATGATGGATTTTCGTTAAAATAATGGGGGACAGGCATTTGGGGATGAATGTAAGAAGATGGGTCATGAATTGTCAATGACTGAAGCCAGGTGTTGGGTACATGATGAATCATTATCCTCTCAATTTTTGGGTATGTTTGAAATTTTCCTAATAAAAGTTTAAAGAAAAAGACTGAAGGAAAACACTTCAGGGATCAGTCAGGGATCAGTCAGTCTGTCAATCAAAAACATTTTTTTTTCTGAACATGAACTGGGATCCAATGCTGTGCGAAGGTGTCAGTGAGAGAGAGACAGTGTCAGACGGTCACGAGAAGGTTCCTGGCTTCATGGGAAAGATAGCAATTAAGATTAAAAAGTAGCAGGAGGCCAGAAATACCACTCTCTGGGGCATGAGCGTAGATTATATTCAGTAGGAAACTGAAGTAGGCTAAAGCTAGGATGCATAGCCTTGCTTCCATCATTCTCAGACGGTCTTACTGTGGTGCTGTTTTCCAGTTGTGTTCAACTCTTTGTGACCCCATGGACACAGCCTGCCAGGTTCCCCTGTCCTTCTGGCGTTGGCTCCGATTAATGTCCATTGAGTCAGTGATGCTATCCAACCATCTCATCCTCTGTCACCTCCTCCTCTTTTTGCTTTCAATCTTTCCCAGCATCAGGGTCTTTTCCAGTGAGTCGGCTCTTCACATCAGATGCCCAAAATATTGGAACTTCGTCTTCACATCAGTTTTTCCAATGCATATTCAGAGTCCATTTCCATTAGGATGGACTGGTTGGATCTCCTTGCAGTCCAAGGTCTCTCAAGAGTCTTCTCCCACACCATAGTTCAAAAGCATCAATTCTTTGGTGCTCAGCCTTCTTTATGGTCCAACTCTCACATCCATACGTGACTACTGGAAAAACCATAGCTTTGACTAGATGGACCTTTGTCGGCAAAGTAATGTCTCTACTGTTACATATGCTGTCTAGGTTTGCCATAGCTTTTCTTCCAAGTAGCAAGCATCTTTTAATTTCATGACTGCAGTCACGTCCACAGTAATTTTGGAGCCCAAGAGAATAAAATTCGTCACTGTTTCCCCATCTGTTTGCCATGAGATGATGAGACCAGATGCCATGATCTTCGTTTTTTGAATGTTGAGTTTTAAGTCATCTTTTCCCTCTCCCCTTTCACCCTCGTGAAGAGCCTCTTTAGTCCCTCTTCACTGTCTGTCCTTAGGGTGGTATCCTCTTCATATCTGAGGTAGTTGATATTTCTTTTGGCAATCTTGATTCCAGCTTGTGCTTCATCCAGTCTGGCATTTTGCACGATGTACTCTGCATATAAGTTAAATAAGCAGGGTGACAGTATACAGCCTTGACATACTCCTTTCCCAATTTAGAACCAGTCCATTGTTTCATGTCTGGTTCGAACTGTTGCTTCTTGATGTACATACAGGTTTCTCAGGAGGCAGGTAAGGTGATCTGGTATTCTTATCTCTTGAAGAGTTATCTACAATTTGTTGTTACACACACAGTTAAAGGCTTTAGCATAGTCAATGAAACAAAAGTAGATGTTTTCTGGAATTCCCTTGCTTTCTCTATGATCCAATGAATGTTGACAATTTGATCTCTAGTTCTTCTGCCTCTTCTAAACTCAGCTTGTATATCTGGAAGTTCTCAGTTTATGTACTGCTGAAGCCTAGCTCGAAGAAATTTGAGCCTAACCTTGCTAGCAGGTGAAATAAGTGCAATTGTCCAGTAGTTTGAACATTCTTTGGCCTTGCCCTTCTTTGGGATTGGAATGAAAAGTGGTCTTTTCTAGTTTTGTGGCTACTGCTGAGTTTCTCAAATTTGCTGATATATTGAGTGCAGCACTTTGACAGCATCATCTTTCAGGATTTTGAATAGCTCAGTGGGAATTCTATCACTTCCATTATCAAAAACAAGACCTGGAGCTGACTGTGGCTCAGATCATGAGCTCCTTATTGCAAAATTCAGGCTTAAATTGAAGAAAGTAGGGAAAAACCACTAGGCCATTCAGGTATGACCTAAATCAAATCCCTTATGATTTATATAGTGGAGGTGACAAATAGATTTAAGGGATTCGATCTGATAGACAGAGTGCCTGAAGAACTATGGAGGGAGGTCTGTAACGTTGTGCAGGAGGCAGTGACCAAAACCATCCTCAAGAAAACAAAATACATGAAAGCAAAGTGGTTGTCTGGGGAGGCCTTGCAAATAGCTGAGAAAAGAAGAGAAGCAAAAGGCAAGGGAGAAAGGGAAAAATATACCTGAGTGCAGAGTTCCAGAGAATAACAGGGAGAGATAAGCAGGTCTTTTTAAATGAACAATGCAAGAAAATAGAGGAAAACAATAAATGGGAAAGACTGGAGATCTCTTCAAGGAAACTGGAGATATCAAGGGAACATTTCATGCAAGGATGGGCCATGATAAAGGACAGAAACAGTAAGGACCTCACAGAAGCAGAAAAGATTAAGAAGAGGTGGTGAGAATACACAGAAGAACCATACAAAAACATGTCTTAATGACTTGGATAATCATAGTGGTGTGGTCACTCACCTGGGGCCAGAAATCCTGGAGTGTGAAGTCAAGCGGGCCTTAGGAAGCATCACTACAAACAGAGCTGGCAGAGGTGATCTTATTGTAAGGTTTTATAAAATTTGGAAGTCTTGTAGTCTTTCTCAAAAAATAGAAAAAGATGAACATATCAAGGTCATTTCATATTAGACTTGTTAATAACAAATTAGGTATAAAAGACAATATTAGAGGTTTCATCTTAGGAACATAGATTATTCTCATTTTTGATGAACAGGTAAAAAATTATTAAATGAAATGTTTGCAGATTGAGTTCAGTGGCATATTGCGTCTTTCCACGTGATCACTGTGTGTGTGCCACATTACACCATCCTAACTGATGTGAGTTAACGTGGTATAATTATTAAGGAAAAGCATGTGGCCTCGTTAATAGATGTAGGGAAACAAGTTGATGGCATTTAATGTTCTAGGACGTTAAAAAAGCATTTGATGGCATTAACATCTTATGATAAAAACTTTTAGCAAGCTAGGAACAGAAGGGAACTTTCATAACATGATAAATGGTTTTGTCAAGGACTTACAGCATACATCGTAATTAGTGGTGAATCATTATAAACACTTCTATCAAATTAGCAACAGTTCAGGGTTATTTGCCGTCAGTGTGTAGGAGGCACTGTTGCAATCACTGTTCATCATTGTGTGGGAGGTCCTAGCTTATGCAGTAAACCAGAAAGAAAAAAGCAAGTCTAAGCTTTGGGAAACATGAGCTGAAGCTTTATTTGTAAATGGCACGATGGGCTACCCAGGAAGGTGACTAGAATGTCCAGATCCATCATTAGCACTGATTAGACCATTCAGCAAAGCTGTAGGCGCAAAGACAATACGTACAAGAACCTGTTTCTCATCTGTAGGTTATAACCCGTTAGAAAATATAATGAAATACAGATTTCATTCATAACATCACCTACAACGTTGGAGCATCTGGATATCATTGTTGCAGATGTTCAAGGTACTTGTAGATAACATTATCAGATATGATTGAAAGACATAAAGGAAGAGACAGAGGACCAATATACCGTGTTCGTAGATTTATGAAGATGGTAGCTCTCCCACACTTGATCTATAAGTTCACCATAAATCTAATAAAAGCATATTTTGGAGAAGCTGAAGAACCATTTTTCCTATTTGTAGGAAGAGCAAATTTACAAATAGCCAGGAGAAACATAAGTGCACCAGTCTAAGGGGCTGTGCCTTGCCAAGCACCCAGGCTCACCGTATTCTGGTCGTTGGGGTGGTTTCGTGTTGGCACAAGTGTGGTCACATAGAGAACTCTCAAAGACCTCTCCTCCTCTTTGGGAATTTGTTTTCACTATAGAATGGAACCGACTTTAAATAAGTGGGGAGATGGTGGATTCCACAGGAGTCGCTCTTAGTTGCCCAGAGAGGGAAAAAACGCCCGCCCTCCACCTCTCAGCACACACAGAATTCAACTCTAAATGGCTTCACAATCCATCGCGAAGAGAAAGTCTTCCAGACTTAAGAGGAAAACGCAAGATACGACTCTGGGGGAAGAGTACAGCCTCTTGAACTGAGAATTCCTAAAAGAGAGGAATCTTTAATGGAAACAATGTCTCAAGCTGACTCTTAAGGTAAAACTTATGTCTAATAAAAGAATTCTTAAAGGAAGTTAAAAGACAAGCAGTGGGCTGGATGGAGAATCTGCTCCACATGTAACTAACAGAGGATTTGTGTTGATCAGATGTAAAGGCCTCAGTGTGGCACAATCCAGTAGGGGAAATCTGACATACTGAGAGTTGGCCGGCATGTGAGACAGTGAGAAGGCTCTGAGGGCTTTTGAAACCCACGCCTGGAGTCCAGCTCCCAAGCCTATAGTTTAGACGCATCATGAGTGCTTACATCAGCAGGTAGATGAGAATGTTCACAGCACTATGGATCTGGTATGGCATTCCTATGTCTGTGAGAATGAGTAAGTCACAACCAAATACATCAAGATGAATGAACATAGAAAGTGGCATTAGGCAGAGAGAGTTATCAAAGCTAAGTTATTCTGATTACATTTGTGTAACCCTTAAGTCATGGGCAGAACTAACCTGATATGTTGTTTAGGGGTTCGTGCACATGTGGAAAAGTTCTGGAAAGCAAAGAAATAATTTAAACATCAAGTTTGTCGTTACCTGCACAGGAGTGGCAGAGGATTGTAGTCAGCAAGGGGCTGCAAAGTTTTTGGTATAATACTGTTCTCTTTTCTGAAAATGGGTGTGAGTGGTGAGCACAGGCTATATGCTCTTATTATTATTTAGAATGACATACGCTTTTTATGGGCTTGTCCAGTGGCTCAGCGTTTAAGAATCTGCCTGCAATGCAGATGTTGCAGGAGATGCTGTTTCGATCCCTGGGTCAGGGAGATCCCCTGGAGGAGGGCATGGCAGCCCCCTCCAGCATTCTTGCCTGGGGAATCCCATGGACAGAGGAGCCTGGGGGCTACAGTCGGACATGACTTAGCGACAAGGCACAGAGGAACCATGAGTCTTACACCCTGCTGTGCGGAGTGCATATAGTTGCCACCACTTTGTAGAGTTATTTGGTAGTTTTTCTTTTTTTCTTTTTCGTTGTGTTCTCTATGCAGAGAAGGCGATGGCACCCGACTCCAGTACTCTTGCCTGGAAAATCCCATAGATGGAGGAGCCTGGTGGGCTGCAGTCCATGGGGTCGTACAGAGCTGGACACGACTGAGTGACTTCACTTTCACTTTTCACTTTCATGGATTGGAGAAGGAAATGGCAACCCATGCCAGTGTTTCTGCCTGGAGAATCCCAGGGACAGGGGAGCCTGGTGGGCTGTCATCTATGGGGTCGCACAGAGTCGGACACGACTGAAGGGACTTAGCAGCAGCAGCAGCAGCAGCGTTCTCTATGATCTGGCATTTTTCTCTTAAGTGTTAAAAAAAGAGACAGTGGACTATAATTGTACATTAAGTACTTCTGAAAGAGATGGGAATACCAGACCACCTAACCTGCCTCTTGAGAAATTTGTATGCAGGTCAGGAAGCAACAGTTAGAACTGGACATGGAACAACAGACTGGTTCCAAATAGGAAAAGGAGTACTTCAAGGCTGTATATTGTCACCCTGCTTATTTAACTTCTACGCAGAGTACCTCATGAGAAACGCTGGGTTGGAAGAAACACAAGCTGGAATCAAGATTGCCGGGAGAAATATCAATAACCTCAGATATGCAGATGACACCACCCTTATGGCAGAAAGTGAAGAGGAACTATAAAGCCTCTTGATGAAAGTGAAAGAGGAGAGTGAAAAAGTTGGCTTAAAGCTCAACATTCAGAAATGTTCAGATCATGGCATCTGGTCCCATCACTTCATGGGAAATAGATGGGGAAACAGTAGAAACAGTGTCAGACTTTATTTTTGGGGGGCTCCAAAATCACTGCAGATGGTGACTGCAGCCATGAAATTAAAAGACGCTTACTCCTTGGAAGAAAAGTTATGACCAACCTAGATAGTATATTCAAAAGCAGAGACATTACTTTGCCGACTAAGGTCCGTCTAGTCAAGGCTATGGTTTTTCTAGTGGTCATGTGTGGATGTGAGAGTTGGACTATGAAGAAAGCTGAGCACCAAAGAATTGATGCTTTTGAACTGTGGTGTTGGAGAAGACTCTTGAGAGTCCCTTGGACTGCAAGGAGATCCAGCCAGTCCATTCTGAAGGAGATCAGCCCTGGGATTTCTTTGGAAGGAATGATGCTGAAGCTGAAACTCCAGTACTTTGGCCACCTCATGCGAAGAGTTGACTCATTGGAAAAGACTCTGATGCTGGGAGGGATTGAGGGCAGGAGGAGAAGGGGACGACAGAGGATGAGATGGCTGGATGGCATCACGGACTCGATGGACGTGAGTCTGAGTGAACTCCGGGAGATGGTGATGGACAGGGAGGCCTGGCGTGCTGCGATTCATGGGGTCGCAAAGAGTCGGACACGACTGAGCGACTGAACTGAACGTAAATAAGCTAAATGTACCTATGTCAGCTTAGATGAGGTTTTAGTAAAATGTTGAGAGCAACAAATAAATTATGAGTGATACTAAGCTAGGACGTCTTTTAAATAGCTCTTTCAAAATATGCCCAACCGTGCCCAGCAGTGCTCTCAGTGTGTGCTTAGTCCAGGCTCTCTGTCTGTCTGTCCATTTGTGTTTCACTTGCTTCTCAGCTCTTCCTCTCTCTCTCTCTACGCACGTGCACACCTCAATCACACAGTTTTTTTGGTTCCATAACTATGTAGGTAAGTGTGAAAAAAGTACATGGGAAGAGTAAGCACCCAAATCAAGATGGTGATTTCCCGTGAGGTGTAGACAGGGTGAGTGGTGGTGGCAGGTGCCATCATCGTTTCCAAGTGCATCGAGATGTCATGAATTTCTGGAGCGCACAGAAGGTGTCTGTGAGACCAACAAGTTTGAGAGCCTGTTCTATAGCTTCGAAACCATATTTTTTCAAAACTTTAATTGAGACGTCTCTTTTGTAAAAAATAGCAGATTCCCTGTAGTTGCCAGACCCACCAGAGGTAGCCTATATGATCCTTGTATCTCTTTAATCTGATTTAAATGTACTAATTTAGAGGAACGTGCCTGGACCAGCGCTCAAGGAAGCTCCACTTTCTGCTGGTCTTTGGAAATGCCTGTGTTGTCTCTCAGGCAGTGCCCTGTGCGGGGGGCCAGCGAGTGCTTGGGGTGAGGGCGGCGTGGGGCAGACGCTTGGGGTTTACCCTGCACTCTTGGCTGCAGAGGCTTGGTTTCCTCCGGGTCCCTGCCCTGCTTTGATGACTTCCCTGGGTCGGTGTTATCCAGGGTCTTCCTATTACGTGCACTCCTGACAGCCATGGATGGTCCATGTGAGCCTTCCTTCCTGCCCAGTTCTGTGTCCACTCTTGTCAAAGAAATTCTGAATGCTACTTCCTCCCTCCCTATCTCCCTCCCTCCCTCTTACTTTCTTTTCATTTTCAGAATGTGCATATTTTTCTTGCCTTTGTTTTCTTGGCTCGTAGTTCTCAAACCTGAGTGTATTAACAGTCCTGGTTCATGACCAAGTTTTTGTTGATCTCGCAGGCAAATTTAAATTTTAAGAGCAAAGCAGCAAGTCTTGTAGAGGTTTGTTTATTCACTTTAAAGCCCTCTCCCTGTCCTAAGGTGATTTCCTTGTTACTTTCCTGAGTGTCAACATATTCTCTTTTATGAAGTGATGGTCATAGTATTCAAAAATTTTGCCTGTTTTGGGAAGTAAATTGTTGCCGACCTTTTCCTAGTGCCCTGACTTTTTTGAAGTTTTTGCTGGTCTGTGGAATACAAAACTTTAAGTCTTAATAACTGAAGCTGTTGTTATAGAGAAGTTGCGAATATTTTATAATTATGTAATTCATGAATATTCACATAGAAACAAAGGGGCATGTTTTCATAGAAGACATGAATGAAGATATACAGAGAAGTAAGCTTTTGATATAATTTTGACCACCGTTATTGCTATATACTACTTCATTACGACCTCTGTGTCAAGCTCAGATTCCATCCCAGCCCCCCTTTTATTTTTTTAAAGCTTTTTTTTTTTTGCCATGCTGTGCAGCTTGCGGGATCTTAGTTCCCCGGCCAGGGATCGAACCTGTGCCCCCTGCAGTGGAGGCAAGGAGTCTTAACCACTGGACCACCAGGGAAGACCCCACCTCCCTTTTTAAAGTAACCCCTGTGGCTCCCCATTTCCCCTGTGGGAGGGCAGGTCGGGGCCCCTCCGTAGCCACGCACTTGTCTGCAATGACTTGATTCTGGTGGAGTGGACATCCTTCATTTAGCGTCCATTGTGGTCCACCCTTGTTAGAAAACCGCTCTCATTCATCATCAGAAAATTCCATTTTCCTCGCTTTGATGCTCTCTCCCACCTTACAGATGGTTCATTAGAACCCTACCGTTCCTGGGCGGCTTTGCCGGGCTCCCCCGCTGTCACTCACACCGCGAGCCAAGGGTAGCCTCTTTATTCTTGCTCTCTCCCTGAATCACTGTGCTGTCTTTCAGTGAATGACAGGTTTTATCCTCCACCCTGTGGTTATCGGGTTTCCCTAATAGCCTCATGCGGAGGGGCTTTATTGAAGAAGTTTTCATTTGGCCTTGATAGATTATGGTCACCATGTTTCCCTAATCTCTTCTTGACAATCTTTTAGAGGAAGGACTCCCCGTGTCAGAGACACTTAAGCTGAAATGGCTTTTCTTTTTAAAAATTCTTTTTCTCTACCCAAATATTTACTTAGGTGTACCTCTTGACAGTGAAGCAGAAGGCAGCTGGTCACAGCCAGGACCCACCATACATTGAACTCGGGTAACAGTTGGTTGCTGGGGGACGGACTGGGGCTTGGAGACCCATTTAAAGCGAGCCCAGTCTTTGTGGCACTGAGCCCATCAGAGAATTAGTTCTTGCTTCCCAGGTGACGTTAGTGGCAAAGAACCCGCCAGCCAGTGCAGGAGACAGAAGAGATGCAGGTTCCATCTCTGGGTTGGGGAGATCCCTTGGAGGAGGGCATGGCAGCCCACACCAGTGTTCTTGCCTGGAGAATCCCATGGACAGAGGAGCCTGTGGGCTATAGTCCACGGGGTCGCAAAGCATCAGACACGACTGGAGTGACTTAGCACACACGCATGGCAAGGTAGGAACGACAGCCTCTTAGCCTGTGGTCCCAACGCTGACCCTGGCTTACTGCTCTTTGCCTCCGGGAGCTCTCAGCACTTACTACCCTTACAGAGCTGAGGGTTTGTGCACGTCTGGGTTCCCCAGCTGGCCAATCAGTGCCTTGAAGGTCACTCTTCCTTCCTTGTGCCTGGTCCTGTCTCTAGCCCAGGGTCCTGTGCCGAGTAGCAGTCAGTGGATGAGGCATTCAGATGCCTCCCTTGTTCTCCAGACGTCCGGTGGGTCACCGTCCACTTTTCACTCCCAGAGCTGTTACTCCTGCCCCAGGCTTCTCGAGGAGGGCAGGGCTGGATTGCAAGGCCGAGGCTGGCTGTGACTTGATCACGGAAAACTTAACATAGAGAATTATGAAGTGTGACACAGGGAACTGGGTGGTGAGGGGCTGGCAAGTAAGACGAGAACCCTGGAGAGCGTGGAAGTAACAGATGTGGGAGCAGCGGCCGCCCGCAGAGGAGACCCCCACGCCTACCACCACCCACCCTGGCCCCAGCCGTGGCTCCCTGGATGGTGTAGTGGTCTCATGCTGGTGGAATTGCTGGATGTCTGCACTCTGGACTTCACTGGATATCTGGGGTACCAGGGGAAGCTGTTTCAGGGAAGGGGTCTTGCAGGAAGCCCTGTGCTGTGACACTGCCTGAGATGGGTGCTGGGGGAGACAGTCGGGGGCCTGGCGAGCGGGGCGGGCTGCTTGCATGGCAGGGCAAGCGAGGCCTGAGGTGTCAGCACAAGCCCCTTGCAGCATCTCCGCGACCTCTACTGACTGAGCTGAACACTGCGCCTGCTGGCAAAGGACAAATGCTTCAAGAGCCCGGCTCGGTTTTCGCGGAGCAGTCAATGAAGGACTGGCTTGTCGAGAGGCCGTGGATTGATAACTGGCAGAGTCAGCTTGCTCCCTCTCCTGAGTGTCTAGAAGGCTTCAGGGAGGCAGGCTGTTATTCACCCAATGCAGGAGTGGCTGGGGAAAGTCACATTTAAGGAGGCAAAACCATCTGTTCTTGCCACTAGCTCAGGATTTCTGAGTGTCATTTCAGTAGTGGAGAAGTCCTCCAGTTCCTGGTCCTCAGTGCAGGGAATGTATGAAGGACGGAGGGTGGTTTGAAGGCTCGTGCACCTGCGCCAACAGCATCCAGAGAGAATCGGGTGAGGGCTTCTGTCTCGTTCCTCCAGGGTCTCAGGACAGTCACTGACATGTCTGTTCCCCACTTGCTGTTGGAGACCAGCAGGGGCCTCACTCGGTTTTACTGAATCTGCATAATTACAGTAACAGTATTTTTTGTACCAGCTCAAGTGTTGTGCGGAAGCAGCAGAAATATTTCCACAGTGATATTATGCTGGTTTCACAGTAGACTTCACACCTCTCTAGAAACCACATTTCTTGGCCTGCTGCACATTCCTGAGAGCTATTGTGTGGCTGGTGGTGGAATTTCATGTCCTCAGCTTGGTGGGTACAGGTGGGGTGGGGACAGGAGGGGGCTTCTTTGCCGGCCTCTGAGGGGCCAGCAGCCCCTGGCACTCACGTGCCGTCAGACCGCACAGCCAGACGCCTGAGTCTGCCCTTGGAAAGGTGAAGGGTGACACCTGCCATTTAGCCGGTAGCATGCCTTTTCCTCGGCACTTTAAATATCCTCTCTCTGAGGCTCTGCCCTGGAATCTATTTTCCAGTGTCGTCCTCTTGACTCAGCCTGGAGTAGGTCTCAGTGAAGTCATAAACCTGTCCGTATGAATGGGTTTGGAAGATAAAATAGACTTTTCTTCAACCAGATATGGCATCTAAACACAGGGCTTTTTTCCAGCATGTTGTTGTTCAGACGCTAAGCTCTGTCCAGCTCTTTGTGACCCCGTGAACTGCAGCATGCCGGGCCCCCTGTCCTCCACTGCAGCCTGGAGTTGGCTCACATTTGTGCCCATTGAGTTGGTGATGCTATCTAACCATCTCATCCTCTTCTCATCAGGTGGCCCAAATATTGCAGCTTTGGCTTTAGCATCCGTCCTTCCAATGAATATTCAGGGTTTTCAGCTTTATTGAAACTTTACGCAATATTTATCTGATAGATAGCATTTCATCAGAGCAGGGGTTTCTGACCTCCTTCTTTTACCATTTGAAACTGTGATGAGAGGTCTGGACAACCTCCACAAACACACACATACTTTGTGTATAGTCTAAGGGGTATTGTAGGCCCCTGGATTGGATGGTGAAATTAGAAGTCAGTGTCCAAGGAGCCGTGTCAGTCTCCATGTTGCTAATTTCCGGCCTAAGTCTGTAGCAAGTTAGAAGAAACCTGTTTTCTAGTCTCGTAATAATTCTCTCTTCCCACTTCTGCTGTTTCTGTGATATTTCTCTTGGACCACGTTGCTGGGCTGGCATTGTGTTCGGTGGTGGATTTCATAGACAGACTAGTTAGTTAGAGTTAACTTAGCCGTAGGAGGGCAGAGAATGCACCTAACTTGGGAATGACCAGGTGTTAGCCGTCAGGTTGATTTGAGGATTGAGTTGAAGTCAGGAGTTAAGGGTCAGAGGCTGCCTAGGACTGGAGGGTGGGATGAGTGTATTTGGGGGATGCCAAAGGGACAATTTTGAATGTGGTGTTGGAGAAGACTCTTGAGAGTCCCTTGGACTGCAAGGAGATCCAACCAGTCCATTCTGAAGGAGATCAGCCCTGGGATTTCTTTGGAAGGAATGATGCTAAAGCTGAAACTCCAGTACTTTGGCCACCTCATGCGAAGAGTTGACTCATTGGAAAAGACTCTGATGCTGGGAGGGATTGGGGGCAGGAGGAGAAGGGGACGACAGAGGATGAGATGGCTGGATGGCATCACGGACTCGATGGACGTGAGTCTGAGTGAACTCTGGGAGTTGGTGATGGACAGGGAGGCCTGGCGTGCTGCGATTCATGGGGTCGCGAAGAGTCGGACATGACTGAGCGACTGAACTGAACTGAAAGGGACAATTTCTGTGCAAAAATCTGAGAGCCTCTGTCATGAGGCAGGGAACATTCCGGATCCAAAAAATGGAAGTAGTTCTGTGTTTAGAAAGCTGGTGAGGGCCTGGTGATTGGACTCAGGCACACATTTGAGAGTATGGATCTTGTAGGGAGCAGATCTTATCACTCAACTGAGGAAAAGTGACTCCTGGAGGCCTGTTACATGTTGGGGTTCAGTCATTTGTTGTACGTGTTAAGGTTCATGACCCAGGCTTAAAACAGGGAAGGGTTACACCAGACAGATGGAACATGGAACAAACAACTCCCATAAAAGGATCTTGAGTGGAGAGATGGACTTCCAGAGGGAATTTGGGTTTCCACCTCCAGGGTGACCTCAGTATCTTTAGGACACGGACTCTTAGACGAGGTGAACGACTCCTCGGTTGAGTTGGCGCAACTCTTTCACTCTTTCAGTGCAGAGAGAACTCTGTGGTAGTGGTCACATCTCACTTTGGGGGGTTTGGCATTGTGTCCATGTAGAATATGTATCCATCAGTTTTGGCAATAGTGGTGCAAATTATTCTTATTTGAACTACAGTGTCTTAAATATAATTTTAACATCTAGTTGTTAATGTTGATTCCATTATGTGTTAATATAGGCTATAGTCTTTATTAAATAACCGGCAATAAATTCATCCATAAAACAACAATGCAACCAATAATGATTTTTTGTTGAAAGG
This sequence comes from Budorcas taxicolor, assembly GCF_023091745.1. Classification (NCBI taxonomy): domain Eukaryota; kingdom Metazoa; phylum Chordata; class Mammalia; order Artiodactyla; family Bovidae; genus Budorcas; species Budorcas taxicolor. The sequence continues at coordinate 11,340,166 of NC_068920.1, forward strand.
TTCCACCAGCACTCAGAATCCACAACCAATCACAACACCACTGAAGATGTAGGGGTGGTTTCCTTCTTGTAGTGATTTCAGCTTTTCAAACGTGTTCCAGGGCTTTTGGGTGTTGTCTATTTGCATAAATCACAATTTTGCAGAGGAGCAGACCAATAGGGTGTGTGTGTGTGTGTGTGTGTATGTAGAGAGAGGGAGATGATGAGAGATGATTTATACAAAGAGATTAATTATAAGGAAGTGGCTCACTTGCTCTTGGAGGCAGAGAAGTCCAGACCAAGGAGAACTGACGGGAGAGCTTCAGTCTGAATCCAAGTCTGAAGGCAGGAGGAGACCAGTGTCCCAGCTCAGAGACAGGCAGGCAGAGGGAAAGAATTCTTTCTTAGCCTTTATTCTATTCAAGTCTTCAGCAGACGGAATGAAGCCCACTCACCCGGGGAGGGCCGTCTGCTGTGTTCCGTCAGCTGATTCAGATGTTAATCTTATCTAGAGACAGGTTCATGGAAACACCCAGAAATAATGTCTAACCAAATGCCTGGTGACCCTGTGGCCCAGATAAGTGGACACAGAATGGACCTTCGTGCTCCTGGTTGGCCTGACTCTGTAGTGGACGCTGAGCGCCTCCAGGAAGTTCTGATAACTCCTCACCTGTGTTCCATGGATGCCACATTTCCGAAACTCCCTGTACAGTTAGTCAGTTACTAGAAAATACGTGAAAGTGTGCTTATACATGAGGGTGTTGGAGTGTGCAGCCACACACTCCCCTCTTCAGGGATGAGTTGAGGACCTGAGCTTTTGGGTTGTATCTCTCGGAGCTCATCTGTGCGCCTCGGCATCAGGCATGGGAAATGTTTCTGGGAGCGGTGCCTGTCTCCCGAAAACGACACCAGTGTGGGGGAGTCCAGTCCTGACCCTACGTCTCACTGTCTGTGGCCTGAGACGAGCTCTTGGGCCACTCTGAGCCTCAGTTTCCTTCATTGTCCTTCATGGACACAAGACCGCTCCTGAGTGTGGCTGGAGAGCCTGGCTGGTGCCCGAGTCTGCTGTGCTCAGCAGATATCTGCCCCCGCCCCCATAATTGTCTTAAACAGAGATGCTGGCTAAGCGTTCGTCTACCGGTCTATCATCAGCATGAATCAGTAATCTCGTGGGACCTACTTTTTAGGTCTGATGTACTTTCTTTTTTTAAGCCACTGCCGTCTTTTCTGTGGACTCATTAGTCATGTCTTATGTCGCCTTCCTTGAGGGGAGGCAGTAGGATTTAGACGGAGCCTTGCTTGGTCCTGTTGCGTCTCACCCGCTGCTGACATCACCAACGAGCTGTCTAGCCGCCTGAAGAGGGAAGCGCAGTCTCCTTCCCTGCATCATCTGTCACCCGCTGGGGAAGACAGTGAGGGAGAGCACGATGTTCGCGGCCCCACAGTGGGTGAAGTTTTCTCCTCTGTTACATGATGGTTGTCGTGAGAACAGGTTCATGCCGGGTTGGGGTGTTTTTCGTTGTTATTGTTATTGTTTTTTGCCTCAACGCATCCAGACATCGAAGTTCTCATTTAGTTTGTAGGTAACTTGCCTGCTTTGGCATTTCGAAGTGCCCGATGTGTTCTCTGTACAGCCCAGAGCTTGGAGAATATTAACGTACGTAAGTCTTCCTAAGGAAATGGCGCCCCACTCGAGCGTTCCGGCCTGGAGAATCCCATGGACAGAGGAGCCTGGCGGGCCGCAGTCCACTGGGTCGCCCGGAGTCGGACATGACTGAGCACACACACGCTTCTGGCACTGGGGCCCCTAGGAGAGCCCGAGAGAAAAGCGGCGACAGATGCCCTCCTCCGGCCGTGTCCGCGTCCGCCGTCCTTTGATGATGAAGCCCCAGGAGGCGGGCGGCTCGCTGATGGCGCTCCGCACGTTTCTGCAGGGCCAGCCTCCCGCGGGCCAGGGGCATGCCTCCAGGGAGGTGAAGGACGCGCCGTCCGCAGGCTCTTCCTGATGCTGGCGTCTGGGGAACACGCGTACGCCAGGACCCGAACCCCTCTCGGATAGGTTCGGCCTGAATCGTCGCTCACGGAGGCTGGAGTGGGGACGTTCGGAAAGACCGCGTCGTCCAGGGCGGACCTGTCTGAGTTTGCTGTGGAGCTCTGGCGGGGGGGCTCCCGGGAAGGCTTGGGCGGAAGCCACCTGGAGCTTTAGCTTCTCGTCCTCGTGGCGCCCGGCAACCAGTGCTGGGTCCCCCTGCCTGGCGGAATTAGCTGCTCCACCTGCAAGGTGTTTTTGTAGCCTCTTTGGCCGCAGACGTTGCCGGCTCCGCCTCTGCTCCTGTTACCGCCCTGGCACCAGCCTGGCGGCCGGGAGAGGGCGCCGGGCAGCTGGGGAAGGGGCAGCGTGCCCTCCGTGGGGCCCAGCCTCACCGCGTCCCCTCCCCTGCGCTCAGCTCCGCACCTCGATTAATCGGCCTGTGGTGTGTCGCCAGAAATCCGGGGCATGACAAACCCGATTCAATATCAATTAGCTAGAGCAGGAACGGACTTCCCACAGAAACCCCAGGGCGGAGCTGTGCTCGACGAGGCCCTTTCCCTCACAAGTTTCCCAAATAATGAAGAGCTCGCTCAGGGCCCAGTTGTTTAAAGAAATTAAAAACTGTGGAAATTAGCAGCTGAAATCCACTTGGATGAGCCTGCTATCCCTTTAATACGTCTGTCTGTTTCTCTCACTAAGACATCCCAATCCTCCTTCCACAGTGATTTGAATACTTAATATTTGCTGAGATGCTTAAGTTGGATTTGAATAGCGTAATTGAATTTTTCCTGCTGCATTCAGGGGACAGGAAGGCTTGGGAGTCCCTATGGCAAGACGTGTGAACGTGCTTATTTTTAGAAGTGATTCTTACATATTCTTCCATCCATGAGCCAAGAATTAATAAGCAGCGGGGCTGCCAGGTAGAGGAGACTGTATTCATCAGAATCCCGGCTTTATCTGTCCCTCTCCAGATGAATGGCCTGTGCCTGGGGCTCAGAGCTGTTCTGGTCCGTGACGGGTTTGGGTTGAGCCAAACTGGGCATAGATCAGATGCCATGCGAAGCCCCTCCTAAACAGGATTGTTGTAAGGTCCTGGCCTTCATGTAGCTTCTTGAGAGAGGCAGGTAAATTGGATGGTCCACACCATCTGGCCAGCCCCGGGAGACAGGCATGGCCATGGCACAGAAGGAAACCTGTATCCCTGAGTAGTCAGAGAAGGCTTCCGTAGCATCTTAGAGAGGAGCTTGGAGCTCTCCAGGAGGGGCGGGCGTGGAGCTCCAGGGAGCGCCAGCAGTAGACGGGAAGGCCGGAGGACCCGGGCTGCGATGAGTCCTGGAGCGGCCTGGGCCCAGAGGAGCAGTGGGGAGGGGAGATGGACAGAGAGCTGTGAGCTATTGGTGGAGGGCCTTCCATGTAGCTTTTTGGAGTTTGAGCATTAGTTTAAAAAGAGTGAGGAGTCTTTAGTTTTTAAGCATACGAGGGATGGCATCCTCAGACACAGAACAGACCTGTGGACCCTGGGGGAAGGAGAGGCCGGGACGAATCGAGAGAGCAGCATGGAGACATATACACACCACGTGTAAGAGGGACAGCCCATGCTGTGCTCCGTGACAACCTAGAGGGGTGGCATGGGCTGGGAGGTGGGGGGAGGCTCAAGAGGGAGGGGACACATGGATGCCTACGGCTGATTCACCCTGATGTCTGGCAGAAACCAGCACAATATCGGGAAGCAATTTTCCTCCAGTTAAAAATAAATTTAAAAAAGAAGCAGCCAATGCAAAAAAAAAAAAAAAAAAAAGGATGTCATCGGTTTAGCAGTTTAGAAAAATCTGCCAAATAGCTGGTGGAAATGGAGCAGGGTAGGGCAAGACTGGTCTTGAGGAGACTAGATTATTTATAATCATCTAAGAACCAAGGCGGCTCAAAGCCCCCAAAACAGCAGGGACAGCAGATCGGAAAGGGGAGACTCCAGGGGCAATGCGGGCTTTACTCGGTTTGGTGGCTGCATGAGGGGAAGTGAAGGAAAAGGGAAAACAGCTGGAAAGGAAGCCTAGGCTGCCGCCTTGGAACCATTCCCAGAGTCAGGGGTCACAGAAGGAGAGGTGTTTGGGGTGGGGTCCGGAGAGCTAGTGGACTTCGGACACGCTTGGGTGGAAGTTCTCCCGGCGCGCGTGTCCAGCAGGCAGGCGTGTCTGCGTGTTGGGGGTGGAGACGCAGACGCGGGCTCCATCACGGGTGGTGGCTTGGCTGCGCCCATCTCAGACAGAGTCTGCAGAGCAAGACGGGTACGAGCTGGAAAAGAGGCCTGCGGAGTAGGAATACTAAACGACCAGAAGGAAGGAGAGGAGGCCGTGAAGAGAACCACAGGAGTGCGGCCAGTCTAACTGCGAAGAGAAGGGCAGTCGCAGCAGGAGACGGGATGGAGGGCGTCTTGTTGGTTTTGCGGGCCGTTGTGTAAAGAGAATGGACCACGCTTACTGAGCAGAGAGAGCCAGGCAGAGGTCAAAGGTCCCGGCGCCGTGGTGGTGGGGGGCGGTTTCCAGGTGAGAGCGGTGAGGACGGTGTCACTGTGAGGCATTAGTGGCACCTGCAGCCATCAGGAGAGGGTGTGCGTCTCATTTTTCAGTTTTTAATTGAAGGTGGGCCTGAAGAGCCTGATTCTTTCCTCTCTGTGGCACGGGGCCAGCCCCCAGCCTGTTCCCTGGACTCAGGTACCGCAGCGGGAGAGGTGGGGTGGTTTCCTTGGCACCACGGTCCAGCTGAGATGCAGTGAGCGTGGGCTCCTGGGCATCCCACGTGCCTAGCGCATCCTCCTTGGGTTCCTTGAGGGCCCTTGCGTGTTCAGAGCCCCCGCCACATGGGCGTTATTTTCGTTCTTCTGTGCTCTGTCATCATCCTTCAGAGTTTCGTGCAATGAGCAGTGTGACTAACCCACGTCTCTTCCTCCCGGAGGGCTTCTGACCGCCTCTGGGTTTGAGCAGCGTCTCTTTCTCTTTCCCACCTGCATGAGGGTTATTGCTTTGTCTAAGCTCTCGAAGCATTTCTTTTCCTCGTTTCTCCCGCTTTTTCCTTTGCTTCTCTCCCTTCCTTGGATGAGGAGGGCAGGCTGAAATACCCCGTGTCAAGCACTGGTGTTGTGATAGGAGCCACAGGCTCACCAGCCTCCCTGTGCCCAGTGGTGCCCTCGATCTCCACGTGGCCTCCACCACCCAGTGCCTCCCTGTTACTGGGGCAGCATCGCTGTAGCTCACGCGCGGTTCCAGAGCGGGCCTCCTCAAATAGCCCAGCACCCTGAAGCTCATGCACACTGGAAGATACTCAAAAAGCAAACTTTTAATTTTCCTTCTTTGAGGGATCGATTGGCCCTTGTGCAACAATAATGATTTAGTTGGGATAAACTGTCAACTGTTTCATGGAAGGTGCCCACCGCTGCATCACCGTGTCAAGCACCACTGCTCCTCTCTGCTCAAGCCTTCCATCCACTCCTTCATCCCATCCATCTGACTGGAGGCCCTCTGACCACAAGCCAAGTTGACGATCATGTGTATGCTGTCACGGGAATAAGAGGGGAGCCCAGAAGAAGGGATCAGGGGCCAGAGTTTGATTTCCGTTCACGCTTCATCACTTGCTGTGTACCAGTGGCCGGTTAACTTCTCAAAGTCTCAAGTTTCTTATCTAAGAAATGGGGGAAAGAACAGGGTTGTGAGAATTAAATGAACCCCTCAAGTAGTAAGGTAAGCCCGCAGTAAGGTAGCAAATTAGTAAACGAGCAGTAACTGTTAGCCAAGAGCGGTCCACACTGCTGCAGCAGCAAAGTCAGTTACAGGGTCCTTACATCTGCCCAGGAATTCAGAGGGGCAGGGCGGGGGCGGGGGGATGTTTCGTTAGTATGTAATGTGGACTGTATGGATTAAACCAGTGATAAAGGCATAATTTTAAATGGTTGAACAGAAAAATGGCTGCCTTGGGAGCCACAGAGCAGCCTTAAATAACTGCCTGGAATTTTGCTGTCATTCAAGCCCCATTTATCCTTGGCTGCCCATCGGATTTTGCATAGATGTATGTTATTCTTCTGACCATTTGCCTTTTTATTTGTGTTTTAAATGTATGTTTAAAGTCTGGGCCGTTTTGCAAAAATCCTTTGGCTTTCTAAATTTCAAGTTTAATTGGCTTTTGCAATCCATTTTTATTCTTAAACCTGATTAGAATTAATTTCTTGCACCTATTCTTTTCTCATTTGTGAACTACCTGCCCTGGCTTCTGCAAGCAGTTCTAGTAGGGGTGGAATTTGTATTCTGGGTCACTGAGGCTTCTGAAAGGACACTTAAGAAAATGTCAGAGGAATAGAGGAAATCCTAGTGGAAAAACAAATGGCACAGCCTGTTGTGTGCAGTTAATGGGAGTCTAATTTAGTTTCATGGCCAGTGGATGTCTCTCAAACAGAAAGCTGAGTGAAAGTCAGCCACTTCAAGCTCCCTGGAATCAAGTGTTTCGTCCCTGCGTGGTGACCGCTCGGCTGAGTGGTCTCAGCTTCGCTGGGTCTCCACCTCTCCCGAGTCCGTCCCCTTGCTGGCGGTTGGCTCGGCGGCTCTCTTGTGCCCCTTCCAGCACCAGTGTTCCAGTTCCTCTAAACGTAAAAGCGCTGACTTGTTGACATGTGTTTTTTTTCTCCTGTGCTGTATTATGTGGATGGTATCATGAATTACTGCTTTTGCTTCTTTCAGAATTTTCCAAACTTAAGTCTTTATTGTATGAGTATTTTCTTTGTTCTGCCTATATGTTCCCAACACTGTAGATAGTAGTTTTTTAAAAGCAGTAAAATATTAATGTGATTCCAAAAGTCAGAACTGTATAAACAATCTTCCTTAAAGAAGGGTCCCTCCTGTCTCCGCCCCCTTCCCGCCACCTCCTCTTCACTCCGCCTTTCCCGGTTCCTTTCACCCTGCGGTCTGCTCCATTCCGATTTCTAGTAGGCAGCCAGTCTCATTTCTGTTTCGTCATTCCAGGGGTGTGTGTTTATTTTTGTTTTATGCGAATGAACAGGTTCATTATATAGATATTATATATATTCACTCATGTAGAATATATTTATTTAAATATACTTTGGCCACACCGAGCGGCTTGTGGGGTCTTAGTTCCTCTATCAGGGATCAAACCTGGACCCTCAGCAGTGAAAGCGCAGAGTCCTAACAACTAGACTGCCAGGGAATTCTCAGATTCATGTATATTGTATTATTTTCTCTTCTTTCTTGCATGAAAAGTACCATAGTAAGATTGCTTTTTCCACATAGTGGGGCTTGATAGTTCTAGTAGGGGTGGAATTTGATGATAGACCACATATCATTTCAGAGTGGTCATCCTCATATTTTAATTAATAGTATGTCTTTTAAGTACTCCACTGTATGGATCAGTCAGTTCAGTTGCTCGGTCGTGTCTGACTATTTGAGATCCCATGGACTGCAACACGCCAGGCCTCCCTGTCCATCACCAACTCCTGGGGTTCATTCAAACTCATGCGCGTTGAGTCGGGGATGCCCTCCAACCATCTCACACTCTGTCGTCCCCTTCTCCTCCTGACCCTGATCCCTCCCAGCATCAGGGTCTTCTTCCAGCGAGTCAGTTCTTCACATCAGGTGGCCAGAGTATTGGAGTACTGTATGCATAGTCCGTAGTTTATTTACCTTCTCTCTTTTTGTGTGTGAACATTTCTTTGTTTTTCAGTACTTTGTAATTTTAAATAATGCTACGGTGAAGACCTTGTTATGTATATATTAATTCTGGAGGTGTATTCAGGGTAAATAGCCAGAAGTAGAAGAATTAGGTCAGGAGAGGAATACAAATGTAGTTTGGTTGGATACTGCCAAATTTTCCTCCAGAATGGTCCCACCAGTTTTCACTTCCATCCGCAGTGTGTGAGAGTTCATCTTTTCCCAGGCCTCACCAAAAGAATGTTGTCTTGCTTTTTAATCTCCACCAATGCAGTAGCTGAAAAGCAATGTGTCAGTGTTGTTTCAGTTTGCACTTCTCTGTCTGAACACCTTTTCACAGGTTTAAGGGTCGTTTTCTTTTTTTTGTGTGGTGAATTATCTGTTCATGTATTTCTCCCATTTTTCTATGGAGTTTTCGGCCATTAAACCAGTGAGTTTATTCCACTGCCACTCTCTCTTCTTCCACTTTTGGGTTATACTATTTCTATTTTGTCGTGACATATAGAAAAAAGAGTTCGTTAGTAAGAAATTCCCTATGCTTTCGTATGTTTAAAGCTCTTACGATGGATCTGGTACTGAAAGCCCAGCGTTGCTGAGTGTAAAATTCTTGGTCCGTGTATTTTTTTTTTTTTTAATTGAGTTGTTTGAATATGTGGCTTCACCATTCCTTGTTTGTATGCTGTTTTGGAAGTCTGATGCGAGGTGGGTGGCTTTGCCTTTCTAAGACGTTTGATCTTTTTGCCTGGAGACCTTGAGGATTCTTTCATCGCTGAGGTCTAATGCTTCTGCTGGGACGCATCTTTCATTTGGTCCTTCAGGTACCGTCTTACCTGCTGCTGCTGCTAAGTCGCTTCAGTCGTGTCCGACTCTGTGCGACCCCATAGACGGCAGCCCGCCAGTCTCCCCCGTCCCTGGGATTCTCCAGGCAAGAACGCTGGAGTGGGTGCCATGTCCTTCTCCACCTGGTTCACGTTTATTCTGCTTCCCCGTTTTGTTTTCCCTCTCTCGCCGACTCCAGTTACATACATGTTATTTCTTCTTTGCCTGTCTTCCATTTCTGCTACCTTCTCTCAGATTCTTCTTTGTCTCTTTGTCATTTTCTTGGTTATTTCCTTGTTTTTCTTCAGGTCTTCTCGTTAAGTCTTCACTGAATCATTCCTTGTGTATCTTGTGATTTAGAGTTCAGTTCTGAGATGATTTTCTTTCCCTTCTGTTTCTTTCTTGAGTTCACAGTTCTCTGGTTTTTGTTCATGTTTGTTCTAAACATCAAGCAATTATTTATATCCCCAAATGCTTGCTTGAGCACATTTAATTTCAAGTATCATCTTACACTTTTCTTCTGCTTCTTGGATTTCTTTTATTGGGGAAGAGGGTCATCAGTTGAGCTGTTTTGAATGGTTTTTAAATTTTTAAAGACTCTTTCGTGGTAATTTTCTATAGTTCTGTAGAATTATTTCTGTTCCTTTCTGTGGATTTTTGGTTGTAGAGAAGGTTTTGCAGCTCTCTGGTGCCCTCTTCTGTTAGTGTAGCAAAGTGCGGACTCTTTAGTGGGATTTTTTTGTTTTAGAGGGAGGTGGGGAATGGTTTTATAAAGCCTCTAATTTTTAAGGTTTGTTTTATTTTGTGAAGCACTAGACTTTCTCTTTCGTTTCTTTTACGCCTCCTTACCTAATGGCCCCAAAAATATCTTTTACCGTCTTTTGCCCCTTTCTCTGCCGTTGTAACCATGCTTTTCGAAAACCGTGGTTTCAAATTGAGCGCGCATTTGAACCGCTTTTCCGTGGTCTCCGATCGGATCTGCCAGGACGCTCTTAGGACTGGAACACTCGCCCCTTCGGGCGCTGGTTTTAGGTCTCCCGGCCCTCGCTAGCCCCGTCTTCCCTCCCCTCCTCAGCTTGCGCTCGGTTGCCTCCGTCTTGAATCCGTCTCCCTCCCGGGCGAAGACCTGCTTTGCTGTTAAAGACGGGAGCATTTTATACAGTGGCTAGGCAGCTTCGGACTGGTGACAGCTGTGATTAGTGACTGGTGGTTGTGAAGACGATGTATTTAGTCACTGCAATGTGCCAAGGATCCTGTGCTTCTGTATCGTTTTATTTAATTATCATAAAGTCTCTTTTCATCGCCACCTTTTGAACCACTCCCTGAAGCTTAGCTGCTGTATCACTGTTTGGAGTTTGAAAGTGAGAGTCTCTCAGTCGTGTCCGACTCTTTGCGACCCCATGCACTATACATGTCCATGGAATTCTCCAGGCCAGAATACTGGAGTGGGTAGCTGTTCCCTTCTCCAGGGGATCTTCCCAACCCAGGGACTGAACCCAGGTCTCCCACATTGCAGGCAGATTCTTTACCAGCTGAGCTACCAGGGAAACCCGAATTTTTTGTAGCTTATTGGACAGTAAATGGCAGAAACACATTTCCAGCCTTGTCCTGGCCTTTGGGGTCACAGGGCAACAAGTCCAGGGCGCATCCAGCCTCAGAGGTTTCACAGGACTTCATGCCTAGACTGTCCTCTCTCACCTGGTCTCAGGTCACGTTGTAAGGACAGTGCAAACCCGGTTCACTGGTATTTCCAGGAGCCCGGAGGGTCATGTATCTTGTAAGGAAATGGCGTGTGAATAAGTTGGTGCAAAAGGAAAAGAGGTGATCAGCACGATCAGAACGGTGTCTTTAATTTCCTAAAGACTGTCCCTTACGTGTGGCACAGGGCCTTGATCAATGCTGATACCGAGTGAATGGCAATTTCAGTATGTTCACTGATGATAAGACTTGCTGAGTTTCATTTCCACATTGTGGTTTTTGATGTTGACTGGCGAAGATACTGTTTTTATTTATTTGCATTATTCCTCTTGGTTTACAGTTATTTGCTGGCATAAAAGATGGAGAAAACCTGCAGCTTTTTGAACAGAGTTCCCGCTCTGCCCATAAGCAAGAGACACACACGCTGGAGGCCACAAAGCTGGTCGAATTTGACCTTAAGCAAACACTTACCCGGCTTATGACACATATCTTTGGAGACGGTAGGTACTAAATACCTTTGTCTTTGGGGGCTTAAATATTCAAGAGTTGTCATCTTCCCGAAATCATTAAGCCTACTTGTGTCTAGAGTTTTTGGGCTAAGTTGTAGTTAATGGTTTCAGTCCTTAGTGAGATAGAGCTTATGGATTTCCTGGTTCATTCCATGCGAGGAGCAGGAGGATATGAAAATGGAATTAGCTGGAGAAAGAAAAATGATTACAGCTTTTGATAAGAATGGTAATGAATTGAGATCAGTCTCATCAATGGAGAGGAAGTGAGCAGGCTGATTAATGTCGGAATATTAATATAGTATCACTGGTCAGCCCTGATCGATGGGGCAGGATCCTTAACTGTGTGAGCGAGCCCAGCGGAAGACTTTACACTCTGAGATACTGATCACCACTGTCAGCAGCAAACTACCAACGGCTTCCTGGAGGACAGTGTTTCTAAGGTGTGGATTCTCACTTTAATCACTTGATCTTCATGCTTTCTCTGAGAAATTTTAACATTTCCCTTTCCCCTCCAACTCTTTCTGATTTAGTGGAGATAGTATTTTTGTCTATTTGTATAAAGACGTAAAGAAAATGGGAGATTGTTCTTAATTACGACCTAATTTTTTAAAAGATTTCATTCATTAATTAATTACTGCCGGCTCTGCGGGCCTTTGTGCTGTGCAGGCTTTCTCCCGTTGCGGTGAGCGGCGGCCCCTCTGCTGCCCTGTGCGGGCTGGCTTCCGTTGCCGTGCCTTCTCCGGTCGTGGAGCACAGGCTCTTGGGCTCAGGCGCTCGGCAGTTAGCTGCAGCCTGGGGGCTCAGGAGTTGCGGCTCACGGGCTCAGCTGCTCCCGTGACAGGTGGCGTCTTCCCAGATCAGGGATCAAACCCATGTGTCCCACAGAGGCAGGCGGGCTCTTTACCACTGAGCCACCAGGGAAACCCCTGGGATCTGCATTTAAAAAATGTTTAGACACCAGAAGCCCTGCGTGGTTAGGATCCTCTTTTATTCTCGTACTCTTGTGAGCTTCTTAAAAGAACAAGTTCTTTATTGAAGTGCGATCGACAAAAAGTGAACTGGATGTCTGTATCTAGAGTGTATATCAGCTACGTTTGTATGCAATAAACATATTTACACAGTTTTATAAGTCTCGACATTTGTGTATACCCGTGAAACCGCTAGTAGCATCAAGCTAGTCAGTGGGTCCGTCACCCCCCCAGGTCTCCTCTGATGCCTGGTGGACTCTCCTTCGTGCGTTTCCTGTATCTCCTCACCCCGGGCAACCAGAGATCTGATTCCTGTCACTGCCGGTTCGTTTGCTCCTTCCAGGTTTACGTGGGTGAGTCCTGTGATGTGTGTTCTCCCCACCCCCCCTGCTGGCATGTCTCACGTAGTGTGATTATTTGCAGATTGATCCGTGTTGTAGCGTAATGTCAGTAGCTCATGCCTGGTTTTCTGATGAGCAGTGTTCCATCCTGCCGTTACCTGTCCTTCCACTGAGAGACACTGGGGTTGTCTCCAGTTTTTTTGCTGTTACAGGTAAATCCGTGCATATTCATGAACACGTCTTTGTCTGGACTAATGCCTTCATTTCTTTTTGTTAAGTGCCCAGGAGTACAATGGTTGGATCATTTGAGGTGAATTTTCACTTTCTTGGGAGCCACTAAGCTGTCCAGTAGCACATGAAAACTGCTTGAGCTCCGAGGCGGCCAGTGCTGAAACTTTAGCCGTTCCAATAGGACAGGAGTGATTTGTCAAATAAACATTCGGTTACATAAGTAACTCTTCCAAAGGAACAAGGAAAAATCAACCTGTGAGAGAAGCGGGTGATCCTGAAGGCAACAGGTGACGTGGTTATTAGCAGAATGACTCCTGAACGTGTGAAGAGATGCTCAGTGTGATGAGTAATCAGGAGAAGCACGTGAAAGCTACCTGAGCCTCCCTGAGTCACTGTTCATGTGTGAGAAAGATGAAAACCCAACAGCCAGATATAAGCCTGGTCTACAGCACACAGCCTGGGCCTTACCAGCCGTGTGCAGCGCTGTCCCCCCGGGAAGCTTGGCCGCTTGCTCACTCGCTCGCTCCTCCTGTGCGCCTCACTTTCCCTACCTCTAGACTTCCCTACTTCTGTGTGAGCTCAAATATGCAGTTAAAGAGTCTGATTAAGATTTATTAAGCTAATGTTTCTTCAAATGTCTTGACTGTTCATGTACTATTTAAGAACCCACTAATAACCCCATATATTGCTTATATACGTATATATATTTTTAAAAGTACATCAATTTCATGCTAGTGTGTTTTTCTAGGAGGCAGAGAGTGGTATTACGGAGAAGGTCCAAACCAGGCTTTCAAGTGTGTTCATAGGGTTCTACTAAAACAAAAAGGAAATGAAGTTAAATATGACAAAATGTGATGATTTGATAAAACTGAATAGCGAGTGTGTAGATGTTTGCCATTTTCTCTTTCTGTCTCTTTGTTTGGAATACTTCGTGTTAAAATGGTGTAATGTAATTGTGAGGCAGGTTTCAGATGGAGATTGCTGATGCAAAAATCTTTTTATAGCCAGCTTCTCTTCACTTTCATGATAAAAGATAGGAATTGTGATATTTTTAGCAGTAATGTAATCCAGTTAACACTGGAATAATATAGGGAGATGGATTGTGCTGTTCAGGGCATTTTCGAGGCAAGTAATGGTAAAGGAATTCTAACATCTCCTTGGATACAAGGAGATACAAGCAGTCCATCCTAACGGAAATCAGCCCTGAATTGGAACGACTGATGTGAAGTCGTGATACTTTGGTTGCTGATGCAAAGAACTGACTCACTGGAAAAGACCCTGATTCTGGGAAAGACTGAAGGCAGGAGGAGAAGGGGAGGACAGAGGATGAGATGGTTGGATGGCATCACTGGCTCAATGGACATGAGTTGGAGCATGCTCCGGGAGATGGTGGAGGACAGGGAGGCCTGGCATGCTACATGCAGTGGGTGGGGTCGCAAAGAGTCGGATACCACTGAGCTACTGAATAGCAACCATTCTAACATTTTAGGGAGATAGTAGTCTGTCTCAAGTCGCTTTACAAAAAATTCAGGATCATCTCGATTTTTCTGTTCTCAACCTACGAAGAAAATTGGTTTTAAGCCCTCCTTATTTATATCTTGCTACACATTTCTATCATCACATGATCCCTCATTTGTGAGATTTGTTGTTGTTGTTAGTTGCTAAGTCATGTCCAACTCTTTTTTGACCCCATGGGCCCCCACCAGGCTCTCTGTCCATGGGATTCTCCAGGCAAGAATACTGGAGTGGGTTGCCATTTCCTTTTCCAGGGGATCTTCTCAATCCAGCCCAGGAATTGGACCTGTGTCTCCTGTACTTAGCAGGTGAATTCGGATTCTTGACCGCCGAGCCACCAAGGAAACCCTTGTGAGGTTCAGAAGCTGCCTTGCAGTTACACGGATGACCGAGTGGTTCTGAACTAGCGGATAGCTTCCTTTCTCTAACAGCTAGCATTTGTGTTTCTGCTACTTCTTTGTAATTTTTCATTCCTTTTGCCCCCCCTCCCCTTGCTTACTCTCCCGGCCCCTCCACCTGGGTAATTCTCACTTATCCTCTGATTTCACCTCCAGTGTCCTCCAGCCAGGAACCCTCCTGGAGTCTGTGCTGAACTCTGGGGCGCTGCCTCTTCTGCGCTCCTCTGAGCTCCCTCGGGTGGGTTTCACTTTGCTGGATTTCCACCGTGCTGCAGGCGTCCCCCTATTGGGTACATGAGACACAGTCCCAGTCTTTGTGCAGCTGAGAGTGTGAAGTCCCCTCCTGGGGAGGCCCAAGTGTCAAGGAAGCGCATAGGAAAGGCGGCTCCTCCAGAGTCCAGCCAGGAGAGCTCCAAGTGGGGGACGTCTGAGCTGCCTTAGTCACTGAGAACGAGCATCGAGCTGGACCATGTGAAGGACTGGAAAGAAGAAATATGCGGCCACGTGGAGATGGCCGCATGGAACCAGAAAAATTACATTTAAGTTCTCTTTGCTCCTCTTGCTCTGAAATCTTGAACTAGTCATTTAGTGCTTTAGGTCTTAGTATTTTTAAAGCCCAAGATAATAAATAGTACTGTTTCCCATGAGAATAAAGTGAGATAACATATGTGAACAAGGGCCCTTTAAAAAGATATTAAATGCATGTGTAAATATGTAAAAAAGGAATAAGGAAGGACAGGAAAATGAAGGCAATCAAAATGGGGCCGTACAATCAAAGAACAATAGTTACGTTGGCCTGTCTTTGTTTTGCCTAATAAGATGAGATGTAAACTTATGCCAGACAACAGCACAGAAGTTCAGACTGGCATCAATGGTGCCCTAAAAGTCTTTCTGGGCTCCAGCAGG
Source organism: Budorcas taxicolor (assembly GCF_023091745.1). NCBI lineage: Eukaryota > Metazoa > Chordata > Mammalia > Artiodactyla > Bovidae > Budorcas > Budorcas taxicolor. Next base: position 11,355,269 of record NC_068920.1, read on the forward strand.
TAATTAAACAGGCATGCACACTGCCAGACCTTGTATATGTTACAAAGATGTTCCCAGGGGTCCTGAGGATATGCATTCCTCTGAACGTAGCCTTGAACTTTCCTTTGTCTCATTATTCTTTACATTTCTATGTGAATAGCTTTCAAAACTGAGCGTTGAGGTGAAAGTGTCCAGGTAGCTGTTTTCCTTATAAAAGACCATTCCTGCAGAATATGAGTTTTCTCATACACCTCTTATGCCCATGGCCAAGAATTAAGAATCTCAAGTTTTGAAACAGCTATGAAGTTGTAGCATCTCTATTTCAGGCAAACATTTACTTTATTTTTAAAATGCTACCGGCTTAGACTTTTAGGTTTTAGATTTAAGACAGATCGGAGTTACTGTTTCATAAATCTTCACACTGACTTTTTGTTCATGAGACCAGAGTCAGCAAAGTAGTAGAGTGGCAATGAAGTATCCACCTGCTCAGAGAGCGCGTCTTTTCCTTGCCACTGAAGTTGGTCTGTGAAAAAGCTGTTTATTTTTTCTTTCCTTCCAGCCCTGCGATCATCCTTAATCCCATTCACATAATTGCTGAACACCCCCAAAATCCTCCCGCACGCCTCATCTGCCCAGCCTCGCCCAGCCTGGTGCATCTTTGCGGGGTATCGCTGAAGGGGTGTTGGGGCATTTGTATCATCCGCTGAGATGCTTCTCGGGGGAGGGGAGGTGCCCCCGCCAGGCTGACGCTGTGAACTTGAAGAGTGAGGGGCTGTGTTACAGGGGGCGGGCTGTGTGCCCTCACGGCGCTCAGGGGGGTGAGTGTTTGCAGCTCCCTGGGACCTGGCTGAAGGGACGTGCCATGCTCTGACTTGACGTGTTTCAGGGGGTCATTTAGTTGTTTTATTTGGGGTAGGGTTGCTAGTTGCTGAGAAATGTCTCAGTAAACCTTCTGGGTACAAGCCATCTGGACGTCTTTTAGAGCGGCGGTCCCCAGTCTTTTTGGTACTGGGGATGGGTTTTGTGGAAGACAGTTTTTCCACGGACTAGGCAGGGGCGGGGGGTGGTTTGGGGATGATTCAAGCGCATCACATCTCTTGCGCGCTTTATTTCTAACCTAATGCTGCCACTCATCTGACGGGAGGTACCGATCCTCCCCTGGAGGTTGGTGCCCCTGGTTTAGAGTAATAATAGCCGTAGTAGTGATGATGACAGGGAGAGATAGAGTTAACAGTGTCCGATGCTGCATTAAGCTCTCACACGGACTTTCTTTGTTCTGACCTGCATCTGTGACATAGGTGTGACTGTCATCTACAGTTTTAAGGTTCGGGAGCCCAGACATGGAGCGATGGAGAACCAAGTAGCCACACGGCTCCAGGGTAGCCTGAGGCCCGGCTTGAGCCTCCTTGTGCTTTCCTGGAGGCTCAGATGGCCAAGAATCTGCTTGCAGTGCAGGAAGTCCAAGTTTCATCCCTGGGTTGGGAGGATCCCCTGGAGAAGGGACTAGCTACCCAGTCCAGCATTCTTGCTTGGGAAATCCCATGGACAGAGGAGCCCGTGAGCTACAGTCCACGGGGTCGCAAGAAGTCAGACACGACTGAGCAATTGACACTTTCGCTTTGAGTCCCCTAATTTTTACTTCCGAGCCTGTGTTAGATGTTAGCTCTTTTGAAAGGGGAGAAAGAAGTCATTTCAGTATTATTTCTGACACTGGTGTTTCCCAAAGCCATGATGTTAAAAAAAAAAAAATGGGGCCTCCTCCTGGGTGTTGCCCATGACCCTGTAGCTCTGACTCCCCTGTAGTTGCTCTGGATAGAGCCTGCCCACGACAGCATCTTCAGGTGCGTTTCAGGCACCAAAGAGCACTCAGAAACTTCAGATTCAGTCCTTCTTTAATCAGCTGTTGATCAGGAGCTGCCTGGGCAGGCCTCACAATTATTCAACAACTCTTTTTAAATTTATTGTTATGGTCCAAGTTTATTTTACTGTTTTAAATTATTAGTGTTGTGTTCCTTTGTTCTTGAAAAACAAAATTAAAAATTACAACATACTATTTCCTTGTGGCAATTTGTTGTTATTATAGCTACTTTAGTTTCAGGGTTGTTTTTTTCTTCCCCCACTCGCCAAAGCAGTTGATTATTTTCTGCTAACATTTCAATTGCACCAGTGTCCTAAGGCTGTTATAAGAGAGGTTATCTGTTTAGAATTGGAAAGAGAAAATAACCTGCAGACAGCTTTTATGCTCATGGAATTCACTGACATTTTTTTAACTTTGCTAAATTGTTTCCCTCCATCTTGTGCCATCTGTAGCAGATGGTTTCTTTAAGAGCAGCTCAGGTGGGGCGGGGGATTCCTCACGTTTTGGTCTCGCTTTCTGTCCTTCCGGGCTTCCAGCCTGTCTCCCTGCTGAAGGCTGACATTTCCCTGTAGGAAGCACGGGCCCCCCAGCTAAACTAGACAGTTTAGACGAATGCATTTGAAGGAGAGATGGACTGTGATCCCCTGCTGCTGGCCGGATGCGTTGCTGTGGACCAGTCGCATCTCTGTGTCAGAGCCCAGCAGGCTCAGCGTTGTCCGTGAGAGGCACTCCCCACTGCCCGTCCTGGGACCTAGCTGTGGGCGAGTCGTGTCTGTCTCAGAGCAGCCGCAGCGGTGGCTCCTCGCCCAAGGGCACGCCCTTCCCAGGGCTGTCCGCATCCAAAGGCTAGCTGTGGCCGGAACCTGAAGGCCCAACCTTTGGGCCCCAGCCCGCTGCTCCCTTCCACTTCACTGCCCCGCTCCCCAGTTCCCAGGGACTGCATGCCAGCCCCAGGCCCCGAGTTCTCTGGACCTTCAGTCCAGCAGAGGTTCGGGGGCCTCTCAGATGCACTCACAGCTCTGATGGGGACGCACCCAGGGCTCGGCTCTCTCCAAGCCTACAGCTCTTCAGAGCTGCAGCCCCAGGCGTGCTTGGTGATGGCTTCGGTCCCCTTCTCTCGCCAGCAGGGAGCCCCTGCCGTCCTAGCGTTTGACTGCAGGCCTCTGGCCTCGCTTGGATCCCAAGCCAGCAGCGTGTGTTCCTGCAGGTGGCGAGCTCCTGGTGTCTCTCCGATTGCGGACCCCGAGCCCAGCAACACGGAGCTTTGCCCTCTCTGCCCCTTTGCTTTCTCGGCCTGTTTCTGTCCAGGGGAAGTATTTCTCTCGTCTTTGATCGCAGCCGGCCTTTGCGGTTTTCTCTGTTCTATCATGCCTGTCGTGGTATGTGGGGAACAGGAGGCTGACGGTGCGCTCTTGGCTGGGGGCGCTTGGCCCGGAAGCCGAGCGGGGTCCGTCTCCACGGTCTGCCCAGGGGAGGGCAGCGGAGGGCCGTGCTGCCCACCGTCTGGTGCAGAATTCTCATCTCGGCGTTTTCTGACTGTAAACATCGAGGAGAGGTATAAGCTGGCACGGCTCCTGCATCTGTGAGACGGGAGCAGGGGTGACGATCATGCCGTGTTGGCCGCCTGTCCTCAGCTTAAAGGCCGAATTGAAGGAGGCCCGTGAACCATCTCGTGTAGCGCTGTAGCAAATAAGCAATGGACGTCAATGACCTCAGTGTGCACTTTAGGAACGTTTCTTTTTCTTCATATTTTTATGAAAACCCCAGAGACAGTTTAGGTCGTGGTCTGATTTGCGGTGACATGCCGGTCGAAAATCACCCATTGAGTGTTTAAGTTTTTTACACACTTAATAACTTGTCACCAAAACACTGCGAGATGAATGTTGTTCTTATTTTGACCAAGACCGAGGCAGGGAGAACTGAAGGAACTTGCCTGAGGCCCCTCGGCTTGGGGTGGTGGCGCTGGATTCGGTCACGAGTCTGTGGTCACTCTCTCTGCGCACGGGGGACCCACCCACGCCTCTGGGGCCAGACACGGAGGGTGGGGGGTGGGCCTCCGTGTCACTGAATGAGAGAAGCGTGGTGTGGGATGACGTGGTGTTTCTGTGTAGGGAAGGAGGGAAACGAGAGGTGCACGCGTGTGTTTGCTGACATCTGTTAATAAAAAGGAGACCCTGGAAGTTTACCCAGTGGAATTCAAGGGGCAGAGGAGCCAGGAACCAGTATGCCAGTGAGACTTGTAAACCGTGCCTTATTTTTATTTCAGTTTGATTGATGTAATTGACATAGAACATTGTGTTAGTATATGATGGAATGATTGGATATAGGTGTATATTGCAAAAGGGTCGCCATGGTAAGTTTACTTAACTCCAGTCACTCGCAAACTTAGAATTTTTTTTCACTCATGGCCTGTTTATACAGGGAAATGTATTCTTTTTACAGTGTTTCGGTTTTGAACCCTGTGAATATATTACTTACTCAAAAATTTTTTTAAGAAAGCTATTAGAGCAGAGCAATATTGAGAAATGTGGAAAAAGGCCTGTCTGCCGCTTGGTACAGATGCAGCTTAGAGGGCCGTGGGTCTGATTTGGATGTCGTTTGCTTTTATAGAAACTAGCAGAATGACCTGCTTTCCCGTGCGTGCATTAAGTTGCTCCAGTCACGTCTGACTGTTTGCAACCCTGTGGACTATAGACTGCCAGGCTCCTCTGTCCATGGGATCCTCCAGGCAAGAATACTGGACTGGGTTGCCATTTCCTCCTCCAGAGGATCTTCCCAACCCAGGGATCAAACTCACATCTCATGCGTGTCTTGTGTCTCCTGCATTGGCAGGCGAGTTCTTTACCACTAGCCCACCTGGGAAGCTCCCTTTCCTGTGATCTTGACCTAATTCTCTCCTCTGCCAGGTGGCCACAGGGTAGACGGGTGATTGATTGGGTTTCAGAGGGTCCTGGAACTACACAAAGTGTTTCTCATATTGGAAAAGATGTGCTCAGTTTTTCACAAGTTTTAAGATTTATTGCCTCCCCCTAAAGTGTTGCAAATTAATTTATTTGCTATTTATTTTACTCAGAAAATAGTCTTTCGGTGTTATCAGCTAATCTGTCATTAGCAGATTTGATCACGGGAAAGGCAAGACTGCCTGTAACGCTCCGTGTCTGTTTTTCTCCGGCGTCTTTGCAGGACTGGACATCAGATGGGTGGACTGCTACTTCCCCTTCACTCATCCCTCCTTCGAGATGGAGATCAACTTCCACGGGGAATGGCTGGAGGTCCTGGGCTGTGGAGTGATGGAACAGCAGCTGGTAAACTCAGGTACGGGAGGGCCCCGCGTGTGGGCCCAGGCTCTCCTGGGGGCCCTCTTCCCAGGGAGACCCACGCGCGAGCCGTCTGCGTCCACATCTGCACCCTCCTGCAGGGCTCGCCGCCCGGCCTCCGAGCCTGCATCGCCCTCCGGACTTTATTGCGCTGCCCCCTGGGAGAGCACCATCTCTCTCGCCTAGTTTTGCAGAGGCTTCCTGCTCTTGGAGCTCTTCCTTGTCAACGCCGGGTGTGGGTTTGCGCTTACAATGTGCCGTTTGTTGATCGGCTGCTTTGGGATCGCCCACAAGCCTTTGAGGCGTGTCCCACGAGAGCTGTCTGTCTTCCAGGCTATTTAGGAACAAAGCCAGCCTGTCGTCCCTTTTTTGGTTCCCACTGCGTTTGGAGCTGTGCCCCCGGTTCAGCAGGTGTTGCCTAAGTGCTGAGAACACAGCGTAAGACACGTAGGCCTGTCACGCTTGCTGGTTTGTCCTCGACCCTCACTGTTGGCTGGACCACCCGATGCGGGGGATGTGGAAGATGGGGGCTCTGATGAAATTCTCCCTGGACTCTTTCCAGCTCTTCTCTGGAGGACCACTGTTACATGAAAGTGGTTATTTCTAGGAACCCTCCAGGGAACCAATGGTTAGGATGCCTTGCTCTCACTGCCAAGAGCCTCGGGTCAGGGAACTAGGATCCTACAAAGCCACAGGGTCCAACCCACCCCCCACCACCAAAAAAATTATTTCTAAACTTAATTTCAGAGCTGTGAAATTTTTTTTTTAAGTTGCTGTCAGAATTTAAGTTTAAAGATGTTTTATCACATTGGGAATCCTCCAGGGAAAGTTGTCTAGGATTGGGCACCGGGGTAGGAGGGTCCCTGCGTGGGCAGGAGGTGGAGGAAGGGGGCTGATGCTGACGGCCTCCACCGCCCCCCAAGCCCCCTCCCCACGTAGAAGGGCATGCCCTCTGTGACCAGGGAGTGAGGCGGCTCTGACTCAGGCTGGTCACGGGCCTCCTGCCGCAACAGACCGGAGGGGAGTGGGCCCTCTTGGGGACTCAGAGCTGAGGATGGACCCTGGGTTAAGGTCCAGGGTGAGAGAATGAGGGAGGAGAGAGACAGGAGCCGGGGAGTTGGCGCTGCCTGGCCTGGGCCGTGGGGCCCACCCTGGGCCCAGACCCAGCCAGCTGCGGGGTTCTTCTCCACTCGGCCAGGCAAGGCTCACGGAGAGCCCAGCTCCGGGCCACACGCTCCTCGGATGGTTCTCCAACGTTTGAAGGTCTTTCCTGGAGACGAGGGAGCAGAGAGGTGGCCGAGGAGGGCCTGTGAGTGAACGTGGGAGGCGAGGCCGTGTCTGAAGCGGCAGGAGTGACGGCCGTGTCTTCCTCAGCGCGTTGTCTAACCCCGCCCGTCTCCGTTCTTTCAAACGAGCACAGAGACGCCTCCCTCCAAGCTTCTTTCTGACGGTTCGTGGCGGCGAGCTGAGCACAGGCTCTAGCACGTAGCCAGTAAGCGCGCATCTCTGATATTATTAAACATTTTTTTTTTTCCCAAATGGTAAGAGCCACTTATTAACAGAGAGCCCCTTAGTTAGAAATGTTTAAACAGAGGCTGTCCAGCGTGTCATAGAGACAGGTTCTGGTCAGGCAGAACTAGAGCTCCTCTGGCATCTTAGTATCCGTGATGCTCGACGGAGTGAATAGCTTTAGAGGGAGAAAGATTGAAAGTAGTGAGAAACTCGAGAGCAAAGATACGCATCTTAATAGAAAACACAAAGCGCTGGGAGCAGATATGTGAGCTGCAACCTCTTGAGCAGGAACTAACTTCAAAAAAAAAAAGGTGCCTTTGTTTGTTTGGCTTTGTTTTTTAGACAAAAGACTTCTGGGATCCTAGGCTTCCTCCCAGGGGCACCTGGTGTCAGGGGCCAGCACTCAGAACGCAAATGAGGGAGGGTCAGTTACCAATCGGCTATCCTGAATCAGTTGTCACTTCCTCATGCATTGCCAGTATCCTTGACAGGTTTCTATGAGGTTTATTCGCACAGTAATTGGCTGAATATCGTCTCTGAAACAGGTTTCCAAGTCATTATTGTACATTAATGGCACTGCTGTTCTACAATTAGATCAGCCCTATCAGGTAATTCTTGGAGGAAATGACAAAGTAGAAAAAGAAAAGAAAAAAAAGAGAGGACACCTGAGATGCAAATGTGTCTGATAGAGTCACAGGGTGGTGGGGGGTGCTTTCGGGTGTTGGGAAACGTACACATAAAATTTAAATACCTTGCAAGAGAGAGAGACTGAAGGTAAGGAAGAAGAGATGCTTTTATGAAAGAAATTCTGTGTGGGCTTTTCTGTTTGAACTTGAAGTTATTATGACAGAGTTCTGCTCCGTGTTGTCAGACGGGCATGTGTTTTGACGTCTGTAGTCATAATCCTTAAACTGTGCGCCAGGCGGTCACTAACCACAGACAGTGTGTGGAAGTGCCGACAGCTTTGTTTTCTGAGTTCCCGTGGCGCGGCGCGGGGCTGGCTGGCTCTGGTCACACTGCCTCCGCTCACTTTGCCATTCTTACTGACTTTTCTCTGGCATTTCCCAAACTTCGCCCCCACCCCCCCCCCCAGCTTTTAAAAATAGAAGTTCCAAGCAATGCTAAAATCAGTCATTACAGTCTCCATCCTTACGGTTCTTACAGTTGTCCTTCAGTCACTAAATCTTGTCTGCCTCTTTGCAACCCCATGGACTGCAGCACGCCAGGCTTCCCTGTCCTTCATTATCTCCCGGAGCTTGCTCAAACTCATGTCCGTCGAGTCGGTGATGCCATCTAACCATCTGATCCTCTGTCGTCCCCGTCTCCTCCCGCCTTCAGTCTTTACCAGCATCAGGGTCTTTTCCAGTGAGTCAGTTCTTCACATCAGGTGGCCAAAGTATTGGAGCTTCAGCTTCAGCATCAGTCCTTCCAATGAATATTCAGGGCTGATTTCCTTTAGGATGGACTGCTTTGATCTCCTTGCAGTCCAAGGGACTCTCAAGACTCTTCTCCAACACCACAGTTCAAAAGCATTGATTCTTCTGTGCTCAGCTTTCTTTATAGTCCAACTCTCACATCCATACGTGACTACTGGAAAAACCATAGCTTTTACTATACAGACCTTTGTTGACAAAGTGATGCCTCTGCTTTTTAATATGCTGTCTCGGTTGGTCATAGCTTTCCTTGAGGCGCTGCCTAATGCTGAAATGCGTGGTGACCGGAGAGGTTGTCGGGCGACACCTGCAGGTGCCAGTAGCTCACGCAATGCCCTGGAGGCTTGCTTCCACGTGGCCTTGCCAGCAAAGCTCTGGGCGGATGCTGTTACTCTCCCTCTTCCGGAGCCTCCGAAAGGTGATCAGGATTGAATGGCTGGCAGCACCCCTTGCCCAGACCTTGCTGACAATAGTCCGTTCCTATATCTGCTGCCTCAGTAGTAAATTACACGATTCTGAAGTGGCTACAAGTCCTTTCAAATAAATGATTCTGCTGAACATCGAATGAAGGGCTGGAACCAACCAAAGCAACAGCAAACAAAGCCCTGTTGTCCTGCAGTTTCCCTTGCAGAGGGGCCCTGCCCCCATGTGGGTTATCTCTGTGACCAAGCGCATTTAATTAAGTGCATAAGATTAGATTGCTAATTTGAACAGGCAGTGAAAAGGCTTTATGACACATTTAAGTTGACTGTGGCGTATGTGTGTGTTTGTGCACAGAATAAGATTAGGCTCTTCTGGATAGCTCAGAGAATTTTCTCTCTTCTCCCTTGAGTTACAGCGCCTTCACCATTGCTTTCCAGCCGCTGAGATCTGGTAATTGTGATGTGGGCGGCGGCTGCTGTCCTGATGACTTGATTGTTTTTCCCTTGAGGAGATGTTTTGAAGACAGCAGTGAGTCATGTGTCCAAATACTACACACTTACCTCCCTTTGGGCTGACTCAGACAGCCTCCTTCCAGGTACCGTACAGATCAGGAGCACGGAAACATCACTGGGTGACTGTGGGCTGTCGTCGTGCCTGGAAGGCATGTACCATTTATCGAGAGAGTTAGAAGACTGTACACAGGCCAGGGAGGAGGAAAGCCTGACGTGACCACTTTCTTTACCTCATCATTAAAATTTAAAACTTGACCCTTTGGGGAAAAAACCTTATAAATATGCACATGAACATTTTCTAGTTTTAAATAATCATTCTTTTGTTCATTTGTTTGTCAAATATTTCTTGAATTACTTCTAAGGCTGTAGAAAAGCGAAAAAGCATTTTCCTGGCTGTTGAAAACAGCACCGCACAGCCAGACACAAACATAAATGGTTAGAGTGCCACGTGGCGCGTGTCTGTAACAGAGGTGCCGTGGGCAGAATTGGGGAAGGTGGTGCCAAGCCCTCGTTCTGGTTGCACGCAGGGTAGAAGGTAGCCTCTGATCCCAGCATAAGTAAGCTTCCTGTTCGCAAGGGGTCATGTCCTGATCTTTGCCTGGTCGCGCAGGTGACACGCCTGATGCTTCTCTCCCTGTCCAGGTGTGACCCTGTTTTCAGCCTGTCCCTCCCTCTGGTACTGTCGCTAAGCTCCTGCACACGGTTGTATCACGCAGTGTTACCAGTCTAAGTTGGTGAGCTCCCAGGTGGCACAGACCAAGACCATGTGTCCCTGTTCAGACGTGAGCAGACGTGCCGCTCCTGTAATTGGCACCTTGTCTGCGTGAGGCTCTGAGACGGACAAGCCGGAAGACACGGAAAATGGTGAGAGGTGACCTCTCGCGGTAAAGCTCGGCCCGAGGTCAGGAAGCTGGGACTGTGTCATCAGAGCATGAGCTCACGGGCCATTGGTTGGGGGTGTTGGGGTGTGTGAGGAGGGAGCCCTGTCCATCGGGTAGGCCAGTGGGGGTCTAGCAGACAGCCCTGCTCACTGAGGGGTCTCCGCCCCGCTGTCCAGAGTCCGCTGACCATAGACGTTTGCCTGTGTCTCTGGACTCTCAGTTCCGTTCCGTTGGCCTGTGTCCCCATCCTCGTGTCCTTACTGTTATTGTTTATTTATTTTTGCCTATACCGGGTCTTCGTTGCTGTGGGCAGGCTTTCTCTAGTTGCGGAGAGCAGGGCTACTCTCTAGGTGCCGCGTGCGAGCTTCTCTTGTTGCCGAGCAGAGGCCACAGAGCACGCGCTCGGTAGTTGCGGCTCACAGACTTAGTTGCCCTGCAGCGCGTGGGATCTTCCTGGACCGGGGATCAAACCCGTCTCTCCTGCATCGGCAGGCAGATTCTCAGCTGCTGGACCACCAGCGAAGTCCGATGTCCACACTGTTCTGACCCCGTTAGCTTTGTAGCAATTTTTGGAATCGGGACGTGTGAGTCCGACTTTCTTCTTCCTCTGTTCGTTCTTGACTGTTTGCCATGACGTGCTCAAGTCTCCCTAATTAAACAGTAATTTTCTCCTTAAAGTTACCCTTTACGGAAAGACGTCATGCCGATACTCTATCGCCCCTCTCTCGTCTCTGCCTGTCTTCCAGTCCTTTACTGTATCAGCCAGTCCAGGGTCCATCACTCAGCTGAAGAGTTGGGACACCATACAGGTCGAAGCCCCCATGTGTCCCCTCCCTGTTAGCACTTCCCCTGCCCCATGAGCATTCCCTGTTCTGAATTTTGTGTTGTTACCTTGATTTCCTATGCATTTCGTAAACAAGTGAACTTTCCCCGGCTTTTGTGCTTTAACAAGTGGAATCACGCTACCCGTCCTTTCCTGCAGTTCTTCAGGAGGACTGTAGACCTCCACGCGGTGCTGTGAGGCTCCGCTCTGTGGAGTTTCAGTTCATTCATTTTTCGCTGCTCAAATTCTAGTGGGTGAATGTGCCAGAGGTTATTCATCCGCTCTTTAATGGACATTTGACTGTTTGCAATTCTTTTGTTGTTGTTTCAGATGCTACTTGTGCACGTTTTTTGTATATCTTGCATGTATAGGACTAAGAGTTTCTTAGAGTTACGTTTTCTTTAGCTGTGGAATTGCTGGGTCAGCACTTCTGCACAGCTCGGGTGCATGCCAAGTCGCTTCAGCAGGGTCCTACTCTCTGCAGCCCCCTGGACTGCAGGCCGCCAGGCTCCTCTATCCATGGGCTTCTCCAGACAAGAATCCTTCCGGCACCGGAGGTAAACCTGCGTCTCCCTGCAGCCCCGACATCGCGGGCGCTGTCTTTCCCGCTGAGCCACCAGGAGGCCCTCAGCGTCTCAGCTTTGCTGGCCTCACCAGGCTGCTTCCCGAGGAGCCGGGCCCATTTCCACAGAAGCTCCTGTTGCTCCACAGCCTCTCCAGCCTGCGGCTTCGTTCAGTTTATTTGGCCAGTCTGGTGAGTCCAGAACAGTCCCTCACTGTGGTCTTGTTTACATGCAACTGCCGCTGAGGTGGATCACATTTTAACATATTTATTTGACACATACAGTTTTTCTTTTGCTCATTTTGGGTGGGGCTCATTTTTTTGTTTTTAATTGATTGGTAGGAATTAATTTATTTTGAAAGCTAATTATTTGTCACTTTTATACATTACAATTATATTCTCTAGGTTGTGGCTTTTTTCTTTCTTTCAGTTGCTCTTTCAGAAATGGAATATCTGTAGTTTTTACTTGAGTTGCTTTAGGTTTCTTTCTATAACGTCATTCTCCCAGAGTCGCTTCGTCAGGGAATGTGAGTGGGTGTAAGTTGACAAGTTCTGTAAGGATAACCCTTTTGCTTGTCATGCTTGATGCTAGTGGTTTAAGTCTCTGATATTATTGCTGTATCATTCATAGTTTTCATGTAGGGCTTCTGAATACTGAATGACATTCAAGCATCTTCCTTCTCTCTCCTAATGTTGTCAGGCTTGGTCCCGCCCTCTGTGACAGTTCTGGTGTTTGGAAGGCGGATTCTGGGATGCCCTTGTTTGACTAGGAGACATAGCTTGGAGCTTGCTTGAGCACTCCAGTTATACCATTTGCACAGAACTTGATTTGTTTCCTTGTATATTTTGCAGCTCTTCCTTATCCTGCTTAGAATCCATGCCATCCCTTGCAATATTTCTGCTATTGTAACAAAAGCAAATATTTTGGTAACTTGATTCAAGCTGTAGTTTGTATGTATGTTTTTGATGTTTTTGCAGCTGTAGTATATGTTACATACCATCTGTGGCATCATTTTTGTCCACAGGAGACTTCTGGAAAGCAGAGATTCCGCCCTGTGTCTTATTTTCATCATCTAAGGTCTTGGATATTTAGCAGATATAAAGCAGTTGTCCTACCTCCATCAGTGTGGACTTAATTTTCTATTTTCAACCATTCTGAGGCCCTGCCATGTGCTGTGCTGGAAATCGTGGGCCAGTCCTGAGGGTCCCAGTTTTGTCACCTATAAAATTAGGGTCTTAGATGATATAACCTCCAGATTTCCCTTTAGCTCCTGGATCCCATTATTTGGTCTCCTAAACAAGCCGGTTGGTTTCCCTAGTGGCTCAGTTGGTGAAGAATCTGCCTGCAATGCAGGAGACCCAGATTCTATCCCTGGACAGGAAGATCCCCTGGAGAAGGAAATGGCAACCCTCTGTAGTACTTTTGCCTGGAGAATCTCATGGAGAGAGGAGCCGGGCAGGCTACGGTCGATGGGATTGCAGAGTCAGACACGCCTGTTCGAGTAACTTTAATAACTTTGACCTTGAAACAAGCCAGAGTGTGTAGTATTAATACAACCCACAGGGCAATGTGTTTTGTTTTAAAACACCACGTGGAAAACTGCACTGAAGGACTGATGATTTCAAAGTGTGGTGCTGGAAAAGACTCTTGAGAGTCCCTTGGACAGCAAGGAGATCAAACCAGCCAATTTAAAGGAAATCAACACTGACTATTCACTAGAAGGATTAATGCTGAACTTGAAGCTTCAATATTTTGGCTACCTAATGCCAAGAGCCGACTCATTGGAAAAGACCCCGATGCTGGGAAAGATTGAAGGCAGAAGGAGAAGGAGGCAACAGAGGATGAGATGGTTAGATGGCATCACCCACTCAATGAACATGAGTTTGAGCAAACTCCGGGAGAGAGTGAAGGACAGGGAAGCCTGGTGCACTGCAGCCCGTGGGATCAGACAGGACGTAGCGACCAAACAATTGGAAATTGCATAGCACTGGCTTTTGGTATCTCTGGTTGGTTAATCAGGTCTCTTCCCCAGACCCTTTAAAGAAACTCTCTAAGACTGTCAAAAAAATTCTAAAAAGGATGCTCATCTAATTGAATTTTATTTAAACTATTTACGAGCCCCTTGCTTCCTAGAGTCTCTGTGGCTTTGCAGGCAGGCAGTGATGCGCTGCTACTCGACGGCACAGTTTTATTTTCTCCCCTGCAAAGAGGCAATTTGGAAGTTTAGGAATTATTTATGGCACCGTGGGGATAAACACAATCTGCTAAGTTATTTTTTTTAAGATTCGTTTCTGCGTTTTAGGCTGGAAGCAGTGTCTTCATGCAGCAGCCATATTGTCATGCCCGTGGATAAAAGGAAGTGACATCGTTAGGCAAAAGTTTAGGCCAGATTCTCAAATTGTGTTTTTAATGGACGTAATTCAGGAGTTGACCAAGTGTAGCATCTCTCAGACCATATGACTTAGAATGCTCATATTATTAGGGGTTTCATAGGAAAAAGGAGGAAAAGGACATGGCAACCACACCAGTCCTCTAACCTGGGAAATTCCATGGACAGAGGAGCCTGGCCGGCTGCAGTCCATGGATTTGCAAAGAGTTGGACACGACTGAGCGGCTGAACAACAAAACACAGGAAAAAGAAGACTGGCTACTCAGCAAAGTGTGGGACAGAGTGAGTTGGAAAAGCCGTGCGTCTGTCTAGTGGACGGTGTCTCTGAGCTGGGCGAGTAAGCAGAGCCCAGGCCTGCGGGACTCAGAGTCCTGCCGGGAAAAGGTCCCTTCCGTAGGCTGCGTCCCCAGGACACCTGGAGTGACGCTTGTCCGTCGGCTGCTGGGTTGCCCGTGAACTGGGAGGCCTGCAGCGGTGTGGTTTGGGGCAGTAATGACAAAGCACGGTAAGATAATTCTTCTTCATTTTTACCTTGAGGAGTGCCTTCAATGCGAAGGGAAGCAGCCAGTATCAACATTCATAATTTAGCACATTCATTTGGTATTTTAGGCTGTTCGTCTACAGAGTCCTAGAAATGGAGGGTTTGTGGGTTTTGAAGGCATTAGGAGGGGAAAGCTCTCAAAATCATTATTGGATGCTTCCAGGTATTAGATGAGCCTGTCCCTCCTCCGTCTGCTCCTTCAATACATGTTTGTGAAGTATTGGCCTGGCAGGTGCCACGCAAGGGGCTGCGGACACAGAGAGGTTTCTGCCTCTGAGGGGCACCCAGTCCGGTGGCAGGGATGGCAGGTCGTGAGCTGTGTCCCTGGGGCTGTGGTGACAGTCGGAGGAGGGGGAGGCTCCTCAAGAGACAGGCAAGGCTTACCCAGGGCCGTGACGCGGGCCCTGAGCCGGGAGCAGGCTCCGTGATGGTGCAGGGAGGAGGGGGTCTTTCCAGGGAAAGAGCCGGGCCTGGGCCGGACACACAGGTGGGCGGCCTTACTGCAGGTTCTTAGAGACAGATCAGCGCGGAGTGCTGGGAGAAGCCGGGCACCAGGTGGAGGCCGAGGTCCGCCCTGGCAGGGCGTGGAGGGCAAGACAAGGACCTGCCCTCTCACCTTTGTGGGAGCACGCGGTTGAGATTGAAGCACTGTTGAGAGTGAGTCCAAGAAATGCAGCTTCAACGGCAGGAGGCCAGGCGCACGGTCTAGATGGAGTGTGGCAGCGCCGTGGGGGAGGGAGGGCCCCAGGGTCCCCTCCGGGTCCGTGCGCCCACGGCCCGAACTCAGTGTGGTGAAGACGGCACCCTGTCGGGGGCAGCGGGTCCTGCATGCAGCTCTCCCGGGCTTCGTCAACACGCAGAACTCGGGTGTGCTCACCAGCATGCGCCCTCCAGAGGACCGCAGCGGGTTCCAGTGCCCTCTCTCGCCGCCCCCACCCCCACCCCGCTTTGGTACCTTCAGTTACCTTAGTAACCAGCATAGCTCCTTCCTTCATCTTGGAGGTTTGAAGAGGAGGCAGATCTCCTCGGAGGTTAAAGAGCTGACCTCTCACTCCTGTTTTAGAGAGCGCTCTTCTGGATGCTGTGGGCCGCCAGCCCTAAGGAACCTGGGTTCCCTCCGAGAGGACGTGCACGTGCTGGGGGCTCCGGATGGTGGCTCAGGCTCCCCTTGGCGGGCCTCCCCGGGTCCTCCCTGCGCCCAGGCCTGTCTGCTTCCCGAGGAGGAGCAGCATGACCGCATGCAGGAGGGGGTCTGTGGGGTCCTGGGGTACAGTAGAGACCTGTGCCTCCAAGGCCAGACCTGAAGGGGTCCTTGGGCTCGTCCTTCCTCCAGGTCTGTGGCCCTGTCCGTGGTTCGTGCCGTCGGGGCCCGTCCTCCTTGGCCGCGGCTGGTGATTTCCGTGCCAGCCATGGAGGGGCCTGGGCGCTGGAGCGTCTCGTTGTTTGCACGTCCCTCCTGCGTCCTGTCTTGGTGGTGCTGGAAGAGTGATGTGGGGAGGACCCGGGGTCGGGGGGCACAGAAAAGACTCCCTCCTTCTGGGGCTTCCTGACTGCAGCCAACTCTTCCCTCAACCACTACGGGGAGGGTGTACGTGTCCCTGCAGAAAATACCGGGAGCTTCAGACCAGAAAGAGGGACCTTCACTGACAAATCCATTTATCCCTTACCGGCCCTGAATCCCTGTGCCTGATTGAGAAGATGAGAATAACAACAGGCACCTCACTGATGTGGGACGGAACAGGTGAGCCCGTGTGTATAACGTGCTCAGCCCAGTGTCTTGGGCTCAGTCGCTCAGTCACGTCCGACTCTTTGTGACCCATGCACTGTGGTCCCCCAGGCTCCTCTGTCCATGGGATTCTCCAGGCAAGAACGCTGGAGTAGGTAGTCAGTCCCTCCTCCAGGGGATCTTCCTGACCCAGGGATTGAACCCGTGTCTCCTGCGTCTCTTGCACTGTCAGGCAGATTCTTTACTCACTGAGCCACCCGGGAAGCCCCAGCCGCGTGTCTGGTGTTCGGTAAATGATCAAAAAGCGTTAGATCCTTGCTCCTCTTACCTTACGCCTTCCGTCTTTTGGAGAGAAGTTGGAAACGACTCCAGGCGTCATTCACTCCATGCGTCTCCTGAAGTTGCCCGTCGGCGTCTGCAGCCGCTTGTGTAAGGGCGGTTTCTTTCTGGGGTGGGTGCAGAGGAAGACACGAGATGCTCCCAGGCCTCTGTGTCGTGGAAAGGTTAGGGACCACCGGTGTCACTGAGTCCCCTGCTCTTGCACAAGAGGGCTCGGGCTCATGTGATGAGGCGGTTTGAGGGGTGTGCGGCAGAGAAGCAGACTCAGGTCTGCGTGAGGGCCCGGACCCATTCATGGCTAATAACGCTGTCACCTTGAGGACCTTATTCAGACAAGCAGAATTTGTTAGGTAAAGGCGCTTGTCCCCCAGGAGGGTGAAGCGTTCGTCACTAGTGTTTTGAGGAAAGGGTGAGGGAGGCAGGGAGCATCTGTTGGGAAGCTAGATGCTTGGCACGTGCAGATGGATGAGACAGCGCCCCAGGCTTCGAAGAGCCAGTGGGCTAGCGAGGGGTCCGGTCCCAAGCAGACCCTGAACCAGTGGGTCATCAGGGCGGGGGTGGGGGGTTGGCAGCCAGGGCTGTTGGGGGTCCCGTACCCTGCAGAGCTGCTGTCTGACCTTGATGCTGAAGGCTGCCCAGGACTCTGCCAGGACAGAGACAGGTCAGGCCTTCTCGCAGAGGCAGGGCTTGTGAACGGGGGGATCTCTGAGGACTGCCCTGCAGCGTGACTGGGGGGAAGGTGCAGGTGGTGGGTCCAGAGGGCCCAAGGGTGATGGCCTTGGCTTACAGGTTAGGGAGGGTGGGCTTCAGGCTGGGGTCACTACGCCCGGGGGACGTCCTTGGGGGCTGAGGGGAAGACGAATGGGAGACGACCGTCCATTTATGATGTGAGTTTATTTCTAGGTCGCTTCCTTGCTTGTGTGTAACTCTGTGTGCATTCTCCCTTCCGCTGACTTCACTTTTTTTTTTTTTTTTTTTCCCTTTTTCTATTTGGATCCTTCTCGTTTCTTTTTGGGTTTTTTTTTGGCCATGCCTTGAGGCTTGTGGGATCTTAGTTCCCTGACCAGGAATTGAACCCGGGCCCCGGGCAGTGGAAGCACCGAGTCTCCACACTGGACCAGCAGGGGATCCCCAGGTCCTTCCAGTGTTTACTGCAGATGCAAGCGTGCGTTCTTTTTCTTTCCTTCTTAATAAAGGTGGCGCACTGTACCATATTTTTCCACATCTCTTTTTCCCATGTCAGTAAGCTTCTGGAGGTCTCTGCACATTGGAGAGTCTGTCTCCACCATGCGTGTGAGCCACTCGGTGTGTGACCGGTGCTAAGCTGACAGGCACTCTCTGTGCTTTCTGAGCTTGCCATCCGCGGCGGTGTTTCAGTGAATCGCTGTGGGCGTGTCACGATCCGTGCGCCAGTCTCCCTGCGGGATTCGCCTCTAGAAGGGGGCCTGGGGCTCCCTGGTGGTCCAGTGGTTTCCAGGGTAGACGTGGACTCGTTCGAGCAGTCACTCCACGGGTCTTCTCGGGCTGCCTCTTGCACTGTTTCTGCGCTTTTCTGAAAAGCTCCCAGGGCTTCTCCTTGAAGGTGGTCGAGACACTCCCCTCACTTTGTCCACCTCAGCTCCCCTTCAGGAAGGCCTTGGGACGAGTTTTGCTCCCTGACAGTCACGTCGTATTTTCGATGTGATTGGAGGTGCCGTCAGAACTTTCTGGGTCGCTGCTGTTCCTGGATCTGCATTCAGAGTTTACTTTCATTCTGAGCTTTTTGTCTATTTCTTAGAAAAGTTACTTTCGGATTAATTTACATATAAAAGTCCTATATTTTCATCTCATGTTTATCCTGCCACTTCAGGTATAGTGAAATAAATGAAAACGTCTTCAGATGTTGACTTCTAAGGCTTTATTACCAGAGGCAGCTTCATTATGTTTGTGGAAATCCGGTGTGCTTTGAAGGAATTAATCTAGCCTTACTCGCAATCTGTATGTGTTTACATAGAATGAACAAACATTACATTGCGTTTCATGAAAATTCAATTATTCCCGTCTCCGCGACACACGCTCTGCTTCGTATTTAACTCTCAAGGAAGTCAGTGTAATGATTCTTGAACTGTCCTAAGAACTGGGGCTCTCGAGCTCCCCGTTTTCTTGTATATTCTGTGGAGAAATGCCCAGTGGGCCCTCGTCATCCTGCAGCCCTGACCCTGTGTTTGGGGTGTGGACCACATCTGTCTCCAGGGCATCAGGCTCCTATGAGCTTCGCCTTCCTGCTCGGTTGTTCTTAGAATTAAGAGAAGCCAAGCGAAGGCTAACGCGGTCATGATTAATGCAGTGGAATCCACTGTATATGGAGTCTATTCGGAGTCTGCGTGATAGTCCAGTTTGCCAGTTTCTCCCTGAGACCCTAACCTCCCTGAGGGTAGGAACCTTTGCGAGCGGCTACAGTGTCACGGGTATTGAGCAGATGCTCTGCGGGTTTTCAGCGGGCGCAGGTGTCTGTGATGGAATCAGGACGGTTCAGCTCAGGTCGAGGGCCCAGGTGCTCGGCGTCCCTGAGGCACAGGCACAGGGGATGGTGCAGGATCGGAAACGGAATGATCAGGAGGGTGGACAGGGCCGCGGGGCGGGCGGACAGGGACGCTGGGGGTTCCCAAACCGGTCACGAGGAGAACTTGGTGGCCCCTCAGGTCCTTCCTGACCGGGCTTGGCTGCCCCTCCGGCCCCCGCTCGCCCCACTCCCCCCTGCAGACGCCCCTGCAGGGAGCCAGAGGTGCCGCGCGCACTCTGTCCGGGGCTCCTGGCGTTTGCGTGGCCTCCGGCGGAGCTCGGGTCCCGCTGTGCCTCCAGACACTTCCTGAGCTGCTGTTTCTTTTCCTCTCGGTCGCCCTGCTTCACACACGCCTCACCTCAGTAGGTGCTCAGTAGACATTTGGGCTCCCCGGGGGGCTCAGACGGTAAAGACTCCACCTGCAGTGCTGAAAACCCAGGTTCGATCCCTGGGTCGGGAAGATGCCCTGGAGGAGGAAATGGCAACCCACTCCAGTGTTCTTGCCTGGAGAATCCCATGGACAGGGGAGCCTGCAGGGCTACAGTCCAGGGGGGGTCACAAAGAATCAGACATGACTGAGTGACTCACACTTCAGTAGATGTCGAACGCGTGGATGGAGGGACGCGTTTTGGTGCAGATTCCCCACATCTGGGCTGAAAGATGGATTGGATGGAGCGGGGATGGGAGGCAGTGAGTTGGCTGGGAGTGTCTTCCAGTCACCTCGGAGAGAAATGTGAGAGTGTGAGTTACGTCCGGGCAGCAGAAATCCAGGGAGGAAATGGATTCTGGAGGCTGGAGGGAGGAGAGCTGACAGCCCCGAGATGCACAAAGGAGACGGCGTGACGCAGAGCAGAGGAGCCGGGGGAAGCAGAAGAGGAGGGCAGGCGCCAGACGTGCCCCGCATCACGCCGCCCCCGGCTGCTCTTCTGGGTGGTGGGGAGGCCCTTCTGTGTAGGTTTGGTTGAAAATCACCTTATCTAAGGGTCAGCTGCCTTGGTGTGAGGAACCATAATCAAAGAAAGGCTCTACAGCAGAGTGAATCGCGGGATGCTGGAGCCGCCTGCGCCTAATTATCTCATCGTTCAGATTTATTCGTAACAGTTCTACAAAGGCTGCGCGATAACAGTGACTTTTACAGAAAGAGATGCATCTGGTTAAAAATCCAAGGGAGAAACGGGCAAAAGAAAACGAGAACAGGAAGCTGGGGACGCTGGGCCGGGGCTGGGGCCGGGAAACACACGCTCGTCTCCATTGCTGTGAGAAGACATGAATCTGGCTCTCGCTGCCAAATGGGGAAAAGCAGGTGGGAAACACAGTTAACACAGTCTGTAGTATAATATCTGCAAGACAAAAGCTGCCCCCCCCCCCTTTTTTAAGGAAAGCACAATATTCTGGGCACATAGAGCTGTGAGAAGATACCCCCGCACCTGTGAAGCGTGACGGCTTTAACACAGTTGAATTTCATGGTTTTTTTTTTTTTTACATCCTTTGGTCTTTTTTCCTACTGGTGTGATAGTATTTGCTCTGCTTAACATATAATGAAGTTAATTGTGAAAGGTCTCTCTAACCCAAATCCACAGATTACTCCCAAATCCCCTTTTCTGTCTTTTACCAATTGGTCACTTGACAAGTCCACACTGGCAGGCCCCCGCTGTGCAGGGCAGGTCACCTGGTACCCCGGCGGGTACACGGGTGTGGGAATTCCCTGAGGAGCTCACTGTCCCAGTGGGCAGCCTACGTATAAATACCTGGAAAGTGTGTTCCAGGCCGTAGGCTGAGACCTTCGAGGATGTCTGTCAGTTCAGCTGACGGAGAGGCTGGTGTGGGCTGGGTGCGCCACAGGGAGTCTGGGAAGAAGGAATGATTAGCTTGTGATAGCCTCGATGTTTTTATTATTTAGTTTGTGCACTAAATTGGGAATTGAGTCATTAGTTGATTCTTTCAACACATTTTGATTTTCGGTACAGTCTCTGGAAACATCATGTTCCCCAGTTTGTTTTTGGCATAGAAGAGTGCCTGTTAGCTCAGTCAGCGCCGTTTGGGGTTACCAAGGACGCCCTCCGTTCCACAGGTGCCTGGAGACGCGCTTGTGCCATCTCTCCTAAATGCTGTGCCAGCCATCTTAAGTCCTAGTTTACATCTTTTATTCAAGTGGTCGGTACTGTTCTGAAAGCACAAACCCTTGTTTTTCGAGAGGTGATCTTTGAACAGTCAGGTCTTTGTCATTATAATCTCTTCATAATCTTTGAATTTTCGATGCTTGGAGGGTGAAGTCCTGCTGGGCTCTGGTCCCGGCTGCCCCTCTGCCCCCACCAAGCCCGTCCCCGTGGCCCCTGGCATTCCTGCCTCCCCAGCCTCTCAGTTCTTCCACAAGCCCGCCCTTCTGCTGGGACCAGCCTGGCCTAGCAGAGGACCCCATGGGACATACCTGAAGCACCTGTGTACGTACTGGTCCTCGGGAGCATCCGTGTCACCATGGCAATGGACCAATGGTGATTGTTCCCTGACTCAGCTCTTCCCGAAGACTAGGCACCGCGAGAACACGGCCCAGCATCCCCAGCCTCTCGCAGTGCCTGGTGTGGAGCCGGATCACAGATACTTTCGAGAAGTGGTGTCACCGAGAGGCTCCCTGCTCCGGTCTTCACCGAAGACTCGCTTGGTTATTGCTTATTGGCTATTTGTTTCTTACTCTGAAGATGGTTCCCAAGCAGCGTTTTGGTTTTAAATCTCTGCAGAAGATTCCAAAAAGCCACTCCAAAGGTGACACAGGTCTCTATTTGTTGCCTTTCAAAACATATACACATTGGGTGCCAAGGGAAGCTTTCTGAAGCTTGGGTACGTGCTGGTCTCCGGGGAGCCAGTGGGGAGGGCCCGGCGGTGAGGGTGGTAGTCGAGGAACGTCTGATGTGGTTTATGGAGCAGTTTCAAAGCAAAGTGACGGAGGCAGTCGCAGAAATTCTGGGCGGCGGAGCCGTAGAAGCACAGAACGCTGCTCTCCTTTCACTGGCCTGAAATCAGAAGGTCTCCGCCGTCCAGCTCCCTGCCGGTGTTGACTGCCTAAACGCTCTGTGTCACGGAGGCTCAGTCTGTAAACTGCTGCTTTCTAATCGCACTGCTCTCAATTATAAGGCGTTGAAAAGGCGGAAAGTCAGGGGTGACGCGTGGGACGTTGTCAAGACCTTCACCCTCAGTGTCTGGAGACCGGGGGTGGCTGTGGTCTCAGCGCTGACCGAGGAGCTGCCTGGCTCCGGGGGTCCTGGGGCCCCTCCGTGTCCTCATCTGTCAGAGGAAGAGCCTGAGCGGACATTTAGGATTGTTCACAGTCTCAGCTTTATTCATTGAACGAATGTCTATCGTGCCCCTACTGTGAGCTACTCTCCCAGGCCCTCGGGGCACCGCAGAGCACAGCCCAGCCAGCCCTCTGCCCTGCCACGGCCAAGTTCCGAGCATATGAAGGTGGAGTCGGCTCCAGCTCCTCTGTGCGACTGGAGGGCTGTGGCTGGGGGCAGGGCCTGGGGGCGCGGGAGGGCCCCCGGGCAGCAGGGCTGGAGAGCCGGCCGCGTCGTGCGGTGACCAGTGGACATCCCACCCCCGGGCCAAGGGGCCACCTCTCACGGCCGGAAGCGAGGACCAGCAGCGAGGACTGGGTGGCCCTCGTCCTGCTCCCTGCCCCGTCTGTCCCCACGTCCTGGCCAGCATTCTGACTCACAGCACGGGAGGTGCGGGAGGCTAAGCGGCCCCCTCGCCGTGGCCCGAGTCTTCCTGCCGCTGGTTTAAGCTCCGGTCATGGCACAGAAGTGCTCTGGGATCCCCCACCCCCTGCCCTACAGGCCGCGAGCACCTGCTTTGCCAGCCAGGCCTCGAGCCACTGTCCTCGCCCTTCCCTCCCTGCCCATGGTCACGGGGGCGGGCGCGAACCTCCTTCCCCTGGCCGCTCACAGCTCCGGGCCCCCCTCTGCCGGCCAGCGTCCCCCGCCAGATATGGCCGCGTGTCACAGTCGGCTCGACGGCTCTCTCTGACGCTCGGGCCCCGGAGCTGCCGCCTCCTACCCCAGCCCCCATCCGCCTGCACTGTCCACACCGTCCTGGGCAGGGCTGGCCTCCGTGTGCAGTTCCTCTGCGGCTCACTGGACTCCCTGAACGTCCCCGACCCGCAGGACTGGTTGCGTTGTGACTGGTTCTCCTCCCGTATTTCCCAGAGTTTACCTTCTGGCATCATGTGAGGGTTTTTGTGTTTAACCTTCTAGATCTGAGCTCCTTGACAGCTGGGCCCGTGTGTGTTTTATTTATTTATTTTTTAATCCCTTGAAGCACCCGGTTCCTGGACGTGATGAAAATTTAATGACCTGAAATAAATAGAATCGAATTCTTGGAGAGTTGGATTTGAGAGGTGGAAATAAGCCTATGGAAGAAGGAAGGAAAACGAGTCAAAGAAAAATTTAAAAAGCTCGTGCGTGGACGTCTCAGCGAAGACCAGACACTGGGGGGTGTCGCCGAGAGAGGTGGAGGAACGTCGTGGGTTTCAGGGCTTCTGGGCCTCTCCCTCTGTGTACAAGCATTTCCAGCCTCCTGCACTCATCTGCTCTGCGCACTGAGCTCGGCCTGCTGAGAAGCTCCCCGATGCTGATGGCGCTTGCTCGGGTGCCAGCGAAGCGCCGGGTCACGATGGAGAGAGACTCGGGTCCCCCGCCGTGGCCTCCGCATGGCTACCGTGAGTCCTCTGCCCGTGGCTGTCGGTGAGGGCCGCTCAGCTCCAGACTCGGCTCGTGCATCTGCACCCACCCCGGGCCCCTGGGGCCCTTCTCTCGGCCCTGGTTCAGCCCAACTCAGCCTCCTGCTCCTTGGGCCTGTGTGGGTTTCATCCTTCCTGAGCATGGCGAATGAGGGCTGCCCAAGCTGGAGAGGGCTTTGCTCTGCTGTGTCTACACCTGCGGCTGCAGGGAGGCGGGGAGCCCAGGCGGACGAAGCTGGCCTTCCTGCCCGGGGCCCCGGAGCCCTACCCTCTGGGCAGGGAGCACTGTCTCTCTGATGCCCGGGGCCCTGGAGCCCCGCTCTCTGGGCAGGGAGCATTGTCTCTCTGATGCCCGGGGCCCCGGAGCCCTACCCTCTGGGCTGGGAGCACTGTCTCTCTGATGCCCGGGGCCCCGGAGCCCTACCCTCTGGGCTGGGAGCACTGTCTCTCTGATGCCCAGGGCCCTGGAGCCCTACCCTCTGGGCTGGGAGCACTGTCTCTCTGACTGTGGCTAGCCTTCCTGCCTGGGGCCCTGGAGCCCTACCCTCTGGGCAGGGAGCACTGTCTCTCTGACTGTGGCTAGCCTTCCTGCCTGGGGCCCTGGAGCCCTGGGAGCACTGTCTCTCTGATGCCTGGGGCCCCAGAGCCCTACCCTCTGGGCAGGGAGCATTGTCTCTCTGACTGTGGCTAGCCTTCCTGCCCGTGGCCCTGGAGCCCTACCCTCTGGGTAGGGAGCACTTTCTGACTGTGGCCAGAACACTGCCCTCCGTAGTCTGAAATGCACAGAAACTCACAAATGCAGAGAGCTGGATGCGATCTGAATTTCTCCCCTCTCCCAATAACTGCTAATAATTGTGAGTTACCAGTAGCATACCGTGGGGATCTTCTTTTCCATGTGGGGATCACTCCCGTCAGCCTGGGACAGTTCTGTGACCCACCGGGTCCACTGAAGCTGCTGCTCCAGTGGACATTTTCACTGTGTCTTCTGCCTAGTCAGAATGTCTGTGGTTTCTTATTCCTAAGAAGGGCAAGGAGTAAAGGATTATTTATCTCCCTTGGTATTTTTCATTTTAAGAGTCAACACGGGCAGATTTATAGTGTTCGCAAGCATGCTGGTAGCAGTTTGATTGCGGGAAGAATGAAATTTCGCTCAGGCAAGGGCAAATTTATCTGTTGTGGGGAGAAGCGCCATGCCTGTATAAATGGCACAGTTCTGCCCCGAAGATAAATTTTAACAGAGGCGCTGGTTGTGGCTTTTATTCTTTTGTTCCCTCAGCTGCATTAGATTAAAAATTAAAGGATCAAATATATTAATTTGCCTGAATGAAATCATTGAGCTGGATGCGTTGCTTTGTAAAACTTCTGCGTTGACTGCTCCGCATGTGAAGGCTCACAGAACCGCTGGAACTGGGTGCGTGAGAGCAGGCCTGCCTCCTCTGCAGGCCGTCGTCCGAGCCATTCCTCAGACCTGCTCTGCTTCCAAGAAGAAGAAATCAGTTCTCTGCATTTCTGGAAACCATGGCTCTTGGATACTTGAGAAGCAAATTTGAATTTAGGCAAGCTAATTAACCTTTAGCTCAGAACGTTGGTCTTTTCACAGCTGTTTTTAGATAGAGACAGTTGCTAGTGGTTGCCTCCAACTTATTTCACATTCTTTCCCTCTGGAAACCGATCTGTGAGTTTTAATTTGACCCCCCGATATTCTGAAACGTCGCTTTTGTGTCTGATCTTTTCCTATCGCTGTAACTACAGTTTTATTTGAACTTGTCCTTCTTTTGTGCTTTTGGTTTGTGGTGACCCGGCTGGCTCTTTGGGCAGGAGGGTGAGGGGGAGCGCCCAGTGAGTGCCGCCTGTGCTAGTGGGCCCGGAGCTGCTGTCTGTCCCCAGGGCACGAGTCACGTGCATCTGTGCCCGCTGGGCCTCAGCCGTGGAGAGGTGGGAGGGTCCAGACCACTTCTTTTTCTTCCCTTTTTTTTTTTTTAATTTGAAATTTCTTTTTATTATTTTATTTTATTTTTTTTAATTTTAAAATCTTTAATTCTTACATGTGTTCCCAAACATGAACCCCTCTCCCACCTCCCTCCCCATAACATCTCTGTGGGTCATCCCCATGCACCAGCCCCAAGCATGCTGTATCTTTTTCTTCCTTTTGAAGATTTTTCTTTTTGTTAAATGTTGTTCACTGCATAGTTTAGCGGTCACATCGCTGAGCCAGGATGAGGGCAAACGCCCAGCATCTCCACCCGCTGCCCGTCGCACTGCGTCCCCGCCTCCTCCCTTGGAGGCAGCCAGGCTCCTGACATCTGCTCCATCTCCAAGTGACACACCCACGTTGCTACTTCTTGATTTCTTGCCACTTTAGTCTCTCCTTTAACTGTATGATATGAAATAAGAGGATTTAGCCACCTCTGCCCCACCCTGCTGGTGGCTCAGAAGGTGAAGAATCCTCCTGCCATGCAGTCAACCAGGTTCGATCCCTGGGTCAGGAACATCCCTTGGGGGAGAGCATGGGTATTCTTGCCTGGAGAATCCCATGGACAGAGGAGCCTGAGTGACTAACACTTTCTCTTTTCGACGATCAGAGCAGGTGCTCTCCCAGTCTCCCAAAGGTCCCTGTAGTTGGAGTGTGGCCAGGGCTAGGTCAGTGCTCCGCACTGGGAGGTCCTGACAAGCTAAATGCCGTCCACTGGTGCAGTAGCAAACTAGGATCCTCTTCTCTGTCCCACACAGCTTTTTATGCAGTTGTCTTTGCTTATTTCTCTATATTTTTGTTGGTGGCTCAGAGGGTAAAGCGTCTGTCTGCCGTGCAGGAGACCTGGGTTTGATCCCTGGGTCAGGAAGATCCTCTGGAGAAGGAAATGGCAACCCACTCCAGTACTCTTGCCTGGAAGATCCCATGGACAGAGAAATCTGGTAGACTACAGTCCATGGGATTGCAAAGAGTCGGGCACGACTGAGCGACTTCACTTCCTTTCACTTTCGTCGCTAAGTCATGTCTGACTCTTTGTGACCCCAAGGACTGTAGCCCACTAGGCTCCTCTGTCCACGTGATTTCCCAGGCAAGAATACTGGATTGGGTTGCCATTTCCTTCTCCAGGGGATCTTCCCTCCCCAGGGATCGAACCTGGGTCTCCTGCATTGCTGGCAGCTTCTTTACTGTCTGAGCCACCAGAGAGAGCAAGGCCAGCGGTAAAAACCTACAGTCACCCAGCGTCAGAGCTGGAAGGGACCGGAAGGGGCCTCTTATCCAGTCTTGGCAGAGAGGCAGGGGTATTCTCAGCCCAGGATTTCTGGGCGATGTCAAACACATCAGGGTAAACTCTTTGAAGAGCTGTAGTGTCATGGAAACCCTCGGGTCAGCGGCATCAAGGCTGATGCTTTTCTAAGTGGTATTTCTCATCCTGCAGTGCATTGCAAAATAGAAATCTTAAATTGTGAGACACTGCACATCTGTAGTACGGAGTTTAACTCAGTATTTCAGAGCATGCCAATTAGATCTTTTTTACCCCTGGCTGGTAACAGGAAAAAAAATTAGCCATATAATGAAAGGAGAATTTGTGTGATGGTAAAATAAGGTTGTATCTTATGATAACTGAATTCCCTTTCATAGTCTCCTCAAACGTTTCATAGTTTAAGAGAGAACTATTTAAGGATAATCTATAACATTACAGAAAGGATCCTCATTTTCTAAAATACAGTTTGACCAGGAATCTTTAAATCAGTTTCAAAGGGGGCCACTTCACTCGTAAAACATAATCACGCAATCATAACACCAGAGTTTCATCTTTCAGCATTTTCCAGTTGCAGATTCCCGGTGTGATCCGTAGACCATTTCATTTCCACACAGTTAGCGAATTATTCACACTTTTGTGTGAGTGGACTGCCCGGGATGCTGCAGGGGGTTCCTGGCCTTAGACAGATGGACTGGGGAAGAGTAGTGAGAAAAGGGGGGAAGGGCCCTTCGGGGGAGGGCGGTGGGGAGGGCGTCCTGTGTGCAGGCCGCAGCTCTCTCGGGGGGGTGGGAGTTCAGCGTTTCTGTCTCTGGAATTTGTGGCTGTGGATACAGATGTAGGTGTACATTCATCATGTATCTCATAACCCCCTCTCCAGCTAGTGTGACAGGGAAAATGTGAAAGATACGTCTTCCTGACTATCTCAGTTTGCTCAAGTCTAGTCATTCTGAGGCTTCTTCTCAAGTGGCGCAGTGCTGAAGAACCCGCCTGCCGATGCACGAGACGCAAGAGATGCAGGTTAGAACCCTGCGTCGAGAAGATTCCCCTGGAGGAGGAAATGGCAACCCCCTCCAGTATTCTTGCCGGGAGAATCCCGTGGACAGAGGAGCCTGACAGGCTGCAGTCCATGGGGTTGAAAAGACCCAGACACGATTGAGCACAGCACAGCCGTTTTGAGTCTGATGGGATTTGGGTCCTTGAAAAGGGCCAGAGATGGACGTAAGCCCTTGACCCAGTGTCTTAGTGGAACCTGCCGTCCGCCATTGCCACCTGTAGTCTGACCGCTCCTGGGAGTGCCGGGTGGCAGCCCTGCAGTCAGGGTCCCCATCCTCACTCCTCTGGGCCCCCCGTTTTCACCCCCCCTGTCCTCACCCCCCCGGGTCCCCCCCCATCCTCACCTCCCGGATCCCCCCTGTCCTTACTCCCCTGGGCCCCCCTGTCCTCCCCCACCGCGGCCCCCCATCCTCCCCCACCCTGGGCCCCCCATCCTTCCCCACCACGGCCCCCCCTGTCCTCACCCCCCAGGCTCCTCCCCCCATCCTCACCCCCCCGGGTGCCCCCTCTCGTCCTCACGCCCCTGGGCCCACCGCTGGGCTCCCCCCGTCCTCCCCGACCCTGGGCCCGCCCCCCGCCCCGTCCTCACCCCCCTGGGCCCCCATCCTCCCCTGCCATGGCCCCCCCATCCTCCCCCGCCCTGGGCCCCCCATCATCCCCACCCTGGGCCCCCCATCATCCCCACCCTGGGCCCCCCATCCTCCCCCACCACGGCCCCCCATCCTCCCCCGCCCTGGCCCCCCTCCCGTCCTCCCCAACCTGGGCCCTCCATCCTACCTGCCCTGGGCCCCCGTCACAGGTGGACCACTCAGAACTGTTTCTGACAGAGCAAGAGTGCAGTGAATTTTAGGCTTGAATATATTTTTATTTAGTGTATTGTTATTACTATCATTACCAGCATCTTTCAAGAATAGTTAATTTCTAATAAAGAAGCAGAATTTCTTTATTAAAAGAAAGCTGCTATCCGACATCAGCCCTGAACTGAATTTGTATTTGCAGGTGTTCAAATGTTATTAAAAGGGTCATTAGTTACAGAATGGAGAAAAAATAATCATGTCAAATGGTTTTCTTTTTCATCTGCATAACTTTTTGTTCATGGTGAGAGTTAATAAGAGCATCTAGGCTCAAAAATGGAATTGTTCGTGGAGTGTTACGACATGTGGGTCTGGCTTTGTTCAAACTAAATGAAGAAATGGAGGAGAGCATTAACCTATGCTGCTGCTAAGTCGCTTCAGTCGTGTCCGACTCTGTGCGACCCCATAGACGGGCAGCCCACCAGGCTCCCCCCTGGGACTCTCCAGGCAAGAACACTGGAGTGGGTGCCATGTCCTCCTCCAGGGGATCCTCCCAGACCAGGAACTGAGCCCACGTCTCCCGCTTTGGCAGGCAGATTCTTGACTTCTGAGCCACCCGGGAAGCTGTTCAAACTAAACCCAGAAACAGTCCGCAGCTAATGTGAATGTGAATGTTAATAAAATCTAAAAAAAAACGAGGTTCTCTGTCCTCCTGACTTTTCTTAAAACATATCAGTCAGTGAGATCCTGTCGTTCTCCTCCGTTTTCCCTCCTTGTCCTTCGGTGTGCGTTGCTGACGCAGAGCCGGGCGCCCTGGACGCTCGCAGACCTTTCTCACCCTGCTCTGAGCAGCCGCCTTGGCGGGAGATGCTCCACTGGTAGCAGTCAGCCTGCTATCTGTTTTCTCTTCCTCCTCCCTCGCACCTTCCTTCCTGCTCCTACCACTAAATGCCTTCCTCGCCTGTGTAAGGATGCCTGGGAACAGTGAGTGTGCCCGGCGGGCGGCGGGTTGCAGACACCCAGAGGCCAACCCAGAAGCAGCAGCAGAGGGCGCCGGCCTCTCGTTTCCCGCAGCAGAGCCGCACAAACCGCTCTCATCTGAGGAGCTAAAAACGAATGGCACAGACTAATTAAGTCTTGCCAAGGCCTTGTGCAGTGATCCACTGCTAAGTGCCCAAGATAAGTAGGTCTTATTTGAATCTTGGGGAAATGAGGTACAGAGGGAATTTCCCGAGACTCCGTAGGAAGAGTCAGAATTTCAGTCACAGCCCAAGAACCCTCCTCTGGCTTTTCCCTACTCTGGCTAATATCCCAAACGTTCCTGTGCCGAGGAAGAGCCAAAGGGAAAACTCAGGAGATTTGATTTCCTCCTGACTATTCCTTTCATGCAAGATATATGAGACGAATGCCTCCAGTAGATTGATACCCACGACTATGTGTACTGCCTGTTTCTAGAATTTAAAGTTTAATTTAAATTTTATTTTATATTGGAGGATAGTTGATTTACACCGTTGTCTTAGTTTCAAGTGTACAGAAAAGTGATTCAGTTATAACTGAATCTGAAAAAGAATCAGTTGAGTTCAGTCGCTCAGTCGTGTCTGACTCTTTGCAACCCCATGGACTGCAGCACGCCAGGCCTCCCTGTCCATAGAATGGGGATATATCTATATATATCTTTTTCAGATATCTCCATTTCTTTGCATTCTTTTCAGATTGTTTCCCCACATAGGTTGTTACCGAATACTGAGTAGAAGCCCTGTTCTACTGCCTATTTTAAGTTTAGTCTTTTTTTTTCTAAGATAGTTATGCCAGTGGCCCTTTGCTCTTAGCCAACAAAGAGCCTTAGAAAAGGGGAAATGGAAACTAAATAGCATTCGAGGAACCTGTGCGGGCAGCTCAGACTCTGCATGATCGTGTGGGCTCACAGCAGGAGCATCCCCTAGGGCGGGGTGGTCCCACCAGTGTGCCCGGGACCCCGCCCGACCCCGGCGCACCAGAGAATTAAGCCCCGGGAAGCTGCCCTGTGAGCCACAGTGAGCACCGTGGTTGCCATGGAGACCGCTCCTGCTGCCGAAACTCCAAGAAAGACCACTCGCTGGAGCCCGCCCGAAATGAATGAGAAACAAGGGAATTTAGAATAGGCCCTAGGCCGCTTGTCCCACGTGGAGTTTTAATTTCCTTCCCCCCCACCCCCGTCTTCCTCTTCCTCTTTCAAGGGATAGATGGGCACGCTCGGGCCCCTGGGGCCTCCTGGCAGCCGGACACATCCTGGGGCTCTGTGTGCACTGATGACGGTGCGTGACTGATGGGGTTGGGGGGGCGGGGGCCAGGCTTGTGCTGGCCCTCCTGGAGCCCGCGGGCCGCTTGTCACCGGGGTTTAGCAGGCACCTTGGGATTTGTCTGCAGCATATGTGCTGCTGTTAATGATTGAAAAATTACCACAACAATTAGTCACGGATCGCTACCGGCGGGGCCCCCAGATGCGATGGACAGTGTGATTAAACCCGTGTATGTGACAATTAACTCTCCCGCAGGTTTATCCATGGAGAAGGAGGGTGCCCTCGGGGTGAGAGCAGAGGGGAAGGAGGAGGAAGGGCTAGGAGAAGGAGCAGGAGGGAATAACGGCCACACAAGGGGCCCGGTGCAGCTGGCACTGGGGTTTCATCTGATCCCGAATTAATCACAGTTTGATTAATCCTGCTTTATTGCACCTTTCTATTGCCCATTTGTTTATATCTCCCCGTGATTTTATGGAGGCATGACTGATTAAATTCTGCCCATTCCATGTTTTTTAAATTTTAAAATCAGGTCTCTGCATTTAAGGCGATGTCCTAGGTGATCGGAGATGCAATTATCTCGTAAAAGCTAAGCAGGCACCAGACGTAGCATGTCATGAATCCCCTTATGCATCACAGCTGAGTAACCCAGAATAAATATTTGTTTGCTCTCTAGTCTGCCTCAGCGAAAAAGAAGCCTTGTGATGTCAATCTGCTTGTTTATTTGGGTGGAAGAAATAAGAGCGCACACACACAGGCACACATTTTTGTTAAATGCGAGGAGCGCATATAAATTTGTCCAATACAAATACAGATTTGACACATACAGAGTTTTTTGCACAAGAAAAAATAATGTTAATATTTGCATATACTGCCAACATGTATGCATAGCATCAAAGGGTAATGCCTGTAGCCCATAGATAGGTTCACGTGTGGGATTATTTTTAACTAAGGTGTACTATTCTTATATTTTGTTCTGGATGTTACTTTTGGTGGGACTCATCTCTGCATTTAAGCAATGCAATTTCTGCACGTGAACAGTGCCAAGGGGCTGGTGACGAGGACGGACAGGAGCAGAGCCTCGTGCTTTGTAACTCACGTCCGTTGCACATGCATGTGAGTCAAGACTGAGCCATGTCAGGGCACCTAAGGCTCCAGAAGTTGGGGATCACACCTGCAGACACGCTGTTTCTTCTTTCAGCCTTCCTTCGGCTTCTTCAGTCCATTGCTTGTTCAAAGTGAAGTTTGCAGAAGACTCTGAGTGGTTTTTTTCCCCTTTTTTTCTAAGGATTTATTTTTTTATTTTTGACTGTGGCGAGTTTTTGTTGCTGTGTCCAGGCTCTCGCCGGTTGCGGTGAGTGGGGACTTCTGTTGCGGTGCACAGCCTTCTCACTGCACTGGCTTCTCTTGTTGCCGACCACAGGCTCTAGGGTACAAGAGCTCAGTAGTTGTAGCCCACAGGCTTACTTGCTCCGAGGCATGCGGGATCTTCCCACACCAGGGATTGAACCCATGTCCCTTGCATTGCCAGGCAGATTCTTAACCACTGCACCATCAGGGAAGCCCACAACTCAGTTTTTAATTTGCAGGCTAAAGTAGATTATAGGCCTTCCCCTGTGGCTCAGATGGTAAAGACTGCCTGCAACACAGGAGATCTGGATGCGAATCCTGGGTCGGTCCCTCCAGGTCCCCTGGAGAAGGGAATGGCTACTCACTCCAGTATTCTTGCCTGGAGAATTCCATTGTCTTTGTTACTTGTATTGTTTAGCCTGATCTACCCAGGCCTGTAAAGACGGAGGGTCTTTGTGTGGCGTGGGCAGCCGTGTGCAAGAAGGCAATCAGCGAAGATCCTACTGTATAGATGGCACAGCACAGGTGCTGTTCTGACAGATGCCGCTGGATGCCAGCTTCCCTGATGGCTGGCATCACCACTTTTTACAGCATCAACCAAGAAACCCAGTTGCACTGTGGACCATTTGGGAACCTTAGGATCCTTCTCTGTCAGCCTCCTAATAGCCCTTCAGTTCTGCCAGGAATTAATATAAAAGTAGAAGAACACTTCATTCGTGAAATATTCCTCTTCGTTACCAAACTAGAGTAACTGCACACTTCTCGAGGTGCCATCTCATTTCTGTAATCTCATTCCAAAATGCCATATGCAAGGTAGAGGTTGACAAGTGCCTCCAGAGGAAAACTGGGCGAAGTGATGTGATCGTTAGCAGGTGGGAGAAATGACTTCTCCTCGGGTGTTGGACCGCTTCATGGCGTTTGTCTTGGTGTTGGGTTGAATATGTGGGCTTGAAGAGAACCGCAGTCTAGGTGTGTGCACACGTGTTTGTAGTCCTGCCCAGGCGGAACGGGAGGACAGAATCCAATCTGTGTGTGTGATGTGGAGACAGCTGTTGGAACTGAATGGGGGAGGACCTTAGATGCTCAGCCAAGGAGTTTGTGTTTCACCTTCGAGCCCGTGAATTGAGTCACAACAAGAGAATGAGAGGGCGGTTCATGAAGCATGTGTGTTCAGACCAGCTCCCTCTCCTGACCACACTCTGCAAGCTTCTCGTGACGCTGCAGGCAGAGGAGCAGCTGCTCCCCAGGGCCTCCGGGGCCCTGTCCTTCTGGCCTCTGCCTGCGGCTCTGACTCCCTCGGCCACTCTCTCCTCCGTTCCTGCACTGTGGTTACAGTGGTGTCTGGCTTCCGAGCAGGCTGGCCTCTTTCCTTTATGTGTGTATATGTATATATCAGTACTTTTTTAAACCGAAGTATAGTGATTTCAGTTCAGTTCAGTCGCTCAGTCGTGTCTGGCTCTTTGCGACCCCATGAATCACAGCACACCAGGCCTCCCTGTCCATCACCATCTCACGGAGTTCACTCAGACTCACGTCCATCGAGTCCAAGATGCCATCCTGCCATCTCGTCCTCTGTCGTCCCCTTCTCCTCCTGCCCCCAATCCCTCCCAGCATCAGAGTCTTTTCCAATGAGTCAACTCTTTGCATGAGGTGGCCAGAGTACTGGAGTTTCAGCTTTAGCATCATTCCTTCCAAAGAACACCCAGGGCTCACCTCCTTTAGAATGGACTGGTTGCATCTCCTTGCAGTCCAAGGGACTCTCAAGAGTGTTCTCCAACACCACAGTTCAAAAGCATCAATTCTTCAGTGCTCAGCTTTCTTCACAGTCCAACTCTCACATCCATGCATGACTAATGGAAAAACCGTAGCCTTGACTAGACGGACCTTAGTCGGCAAAGTAATGTCTCTGCTTTTGAATATGCTATCTAGGTTGGGTCATAACTTTCCTTACAAGGGGTAAGCGTCTTTTAATTTCATGGCTGCAGTCACCATCTGCAGTGATTTTGGAGCCCAAAAACATAAAGTCTGCCACTGTTTCCACTGTTTCCCCATCTATTTCCCATGAAGTGATGGGACCAGATGCCATGATCTTCGTTTTCTGAATGTTGAGCTTTAAGCCAACTTTTTCACTCTCCTCTTTCACTCTCATCAAGAGGCTTCTTAGTTCCTCTTCACTTTCTGCCATAAGGATGGTGTCATCTGCGTGTCTGAGGTTATTGATATTACATAGTGATTTAATGTTGTGTTAATTTCTGCTGTATAGCAGTTATTCGGCTATGCCTACATACATTGTTTTAAATTTTTCTTTCCCATGATGGTGTATCACAGGTTATTGAATATAGTTCCTCGTGCTATACAGCAGGCCCTTGTTTGCACATTCTGAATGTAAAAGCTTAGATCTGCTAACCTCAAGCTCCCTTTCATCCCACTCTCCTAAGCCCTTCCTCCTTGGCAACCACTAATCTGGTCTCTCTGTTTCTTGTTCTATTTCAGCTTCATAGATAGGTTCATTTTAGATTCCGCGTGACATCATATGGTGCTTGTCATTCTCTTTCTGACATCCTTCACTTAGTATGAGAATCTGTAGGTCCATCCATGTGGCTTCAAGTGGCACCATTTTGTTCTTTTTTGCGGCTGAGCAGCACGCCACCTTATTACTCGCCACCTCTTCTTTGCCCCTTCCTCTCTCGCGGGGCGTTCAGGTGGTTTCGCTGTCTTGGCTGTTGTGGACTTAGGGGAGCCTGACGTTGCTCTCCTTGCCTCCAGCACTCTTCCCCGTGGGCTTTGCAGGACCACCTCTTTCTCATCGTTCCGGCTGCCGTTCTTGTACTCTTGACCTATTTCCCAGCCTGCAGTTGCCCTCCCTCCACCTCTACCCTAAATGGCTCACTGCCGTGGACCCCAGCTGGGGCTCCGTGCTTTTGTTCCGTCCCCTGACTGTGCGCACAGCCACGCTGACCCTTGGTAACTCAGGAGAAGGTGCTTCCCTCCGTTCTGCTTTTGCAATTCTCTCTAGAAAAGTCATCTCCTCTTGTAGCAAATGCTGTTACAGCCCAAGTCTCCGCATAATAAGTCCCAGCCCAAGCAACTGCCAAAGCCCTGTGCAGTGACCCGATTCAGATGGTGTGCTTTATATAAAATTCCAGAAGAGTAAAGAAAACATCATTCTGGTTTGAGCTCATAGCGTTGACTGTCTTATAACTTAATTTTAAAGGTTTACTTAACGGCTTTAAAACAGTTGAGCCGACGCCTACACAGCTGCACCTGGGTCTGGTAACCTCAGGTGGGCATCAGCTCGCCATCGTGATCCAGCCGTCCCAGGGCAGCCTCCGCTCCTGAGGAACAGGGCCGGGAAGGATGGCTGGAGGACCAGGGACCCGTGTCTGTTCTCTCCAATCTCCCTCCTCACTGTCGTGAGCAAGCACACGCAAGAGGTACACGCATGCACACACACAGACACACGCGCAGGTACATACACGCTGTATTGAGTTTTCTTGTCTGTGGCAGCCTAGGCCCCCACACCCGCCCCTAAAAGAGGGACCAGGCGACTAAAGGGCAAGGAACCGCTGGTGCAGGAGGAAGCCCCGCCTCCAGCGGGGGCTCCAGGCCACGCCCTCGGCTCGCAGGATGGCGGGCGAAGTGCCTGGAAGACAGACGACAGGGCCAGGCTCACAGGGTCTCCTGGTGGCTCTGGGGACGGGCCCCGCGAGACCTGGCTCAGGGACCCTTCCCGGGACAGCAGTTCAAGCAGGCGATGAAGTGGCCGTTGCCAAGGGCTCTTATTTTAGGCTTTCACGGTTTGAGGCATGTTTTTAAAAGCTGAGTTCAGGTTTTGCATTTATTTTATTTCTGCTGACTTAACCTCAGGTTTTTAATCCGCCAATATGCAAAAATAGGGTATATAAGCCATCAGATTATCATCCGCTGATGTAGAGAGGGTGAAGTTCTGGGTGAAAAGGAGGATGTGATTATTAACTGTTGTTTGGGTTGGGGATGTCTCGATGGCTGGGACCAGGCTGTCCAGGCCATGGTGCTGCTCAACGTGGCCAGCAACTCTGCCCCTCCCGCTGACCTTAGTGCCTACACCAGTCTAACAGAAGAAAGACCACGAAGGACACTGTGGATGTGGACGTCCAAGGCACGTGGTAAAACGTCCCCAGCGGCCCTTGTGAGTGCCGTGGAGAGCGGTGGGTTGGGCTTCACCTAGATTTATATTTATGTGGATAGACCTTTCTAGGTGTGGACCTGCAGGAATATCTATGGTGGAGCCAGGCCAAGCTCTGCCTTCAGACTTGTTTTGCTCACGCTTTGATGAAGATGTGTTTATCAAGTCAGCAGTTGACACAAGGCTGGGAGCAACAGCTGCTATTAGTGACTTGATCTTGAGTCAAGAAAATCTTGATAGTCTAAAATGATGTGCCCAAAATAACAGGGTGAGAAATGGGAAAGATAAGTAGAAAGCCTTTAAAAT
This sequence comes from Budorcas taxicolor, assembly GCF_023091745.1. Classification (NCBI taxonomy): domain Eukaryota; kingdom Metazoa; phylum Chordata; class Mammalia; order Artiodactyla; family Bovidae; genus Budorcas; species Budorcas taxicolor. The sequence goes on from NC_068920.1 coordinate 11,392,016, forward strand.
AGGTTAAAAAAAAAAAGAGAATTGTACAGCTCCAGCATGAGGAGACATGGAAAATGTAATTTGTCACAAATTCAGTGTGAGTTCACTTATGACAAGAGGATTTCCTGGTGGCTCAGATGGTGAAAGAATCTGCCTGCAATGTGGGAGACCCAGGTTTGATCCCTGGGTCAGGAAAATCCCCTGCAGAAGGGAATGGCTACCCACTCTGGTATTCTTGCTGGGAGAGTCCCATGGACAGAGGAGCCCAGTGGACCACAGTCCACGGGGTCACGACTGAGGAACCACCACGATGATGAAGCTGTTGAAAAATGTTAATGATGTGATGGAAGCATTGTGTGGGGTTCCAGAAAAGCCTTAGCTCTGAGAGGTCATGTGGGTCATTGCAGTGAATCCTCTCCCTTGCCTGAGATGCCCCAGAACTCAGAGATTACCAAGTGGTGTGTCTGTTTGAATGCGTTAAGTAAAAATATTTCATTGCAAGGTGAGATACAGAACTTTGAGATAAACCCTTTGACGCAAAGAAATGACACTACCTCAGAAGAGATCTTCGGAGATTGTTAACAGATCTAGAAAAAGCCCTGCCCTTGGTTCGCCCTTCCTGGCTCTCTGCCACCCCAGCGCATCGTGAAATTACAGTCTCTCCTGCCACTTGTACCTAAAACAAAGCTCCCAAATCAGTATCATTTTACTGATTGAAATCTTTATTTTTTAAACAGGTTTAACTATATGGTGAATTTGAATTTTTTTTTAATGGTTCTCTAGAGTAGACGTCTGCAGCCTCTATAGAGGATTGAAAAACTGAAAACCACACTGTGTGTGTGTGCGCAAGAGCTTGTCTGTTGGTAGAATCCATTTTGCAAAATTAAAAATGAAAGCACTCTTTAAAAAATTCTCCTCTGCAGGTAGCCTGCGGCACGGCATTTCCTGGCAGCAGGAAAAGGCAGCCGGGCCCCTCTGCACGTCTCACGCCTCCCTTTCAGTCCCATCTCTTGGCCCTGGGAAGAAAAATGTTCTGGCACCAGCATGCCCCTGTCATCTCTGTTTGGGTCGGGTACCACCTGTCTCCAGAGCCCGGGGGAGCCCTGTGTGTGTTGCCCGGGTGCCACCTGGTGACGTGGTGGCTGTGCCAGGCCTCCGTGCTAATAAGCCGGGGGAGGGGGCAGTCATGGGGGAGGGAAGTGCCAGCTTCACAAAGCGCCCAGCCCCAGCCCCTCTTTATTATATTAGCTCGTTAAGGCTGCCTGCTGTCTTAAGGCTGCCTGCTGTCTGAGGGGGAATAAAAGGCCTGGGGCACCGCAAGCTGTCAGTTGCAAGCAGGGTGCCAGCTGTAATTACGACCTCGACCTCGGTTTCTTTCCCTTCTTCCTCTTGCTTGAGTCCCCCTGAGCTCTTTACTGTTCAGCTTCAGGACGGGAAGGGGACTCTGACCATTGGTCGTCAGTAGCCAGAGTGTGTACCCATTCAGTTGACTCTTTGAAAGAAGGCTCAGCTGGACTTTCCTAATGGCCCATGATTGAGACCCTGTCTTCCAGTGCAGAGGGTACAGGTTCAATCTCTGGTTGGGGAATTAAGATTCCACATGTTGCCAAAAAAAAAAAAAAAAGACAAGGCAAAACCGAGATGCAGTCTCCATGCACCAGTTCCACCGCCTTGCAGAACCCCGGTCCTGCCTGCTGTGTTAGCGGGGCGAGGCTTGCCCAGGACCTCCTCTCACCTTTCCCACCGGTTGCTTCAGCGTGCGCAGTCATCTCTGGGAATTTGAGTGTGTGTTGGTACACATCATGGCGTGGCGGGCTCTCTGAAAACACTCCCCTGCTTCCAGACTCCCTCCCCCGGTCGCCCTCGCCTTCCTGCGTTTTCCCACTTGGAGATGAAGCCCTCAGGGCCGGCTCCGCTCCTCTGGTCCGAGTGTGAGAAGGGCAGGAATTCAGGGCCGCTCCGGAAAACTGTCCTAGCACCTTCCCTCCCAGCGTGAACGAGGTCACACCGAGTTTTGGATCGAAGGTCCTGCCTCAAGGGGGAGGAGGGGGCCTCAGGATGTGGAGAGGGAGGGGGCCACGGAAGCCCAGGCTGTCTTCCTTAGGAGCCTCCATTTCTTTCTTTTTTTTTTTTAAATGAGATGTAATTCACATTCCATGCAATTCACCGTGTAACGTGTACAGCGCTGTAGCACATGCCTAGGGTTGTGCAGTCACAGTCTAATTTCACCTATTCTTTGTTTTTACCTTTTATAATGTTGTGTTGGTTTCTGCCATACAATGCAAACCAGCCATAATTACACATGTATCCCCGCCCCGTCTCATCCCTCCAGGTCATCACAGGGCCAGACTGGGTTCCCTGTGTTACACGCAGCTTCTCTCCCGCTGTCCATTTTACACACGCTGGTGCATATCTGTGAATACTACTCTCTCCGTTCATCCCACCCTCTCCCTCCCGCACTGGGTCCACAAGCCCGTTCTCCACATTCGCGTCTCCATCCCTTCGGTAAAGAACACGTGGTAGACACGCAGCAGAATGCTGTGCTCTGTGTGCTGAGCTCAGTCGCTCAGTCGTGTCCGACTCCCTGCCACCCTACAGACTGCAGCCTGCCAGGCTCCCCTGTCCATGGGATTCTCCAGGCAAGAACACTGGAGTGGGTTGTCACTCCAGGGATCTTCCCCACCCAGGGATCGAACCTGTGTCTCGATCGTCTTCTGCACTGCAGGCAGATTCTTTACCACCGAGTCACTGGAGAAGCCCCACAACAGAATATTACTCAGCCATAAAAAGAATGAATTCGAGTAAATTCTAGTAGGGTGGATGACCCTAGAGCCTGTTACACAGGGGAAAGTCAGTCAGAAAGAGGAAGACAAATAATTGTATATTAACATATACATATGGAATCCAGGGAAATGGTATTGATAACCTCCATTTCTTTAATTGGTAAATGTGAGTAATCCTATCTGTCTCAAAGGGCTGTTAACGTAAATCTTTTTTGGAATCAGATGGGAGATAAATACCACATTTTCAAAAATTCTAGAAGGTTTTTTCCTCCACGTTTCTGTATTTCTGAAGTCAGTCTTTGTCTTAAAACCAGTATCATCTCTCGATTATTGTGGCAGCATTTCCTAACAGTAAATAAAGCCTGCAGCAGGACCTTACAGTCAGGGGTGGCTCAGGGTTAATGAAGTATGGTTTAACTGAGCTGGGCTGTTAGTGCGATGAAGTAACTTGAGGAACGCAAAGCTAACAGAGGCCTGCTGGTTTGGAGGTTTATGTTACTGAGTAAAACTTCCCGGCACGTGAGTAAGTGACTCAGTTGTGAGATGAGTGAAGGGGACCCGTGGAGGGAAGCGTTCAGGAAGTGATCCTGGGGAGTTCAGCGTGCGGTGCCGTGAGTGAGGAGTCAGTGCTGGAAGCCGCTGGGGTGGTCCCTGGGGTGGTGGCCCTGGGCTGTGGGAGCCATCAGGGGTCGGAGGAAGCACGGTCCCCCCATCTCATATCCGCTTGGCCAGGGTGGTATGAATGCAGGGTTCAGCCCACAGCACCGTCGACCAGAACTTTCAGCAGCAATGGGAAGGTCCTCCGTCCTGTCCAGTACGGTGCCCACTAGCCACACGTGGCCTTGAGCTGAAGCTGCACCTGAGCGTAACTGAGGAACTCGATTTTAGTACCATTTGGTTCTAATTAGCTCAAGTTGAAGGAGCCGCATGCAGCTGTCAGCCCCCGGGAGAATCGGGGGCAGTCCTCGAGCCCAGCGCAAAGGGGTGCTCTTCCCGAGGCGTCTTCTGCAGCTTCTCCCGGCGTCTTGGTTCGTAGACTCAGAACTACCGCGCCTTCCAGGCAGCGCTGGGTCCCGTTATGGGCCTCCGTGTTCTCCTCTAAGAAGTGGGCTTCCTTGCTCCGCAGCCTGTTTCCAGTGAAACACGAGATGACGAATTCAGAGGCCGTCTGTAATCATTTTGGTGGCTGACTGTGCAGAAATTAATCAGGCCAGATCTTGGTCAGCATCTTTGCCTTTGCTGGGCTCGGATCGCTTACACATCAGAATGGAAATAGGAAAGTGCTCGCGTGATGTGGTTTTTAATTTCGTCCTCACACTGTTAAGATTTAAACCGGGAGGTGGGTTTGCAGTCTCTTTTCCTGGGGCAGTGACTGTGGTCGAGAGGGCGGCTCGGGGCTGGGGTCCACTGACTCGTCCTGGAAAGGGCCGGGCATAAACACTGTAGGTTTTGTGCGCTATATGCTGTCTCTGTTGCTGCTGCTGCTTTTCTGAAAAAACCTTTAAAATACAAAGCACATCCTTAGCTCTTGATTATGCGGAAGCAGACCCTGGCCAAAATGTCATGACCCCGGCTCCTGACCTGCTCAGTGCAGTCCGGTGTGGTAGCCGCTCGCTGCGTGGGGCCACGGACACTTTAATGAAAATGGAAGTTCAGTTCCCGCTAACAACAGCCACGTTCCAGGTGCCCCGTCGCCACCCGTGCCTGGTGGCAGTGGGCATGGGCAGGAGGGCAGAGTCTCCCCAGAGCACGGGGAGCCCCGGGTGCGGGCCTCTCCTAGAGTTTGGTCAGCCCCCAGCTTGGCCGCTGACTGACCTGACGGCCCAAGACGAGCCGTCGAATCTTTCCGAGCGTCCGCTCACGCACCTGTAGGACGGGGAAAGGAGAGCGTGGCGCTCCCGAGGGCGCGGTGAGGGGGCAGTGAGTCTGAACTCCTGCAGACCTGGCCGCACTCGAGCCCCCTGCTAGTACTGCACTCGAGCCCACTGCTAGTACTACAGCTCAGCTACGGTGCGTTATTATTCATTCTGGAAAAGCTTCACTTCAAAAGTTCTATTCAGAAGGGTCATCATGCTTTTCACGAGACACTCATGGAATGCAATCCTACATTTGCGTAATAGCTGCTCCATGCAGGGAAGGTCTCTGGGCCTGAATTTCCTGTCATTCCTCTGTCTTGTCTTCAGCTTACCCTTCTGATCCTCTTGGTGCTCCTCCTATGGTAACTGTGTGAAAAATCCACGCTGAATACTTGCTGAGCTTAGCGATGGGGTGGAGATACAGGTTAGCTCGCAGGGGCCAGTGCCCCGCAGTCAGAATTGTCGACAGTCCTGTTTTTCTCTGGCTTACGAAGGAGTTCAGCGACAGTGTCGATCAGCGCTCCTTCAGGGCTCGAGTCTTCTCTCATCCAGAGCCCCGAGCCCAGCGCGACGGCAGGAGGCCAGCCTGGGGGCCGCAGGCTTCTCACGCCCAGTCCCCATGGGCACCTGTCAGCCCCGTATCCATCACGTGGCGGCGTGAATGTGCCGCTGAGAGCCAGCCCTTTCCTGCTGCGATCGGCCTCTGTCCCCACAGATCAGAGGTCATGGTCATTACCAGCTGATATCAGCTGATAATGGTAGTGCTGTTAGTAATCCCAGGCGGTCAGTGATCACGTGTGTGTGTGTGCATGCATGCTTCATACTGTTAGCATCCCAGGAGGGCCCCGTGCCAGTAGACATGAAGTGGCTGGATTCTGATTGTTCACATCCAGGGATGCTGGTGGTTATTCAGAGAGGTTATCGTGAGGTGCATACCTAGAAGGGCTCGGCTGAAGCAGCAGAGCTTAGACAGAGGAGATGTTCTGGTTTTTGTTTTTCAGTTTGCACATCACGGTGTCCCGTTCCCCTCTGGGACACGCAGCCCTGTGTGTGGGTCTGGGCTGCTGGGCCACCGCACGGGCGGTTCCTTTTCGATGGGAGCGGATGTCTGGGCAGACAGAGAGGGGCCCTGCTGGGACCTTCCTGGCCTCAGGGGCCAGAGGTGGCATCTCTGCCCCAGGCACACGGGGTGAGGAAGTGCTGATGGCTGATGGGTGGAATCCAGAAGGTGGGGCCTCAGTGCAGGGGGCTGGAGCAGTTAGTGACTGGCCCCTAGGCAGGGAGCTGAAATTTCAGGAACCGAGGAATCTAGACTGACAGGCTCAGGAAGCGGGTTAGACGCAGTAATTCAGTGTCTTTCAATCCTGGAACGGACTTTATCAGGATCAATCCCTAACACTTGATGGATAAAACAGAATCAGGGCAGTAGCGGCACCAACCAGCTCCAGAAGGGCTGACGGATTCCGAGCACTCAGCACTCTGGGCTGGTACCAGGGCAGAGACAGCCTTTAGTGTTTACAGCAACCCATCGGGCACTCCTGCTGCCGTCCCCGCCTCCCCGAGGACGAAGGGGCGCCCCAGGTCACACATGTCCATGGTGGGGTGGAGCTGGGTTCAGCCCAGGTGGTCCGACAGCAAGTGCCGCCCCACCACCCCCGGCCCTCCATGGGCTCCTCTGCTCTGCTCCGCCGACTGTGCCCATGCCTGGCGTACCTCTCTGGATCTCAGCTCTCGTCTGCACACTGAATGGTTTGACTCAACTGTTCCAGCCTGTAGGTCATTACCAGGCTGAGGTTTTTAGATCCCAGCATCATAGGGATGCTTAGTCCTGTGGGTTGAGCCCTGGGAGGCCACGTGTGCTGTCTGCTGGGCACGTGTGCTATCTGCTGGGCACACGTGCTGTCTGCTGGGCACACGTGCTGTCTGTTGGGCACATGGTGGGCTCAGGAGGTAGCGACCGAGGGAAGGCTGCCCCGGCTCCCCTGTGGCCTCAGGCCATGTCCACTCTGCAGGATATTCTCACCTTGAGGCAGCGTCTGTCATTCCTGAAGCTAATTTCTTGAAGATCTTTCACTGGAAAATAGGTATCAGGGTCAGCGATGTCCTGGGATGAATGTTTTTTCCTGAGCTCCAGAGTCAATCTTCAGCTTGTATATTAGACTCTGACCTTTGTTGTAATGGTTCTTCTGAACCCTGCCCACATCTCCACACCATCTTCCCCCAAACCGCGGCGGCTGAAGTGCTCCGGCTTTGCGGGTAAAGCTCAGCGGTAGTTTGTGGCCGTATTCACAAGGTTGTCTGCCACCAGGCTGTGACTCAGTTCCTCGTGAAGAGCCCTTCACCGGTTCTGTGTATATCAGGTGCCCAGGCTTCTTCCAGCCCATCTGTCGCGGCTCAAAGAGTCAGGAGGGTTGCAGCCTATGATTGCACCTCCTGAGTGTTTCTGGTGACCTCTGCGCCTACAGCTGATTCCGTGGGTGCAGTTACTCCGTGATGCTATCTGACGACCACACTCAGTCGTCCCTGCACATGTCGTAAAGGCTGTGTTGTCTCCACGCTCAGGGAGATGAGGGCCGGTGCAGCACAGCGGAGTCCAGCGGTGAAGGAGGTGCTCTCGGTGTGCACCTGTCTGTTCCCAGGTCCCTGTGGGAAGACGGCAGGCGTCACGAAGCATGAGAGCTTGCTTGTGGACTTGGGGCTGCGGTGCCTCTCAGGGAGCTCATGGATCTGCAGAGCTTCAGCCCCCGCCTTTGGGAAAACCAACAACACGGGCACCCCTGTGGCCTCCAGCGCGGCTGCAGCTGTGAAGTAGCTCAGGCGCGGCGTGTCTAAACCCAGACCATCATTCCTCTTGCTCTCCTCACACACACGCCCGCCCGCGCGTCTTCCTGATTGTATTTCTTTTACTGCTTTTAGCCATTTCATTCAGTAAGTATTTATTGAGCTCCTACTACGTGACTGAACTTTTCTAGACACTGGGTATACACTAGTCAGTAGAACAGGACAGAACGCTGCTTTCTGGAGCTCACAGTCTGGTAGGAGTAGACAGTCAGCAAGGTGAAGGAGTGCATTCATTACATTGTCTAGCATCCCAGGATCATCGACGAGGTCATGGAGACGAAGCAGAGAGGCAGGGTGGGAAGCTCTGATTTAGAGGGGCGAGTGTTTCCATTTAAAACAGGAGAGTCTGCCGATGCCTTGCTGGGCAGGTGACCTCTGACACTTTCACAGTGTTGTGACCTCCAGTCGTCAGACGTGAAGCTCTCCTTTGATCGCCCTTCACCTGCAGTCAGTTGACAGGTCCGGTCGTTTCAGCCCGGGTGACACAGCTCGGTCCGTTTCCTTCTCTCTTGGGCGGCCATTACTTCTTTTTTGTTTTTTGCCAGTGCCATATGGCATTTGGGACCTTAGTTTGCTGAGCAGGGATCGAACCCATGCTCCTTGCGTTGGGAGCGTGGGGTCTTAACCACCAGACCACCAGGGAAGCCCCTCACTGCCGTCACTTCTGGCTCCAGCCTTCACCGTCTTTTCTCAAAATGCTCGGTTGCCTTGGTCCCCAGAGAGGCCTGCGAGGCACCAGTCCCCTTTCAGTTTGATTTTCTCATTAGTCATCACTGGCACGTAAAAGTGCTTTTGCATTTTATGTACAGTGAACATATAACTGAAAAAATAGGTGATGAAATTTTGTACTTTTCATAGACTTCTGTTTCCTTGGGAGTTGAGAAGCATATGATATTGTCATGCACATATAATACTTTTTATTAAGGTGTTATTTTACATAAAATGAAACATCCATTTCAAGTGCGTAGTTTGGTGAGTTTTGAAAAGTATAGATAATCCTGTAACCTTGGTAGGGAAAACAGAAAATTTCCCCCTTGAAAGACTTCCTTATGCCCTTTGCAATTGTCTTCCATTCCAGCCTTGAGCAGTCACTATGCGGTCACTGTCATGATAGCTTTGCCTTTTCAAGCACGTCACACCAGTGGGCCCATATAGTGCATAAGCTTTCACATCACGCCAGTGGCTCGCGCGGTACATGAGCTTTCACGTCACGCCAGCGGCTCGCGAGGTACATGAGCTTTCATGTCACGCCAGCAGCCCGCGCAGCGTGTGAGCTTTCACGGGCTCAGACAGTGCGTAGACTTTTGTGTTTGTTTGCTTTTCCTCCTCTCGTGTTTGAGGTTCATCCATGTTGAACGCTTATTAGTTTAGTATCTTCTATTCTTTATAATTGCCAAGTAGTGTTCCCTAGAGTGGGTTTATCTCAGCTTGTCTGTCTGTTCACCAACTTCTGAGCATCTGGACTGCATCTGGTGTGCGTCTGTCATGTGTGATGCTGCTGTGAACACCCACCCACAGCTTTGCGTGGATGTGTGTACACGGTTCTCTTGAATAGACGGGACTGGAAGTGAGAGAAGGATCACTTGGTAACTTATGTTTAACTTTACAAGAGGCTGTTGTGTTATTTCCCAAAGTGATTGTACCATGTGTGTTCCCATTGAGGATGTATGACTGTGATAGCTGGCCTGCACAGTGACCCCCCAGAAATCCCTGCTTTTTGGGGTTCACGCCTGTGTGTGGTCTTCTCCTGTGTTGTGTCAGGGTTGGTTTGAGTGTAGAACACAGCAGAAATGAGAGACCTTACTTCTGAGCTTAGCTTATGAAGTACACTTGCTTTTTGATTGGTTGGAAGCCGGGGTTACAAGCAGGCTTCTGCAGACGCCCACGAGATGAGGAGCTGAGGCCTCTGGCCAACCCCCAGTTAGAAATCAATAGGTCCTGTTAACAGCTCTGTGAGTTCGCTTGGAAGCACATATTCTGGCCCACTGATACCTCCAGATGACTGCAGCCTTGGAGACACCTTGATTACAACATCACGGGAGACCCAGAGTCAGAAATGCTCACTTAAACACTGTTAGACTCCAAGCCATCAGAAGCTGTGAGAGGCTTAATGTTTGTTGTTTCAAGCCATTGGGCTTTGAGATGGTTTGTTACACAGCAACGGATCGCAGTGAGAGTTCTAGTACCTCCCTCCTGAGCAGCATTTGACATCATCAGCATTTGTTTTTTTGTTTTTTTTTTTAAAAAAACAGATAACTTTATTTTTAAAACTTTAAAATTAGCAACCATTAGAGGGGAATCATCTTTAACTTAATCTTTTCTTCAACATTTGAAGAGTTTCTCATCTTTGTTAAGAGTTCCTTGGCTTTTTCAAAATCGTGTCTTTCAAAAGCTCTGCTCACATCATCAGTCAGTCCTTTCTATTTAGCTGAGACCTCTGGCTGAAGAAGTCTGGGTGGACAAGGCGCTGCAGTTGCTGGTATCTTTGTTGGAGCTTCACAGTGTCGACTCTGAAGGCGCAGTTCAGTCCATGAGGCTGAAGTAGTCTCGAGTCAGGTCAGGAGGCTGCAGCGTGTGGCACTGAGGGCAGAAGAGCCCATCCCCCTGCGATGGGCTCCCCAGGCCGCCGCAGTTCCAACATCGTGGGGGGTTGCTCCCTGCCAGTGACACAGCAGCGCAGTTCAGCAGTCTTTTCCCGAGCAACCCTGTCGGCCACAAGCCCGACACCCGGAGCAAGGCCCCCGGTCCTTCCGCCCCACATCAGGCCAGCAGCCTGCCACCCCGAGGTCATCTGAGGCTGACCGCATTGGTGCTACTGAGTGGCTTGGGGGTATCATCAGCGTTTTTAACTAGGGACTCTTGCAGGTGTCTTGTGGTACCTCGTTGTGATTTTAATTTGCATCTCTCCGACAACTAGTGATATTGGGCATCATTTTTTTTTTAAGGTCAAATTGTTCGTGTTTTTAAAAACATTGCCATTTGTGGAGTGTCTCTTCCTGCTTTTGCGCGTTTAAATACAGGGGCCTCCTGCCTCCCTGAAAGTCTCGTTCTGCCCTGCAGACCTGTCGCGCGGTTTCCACAGCAGCTGAGGGCCCTTCCCCGTCGTGGCCTGTGCCCTTGTTGCTGAGCAGAATTGCTGTCATTTTTTTTTTTTTAAGTATTTGACTGTGCTTAGCTTTAAATTCTCAATCTCCCTGTCTTTATTTCTGAAGTGACCTTGAGTTAATCAGGCACTTCTGAAGCTAATTCTCTAGCCACCACTCAGATTTCTTCCATGGCATTAATTACTTCTCCTTTTCTCTTGCCAGTTCCTAAGAGGTGTGCTTCTTCCATGTTGCAGGATCGCTTCTCTGCCCTTAGAATTTTTTCTCCCAGCGTCTGCTTCATTTCTACACACATGTGCAACGTTCATCATTTTAATTACCTGATTCATATTTTATAATCATCCCTAATTTTTGTTTCCATCATAATCTTCTTTCTGACTTGTCCCTCTAACACTCACTGCTTTTGTGCTTTCTAGATGTCAGGAGATGAATATTCTTCTTCTTAACCCTTCAAAATCAGGTTAAAAATAGTAAGGGATTCTAGTAGAGCAATTCTCAGTTAGGTTAGCAGAATTTTCATAACATCTACCTCATGAGATTGTTGTTAAGATTTAATAAGATAGCATATGTCCTGACTTTTCTATATTAAGAGATGACCTAAAAATTGGACTCCAAAAAAGTAAAATCTATTCTGCAAACATTACTACAAAATTGCTATTTACTGCTGCTGCTGCTAAGTCGCTTCAGTCGTGTCTGACTCTGTGTGACCCCATAGATGGCAGCCCACCAGGATCCCCCATCCCTGGGATTCTCCAGGCAAGAACACTGGAGTGGGTTGCCATTGCCTTCTCCAATGCATGAAAGTGAAAAGTGAAAGTGAAGTCGCTCAGTCGTATCCGTATGGGGTCGCTTAGCAACCCCAGGGACTGCAGCCTACCAGGCTCCTCTGTCCATAGGATTTTCCAGGCAAGAGTACTGGAGTGGGGTGCCCTTGCCTTCTCCGTATTTCCTGCTAGTCTTGTTTAAATGAACACCTCACAGCTTTATGTTAAACACAGATTTTTAATTCCACCAGCAGTGCAGTCATTGTTGGTTTTCAGTCACTCCGTCATGTCCAGCTCTCTGCGACCCCACAGACTGCAGCACACCCAGCTTCCCTGTCCTTTGCCATCTCCTGGAGCTTGCTAAAACTTGTGTCCAGTGAGTTGATGATCCATCTAACCGTCTCATCCTTTGCTGCCCCCTTTTCCCCCTGCCCTCAATCTTTCCCAGCATCAGGGTCTTTTCTAGTGTCAACTCTTCAAATCAAGTGGCCAAAGTATTGGAGCTTCTGCTTTAGCATCAGTCCTTCCAATGAATATTCTGGATTGATTTCCTTTAGGACTGACTGGTTGGATCTCCTTGCAGTCCAAGGGACTCTCAAGAGTCTTCTCTAGCACCACAGTTCAAAAGCATCAATTCTTTGGTGCTCAGCCTTCTTTATGGTCCAATTCTCACATCCATACATGACTACTGAAAAACCATAGCCTTGACTAGACGGAGCTTTGTTACCAGCAAATATTTACTGAGTACCTGCTATATGTTAAGCATTGCGCTAGGTCTGTGAGTGCCCCGTGACTCTGGGCATGCTTGCTGTGAACTTGAGTTTGCTTGCTCTTCATCTGGTATTTATCAAGCCTGTGTTCTGGGCACAGCTCGTGTATGGAAGTGAATAGTCCAGAAATTGTGTCATCCAGGAGCTCCCAGGTGAGAGGCGGACTTGGTGGAGGGTGGTTCCCACACTGGTGACTTTGAATCAGCGGGAAAGGCTCACACAAAGCACAGAGGCAGCTTCCGGGAGCACACGCCTAGTCCTGCCTGGGGCTGCCAGGGAAGGCTTCCCGAAGGGTAACGCTGGGACTGAAGTCCGAATGGCCAGCAGGAGCTCCCAGGGGCCAGGATAGGGCAGTGGTGTCCCAGAGCGTGCGAGACGCAGGACACACAGAGAACTAGAGGACTGCACCCGCATGCCCGTGTCCGTCCTTGCTGCAGAAGGCGCGGCTGCTGGAGCCAAAGATGGACAGATGTCGTGTCTTTGGCTGAAGAATGTCTTCTTCTGGTAGTTTCCATCTTTCTATCGACGGCCATCCAGCTGTGAGTTGTCCCTTGGGTGTGCTTGTGGGAGGAGGTGAGCTCAAGGTCCTTGTACTATTCAGTCTTGCCTCCAGCCTCCAAAAACGGGCAGAGTTTAGAGGGACGGGTCTGCATGGGACGTGTCCCGTCTTATTCTTGTGTCTCGTCACTCTTCATCTCAGCACTGACCCACGTTGCTTATGCTCACTTCAGGAGCGCATTTGCTGCCTCTTCTTTCTTGGTGATTATGAAATGTTACATAACTTGATTATTTCAATGCCTTTGTTACGTAATCGGAGCCCCAATTAATGTAGCTTAAAAAGAGAATTTGTTCTCACTTGATAAATTCTGTGTTGCTAAACCCATTTGCTGTCTCTCCCTGCAGCCTCAGCTCATGTGATCTGCCAAGCAGGGTGACCGCTGCTCGGGACACGGCAAACCCGGCTTCTGTCTCGTCCCGTCCTTTAAGGGTGTCATCATTTTGTGTGTCTTTGTGGAGTAAATCCACTGTCCGCCTTTGACCTGCGTCTGGGATCTCAGGGGTCCGCAGCCACCTGCAGAGCCTCCTGCTTCGAGTCTCAGGGAGGCCCACTTTGACGGCCGTTCTGTGTCCCTGTGTCCTCAGCCCCGAGCTTCCCATTAGCACTGGGAACAAAGTGGAGACGCGTTTCCCCTGTTGGAGAGGGTGGCCCCTGTGGACGGGCAAACCAGGGTTGAGCTCACGCCTGCTCTTCCTCCTCTCTGCCCGCTGCCCAGCCTCAGACTCCGGGCACTCTTGTCCCTTTTGCACGCCAGCTTTCTTTACTTCCCCAGCATCTCCTTTGCCGTGTTGCCTGCCCACAGTCACGTGATTGATGAGGAGCGTTTTAAGCACAGTCTCACAGAGAGGCTCTGTCAGTGTCCTTTTTCTCCCCTGCCCCGCCCTCTAGAACTCAAGTGTTCAAGGTGTCCTGATGGTCTTCTGTCCAAAGAAAATGAGGTGAGGGAAAAGCAATGGAGAATAGCTCTGCTACATGCCTCCTCATGGTTCAGATTCATCTTTTCCTTCTATTTGACCCTTGTAACCCAACGAACCTGTTGGTTTGTTTAAGGAGTGACTGTTCTTCCCTTGGGATCACACCTCCGAAAATGACCGGCTGCAGGAGGTGATGCATCCGGGCACCAGAGGTTGGAGGAGAAGGGAACTTTGTCATTTTCCTTCCCCCCTCATCCCCTCGTTTTCTTCCCTCTCAAATAATGAAGTCTTTTTCCAACTGTGCGCTCTGTGGAGGTCAGGAATGTGATTGCAGGTTGAGCCACCTTGCGTGAGAACGCACATTTCTAGCTTTCGACCCGAGGCAGGGTGGCCGCTGAAAGATGTGAATTTGTCACTCTTTCCTGCCCATGTTTCATCTTTTCTTTCCTTTTCTGCATTGTCATAACTCTCTAACTTTATTATATTTTCTTTGCTTTTCCTCTCTCGGCAAACCTTTGTGCTCCCAGTGGAACCAGAAGAAATTGTACATGGGGTTTTGATATTTTGCCAACTGTTTCCTGTAATTAAAAGTGCATTGGAAATGCAAACACAGCCTCTGTTCTGCTGATGCTTCTGGGGTCTAGTCCACTAGAAACGCGGAAGGTGCACAGAAAGAACTGGAGGCAGGAAGAGAAATGGAAGCCTGCTCTTCAGGCCAAAGGCTCCTTATGGAACATAAACCCTTTAGCCTCTGGGTTATCTGTTCCAACTCTGCTCTTTTATTTGGGTCAGAAGACCATCTGTTATGTTTTATCCACAATTAAACCCCTAACAGGGAAGTGGTGGTTCATGTCCTTGAGATTGGCTTGATCCACACGAATTGTCTTCTCAGGTGAAGTGATCCAGAGCAGAAACCCTCACAGAACTGTTTGGAACCTGTGAGAGCTTGCTGTTTAAATTCTCATGCTTGAAGCGGGAACAGTAAATAGATTACAAGCCATGTGTCAGCCCTAATTGACTGGCTGCCCAGAGTTCAGGGCTGGAAGGCTCTCCAGGACGAGGCTGGTGATCCTGTTAAGCTCCTGCAGCTGTGAGGTCCTCTCTAAGCAGCGAATCACCCCTTCGGTTTGGTGTCCCTCTTCCTTACACCCTTGCACGGCTGTGCAACACACCAGTGAGGCTCGAAGCTCTGCCGCGACAAGGAACTTGCCCTTCTTTTCACCCTCGTAGCATCAGCGTCTAGATCTGTCCCTGGCCCATGTTGACACCCAGTAGATGTGCAATGAAAGGATGAATGAAGAAACAAGATTCTCGTAAACATTCAAGTTTTGTTCTTTTGACTTTAACCAGCAAGGCCTAAAGTTAGGGACTTGGTCTGTCTGTGTATTGCAGTGGGCTGGATGCAGAACTGATTCAGTAGTGAAAGCCCAGGACACAGACCTACAGGGGAAGGGGCCAGGGTGCCCAGAAGAAATGAAACAAAGGACTGCGGCCAACAAAGGCCTCATGGCCAGTCACCCTCTAGTAGGTTTTTTTTAAGTCTCAATAATTGCCAGTCAGTTTTCAGATAAGCAGTTGGAAGAGATGACCTCTAACTTTCATGCTTTATCAATAATTTCACCTTTTGATGGCCTGTCGACTTTTAAATAGATAATATAGAGCAGTAAATTTGGCTCAAACATTCCGAAAAGGAAAAAGTAAACATTTTTTTAGTTTAATGAGATAACAACTAGAATCGTGTGAAAATGCCTGTAAAGAGGGAGTTTATTCCTGGGGCTCCTGTGACTTACTGGGAGGCAACCAGAATCCTTGTTCTTTCATACACAGCACGTCCTTTGTTTCTTTAGCACCATGGTGTTAACCAGGAATCCCAGGGACAGAGGCGCCTGGCAGGCTACAGTCCTTGGGGCCACAAAGAGTTGGACACGGCTTAGTGACTAAACAACATTTAGCCTGAAGACTTCCGTGTTTCTCTCAAGATCTCTCAAGTGTCTTTCCTGCAAGAATGAAAGGTTTGGTTTTTTTTTTCTTTTCTTTTCAAATGTCGGCAAACCCTCTTCTGGTCTAATGTTGAGCTGCTTCCACTCCTGTCTCCATGTTGGAGAAAACTCATTTTGTTAAAATCGTCAGTGGACACTCCCTCGCCCTCAAATTACCGTGACCTGCTCTTCCACTAGAATTCCCCCCTCCGCCAGTTGACTCCTCCCCTGACTCTCTGCAGTGGCTTCGCCGCACCACCTCAGACTGTCTCTTCTCTCCACCTCGGAGCGGGTGTCCCCTTCTCTCTGACCCTCGGTGTTGACGCGTGCTGCCTGCCTTCCTGGCCGATCTGTGGCGGGCCGGGGCGCTCAGCTGGGTCGCTGTCCCCTGGATGTTTTTAGAGGATGACTTCTCTGTTGGTGTTCTGGGAGTCAGTCCGAGATCATTAAACGTCAGACCTCATGAGATGTTCAGCTTCCAGGATATTTTGTCAGCAAAGCAAGGTAGAGTTTTGGGAAGCTGGTGAATTTGTTCTACCCAAAAGCCGGGCACCTGTGCACAGCACACAGGAGACGGGGCTGCATCAGTTCACTCCGGCTGCCCTAATGGAGCTCTGCAGACCAGACAGGGTCACGGGAACGTTGTCCCTCACAGGCTGAAGGCTGGGTGTCCAAGCTCAAGGTGTCACAGGGCTGCTTTCTCCTGAGGCCTCTCTCCTTGGCTGGCAGGTGCCACCTCCTCCCCATGACCCTCCCAGGGTCTTCTCTGTGTGTGTCTGTGTCCTAATCTCACCAGGACATCAGTGGACTGAGAGTCCGTCCACCTCAGGGATCTCATTTCACCTTGTAACCTCTGTGAAGACCTCACCTCCAAACGCTCTGAGGTTCTGAGGCCAGGACCTCACCATATGAATGGAGGGAGGGCACAATTCAACCTGTCAGGGTGTAAGTAAGACCCAACCCCATGTGATCGGAATTCAGTGGAAACAGTCCGTCAGGACGCTGGCGTGGAGCAGGCATCAGGCTTCATCCCGCCTCTCTGGGTCCCGAGCATCTCTCAAGGGTGGATCTTTTTTCCAGGCCTGTTGAGGATGAAATTCTTAATGTGAGACAAAGGACAAACTGGACAGCATGTGGACTCACTGTCTCGGAGTAAATGTCAGAAAAAGGAGTGAGAGGAACATTGTGCTCTTTTCTTAATAGTAGAAGCTAACATGTTTCACCAAACTCTATTTCCCTCCTTCAGTTTTAAGCCCGTTGTAACTTACCGTGATCAGTAAGACATCAGCACTGAAAATGAATGAGCTTCTTCGTTTCCTCTGTGTGTGTGTGTGAGTGTGTGTGTGTGTGTGTGTGTGTGTGTTAGTTGCTCAGTCATGTCCGACTCTTTGCAACCCCACGAACTATAGACCACCAGGCTTCTCTGTCCATAGGATTCTCCAGGCAAGAACACTGGAGTGGATTGCCATTCCCTTCTCCAGAGGATCTTCCTGACCCAGAGACCGAACCCTGGTCTCCTGCATTGCAGGCAGGTTCTTTACTGTTTGAGCTACAGAGAAGTCCCTTCATTTCCTAAATGTATTTAAAATGTCTTCCTCAACGTCATTCTGATCGAGACCTATAAATGTGGGGGGTTTTATCACTCTTAGTTTCATTTTAGGTAGAATTTTAGAAAATATCCGTTTTAAAATTATGATTCCTTAATTTATTCTCCTCCACCCCAAATAAGTCATTCATTAATCTTTGTAACAGGAGCTGGAGCGTCTGAAGCCAATAAAGTGTTTTATATTGTGAATAAACGGGGCCGCTTGGGTGGCTCAGTGGTAAAGAATCTGCCTGCCCGTGTACGAGATGCAAGAGATGCAGGTTCAGCCCCTGGGTTGGGAAGATCCCCTGGAAAAGGAAACGGCAACCCAGTATTGGGTTGGCAATCCAGTTGGGAAATGGCTCTCCAGTGTTCTTGCCTGGAGAATCCCATGGACAGAGGAGCCTGGTGGGCTATCGTCTATGGGGTTGCAGAGTGGGACACAGCCGAGTGACGAAACAGCCATTGTGAATAAACACTTTGAGTCCCCTTTCCCCAGATGCTGTAATGCAGGGATCTTACAGATGCTTATACAGCCCTGGAGCCAGTTTTGAGAGGGATGAAAATCCTCCAAACACATCTCCTTGACTGCTTGTGTCAGGGACTCCAAGGGGTAAGGGGGTCTCTCTGGGGGTGTTTAGGACTTAAATATTTGTTGACTTAGGCAATTTGAAGTTACTTGTTGTTTCACTGAACGGAATCTGGGACAAATCTTAGAGGATAAGAAGTGGTTTGATTTCTTTCATATTTTAGAGTTCTCTACTGGAAATAAAATCTCCTCTGATAATAAAATCGTTCTAGGTTGTCTGGGAAGATTTGTTTATTTGGGAGACTTTTCAGGCTCTTCCTTTGTCTCCTCTTGTTCTCATTGCCAGGCTTTTGGCTATTTCATTTCTTAGTCCTGGCTCAAGAGCACCCGCAGGGGAGCAGGAATGCCAAGGTCAGTCGGATTAGCCAAGTTAGATTCTTGACAGCGAGAAGCTTGACAGGGCTGGTGTTACTTCTCATCAGGCTGAGGACCTTCACCCCTTTCAGGTCTTTTCCGGATTTCAGACGGATCCAGGGAGGACTGTGTTCACCTCTGTGTCCCCAACAGCAGAGGGACCCACCCTCACCAGCTGCTCAGTCCATGGTGTCTGAGCAACTGTTGATTGAGGACTGGGATCCATGCGTTGCTTTTGTGTGCAGTTCCTCCAGAGAATAACGTTACTTTGTCTCGCCTGCTGCTAACCCCTGCCATCCTGCTCGGAGCTGGTCGCCTCTGACACTGCCAGCACGTGGCCCCTTTGCACGTTGAGTCCTAGTCTTTTCATAGCAGGACAGCAGTGTGAAGACAAGGGTATGATGGCTGAGGTGAGCAGAGGGGTCTCTCCATGAACTCAGGAGAACCAGGAACATGAATGAGCCCAGAGGCTGACATTTTGGATGTGGTCATCACATTTCGGCTGACCCAGCCCATCACTGGCTGATTCCCACCTGGCTCTGGCCAGAGCGAGACCTGAGACATTGGAGGAAACACCGTTTTTCAGAGTCACACATCTTGGGAGCAGAAGGAGGTGAAGCAAGTCAGGCTGTGCGCTTCTGTAGCAATGTCTTTACTCCCTGAAATGCAGTCTGTACCTGGGATTCTTCACTCCCATCTCCCGTGAATTAGGGCAGTGCCTGAAAAGGACAGAGCGGGTAAGAATGGAGGGAGAAGGTGGATTTTTGGGAAGAATGGAATGAGAATGCTGATTTTTTTTAAATGTGTAGTTTTATTCATGTATTTATTTCTGGCTGTGCTGAGGCTTCGTTGCTCTGCGGGCTTCTCATTGGAGTGGCTTCTCTTGTTGGCAAGCACAGGCTCAGTAGTTGTGGCACACGGACTCAGCTGCCCCATGGCGTGTGGGATCATCCCGAATCAGGGAGCAAACCTGTCTCCCCTGCATTGGCAGGCGGATTCTTTACCTCTGGACCCCCAAGCAGGCCCTAGAAGGTTGATTTCTAATCTCCCATCTGCCAGTGACTGGGTGTGACCTTGGAGCAGGCGTTTCCTCTCTCTGGGCTCCACCTGTTCATCCACTAGAGGGGGAGGTCCGTGGGTCGGTAGTGATGATCGCGGCTCTTCAGTTCAGTGCGTTACGGAAAGCCCCAGGCCCCGAGTTCCCCGTGGAGTTCCCAGCGTTCACTGCACTTCCGGCTTCGGGATCCTTGCTCCCTGTCTGGGCCTCTTGGCGTGGTGACGTCACTGCGTGCACAAAGAGAAACCTGGCGCAAAGCTGTGTACCACTTCCGGGTGCCGGCGTGTCCTCCGTGAGGTCATTCGTTGCTGTTTGAAAGAGCAAGCCTGGCTCAGAAGGCCGTCACTCCCTCCTGAAACGTTGGGGGCCGCCCTGGCTGGACCTGCTGCTCGCCGGCCTTGGCCCCCAGCTCTCCCCGCGGACGGCTCCCTTCCCTCTTCCCGCTGCAGGGGTGTTGACGGGGCGCCCGGGACTCTGGCGGAGGCAGACAGCGGAGACGCCACGCTGAGGCCGCACTGCCAGGCCCCAGCGTCTGCTGCACACTCGTCGTTTTATGCAGATACAATTTTTACACGATTCTTCGCTTCAGCACTTCTGCCCTGGACGGCGTTTTAACAAGCCAGGTGGGAACGTGAGCCAGCCCTGTCCCGCTCAGCTGTGCCTCCGGCTGCTCCGCTGGGAGCCTTCCCTTTCTCCGGCCGGGGAGGGTGTGTGTGGTGTGGGAAACGCTGGCTGCCGCGCAGTTGCACTTTCCTCCACGTCTTGAGGAAGAGGCTGATGTGGAGGCCGCATAGTCTCCACCGAGAGCCTGCTTCTCTCCGACCAGGCTCTCCGACGCCTGTGGTCTTGCTGAAGCAGGATGCGGGCTACACACGGTTTGAGGAGGAAGGCGGCTCCCTGAAAGCTGTCTCCCTGGCCAGCCGGGGACGTCAAGGCCTGCCAAGCCGCTGAGAGTGAGCGGGGCCTCCCGGTGGCTTCCTGGCGTGGGGGCCGGAGCAGGCCTGCTGGCGCCCGGGTGACGGGGAAGACACCCGCCCGTGCGGTCAGGGGCGCAGACTCCGGGGTTAAGCAGGCCTGGGCTCAGCGCCGAGGGGTCCCGCGGGTCAGGCTGCTCAGGCTGTAAGCCCGAGGACCCGACTCGCGGTCTTAAAGTTTACTGCAGGAAGAGGGGTGAGGTGAGAAAGCATTAAAAGGACACTGAGTTGTTCGTAGAACCAGTGAGCCCTCAAAAGGGGCAGGAGGCAGGGTGGCTCTGGGCTCTGGAATGACCTGAACTGGAGCATTTTCTGTCCCTGTGATGTTTTAACCAAACCCCCAAGACAGGGAGGATAAGTCTTGCCTTGCACTTTCTTAGGAACTGGGTGGGTGGGGGTCCAGTGATGAGTATATGCAAGGTTAGTTCACCCAGGGAAACTGGGCCCCATCATGGAAGGAAGGGCGTGGGGTGGTTGGGGACTCAGCCAACTTGTGGGTGTGATACAAACATCGCAGGGTCTCAAGTCTGAATCTCAGGTTAAGCCTCAAAGTCTCAGGGAGGGGTTCCCCCAGCTCTGGACTGAGAAAGCTGAAGGAAATAGTCCCCTGAAGGACAGTCCCTATTAATTAGCAAGTCCTGCCTGATTTTCAGCTGTTCATTCCCATTTTCTTAGCAGAGCCATTCACGATGAGTGACCCAAGCACGTGTCCATTTGCTCAAGACCGTCCGGGTTTCAGCCTCCGTGCCTTCCAAAGTCACATTGTCTCCAGCTGCTCATTTTTAAAGGGTCGTTATAACTGATTGCGAAGGGTTTCCTGGTGGCTCAGTCATAAAGAATCCACGTGCAGTGCAGGAGATGCGGATTTGATCTCTGGGTCCGGAAGATCCCCCGGAGGAGGAAATGACAGCCCGCTCCAGTGTCCTTGTCTGGAGAATCCCATGGGCAGAGGAGCCTGGTGGACTGCAGTCCATGGGGTCACACAGAGTCGGACCCGACTCAGTGAGTAAAGCACCACCACCATTAATGGTTACATTAAAATAAGCCGGGGTGGGATGGGTAGGCCTGTGCTGGTGCCCAGGGGGCTCCAGATCTGCCTGCAACTTATCCAGTGACTGCAGCCTCTACCCAGCAACTTACGGGGGGCGGCTCTCGGAGTCTCCAGCATGGTCACCAGAGCCCAGCCCTGCCCCGCCTGCTTCACTCCACCGAGGACACGCACCTCCATCCCCTGCGAGCGCCCCTCCATCCCAGACAGCTGCCAGCAGGCCCCGGCCGGGCTGGGCCGTGCAGATGTGTGCCTAGGACTCTGTCTCAGACAACAAGTGATCCAGACTCTGCTCAGCGCCTGAGGCTGTGCGCTGAGGGCTTGCGGAGCCAAGGACAGCTGAGTCTCCTACTTCAGACTAGAAAGTCAGCAGGCAGAGGGGACAGGAAGAAGGAAGAGGATGCCCAAGGCAAGGCAGGGTCATATTTAACCTCCTGTGGGGATGTTTCCCTGAGGCTGACCTCAGGTTCCACCAGTCTTCTGAATATTTTCATAATAAATCAACCCTTTACTTTGTAAATTCAAGTTTAATTGCTCTCAGTTGCACCCGGAAGAGCCATATCTTACCCTCCTGAGCTTAAAGCAAGTTGGGAATAAGACATCGGAGCAGATGGAGAGAGCGGAAGGTTCACTTGATTTCTCCCCGAGCGTCTCTCCCTCCGGAGGCCCATCGCCGCTTGCTCCGCCCTCCTCACCAGGCTCCGCCCTCCTCACCAGCCCTCCTAATGGCACCGCGGATTCTGCATGACAGGTGTCCTCTCTCCTCTGGCTGAAGTGGAAGCATAGGAAAAAGTAAATTTCCAGCGTTTGAGGCCTGCCTCCTCCAGGAATAAGGACCTATCGGGAACTTACTCCTTCCCCACGGTCTCAGTGATGGGCAGAGCGAGGGGGTTGGAAGAATTGCCCTCCTGGAAATTTCTCTGCAGGTGGAAACAGGCCCGCTGGAAGGAGACCCCCCCCCCCCCCCCGCCCGCCCCGCACCTCCACCATGAACCTGAACCAAAGCCTGACCCTCAGCTCTCGAGATGGGTGGACGCCAGCTATCGGATGGTCGCTGGAGGGCGAGCGCCTGGGGCAGGGCTGGGTAAACGCGAGCCGACCGCTGGCTGCCAGCCTCCTGCGCGGCCGTGCTATGTGCTGCCTGTAGCGCCGTGAGCCCGCACCCGAGCGCTTGTCGGGCTCCGTGAGCGGGCTTCCCCGGCTGGTCTCTAGCACCCCAACCCGCGTCTGGAGGTTCCCCGGTCGTTGGCCAGAGACCAGCACGCGCAGATGGCAGGTGGGATGCTTCATGCTTGTCGGTCACGTTGCTCCTGACGCCTTGGGCCTGGGAAAGGTCTGCTCTGGGGGACAGAGTAGATGTCGCTCCCAGACGCAGCGACGGTGAGAACAGCCATCTGCGGCCGGGGTTGATCCTTCAGGCAGGTGTGAAAGCAGCTAGTGGAGAACTTCTGAAAGGCGGCGCAGGAGAAGCTAGCAGGGAGGTCTGCCTGTGACAGTAAACCTTGCGTGTGGCTCGGGTCAGCCGAGTTCTCCACGGAGAGAGGCTGAAAGGCTAAGCCTGCCCCGCTTCTTGGGTATGTGTCTGCGGTCAGTGGCTTTGATATTCATCCCGGGATCACTGTCCTCCGGGTTTGCACATTCGGGTGTGCACGCACACTGCTGGCAGGGGTTTCAGATCTTTGTGCAAACTGGTTCTCACAGACGCCTGACCTGTCCAGCCCTTCTCTGCCACCTACCTTCTCTGTGCATGCAGCGCTTGCTGCCTTTCAAAGACAGGTTGCAGAATTTGGCAACAAAAAGATGGATGGCATCCAACACCTTAGCGGTTACTTCCCTGTGCCGAGCCCGATAGCTCTCCCCTTGTTGAGTGCGGTCCTGCCAGCTAACGTCGACCTACAGACTGGACACGTGACTCAGATGTTTGTGCCCATCTAGGGTTTGATGTATCATCTCACTGGTGTGTCTTGTATCAATTCATGAAAACGGAAGCTCTTCTCTTTTTTTCCCCCAAAGACTAACGTTTGGGCTCCCTGTAACTTGTAATGGCTAAAAATGAGTTTGAAGCATGTTCCTTTTCATCTCTTCTTCCAGCTATTAATTTTTAGTACTTTCATTTATGTTTAAAAAAGCGGTTAGACGTGAAAGTTCCCAGAGAAGAATGAGTAATTGGCAGGCTGAGGTAGCAGCTGGGAGCTGGCCCTGGTTTTCAGAGAATAATCATAATAGCTTTAAAGGGAGGTGAAAACTGTAATCGGAGCTGACTCTTTGAATCAGGGCGTTGTCCAGTGGCCCCGCTCAGCTCTCAGCGATCTCTGGGGAGGCAGGTCAGATGCTGAGGGTTGTCTCTGGACACGGAGGGGAGACCCAGGAGACGGCAGAGGAGCAGAGCGGCTCAGAACATGCGGGATGGACTGGAGGGGGCAGGCGCGAGGGACGTGGGTTCTCAAGGCTAAGGCGAGGGGCGCTTGGACCTCCCGGTGACTCACTTTCTGGGGAGCAGCTGACGAACACGGAAGGGGTGTTGGGAGGGAAATGAGTTGAGCTTGGCTCCGGGGCTGGAGGCAGGGGTACAGACGGCCGGTGGGCAGGGCAGCAGGGCCGCCCTCCTGCGAAAGCGGGCGGCTGCTCTACGTGGGTACCCGCCACGGCGCACCGTGGTTTGGGAAATGGGTCATTGGGAAGAATAGCATCCACAACACTGCGTCTGTATATAACCCGCACCCAGCGTATGCGCATCCCTGTGTGTTTATATTTACACACGGCCTCTGGTTTGTTTCTCTGTTACTTAAAATACAGGATGTTGCCCTTTCTTGTTTTCTAATGTCCCGTGGAGCTCCCCTGGGTGGTGCTGACTGTACCGTTAGCTTTGCATCTCGTGAGGCCTGTGGGCCGGGGATTCAGGAGACTGCCGCCAGGAAGATGGCAGGGAGGAGCAGGCCCCGGGGAGTCTTACGGGGGTGGAGGAGGGAGGCAGGGATCAGCAGGGTAGGTGGTTTTTCTCTCTTTTCTTTTTAAACAAAGATTTTGCCTCATTTCATCCTTTTTTTTTTTTTTTAATTTAATGATTCTGAGGTTATCTCAAGAGTGAAAGATCCCCCCTCTGTTTTCAGGGAAGGCAGCTCTGGGAGGTGGGCACTGGGGGGCGTCCCCCGGGTCACTTTGCCCCATCCTGGCCTGACACCAGCCTGCCCACCTGTGTACGTCTCGCAGCTGTGGACCAGGGCCTCCGTCCCTCTCGGGTTCGCCAGCTCTGCCTCTCTGTGCCCTGCCTGTGTCTTGGGCAGCCTGCTGTCCCCCTCGTGGTGAGGTTCTCCTCGGCCCCCAGAGCAGCAGGCACGGAGCCTCACGCCGGAGGAACTCGAGCCGCCGGAGCGCAGGGCCAGAGCCTGTCTCAGCTCGGTGACTCCCATGCCAGGGAGGCCACCTGTCACCCATCCAAGGTGGACGGGCACGTGGATGGGAGAGCAGAGCCTGACCTCACAGGGGAGCGGGCTCCCAGCCCTGCTCCTGAGGCCGCGCTAGGGCAGCTGAACCCATGGAATGGCATCCTGGTGAAGAGGGGTGGCCGCCTGTGCCTCATCACGGTGGCCAGCGCCCAGGAGCCCTCCCCTGGGCGGGCTTCCTTCTGGTGTGTTCAGGGCCGGCCTCCCAGCTGAGTCCCCTGCTTCCTGTCCTCCTCCCCGGGGCTCTGAAGGCAGGAGGCCCTGGTCCACGGCTGTCCCCCTGGCCTCCCGGGCTCTGAGGGACTGAGACACGGGGCGAGAGGCACGGCGGTGAGAGTGGCCACGTGCCCCCCACCCCCACCCCTGCTGCGTGGCTGCCCTTACTGACTTGGGGCGAGAGGGGGTCGAGGGGCACGGCGGTGACAGTGTCCGCGTGCCCCACCCCCCCACGCGGCTGTACTTACACAGGGCAAGAGGCACGGACGACGGTGACAGTGTCCACGTGCCCCCCCTTTAAGTGGCTGCAGTTACTGACTCGGGGCCACACCTGCCCCCCACCCCCGCCGAGTGGCCACACTTGCTGGTCAGAAGCAGCGAATCAGAGGAAAAGTAGAGCGATGGAGACAGTAATGAGAAAGAACGGTGAAAGCCGAGGTGCAGGTCGTTTTACATGAGAAGAGACTGAAGAAATCTTGGGATTTTTCTTGCCAAGGAAAATGAGGAGAGTGAAAGCGGTTATGCTGGGGGGAAAGGCCTATAAATTACATTTAAATAACTTTCCCCCAAAATATAAATCATGAAATTACATAAAATCATTTTGATTTCATTATGTTAACATTAATAAATTTTAATTTTCAGGTGCATATGCCTAAAGGCCTCCAGGCTCTTAAACACAAAATAATCGAAAAGCTAATTAATCACAAATAGGCAACTTTCCCAACTAACTCTAAGAACAGTTCCAATTAAGAAATAATACCCTCTCTACAAAGTAGAATAAAATACACAAACTGACAAGAAACTTAATTACAAGCCATAGAAACAGAAGAAAAACAGAGAGGAGACTCATTTCCCAGGCCAGGTAGCGTCTTCGGATGTGTTTGGAGGAGAAGCTGAAGGTGGCCCTAAGTGGGCTTTTCTCTGTCCTCTTTATCTTGTGGAGCTTCTCTAGGCCGTTGAATCTGGACTCTCATACATCTCTCATCTCTTCCAGCTTTGACATTAAAAGACTGAACACGTGAAGGTCGTGCACACTTACTCGGCCTCCTACTTAAACCATCCTTTTTCCGCACCTGTGTCTTCAGCACATTCGCATCCCAAGCACCCAGCACAGCGTCTGTAACCCAGGAAATGCTAAATAATGTTTGTAGCATAAATGGAGGGACACGTGATCGCTGGACAAATCACTTCCTTGGCAGAGGACACAGTGGAATAAAGCAAGCACACAGCAGTGACTCTGTCCTTCGCGGGGAAGCCCGCAGGCCCCTTCGAGTTTCCCCCAGGATCCTGAGCTGTGTAGGTCTTCAGAGGTAGAGTCAGAACCTATTAGCGACCCCAGGGAGGAGACAGGCCCTCCTTGTTTCATTTTGCTTTAATTCAGCTGGTATTGATTGAGGTGCCTGAAGGTAGCAGCACATAATGAAACTGGAATTGCGGGGGAGTCAGAGGAGCAGAAGTGAATTCAAGCGCTGGCTCTGCCTCTAATTAGTCCTGTGACCTGTGTCCAGCCGGATCAGAAGCCAGGTCACCCGTGGACCTCCTGGTTATGTAAGCAGCTTGAAATCCCTTTTCCTGCTTGGTGGGTTTCTGAGTCTGGAAAGTCAGAGTGCTAACCCCCCCTATTCTCATGGCCTATTGTGGTTGCTTGACTGTGGTGGGGGGGTTTAGTCCCTAAGTCGCGTCCAACTCTTTGCGACCCCGTGGACTGTAGCCCGCCAGGATCTTCTGTCCATGGGAATCTCCAGGCAAGAATACTGGAGTGAGTTGACAAGCCCTTCTCTAGGGGCTCTTCCTTGACCCAGGGATCACACCTAAGTCTGGCATGGGCAGGCATATTCTTTACCCTCTGAGCCACCAGGGAAGCCCGACATGACTGTGTGGGTAAGCCGAAAAAGGCCCTAGATAAAGCATATTTGGATTCTGGCAAAGCACTTGGGAAAGTCTCCTAAGATAACCTTATGAAAAGAATAGGGCTGGATCCTTCACTTAGACGTATCTGGAAATTGCTGAATGAGCATCTAAAAAACGTCTTGATGACTGAACATGCACGCACGGAAAGAGGTCTCTTGCTTCATTCCACAAGCCCCTGAAGCTGCCCCTCTGTTGTTCAGGGTTCTCTGCGAGCCCTGGGAGGAATGAAAGTCACGCCTCCAGCTTTTCTTCTGAGAGCCTCTTCCGTCTGTCTAGGGAGCAATGGGTTGGCCAGGGTGACGAGAATGATTGATGGTGATCCTCACAGTAACTCCCGTTTAGGAAGCAGTTCAGCTGAAGCTCCGTTTCAGGAGCCCTCGGCCAGAGTGAGTGAACACTGAGTCCTTGGTGCTCTTTGCTGTCTGAGTCGTCACTTGGCCCCCAGTCAGGTCCCTCCGAATCCCCAGGATGGGGAAGGCTTTCTGAACCATTACAGATACTGAGAGTCAAGAAGAGATGATTCTGTGAGGTGTATTTTAGATTTGTAAAGATCTATCAGTAGGTCAGACGTGATAAAAAATTTTCTCTCTTCATTCGATCGTCTCTGATCTCCCACGTTACAGATGGGAAGATGCTTATAGGAAAGCAAAATAGGAAAAAAAAAAAAGGGAATGAAAATCAAGGATGGGGAAAAAATCTGAGATTAAAGTGAATCTAGGAATGCCCCAGATATGTTTTGATTTTTAGAAAATTCTGTGTATTACAAATTCACAAATACTCAGCCAAACTCTTAAATGAAGCACAAGTAATCTGCCAACCATCTAGTTAAAATAAATTGTGTGAATTATAATGAAATTCCTTCCAAGCAAATACACATTTTTAATGGAAGGAAATGTACTTCAGAGGAACATTAAAAAGACACCAATCTGGGTCATCTTAGAGATACGCGTAGCCTTTCTTGCATAGTTATTCTGTAATGTTTTGCTGTTGTTAGTTGCTAGGTCGTGTCCAACTCTTCTGACCCCCATGGACCCCCACCAGACTCCTCTGTCCATGGGATTTCCCAGGCAGGAATACTGGAGTGGGTTGCTGTTTCCTTCTCCAGGGAATCTTCCTGACCCAGAGACTGAAGTCGTGTCTCCTACACTGCAGGTGGATTCTTTACCACTGACCTACCTGGGAAGCCCCTATTCTGTAATAGAATTTGGGGATTACCTGGCTCAGGCCATTGTTTAGAAAGAGTTGGTGGCATTTAAAACTCTAAACATCTCTGAAAATCTGTCCTAAGTGTCTAAAAGTTTTTCAGTGTGAATGTAAAAATTCAGACATCCAGAATATTCACCCTACAATTGGCTGAAGCTCTTCTGGCTGAAACACAAGGTAATCATGCGTTCAGTTTGCAAAATGACTGCATATTGCTGTGAGCAGCTCTGCATGACGAGGAGTATTTTCCCTGAAATTTGGTGCCAACTCTCAACTCTTTCCAAATGTTTTGACACAGTCTTGCACTGACATCCCTTTATCTACAGTCAGACGATTCAAACTGTACTTCATTAATTCTTCCCCCAAGCCCCTCTTGACACTCCCTGACACTTTTGCCAATAGGAATTCCTTGTGGAGTGAGAGCCCATATGGAAAGAACACCCCTGGTCCTATCCCCAGACAGTGACCTTGGCTGATGTAGCCACTTCACGAGAATGTTTATGGCCCGTTTTGGATAAAGTAATTGGTGCTAAGATCCTGATCCAGCAGTGGGTTTTTGTGTCCCCCACGCTGACAGTTGTGTGTCTCTAACCATATCTTACACCTGATACGTCTTAATTTAAGGTGAGTTTCTTGTGTCATCGTAAAATAAAAATAGTAGCAGAGAATATTTTAAAGTGGATTCGCATTTAGTAATTTAGTGCTCAGTGCCAAGTCACTTGAGCCAGCTCTTTGCAACCTTAGAACTGTAGCCCACCAGACTCCTCCGTCCATGGGATTCTCTAGGCAAGAACACTGCAGTAGGTTGCCATGCCCTCTTCTAGGGGATCTTCCCAACCCAGGGATCAAACCTGAGTGTTCTGGCTACCTGCATTGGCAGGTGGGGTCTTTACCAGTAGTGCCACCTAGGAAGCCCTTTCAGTAATTTTAGAATATTGTTAATTACATTGGGGCTTCCCTTGTGGCTCAGACCTTAAAGCGTCTGCCTATGATGCGGGAGACTGGGGTTTGAGCCCTGGGTTGGGAAGTTCCCCAGGAGAAGGAAATGGCAACGCACTCCAGTACTCTTGCCTGGAAAATCCCATGGACGGAGGAGCCCGGTAGACTGTAGTCCATGGGGTCGCAAAGAGTCGGACACGACTGAGCGACTTCACTTCACTTCACTTCAGTTACATTTGCCAAAGCGCTCAATTTCAAGGTATAGGCTCTTAGGTCTATAATTTAGTTTTCTGTTGGATATTATTCAGGGTAATTAAGCATGAACTGCTGCCACTGAGAAACACCCTCAGAATCTGGGTAATTCAGCACCACCAGAGTTCATGTCTTGCCCTCGTGGGGGCTGACTCTTCTGTTTGGTAGCTCAGTGTCACAGACCCTCCCAGCCTGTGCCAGACCATCCCCACGCTGGCTGCAGGGTCGGGGAGAGGAGCCTGGAGGTGGCGCCCCGCCTCCTAGACACCGCACCCCTGAGCTACGTGTACCCCTCCCAGACTCTGTGGATGAGAACCAGTCCTTGGCCTTGAGGGGCAGTGTCGGGACCAGGAGGAGCCCAGGGACAGTGTTTGCTGAGCGGTCTGTTCTCTGCCGTGCTGCCTGGAAAGGAGTTGATAGCAGTAATGACAAACAGCTAGATTCTCAAGCATACAGGCTTTCTCAAATTTTAAGTGAGTTTTAATGACAGATTTTATTTGATCAACGTGACTCGCTGGCGGAGCCTCACAAGCCCAGCTGTGCAATGGAAGGCGGCAGGGGCCCGGCTCACGGGGCCAGCTCTGCCTTCCTCAGTGTGCGCGTTTGTATTTGCCATCTAAATTATTTCACCTCTTTTCTCTTCATACCTGAAATAATTAGCTCGTACCACGATCCCTTATAGCTTCAATTTTTAAATGTCTTTATTCTACTCACGGTCTACCACAGGTAAATGTTTGCACAACCAGGCTCTGCTCTGGAATAGATGGAGTATGTTTGCAGTCTGTCTTTGCATTCTTTTTTGTTAACCAAGGATATAAAATGTTCACTCAGGAACCCAGAATTTAAACGTGCAACTCTGATTTCATTGGTACACTTACTACTCTGAATCAGTTTAATTCTGCAAAGATTTGACTGTCTGCTGTCGTGCATAAGCATTTTGCTGGGTGCTTGGCGTATGAAGATGAGGAGGTCTGGTAGGCTTTTGTTCTGGGGTAACCAGTACTCTAGCGTTGGAGACAGACGTGCACAGATAAGTTCAGTGTGCTCTGGGAAGTGGGATGGTGGCTAACCCAACAGTTAATGGAATGTGACTCTGTGCTTGGCATAGCTTGGGAGGTAGGCAGGGGCATCTGAGCTGATTCCCAGAAAATTAACATAGTAAGTTTGGAAGAGCATGGCACGTGGGGAAAAGCATCAGGTGCTCTTGTTGGCCCTGGAGCTGTCCTGTCCAGCGCAGCAGCCCTGGCCACGTGTAGCTGGCATGCATGTGGAATGCAGTTCAAATGGAGAGTCCTGTAAGTGTGAAACATATACCAGGGTTTCAAATACTTAGTTCAAAAACGAATGTAACCTATCTCATGAATACTTTAACAATTATTGATTACATGGTGCAATGAATATTTTAGATATAGTAGGTTAAGCATATTAATGAATTCCACCTCCCCCAGGCCCGCTGTGTTCAATGTGGCCAGTAGGAAATTTAAACCGCCTGCACGGCCTGTGTTCTGTTTCTGTTGGATGAGGCTGTTTTAGGGCGTAGCTTGTGAAGGAAGACGTGGCCAGAGTTGCTGGGTCCCTTCACTGTCTACCTGAAAGTATCACAGCATTGTTAATCAGCTGTATTCCAAAACAAAATAAAAAGTTTAAAAGCAAATATCTAATAATGCAAAAAAAAAAATCACACAAGAAAGTGGATTACCAATGTTGCAAACAGTCTAAAAGATTTCACTTTGCTGTCTCTTAAATTCTTATCAAATACCTAGAATAAATAGACTTCTAACTTAAACCGTGTTGATTACATTGTGAAACGAGTATTTAGACGCATTAGCTTAAGTATATTAATATAGTTAGTGTCACCTGTGTTTTTTCCCCCCTTTCTTCAGTGTGGCGCTGGAACGTTCAGACCTCCCTGCATGGCCCGTGGTCTGTTTCTATTGGATGAGGCTGTTCTGGGGCAGAGCCTGTGAAGGAGGGTGTGGCCAGAGTTGCTGATGGATGGTGGCTTGGGGGACTGAGGGGTGGCTTGGGTGCTGCTCTCTAGTCAGCTTAGCCTTTATCTGTTTAAGCTGGACAGCTTTCCATGGCAGAGTCACGGTCGGTCGTGCGTGCATGTTAGTTACCCCTGGCTTTGTGGTTGATGGGGCCGCCCCGGTGGCTCAGCAGGAAAGAGTCCACCTGCCAGTCCAAGAGATGTGGCCTCAGTCCCTGGGTGGGGAGGATCCCCTGGAGGAGGGCACGGCCACCTGCTCCCGTGTTCTTGCCTGGAGAATCCCACGGGCTGCGGTCCACGGGGTCGCAGAGAGTCGGACACTACTGAGCGACTAGACAGCAACGAGTGGACGGTGCTGTGCCGGCCCTCAGCTGGAGGCTGGGTTCCTCGCCGGGTGGCGGGGGCTGCCGTACCCAGAGGGCCAGAGGGGCTGCATGCGGGCAGTGGCAATAATGATGGAGGTCAGCAGTTGGAGTTTGGAACAAGGAGTCGGGTGGGGGGACTGCTGGATCTCTGTCTTTGGAAGAGATCTGGCAGGAAGACCCCAACAGTGGTCACTCCAACAGGAAGCAAAACTGAATTTTTTGTGACTGGTGATGCGGTTGTATCACAGGCTGAAGCTTTCTGGTTTGGAGAAGCAGGCTCTGCACTGGGGAGGGGGACAGTGCGTGCAGGTTGATGTGATTGGCCGTGGTACGTTGGCAGGTGCTTGGGTTGATGGAGCTGAAGCTCCAGCAAGAGATCAGGGCTGGAGAGAGAGGCTTGAAAACAGTGGGATCTGTGTAGTTACCTGGAGGACTGGAGGGTGGGGAGGACGGGAGGCAGTGGTGGCCTCCGGAGCACTGAAGGACGCCCCAGAGCCGGACCCCTGGACAGGCGGGGGCCTCGCCCTGGGCGGCCCCACCTCCAGAGCTGTGAGAAGGAGTTTTTAATGTCTCATAAACACTGGTCTCTGGTACTTCGTTATAGCAGCCTGAACTAAGTTCCAGGAGGGAGCTTTGACTTTGGCAGGTAGGGTTCCTCTCGGTGTTGGTTTTTGCGAAGGTTAGTCCTGATAGAACGGAGTGTAGAGGCCGCAGCGCCATTCATCTTGATCATACCGAGGTATTGACGGGGGCTGAAGACTGGACTCCGTGAATGTCAACTGCCCTTTCCAGAAGCTTGTCCAAAGGGAAGGGGTAACATATGCTAGAAGCAGGGTTCGGAGAGTTTGAAGGGAGAGCTTTCAGCACGTAGATTGGTTGGAGAGAGGGGTGGTGATTTTGGATGCTGTTTGCTGGGTGAAGCTTGGACGTGGAAATTTCTCCGTCAGTCCTGTGCTCAAGGCCCAGGAAGGAGGTATATAGTAAGGGGGCTGCTGTGTATTCCAGGTTTCCCTTTTTCTCTGCTGTACTCTCAAAGACCACATGACTCTCTGAGCCGGGTCCCTTATGCCATTTTAAAAAATAACGAAATGGAATAGGGGTCCGCCTGTGTTCTCAGGTTTAGCTGACCCCACTGTGGGGTTTATGCCGTTGCGTCTCGCTGGATGGATCTGGCGTGGTCTCCACCCTGAGCTCCTTTGAGAAAGTGGATGATTTGCCTGTTCATCGTTTTCCCGTGTTGCTTCGAATAAGCCAGTGAGATCAGAAGAGTGAATTCAAGCTCAGACACTGGAACCGTCACCCAGGTGACTTTCTTAAAACTCAGCTTTGCTTCCTGTTGGAGTGACCTCTGTTGGGGTCTTCCTGCCAAAGAGCCCCGGCCAGCTCCCCACGATGCCCGGCTGCTAGCAGTTTTGGGAGGAGGTGGCGACAGTTCCTCCTGACGAAAGACAGAGATGTGCTCGATGACCCTGCCACCCCCAAGGGTGAGCGGAATCTGAGGCTGCTCAAGTCGGTTCAGAGAGGAAGCCGCCTGCCACGGTGCTGCTGCTGGCGGCGGTGTCTGTAAGAAGGTCTGTGTTGGGGTTTGTAAGGCCTGAATGCAGGCATTGCAGGCGAGCCGTGGCAGGCTCCCGTGTCCAGAGAGTCACGCTTCCCTCGGCTCTGGCTCCTGCTGGGGACAGCCCGGTCCAGCTCAAAGCTGCCCCGTTACAGCAGCGCTCGTGTCTCTTGCCTCTAGACCAGTCGCAGTGTCCCTTCTCTGTGTTTGGCAGCGGGTGACGGGTGTGACCAGTTCTGCCCCTGTCCTTGAAGGGCACATTTTGAAAATTATTATTAAGAAAACTTTCAAGCATTCTGCAGAGCCCAGAGAATGATACAGTAGGTTCTCTGTTCACAACACCAGCTCATGAAATGACATGAGAGAGAGGCCCGGCGGCCCGGCGGCGGGGGTGACCCCGTGCCCGCCCACCTTCTTGTCCACGGCTCTGATTGTCGGGCCCCAGTGTCTGCCAGTTGGACGAGTGAGAAATGGTGAAGCCATGCTTTTTCGAATTATCTCTGGAGTTCCTGGGAAAAGACAACACGAAGAGGATAAGTTTGCAAAGAAATAGAGCTCCCCAAGGAAGTCAATGATCGATTAAAAATTCATGACAAATGTATTAAAGCTGAAAATGAGAAAGTATCGACGGATACATATGTTAGTGACCCAGAATATTTTGATTGTCCTGTTGGATTTTGATTGGCTGCTGAATGATGGATTTGGCCACTGCCCCCAAGGGAGGCAGGGTGGGCTTACATTTGACAGATGCTGTTTACCAGCAAGAGTGATGGCCACACACCTGCTTCTCTCCGGATAGAATCACATCAGATGCAAGCTCGGGTTCTTAAAGGCTTTACTTAAAAAAACAAAAGCAAACATATTCTTAGGAGTTCTTAGAAATCCTTTCTTTCCCTTGGTAATTTTTTTTTTTTTAATTTTCCATGTGGGATCTCAGTTCTCTGACCAGAGTCTTTGGTTCTCCATCCTCTCTGGGTCACCTGTTCTCGTGCTAAGTTCCTTGGACATTCAAGGGTTTGTTTTTTTTTTTTTTCTTACATTTTAGCAATTTCTTATTTACTGAACAATTAGACAGTTTACTGAGTTGCTCAGTCATGTCTGACTTGGCAGCCCCATGGACGTAGCCCTCCAGGCTCCTTTTGTCCATGGGATTCTGCAGCAAAAATATTGGAGTGGGGTGCCATTCCCTTCTCCAGGGGAATCTTCCCAACCCAGGGGACGAGCCTGTGTCTCTTACGTCTCCTGCACTGGCAGGCGGGTTCTTTACCAGTGAGCCGCCAGGGAAGCCCTTGCCCGGTGAAGGAACACCGTTTTCTTAGTGACAGTTTATGAGTAGTGGGCTCTCTATAAATCTCCTCCAGCGTTTATTTGAAATGTCTATACTGAGCCAGCAAAATCATTCTTGTAGGACAAGGAAGAGTGGCGTCGATCCCCAGAGTTTGGTGCCGCTCAGAGTTTATGTTGCTCTGCAGTGAATCCAGATCCCTCTCACATCAGAAAGTCAGGGCTGATTAATTGTCAGAATAGACTGGGGCTGTGCTGAGCTAACAGAGGCCCTCCTGAAATCTTAGTGGTTTAATCCACTGAAAACGTCTCTGCCGGAGAGAGACCTCTGTGGAGTCCTCTGTCCACAGCAATGCCATTTGGAACGTGTGGCCCCCCGGGCCCCCGCAGCAGGGGAGGAGAGACCTGGAGGGCCTCCAAGGAGTGGGGGGGTCTCGCTTCCACTCACTTTGGTTCCAGGGGTCGGAGCTCGGTCACGTGGCCCCCAGGCTCTGCTGGCAGGTCCAGAGTGCAGACGATGACTCAGGGCTTGATTTCCACATAGCATTTCCCCCGCGGATACCCTTCTTACTGGCCTGGATGTGACTGGCCGGTTTGTTGATGAAAGGGACACTCTGTGTCATCCTTGCGACTACCGATTTGGTCTGATTCACACATTATGTCACAAAACTTCCATGTGCTTACACCCATGGGACTGTGTTTTTAGCTTTGCCAACCGATAGCTTATTTTTATCCAGCTCTGTTCCCATGTCCCTTTAAGTTCCCCCTCCATCTGCTTTTATCTCTCAGATTTTGTAGCCAAATGGCTAAAAATGCCTCGGATCCCTTGGGAAGAAGAAGGGAGACATTGGGCACATTTAGTTCCCATGCTCCTATTTCCTTGTTCTAGTCCCCATCTCTTTCATTCGGTTTAATATTATACGCCACTCTCTTTGGGGTCCAGAATAAAATATTTGAATATTTCAACTATTTCTGCGTTACCTAGAGGCAGAGGAGGCAAGAGCGAGTCTGGGGGGTTGGGAAGCAGAGAGCCTCGGGAGGCCGTCTGCCTGAGGGGAAGAAGAGGGAAGGACAGTAAACCGCTTATAACCCTAAACCAGCTTTGCTTTCACACCACTGCCTTCAGCAGGCTCTGTCTAATCTTCCTCCTCATCCAGGGTGAGGTTTCAAGCAGATCTCAGCCTTCTTGGTCATGTTCAAGGGCAGTCCAGTCCGATAGCACAGCTTCTGTCTTCTGTCCAGCTTAACGCTGCTTCCCTCCCTGGGCTCATAACGGGGTGCAGGGGTGGGAGCTGGAAGGGGGGTGACGTGGGAGCAGGGGAGGAGAGTGCTGAGCGGGGAGGCGAGGCCGGGAGAGGCCTTCTGTCGCCGGAGAGCTGAAGCGCGGCGGTGGTGGCTTCCGGGAGTGGCCAGTGTCCAAATGCTGACTTTTTTTTCCTCAGAGGACTAAGATCCCGCTAGCTGCATGGCCAAAAAGAAAAAAGAAACAGCTTGGCGTCAGCCTAGAGGTCCTAAAGGCAACTGAACTGTGTGTTCGGGCCCACCTTAAAGGTTAACTCTTCCTGGGTGTAGGTGGTCACTAAAGAGATGGTCTCCCGCCATGGGGACCACAGGCGTGCCACTCTATAAACTGTAGACTGTGGGAGCAAGCCAAGGAAGGAAATAGCATCTTTCTAAGATACTCTTATTGATTTGTTCTTTTTGAAAAGGTCAGAGAATATAGCAGTGAAACGACCCGATTAATGCTGCTGCTGCTAAGTTGCTTCAGTCGTGTCCGACTCTGTGTGACCCCATAGACAGCAGCCCACCAGGCTCCCCCGTCCCTGGGATTCTCCAGGCAAGAACCCTGGAGTGGGTTGCCATTTCCTTCTCCAATGCATGAGAGTGAAAGTGAAAATGAAGTCGCTCAGTCGTATCCGACTCTTCACGACCCCATGGACTGCAGCCTACCGGGCTCCTCTGTCCATGGGATTTTCCAGGCAAGCGTACTGGAGTGGGGTGCCATTGCCTTCTTCAACGCAATTAATATCGACCCAATCACGGCCAGTGATGAGCTCATCCAGCTCTCGTGTGTTGACAGGTGTGGACAGGTGCAGGACAGAGCTGATGTCAGGGACACGAGTTTCCAGCCAGTCTCAGTGGAGGCAAAGAGGTGCTTCTCAGCTTTTCCTCCGGGGATGGAATCCTGTTTGATTTTTAGTTTGTTTTATATGTCATCTTTTAATTATGTTTCAGATAATGATGAAGAGAGATGCAGTTTGGTTATGAGAGTAAATCTTAAAAGGCTCAGTGGCTCCTTTATCTGCTGCCGAAAACAACTCCCACCAGGAAAGAGGGTTCCATTAATTGTCATTACCCGAGAATTATGGAATTAGAGCTGCTGGCATTTCTTTTATCATTTGTATATTTAAGTGACAGTGGCATTACTTACTCTAAATTAAGTTCCTTTCACAGTTAAAAATTATAACAGTGTGACAAGAAATGGCGCACTGTTGACTTTTATTTTGGAATGCCATCTTTCTAACGGAGGTGAAGGTGCATTTTTTCAGACTAGAAGGCAGGAAGGGTTATTCCTTGGCTTTGTAATAGAAGGGAATAGATAAGTGCATCCAAGTTAATTCTCCAGGAGTTTCAATGAGGGGATAGAACGTTTAAAGGGCTTCCTGGGTGGCTCAGTGATAAAGAACCCGCCTGCAGTGCGGGAGACGTGGGTTCAGTCCCTGGGTTGGGAAGATCTCTGGAAAAGGGCATGGCAACCCCCTCCAGTATTACCGCCTGGAGAATCCCATAGACAGAGGAGCCTGGGGGGGAACTACAGCCCCTGGGATCACAGCTTGAACACGACTGATGGGGCTTAGCATGCGCACCACGCTCAGAAGGAAGAGAACACTCTCCCACAGGGCTGCCCCCTGGCAGCCGGGCCTGGGCTGGGTTACTCTCGCCACTTGGAGCCGCCCCATGTGTTTGACTCACGGTCAGTGGAGTCAGAGCCACAAGGCCCGTGGGATCTGTGGGCAGGCCGGCGCTGGCCCGCCGTCCAAGGCCTGTCCCCAAGGCCGCCTCCCTCCCATCATTTGGGCTCCCAGGAGTTACATTCCCCGTTTCTGCTCCTTCCTTCCTGAAAGACATCTCAGTTCTAGGTGACTTGTTGTCTGTGGCCCAGTTTTGATGGCTCTTGTTAATAAGGCACCTTAACAATATCTGTGAAGTAGGTAGAAGCGTGTCCCAGCACTGACCGTTCTGCAGAGTTTGACAGGCTTCCTTGAGTACCTGTTATGGACGTGGGTCAGTCACATTCTGAAACTTGGTGTATGAAGAATCCCCATTTAGTTGAAAGTGATTGTAATTGATGATCATCTTAGTGCATGTAAAATGTGATTCAGTTTTTAAAAAGGCTCCCATACACATTTTGGAATTATATTGTTACCTGAAGTTCTGTGTGTAATTCAGGCAATTCAAAACAGAATAACAACAATCAAAGAAAAGCAACTTCTGTCTCAACAGTGGAAGATGAGCAAAGCTAGTAATGTTAACAGGGCCAGTTTTTGCTCACTGAAAGCCTTTGTTGGCAATGCGCTGCACAGAAGTACTTAATTCTCCTGAGTTCCAGGACCTTGGATTGAGATGGGAGAGAAAGGGTTAAAGGATAAAATCGCTATATTTTGGTGGCCAGTCAAAGGGAGATATAGGAGGTAGGATGTGAGTCCTCGGTTGATTATACTCCAGTCAACATATTTAGATTTTTGTTGCTATTGTTTAGTCCCTAAGTTGAGTCCAGCTCTGTGTGACCCTGTGGACTGCAGCAGGCCAAGCTGCCCTGTCCTCTGCCACCTCTCAGAGTTTGCTCAAACTCCCGTCAGCTGAGTCGGTGATGCCGTCCAACCATCTCACCCTATGTCACCGTCTTCTCTTCCTGCCCTCGGTCTTTCCCAGCATCAGGGTCTTTTCCAATGAGTCGGCTCTTCACATCAGGTGGCCAGAATATTAGAGCTTCCTTTAGTTTTTAACTCTTCGTAAACCCTAAGCAAGGCAAGGCTGTTCCCTTTATGTTTTCAAAAGGCTCTAGACCACCCGGTACTGTCGTCAGCCTGGTCAGCTCGGCTCCGTTTCACGTTTCTGCTGCCGTGTGTTTCCCCCTTGTTGGAAGGAGGTGGATTTTTAGGACTTAGGTCCCTGAAGGAAACTGGCGACGTGATGAGCCTTCTGGCTGGACACAACCCTGGGGCGTTGGTTCAGGTGCTGCCAGTCAGCATTTGCACCAAAAATGGCTAATGAGAACTAACGGGCCCCCCTGTACACACAGCTCAGGGACCACGACTCCATGCTCTGTGGTGACCGAAACGGGAAGGAAGTCCCAAAGCAGGAGGGTGTGTGTGTGTACATGCAGCCGACTCACTTTGCTGTTCAGCAGAAACGAACTCAACATGGTAAAGCAGCTATAGTTGAATAAAAACTTCCTTTAAAAATGACCCATTAAAAAAAAAAAAAGAA
This sequence comes from Budorcas taxicolor, assembly GCF_023091745.1. Lineage (NCBI taxonomy): Eukaryota > Metazoa > Chordata > Mammalia > Artiodactyla > Bovidae > Budorcas > Budorcas taxicolor. The sequence continues at coordinate 11,430,824 of NC_068920.1, forward strand.
CGACAACAGAAAAAGATTCCATTACAATGTTGATTAGAATCCAGCCCAGCTCAGACCGTATGAAGGAGCAGGGTTTTCATGGCCTGTAGAGGCTAGACACAGTCTGTTCCCGTCCGTGGTGAAGTTCTCTTCAAAGAGGTCTGCCTTTGGACCCTGTGAAGGACTTGTCGACCGAAGCATGCGGAGCCAAGGCTGAATACAACTCGAGAAAGTTTTCAGGCAGGGGAGCAGCCTCTGGGCTCAGCTCGAAAAGTCAATCATCCCGTGACAAGGCTCTGCGGAAGCGGCTCAAGGATTGTAGCGGGAACGCGGGGGATCAAGGACTCAGCCGTGACGGGAGGAAAGAAACCAGAATTTACGTAGCTGCACTGGCCTTCCCAGGCCTGCCTGTGGACGCGTGTGTCGCACTGGGATGCTGTGGGTTTTTGTCCCCGTGTGGCTGTCTTCACAGCCAACGGTCAAGGGCAGTGGAGGCTTTTTGTCCCCAGCGGCTACTCCACACAAGCCCTGGCAGCTCACACTGCAGGCCCCGTGCGTACTGGTCAGGACCACTGTGAAAGGCACACTCAGAGTGACGAAAAGCCTTCTGAAAAGCCTGCTGATACATTTAAGCAACTGCTTACGCAAATCATTTTAGTAGCTTTCATGGGATAATGACTAAGTCCATCAGGAAACTAGCAGTTACAAAGCAGAAAGCACACAGACGTAAGCACGAGTGGAACGGAACTCTCTTGTGTTTTGAAATACTTTGAACAGAGCCTCTTGAAGTTAATGTTTCATTGGATATATATTTGAAGTAAAAAATAAATAAATAAAAGATAGATTTGAGTCCCAGTGTCTGTGATCTTGCTAAAGTGGTGTTTATTTTTTAAACATAGCTAAGAATACCAGTCTGACATCCCCTGTAGGGTCGTTGTGAGGATCAGAGTCAAGATAATTGAGGTGAAGTGCTTTGTAACTGGTAAAGTTCTATAAAATATGAATACTAATTGCTAGGTTGTTTCAGCGTTTCTTGTCACAGTTATTTTGGGAAAGTGTCAGTTTATTGAGCCAAAGAATTCCTAGACATCAGCCCTTATTGACAGGGAAGTACTTAAAATAATTATTTTTCTAGTATGTCATGGTTAAAAGTTTTAATTTGACCCTGGGCTTTGCCAGGTGGCTCAGATGATAAAGAATCTGCCTGCAATGCAGGAGACCTGGGTTCGATCCCTGAGATTCCCTGGAGGAGGGCATGGCAACCCACTGCAGTGCTCCTGCCTGGAGAATCCCATGGACAGAGGAGCCTGGCGGGCTGCAGTCCATGGGGTCACAGAGAGTCGGACATGACGGAGCGACCAACACAGTTCTCACTTTTGCAGCAGAACAGCCTATGAGAGGAAACGTGGGGTTCAGTCGCTGGGGAAGAAAGTGAGATGGGAGGAGGGGGGATTGGAGCAGAAACAGCTCAGATGCTGGGTCTCCGAAGCCGCTGCCCAGGCCTGCCACTGGCCTGTCTGGACCAGGCCCGGTGATGGTGAAGAAGGCAGGGGGAGGGGACAGGGCATTCCGTTTTCCTGTTATCCCTTCTTTTGTGTCCCAGTTCACTTCTTTCTGAGGTGTCTTTTCAGAAATAGCATCTCGCATATCGCCCCATACTGTGGTAGATAAACCCTCTCACGGATTTAAATTTAAAGTCACTGCCTGTATCAAAAACTTCAATTTTAAGTATTAAATTCTTCCTAATATGACCTGTTTAAATAAAGTCAATAAGTTAAAAAGTGGAGAGATCTCTGAGCCCCACCTTCCTATTGCTCATTCCCTTCCTCTCCGTGTGTGAGCCCTTGTACACGCGCGCGCGGGAAGCTGGTCCAGCCCCTCCAGGGGTGTCAGGGATGGAAGCCAGCCCTGATCCCCAGCCCGTGGATCAGACGCTGCCCACAGAGTCTGACAGCAAACAGTAAATGCACAAATGTGAAAAGTTGTGGAGTCTTAGAAGGTGGTGTTCTCTGAAGAAAACAGAGCAGAGTAAGGGGATTCGTTGCTGAAAATCCTCCTAAGAAGGCCAGCTTCTGTATAAAACCGAAATCGTATGAGATAAGAGTCCAGAGATGGGAAGTTCAAAGGCAGGAAGAAGAGAAGGAGGAGGAGGAGGAGGACACCTAACTGCCTCCCATCTGGAGCGTTTTGTTTAACTGAGGGTGCTTCTTTCCAGTCAGTTTTCTGTTCCAGAGATTCTCGTTTACTGGAACCCTCCAGTTCTGGAATGTAGGAAAAAAGGAAAAAAAAAAAAAAATGCTGCCTTAAAACCCCATCAGCCCAGGAGCACCTGGCAACAAATTACTGCCGAGAGTGCCAAAGGCCTGAGAATTAGACCTGCCCGGATGACAGTGCCTCCGAGTGTCTGGTTAGTTACGGCTCACTCTCCTCCATAAAGAATTTGAGGCACCGTATAAAAGTATGTACAGGAGGATAGAATAAGTAGTTCAGATAATCAGGACGAAGAGGATGTAAGGATAAGAAAATAGAACTGGGACAAGAGAGACGCACAGAGCCGCGCTGCCGTTCTCAGAGGCGACCCGTAAGGATGGCTGTGCGCTTCCACAGGGCGGAGCGAGGAGGGAGTGAGGATCAGTTACGTTAAGTCGAGATACCCTCACACTGAAAACGGTCCAGTTGTTCAGAGAAGAAAAGAAGCTTTTCCTGTTCCCATTTTCTTAGACCTGAGATCAGTGTATTTGACGAAGACTCGTAGGGTCGACTCAGTGGCCTAGTGACCAACTCTCTGGACAGGGAGCTCCTGGCACCTTCCGCACGTGATGGGCCAGACAGCTCCGTGGTGGTGGTGTACTTGCTCAGTCATGTCCAACTCTTGCGACCCTGCGGACTGCAGCCCGCCAGGCTCCTCTGTCCAGGGGATTCCCCAGGCAAGAATCCTGGAGTGGGTTGCCATTTTGCAGGGGTGCAATTCAGAAGAGGCAGATCTCAATGGGACCAAAGCAAAGTGTTTCAAAAACAGAATTTGATGCAGCTCAGCCCATAGATGTCCTTCCTTGCAGCCCTTCCTGGTGACTGACCGTCAGCAGCAGGCTTTGCAGTAAGATTGAGTGTGAGTCAGAGGTGCTGGGCAGTGGAGGAAGCTGGAGGCTGCTCCTCATGAGGGCCTCATCCTTGAGCGTCCGAGTACGAGGTGCTACGGTTTCAGGGGCCGGCCATATGGCCTCTCGCTGGTCTGTCCTCCCTGGCAGCCAGGAGGCCCCGAGTCACACCCACCCTGAGTTTTTGTATATTATGATCTTCCTAAATTCATCTCTTGGTTGCCTTTCAAAGATGATGCGGGCCTGCTCAGTCGCTTCAGTCGTGTCCGACTCTTTGCGACCCCATGGATTGTAGCCCGCCAGGTTCCTCTGTCCATGGGATTCTCCAGGCAAGAATCCTGGAGTGGGCTATTGTGGCCTCCTCCAGGGCATCTTCCCGACCCAGGGATTGAACCTGCCTCTCTTAGGCCTCCTGTATTAACAGGTGGGTTCTTTACTACTAGCTCCACCTGGGAGGCCTCTGGTTCTTATAACCTCCCCAGAATAAACAAATTATTTCATTCAGCCATGAAAATTTTTATCCGGAATGTTTCTTCTCACGCGTTATATAAAAGGCGTATATAAAAGTCTGTCCTGCATTCACCCAGTTACTTCCCCTAAAAGGACAGACGGCTACTGCTTTTCTTTTTTTTTCTATCCATAATATTCCACTGTATGGATATAGTGGGGTTTATTCAACCCGCTTCCTATTCATGGACACTTGGGTTGTTATTGTCTTGTTATAAACAGTGCTCCAGTAAACAGCCTCATACATTCGTAACTTCCTGTGGGTGGGAAGCAGCCTGGTAGTCAAAGCGGCAGTGTGTGTGTGACTCTGAGGATGCCGACAGGGTGATGCTCCTTAGGTCTGGGGGTGAAAAGCCCACACGTGCGCCTGCTCTCAGCGTATGAAAGGTCGTGGTTTCCCTTGGCTTTGGTGTCAAGTATGTGATGAGATGTTTTCATTTTTGCAGGTCAGATAAGTAAAAAATAGTAATCTGGTGCACTTTTGTTTTTCTTCAGTAAACTTTTCATTTGCTTAAGAATCATTTTTTTCTCCCTTTTTGCGCAAGTCTCCATATTCTTTGCCTGTCTGAATAATGAGATTGCTTTTCTTTTTCTTACCTACCGTTAGGGGCTGTGTGTCATTCTTATCTTGCTCTAGGAAAGTTTCAGCTGGTGAAGGTAATGAATGAAAGAAGCAAAGCTAAGAACTAAAAACTGCATGTTAAGCAGATTCAAACACGCTAAACCTACCGCTCTTTCAGCTGCAGGTGCTGGGCTCAGATGGTTGGTTTTATCTAAAATTTTTATAATAAAATATAAAGGATTTAATAATTAAGGAAAAAGTCTAACTCACAGAGCAACATTAATATTCCACCTATCTTTATTATTTTTTATTTGCAAAGACAGTTCAGAAACATGTTTTAAACATATGTAAAAACGATTAACCTTATAATCTTTGAACATCACATTTTATTATTATTATTATTATTTTTTACATTACAATCCTTATTTGTCCCTATATTGAAGAGTGGTATCATAGTTCATACTCATGTTCAGATAGACATTTTTTATAAGCTGGTGATAAACATTCACTGTGTAAATGCACCTTGCCTCTGGTCGGCACCCGCTGAGGTCCTATCCGGGTGTTAGGAGTGGGATGGACCTGTGGCCCCTCGTGCCCTTTAACCCTCTTTCTGGTCTCCCCTCCCCACTGCAGCCGGAGCTCAGGACCGGATTGGCTGGGCCTTCGGGCTGGGGCTGGAGCGGGTGGCCATGATCCTCTATGACATCCCCGACATCCGCCTCTTCTGGAGCGAGGATGAGCGCTTCCTGAAGCAGTTCCGAGTGCAGGACATCAACCAGAAGGTGACGTTCCAGGTGAGTGACGGCGGGAGTCCCGTGAGCACGAGTGACAGGGTCACATGCCGTAAAGAGGATCAGTGAGTTTAAAGGTAATGTGACCTTGCAAAGCGCTTTCAGTAGAGATTCATAAGCACACAGGAGATCCATGGACCTTCTAAAATTATATACTGATAAAAGGAGATTTATCAAGCCTGTTAGTCTAAGCAGGGAACCAACTTTGGGCTTCTTTAATGTCTGTTCTTCATGAAATATCCATCTTTATCACTGATGATACTTTCACAGTTCAGTTTTTTGGGTTTTTTTTTATGCTAATCTAGACACATTGACTTTCTTATGATTAGTGTTTGAAATGTGCATTTTTTTCATCATTTTATTTTCAGTTTCTGTCTTTATATTAAAAGCATGTCTCTTGTAAACAGCTGGGTCTTTTTGTAAACCCGCATTTAATTGGGGTGTTGACTCTTTGTTACACTCAATATATTACATGGGATATTCTTGGGGTTAATTTTTACTATATCTTTAATTCTTATCCATTTTCCTTTTCTGTTCTTTTTCTTTATTTGGAAATTGAGATTTTGTGCGGGGGGTTGTTTGTATTATATTTTATTACTCTATTGCTGTTTAGTTTCTCAATTTTATATTATTTTTAAGTGGTTATTCTAGATTACAGTATGCATAATTAATTCATCACACTTTACCATGAGTAACCAGGGTATTAAAACTCCATGAAACATTTAATGTTACAATACTGTAATTCTATTTACTCTTTCTTTCTCTTGTATTATTACTATCATATTTTATTTCTCTGTATATTATAATCCCACAATACATTGCTCTGTTTGCTTCGAATAGCCATTGTCCTTCAGAGGAAGTTAAGACTGCATCTTTCTTGATATTTGCCCATTCCTCGCTGCCCTTCATGGTTTTCCGTAACCATTTTCTGTAAGTCTGAAGGACTTCCTTTACCGTTTCCCGTGGTGCAGCGTGAGTTTTCCCAGCTTCTGTTTGGAAATGCCTGTTTCATCTTTATTTTATATTAGTGATATTTTCCATGGATATAGGCGTCCAGGTTGCCAATGATGGTGCATGCTTTATTTTTTCCTCTCAGTTCTTTAAAATGTGTCATTTCGTTGCCCCTGTCTTTTCACTTTGGGTTTTGGCGGGTTGACCTGTGTGTGACCTTCTGTCTGTTATCTTCCTTGGGGCTTCAGTGTGTTGAATTAGTGCTTTTCAACCCTTTTTGAAAAGCCTCACATCTCTTCTGACAATTCTGTCTTTCTTTGCTTTTCAGACTGTGACTACGTGTGTATCAGCACATTTGGGTTTGTGCCACAGAACTCTGATGCCCAGGGTGTGCTTTTTATTACTGACTTTTTTTCCCCACTGTGTGCTTTATCGTGGGTAGTTTTTCTCGTCTTTTCTTTGGGTTTCCTTGTCTTCTCTATTGTGTCCACGTAACCACTAAGCCCCTCCAGCGAGTTTTCATTCCAGCTTTGCACTCATCATTTCTCCAGTTTCTACTTGCATCCTTGCGACTGATGAAATGCTCCGTCCCTTCATCCACTTTGTACAGTTTCCCTTAAGCTCTCCGGGCTGCTCATGATGGTGACGTTTAAGTCTTAGTCTGTTATTTCCAGGCTCTCAGTGCTCTGTGCTCCTTTTAGTCTCCTTTCTTCTTAGTTATGGGTCACATTTTGGTGCTTCTTCACTCGTCTTAGTTGTTAAGTGTTGGCAACATGTATCCTCAGGAAGCCTTACCCTCTCCTTGGGCAGGCAGCAAAGGCAACGAAGCCGGGTCGCTTCGTCATAACCAGGAATCGAACTGGATTTTGCGTCTCCGTAAGTTTGTGTAAGAAACTTAACTTCTGGCGGAGGAGGGTGGGGCAGTTAGGATTTGATAGCTGAGACAGTAGGTCTCTGTAAAATGCTTTGTGAATTATAGATCACAGAGAGCTACTTCCTAATGACTCCCTTATAATTAGTATCTATTGACTACATTGTGTCAGTTTCCCGTGGCTAATGTTACAAATTACCACAAAGCTAGCAGGTTCAACCCATATGTCTCTCTTATTTTAAAGCCTGGGAGGTCAGGAATTCACAGTCAGTCTGCTGGGCTCAGGCTCAGGGGCAGCGGGGCCGGGGCCCCCAGAGGCTCCAGGGGAGACCCTCCCCTCCTCCTGCCTGGGTCAGCTTCCGGGCCCACCGCCGTCCTTGACCCCTGACTGCATCACACCGAGTCCCCCCTTTCCTTCCCCGTGTGGCTGCTCTGCCTTCCCTCTGTGCATTTGTCTCTTGTCACAAGGCCCCTTGAGACGGGCTTATCTCCACCCACTAAGACGTTTTCTCCGTCACATCCGTGAAGTAGTCTCTGAGTGTCAGGTAACAGATCCGTGGGCTCCTCGGATGAGGAAGTGGACATCTTTGGGGGCCGTTATTCAGCCCATCACATACACTTTGGTTTTTTTAAACAAAGCGTTCTTTGTTTGTTCGTTTGGCTGCGCCGGGCCTTGGTTGTGGCACGTGGGGTCTCCAGCTGTGGCGTGTGAACTCTAGCTCCCTGACCAGGGATTGAACCCGGGCCCCCCTCGCGCGGAAGCGCAGAGTATTAGCCACTGGGCTACCAGGGAAGTTCTCCATATACCTTTATCTGTTCCATTTCCATCACGGCAAATTGCTTGCTTCAGATAGGATAGAGGAGATTTTGTTGTTAGCTGTAAGTAATATGAAAGTGTGAGCAGTTTCTGACCATTTGTGTGGAGTGGTCGTGGGTCTATACATGGAGGAAATAGGGACTCCTCTGTCACTGACTGATGTTGGCCTGTCTGAGGAAGAACACGTAACATGATTGCGAACGATGGTGAGGCTGAGCCTGAAGGCGCGACGCGTTGGCCGCCGCCAGCCATTCAGTGACGGTGAGACGGTGGGTCTCCTGTCGCCCGTCGTCTCTGAGGTCGGTTGTAGTTAGACTCCTGGGAAGCCAGCGGTCAGGCAGTGGTCTCCCTGGGGTACCAGGCATCAGCTGCGAGTGCTGCTCTGGGAGGACGGGGAGTTTCTTACGGCCAAGGTTGGCTGTTTCCCCTTATTTTGTGTCTTCCCGCGGTCATGGTTCAGGGCCCCATAGTCTGCACATTAACTTATTTTAGTGCCTTATAACACCTGTCATTTGTTGGGTGCTGGGTACAAGTCATGGGACCAGATTGCCTGTATCATAGCCTTCATTCTTCACAGTCTGATGGGAGTGAAGTCTATTAACCCATTGTATAGACAATGAAACTTGAGCCTTGGAGCCAACAAGGAACTCAGCCCCAAGAACTCTGCTAGCAAGTCACAGAGCTAGCATTTTCACTAAAGCCGACTCCAGGGAGCTCCCACCATTGAACTGGTAAAATCTTATTTTGTAGCCGAAGCACCACTCTGGAGTCAATGAGATGAAATGGACGGTTTCTGACTTCAAGCTGTTTTCAATCTAGAGAAGGAGACAGATTTATCAAGCGCTGGCTTCCCCCATGTCTCAGTGATAAAGAATCCACCTGCAGTGCAGAAGACACGGGTTCCACCCCTGGGTTGGAGAGATCCCCTGGAGAAGGAAATGGCAACTCATTCCAGTATTCTTGCCGGGGAAATCCCATGGACAGAGGAGACTGGCGGGCTACAGTTCATGGGGTTGCAAAAGAATCGGACATGACTGAGCGACTAAACAACAAAATTATAAATAACATGAAGTGCAGTGCAGGGCTGCACACAGCCGAATGTAGAGTCTTGCTAATACTGACCAGTGTATGCGGGGATCAAAATTTTCATCTTTTTTTAATCCTATTTTGCTAGTTAATTCTCGGAATCCGTCCACGTCTCTCCAGAATTGTATCAGGACTTGAGCCTGTGATTACTTGCTAATCTCCGGGACTTGGAATAGTTCCTAGATCCGGTTTCCGTGTCATTACCGTAAATGTTGTCTGGTAGAGACTCAGTGCAGGATTATTCGGTGTTTCCTCACTCTCTTCCCAGGTGAATCCAGCTGCGAGAATCCCATCAGCTTCGTTGTGTTGCGGTGAAATTAGTGGACCTCATTTTTCTTCCCACTGTTTCCCCATGCAATTTTTTCCATCTTGCCAAAAAAAAAAAAAAAGCACATAAACATTTTTCTTCTACAGGAAGGGGGATGTTTATCCTAGAAGAAAGTCATAGAAAATCAGAGGCACTGGGGGAGATGACCAGCCACAGGACCGTTTGTCTATGCCCTGTAGGCACTGTTGACGGTCAGGCATGGGGAGATGCAGGGAGCATGAAGATGGACCCATTTGCCGTGGGAACCGTCCTGGTGCATTTATGTAAAGCCTTCATCCCAGTGAGCATCTCGTCCCTGTTCACTGGTACTCCTATTGTGCCGACCTCCACAGCCACTGGACGAAGCGGCCACGGTCACCCCGTGACTCCTGGCCCTTCCTTCCCGTAGTTTCCATCTCCACCTTGCTTTGCCTGCCTTGCGATGTGAGGATGTTTCACGGACCCTCGGTCTGTTGAGTCCTGTTGGATTGTGACCCCGTGTCTGTCCTGGGGCCTCTGTCGTCAGAGGCTTGTAGATTTATGACTGCTTTTTATCTTTGTGAAAGCAAAGCGAAGAGCAGCCACCACACATTTCTTCCTTATTTAACACACTTTTAAAACAGTAAGAGAGGTCCTCAGATCTTCTGGTATAGATTGGACAGTTATGTTGTGTGACCTTTATATGTACACACGTTCAGCATCCTCGTTACAACTTTCTGGCCTTTAACCCAGTGAAGATGTGCAACAGCTTCCTGTTTGTCGACACCACTGGGTACGTGCATGCTCAGTCGCGTCTGACTCTTTGTGACCACATGGACTGCAGCCTGCCAGGCTCCTCTGTCCTTGGGATTTTCCAGGGAAGAATACCGGAGTGGGCTGTCATTTCTTCCTCCAGGGGCTATCTTCCTGACCCAGGGATCAAACTTGCCTCTCTTGAATCTCTTGCATTGCAGGCAGATTCTTTACCACTCAAACCACTGAGGAATCCAAGTTAAGGGGGGGTCTCAGTCTTACCTTAAGCATGGATTGTAGCCCATCAAGGCAAGAATATTGGAGTGGGTTGCCATTTGCTTCTCTGGGGCATCTTCCTGACCCAGGGCTCGAGCCTGGGTCTCCTGCACTATAGTCAGACTCTCTGCCATCTGAGCCCCCTGGAAACCATAATGCCCCCCTTGCCTGGACCTGGCTGTGCCTGTTTTCCCACATCAGTGGTGTGGGAGGCGTGGACAGGATGTGTTATAGGATGAGATTTTCTCTGTTTGAAACAGTGTAGAAATCTGGGTCCCCTGGGCACGTGCACCTGAGTTAACTTACAGTAGCCAAAGGGAAAAGGCTGGACTGCTGACCTCAAAGGGCTCAGCCTGGGATGAGCCTCTGGGAACGATCATCGGAATACCAGAGCCAGTTCAGGTGGAAAGTTCAAGGTTTTTATTAATGTTCTGGGGGCCGAATAAAACCGAAGTAATTTACCTTGCTAAGTTATTAGTCATGAAAGGTAAGCGTATTGTTGTGTCTAATTTGCCTTGTCCTGAATGAAAGGAGAAACAAAACTCCTCACAGTTTCAGTTAGTGGTGAGCTGAACCGAGTAACTGAATAAGTCCGTTATTCAGAGGATGAGGGAAACATTTGGGTTCATCTGTAACTTAAAGTCAGCCTGTATTTAGACTGAGAAATGAGAATTACTTTGTGATTCCATTATCACACAGCTTTTTTTTTTTTTTCCAACTGTGCACTTCGGTTGGCGTTTTGTATGTATAATCTTGTGATCTTGAAAATGAAGAATGGTTAATGTAAGCATTCATTTATATCGTGGATAGCTTAATTATTCCTTCTATCACTTGGCTGAGTGATGAATCAAATGTTTTCTTTCCATTTGAGGAAAGAATTTATTTTCTCAAGGGCCTCCCTGTGAGATTTATAAATTACAATCAAGAGACTGTAATTCATGACCAAGGATAGTGGATTATAAATAGATGACCCTTGTAGAGCCTGTTCGGCAGAGTGTGAACTCCTGTTTAATCAGTGGATGAAGACCAAACAGCTCTGGTATATTTATCTGTATTCATTTTTAAATTATGAAATCTTGTAAACATACAAACATTCGGTTTCCTGATTTGACTTTTTAATGACATAGAACTGTGTGCCCTCCACCCAGCAAATACGCTGGGATTTACCACAGATCCTTGTAAAGAAGAAAAGCATTCGAAATGCATTTGACACACCCATGCCTCCCTGATGGACCCCTCTTCCTGCTTTCTTCCCCAGAGGTGACCTCTGACTTTGGTTTGATGTTTGCCATCCTCAGGTTATTATTGCAGTTTGCATATATCAAAAAAAAAAAAAAAAAAACAACCACTGTAGGATTGCTTCAAAATGACACTGGACAGCCACAGTGGCTAAAAAATAGGAATTCACTTTGCTGTGAATTTCACCTGGAGGTAATGCAACACTGTAAATCAACTATTCTTTTATAGAAAATTTAAAAATTAAACTTTAAATAAAGAAGTAGAAATTCAGGGAGATGTAATGAGGAATTTGATGAGCATATTCTACAATGTGTATTGCAATGCAGAGAATCCAAAACAGCCAAATAACTAAGCTGAAGGACTTGCTTCTCTGATGTCAGGTCTTTTTTACAGTAATTGTAAGAGTGTGGACCCAAGGCAAGGCAAACACAGAGGCCTGTGAAAGGCAGTCAGGAGCCCAGAAACACAGCTTTGTATTATTTCTGGCCTCCTGACACAATATGCACTATAGAACCTGCAGGAGGAGGTGACGTCTGTGCAAACCAAGCACGGATAATTGAGAATCCATATGGGAAAAAAATGAAACTCAACCCCAGACTCCTAATTATTTAGAAACAAATTGCAGGGGTTTGCAGATCTAAGTGGAAAAGGCAATTTATCTGCTACTGACTTTGAAAAAGTCACTTTGCCGTGAATGATCCTTTGATTCTTATTGGAGTAGATTGAATTGGGGAGATTGAACCAAATGAACTGTGGTGATGTAAAATTAAAGCCTAATTAAATGTCTGATCTTGAAAGTTTGTGAATAAGTATTTATTTAAAGTGGTTGCTATAGGTTTTTTTGTAACGCCTTTAAAAAAAATCAAATTAGGGATATTTCCTTCTATTTCTAGTTTGCTAAGAGTTTTTATTACAAATGACTCAAAATTTACAAATGCTTTAGTATATTTTGAGGGCTTCCCTGGGGGCTCAGATGGTAAAGGACCCGCCTGCCAATGCAGGAGACCTGGGTTCAATCCATGGTTGGGAGGATCCCCTGGAGAAGGGAATGGTAACCCACTCTAGTATTCTTGCCTGGAAAATCCCATGAATGGAGGAGCCTGGCGGGCTGCAGTCCAAGGGATCGCGAAAGAGTCAGACACAACTGAGCGAATAAACAACAACCCCCTATCCCACAGCCCTTGGAACCCACTTCATTTCCTTTCTCTTTGAACTGATCACTGTAGGGAGTTCATCTGTGTGTGTCTTTTTGTGACGTGTATTGCTTATTCCTCCATCTGTGGTTGGACACTTGAGTTGCCCCCGACTCTTTGACTGTTGTGAAACAATTCCACTATAAACGTAGGGATATAGTTATCTCTTCAAGACCCCACTTGCAATTCTCTTGGGAACTCTTTTCCCCAGACGTGGGTTGCTGGATCATAGAGTAATTCTCTTTTTAGGTCTTTTGATGAACCGTCACACTGCTTCCCACCACGGCTGCACCATGTTAAACTCCCACAAACAGCACAGTTCCAATTTCCCTTCTTTGCCAAAAATTATTATCTTCTGTCTCTTTTAATATAGTAGCCATCCCAGTAGGCGTGAAGTTGTATCTCATTGTGTTTTGATGCGTTTCCCTAATGATCTGTGATGTTCAGAATCTTTCCACGTACCCGTTGACCATTTCCTTTGCTTTGGGCCAGCCTCCCAAGGGCTGCTGGTCACTCAGTCCCTGCCCTGGTGACGGAAGTGCTGCCGGCCATTTTTGAGGTCCAGCCACAGTCTGCTATGGGTGACTGTGATGGTTCAGTTCAGTTCATTTGCTCAGTTGTGTCCGATTCTTTGCGACCCCATGAATCCCAGCACGCCAGGCCTCCCTGTCCATCACCAGCTCCCGGAGTTCACTCAAACTCACGTCCATCGAGTCTGTGATGCCATCCAGCCATCTCATCCTCTGTCGTTCCCTTCTCCTCCTGCCCCCAATCCCTCCCAGCATCAGAGTCTTTTCCAATGAGTCAACTCTTCGCCTGAGGTGGCTAAAGTACTGGAGTTTCAGCTTTAGCATCATTCCCTCCAAAGAACACCTAGGACCGATCTCCTTTAGAATGGACTGGTTGGATCTCCTTGCAGTCCAAGGGACTCTTAAGAGTCTTCTCCAACACCACAGTTCAAAAGCATCAATTCTTTGCCGCTCAGCCTTCTTCACAGTCCAACTCTCACATCCATACATGACCACAGGAAAAACCGTAGCCTTGACTAGACGGACCTTTGTTGGCAAAGTAATGTCTCTGCTTTTCAATATGCTATCTAGGTTGGGTCATAACTTTCCTTCCAAGGAGTAAGCGTCTTTTAATTTCATGGCTGCAATCACCATCTGCAGTGATTTTGGAGCCCCAAAAAATAAAGTCTGAAACTGTTTCCCCATCTATTTGCCATGAAGTGATGGGACCAGATGCCATGATCTTAACATTCAGTTTTCTGAATGTTGAGCTTTAAGCCATCTTTTTCACTCTCCTCTTTCACTTTCATCAAGAGGCTTTTTAGTTCCTCTTCACTTTCTGCCATAAAGGTGGTGTCATCTGCATATCTGAGGTTATTGATATTTCTCACAGAAATCTTGATTCCAGCTTGTGCTTCTTCCAGCCCGGCGTTTCACATGATGTACTCTGCATATAAGTTAAATAAGCAGGGTGACAATATACAGCCTTGATGTACTCCTTTTTCTATTTGGAACCAGTGTGTTGTTCCATGTCCAGTTCTAACTGTTGCTTCCTGACCTGCGTACAGGTTTCTCAAGAGGCAGGTCAGGTGGTCTGGTATTCCCATCTCTTTCAGAATTTTCCAGTTTCTTGTGATCCACACAGTCAAAGGCTTTGGCATAGTCAATAAAGCAGAAATAGATGTTTTTCTGGAACTCTCTTGCTTTTTCCATGATCCAGCAGATGTTGGCAATTTGATCTCTGGTTCCTCTGCCTTTTCTAAAACCAGCTTGAACATCTGGAAGTTCACGGTTCACATATTGCTGAAGCCTGGCTTGAAGAATTTTGAGCATTACTTACGTAGCGTGTGAGATGAGTGCAATTGTGTGGTAGTTTGAGGATTCTTTGGCATTGCCTTTCTTTGGGATTGGAATGAAAACTGACCTTTTCCAGTCCTGTGGCCACTGCTGAGTTTTCCAAATTTGCTGGCATACTGAGTGTGTATAGCACTTTCACAGCATCATCTCTCAGGATTTGAAAGAGCTCCACTGGAATTCCATCACCTCCACTAGCTTTGTTCATAGTGATGCTTTCTAAGGCCCACTTGACTTCACATTCCAGGATGCCTGGCTCTAGGTGAGTGATGACACTACTGTGATTATCTTGGTCATGAAGATCTTTTTTGTACAGTTCTTCTGTGTATTCTTGCCACCTCTTCTTCATATCTTCTGCTTCTGTTAGGTCCAGACCATTTCTGTCCTTTATTGAGCCCATCTTTGCATGAAATGTTCCCTTGGTATCTCTACTTTTCTTGAAGAGATATCTAGTGTTTCCCATTCTGTTGTTTTCCTCTATTTCTTTGCATTGACTGCTGAGGAAGGCTTTCTTATGTCTCCTTGCTAATCTTTGGAACTCTGCATTCGGATGCTTATATCTTTCCTTTTCTCCTTTGCTTTTCACTTGTCTTCTTTTCACAGCTATTTGTAAGTGATGGCTAAGTGTGATGATTAGATTTCCGTATCTCCTCCGCCCACCTCTGTTCCTCCTGGCATGCCTTTGGACTTAATTTTGCCCGGGGTTGGGGTGGGAAGTGTCTGTTGTGGAAGAGATTATGACCGTTCCTGGGCCCTTGTCCCTCAGCGAAGTCCCGCCAGGTGGCTGAAATCCCTTGAAACCGAGTCTGGATTCTGAGGTCCAGAGGAGCCATGAGAAGATGGTAGCACGGCTTTGCGGAAGGGGGACGCAGCCCCTGTCTTTGCAGATTCTTTCCTCTTGAAATGACTTCTTGGTCGCGGAGCCACGGGGGCAGGTTCCTCCACACCCTGCCGATTGGCCGCCCCTGCCTCAGGTGGGAGGGCGGCGCTTCTCCTGGGCGCCTGGCCCGCCCCGTCCCCGGGCGCGCGGGGCCCTCTCAGGGCCGCGGCCGCGGAGGGGCCGCGCGGGGCTTCTGAGCGGCCGCGCTGGGTGGGCCCGCCCCTCCGCCTGCCCGCGCTGTCCCCCGCCGTGCGCCGCGCTGTCGCCGCCTCCCTGCGGTCTCTTCCTTCGCGACTTCTCTCGCGTGCCCCTCTGCACACGCGGGTCCCGTCCGAGGCGGACTGTCCGCGGAGCGAGGAGGAAGCGGCCCTCGCGGGCTGCCTGCCTCTGCTGCGGGCTGAGACCGCGGTTCCGGCGCGGGAAAGCGGGCAGGGCTTTATCGGCGCTCCCTTCAGAGGCCCCCTGCGCCTCGGCGCCGCGCGCTGTGGCTGTGCCGGCCGCCGGGGGTGCGGGGTCGGCCCCGTCCTGGGGCAGCGCGGGGGCGAGGGGCTCCGAGGAGGGTGGGCCCCGGCCTCTGACCAGGGGGCCGTCTGGAGGCACGACCCCGCCGTCGGCGGCGGCTCTGCCCCGTGTGTGCGGTGTGCGGGGGCCGCTCTGAGATGGAGGGGCACGCGGACGAGGGCAGGCTGAGTTTTCTCTGGAAGGCAGCTAACAGTGCATAAACCATCGTCGTCGTATTTCCACCGGTTCAGAAGCATGGAGGAGGGGTGGGAGCCAGGTGGCCAGGGGTCCGCTCCAGCCCTCCCTCAGGCTGGGGAAGAAATGGGGGGAAGTGGGAAGTGGGAGGGGGCAGCAGTGGAGAGACTAGAAGGTCAGGTTTGGGCTCGACACGTTTTAGGAGACAGAACTGAAGGGCCTTGGGGTGACCACATGGGGTGCCTGTGTGGTTTGTCATCTGAATTGAGATTCACGCCCCTTGAGAGTGAGGGGATCTGTTCACTGTGCTTCCAGCTACACAAGCAGACTCCTGCTGTCCTGGGCACACAGGTTGTTCACACACTTTAGGTAAAGATACGCGAGAAAGAGTGATCTCCAGATGTCTGGCCTTTAGAGCTCAGTGGATGGAACATAGGAGAGAAAAACCAGACTTGGAGAATTTACTGAGTGGAAACGTTTGAACCCAGGATTCACTGATGTCCCCTTTCAAGCTCTGCTATTTTGTTGGCGCTGTCTTTCCCATCATTTTGTTTGTTTTAATTGGCACAGACAGGTCCTCGGAAATGGTAGCAGATATGGCTGTATCCAGGTGACCCCTCAGGCTGAGGCAGGAAGGAGGAGAAGGTGGGAGCCAGGTGTTCACTGGGGAGGGTGAATTGGGGCTGAGTTCTCAGAGGGTGGATGGTCCAGAGCGAGTCCAGCGCTGGTGTAGGAGAATTGCTGGACAGAAGACAGCCTGCAAACACCAACAAGTAAGACTCAGAGGAAGCTTCCTCCCTACCAGAGGACCATACTAACAAGGAGGCGGGCTGAAGAGGGACCACAGGGCCAGATAGCTGTCCTTCTTCAGTGTCTGCTCAGCTGGCCACTGCTGACGTCACTTTGAAGATGCTTCAGGCTCTTGGACCTTGCTTGAGAACAGTTTCATGTAAACACAGGTCATCACCGAAAGCTAGTGTTACATCATTACAAAAATGGGGAAGGGGTGGGAAATCACGGTTTTTGGAAGATTTTGGAGATCTATTCTGGAACATTTCTGTATCTTAAGGAGAAAAAAAAATTTTTTTTCTGACCAAGACTGAAAAATGGGAGGAAAAAACACTCAAATATTCTAGTAAATGCTATCCACATTTGAATATTTGGAAGATCTTCCTAGAGTGTTTATCTTGTTGAAAGTGTGAGGACATGAGAAGAGAAGGTGATCCTGAAGGTTGGCTTGCGCCATTTGATTAAATCTTCGACAATCCTGAATGTTATGGTGTGCCCTCTGCCCCCAGAGGAGTGTTAACAGCCCTCACATCTCCTTTTTTCACTCCTGTGGACTTCAGTTTGCATGTTTAGCATTGTATTACCATAGCTTCTTCATCTTCTAGAGGTAATTCAGTTGCCCTCTTTCCCAGATACTGCAGGTTTATACTTTTATAGGATTTTTCCTTTTCACCCAGTTTTCCAATTAT
This sequence comes from Budorcas taxicolor, assembly GCF_023091745.1. Classification (NCBI taxonomy): domain Eukaryota; kingdom Metazoa; phylum Chordata; class Mammalia; order Artiodactyla; family Bovidae; genus Budorcas; species Budorcas taxicolor. The sequence continues at coordinate 11,448,149 of NC_068920.1, forward strand.
CACCTTGTTAGCTGCACACCTGCTTCACAGAAAATTGCACTGTGCCATTTAACCTTTAGAAAGAAAAAAAGAATGGAAAAACATACCTCATTACTCAGTTGGTTCAGCCTCAAAGAAAGCCACGTCTCTGGGTGTGGAGCTTCAGCGAGACTGCAGAAGAGAGCACCTGAGTACTTAATAGAGTCTAGAACGGGAGCGAGAAAGGTGACTGACAGGCTCCTGGCATCAGGCCGGGCATCCGCAGCGGCCCTGCCACTGTGCATACCCAGCTCCATGCCAGAGAGTGCACCAGCTTATACCTTTCTTTCTGAAAGTGTCGCCTCTGTTACCATGCCACTCTGAAACCATTCTCATTTATCCTTTCCGCTGGTGGTTCACTTTATTTCCTAGTATAGGGGAAGCAGACAGATTCACTGGCTGTTTCACTTTCAGATTTCTCATGGAGATGTAACTTCACACTTAAATAGTTATTCATTTATTGTGCTTACGTTCATGCACTGCATCTGTTAAAGGCAAATATACACCCATTAGTGTGTAAATGGAACTTGGGCACCCAGCAGATGAGGTGGAGCCTCGAATGTGATTTCTTGACTAATTAGCTGATTGTGATCAGAGGAGGGGCCGTAGGAATGGGTGGACCCCTCCGTGGTGGGCCTGCAGCCATCGAGACACAGGCCAGTTTTCTTTTGGTCTGACTTCATTCATGCCTCGATTGCGACATATGGGCGTGATTTTCAAAAACGACTTACGTGCTTGTGTGTGCTCGGTCCTTCAGCCATGTCTGACTCTTTGTGACCACACAGACTGTAGCCCGCCAGGCTCCTCTGTCCCTGGGGTTCTTCAGGCAAGAATACTGGAGTGGGTTGCCATTTCCTTCTCCAATGGATGAAAGTGAAAAGTGAAAGTGAAGTCGCTCAGTCATGTCCAACTCTTAGCAACCCCATGGAATGCAGCCCACCAGGCTCCCCCGTCCCTGGGATTCTCCAGGCAAGAGTACTGGAGTGGGGTGCCGTCGCCTTCTCCGATATATAGGCTTACCTAGCTATTAAATAATAGTAGATAATTTAATGGAAAAGATTGCCCGATCCTATAGAGAAGGAGGGCTCATGAGGTGCTTTGAGAACCACGGCCCGTCACAGCACAGACGATGGTTGGGAAGCTCCGGGGAAGCTGGCTGGTGGCCCTGGCTCGGGGGGCTCCAAGCCAGGGCCTCCCACTTCCCCCTGTCTCAGGCCTAACCTGCTGTCCCCGCCCACACCAGTCCTTTTTGCTCTGGGAAGCCCAGCCTGCCCCTGTATTCTCACCATCACCCCCGTTCCCGACCCTCTCATTTCTGCACTTTGCATGGCCAGGCCCGATCCCGCATGAAACCCAGACTCGCCTCTTTGCTGATTGAAAACGGTTCCATGTTGAGCATGCCTGGGTGGCCTGGGTGGCCCTCCTCACCCGCTCGGGCTCTCGTTGGGATCCTGGGTTGTCCCACAGCCTACCCCTACCACTCCAGCCTAATACAAATAGCCCTGCTTTATCCCCAGAAAAGGCTGAGGCCGTCTAGCACGAGTCCCCCCAACCCCCGCCCTCATTGCCATCTCTGAGTCTTCTCAGCATTAGGGGACCGTGCTGCCGTGAGTATCGATCAGTTTAAATACGTCATGGCCTGAGCAGTGTCTAACATACCTTACTGTTCAGCAGGTCCCAGCTATTGTATCAGTAACTGTGAGTGGATTAAATAGCAAACAAGCATGTTAAGTGCTGTATATGAGCCCTTCCTTTCCTGCCAGATTTATTGCTTAATGGGCTTCCCTGGCAGCTCAGACGGTAAAGCGTCTGCCTACAATGCGGAAGACCTGGGTTCAGTCCCTGGGTCAGGAAGATCCTCTGGAGAAGGAAATGGCAACCCACTCCAGTACTCTTGCCTGGAAAATCCCATGGACGGAGGAGCGTGGTAGGCTACAGTCCATGGGGTCGCAAAGAGTCGGACACAACTGAGCGACATCACTCACTTGTTGTTATTGAATCACTAAGTCCTGTCCAGCTCTTTTGTGACCCCATAGACTGTAGCCCACCAGGCTCCTCTATCCGTGGAGTTCTCCAGGCAAGAGTACTGAAGTGGGTCGCTGTTTCCTCCTCTCTGGGATCTTCCCCACCCAGGGATAGAACCTGTGTTCTATCCTGTTCTATCCTGTGTTTCTTGCCTCTATCTACTTCAAGTTAAATGTACCAAAAAATTTTTTTTGGATAACTCTTAACATTTTAGCCCAATGACTCTGCCCACAAAAAGGAAAAACAATGCAGTTTTAATGCCACATCTCCCTGGGTTTGGCAGAAGGAAGGAGTTGTTTTTCCCCCAGGCCAGTGTTTTTTCTTTTACCCATTCGAACATCCTCTCTGTCTGTGAACAGCACTGTGTGTCTTGTTGGGGCACTATCGATTTCTCCATGGTTATTTCTTTTCTGGAAACATGTAAGTAATCACCATGGCAACACGATCACTCACAGATGACACAAATACACCTCCACATCTATTAAATAAAGTAGCATTTAAAAAAGTAGTGCCTTCCCATTGAGGATCCAGTCCTCACCCTAGCTTCCCTATCTTTCTTTTTCGTTCTTTGTTTTTTTTTCCTGCCCTTGATTTCATCTGCTTTTTTTTCTCTTTTTTTTGCTGTAACTTAATACCCACAGGTAAACAAGGGTAGAGCTCATTTGAAGAAATTGAGGCTTCAGGGTGTTTTTACCACACTGTGGCCCGGTCACCAGGAAGGCCACTGCCAGACACCAGGTAGCCTTGTGCTGCCAGCTTTGCCCACGTAAAGCCCAGATACCCAAACAGCCAGCAGCCTTGTCCACTGTGTGGCGCTACAGTCAGAGACTTGTTCTTTCTAAACCTCAGTTTCCTCATCTGTGAAATGGGCATGATATCCCTCTGGCTTGCATGATTGGAGTGACTGAGACCTTGCCTGAGAAGTCCCTGTGTGTACAGGGCTGGTGCTGGATAGGCTGTCGGGATATAAGTTGACTCTGTGCTTCTGGAGCCCATCAGTCAGGCTGTGATGGTTCAGGAAGGCGTCCTCGAGAAGGGGACCTCACCCTTTGGGTCCAGGCAGCCCTCTCGCTTCCAAATGGAGGGCTGGTGTGTCTCTGTTAAGATTCATAGGTATATGGAGTATCTGTCAAGATGTGCAAACAGCGGAGAACAGTTTGCCAAAACCCACTTTTGATTAGTACACAGGAAACACAGAAACCGTCAGGGAGGTTTCGTCCTCACGGGTTCCAGGAACTTATCCTAAAGTTCCTGGCATAAAATTGTGGGCACAAAATTGTCAGGTACTTGGAATCGCAGCCGCTTGGCAGAGTGGATGGGACGCAGGCAAGGACAGGCGTTTGCAGCCTTCACGTGCTGCTCCGTTCAGAAAGACGGGGAGGAGGGGCCGTCGTCCTGACTGGACCTGCTGCGTCCACACTCGCCACCCGTTTACTGAGCGTCTGGTTCGTGGCCGGCATAGGGGTGGCTCCTGCCTCGGGGTTGGGGGGCGAGAAACGCTTCCCGAACTTGCACGTGCTCTCTTGACTAGGAACGCAGAAGAAGTTATATCGGGAAACACAACAAAACAAAAATGGAGAAGGGAAGGGAGACCATAGTGAGCAGAAAAGTGGAAAGTCTTTCTACGGGCTATATTTTGCTTTTTATTAAGAAAAAAAAAAAGAAAAAATAACATAGTCGTGTGTCTCTCCTGCTGGCGTTGCCACTGGAGTAGGAGCCAGCGTGTGGTTGATCTGGGGCGCCGTGCGTGCGTCCTGCAGGCGGTCTGGCTCCCAGCTCCGCGTGCAAGGTGCTGGGCCTGGGGGCTCTGCACTCTGGACCCTCCTCCCGCCGACAGCGGCCCTGTGAAAACTGCAGCTCCGTTAACAGCAGTCGATGGGAGGAGGGAGGGGAGGAGGGGGCGGGCTTAGGTGTGCTGTGCACAGGGACTGGGCTCCTGTTTCCCAAGACTGTTACCAGGACCGCAGGAAGGTGCTCCCATCCCGATGTGCTCCTGTGAGTCGGCATCAGGACCAGATGTGAGCATCATCACCGCACACACTGAGCCCTCTTTGCGAAGCAGCAGTGTACCCATGGTGCCAATGCTAAGTCCTTTTCATGAGTGTTCTCTTGTTCTTCAGTCCATAAGTCATGTCCGACTCTGCAGCCCTGCTGCCCTGTCCTTCACTATCTCTTGGAGTTTGCTCAAGCTCATGTCCATTGAGTCAGTGATGCCATCCAAGCACCTCATCCTCTGGCGCCCCTTTCTCCTCCTGCCTTCAATCTTTCCCAGCATCAGGGTCTTTTCCAATGAGTTATTTCTCCACATCAGGTGGCCAGAGTATTGGAGCTTCAGCATCAGTCCTTCCAGTGAATATTCAGGGTTGATTTTCTTTAGGATGGACTTCTTTGATCTCCTTGCATTCTAAGGGACTCTCAAGAGTCTTCTCCAACACCACAGTTCAAAAGCATTCCCTTGCAGTTCTTCTGTGCTCAGCCTTCTTTATGGTCCAACTCTCACATCCATACATGACTATAGGAAAAACCATAGCTTTGACTAGATGGACCTTTGTTGGCAAAGTGATGTCTCTGCTTTTTAATATTTTTTTAATAATAAATACTTTTTAATAATGTTCTATAATGTTTATGATAACATCATAAAGGAAGTACTAAGAATATCCCCATTTTATAGATGGAGAATTTAGGCATTTGTCCTTAACTATACGGTGCTCAGGTTGAAGCTTATGAAGTGGCTTTGGCCAGGGAAGGTGGTTAGAAAAGGCAGTGATAGCCATTCCCTGTGTTCGGTCTGACCGCCTGTGGCAGGGCATTGCTAGAGACAGTCCCTGGCTCGTGTGTGTGGCTGATGTAAAGCCCTCCACAACGAGGCAAGCTTTTACCCAGGCTCCATCCATGAAAAAGTATGACCTTTACCAAAGTTAAAAAAAATTTCTTTGGACAATCTTTTACCAAAACAGGATGGTCCTTTGTGCTAAAATGCGAGGCATGAAATGGGAAAGTTTCTGAAGTCATTGTCGACACAGGACACCCAGCCTTACAGGTTCTGTGGTGTAACACGCTAGTTCAGTTTTGAAGGCTCTCGTGTTTTCAAGGCACAGTAACCAGTGCAGACAGGAGAGGTGTGTGGCAGGGGGTCTGAGCAAGGCCTCCCAGGCTTTAAATGTGCCACAGAGTCAAGGGTTTTCCAGCCCTCCTGGGTCCATCACTGGATGCTCTAAACATGCGTCTCACCCATGAAGGGGTGTTCCCTGCGCCTGGTACCGAATCCCCAGGCTTGAAGGAGTGTTTGCGTGTTGAGTGCTCAATCGTGACCAACTCTTTGCAACTTCTTGGACTGCAGCCTGCCAGCCTTCTCTGACCATAAGGTTTTCCAGGCAACAATATGGAGTGGTTTTCCATTTTCTTCTTCAGGGAATCTTTCCGACCCCAGGATGGAACCCACATCTCCTGCACTGGCAGACAGATTCTTTACCACTGTATCATCTGGGAAGCCTAGGCTTGAAAAAGAGCCATTGTGAAAATGAAATGGTTCCGCATCCCAAATGTATTACTGTTCTTTCTCAGCAATTACAATCTGTAAAAGGATTGGAGTCAGAATAAGCAATATTGTGTTCCCAGGGAAGCCTCGGATCTCGCGAGAGTTGGTTTGGGCCACAGTTTATCCGGCGCCCACGGTGGGTGCTGCTGTGGGGGAAGCATGAGGTGGGCCCTGCAGAAGGAGCCTCCGTGCTCTGGGTGTCTCAGTTTCCCCCCTTACAACGTGAAGTCAGCTCTGCTTCCAAGGGATTTCATTTGCATGACAACTTTACACTCTCCCTCCGAAATGTGGAAGCCATGTTAAATTATTAATAAATCAGATTGTTCAGTAACAAAATCCAGCTCCCTGTCTCCTGTGTTTATAACTAGACCATTTGTTTAACAGTCTCTGTCATGCTTCCAGGCTCTGTTAAGTACTTTATAGAAAACCTCTTCCACAGATACTACTAATTAACCCCATTTTACAGATGAAGAAACCAAGGCCCAGCAAGGACACGTAACTGGCCCAGGGCCACTGGCTCCGGAGCTGGGCTGAGTGCAGCGAGTCTGGTCCCTGCTGCCAGGGAGGGCGCGAGGTGACCCCGCGGTCCGTCCTGGCCTTCGCCACAGCAGGCGGCTGTTTCCACTGGGGCACCTCTGTCGGCTGGGTTCTCTTTTGTGTCCCTAAATGTGAGGGCTTTTGAGGAAATTAATGCTTCTGCCTTAGTTTTTCATCCGATCTGTGATGGAGTTCAAAGGCAGGAAGATGGCTTTTCCCAGGAGACATCGCTCTCTCTGCTTTGGAGCAGCTCCGGCTTGGCCCTGCCCCTTTGCTGCACCCCCACCTCTGCCCTGAGCGTGCAGATGAGGGTCCCAGAGAGAAGGGGAGGGACGGGGCTCCGTTTCCCCTCATGTCAGCATTCTCCTCTCCGCGCTTCCTTCTGCTGTCCTGAGCCCAGTCAGCCAAGCCATAAGGCACAAACAGTGGGCTTCACCAGACTCTGGCAGAGTTGGCATCGCCCCGCCCCCGTCACCACCATCAAAACAAACGAGCGAAGAAGCCGCCGTTCCTTTTCCAGCTGCATCGCCAAGTGCTTATTACCCTCTGCGTAGGAATGTCACGTATTTCAGGAGAGATGTGCAAGGCCTTTTTGTAATTTCTTCTCCCCACCCCGGTGTGTGTGCATACGTGTGTGTGCGTGTGTGTGTGTGTCCTTTGGAACAAGGCTGTCTAAGGGTCTGCCTTGGCACGTTTCCTTGATGACTATTTTGTCATCATGTTTTTTCTTTAACCTTCCACAAACACGCATCTGCCTCCAAATAGCATTTAATGAAGAGGTGTTTGAAATAAATCTCTGGAAGCAAAAGCTACTTTCTTCATCATCTGTGTGGCGAGCAGCCAGGGAGGCTCCTGTGTAGAGTGCATAATTAGAAGCAGAGGACTGTGCGTGCGTGCCTGCGTGCGGGTGGATATCGATGGTGTTAATAAAAACCTGGCTTCAGTTCTTCCTCTGATCAGAATAAGAATTAGGTTACCTGGAAACTAAATGACAAGAGGCAGCTGCAGAAAGAAAAATGCATTATTTTTTATTATTGTAATAGCCCTCTTCCAATATTCTTTCTCCTTCCAAATCACGGTACCTCAGGATCTTTAACGATAACTAGGTATAAAAAGAAAGCAGAGTTTTGTGGGGAAAATATTTCTTTTGTAGAATAAAAATGAAAATCACCTGTATAATTATTTTTTTAAAGGCTGTTGGTCCTTTTAGGATTGGCTCCTTGATATCATAAAGCCCTTTTCATCATAATAAGACTCAGCCTCACTGTAGCCTCCGTGGTTGAGGAATGGGGTTAATCAAAACATATAGCTCACCAGGAGCCGTGTGACGTAGCGAGAAGACTAACCTTCAAAGGACTGATAAATAAGAAAGCAGGGTGCATTTAAAAGAACTGTAAAAACTCAGGTGGGAAACTGCCAGGCACGCTTTGGGTCCAGTCAGGACCTCAGTCTTCGCCTTAGGCAGCACTTGATGTGTTCCTGGGAAAGTGGGTTCGTGCTCCGGCCCCTTTGTAGCAGCTCTTTGATGTCTGCCAGTGACCTTGGTCTTCGTTTTCTTCCTCTGTAAAATGGGGATACAGTGGTTCCTGTCTCACAAAGGCCGAAGTGAGGAGAGTGTAGAACAGGAGGTGTCGGTGCCCCTGCGTGTGGGAGCGTCCCCGTTGTCTTCCTGCTGTGAGTGGGGGTGGACAGCATTGCAGGCAAATAGAGGCAGAAGAACAGGATGCACTTTCGTTGAGGAGGTTTCAGATAAGTGAGGAAAAGGTGAGACCATAAGCCCGGCAGATTTCTGTAGATGAAAGATGTTCCCAGAGTATAGGTTCGCACACATTATTTGGTTTACAAAATCTATATTGTTCAGCCCTTAATTTTCAGTTTCCATTCCTGTGGCTCCAGAACCTGTCCCTCCTGCATCACCTTGATCCATGGTGTGTTTCTGGCAAAAGATTTGATAACTAAATTCGGCGACGTGGCTTCAGTCACTGGGAGAGTCACAAAGCCTGTTAATGTTTTAAAGGTTCTGTGATGTCTTGCTATAAGAAACCTGAAGCTAGCATGTCCCCAACTTATTGGACCATAGGACCCTTTTATTTTCATTTATTTATTTTTGTTTGAGAGTTGAAGTATAGGCATCCATTCATTGTGTGTATAGGTCATGATGGCTATGATCACCGTATTTTTCCTACAGGAATGAATAAAGGTGTTTTTCAGTTTCACTGAGATGTAATCGACAATATAGGTTTAAGATGTACAACATAATGGTTTGACTTGTTTATATATATATAGTGAACTGGTTGCCACAGTAAGTTTAGTTAATGTCTATCATACAGATACAAAAAAGAAAAAGAAACATATTTTTCCTCATGGTGAATACTTTCAGGATCTGCTCTCTTAGTAAATTAACTTGGTTTCTTATCACATTAATTTGGCATTATTTCTGATAAGCACGAAGCAGTGAGTTGAGTGAGGGTCTAGAATCTGAAGCTGGTTAGGACCTGGGCTGTGAGTAACCCCTTCAGGCCCCAGCTGCCCACAAACAATTCCATGAAACCTTAAGAGAGATCTGTATCGTCCATGAGGTCCTGCCTCCCTGCCACCACGAGTTCACGAGCTCTGAACGCAGTGGGCTGCCCACATACAGGTCTTGGTTATTGTGACCTTGAGCTCATCCCTTACGTCTCCAAGCCTCAGGATTTTCATTTCCAGAGGGGGACAGTAGTCTTTATCCCATCAGGTTGTTAAATGACATATAATGTATGTCTTTAACATGTTCTGTTAAATGAGGCATGATTGTATGGGAACTGCGAGGTAACACAGTGACATACATGTGGATCTCTGGCTCTGGAGGTGGGGGCAGAGGGCGGGGGCAAAGGGCTGACGGGCCTTTTATTCCCCGGTTGGGATGACCGCTGCCCCTGGAAGTGCCCTGTGCTTAAAGGTGGCTGCGCTGCGCAGGAGCTGTAGTGGAGTGACCCGCGTGTGGCCCATGTTCCTCATACCTGGGACTAGAGCGTGGGGCTCTGACGCTCTGTGGAGCCCCCACGAGTTCTGAGAGGAGACTCTCGCCAAGCGGTGCCCCCAGGGGCATAGATTCCGTCGGTGAGGGGCTCCAGTCCCAGACAGCTGCAGTGAGAACCCCCGGGCCAGGGCACGTGCCCCGCGGGTACCAGGCTCGTGGCCTGGGCCGGCCTCTGCCGGGGATGTGCAGGACACACAGGCGGCCAGCTTGTAGTCAGCCCCATGCCTGCCTCTGAGATGCCTGCCCAGCAGGTTGTCTGCTTATCGAACATCCCCGTCACTTTGCTCCTTCGCCCCCAGCACTAAGTAGGTAGGAACCGTCCCTCTAGACTTTCTCTCAGTCAGTGGAAGAATAGCTTTTGAAAATGGGAGACCAGGAGTTAAAGGAACCCCCCAAAGTCACCAAAACTAGTCGGGGACAGAGCCAGGCTGTCCCAGCGGAGCGATGGCCCCTAGGCTTCGTGTGAAGATGCAAGAGGTGACTGCCTGGTGCGCGGTGGACCCCAGCTCAGTTCAGTTCAGTTCAGTCACTCAGTCGTGTCCGACTCTTTGTGACCCCATGAATCGCAGCACGCCAGGCCTCCCTGTCCATCACCAACTCCCGGAGTTCACTCAGACTCACGTCCATCGAGTCCGTGATGCCATCCAGCCATCTCATCCTCGGTCGTCCCCTTCTCCTCCTGCCCCCAATCCCTCCCAGCATCAGAGTCTTTTCCAATGAGTCAACTCTTCACATGAGGTGGCCAAAGTACTGGAGTTTCAGCTTTAGCATCATTCCTTCCAAAGAAATCCCAGGGCTGATCTCCTTTAGAATGGACTGGTTGGATCTCCTTGCAGTCCAAGGCACTCTCAAGAGTGACCTAAATCAAATCCCTTATGATTATACAGTGGAAGTGAGAAATAGATTTAAGGGACCAGATCTGATAGACAGAGTGCCTGATGAACTATGGAATGAGGTTTGTGACATTGTACAGGAGATGGGGATCAAGACCATCCCCATGGAAAAGAAATGCAAAAAAGCAAAATGGCTGTCTGGGGAGGCCTTACAAATAGCTGTGAAAAGAAGAGACGCAAAAAGCAAAGGAGAAAAGGAAAGTATAAGCATCCGAATGCAGAGTTTCAAAGAATAGCAAGAAGAGATAAGAAAGCCTTCTTCAGCAATCAATGCAAATAGAGGAAAAGAACAGAATGGGAAAGACTAGAGATCTCTTCAAGAAAATTAGAGATACCAAGGGAACATTTCATGCAAAGATGGACTCGATAAAGGACAGAAATGGTATGGACCTAACAGAAGCAGAAGATATTAAGAAGAGGTGGCAAGAATACACAGAAGAACTGTACAAAAAAGATCTTCACAACCCGGATAATCACGATGGACCCCAGCTCAGTGATAACCATTATTAGGTTGTTCATCTGATGAATTTTGTTTAAACTTACAAAACAAAAAGGAAAGGATAATTAATCATATGTTACCTTCTATAGTGTTCTGTTATTTATAAGGACTTTTAATATATATTATCCCATTTGATCTCCGTAATGATTCGATGGGGTGAGACTGTGCCTGCTGTCTGACAGCAGCGTCTGCAAGGCTGAGGCAGGTGGTATCCAGCTCACGTGGGAGTCGGGCTGCTCAGAGCAGCTCGGGGGCCCTGCGTGGCGAGATGTGACTTGCTGGGTGGGTTAGAGGCTGGGGAGCCACAGGCACTGTGCCCACACCCACCTCTGCTGTCCCTTGCTGTGTGTTACCTGCGTCCCATCCACACTGCCGGGGCCACACCGCACAGCTGGCCCCACGGTGAGGATGGGCGCGGGAACCTGGACAACCTAGTGTCCTTTGCGGTGACGAGCATGGGATGGTTTGGGGAGAAGGGAAGAAGTCCCGAAAGTTGCCTTCATGGCGATCCAGTGTATGGAGTATTCTGTTCACTTTTCGGAAGGGAAATTCGTCGTTACTGAGCTCGTAACGTTTCCTCTCTGTGCCTGAGTAGCCAGAGCGGGTGGCTGCTCAACAGTGGCCGTCTTCTCCCCCGGCTTCTGCCAGCGCGCACCTGCGTTGGGCATGGGGAGCCTCCATCAGGACCCGCATTCACCGTCCACGTGCCCGGAGCGAAGGCCTCCATCGCGCCTGCCCTGCGCACTGCGCTTTAAATGGGGCACAGGGCGCCTCCATCAGGACCCGCGTTCACCCCATCCACGTGCCCGGAACGAAGGCCTGGATCCATCCATCATGCCTGCCCTGTGCACTGCGCTGTAAACAGTGTTCGACTCGCATGGATTTGTTGCCGAAGAAAATAACGCTTCACATTTCTCCCTAACGTGGAGAAGTTGAACTCATTGTTTCTGTTACTGAAATAGAATCTAATATTAACAGGTGGAATTTTATTTTAAATAGAGAAGAAACCATTTCTTTTTAAGATGTGGACGCATAAACTGTGGCCCTTGTTTTCCTCTTAACATAATTTCTCTGGGTAAATGACTAAAAATTGAGACCATTTTTTCCTTTATTTTCTTTGTATCTAATATTTGGACAGAAATGGTCACCATAGATCCCCAGGAAGCCCCCCAGTTTTTTTGTTTCTTGGGGTCTTTTTCCCACCCCATCCCATCCCCTGCTTCTCCCAGCTCCCCAGCCCCCTCCCCCGCCCCACCCAGAGCAGCTGCCACGTTTTCTCTGAAAAATTTAGGTCCTCACAGTTAGCTTTTTGTTCCATATCTGTTTCTGCCAAGAGTTAATATTAGGCTATTTTCTGGAAAAACCAAATCCGTAAATGTTTTCAGAGGTCATTTGCCCAAATGCACCTTCCCTGGACGTTACTATGGTCAGATAGGATGGAGAACAAAGCTTCACAGACACAGGGTGGGGGTCTGCCCCGGGCCGGTTCTTTGGCCTTAGGGGATCGGGCAGAAATACCAACACCTGCATGTGTAGGGAAAGGTCGGGAGAGGAGGGGCGGAAGGAAGTCCGGTCCAAGGGAGTCGACCCTGCAAAAGGCCTGAAGTGCAATCTTCACTCCAGGTTGGACCAGCCGCTGGGAATCAGATGTCTCAAGTGGTGGAGGTTGGTTTCCGTTTCGCCCACTTTCCTCTGAACACTGGAGAGTAGTCTGAAGGCCAGCTCTGCATGAGCCAGGTCAAGTCCCAGCTCCTGGCCCTCCTAGCATCCCGCCCTGTAAGGACGGCGGGTGACGGGAGATGCAGCCGGCGCGGGGAGCAGGCCAGCCAGCCTGTGCTTGGAGCTCACGCTGTTTTCAGGTTAAATGTGGGGCGAGGGTTAACACACCTAGTTTCCCATTATGTCTTTTTTAAATCTGTAGCCCCGATTCACTTATCTGAGGTGTATGGAAGGGAAATACCCATCCCCCAGTGAACATGGTTACCTGGAAACAGCTGTCATTAAACTGTATGTGACCTCACTTGAAACACAGTGATGATGTAAGACTATGAAGATAAGCCAAGAAATTTAGTGGAAGATTTAAATGACTGTGCAAACCTTCTCTGAGAGGGCCAGCTAGAATTCAGAAGTCATGATGGCATTGGAAAGGCTCAGTCTTTTAAGCTGAAAACAGTGAGTTTCTTCCCTGGTGGCTCAGTGGTAAAGACTCCGCCTGTCAGTGCAGGAGACACAGGTTCACTCGCTGATCCAGAGAGACCCCACGTGGCTTGGAGCAGCGAAGCCCATGCTCCACAGCATGAGAAGCCCCGGCAATGAGAAGTCACGACAGAGAATAGCCCCTGCTCGCCACAACCAGAGGGGAAAAAAAGTGAATTTAAGAAGTGATGTCTCTGACCAGCTCTGAAGGTGAAATGAGACTGACCAGGAGATAGAAGCTCTCCGTTCTAGAGGCCCTTCTTTGTTCACCTGATGCATTTATCTATTCGCAGCAATATATTTATTGTCTTCATAGTGATTTTTATTGTCTTCACAGCAGTTTTTTGGCGACGTAATCTGCATCCTATAGTTTCCCCATTATACCTGTGCAGTTTGGTGGTCTTTGGTACATTCACGGAGATGTGTGACCAGCTCCACAGTCAGTTTGAGAAGCGTTTCATCTCCCCTGAAAGATGCCCTTTTACGTTCAGCACTTGTCTTCTCTGCCAGCACTCCCCCTATGCTCAGAGGGAGTGGCCTGGGCTGCAGGCCCCTCTCCCTGCAGCACTTTAACCAGAAGCACAGATGAAATTGCACTTGAACAGAGATTTCTGGGGCTTACTTTCCCCCCTTGTTTCTTAAGCTAAGAACCGCCATGTTGAGGCAGGACCCTGGCGCCTTGCCCCGGGTCCGCTCCGTCCCGCAGAGAGCCTGGGCCTGTGCGGTGCTGTGTCCCGCCTGCCTACCCGCCGTCCTTGGTGTTCTAATGCTTGGCGGCGTTTGATTTGTTTTAAATAAATATATTTTTTTAATTTTCATATGCTTGTTTCTTTTGGCCACACTGGGTCTTGTTGCTGTGTGAGGGCCTTCTCTCGCTGTGGCGAGCGGACGCTGCTCTCTAGGCGCTTCTCACTGCAGTGGCTTCTCAGCGCCTGGGGGGCTTCACAGCTGTGGCACGCGGGCTTAGCTGTCCACGGCATGTGGGATCTTCCCAGATCAGGGGTCGCACCCATGTCCCCTGCATTGGCAGGCACATTCCTAACCACTGGACCACTAGGGAGTCCCAAATAAAGAATTCTGAAGCTTGAAAGTAGATCAGAGAGGATTCAAAAAGACCTCAGGTCCTGTTTCTGCTCCTAAGGACATCAGTGGATAGTTGGGGGCTGTGGCTTAGAAACATGCTAAATTAATCCAGTCCACATTCGCCAGAAAGGTTGCATTGTTCCACGTGATTTCCTGGTGGAAATTTTGTTGTTTCCTGCGAATCTTCGTATCTAACTGAAATTCTGTCAAAAGATAAGAACAAACATGGGAGGCTCCCTTAAAGGTTGGAAGCATGCTTAGAACTCGGTGGATCTCACGTGGCTTCTCGGTGAAGTCACAGAACAAAAGTTTCCGAGTGGGATCTGGGCCTCCCTCCGACCAGCACAGTGCACTCCTGGCGCTCAGTGAAATTAAGTCAGAATCAAAAACAAACTGTTGGAACAAAGCGAGAAAATCTGTAAACATCAAGGCAGCATGGAGCCTTGAGTGAGAACAGCCTGAATTTGTCAAGCACCAAACCTGGCAGCCAAATTCAAGAAGCCGTTTTTTGTTACAGGACGAGTAGACGGAACTGTACTGAGGGCTGTCATTTGAAGTAGATGGAACTGTACTGAGGGCTGTCATTTGAATGTACAGGAAAGTCATTGGTAATGCATACTGTTTTATAGGAAAGACCGGCTTTTAAGTTCATTCAGATAAGATCACAGTCACATAGACAGTAAACAGACTGGAAGTGCTTGTAAGTCGAGATAATTAATCGAAAAGCTAAATGAGTCATTTGAAAAGGAAATGTCATGGACGGCACCATAGGGATACATGTTAGCTTTGGTCTTATTTACACAGTTATTAATTGGGCTGAACAGACTGCTTCTGGAAACAGTACTAAGGAGCTGAGCTGCTTCCTGTGAAACTCTTGTTTTAAATTGAGGCCTTAAAGCATGGGGGTTAAGAGCACAGCCTGGCCTTGCCTTTGACCTTGGCCCTGCTGCTCACTGGCTCGTTGACCTTGAGCACATCAGCTAATGTCTGTCAGCCACAGTGTCCCCGTGGACGCCGCGGGAACAGGAAAGGTGGCTGCGTCACAGAAGCGCACCGTCCATCAGTGAGGAAAGCGCCAGTGCCCTCCCCGGCGCACGGCACCCACGGAGGGCACACCAGTAGCATGATCACCATCAAAGCCGAGGGCCTGGGCGGTGTTACCGGAGGAGATGCCGAGCCCGGGGCAGCCCGCACAGGGTGAACTTAGCCCACATGTGGCCGTGGCTGGAAGCTGAGTGGACGTCACCATGGCAGTTCCAGAACGGTGACGAGCTGACGGGGAGGCGGGCCCGCCCCTGTTAGAACGACTGACTGTCACAATAATCTTTAAACAGAAAAAAAAACCATATTAGCTTTGCCTAAAGGGAAGAAGCCAGAGGCTGAGTGAATAATCGCTAACTAGAGCAGACCTTCCCTGTGGGGACGGTAACCTGTGCCCTCTTTGAGCAACACTAGGGGACAGACGGGCGGTTCAGTCGAGAGGGAGGCGTTGGTGCAGAAACCAATTCCTTGAGTAAAGCACGGCTGCACCAGGCTGCGTTACCGTGGACGGGTAAGGTGGCCTTAATAGACAGCGTTCCTGAACAGTTACGGGGCTGGAGGATGTTGACTTCATGGTGGGTAATGGGAAGGCCGCCTGTGAGGTTTTCACCTTAGCAGGTGCGTGGAGACGTTTACATTTTGCATATTGGCAGAGGCAAGCCTGGAGCAAGGGGCCAGCCAGGGCCGAGGAGCCCCGTCAAACCAAAATCTCCCTCTTTAGACAAGCCCCTCCCCTACCGGCAACCCACTCCAGCATCCTTGCCTGGAGAATCCCATGGACAGAGGAGCCTGATGGGCTACAGTCCACGGGATCGCAAGAGTCGGACACGACTGAGCAACTAAACCACCACCACCCCCCCACCTGAGTCCCTTTAGCAACAGGGTTTTGGACAGCTGTCACAGGTGTGCGTCCACTGAGCTGGGCGAGAAGACGATGAAGGATGTGCCTCGCGAGAGTTACTTCGTGTCTTCACTGCAGTTTGCTCACGTAGGCACCATCTCTGTCTGAGAGATGAGGAAACTGTGAGGTAAGTCTCCTCAGACGTGTGAACACACCCAGCAGGACCAAGACCAAGGCCTGACGCTTGGCTGCAAAGCTCAGTGAAGCCGCCTCGAGGTTCGACAGCTGTTCCTCCAGAGGCAGTGGAGGCGCCAGCCCCCTGGGGTCCCTCCCCCATGCCCAGGGTCCTCAAAGAGATCAGTTCAGTTCAGTCGCTCAGTCATGTCCAGCTCTTTGCGACCCCATGAATCCCAGTACGCCAGGCCACCCTCTCCATCACCAACTCCTGGAGTTTACCCAAATTCATGTCCATTGAGTCGGTGATGCCATCCAACCGTCTCATCCTCTGTCGTCCCCTTCTCCTCCTGCCTTCAATCTTTCCCAGTATCAGGGTCTTTTCAAATGAGTCAGGTCTTTGCATGAGGTGGCCAAAGTACTGGAGTTTCAGCTTCACCATCAGTCCTTCCAATGAACACCCAGGACTGATCTCCTTTAGGATGGACTGGTTGCATCTTGCAGTCCAAGGGACTCTCAAGAGTCTTCTCCAACACCACAGTTCAAAAACATCAATTCTTCAGTGCTTAGCTTTCTTTATAGTCCAACTCTCACATCCATACATGACCACTGGAAAAACCATAGCGTTGACTAGGTGGACCTTTGTTGGCAAAGTAATGTCTCTGCTTTTGAATATGCTGTCTAAGTTTGTCATAACTTTCCTTCTAAGGAGTAAGTGTCTTTTAATTTCATGGCTGCAGTCACCATCTGCAGTGATTTTGGAGCCCCCCAAAATAAAGTCAGCCACTGTTTCCACTGTTTCCCATCTATTTGCCATGAAATGATGGGACCAGATGCCATGATCTTCGTTTTCTGAATGTTGAGCTTTAAGCCAGCTTTTTCACTCTCCTCTTTAACTTTCATAAAGAGGCTTTTTAGTTCCTCAAGACCATGATGAAGAAGAGGAAATTCTGAATAAAAGGCAAAAAACGAAGTATAAATACTTATGGGGAAAAGAAATTAGAAATATTAGAAATGAATAATAGATTCACTGAAATAGAGATTTAAAAAAAAAAGAGAGAAACAGATGAGACCAGAAGTCAGTTGAAAGGAGAATGCGTAACTCAGAGGCTGTGACTAAAGAATTACACCCAGCACAGAGCACAAATACCTAAAGATTAAAAACCTGCAGTCAGTCAGTGAAGAGAAATGGAAGGTAGATTGAGAAGCCCTGCAACACGGAGCACTGGGGTTCCAGAAGAGAAAAACGGGGGTCTTGGCTGAAATTTTCCGACATGGATGGAGACGTGAACCGTGTGGGTGAAGGCACACGTTGAGTCCTGAGCAGAATAAACCAAGACAAGCGCAGGCCCAGCCTCATTAGAACCTCCAAGCTTAAGAAGAAAGCCTCCATGCGGCCGGGAAGAAAAGACAGATTCCTGGTGCAGAAGCAGCTCTGCCCGATGGCACACGTGTCATCATTGCGAAAGGGCACAGCTGGGCGGAGACACAGTGACCCTGTAGTCTCAGCCTCATCAGATGGTCTACGTGGGGGTGTCTCAGCCAGGTCAGTTCTGAAGTCTGCCTCCCACATGCTTTCACTGGAGAGGAAAGAAAAGATGTTCACCTGCAGGAAGAGAGGCAAGAGAGAGAGGGTGAGCCATCAGGAGCTGTGAAAGCCTCGAGTTCTACACTTGCCAAGCTCGCAAGGCACCTGCCGTCGCTGCTTTAAACTTGCTACCTCTTGTTAGCGTGAACTAGGTTTGCAATGCAAAGGTCTGGGTTTTCCTCCATGGTTTAACACCTGTATTTATGGTAATATAAACCCTGTATTTTGTAGTGTCTTACATTCTGGCTGTGGGCATGTTGACTGTTGTTCTTGGACTCCTGAAAGCAGTGCCTCCTCCCATGTCTGTCGTGGACGAGATTTCATGCTTATTCCTGACAACCCCTGCCTCCTAACTAATTCCTCTAAATTCCCATGTTCTCTAGAAGTGGCAAAAGGGTACCATTCAAAGGAAAAGCACTGTGTAACCAGCCATCTCCCTTCATCTCGCATTGTTATCTTAACCTGCAGATTGTTTATCACAGCATCTCAGCTCTGAAAAAAACAAGATGTTTTTCAAGAGCGGTGGTACTTTGTTCAGGAGCACCTGGATGGTAGCTCTATTATGTTCGTTTGAAATGTGTGTTCCGAACCAATGCTTTTGTTTGACAGCTTTGTTGATATTGCAAGTTGAGATCATTTATGTTTGAGTACTTGGTTCTTCGGAGGTTTTGCTGTTTAAAAAGTTTTATACTTTTTCAAATCAGTGATTCATCAGTGGGTTTATAGTGCTTAGTGTAAATCGATTTATAAACTTGTTCTTCTAACAGATTTATAGCTTTAGTAGATATTTCCTTAGTTGTATAGATTTCATAGGTATATAATGAAGCATTTAAGGAGACATTTTTTACTGTGGAAGTCACTTACAGACTTGCATCATGACTATCTATGTCTATGTGTGTATATGAGTAATGCACAGATATGTATTTATGATGTATGTATTTAAGCTGTGCAAACAAATGTGATAACTTCTAAAAATACCTAATTTTAAATATGTATCCAATATTGTGAACTAGTTAGTGACCCCTAATAAACTGGGAAAGAGGGGGATAAATTGGAGGAATGGCTACATTCGTGTCTGTCACATCCTTAGAAGCATAATTTGAAAAATAACTCCCTACATAATTAACAGAAGTATTCCCTTAATAATTAGAAATACTAACAAATAATGACATTACTAATTGAAATATCAATTCTGACAGGCCCTTACTTATTTCTCTATTAAAATGGCTTCCTGAAAGTATCACAGGAAGTTAATGAATTGCTTGTTAATTGGATGTGAACTTTTCTCCTCTAGTTTTCAAATGGGAAAAAAAAAATGAAGTATGATGTATTCAAATTGCTTTATACTAAATTGAACATTAATGACAATATAAATAGAATATATGGTAACATTACACATGAATGTGATAAGGATCTATAATATTCACAGGGGAATTTGCTAATTTTGGATACTGACTTATCTTTTAAGTTCGTTTTGTTCCTGAACACTCAAGTGCTGAAGCAATGTCTTGCCAGCATTTTCTAACTAGCCCAAGTGAAACTTGCCCTGAAAACACTCAAACATTGACATCCAACTAACAAATCAGTATCTTGTCTTCTCTCGTTTCATTAGCCTCTCAGCAAATACCCTGCTGTGATCAACGACATCTCCTTCTGGCTGCCTCGCGAGAACTACACGGAGAATGATTTCTATGACTTAGTCCGAACAATTGGAGGAGACCTGGTGGAAAAAGTTGATCTTATAGACAAGTTTGAACATCCAAAGTAAGTTTAAAAAAAAAAAAAAACCCTCTCTGGCTTATCCTTTTTTGTTTCTGTGTGACAAATGGCATGTGGGAGTGTGTAACATAGGTTTGCTGCGATGTAGTGTGTAAGAGACAAATGTGGTCTGAATTTATAGCGAACCTTCAGCATATCAGAAAACTCTTTTATGTCAGTACTTTCTGAAAATCTTTCTAAGATGCGGTTTTCACCTTTCCTGCCTTAGTAAACAAAGGATTTGAAACAGAAGGTTTTAAAGATCTTGGAGTTTTCCAGTGTTGTTTCGGGAAGTGATTTCTTACCCGCTCACATTCTGGGTACCGAGGAAATGAAGCCGAGAGAGCAGTTTGTGGCACGAAAGCTGTTTTGTTGGTCTCTCAGTGAACGTTTATCAAGTGCATACCACACACCAAGACCCTGCTGCGCCCTAGGAGCTCTGTGTGCGTCTGGAAGTGTGCTCAGGGACTGGGGGAGGCGGTGTTCCCTGAGCGCCTGCACACTCAGCTCTGTGTTCATGTCAGTACTTACCTGGCAGCTCGGTTGGGTTTCAGGTCCTTGGCTCGCCCATTTTTGGGGGGAGCAGGGTCTCGTAAATGTTGCTCAGTTGTCTTCTCAAGTTGAAGTTGATGTAAAGAAATCTGAGGCCAGGCTTGATCTTTTTTTCTTTCTTCCTAAAGAATTCTTTGTCTTCAAAGTTTAATAACCGTGTGAGGATCCCTCTCGGATGCGACCTGCTCTTGCTACTCTGTGAACCCTTGTCTCTCTCTAATCAAGGTTTGCTGCCTCCTGAGTCTCAGGAAAGTTTTCTTGAGTCGTATCAACAAGGCTCTCTCCTGATCCCGCCCTTGGGGATCCACACATGCCCTCCAGCCCTCCTTTGTCCGACGCCTCGGGCTGCTGGTTTTCCCTCTGATGTTTGAAAAGTCTCTCTCTCCACTTGGTCTGGGTGCCCCCCCCTCACCTTCTCCCCCACCCCATCTTCTGGGCCCCTTCTTGCCCACATTCAGATACTCTGTCCCACACCCACCTTTTCTGAGTTCTTCAAGCTCATATTCCAGTTCTGTTTTCTTCCTGTCTCTTCCCGAAGTCATTTCTGCTTTGTGATTTTTCCTTCTTAGATAAATTGCTTCATTTGGTTTTTAAAATTCACTGCAAAATACTTAGCCAGAAATTTCATTTGACCCAATGGCAGCATTTTTCTCTGACTTCCCGTCAGTTTTTCTGCCGTTTCCCTTTTTTTTCCTTCCCTGTATTTCAGTTGGCGCATCGGTGGTGTGCGTGTGATTGCTTTTTGTCCCTCATATTTGAATGCGTTGGGTGTTCAGAACCAGCTCTTTGCACGAGGTTGAGGGCTGAGCTGGGGGCTCCCTTTGACATCTTGTGAGTGACACGCCTCCCCAGTCCCGATTAATGGGAGTCAGCGCCCTTTGGTGGAGACCTTCAGCTTCTGTAAAAACACCTCTGGGTTGTTAGGCTGCTTTGTCATCAGGACAGAGTCCCTCATGGTGACTCTTCAGGACAAAGGGATTTATTTAGGGTGAGCCTGAGTCAGGGCTGAAGGCTGCGCAGACCAAGGCAGGTCTGAGGCCAGAGACCCTCCGCATCTCAGCGCCTCCCACAGTTAAACACACAGTCACTCTCCGCCCCTTGCTGCCTCAGCCCAAGGCTCTTCCAGCTCATCCTCTCTCTGATACCAGCACCATTTCTGGGGGGAGGCAGGCTCACTGAGCAAACAGTCACCCCACATGCTGGGCGGAGCCCTGCGCACCAGGCCACTTCCTGGGGTCTGAGCAGGCTGTGGACGAGCCGCCATTGGTTCGAGAACCTATCGTTGGTTTAATAGCGGGGGCCGCCCTAAACCGCCTGGCCCCCTCTTCCAGGCAAGAGCATCCTCAGCAGAGGGGCTCACTGCACAGTTTCAGAACTGGCACGGGGACACTGCTGTCCTCCTCCCGGTCCTCCGCTCCCCTCCTCCTCCCCGGCCGCCTCCACCTGCGGGACTCCCAGCTTGTCCCTGGCTGCTGGCTCAGTCGCGTTCTAGTCTTCACCTGCGGGCCCCCTGATGCAGGCTCCGCAGGGGCCCATGGCCCGTGCCTCCCTCCACCCACCCTCAGTGTTCTCAGGGGTGGAGGGAGGCTCACTGCCTCGTGGCTGGTGGGTGCCTATCCACCCTCCCTCCCTCCCTAGAGGAGCTTTGATTCCAAGACTGGAGGCGGTTTATTGCGTTGGAAGGCGAGACCGTGTGGTCTGGAAAGGGCTGGGAGTCGGGCACCCTATTCCTGCCTCTCTGCGTCCTAATACCTGGTCCCGGGCCGCCGGGCCGTAGTCCCCTCTGCCCACTTGAGAGCTCGGATACCGTCTTTCAGTGGTTGCCGCAAACACAAGATGAGCCCGTCTGTGTGACATGCTTTGAAAACCGCCGGTTTCTAAACTAATTGCTAGGTGTCGAGTATCAACCCGTAACTTCCACAGTCAACCCATCTGGTTTCTGTAAGACAGAGGACGGCCTCAGGACAGCGAGTCCGCTCGGGTCTGGCGGTCGGTCCAGATGACGAAGCTGATTCTAGAGGAGAGAGAGTGAGAGGCCACATCGCATGTCGTTCTGAAATGGAGCCTGGTCTTCCCGCAGCTTGAGGAGTAAAATTTTAATCAGAAAGGAAAAAAAAAGAAAACAAATACTTCATCCAGTGGCGTGGATGCTGGCAGGCCAGGCTCCGTCGTCCACAGGACTGGGCTCCGGGCTGTATGCCAGGGCGATGCTGCGGGCAGTGCCAGCAGGGGGCTGACCTCTCTGGTCGTTTTTCTAGACAGAGCCGAGTAAGCGCAGTTACCGGAACTTAAAGATGGGCCAGCAGTGAGAAGCCTGCCCCAGCTAATCTTGGGAGAGTGTGTCAGAAGACGCGTCCCCTTGAAATAGTCAGCGTGCAGTGCCAAGGAGATGGCCTTAGAACTCCGCTGGCTGCTCGCCCTTCCCTCGTTTTTATCACAAGGCTGGTGGCATGAGTATAAGAACGTCTATTGTTGTGGTTCAGACAGCCCGGAAAGCAGTTCAAAGAAAATTATTTTTAGCCTGGCATTTCTTTTCCCCAATCCCTTCTCTCCCCTCCGTCCCCAAGCCTTCTTTCTAAAGCAGCCAGGGAGGGGTGCATTCTGTCGCCATCACAGAGCGGCCCCGTTGGCCCCCAGCGGGAGACACTATAGAACACAGTTAGTTCAGTCCCCGAACCCCCCTCTTCCGCCGCGTCCCCCAGGACCTCGCCATTTGCAGAAGGATTCTTGGGGGTCCCCTGCAGGCTGACCTGACCCCAGAGGAGCAGCCCTGCACAGAGCAGGGAGGGACCGAGCGCCTCCTGGACGCCAGGGAGGCAGGGCCAGGGGTCAGGCGCCCGGCCAGCAGGGTCCCATCCCCAGCCGCCTGCCACACCACCTCGCGCCCTTGTGGAAACTAACCGGGAAGCGCCTCTCTCCTTTGGAACTTGCTGTTGGCACTTTTCAGGGAGTTCTCCAGCAGTGTCTGTGGTTGGCACCTTGTGCACCTTTTTGTAAGCGTGGGGACTGAATGCCCTCTTCCCAAGACGCAGGTAAGGGTGCCTCACACCCCTTCGTGGTGCCTGGTCTCACCCCCACAGTATCGATCAGAGGGACGCAGGTTAAGACCTGGACCTAGGGCAGCGTGTGTGGGGACAGGAGGTCTCTGTCTTGCTTGCAGGGATGGAGTGAGGAGCAGAACTCCCCTCTCCCCCATCATGGGGGCCAGTTATGAGAAAGGCTTTCCGTCGCTGGGCCTTTAACGTTGTTATCTCAGCTCACAGGGTCACTTCTCTCCACTGGCTGCCGCCCAGATGAGTGCCCAGGGGCTGTGGTGGGAGTCGGCCCTCCCCCGCCCCCCCACCGCCAGTCGCCTTGTCTGTCACCTCCCTTTTCACACCCCACGGAGACTCGGGCCCCATGTGCCGCGGTCCTCAGGAGTCAGTGATGTTGTCCTGGTGACCACAAGGTGCATGAGTCCAAATGCTGCCTCAGAATTGTACAGAGCATCACCACACCCTGACCCTCACTAGAGAGTCGGGAGCTGAGTCTCTAAGGATGGGTCTGTATTTGTAAGGAAGTCTCCGCGATACACTGGTGAGACCTTTTTGAGTCAACTTCAGATCTCCGAGCAGCAGAGACGCCCTGCAGACCTGGGCCTCTCCTGTCTGGCCTCCTGAAAAGCCATCAAGCCTCTTGTGCCCCCAGCGCCTCTGGGCTTCAGTGTCACCCTGGGCTGGGCCAAGACCTGCCGGCTAGGGCGGCTCCAGGCAGCTGACTCCAGTGTCTCCTGGCGACTTGTTTTCCTCAACTTGGTCAGTCTGAGGCTCCAGCAGTGGGGGGGAGCAGTCAGGAGGATGCACCAAAGAAGGCAGGGGGCAGCCACGCCCGGGAGGTGGGGCCCCTCCAGGGGGAAGGACCGGTGATGCACACAGGTGGGCCCAGTGGTCCTGCTGTCTAGGCGTCTGCCTTTGGGGTGTTGGTAGCGGGCCCGGCAGCAGGTGGAGGTGTGCGGCAGGACAGACCGGTGGTCACAGAGGAGCTGGGCTTTGGGACAGCCATCCAGGCAAGTGTGGAGGGGAGCCCA
This sequence comes from Budorcas taxicolor, assembly GCF_023091745.1. Classification (NCBI taxonomy): domain Eukaryota; kingdom Metazoa; phylum Chordata; class Mammalia; order Artiodactyla; family Bovidae; genus Budorcas; species Budorcas taxicolor. The sequence goes on from NC_068920.1 coordinate 11,471,977, forward strand.
GCTCAGGCTGGCCTGGGGGAGCGTGGAGGCTGCTGCTGGGGTGGGAGCCCCAGATGTTGGGGCAGAATCCTTGCAGGACAGTCTGCGTGTTCTGCTGAGCACTGCTGGCCCAGGGCTTCTGTGGGCCCCACTCTCAGAGGTGGAGTCTGGTTCTGAGTCCAGAACGGGGCAGAATCTGAGACGCGAGGCTAGGGGGACACGGGGAATGGGGGAGTCAGAAAACCCGGTGGAAACAGCCGGTCTTTGTGGGAGCTTCTGTCTCTGTTTCGCTTCATTTTAGTAGTCCATAGCATCACTGTGATCGTTTGTTCAGGTGTAGTTTGGAGCCAGAGAGGGTGTTATCATCGAAGGGATTTGACTGGGGTCTGGTGAGGAGACAGCAAGGTAGAATGTCCCGAGAGTCCCGTGAAGGAGACCAGGACGTCCCAGGGCAGCACGGTGCAGGCGAGGGTGTCCCCATCACGGGGTCTCTTGTGACTCAGACGCTGGGGATGCAAGCGAAGGGGCTTCCGTCCCGCCATCCCCAGGGTCTCCACCCACCTGCTCACATGCCTCTGTCTCCAGCAGGGCCCCCTCGGGGTGTTCTGGAAGCCCCAGAGGGTGTCTTATTCTTGTTCACAAACCAGCTCACTCCACTGAGTGTGGCGTGACTGCATCGCGTCCCCGCGGCTCCTGGCCGGGCATTGGCAGTCCTGCGCAGCCCCGGCCGGCACACCGTCGAGCTGTGGAGCCCCGTGGTGCCCTGCGTGTCCCAGCTTGTGCACAGCTGGTCCACCCACTGGTGTTGCCATGCTCGTCACCTCTGTCTGAGCCCAGTCTCCCCACCGGCCGCGCAGAGACCCTCCCCCACGCCCTGCCCTGGTCTTCTCCCTTCCGGTTACGCAGCAAACAAGAACTGGGGGTTCCGGGTTGGTCCTAAGTCTCGTTTACGCAGGCGTCTTTTCCATGCGTGCACAATTCAGGGATGAGGACAAAGTCCACAAAATGCCAGTCGCCTTCCAGAACTGTTCTGTAGGATGCCTCGTGTAATATTTCTCAGAGGAGAAAGAACACTTCACAGAAGTGCTTGGCGTCTGTGTTTGAGAGATGTGGCCACTGTTCTTAGTCCTCACCTGCTCCTTAAAGGAAGTGGCAATAGTAAGGTGAGGAAGGACCCTAGCCTTGGAAATTAGGCCGGTGAAATATCTGTACCAGAGATGACAGATGTGGTCTCAATGTGTACACGAAGGTTTACCGGGATAATCTCTTACCCTGTGCTATGCATAGTCACCCAGTCATGTCTGATTCTTTGCAGCCCTGTGAACTGTAGCCCACCAGGCTCCTCTGTTCATGGGATTCTCCAGGCAAGAATACTGGAGTGGGTTGCCATGCCCTCCTACAGGGGATCTTTGCAACCCAGGGATCAAGCCCAGGTCTCCCACATTGCAGGCAGATTCTTTACCATGTGAGCCACCAGGGAAATCCATCTCTTATCCTGACTTTCATTAAATATGGTAATTTCTTCTGGATTGTCTGTCTAGTAGTACAACCAGTGTGCAAGTTTTGAAATTCTGTGGTTATAGTAGAAGTGTTTCTAGCACATTCTTCTGTTTTAGCAACTGCTCCATTGCCTTATATTTACACATTTTCCCGTCCTTGCACTGTAAATCAGTGTCAAGCACTAGGTCCTGAATTTTCTACTCTCTTTGGCATTTATAACGAAGTACTCAAGAAATTTTGATGAAATTAATTCACCATAAAGAAAAAAAGGAAAATCTCTCTTTTTTTTCGGAATATAACTGACACCTCTTTCCATGTAGACCAAAAACACACCCCAGTTGGTACCATATTCTGCTTAAATGACCAAAACCTTACATCTCAGTTAGGACAGTTTCTTTTCTTACAGGAGAGAAAAGTGTGGTGTGGATTGCTACATAGAAACAAGAATTAGGTTGCAATAAGTTGGGATGTGAGTAAACCACTGGTTTAAAAATAGTGTGGTTTGGACCAAATGTTCAGATAGAGAAAAGGAAGGAAAGAAAGGGGGTAGGGGGAGTTTTGTGAAGAAGGTTGGTCATATCCTTTATAAAATATATTTTGAAACTCTGAGCTCCCAGGATCAGGAAGCTGATGGCTGGGCCAGACGGGCGGGGGGGTGGGGGTGGGGGTGTTAGAAGTATGCAGATTATCCACGGTTACCTAAGAAACCCCTCTTCTGATTGGAAGAGGAGCAATCACAAGGCAGGAGAGAAATTCAAGGAGTCACATTAGGGCGGGTTCACGTGTATGTCTGTTTCCCGTAATGCAAGGAACGAGGAACATCTGTGAAGAAAGATGACATGAAGAGAAAAGCTGTCTGCTCAGGGAAGGTGGAGAAGCTTCCCACCTCTTGAGAGTGGAGCTCCCAAACCTTGATGCCCCCCACTGTCCTGCCCAGGGTGACAGGCGAAGTGGGCCCCGGCTTCCCTTTCCGTCAAGCCCCTGCCTCCCTTTTCTGGAAGCCCCGGCCCCCTTCCCGGAAGCCCCTGCCTCCCCGCATGCTGTCTCGACAGGGCAGCTGCTGCAGTGGTCCAGTGGGACTCTGCCCCTAGACCCGGCCGACTGGTCCAGAGAGGAGCACCTCACAGGGCTGGGCCGATGGGCCTCTTCTCCATCTTGTTTGGGTGGAAAACTAGAGAGAGCTTGGGTGGAGAGGGGTCTTGCCAGGAACCGTCGCTGGCCATGTTTCCTGTGGTGGAGAGGGCAGAGAGGACAGAGAGCAAGCGGAGGAAGCGGCCAAGAAGGAAGGCGGGTGTCGGCGGGGGCGGGTCCTGGTCCACCGTGTGGGCAGGGCCCTGGCTGCACCGACCTTTCCCTGGTCCTTCCTCGGACCCCACAAGCCAGAGTAACTCCAGGTATGTAAGGTCCTTGGATGCGGGTTTCCATTACTGGAGATGAGACGAGTTCCAGAAGGTTTGGGCCCTGGAAGCGGGCAAAAAGGCAGAGGAAGCAGGCTGAAGCCAGCAGCATCCTGGTCAGAGGACGTGAAGCGGCATGGAGCGGAGCTGTGGCCGCCTTGGGCTCTCAGTGTTTCTGTTCAGTGCAGCTTTGAAGTGGTTCTTCTCCTCTGAGCTGGAGTGGCTAAAAATGAATGCCGTCTGGGTGCGATGCATTCGTTCCAGGGAACCTGCACTGAACACTTACCACAGGGGAACCACTGTGCTGTGTGTGAGTCTCGTGGTCCAGAAATATCAGAGCGATTTTTAGAAACGAGCGCCTGTCCTCAAGCAGCTTGCCGTGTGATAGCAGGTCTGTGCAGACGATGTTTGCAGTCCACGAGCCGTCAGGGGTCTTGGAGGAGCAGGGCACCACCGTGGTTTCAAAGACAGGCCGCGTTGCCCTTTGCCTTAAATGCTCAAGCAGCTTTGCAGATCATGGTTCAGTGGAGTCTTGAAGGCAAAGAGGACTTAGACATGGAAGGGGCCAGGGCAGAGTGGGTGGCTTGCCAAAGACTAGAAGACAGAGGTGGGGGAGGAGTTCAGACTGACCAGCGTGCTGGGCGCACGGGCCTGAGGGAAAGGCCCTGAACTCCCTTATAAAAACGTGGACTTTCTCGTCGAGCACGTGGGAAGTCACTGAGCTGGTTCACCTGTTTGCAGTTTATGAAGGATTTTCCATCTTGCCTGTGGCGACCGTGTTGGCCAGGGGTGAGGTTGGTCATGGGAAAAAGATGTATTGGGTTGGCCAGAAAGTTCGTTCAGGAGTTCCTGTGCCATGTTGTGGCAAAAACCAAATGAACTTTTTGGCCAATCCAGTAGAAGCATGTGTGCATAGTCTGAGTGAGAGGAGATGAGTCCTTGCTGAGAAGGGGGGCTAGAGCCTTGTGGGAAGAAGCTGGCTGGTGGGGGAGATATTCAGGGTCCGAATCTATGGGGAAGGTGAGCCCGTTCCAGGGAGACAGCAGGGGGTAGGGGGAGGAAACACAGCTCCTGGGCCCGGAGGACAGAGGCCGACCAGGCCAGACAGAGGGGAGGAGGGAGCAGCCTTTGGAGGAGGCGATTTGATTACTTTGTGCCTCTTGGGCTGAGGGGTGACACACAGCCCAGCTGATGGGAGAGCCCCCGGAGGGAGGCCAGGTTTAGCATCCATACTCGGGACGGACTAGAACCCCAGTAAGTTCTAGAACAGGAGAAGGGGACGAGGGGAGAGTCCCAGGGAAGACCTCAGGGGTGGAGAGAGGGAGGGTGGAGTTCGGACGGACGGCCCGAGCAGCAGTGGTGCCGGAAGCACAGGAGGAGCCGCCGCCAGGACCGCCGTGGAGTCCAGGAGGTGGTGCCAGGGTCTCCTGAGGGGCTGTGGAAACTGCGGTTCAGAAAACCTTTCGGACCATCTGGTTTCTTCACCTTTCGTCCCCGTCCCTTCGCTTACATTTATTCCACAAGTGTTCGTGATGAGAGGATGTGTGATGTCATGGACACGCTGAGGGTGGACGCACTACAGAGAGAACCATGGGCTGAGGGGGTCGGACCACAGAGAACCAGGGGCTGAGGGTGAACCAGGGGCTGAGGGTGAACCAGGGGCTGAGGGGGATGGACCACAGAGAGAACCAGGGGCTGAGGGTGGACGGACTCCCCAGAGAACCAGGGGCTGAGGGGGGCAGACCACAGAGAGAACCAGGGGCTGAGGGTGAACCAGGGGCTGAGGGGGACGGACTCCCCAGAGATCCAGGGGCTGAGGGTGGACGGACTCCCAAGAGAACCAGGGGCTGAGGGGGGTGGACCACAGAGAACCAGGGGCTGAGGGTGAACCAGGGGCTGAAGGGGACGGACTCCCCAGAGAACCAGGGGCTGAAGGGGGCAGACCAGAGAGAACCAGGGGCTGAGGGTGAACCAGGGGCTGAAGGGGACGGACTCCCCAGAGAACCAGGGGCTGAGGGGGGCGGACCAGAGAGAACCATGGGCTGAGGAGGACGGATCACAGAGAACCAGGGGCTGAGGGTAGACGGACGCCCGAGAGAACCAGGGGCTGAGGGTGGATGGACTCCCGAGAGAACCAGGGGCTGAGGGTGAACCAGGGGCTGAAGGGGACGGACTCCCCAGAGAACCAGGGGCTGAGGGGAGCGGACCAGAGAGAACCATGGGCTGAGGGGGATGGATCACAGAGAACCATGGGCTGAGGGTGGATGGACTCCCGAGAGAACCAGGGGCTGAGGATGAACCAGGGGCTGAAGGGGACAGACTCCCCAGAGAACCAGGGGCTGAGGGGAGCGGACCAGAGAGAACCATGGGCTGAGGAGGACGGATCACAGAGAACCAGGGGCTGAGGGTAGACGGACTCCCGAGAGAACCAGGGGCTGAGGGTGGACGGACTCCCCAGAGAACCAGGGGCTGTGTCCGCCCCCGGGCCCGCCCTTCGGAGCGTGCGTCTGGCCATTCCCTCTGAAGCAGTGCTGCAGGAAGTTTCCCTTTCCCGTCACCCCCGTTTGTTTTCTTTCTCTGCTTGGTTCACTTAAAGGATCGAGTGAGACCGCTGGAGGACCTGCTCCGGAAGCAGAGGCTGTACGGATGTGGTGGTTAGCAACCCGCCACCGGGCGCCGGGTGGTCCTCCGAACACAAGCCTCCTCAGATTCATTTAAAGGGCTGCAGTCAGTGTATTCAGCTCAGGAAAGGGGATGGCCTGAAAACTAGGACCTAAGCATATGAGCAGGATTTAGAATTTAAATGATACTTTGATCAGCATTTCTTGAAATGGCACCCGAAGGTCAGGCCTCATGTCCTCCGGGTGTGCCTGTGCAGCAGGGGTCTGCGTGCCCCTTGTGGGGGTGGCCTCCTCCAGATGGCGGTGGGTCCACCTGGGGACAGGGTTCTGGCAGTCATCTGCACACTTCCACTCACCTCCCAAACCCGAAACAGCCGTCCCACGGTGAGCGGACGGGAGGACGGAAGTGGGAGGGACATATGGCAAGGAAAGCGGGGAAGACTCGGTTATGTTTAGGATGTGATGGTTTCTGACCTAGATTCAATCAATGGATGCCTATATATTGAACCTCTCCCCTTCAGGATTCCTCTGGCAAGAAAACCTATTTAAATATGAATCCCAAATCATGTCAACTCAGGTCTGCCGCAGGAATATAGCTGGCAGTATTAAACAGACCAAGCCCTCGAGAAGCCTAGTCTGAACAGAAGCTATTCTTGGCCTTATTTAAGTAAAGGAGATCAATACAGATATTCAAGATGGGAAAATCCTAATAGTAGGAAACCAAAACTCAAGGTCCCTTCAACCTTCGAAGCAGAGCAAGTGTTTCTCAGGAAACAGGTGTGTCTTAGAGATTTCAGCAGGGTCCCCCAGGGGTGGTGGTAATGCCTTCTTTATGCCCCACCCCTGGCATGGAGCCCCCCTTCCGGCCTGGACGTCCCCCTGCAGGCCGCTCTGCTTGTCCAGTGGCTAGACCAGGTGCAGGGTAAAGTCCGACTCGGTAACGTAGGACCCACTTTACACATTGATATATTGTAATCATACTGTTATACTATTTTTAACAATACTTTTACTTACTAAATAGGTTTTCTGCTTATTGCAATACAAGGGGGATTGTTTTTTCTTTTAGCTCGTGCCATAATGTAAAAATGGCAAGGCAGTTATTATACTCATAACGGCAGATTTGTTTAATTAAAATTACATTCAGTCATGCTGACACTCTCAGAAGCAACTGTGAAAAATAGCTATTATGATCTGTTGATATGCTGCCTTGAGCGACTAATAATTGTAGTTAGAAGGAAGTTTTGCTTCTTTATCATCAGTAAACTTGAACATTCACGTTTGAAAGAAGCAATATTAATAATTTTAAACTTTTATATTTGTTTATCAGTTAGGCCTTTGCATTGTTTTTAAAATCAGCCTCTCCATCCGTCCCCCAGTAAAGAGAAGACAACCGTTCCTGTTAACTTTCACGTGGGAGTGTTTGGTGGAAAAGCAGGTTTAAACAGTCGCCGATGGATGTGAGCGGAGGGGCGCCCTCACGGGTGTCAGTCGCCCTCCTGAGACTGCTCATGGTTCCTGGAGCTCAGTCGGCCTGCAGCGGATACATGGCGTGGCTGTGTCATATTCCGTCTCATTTCTTGACGTGTCCCGGGGGGAGTGGACTGTGTGTCACGGGGCCGGCAGGCCTCATGCAGCAGCCGCGGGCCCTCACGGCTGCCCTGAGTTCAGGGCTTGGCTTTGTCACCAGTGGGACTTTAAGTTGCTCTCTCTCTCTGAGTTTGTCTTTAAAATGGAATTAATGTTAGAACGTACCTTACAAGTTCCTTTGCAGGGGCTGACACGTACGTATATAGTTTTAACTACTGTTGGTGGTGGTGGCGAAATCCTCGGGCTGGCTCTTCTTCTGGGAGAAACTCACGGTAGCTGGAAGTAAGCGCTGACCACACGCCAAGAGCGGCCCAGCTTCCTGCTGGAAAGTTTGTGTGTTGTGTTATGTGTGTAGTTAGGCTCATGCTCATAGGAGACATCTAAGCTGCCTGATGAAAATGAACGACAGAGCTGCTTTCATAAGGTCTGATTGTTTTGGGTTGGAAGACCGGGAAAGAAAGTTGAGGATATCATGAAAGAAAAAAACATGTGATGGGCTTTGAGATCTGAGAAGGAATTTTTTTAACACCGTAAGAAGTTGCAGTATATATTTTTTATCTGAGCACAATAAATGCTCTAGGATGCAGGTGGTGTGATGTTATTGATAGAGAAAATGGGAAGGAATGCCGGACCTTGCAGCCAGCACATCTGTTTGTAAGGCAGTATCTGATGAGATTTCCATTCTGGGGCAGGCCCAACATCTGTGTTACTCAGGTGAGATTCAGGCCAGAAGTGGATCCTGTAGAGTCTTCATTCCAACACTTTGTTTTCTGATTTGGAATTCAGTGCGCAGCCAATCTGGTGATGGCGATGACTGAAAGATCGTTGCTGTCAGTGTTCATGAAACAAGGGAGACCGGTCATTTTTAGGAGGTGGCACAATTCTGCCATCCTCTATTGGTGTTTTAAAATCTGTTTCATGATAAAGTAGTCTCCAGAGCACATCAACTATTACATGTCTGTTTTAGACATCTATTGTTACACCAATTTATAAAATTCCCTGCGGCATGAATGGGTGACTCGTGCAGGGGCCTGAGGGCGCTGGGCACGCTGGGGCCTCCCTGGGCAGCACGTGCCGTGGTGGGGCTGCCTGCGGAGCCGCGCACCGGGGGATGAGACCCCGCTTCCTCACGCCGTCTCTCTAGAGAGAGAGCCATCGTTCTCACCCGCATCCTCGCCTGACTCCTCTCTCGTCTGCACAAGCCACTGGTCCGTCATCTAAAAACCTGGCGTCATCAATCTACCTTGAAAGCAGCGACATAAAAGTCTAAAATTGAAAGAAGGTTCATAGAAGCACATCCAGCTTTTTTTTTTACAAAAGCAGAATGATTGAACTTTTAATTGTAACACATGTCCTTCAGCTCGTGTGGCTGCGGACGTGCTTCCAGGGGCTGGCGCTCCGTCTGCATGTGTCCTGTCCAGTCGTGGTTGTTATCCTGTTGCACGCGCGTGTGTATTGTTCTCAGTCATTATTGGAATTTGCATATGAAATATTATAATGTTTGTACTCTGCATTTAGAGCACTCGTGAAGGTTTGTTCTCACCTGGGAATCCCGTCAGGTATATTAGGAACATCTTTGGGGATTTTCAGGGATGCAGAGTAGGTTGGTTCTTCTTGCTTAGGTAGAATAAACTGGCTCAGAGTTCATCCAACCATTTGCACAAATGCCTGTAGGAAGCTCTGGGGTGCCTGGGAAAGGCCATGTTATGTTGTAAATGGGGTATCAGACCTACCTTCGCTCTCTTCTTTACTGGACGTCTGATTCCTTATTTGCAGATGGGTCCGTGAGAACGGTGCCCGTGAGGTGTAGGGCCGTGGGGCGGTGTCTGTGGACTTGTGGGTTTCACTGACTGTCAGGCAGGGTCTCTGAGGACCAGCCTGTCCCTCACCATCACTGCCGCGGGCGGCGCCTGCGCCGCTGTCTGCTGCTGCGGGCTGGGCATCGGGCTAGAGCAGGGCTGTCTGAAGCCTCACTTGGTTTCTTCCCCTTGTTCCGAGCAGACTGCCCAAGGGTCACGTACTTCCCCCAGATAACTTGTCTCTAATCAACTCTCAAATCATCTGGTGGGTTTCTGAATAATCCTTAAAAAAAAAAAAAAAAGTCATGCTCCATTTTACTGCTTTCTGCTTCACTCTTGGACTGAGTTTTTAAAGGGTATATCCCCAAGATAATGTTGAGCTTGTTCATGACTGTGTGTCTTTCAAGTCTGTTCTTATAATCCTACGTGGGCAATTTAATTAGGGTGAGAGAGTGTGTGTGTGTGGGTGGGTGTGTGGGTGCGTGCACACGTGCGTGCAGACACATGAATTATTGAGTACCTGTTCTGTGTAAGCTACTGTTTTATATGCTGGTACAGAGGGAGGGTTGAGGCTTGGAGAGTTTAAGTCACTGGCCTGAGGTCACACAGCTGTTGGGTGGTCATGGCAGGACTTAAAGGAGACACAGCAGCTCTTGCATTGCTCCATATCTTGCAGAAAAACCAAATCAAATCTGGATGTTGGCCGTCTCTCCCCCTCCCCACCATGAAATGTGCATGCTAAGTCACTTCAGTCATGTCTGACTGTTTGTGACCCCATGGCTGTAGCCCACCAGGCTCCTCTGTCCATGGGACTCTCCAGGCAAGAATACCGGAGTGGGTTGCCGTCCCCTCCTCCAGGGGATCTTCCTGACCCAGGGATTGAACCCGGGTCTCTTGCATTGCAGCTACATTCTTAACCATCTGAGCCACCAGGGAAGCCCAGATTATAATACGCATATGTATAAAATACATACTTTAGATACCTGTATAGGAAACTGTAAGTGAAGAACAGTGTAGGCTAAAGCTTGAGCTATAATTGATCCAGGACAATCCATGTATAATATGCTTCCGAGTCACATGAATCCCTCATATGACTTTTTTAAAAATCACTTGTCCGTTGTTTAAGCTTTCTGATTAATCGGAGTAAGGGCTGAGGATAGTTTACTCCAAGATAAAACTCTGACTCTGAACGAAGTATTTTCCCTTTAAAGCAGCCACTGAGAGTTGATTTATAATATATCCTGCCTTCGCCCCTGCATGTAGAATCTAGCCTAGCACTTCAGGAAGAACGGAAGATGATTTTTTTTAATGTCAAAAAAAAAAAAAATAGAACTTCCTCCTTTGCATCTTCCTCCAGCTTCTGTCGCCGACCTTGGATGCCTGCCCTCCAGGGCAAGATAAGAGAGTAAATTTGCACAGTTGTGAACAACTTAAAAGAAGCCAGTTCTTGAAGGCACTGGACCATGCAGGTGCTCGTCATTGAAGAGTCCAGCAGAGGAAGATGGGCCTGCGGGTAAACGCATTGGGTACCCCGAGCCCCCCGCGGCCCAGTCACATCTTGAGAGGGCTCTCTGCATCCTTGCGACAGTCACTCTCAGCAGCCTGGACAGGCACGTTCACTCTGACCCTGCTTGGGTCTCGTCCTGCAGCACAGAGCATCTCACCCTGAGCTCGACTTCCTCCCAGGGAGATGGTACTGAAGGCAGTGCCGTTATGAGCTCAGAGCATGGGCTTCGGGGGAAAAAGGCTTGATGAGTGGCTTTTTGGAGAAATGTTTATTTTAGACTGATGAACGAAACAAGTAGCTCCACCCTAAGAAGAACTCTCAGCTCCCTTATGCTCTGCCTTCATGCACACACACATTCTCTTCCAGGAGGAGGGGGCAAGTGTCTGTGGGTGAGACAAAGAACCAAAGTGATAATCCAGCTTTGATCAAAATTCTTGTGTAACAGTGTTCCCTCTGAAAATGATTTCTAATCAATGAGCACTTCCACAGCATGCTCAGGAGTAATTACCTTACATGTGTTCCCTCTGAGCTCTGATTAGAAGCAAGATGTGAGATCAGAGGGGCAGAAGAGGAAGGTAAGAAGGGAAAATCTCACCCAGGCACTGAAATGCCCAGGTTGAGGGCTGTTTCATAGGCTCGTGCCCCGGGTAGGGATGTCGACCTCCATTCACCCTCATCCCCCACCGCCGATGAACACATGCCCACTCTTTGGGGCAGCATTGACGATGGCCGCAGGGCACCCTGCCACACTGAGGCAGGGCGACTGGCTGGCTCCAGTGAAAGCGTTTGTCCTGGCAGCAGACAGGTGTGTGGGCTGCTAAACCCCCTTCTCGCCCTGTGTCCTGGTGGTCAGGGGTCAGTTTTCAGCACGGACTGCTAGGTGCAGACTTAGCCCATGCAGTAGTTGAGCCTGGGCTTCGTTAGTCCAAGAAGGGACCCAGGGGCCTGGGAAGGGAAGTCAAAGACTGGGAATGATTCTGCCTGTGAAAGGAAGGCACGGCAAAAGGTGGTGAGGGCCGGCGGGTGGCGGGGTCACTGAGACAGTGAGGACTACGTAGGGTCTGTGCAGACGAGAGGAGGTCTGTGACCCCCAGTGCTCGCTGGATGGGAACGAGTTCCTAGGTTCTCGAGAATGTGTGACGAGGGGCTTCCCTGGGGTCTGATGTTTAAGACTTCGCCCTTCCGGTGCAGGGGGTGCAGTTTCGAGCCCTGGTTGGGAAGCTAAGATCCCACATGCGTCGTGGCCAAAAAACCCATAGAACAGAAGCAGTATTGTAACAAATTCAGTAAAAGACTTAAAAAAAATGGTCCAAATAAAAAAAATAATTAAAAAAAGAATACGTGAGGAAAGTATAATGAGAACACACGCACAGGAAAAGCAGAAACCTTCTTTCTGGCGAGAGTCGGGCTGTGGGCCAGTGCCCGGGAAGAGAAGTTTGTCCCTGTTGGTCAGCGAGACCGGAGCCCTCGGCCCCGTGGTCACAGCAGAGACCCCCCTGGCTGCTCCTTCCCTCCCCCGAGAGGGGCCGGCCATGCGCGTTAGCCCTGCTCTCAGATGGCTGGCGGGATGTCAGCAGGTTGGCCCCTGTGATCTTGGTTGTTCAGCCACGTGATTCCCTTGAAAGCACCCTCTCCAGGCGGCATCCTCCCCAGAGAGGAGCTTGGAAGCACCAGGGTCTGATCTTCCAGTTTTAAACCCAGCGTCAATGGCTTGCTCACGTGATGACCTGCATTCCTACTCCCAGTAGGTAATGATACAGTTTTAAAATTTTTTACCCACTGCAAAAGGACTGAAAGAAGCTCAAATGAATGGCAGGTTTATTTTAGTGACTGGTTCCGTGAATGTGTTTACCAATGGGAATAGCTGCAAACCCAGGTCATCTTAATGAAAACAGACTCAACAGACTCTCCGCTGACGCAGCTCTTAGGGTTCTGAAGCAGTGTATGTTTAGGCACAGAACAGCCCCTTCCTGAACATCTGTGCATTAGAAACCGACTTGGCTAAGGTACCCTCCCCACCTTTGAAGACGCTTCAGTTCTTCTGAGATTCTCCTGCAGACCTTTCAACCACGAGTAAATATTAACAACCATGAGTAAATATTAACTGAGAGAGCGGAGGGCAGTCATCCTGCCTCTGCTGTAGGACGGGGGGCTGCCCTCTTTACACATGTATATACATACTGTACATATGTAGACGGGGGCTCCCTCTATACACATATATATACACACATACTATACATATGTAGACGGGGGCTCCCTCTATACACATATATGTACATACTGTACATATGTAGACGGGGGCTGCCCTCTTTACACATGTATGTACATACTATGCATATGTAGACGGGGGCTCCCTCTATACCACGTATATATACATACTATACATATGTAGACGGGGGCTCCCTGTATACACATATATATACACATACTATACGTATGTAGACGGGGGCTGCCCTCTATACACATATATATATACATACTATACATATGTAGACGGGGGCCTGCCCTCTTTACACATGTATGTACATACTGTACATATGTAGACGGGGGCTCCCTCTATGCCATGTATATATACACACTATACGTATGTAGATGGGGGCTGCCCTCTATACACATATATATACATACTATACATATGTAGACGGGGGCTCCCTGTATACACATATATATGCACATACTATATGTATGTAGATGGGGGCTGCCCTCTGTACCACATATATATACATATTATACATATGTAGATGGGTTGCTGCTGCTGCTGCTAAGTGCTTCAGTCGTGTCCAACTCCGTGTGACCCCATAGACGGCAGCCCACCAGGCTCCTCCGTCCCTGGGATTCTCCAGGCAAGAACACTGGAGTGGGTTGCCATTTCCTTCTCCAGTGCATGAAAGTGAAAAGTGAAAGGGAAGTCGCTCAGTCGTGTCCGACTCTTAGTGACCCCGTGGACTGCAGCCTACCAGGCTCCTCCGTCCAGGGGATTTTCCAGGCAAGAGTATGTAGATGGGGGCTCCCTCTATACCACATATATATACATGCTATACATATGTAGACGGGGGCTGCCCTCTATACCACATATGTATACATACTATACGTATGTAGATGAGGGTCTGCCCTCTATACACATATATATACATACTGTACATATGTAGATGGGGGCTGCCCTCTAGACCATATATATATATATATACACACACACACACATACTGTACATATGTAAGTGAGGGGCTGCCCAGGGGGCCCCTCCCTGCTCGCAGGCTCAGCTGAAACAGCCAGAATGAGCTGTCACATCCAAGGGGGAATCTGGCCAAGGCTCTGGGCCAGTGCGTCTGTTGATATGTTAGATTTATTCAATTAGAGCCACAAGCAAAGGAACCTGAGTTGTGGGGTTGATTTGAATAATACCTCGGAGGAGGAGTGTGTAAAGCCATTAGGAAGCCCCAGGGGAGGAGGAGGGTGGACCAGGCTCCTCCGGGGTCCCCACATGGTCCCCGTGCTCCGGCCTGCTTTGCCGGTCCATCCCCGAGGGAGCAGGGTCCCAGCCAGACGGCAGACGCGCCTTTTGTTCAGGGTCAGGGGGACATTTTCCTGCTTCACCATCCTCTGAGGTCTCCTCCACGGGTGTGAACCTGCAGCAGAAAGAAAGCTGGCGACTGTGGAGGCTTTCAAGCCGGAGGGGCCTTGAGACCCCGAGGGACTTGGTCCTGTCAGATTGGCCCTTTGTCTCGGCAAACGTGCGTCTGGCACACGGAGCTGCATAGAATTGATCTGATGCTTTAAAAAATCAGCACGTGTGAAGTATTGGAATTAATTGCCTGGCCTCATACATTACTGTCAGCTGTAGGATTAACAAACCACACAGGGCCACAAAGAGCCTTTTCTGGGCTCTCATTTTTAGTGCCCTGTGGCCTTTGATCTTTTCACACTTCGTTCAAAGCGTGAGGCGTCTTTGCATGCTTTTTACGCACCAGCTGAAGGTGGGTCGGGAACAGATCGGTGCAAGGAGGCTGTCTGTTCTCAGGCCCACCTGGTGTTCCCCATGGAAGCCTCGTGGTTTGGTGGACTGATATGAGGGGGAGTTCTCGTGCAGGATAGCGGTGGGGAGACACAGGTAAGAGGGGGAAGGCTTTCTCGGAGTTGCTTGATGCCCTTGATTCTGACCTTTAATGTCACTCTTACATCCACGGCCTCTCGCTGTCCTCAGAACGTGTCCCCTGCTGCCCTTCAAATGGGGGCTACAGCGTCTCGAGGAGACCTAGATTAGGGACGGACATGTCTGGCTGCAGGGGCCCAGCCTTCACCAGCCGTGTGGCCCTGGACAATCCCTGAACCCTGAGAACCTGCTTGCTGGCTCCAAAGTGGAGGTGGGGTCTTGTCTCCCTGTCCACTCCAGCCTTTCCAGGGTGCCTCTGCTCTGGGAAAGAGGAATTCTTTACCTGGGCGGGGTTGGATTATGAATCTGCTTACTAAACTCGGTATGGTGTTCCTGGCCCCCTGTAAACACGTTCAGCAGAGATGCCTCGGGAGAGCTGAGGGAGCCTCCATGTGTCCTCTGCTTGTGGTCAGCACTGGCGAATTTGAGAGGTAGGCACCGCACAGCGAAGACATGGGCCCTGATGCACTTTGGTTTGGTTCAGTTTGCTGTGATCCTCACCCACAGTAGGAAGGGTACAGGGAGCTACTCTTTTACCCAGGAGGGTCTTCACCCTCATCCCATTCCAAGCAGGACTCTGGTCCCGCCTCTTCTTTCCTCCTTGCTGGTTGGGACCAAGGGCCACTTATTCACCCATGGCGGCTCAGACAGTAAAGAATCTGCCTGCAAGGCAGGAGACCTGGGTGTGATCGTGGGTTGGGTTGGGAAGATCCCCTGGAGAGAAGGGAATGGAAACCCACTGCAGTATTCTTGCCTGGAGAATCCCCTGGACAGAGGAGCCTGGCGGGCTACAGTCCATGGGGTCGCAAAGAGTCAGACACAACCGAGCGACTAACAGTGTTCATCTTTGTACCCTTAGCAGAGTGTTCGGCATATCATCAGAGCATATTGGTTGCCTGCCTTGGTTCAAAGTCAGCCAAGAAGATGAGAAGGAATATTTGAAATTTAACATAATCCTCAAAATAAAATGGAATTGTCACAGGTAGGAAAGACAGAGCGTGCGTCTGTTCACCAGCCTGGCCTGCACGCGTGCTGACTAGGGTTAGACCTTTCAGCACTTGATCGATCGCCTCTGATTTCTGTATCACCATGGGAGACGTGTACCATTCTGTCCCACTCACCCAGATCACCGCCTCCTTCGTTCAGAACGTTAGGAAGCTGGTCCCTATACCTGAAGCAGGACACGTGACTCCAGCAGAAGTGGGTTCAGGGTGAAGTCTGATGTTTCCCCGTGGGAGGGGCGGGTGGGGAGGTGGCGGGTAGAACAGGAGCGTGCGCTCCAGCCTCCACAGAACCACCAAGGATGGTGCCCACGCATCCCAACAGCCACGTGTGACCCAAACAGGCTGCCGGGGCCCCCCCGCCCCCACCTTTCGGCCGCTCCTGCAGTTGGCTCATGAGCTGATGGTTAAGAGACTGAAATGGGGAGCCAGACAGCCTGGGTTCAGGTCATAGCCATGTGCGGAGGCTCCCCTTGGCGGGGCAGGGGCGGGGGGTGGTGCAGGGTTCCTGAGTCAGGGCCCCGCCTTCCCTCCCAGTCAGGGGGTCGTCCACAGGCTGCAGGGGTTGGGGTTGCCAACAGGGGTCCCTGCTTCCTGAGGGCTGGATCTCCCTAACCTACTTCAGATACTTTCTTTCTTAATCTCTGACTTCAGCCTTCCCCCCCACCCCACCCCCCGTCTCTCTATTTTCTGTCTTTCTGCCCTCAAAGAATTTCTCCCCACCCCCAAACCCACTCTCTTTTTTCTGTCTTTCTGCCCTCAAAGAATTCAAATCCTTTTAGGTTAGAATTGGGGGTTTTCTTTACCCGACTCTATTTGAGGTATATCATTCAGGTCCGCTACCATTTAATAATTTTCTTTATGGCATTTTTTTGGTTGTTATATGGAAGTAGTCTTCATGAGCACGTTTAGTGTCCAAACTAACACTGAGGTATTACTTTGGGGATAAGATCTCGGTCCTCCCCTGCTCCGTCCCTGGGCCCACACGGCCCCCGGCACTCAGTGGGTACCAGCCCATCCCTGCTGAGGGGATGCGTGTTGCATAAAATAACACTGAGCCATAGATTCGTGATGTCTGTGGGTTTATAGTCGGGGCTGGGATTTCGGAGCACCTCATTATTCCGTTTCAACAGTCTTATCACAAAATGTCTTAAAAAACCGCCGAAGCGCACCGTGTCCCAGTTTGTCAGAGGGTTGGTTGCTGTCGTTGTGGTGGTGCTGGCTAAGTCTCCTTGAATTAGTGAGTCCTGCGGAGTTCTGGCTGATGTGGAGAGGTATGTGGTTAGCATCTGTTTGTTCTGTGCATTCATCTCTCAACCATGTTCTCCATCTATTTTAAGGAATGTTTCTTTGGGTGCTGTGTTTTTTTTTTTTTTTTCTATTTATGTCTTCAGCATGAAAATATAAATAGATCATTTATCTCCGGTATCCTTCAAGTGGCTTGCATCATCTCATGCTCTTACATAACCGAAGTTTCTGTCCCCAGGACACATCATTTGGGAGGTTTGAGTGGTTGGAAACGTCCTGGAACATGAAGGCCAGCCTCCAGGGACCTGAGGCTCCCTGTGGGGCCTGAGCTGTGCCTGCCGGCTCCCTGGCTCCTTTCCTGATAATGCCGTACGGGATACTTGTGCCGTTCACCCCACCTGGCACCTGGCCACAGACCATTTAAAGATAGAGCTGAGTTTTGCTCATTGTTGGATCCTCCGCAAAGTCTAACACAACCCTTGGGACTTCCCTGGCCGTCCAGTGGCTAAGACTCCGTGTTCCTGACGCAGAGGGCCCGGGTTCGATCTCACATGCCGCAACTAAAGAGAGCAAGGGCTGCAACTGAGGCGCGGTGCGGCCAGATACATTTTTTTATTAAGTGTAGCTCTACTCTCTGAACGTAGTTGATGCTTTCACAAGTCGTCAGTAGATTTGTGGCATAAATGTCTTTTCTAATTGAGGTGTAATTGACACATAACATTGTGTTAGTCTCAGGTGCGACCCGACAATGATTTGATGTTGGTGTATATTGCAGAATGATCACTGCAGTAAAGCCAGTTCACGTCCATCGTCATATGTGGTTACGTTTTTCTCTTGTGCATAAACGTTTCTTGAACGTGGTAATAGCAGAAAAAACTAAAATGAGCTAATATGTATGTGCTGTGCATATGTATGCATATTATAATTAACGTGTAACATACACTATCTCATTTAAACCGACAGCACCTCCATAGAGCGTGTGCATGACTGTTACTAATACCATGTTATGGATGAGAAAGCCAGGCTGGAGAGCTTTCATAGCTTGCCCAGAGTCCTCACAAAGAAGTGACAGAGCTGAGATCTGAACACCAGGCTGTGTGACTCTAGAGCCTGTGCTCGTAGCCACTCGCTGTAGAGAAGAGCTTGACCTGCTCGCAACCCGCAGAACAAGGTCATCACATGGGGTCTGGGGTTGATCGGTGATGACCATCGGTGATGAGGCCTGAAAGTGTCCCTCTCCTGCCTTTTTGGTTTGGTCAAAAAAAAAAAAAAAATGCCTTCTGACATTTTCTGACAAAGCGTTTTTTTTAATTCCTAGAAGTCTTGATCGCTGGAAGAGGTTACAGTCAGCATCCTTACAATTAGGCAAGTCCCCCTGCCCCCACCATTGGAACCATTCCCTTCCCTGTTAGCAGCCCCGGCAAACTGAGGGCAGAGGGCAGAGCCTGGTCGGTGGGCGGGATTCAGGGGTGACAGTGAGGGGCTTTCAGGACCAGGCGTGGAATGGGAAGTGGTGACGGGAGACACGGAGAGCCACCTGGATCTCCCCGGGCTGGTGGTTTGCATGCTGCTGCCAATTTCAGGGGACAGTTGTCCAGCACAGGGGCCCCGTGCCCCTCGGGGGTGTGGCGAGCTCTCCTGCAGAGGCCGGGGCCTCAGGGTCAGGCAGACCTGATGTTGGGTTCTCATCCTTTTCTTCCTGGGTCCGTGACCTTCGACACATGACTCCCCCTCTCCTGGTGCGTCAGTCACCTTTTGTAAGAAATAAAGTTAGTAGACTTTTGATTAAAGGTGGCAGATTGAACACAAGAATTAGCCTCGGTTACCTCTCAGGATGTTCTGGCAGTAACAGTGAAGAGTTTGGG
The DNA here is from genome assembly GCF_023091745.1 of Budorcas taxicolor. Classification (NCBI taxonomy): domain Eukaryota; kingdom Metazoa; phylum Chordata; class Mammalia; order Artiodactyla; family Bovidae; genus Budorcas; species Budorcas taxicolor. The sequence continues at coordinate 11,490,631 of NC_068920.1, forward strand.
GTGTTTTTTTGAAGCATAAATTAATCAAGGACCAGGTGAATGGGGCGGGGGTGGGGGACACATCAGCAATGTAAATTTGGGAGCTGATCAAGCCTGAGGGCCGAGACGCCAGGAGCCCACCGGGGACTGAGCTGGGGGCCGCTGCCTCTCACAACAAGCCTGCAGAATTATTTGACTCTTCAAATATGTGCAGATAAAAATAACAACCAAATTTCAGAAAGGAAGATCTGTAAGACTGTTATAAAATAGTTCCCTCTTTCTAGGAATTCAGTAAGTGTTCAGTTCAGTTCAGTTGCTCAGTCGTGTCCGACTCTTTGTGACCCCATGAATTGCAGCACGCCAGGCCTCCCTGTCCATCACCAACTTCCAGAGTTCACTCAAACTCATGTCCATTGAGTCGGTGATGCCATCCAGCCATCTCATCCTCTGTCATCCCCTTCTCCTCCTGCCCCCAATCCCTCCCAGCATCAGAGTCTTTTCCAATGAGTCAGCTCTTCGCATCAGGTGGCCAAAGTATTGGAGTTTCAGCTTTAGCATCAGTCCAAAGAACACCCAGGACTGATCTCCTTGAAGTCCAAGGGACTCTCAGGAGTCTTCTCTAACACCACAGTTCAAAAGCATCAATTCTTCAGGGCTCAGCTTTGTTTATAGACCAACTCTCACATCCATACATGACCACTGGAAAAACCATAGCCTTGACTAGACTTTTTTGGCAAAATGATGTCTCTGCTTTTGAATATGCTCTCTGTGTTAGTTTTCCTTTTTCTTTCAAGGCTCCCCTCATGTACAAAAGTCACCGCGTGGCCGTGTTGACTGACTGCTTTCCTCAAAGTCGTCCAGCCACCCATCAGCCCTTTCACTGTCTGTCACTGACGTCCAGCAAAGAAGAGGACAGTGGGGGCGCTGTGGACAGAGGCTTCTGATCTGTGCTTGTTAACACCTTCCGGCCTCATGGGGCACCTGGACTGAGGCAGTGGCGGCCGGACCCAGGGTGTAGCTGGCATGGTTAGAGGAACCTCCGGCCTTGGTGGGAAGGGCGTTAAAAGCACCTCGCTGCATGTGAGGATCTAGTGTCCAGGGTGCTTCCTGATTGGTGGGAACAGACCAGCTTCCCCCAATCTGCAAGGAGATGGTAGCCCCAGAGGTCCTAACAGGTTCTGTTGGGGCCCCTCAACCTGGTGCAAGAGGCCCCCACCCTGAGAGGTAGAGTTTGGGTTTGTGTGTGTGTGCAGGAGAGAGACTAAACGTGTATATTTATAAAGCAGGCCGTATGCCACTTACTGAACATGCACTGTATTTTTGTCTCTGCTTGCTTCAGAGATAGATAGGGAAGGCCTGCTAATTAGTCAATCTAGGCATGCATCTGGGTGTATCCACGTACATCTCAGTTGCTTCAATTGTGCCCAGCTCTTTGCGACCCCATGAACTGTAGTCCACCAGGCTCCTCTGTCCATGGGATTCTCCAAGAATACTAGAGTGGGTTGCCATGTCCTTCTCCAGGGGAACTTCCCAACCCAGGGATGAAACCCGAGTCTTCTGAATTGCAGGTGGATTCTTTACCAGCTGAGCCACCAGGGAAGCCTAATGTCAAAGTGTACATATTGATGAATTGGTTGAAGAACTGATGCCTGCATCTTTTGAGATGAGAGCCTTTGTCTAAAGGAGAGCCCAGAGCTTAGGTCCCCCGGCCGCACACAAGTGCAGGGTCACCTGAGGCCGTGAAAGGCTGTTTCCACTTGGCTGCACTGATGAGGTTTCCCAGTCAAGCTCAGAAGAGGCAATGGCACAGGAGATCGGATGTGGGAATCCTTTAAATCCTCCTGAAGAAGCTCCCTGGGACCCGGAGCTTTTTACCATGAAGATCGGATAAGTGGCTTCAGTAGAGCTGGCCCTGGAGTTGTGCTGTTTGAGAGTCCTTGGCCCTTGGAAATGAGGTTCTGGCTACAGAGGGGTTTGGGTGTATTTGTGCCCTGTCAGGATTTACACGCTTTCAGCAGCGTGAAGCCTGAACCACATTAACCTTTTTTAAAACCGGAGAATACTGAAAGCGAGCATGGCTATTTTCAAAATTTGATGTTCATAATTGGATATAGCTGTCGGTCTTCAGTAGAAGTTTATGTTATGGTCAGTAGCTTAACAGGCTTAGTGTCAAGTTGTGGTTAAGAGAGTGGGTTTGGAGGCAGGCTGCCTGAGTTCAGATCTGCGTGTCACCATTTATGAGCCGTGGTGCCCCAGGAATATCTCTGCATCAGCGTCTGTACCTGAGAGATGAGGAATGAATGTCAACAGTGCCTGCCTCAGCGCTGTTGTGACGGTCACGTAGATTAACACATGGAAGCACTTAGGAGGGTGCCTGGCACAAAATAAGCACTCAGTAAACATGGGTGGTTGGGCTCCCCCAGCGGTGCTAGTGGTAAACAACCCGCCTGCCAATGCAGGAGACATAAGAAGTGGCAGCCCACTCCAGTACTCTTGCCTGGAGAAGCCCATGGACAGAGGAGCCTGGCGGGCTACAGTCCATGGGGTGGCAAAGAGTTAGACATGACTGAGCGACTTACCATGCACGCAAACGTGGGTGATTATTACTGTTGCTAAGTTCTTACTCTGCAGGGGCTGGAAGCACTAATGCATTTTTGAAAGATTTTTGTCCCCAGTAATTAAAAACCAAAAAAGCATAAAAGGTGGACACTTGAGGGGGGTGAGCACTGTGCTGGGGTCTGAGACATTTAACTGCGTCTCACCTCAGTAGTTCTCTACTGTACGCTTGCTTCTTTGACAAGTGCTTAGTACATGCTTTGTTGTCAGAGCCAAGGTGGCGTTTACATTGTATAAACTGAAGGGAAGTTGCCAAGAATTTTGCATTAAAGAGCTCAGTTTTTCCAGATTGAGATAGATACATTGTTAGCCAAATACATGACTGGAATTTCTGCCACAAATTTTCAAGAGATGCATTTTGGGAGAAATCAAACATTTCCTCCTCTAAGATAAAACCAGGTTATTAGATAATTTTAAATTCATGTCACATTGCTTACTCATCCTTCTCAGAGATGCTGGTCATATCAATATTTTATATGTGTTCACATCCAACTTCAGATCGGGGTTATTTTTTATTTGAATTACTGCCCCCTGAGCTGCCAAGTTACTTGGCTCCGATGCTCACCCCTGTTTTATAATTGTTCCTGATAATGTTTGCAATATATTGGGAGACTTCCGTGCAGATTGCCCATATTAGGCTACAGTTCCTTTACCCTGATCCTTGAGAGCAGTGCCTGCCAGGATTAGCAGTGGGCAAGATTTCTAAAGTAGCTTGTGATTCACTGTGATCAGTACACTTGCTTAGGCCCAGGCTGTCCCCGCCTTCTCCACTTGTTCAGACGGTTGATAACAGATTCATCAGATGCTCAAGGTAGAGCGATCATGTCATCCTGCTGTAGCATTTTACCCTTGAGGCCTTAGAGCCCTGAAGACAAGGCTTTTCCAGCCAGTACTAACCCTGATAGTTAGTCCAAGAGCTGGGATTGGACTTGGATTCATTTAGTAACTAAATTAAAGGGGTTGTGATCACTCACAGCCACTCAGCTCAAAGACAGATAAAATCACGTCCACTCAGCACGAAGGCTAAAAGCCCTGCCATCCTCGGGGAGCGCACAGCTTAGAGAGGTGACGGTCAGGTAAACAGGTAATTACAGAACTTAGCTGTCCGCATCCTCTCCACCCAAGTGCCCCGGCTCGGAGTCATGCAGTTAACCAGTAGATGCTGTTTCAGTCCCTCGATGCAGTTGTCGAGTAGGCAGCTTTGTTCTTGAGGCCTGTCTTTCCACTTATCCAGTCATTTCTTCTTCTGTGAGTCATTTGTCAAAGAACACTCCTGGTGCCTGAGCTGTGCTGGCCACCAGCCTTTCTTTGGTACCACATGCCTGAGGGTGAGAATCAGGTCCTTGCCTTCAGGTGATTTTTCGTCTAGTTGAAGGAGACAGGCATGTGAAGAACTGAGAACAGAGATGTGTCTAAGGACCTGTGATGTGACCAAGAGTGACACAGTGCATCGAAGACACCACTTCAGTCCTGCCGAAGCCTCCCAAGGTGCTCACAGGCGTGCTGTGCAGTAGTTCATGGAACAAACTTTCAAATGTTCCCTCTCAGGGGGCAGTTACACCTTACACTCGGCTGGAAATCCCGTAGGACTTACTGCCTCCTCCTTCCCTTTCTTTCTCCTCGGTTGAGGCGTATCTGGAATGAGTGGTTCTGGAGGCGGGCGGGCTGGTGGACCTGCCCTGTGCTCAGGACTGAGAGGACCTGTCTAGAGAGAGCGTGCCCCCCGCAGCCCGGCCCTGGCTGCTGCTCACTCGGCCGCCCTCTGCACCTCCAGTTCATCCATTCGTCTGCTGGTTCAGTTGAATGCCTACTGTGCGCACACGCTGTAGAGACCGAGGGAAGCAGACAGACCTGGCTGATGTGCTCCAAGAGCTTATGGTCTAGACCAGCTGAAGCAGCTGGCTTTAATCAAATAATCACACGTATGAATGTGACATGACAGCTGGGAGAAGTGTCACAACATGGTGCCTGAAGCACAGCTGAGCCCTGGAATCGAGGGGTGGGAGGAGGAGGAGGCTGTACAGAGGCAGCACCAGCGAGGCTCTGGCAGGGACACGGGGCCCCGGGGGCTGTGTGGCTGGACCGGAGGGGACGTGGCAACGAGGCTGGGGCGGTGGGGAGCCCAGGCCACGGGGGGCCTCGCCACGTCCGAGAGCAGCAGAAACTCCCGAAGTGCATTAAGCAAGCAAAACCTGCTAGGTGACTGGTTATGGTGTTCAGGAGGTACCTAGGCTGCCCTGCAGAGGGAGGACTGGGAGGAGGAGGGACCCGGGGCCAGGAGGAGGAGGGGGGACCCGGGGCCAGGAGGAGGAGGGGGGACCCCAGGCCAGGAGCAGGAGGCACCCCGGGGCGGGAGGAGGTGGCTGCCGTAGCTGGGAACTGAGATTGTGGCCGAGGGAATGAGGGACGTGGACATCCCAAGATTAATAGAACCAAAATCTCCAGAACCTGACCCTTGATTGAATCTGAGGTTATGGAAGACGGTACCCTGTGTACCACGATGTGAAAGGACAGGACTGGCCGAAGCTGGGGTTTGGGCACACTGACCTTGAGATTCACCTGAGATGATGAGGTCAGCGTGCCGCACAGGCTTGAGGGAGCTGGAAAAGTCTAAATCTCACAGGAGACGTGGGGACTAGAATGTCAACTTGTGTGTGCGTGTGCATGCGTGCATGTGTGTGTGTGCGCACATGTGCGTGCATGCGTGTGTGTATACACGAGTGAGCAGCTGCTCTGTGATGCAGGTGGGAGGCCCCTCCCAAGAGGAGTGATGGGGAGGTTGGGTCAGGGTGGGCTGAGGACACGGGGGAGTGTCTGAAACCGTGGAGGTGGGAGCAGGCAACTGCACAGGTGGTCCTGCGAGGGGGACGCCTGGGAGCTGGGCTCGGGCACAGGTCCTTCGTGGGATCCTGGTGCTGGCACATCCCAGCCTGCTTCCTTCCTCAGGAAACCCGCTGCCGAGCCCTCGAGGCATTAGTATGTTCAACTGCACGAAAAGATATTTTACGTTGAAAGATAAAGGAAAGGAGAGGTGGTTTTCTGTTTGTTTTGCTCTTCTTTTCCTGCGCGGGTTTATCTCTGCCGTGAGGCCAGGCCACTGGGATTTTTGTTGACTTCTTACCATGCGTTACTCTGTGCCTCAACAGGTTTTTAAATTCATGACTTTTTTTTTCCAATCTTCTTCTCTTCTCTGTCGGTTCTTTTATTACCGCTTGTATTTTTCATGCGCTGTGCTGTCCTCATCCTTACGATGCGTTGCTTACAATGTTATCACCGCTGTTCTCTATGCATATTATTACTTGCGTTTTGCAGGGCCTTCCCTGTGAACAGCAGAATGTAATTTATGAAAGATGACAATCATGCTCATAGCGTCTCTGTGCTGTGTGTTAAGCTCACCTGACGGCAGTGTCGGGGTTCTTACCCAGACTTCCAGCTCCTGCAGCTGCACGTGGCCTCTTGTGTCTAGAAGGAGCCTCCCGGGCTCCCCCAGGATGGAGCAGAGAGGTCCGCCCACCCATTTATGGCATTTACCGTTTGAACTAAGTCTTGGAGAAGTATCTCCGGATTAATTCAAGTGTGTAAAAGACAAGGACTTCCCTGGTGCTCCAGTGGCTGAGACACAATTCTCCTTCAAGTTATTAATCAAAATATGATCGCCTGAGTAAGCAACGCCAAGTAGTCATTTTTCAGGTCCTTCCGTGAGAAGCTGCTGCTGCTGCTGCTACGTCACTTCAGTCGTGTCTGACTCTGTATGACCCCACAGACGGCAGCCCACCAGGCTCCCCCGTCCCTGGGATTCTCCAGGCAAGAACACTGGAGTGGGTTGCCATTTCCTTCTCCAATGCATGAAAGTGGAAAGTGAAATGGAAGTCGCTCAGTCGTGTCTGACCCTCAGCGACCCCATGGACTGCAGTCCACCAGGCTCCTCTATCCATGGGATTTTCCAGGCAAGAGTACTGGAGTGGGCTGCCATCGCCTTCTCCGTCTGTGTGAAGCTAGCGACGTATAATTGGCATGTGTTGTGGTCAAGAGGGAGATTCCTGGGTCAGGCCGCCCGGCTTGGAATGAGAAGGACCTCCCCTTTGCTGCCACATGTGACCTTGGGCAGATTATAACTTCCCTGCACCCCAGTTTACTTCTCTATAAAACAGACCTAATCCTACCCATCTTATGTGATTATCGTAAGGATTAAAAGAATTAATTCTCACAGAGCTCTTAGAACAATGCCTGGCATAGGGTCAGCACTTAGCAGATTCTAGCTGCGATTAGATGGCGTTCCCTCCTGCACTGGGCACTCAGAAGGCTGGGATTGTCTGCTGCCTCCACTGTCAGCTGGTTCAGCAGACACTCGGTGCTCATCACACGCACTTCAAAAAGTAGGCGACTGTAGAGTTCTTTACAGTGTCTAAATATTAATCCACAGTAGTAAGACTGTGTATGGTGTGAATGTTGATTTCTCTTCTCCCATATTAGTAATAAGCAATACTTGCTCCCTTTGCACTGAAAACAGCCCCCTTGGGACTTCCCTGGGGGCCCAGTGGTTAAGACTTCACCCCCCACAACGTAGAGGGCTCAAGTTCGATTCCTGGTCAGGGAGATAAGATCCCACGTGCCTCATGGCCAAAAACCCAAAAACATAAAGCAGAAGTGATATTGTAATAAATTCAATAGATCAAAAAAAAAAGGTTCACTTCAAAAATAAAAAAAAAAACCCTCTCCCCTAGACGGTGGGGCTCTTGACTACAAGGGTGTGTCTTCTTTCAGCTTGGTACAGATAAAAGCATTCTTTTTCAGCCCTTTTCAACAGAGGAATCAGATGATTGACCTTTTAAGAAAACGTTCCTCCCAAGTCTATTTGGATGGACTCGTTTGCTGCAGAGACCTGGTGTTATTCCGGGCCTCTGTCTCTCCTAATTGAAGGGCCTTGTGCTGACACTGAAGAGGGGTTGCCTTTGGGGCCACCGGCGGACAGCTTTCTTTACCGTCTTGTATTGTTAATGACTCAGAGAATGTTTTCCGATGAGATCAGAAGCAATCCACTAAAGAAAAAACGGAGAGAATGCGAGCGCTTAGGAGAGCAGGAGGAGGGATGTGAGAAATCCTAAAAAAAGACCAGAGCTGGTATGGAAGAAGGGGCGGGGCTGGCTTCCGTCCCAGCCTAGCTACTCAGAATCTTTTTTTCGAGTGGGAAAGGATGACACGAAATCCTGTCTTAACCAACAGTCAAGATGCCTTTGAAATGATGTGAGGGAAGCCGGAGACCGACGTGGCGTGGCGTTGGACCAGGTCCTGCCCTGCAGCTCTTGAGGAAAGATGCGTCCAGCACTGCAGTTCACCCTCAGGCCACCGGAGTGTCTGCATGGACCATCCACGCCGCCCGGGCCGGGTCTTGTGGGGTCCAGGGTAGACCCCTACTGCCGGCTTCCCCCGCCTCCTTCAGCCTCACTCAGCACTGCAAGGCGTCATCTGAACACAAATTAAGTGGCAGTCTTGGGCTTTAAAGAAAAAGGAAAACTTTTTCATTTGAGAAATGAAAAATGTAATGTCTTCTGTGTCAGTTCAGTCTGTGTCCCCTGAAACGATTTCATCTCTATGCTAATTTTATGCTGCAAATAGGAACTCTCCTGCTCAGTAAGAGGAAAGGGCTGGAAATCAAAGACTCTCTGAGTGGCTGGGAGCCCACTAGACCAATCCCCGCCAATTCGTCAATTCAGTGCCGCCGAGAAGGTGTCCTCTGTGCTGGCCTGGGCCTTGAGGCCGCCGGCCTTGTGCTGAGGGATCCAAGGGCTTCCTCTCCCGCCTGGAGCTGACCCCCATGCCTGGGGCGTGGACTCGTGCCTTTTACCAGTCTGCAGGTTCCTCCAGGCTCTCGCTCCAGTGACTTGCCTGGTGTGTCCACTTCCCAAAACTGACTTCTCTGCATTTCCTCCACTTCTGTTTTCAATGAATAATTAAGACATAAAAAGCACCATCTCAAAAGCACAAGTGCCAAGTCACTTCAATTGTGTCTGACTCTTTGAGACCCCACAGACTGCAAGCCCACCAGGCTCCTCAGTCCGTGGGATTCTCCAGGCAAGAATACTGGAGCGGAGTTGCCATTTCCTTCTCCAGGGGGATCTTCCCTACCCAGAGATTGAACCCACGTCTCTGACGTCTCCTGCACTGGCAGGCAGGTTCTTTACCACTAGCGCCACTAAAGCACAAAGTAACCCACGAGTCCAAGCACAGAGCTCTTTGAAATGGATGTTGTGTTATGTTTCGTCCTAGACGCATCTGCTTCTCTCACTGGAACATGAGATGCCGAGGGTGGGAACCTCAATCTGTACTGTGAGCACTAACGTGGGACCTTCCTCCGAGCAGCCACTTACTGCATACACGCTTGTTGAATTTTGTAACTCATCTGGAGATTCCTATCGGTCTGTCCCCTGGTAGTTCAAGGGCAAGTGGACGGGGAAGAGGTTGGCAGGGTCTCGTCCTCACGGCCCTTTAGCTGGTGTCACAGAGGTGCTGCTGTATAGGCTTGACCGTGCCTGTGCCCCTGCAGCTTCCTGTGTCCTTCCACACATGACGCTGCTGGCTTTTAGCTTTCTTTATGTTGTTTAGAGACGTTTCATGATGAAAAGGGAGTATGTATGCCTGTTCACAGACAGGACTGAGGCTGTTGCAAGAGTTATAAAAGGTTGATTTCAGCTGCATTTGGAGAGCCTCCAGCGATGGGGGCTGTTTGTGATGGAGCAAGTGGCCTGAGGGTGAACCACAGGGCTGGACACATCTTTCCTTGAGAGCTGCAGGGCAGGATCTGGTCCAACGCCATGCCACGTTGGTCTCCAGCTTCCCTCACATCATTTCAAAGACATCTTGACTGTTGGTTAAGACAGGATTTCTTGTCATCCTTTCCCACTGGAAAAAAGTAGGCTCCAGGTGGTCAGAGACTGTGGCCCTGCAGATGCTTGCCCAAGGCTCCGCTGGCCATGATGCTGACTGGCGGCCCATCTTGGACACCATCACAGGGTGATGGGAGAGATGTAGTGGGTGAATACGGGGCGGTGGTCCCTTCGGCCCTCTCTAGGGGTGGGGTGGGGACTGGCGGCACCCCGCAATGCATGAGGCCCCCGGGACCCAGTGAAGAGAAGGCCCAGAGGGTGCTGACTGGGCAGACTTGGTGGACAGGACATAACACAGCCTGTCTTCAAAGAAGAAAGGATTTCCTGGAGACTCAGTCCTCACACACGCCTGAGGGATCTGAGATGGGTAGTCAGGGAGACACAGGGGAGTGGGCATGTATGCACAAGGTGGTTCCTATCTACTCGATGATAAGACTGCAAGTTCTGTTTCCATCGTATCCATTTTCCCCTCGCATCAGGGTGTCTGAGCTGGAAACACAGCGCAGGGCAGGCATCTCAGTGACCTGGGAGAGAAAAGTACATTCCACACACTTTCTGGAGCATAAGGGGCTGAAAAATGCATTTCGCCATTTGCAAAGCTGGTGGAGATTGTGTCTCTTCCTTTTAACGATCTCCTTTGAGGTTTACCTGTCTCAGATGGCTATCTAATGCTTTCACTAAACAGACCCTGGAATTACTCAAATGTATGACAGGCTAGTGGCAGACCCACTGCTGGGTGACGTCTTGGCCTCCACCTTCTTTCTGTGGCGTTCTCCTCTTCTCAGCGGAGGGAGCTGGTGATGCGGCAGAGTCAGGGGGACTGGGAGAGGAGACGGCTGGGGCTGGGGCAGTGTTGGCACTGAAGAGGCCCAGAGTGGAGGGACGTGTCTGAACCCGTGGGAGGAGGGGGCGTTCGTCGCCACAGAAGGCCTGGGGAGCTATCCTGGAAAAGGCTCTGGAGTTCACTGACTCCCTGAGCTGAACTGAACTCTCAGTCCTGGGTGCTTCCTGTGACCCCCAGATCACCCTGTGACCACAGGGTGCAGTGCCCTGTGCTAGCAACGGTGTGCTACACAAACGGTCCAGCAATTCCCCAGCTGGCTTAGAATATGCGTTTCTTACTGAAAAGCAACATAACTGGGGGGTGGGCGGGGGTAACTAGTGGCTCTTTGTTTTTGTTTTTTCAATAATTACGATCCACTGCTGTCCAAGTTTCAGATGTACAGGCACGGGGTTTGATTTACACATTCTGTGAAATGATGACCAGTAGGTTCAGTTAATATCCATCTCCTCGTATGGATTCAATAAAAAGAAAATAAAGGAGAAATGGGGGAAAATGTTCTTTTTGTGATGAGAACTCCTGGGATCTAACCTCTTGATGACTTTCTTATGCATCATAAAGCCGTGTTAGCTATAGTGACGTTGTCCATTACATTCTCAAGTACTTTTTTATCCTATAACTGGAAATTTGCTCCTTTTGACCACCTTCCTCCAATGCCCCCTCCCGCATCCCTCACCTGTAATAACTGCAATTCTGACCTCTTTTTCCATGAGTTTGTTTGTTTGGTGGGGGGGGGAGGGGTGTTTTTAATTCCATATGTGAGTTAGATCACAGAGCATTTGTCTTTCACTGTCTCACTTACTTCACTTAAGGTAATGCCTCCAAAGTCCATCCGTGTTGTTGCAAATGGTAGGATTTTCTCATTTTTTTTAATGGCTGAATAAGGTATCATCATGAGCTTCCCAGGTAGTTTCAGTTATTAAAAAATCCACCTGCCATTGCAGGAGACATGGGTTCAGTCCTGGTTCAGGAGGATCGCCTGGAATAGGAAATGGCAACCCAGTCCAGTATTCTTGCCTGGAAAATTCCATGGACAGTAGAGTCTAGTGGGCTACAGGCCCTGAGGTTGCAGAGTCAGACATGACTGACTGAGCATAGTTTATCATTATATATTGATATACAGATATATGTACACACACATATATACATACATATGACAACTACTTGTTTACCCATTCATTCATCATGGACATCTAGGTTGTTCCCATGTCTTGCCTGTTATTTATAAATAACACTTCAGTGACCATGGGGGTGCAGATATCTTTTTGAGTTAGTGTTGTCATTGCCTTTGGATATATTCCCAGAAACGGAATTGCTGGATCATATGGTAGTTCTAATTTTAATTTTTTTGAGGATCCTCCATACTGTTCTCCACAGTGGCCATACCGATTTATATTCCCATCCACAGTGCCTGAGGGCCCCTGTTCTCCACACATGCCAGCGTTTGTTCTCCATTACCTTTTTCGTGATGGCCATTCTCATAGGTGGGAGGTGATAGTTCACGGTGATATTAATTTGCATTTACCTAATGACCAGTGATGTTGAGCATCTTTCATGTGCCTCTTGACTTTTCATATGTCTTCTTTAGAGAAATATCTATTCCAATTCTTTTCAATTGGGTTATTTGGGTCTTTTGGTATTAAATTGCGTGACTTCTTTATATTTTTTGGATATTGACCCATTATCAGAGATATATGGTTTGCAAATATCTGTGCTTGTTATACAGAGCAAGGCACATCAATGTGCTCCGTTAGCACTGGCTGGTCGTGGCCACTGCAGGGATGTGTATTGAGTTAGAAGAGGTGGTGTCTGGATGCGCTTTGTGAGACCCTTCATCACAGGAGAGCAACTAGGCTGACCCCTAAGAACAGTGTGGAGTTCTATCCTGTATGGTACCAGGCTCTGCAGTACCCTTGCCAGCTAAAGAGAGAGAGGAAATTTTAATCAGTGTTCAGTGTGCAGTTCAGATTTGCCACGTACCAGGTGTATGCAATGCTAGATACTATAGATACAAATATAGACCAAGAAAGAAAATTATTAAGAAGTGATTAAGATTGTGTCCAACAAGACCAAATTCAGGGGAGAGAAAAAGAGGTATCATTTGACATTACAGAGAGCCCCTTAAAAGGAAACTACAAATACCAATTGTGGAGCCAGCAGCTGAATCCATAGATTTATGGAAAATCTTGGTGCCAAATGAGCTTGTAGAACCGTCTCTCTCGAAGGGGAAGCAGAGGGGGAGATGCTGGCCTTCTGGTGTGCCTTTCTTTCTGGCCGCAACCGGACTTGACGGGGTTGGTGGAGGCTCATGCTTTCTCATCTTCAAATACTTCGGCTGCGGGTGACTGAAGCTTAGAGCCAGAGCAGCACTCCTGACCTCGATGGGTGATTACGCTGGCGCTGCGCAAGCTTCTGGGGGTGCTAAGCTTTCACACAGCCCCCCCAACTTCCGCTTTACCATTCATGGCAACATGCCTTTAATGCCCAGCATTCTGCCTGCTCAGCTCCACTCTTTCAGAAATCTCTGTACACTCAGAATAAGTAGTAAGCCTGAAAAGACGAGAGGTTTTTAAATTTGACCTCCTCCTTGCCCTGATGAATGAGGTGGAGTTTATCAGCAGCTTCACTTACGTTGAATTTTACTTATGAATGCTGATGATTTATATATGAATTTAATTTTGTTTTATATGTATTGTATATGCAGCCACAAAGGCAAATATTTATTTTCACTCTTGTACTGTTGGACAGTGGCTGCTAACACCCATAATATTGTACAGATTCAAGCTTGGGTCTACCTTTGAGAAAGCTAGGTAGATGCCCAGCACACTGTTAGGATTCTCCATGATGTTGCTAGCTGGTCAATCAGGCATTTCAGCCAGATGATCAAAGAAACCAGTGGGAAGAGAATCGCTAAAGCTTATTTAAATGAATGGTTGACTTTTTTAGTTGGTTTTTGCTGCTTGATTCAGGCAAAATGTTTAATGTTTTTTTTTTTTTTTTTAATGTAGCAATAGCTGAAGCAAAAATCTACAGCTTTGAAGACAAATCCAAGTTGGAATTCTAGCTTTACCTCTCAGTTGCTGTGTACTTTGAGCAAGTTATTTAACTTCTCTGAGCTTCAGTGTTTTTACTTGTAAAAATGGGGATGGTGATACTAACTGCATAGTGTTTTCAGGAGAACTGTGTTTTAATAATAAATATAAGGTACTTAGCACAGTCACTGAAAAAAAAAAACAAATGTTAATTCCCTTCCTCCTAAGAGAGTGATCTTGGATGGATGGATGGATGGGAGTCAGCTCAGAGTGCCTAGCCGATTGTGTTGTTCTGGCTCTCATGGTATTTCAACTGCAACTCAAATCCTGCCTTGTGGGTCACTCCTGCTTGTCATGGCTCCTGGTCTACACAGGAAAGAGTGGGCCGCCAGGGTGGCACCCAGCTGGGCAGAGCACTCAGCAACCCCAAGCCCACGCCCTCCTGTCTGCCTTCGAAGTTCCTGTGAAGGAGGCCGGGAAGGAGTGGGCAGAAGTGAGTCTGGCTTGAGGAACGTGTTGGTTGCATCCCACCCCCCACGTAGCTTCTTTATTTTTATTCATATTCCAGCATTATTTTATGGTGTAGTTTCTTTCGTAAGCCTCTCTAAATCCTCCATGGAGCTAGGCGAGCTGTAAAACCACGAAGCAGCAGAGACCTGTGTCCAAGTTAACTGTGGCGTGCAGCGGATGCAGGCCCCCACCCATGGGACATGATGCCCTGAACACGTATGTGCCAAGGGCCTGTGGGGTTCGGCAGCGGTGGGTGATGCAGTCTCCCCTCGAAGGATGTAGACCAGGGCCGACGGCTGCCGTTGTGCTGGAAGGTCACCCTTCGCTTATCAGGGCAGAGACCAGACGCAGGAAGTCATCAGGGCTGTGTTTCCTCACCCGCTTCCAGAGTGCAGAGGCCCTGTCTTAGGTTCTTCATCCCTGCCATGCGGGACCCTCAGCTGATGCATCATGAACACACGGGGCACGAATGGCCTAATGAGCATGTTGCACATGGGGAGAGTATTCAGAATAAACGAAGTGCAGAATTTCAGAGTGCCTGTGAGGAACGGCGTTTCGGACAAGTTGTTACTACTCGTAGGTACTTCCAGAAACACACACTGTCTGCTCACAAATGCTGCTGAGTGAATAAGTACCTGCTTTAATAGATAGATAAGCTTGGTTCTGATCATCGTGCTCGGCACTGAAGCCCAGTTTGTTGTCATTTTTTAGTTGCTAAATCGTGTCTGACTCTTGGCAACCCCATGGACTATACCACTCCCAGCTTCCCTGTCCTTCACTCTCTCCTGGAGTTTGCTTAGATTCAGGTTCATTGAGTTGGCGATGCTATCTAACCGTCTCATCCTCTGCCACCCCATCTCCTCTTGCCTTCAGTCTTTCTCAGCATCAGGGTCTTTTCCAATGAGTCAGCGCTTCACATCAAGTGGCCGAAATATTGGAGCTTCAGCATCAGTCAATCCTTCCAATGAATATTCAGGGTTAATTTCCTTTAGAATTGACTGATTTGATTGCCTTGCAGTCCAAGGGACTCTCAAGAGTCTTCTCCAGGACCACAGTTAGAAAGCATCAATTCTTCAGTGCTCAGCCTTCTTTATGGTCCAACTCTCACATCCAAACATGACTACTGGAAAACCCATAACTTTGATTATACGGACCTTTGTCAACAAAGTGATGTCTCTGCTTTTTAATAAAGCCCAATTACATTTTTTTTTAAGCACACTTTTCAAGTGTTGCCATGCAGCTTCTCTGGGAAAGCCGACTGTCTGATATATGGCATTCAGGATTTACGTTGCACATCAGGCCCTGTCCTGACAGTGTGAAGTTCCACCAGGACCCTCCATGACTGTTACTAGTTCTTAACGAAGCCCCAAAGTCAGGTGACGTCACTGGATTTGTATGTGACTGGAACATCTTTATTTTTCCTGGCCTTGTTGTGCCCACCCAGCACCGTATTCTCCGTGCCTGACTGTGTAAGAAATCTGAAAGTTCACCCACTGGAATACATACCTCATGTCAGTTGAGTGCCGCATGGTGAATCCTGAGGTAATTACTTTCTGCCTCAGCTGGGGACTTATGGAGCAGAAGCTAAAATTATTCCCGACTGGAGACAATCCCTGAGGTGGCGGTGAGAGTTAAATATAATTCCTTTGCCTCATGTCTATTACGGTTACTTTTAACTAGCTTGTGGCCCGCTGCCGGCCAGCAGCTGAGGAGGAGGAGGAAGAGTCCGCGTCCACGAGCTCCTCGGAAAGGCAGTCGAGGCTCCGGGCGGCGCTTCCGGGACCGCGCTTCCGGGACCGCGCTTCCGGGACCGCGCTTCCGGGACCGCGCGCGCTTCCGGTGGAGAGCTGCCCCCGCAGCCCCGCCCCCGCAGCCCCGCCCCTCCGGTCCCCGGAGCCGCAGGCGCTGGGCGGGCGAGCGGTCCGGCCGTGGCCTCGCCAGGCGCCAGAGGGGTCGTCCGCTGGGCCGGGGGTGCCCTCCGTGCGGGTTTGGGTCCAGAACAGCCCCCCTCCAGCTGCAGGAAGAAGCCCACGTCCAGGGTCGCAGTCAGACCGTCCCGGTAGCGGGGTTAATGTCCTCCTTTCCTCTCCACACCCCGAGTGGTGTCTTCCCCGGCCTCGCGGCCTGGGAGAGGGTTTGCTCTGGAAACGAGCCGAACGTGTGCCTTCAGAGGTCGGCTTGGCCACTGCAGGATGGTCCCCGGCTGAACGCTGTCTGGAGCAGAGTTGACCCCGGAGAGGTCCCCACGCTGCCCGCCGCCTCCTCCCCAGAGACGGCGAGGGATCCTCTCGGCAGAAGCCGCTCCGGGGTCAGCTGCGGGCCTCAGGGACCATCGAACTGTGTCCAGAACAAAAGTTAAGAATTGCTGTAGGTGGCCAGGGACTCCGGCAGGACAAAATTCTGACTGTGAGGAGAGCACCGTCTTGCGTTTCCACAGAAATGTCACGTGTCTACCCGGGACACACGTGCGCTGTTCTAACAGCTCAAGGGGCGGGCGCAGCTGGAAGAAGTCGGGGAGGTGTCGGTGAGCTGATAGCAGCCGATAGCGGGGGTCTTGGCGGCTACAAGGTGGTTACGGAGCAGCAAAGCCAACGTGGGGAGCGGGGCCTGGAGAGGGAGTGAGCAGACAGCACTGAGGTCCGTGGGGTCGGACACAGGATCGCCAAGGTTGGGACAGCTTCCTTACCAAATGCAGGTGCACAGTCAGCAGGGCAGACCCGCTCACCATGCCCTGATGCCCACCCTGGGACTCCCCCAGCACAGCTGCCCCACCGCCCACCCTGGGCAGAGCCCTTCAGACCCCCAGAACTCAGCTTCCAGAGGCCGAGTGTCTGACCGTCCAGCTAGCGCTCCATCCTCTGCACCACAAGTTGCTTCCCTTAGGCCCCAACTCTTCGGAAAACCCCCCTTTTCCGTTTCAACCAGATTTTCACCATGGCAGTCATTTGTGGATTGAATGAACAAGCTGCAATATAAAAAGTAAACTGTAGAGGTTCCATAACTTCAGGGGCAGGTTTATGATTCCAAGTGTCAAAGTGGAGATTTAGTTTAGGCTGTTAAAATTCAGGAAGGCATCATGAAGTCTTCCTGTGTCTCCTTCCTCCTCGTTAAAAATAGCATCTGAAGTCTCCTCGTAGCTGAGTCACTGCTTGGTGTGATCGGGGCTAGGCTGTAACCGGACCTGTCAGAATGAGGCCACCGTGATTCATGATGGAGGCTAAGCCTGGTTGCCACGGACAACGTGTTCCTCTCTGTTCTTTCCTGGAGTTTGGCAACGCCATATTTTGCTTTTGGAGTAGAAGCCCTTTTCCATAATGACAGTAATGGGATGAGGTGGCCCTTCCCCCTGTCACCCACAGAATTGTTGTTTAGTCACCCAGTTGTGTCTGTTTTGTGACCCCATAGACTGTAGCCCACCAGGCTTCTCTACCCATGGGATTTCCCAGGCAAGAGTCCTGGAGTGTGTTGCCATTTCCTTCTCCAATGCATTAAAGTGAAAAGTGAAAGTGAAGTCACTCAGTCGTGTCGAACTCTTTGTGACCCCATGGCCTGCAGCCTACCAGGCTCCTCCGTCCATGGGATTTTCCAGGCAAGAGTACTGGAGTGGGTTGCCATCTCCTTCTCCAGGGGATCTTTTCGACTCACGGATCACACCCAGGTCTCCTGCATTGACAGGTGGATTCTTTACCACCGAGCCACCTGAAAAGTCCCACCCACAGGGTTCCTCACTATTGGTTAGGGGAAAGTGTGTAATTAGCATAACTGAAGACCTGTGGAGAACACAGTTGTACGGGACGTGTATTTCATCTTACCACTGCAGCCTGCTATCAAGCCAGGCCACCAGCCAAGTGCCCAGCACCTTTCAGTTCAGTTCACTCGCTCAGTAGTGTCCAACTCTGCGACCCCATGGACTGCAGCACACCAGGCCTCCCTGTCCATCACCAACTCCTGGAGTTTATTCAAACTCACGTCCACTGAGTTAGTGATACCATCCAACCATCTCATTCTCTGTCTTTCCCTTCTCTTCCTGCCTTCAATCTTTCCCAGCGTCAGGATCTTTTCAAATGAGTCAGTTTTTCACATCAGGTGGCCAAAGTATTAGAGTTTCATGAGCACCTTTCATGAGCCCCAAACTAAGCGTCCCACTGAGGAGAGACAAAAGATCGAATAGATGTGGTCCCTACCCTGGAGAGAGCTTCTCGGGTGGCACTTGTGGTAAAGAGTCCACCTGCCAGTGCAGGAGACATAAAAGATGCGGGTTCGATTCTTGGATTGGGAAGATCCCCTGGAGAAGGACATGGCCACCCACTTCAGTATTCTTGCCTGGAGAATCGCATGGACAGAGGAGCCTGGCGGGCTATAGTCCATAGGGTCTCAAAGAGCCGGACACGCCTGAGCGAACTAGCCTGCACACACACTCCCCTGGAGGAACCTGGGGAGACAGAGCCAATGAAGGCAGCAGCCTGCACTTCCCACGTCAATTCTAACCACGTGTCTGTTCCCAGCCAGCTTTCTTGAAGCAAGAGCCACGCCCTGTGCTCATCGGGCAGGTGTCTGAAGGGTCGGCGAGTTTGTGGACTTGAGGAGAGCTTGTACTGCCCGCAGCCCCCGCCTGCCCCCTTCTGCCATCAGGACTGGGTCCCCACATGGTTCCTTCCTGCCTTGCCGGGGGCATGGGTTTGGGCCAGACCACCGAAAGGTGCAAGGGTCTGGGGAAGCCGAGTGCAGTTGCTGTGGTTTTTTCTCGAAGTGGGGCTTGGGCAGGAAGGAACCCTGTACTTCTGCATGCGTGCAGAATCCGGCTGCACTGCCATCGGCTGGACCTGCGCCAGCTCTTGGGAAGTGAGGGCCGAGATCAGGAGCTCAGGTGCTCTCCAGGAAGCAGAAGGGCTTCACCGCAATGCCAACGATGCCTGTTGCCAATAAACTCAGATTTATGGGAGATGAGATTTCCAGAAGAGGGTGCCTTGTAGACAGATGTGTGCAGAGAAGCAGGGGTGCCAACATGAGCTCTCTGGACACCTGGATATGTGGGAGTATGGGATGGATTTTGTCTATGGGCATAGATGGAGAAATGTATATATAATGTACACCTACCTTCCAGAAGAGTAGAAGGATATACCACAGGATGTTAACTCTGCTTGTCTCTGGATCATAGGATTGTGGTAGCCTTTAACATTGTTTTTGTATTTGTTTTCATTTAAATGTATTTATTTTCATTTAAAATTGTTTATATGAATCAATCATATGATTTTTTTTAAGTCAACCAAATACTAAACAAAATGTTGAAGTTAGACTTTCTAAGAGTAGGTGGTCCAGCCAAAGACCTATTGTGTGTTATATTCCAGCACTGAGTTAGAAACCATTTATCCTGAAGATATGTCCTTTTTTGGGTCAGTTTAAAGATAACTATTTTCAGGCAGTGCATCATTTTCCAAAAAGAGAAGAAAAGAGAAAAATAGGAATGTAGATGTCATAAATTCACAAAACAGAGAAAGTGTTCCGTGTTGATAATTGTATTTTCTTTGCATCTAAACCTAATATTGGTAACAGCCCAAATTTTCTCCATTTGTGGGTATTCTCATAGTTAACCTCCTATTAAGGTGTGTTTGATAGAAATATTAAGAGGAACGCTTACTGGTCAGAAATGTTCCCTTGATAGAAGACTGATGCTGGGAAAGACTGAGGGCAGGAGAAGAAGGGAGTGACAGAGGATGAGATGGTTGGGTGGCATCACTGACTTGATGGACATGAGTTTGAGCAAGCTCCGGGAGTTGGCGATGGACAGGGAGGCCTGGTGTGCTGCAGTCCATGGGGTCACAAAGAGTCAGACACAACTGAACAACAACAGCTGCTGCTCAGATGTTAGTTCTAATTGTCCTCCACAGCCCATGGAGGACGCTGATGGTTGACCCTTGGAGGGCATGGAAACACACTGAGACAGTAGATTAGCAACTGGGAGAGGCTGCTCACCCTCCACGCACCCACAGCCGCAGGCGAGAAGTAATGCCTTCACAGGTGCACTGTGTGGCCTGCTGCAGTTAGGATGCGTGTAGGCCATCCAGCCTTGTTTCCTTCGCAGGAGCTCTGGGAATGCCTGACTTCTTTTTACCTAGGCTCAGATTCTAACTGGGAGTTAGAAGGCACGATACATACGTTTTTCTCAAATTGGAATGATTTTAACTTAAATGAGATCAGTATCCCTAAGTTCTTCTGGGAGAAGTGTTACTTTCCCCGTTTCCAGCATTATAAAATACTTCCATATTTGTGGCATTTTGTTCTCCAAGGAATTCTTTAAAAGAGAGCGTGTGCTTCAGTTTCTTCATTATTCAAAAGAAAAAGCTGAGCTCAACGCCATCAAAAGGAAATGCCCAGAGTCCCCAGAAGAAGCTGGTGGCGGGGCTGGGGCCAAAGCCCCGCTAGCTCTCTTTTTACTCCTTTTAATATGTGGAACTTTTTACCTAAGATTTCCAGCTATTATGAGGAACCACAGAAGTGTTTTCTAACAATGTAGGTGGTCAATCAATATTTGATGAAGACATTGTTTAATAAACTTGCATATTTATTGACCCATTGAATCGATGAAAAGTATAGCACATCTGTATATACACACATAGGTAGGTAGGTAGGAGAATGGATGGATGGATGGATGGATGGATGGACGGACAAATGGATGACGGGTACTAGGTAGCAAGCAGCACCAGCATGCCCTCTCTCTGTCTGCACAAGGATTTAGTTATTATGTGTCCTCGATCCACCTGGCTCTCTTCAAAGGAAGAGGCTCTGCTGCAACAAAGACCCAGCGCCACCTAAAATTAAAATTTTCTAAAAAAGAAGGAGGCTCTGGGGAGGAGTGACAGAATTTTAGGAGACAGGGAAAGTATACTCCTTTTCACTGCAAACCTGCTAGGTGAGAAAGCCATACACAGTTGCACGCGGGTATTTTGGTATCAGCGTAGTATTGTCTTCAGTACCCATTTAGTCAGAAAATATGTCACCTGACACTCCGCAGGTACCAAATGGTGCCAGAGAGACACGCTGAATGAGGATAAATCATAGAGCATGTGTAGGAGGAACGTTACCCTCATTATCCCATGCATCTCTGTTTTGGATTTGTGTTTTCCAGTTGCTCCTATTTTATTTTGAAGGAGTAACTTAGAAAACCTTGAAAGAAGAGCTCACCGACAAATTAGAGTGAAAAGGCGCAGGTAAATAAAGTCACGTGGACTAATCCATAAATACCCTGCAGAAGCTACCTTCTTTTCGTCGCGTCTTCTGTTGGTTTGACATACCAGGCAGAAAGGTAAATTTCTCGCTTCCTTTACGCTGTCACAGAACATATCTTCTTAATCACCTTTTGCACATATTGAACCCCATCTTGGTCATAACTGAGGCATATGCTACACTGAAACCATGGTGAAATTATGCTTTTTCTTCCACCTCAGGGAAATTTCCCTGCTTTATTGAATGAAAGAGGCATTTAAAGTACAAATTAAAGATAACTACTGTTAATAAGTTTGGTTAGGCTCATAGAGACAAATAATACCAGTCAAAACAGCCTGACTCAAGTTTGCTACCAAAAAACGTTTAATCCACTGCCTCTAAGTATGCAAGAAAAATTTCCTGATGGAGATTCTTTACTTATTTTGGCTTCTCTGGCTCTTCGCTGTGGGCCTATAGGCTTTGCTGCCTGGTGTCAGGTGGGATCTTAGTTTTCCTACCAGGGATCAAACCCACATCCCCTGCATTGGAAAGCTGATTCTTAACCACTGGACCACCAGGGAGGTCCCCCTAATGGTATTTAAAGATGTTCGTCGGCTTTGGTTATCAAGGCTACTCACTTGAGCGGAGCATTAGATGAACAGGGGATCTCTGTCATTTCTATTATTGATGGTCTATGTTATTTACTCCTTCTTCTCTCCTCCGTTCTCATGTTGGGCCCTTAGGCGTTCAGTTGGATTTTGCATTTGTTAGATATAAACAACAGCATACCTATCAGACTGGAAACTTATTCAGAAGCATGCGTTTATACAATCTTCCATTTTTAAATCATGAGACTAACAGCGTATTTTACTGTACATGCCTCTGGTGCCCTAGTTTGGGACCTGTGTAAATTCTCAATGGCATCCTAAGAAAAGTATCACAGAGAGCAACGTTTAGCCATAAAGACATTTATGAAGTCGCACGGAGTAGAGTGTAAGTTGTGTGCTTTGTGATGAGACAGTAAATGATTGCAAATAGTGTTTTATATAGAAAAGGCTCACAGTGGTTTGAAAATTTTTGTATGGAGCCATTTTTTTAATATGAAAGTCTCATTCTGTTCACTCGTGTATTAAATGCTCCCAGACTTAATAACCGGAAGCTTCTGTGTTTGTATTGTATATCAGGAAGGGAAGGGCCTTATAGTCGATCTTAAGTGTTGGTGTGCCCCATTTTGCCTTGGGGATCACGACTCCAGCGTTCCCTCCCTCACTCTAGTGTTGTCCCGTGATATTTGCTGCTTCCTGAAGTCAATATAGACGGATCTGAGCCAACTTAAGTGTTGTCTCAACATTTACCTACAGAGGAAATTCCATTTGAGAAAACCGCAGAGTATGGCCATTCCTGGAACAACCGGGAGATGGTTATTACTGTCGGAAAGAACTGTCTGCTTTGCCCTGCTTTACTGTAAAAGGGACCAAATGAGTGTTTTAAAAATCCAGCTCAAATTCAGAGGCATTTTGTATATTTAAAGTATCCACATATCTAAGATTGTTCATGACTGGCTTCATAAACTGCTTTTCTTTCAATTAACAATATTAGAAATGTAGTATCTTAGTAAAACTTTTACAAAATTTTGTGAATCGAAACAAATCCTTCATCAAGCGACACGTCCTGCATTTCTTTTCTTTTTTAAATACAGACTTGGTATGAGTGCTGAGACTCAAACAGACATCGTTAGAAAGGACTAGTCCATGAGAGAGCCAAGAAGCAACGTCTGTGTTCAGCTTCCTGCATCCTCTCCTCCCAGCTCCTCCCACAAGCTTGCTTCCCGCCCTGTCTACCTTGCCCCTGTGCACCTTAATGTCTGTTCAGAACTCGGTGATGAGTCAACGTCGTAAAATTCTGTTGGCAATGGCGCCCCACTCCAGTACTCTTGCCTGGAAAATCCCATGGACAGAGGAGCCTGGAAGGCTGCAGTCCATGGGGTCGCTGAGGGTCGGACATGACTGAGCGACTTCACTTTCACTTTTCACTTTAATGCATTGGAGAAGGAAATGGCAACCCACTCCAGTGTTCTTGCCTGGAGAATCCCAGGGATGGCGGAGCCTGGTGGGCTGCCGTCTCTGGGGTCACACAGAGTCAGACACGACTGAAGCAACTCAGCAGCAGCAGCAGCAGCAGCAGCAGCAGCAGGCCTCTCTGACCGCGGGGCCCTCAGGATGCTCTGTTGCAAACACTTTCTCATCACTAGAGCTGCTGCACAAGGACACAGGAGCCTCCTCCAATTCCGCCCGCCCGCGGCAGGGGAACTCCTGCAGGCAGCGGTGCGTCTCTGCTGCTGGCAGTGGCCTAGCCCCACTGCTTTGGGACACACACCTGGCTTCAGTGAGGAGGTCGGGGGGGGAGTGGGCGCCCACCCCAGATGGAGACCCACTGGGGACTCTTGCCAAAGCCAGGTCTTTTTTCCTTCACCCATGTGCTCATGTAACAGAGTATGTGTGTGTGCGTTTCTTGTTTTGCCTTGCACGTGTTTGAAATGGTTGTTTGCACATCTTATTTTACCCACTTGATTGGCAGTTCCCAGGGGGCAGCGTTCTTGGTCACTCCTGCACAGAGCAGGCGTGCAGGAAATGTATGTAGAGTGACTGAGTGAAGGAACCTGTAAGACGGGCAGCTCAGCCTGGCAGCAGCGTGAGTCTGGGTTCAGATGATGACGGTGAAGACGGCAGAAGCAGGTGGATGCGATGTGCAAGGAGGGGACTGAGAGGCAGGTGAGCGAGGTTCTGGGAGTCAGGCCTTGCCTCAGCAGAGGGCGAGCTCGTGGGCAGAGCTGGAGATGGGGAGTCCACCAGAGCAGGGTCATGAGGGACGATGAGGTGAATGAACATGGAGAAACCGTGTCAAAAATCTTGTTCTCAAAGAAACCTTCTCTAAATGTGCATCCCTCGCAGCCTGCGACATCCCCTTCCCTCACCCAGCCCAACCCAGTTTCCCAAGATCGCTGTTCAGATAAATGACTTTCGAGCAGAAAAAACCCTCTTTGATAGACCCAGCGGATGCACTTGTTTTAAAGAGCGTCTCCCTCTGTTCCTGAAGGTCACAGTCCTCTGTAGACTCAGGAGGAGGGGGAGGGATGGGGAACCTGGAGGCTGGTAAGAGGGGGTTGAGGGTCAGCCCTCAGCCTCGGAAGCACCCCCTTCAATTCAGTTCAGTTCAGTCGCTCAGTCATGTCCGATTCCTTGCGACCCCATGAATCGCAGCACGCCAGGCCTCCCTGTCCATCACCAACTCCCGGAGTCCACCCAAACCCATGTCCATTGAGTCAGTGATGCCATCCAGCCATCTCATCCTCTGTTGTCCCCTTCTCCTCCTGCGCTCAAACTTTCCCAACATCGGGTCTTTTCTAACGAGTCAGCTCTTCGCATCAGGTGGCCAGAGTATTGGAGTTCCAGTGTCAGCATCAGTCCTTCCAATGAACACCCAGGACTGATCTCCTTTAGGATGGACTGGTTGGATCTCCTTGCAGTCCAAGGGACTCTCAAGAGTCTTCTCCAACACCACAGTTCAAAAGCATCAATTCTTCGGCGCTCATCTTTCTTCACAGTCCAACTCACATCCATACATGACCACTGGAAAAACCATAGCCTTCACTAGACAGACCCTTGTTGGCAAAGTAATGTCTCTGCATTTTAATATGCTGTCTCGGTTGGTCATATTCCTTCCAAGGAGTAAGCGTCTTTTAATTTCATTGCTGCAATCACCATCTGCAGTGATTTTGGAGCCCCCAAAAATAAAGTCTGACACTGTTTCCACTGTTTTCCCATCTAGTTGCCATTAAGTGATGGGACCGGATACCATAATCTTAGTTTTCTCAATGTTGAACTTTAAGCCAACTTTTTCACTCTCTTTCACTTTCATCAAAAGGCTCTTTAGTTCTTCTTCAGTTTCTGCCATAAGGGTGGTGTCATCTGCATATCTGAGGTGATTGATATTTCTCCCGGCAATCTTGATTCCAGCTTGTGTTTCTTCCAGCCCAGCATTTCTCATGATGTACTCTCCATATAAGTTAAATAAGCAGGGGGACAATATGCAGCCTTGACGTACTCCTTTTCCTATTTGGAACCAGTCTGTTGTTCCATGTCCAGTTCTAACTGTTGCTTCCTGACCTGCATACAGGTTTCTCAAGAGGCAGGTCAGGTGGTCTGGTATTCCCATCTCTCTCAGAATTTTCCACAGTTTCTTGTGATGCACACAGTCAAAGGCTTTGGCATAGTCAATAAAGCAGAAATAGATATTTTTCTGGAACTCTCTTGCTTTTTCCATGATCCAGCAGATGTTGGCAATTTGATCTCTGATTCCTCTGCCTTTTCTAAAACCAGCTTGAACATCTGGAAGTTCATGGTTCACATATTGCTGAAGCCTGGCTTGGAGAATTTTGAGCATTACTTTACTAGCGTGTGAGATGAGTGCAATTGTGCAGTAGTTTGAACATTCTTTGGCATTGCCTTTCTTTGGGATTGAAATGAAAACTGACCTTTTCCAGTCCTGTGGCCACTGCTGAGTTTTCCAAATTTGCTGGCATATTGAGTGCAGCACTTTCACAGAATCATCTTTGAGGATTTGAAATAGCTCAGCTGGAATTCCATCACCTCCACTAGCTTTGTTCGTAGTGATGCTTTCTAAGGCCCACTTGACTTCACATTCCAGGATGCCTGGCTCTAGGTGAGTGATCACACCATCATGATTATCTGGGTCATGAAGATCTTTTTTGTACAGTTCTTCTGTGTATTCTTGCCACCTCTTCTTCATATCTTCTGCTTCTGTTAGGTCCATACCATTTCTGTCCTTTATCGAGCCCATCTTTGCATGAAATGTTCCCTTGGTATCTCTAATTTTCTTGAAGAGATCTCTAGTCTTTCCCATTCTGTTGTTTTCCTCTATTTCTTTGCATTGATCGCTGAAGAAGGCTTTCTTATCTCTCCTTGCTCTTCTTTGGAACTCTTCATTCAAATGGATATATCTTTCCTTTTCTCCTTTACTTTCACTTCCCTTCTTTTCACAGCTATTTGTAAGGCCTCCTCAGACAGCCGTTTTGCTTTTTTGCATTTCTTTTTCTTGGGCATGGTCTTGATTCCTGTCTCCTGTACAATGTCACAAACCTCCATCCATAATTCATCAGGCACTCTATCTATCAGATCTAGTCCCTTAAATCTATTTCTCACTTCCACTGTATAGTCATAAAGGATTTGATTTAGGTCATACCTAAATGGCCTAATGGATTTCTCCACTTTCTTCAATTTCAGTCTGAATTTGGCAATAAGGAATTCATGATCTGAGCCACAGTCAGCTCCCGGTCTTGTTTTTGCTGACTGTATAGAGCTTCTCCATCTTTGGCTGCAAAGAATATAACCAATCTGATTTCAGTATTGACCATCTGATGATGTCCATCTATAGAGTCTTCTATTGTGTTGTTGGAAGAGGGTGTTTGCTATGACCAGTGCATTCTCTTGGCAGAACTCTTATTAGCCTTTGCCCTGCTTCATTCCGTATTCCAAGGCCAAATTTGCCTGTTACTCCAGGTTTTTTTTGACTTCCTACTTTTGCATTCCAATCCCCTATAAAGAAAAGGACATCCTTTTTGGATGTTAGTTCTAGAAGGTCTTGTAGGTCTTCATAGAACTGTTTAACTTCAGCTTCTTCAGCATTACTGGTTGGGGCATAGACTTGGATTACCGTGATATTGAATGGTTTGGCTTGGAAACGAACAGAGATCATTCTGTCGTTTTTAAGATTGCATCCAAGTACTGCATTTTGGGCTCTCTTGTTGACCATGATGGCTACTCCATTTCTTCTAAGGGATTCCTGCCCACAGTAGTAGATATAATGGTTCACCCATTCCAGTCCATTTTAGTTCACTGATTCCTAGAATGTCGATGTTCACTCTTGCCATCTCCTGTTTGACCACTTTCAATTTGCCTTGATTCATGGACCTAACATTCAGGTTCCTATGCAGTATTGCTCTTTAAAGCATCGAACCTTGCTTCTATCACCAGTCACATCCACAGCTGGGTATTGTTTTTCCTTTGGCTGTATCCCTTCATTCTTTCTGGAGTTATTTCTCCACTAATCTCCAGTAGCATATTGGGCACCTACCAACCTTTGGAGTTCATCTTTCAGTGTCCTATCTTTTTGCCTTTTCATACTGTTTGTGGGGTTCTCAAGGCAAGAATACTGAAGTGGTTTGCCATTCCCTTCTCCAGTGAGCCACATTCTGTCAGACGTCTCCACCATGACCCGTCTGTCTTGGGTAACCCCATATGGCATGGCTTAGTTTCATTGAGTTAGGCAAGGCTTTGGTCCATGTGATCAGATTGGCCAGTTGTCTGTGATTGTAGTTTCAGTTTGTCTGCCTTCTGATCCCGTCTCTCAGTGCCTACCACCTTACTTGGGTTTCTCTTACCTTGGACATGGGGTCTCTCTTCACGGCTGCTCCAGCAAAGTGCAGCCGCTGCTCCTTACCTCTGACGCAGGGTAGCTCCTCTTGGCCGCTGCCCCTGACCTCAGGTGCAGGGTAGGTCCTCTCAGCTGCGCACCCTTGCTTAGGGTGAAATCGGCACCCTGAGCCCCACATGGGTGTCCTCTGGGCCACGTCGCCCCAGCCACCCTTTGTGACCCAAGCATTGCCTGGACACTGTCTGCACCATCTCAGGCCCCTGGAGCCTCAGCCACGTCCATCCCCACATCCCGGAGAAACACAGAAGATGTGAGCGGGGGGTGGGGGGCCAGGGCGGGTGTGCTCGCTGGGGTCCAGGAGCCACACAGCAGGTGTCGAGAAGGGCCTGTCTTCAGTCCCAGACCCCCACTCTTGCACGCCTTGCACGGAGCTCCTAAGGGCGTCTCTAAAACTGCCGGACGACACGATGCCAGGTGCTCCCGAGTGTTTGTCCACTGCGTCTGCTCCTGGCGACTCGGGCTGCAGTCTCTCCTTAACCCAGAAGCGCGCCCTTCTGGTCGGAGGAGCGTCTGACACCCGCGGCTCTGGGGTTGGAAGGGAGAGCTGGGCACTGGGCCATCCTGCCAGAGGCCTGTCCTCAGGAAACAAGTCTCGCGGGGTCGTCTAGTGGTGAAGAGATGCCCGGTGGCTGCTGACCTTCCGTTGAAGCCAGAAAACGGGTGACCGGTGGGCCTTGTACCTCCTGTCTCTTCCTTCAGGCTGTGCTTTTCAAGGGGTGACACCCTCAATCTGGAGAGACCATGCCAGCAAGACGTTAAACCTAGGATCTCAAAATGAGTGATCCCGGGCCTCAGGAAGGTCATCGGAATTAAATGTGCCCTTGGGTCAGGAGACTTCTCTCCCCTTTTCTAACAACATTCGAGCACAGTGTAAGCCCTGCTTTCCCGGCCGCCCTGTTGAGGGTCTCTGCAGGGTTCTCAGAGCCGTGACGTCCTGCCGTCTCCTCCAGCCCTGAACACTTTTCCTGGGCCCCTTCCGTCACCCCTGCTCCTTGTCCCACCACGCTGCAGGCCGTCACTTCCCCGCGTTGGTGCCTGTCTGTGCCCCAGGACGCCCTCAATGGCACGAACGTGTGCCAAAGGTCAGACGTAATGGAAAGGAGACTAAAGCTGAGCCTGGGCCCCGCGGCCCTGGCCGGTTATCGGGGTGAGTTGCCATCCGAGTCAGCCCCTGGCCGCCCCCGTCTTGTCTCCTGCGTGACGCTAGGAAGCTCCGGTCTCCTTTGGGGAAACCCAGCCTCGTGCCCTGGCTCCCCCTCAGGGCCTGTCTTCCCCAGACACCCACCTCTCGGGCCTCACCCCAGGAAGCGCCCGCAAGTCAGTTCCTTCACCCGAGCCCTGTGGGATCCTTAACTTCACCGTGTGGACGGCCTCCCTTTCTCTTCTTCAGCATCCCTGTCCTCAGGGCCTCACCTTTCATCGTAAAGAATTCATTCACCTGTTTTTGCAGAATAAAGAGTTGTTCTGCCTCTAAAGCTAAATTTTATCTGCTAACCCAGTGTGGAAATAGCTGCATCCAGGTATAGGTTGATAGCCCTTGTTTCTTTCTGCTATCCAGTGAAAATCTGATTTCGGCAAGCTCTGCTCCGCGGCCACCATTACAGTGCAGCTCACTGCTGAGGCCCGGGGATGTCTGCAAACCCGCCGTGTGATCAGAGCCCCAGGGTATCCTTGGGTGTTGTGCCAATATAGCAAAGTTGGATGCAGCCCACTGCCCTTCTGGCAAGGAGACGCTTCACCAGGAAAACAGGGCTGCAGCCCTGGCGTAAGAGATGCCCAGACCACTGTGGAGAGCAGTACGGAGGCTTCACTCGCGGCTCAGCTGTTGAAGAGTCCACCTGCAGTGCGGGAGACCCGCGTTTGACCCCTGGGTCAGGAAGATCCCCTGGAGAAGGAAATGGCAGCCCACTCCGGGATTCTTGGCTGGAGAATCCGTGGAGAGCAAAATCTGGCGGTCTACACACAGTCCATGGGCTCGCAAAGAGTCAGACAGGACTTAGCGACTAAACCACCACCAGGAAATGAAATACAGAATTGCCATGTGATCCCAGCAGTCCCACTCCTAGGTATATATATGCAGGCAAAACTGCTCTAATTCAAAAGCATACGTGTACTCCAGCGTTCATAGCAGCACTCTTCACAACCACCAAGACCTGGAAACAAGGTAAGTGTCCATCTGCAGAGGAATGCAGGAAGAGGGCGCGGCACGTACAGACATGGACCGCTGCTCAGGCGTAAGAAGAAGGGAAGAATGCTGGACCTAGAGATGCTCATGCCAAGCGCAGGGAGTGAGATGGAGGCGCACAGGCACAGCATGAGATCGTTCATGTGTGGAGTCTAACGTGGGACAGAGATGAGTTCATCTGCAGAACGGAGCTAGCAGCACACACAGAACAGAAACGGGCCCACAGAGAGAGAACAGACTTCTAGTTACCAACAGCGGGGTTGTGTGGGGGTTGAGGCTGAGCAGATGCAGACTGTTACGTGTAGGATGGATAAACAAGGCCTTCCTGCACAGCACGGGGAGCTGCGTCCACTGTCCTATGACGAGCTGTGGAGGAGAAGCAGATGGCAAGGGATATATATGTGTGTGAACTGAATCGCTTTGCTGTACAGCAGAAATTAACACGATGCTGTGTTTACTTGATGAAATAAATAAAACAGTGACCCTGCGTCATGCAGTCACCCAGCCCATATTCTTTATTCCTGGGGTCAGATAGAGGAGGATGCCTCGTGGGTGTCTGTATCAGGGATGGGGGTGGACCAGGGAGTGTGAAGTGGGGATCATGGTGAATCAGAATAAAGAGACCCCCTGCCCCGTGCCGCCGCACACACCTGAGCTCCGGTCCCTGCACGCCTGTCCTGTCCACCGCCTTCATCACCGCGGACAACACCCCTTGGATCATGGCTTATTGTCCTCTTTTCATGGTGCTGAGAAAATTCAGCCGGTGCTCCTTCCACCTAATGCCTAACATGGTTAGCGTTTTATTGTGTTTCCTTCTAATCTTGTTTCCAAGCTTTTTTTTTTTTTTTTTTTTGCAGAGTTGCATTTTAAATGTATGTAAATGTTTTTTTAGCTTTCACAAAGTAAGATTATAGTGGCACAATCAGTGAAAAAAATCTCTAGCTTTAATAGAAAAATGGACAGTTCAGTAGAAAACAGTTCACTAAGCAGTTTATCTAAACTTATAGCTGGAAAACAAAATTTAAAAGTTCAGCCTCTCCAGCAATCAACGAAATGCAATTTAAAGTAATGATTTCATTTTTCATCCACAGTTAAAATAAATGAAAGCAATAATGACGTAACGAGGCTGGTGCAGGGCTGGGCGCGTGTGTAGAGCTCCAGGAATGAGTGCATTCTGCCTTGTGGCTGAGGCTTTAGGCGTCCGCACCCTGAGCCAGTGGTTATGCAGTTTCAGATCTGTGCTGGTGGATATAGCTGAGAAACAATCAAAGACGTCGGCACTGTCTCATCTAAGAGAGAGAATTGAGGAGCACCCTGAGTGAGGTAGCATCCTGTCACCAATGAGGGGACAAATCAACCACGTGTCTCTGATCCCAACGGTGAACTATTTTGCACATATTTAGAACATCTTAAAGAAGTGTTGCCAACATGGATGAAGAGGTTCGCTGTCTAACTGTAGGTGTAGAGGGTGTGATCAAGTGTTGTATGAACGTGGACGGAAGGGGCTGGTGAGCAATGCAGCTGTGTCGTCCCGGGCTCTCAGGACTGCAGGTGGTTTTCACTTTTTTCTCGACAGCTCCCCCTGTTTCCCAGATTATTTTCAGTGAGTGGGTGTTTCCCTTGTATACAGGGGAGGATAAGTTATCTAAAGAGGAAAAAGAAGAAAACCGCACTCTGGTTGCGGCATCTCATAAGCGTGTTAACCAATGCAAGATGGGAAAATCCCAGGACACACGGCGCGTGCCCGGCCCCTGACTCTGCCTGATCCATCTGCTAAGAACTGCTGACTGTTTTCTTGAGAGATCAGAGGAAGAAAGCAGGCCCTGGCCCCTGGCTGGTGCCTTTATTAGCATCTTTTCAGGTGGCTGTCAGCTGCCCCTGGCCCCCTCCTCTGATCCCCCCACCTCTCCCTTCCGTCGGCGGTTTTTCCTGAGGCTGCTCGCGTCTGGGCAGTGGTTGAAGTCCTCCTTTCATAAACAGTTGTGAAATGATTTGGAGTTTTCCAAGGACAGTACAGGGTGCTGGAGTCAACCCAGACGATCGTCAGAGCTCAGGGTGCTTGCAGACAGACCACCGTGTTTGGCGAGGTTTGCATTCTGCTCAAAGGACAGGCCCAATCCTACCTTGATTTAGAGAAGACTAGACATCTTGATGGAATATTACACAGTCATTAGACACCACAGACTAGGTTGCAACATCAAAACATGCTATGAAAGGCAGCAAACAAATTAATACCTATTTATGGTTACAACAGTGTTGAAAACATATTACTCATATTGAAAGGAAACAGAGGGAGCGTGGAGAAGTGAAAATGATTAATTTGATGGCAGATGATAGGTTTTTCTTTTTTCCTCAAATTCTCTGTGCATGCATGCTAAGTTGCTTCAGCCATGTCCAACTCCTTGCAACACTATGGACTGTAGCCCTCCAGGCTCCTCCGTCCATGGGATTCTCCAGGCTAGAATACCACAGTGGGTTGCCATGCCCTTCTCCAGGGGATCTTCCTGACCCAGGGATCGAACCCAAGTTGTTTATGTCTCCTCCACTGGCAGGCCAGGTTCTTTACCACCACCAGTGCCACCTGGGAAGTCCTTTAATTCTGCAGTGAATGTGTACTGAGCTCTCACTGTACGCCAGACACTGGGCTGGGCCCATGTATTCATTCTTAAATGTGGTTATACAATATGTGAACTCCTAAAGAAATATAAGGCGGGGTGGTGGAGTTCATCCTCAGGTCTGTCACTAGATCTGTCCCTGGTCGTCCAGTGAGCTTTCAGAATCCTCCTTCCAGTGCAGGTGACGCGGGTTCAGTCCCTGGTAGAAGAAGACCCCGCATGTCTCGGGGCAGCTAAGCCCTTGCTCTGCAGCTGCAGAACCGAGCCTCGTCCACGGGTCCTCTGAGGAAGCAGTTCCATCCCGGGCACATGGTTCCGTCTTCCTAATTGCTGTCTCCTGCACTCTGCCCCACCCACCTTTTAGAGCGTGGTAGACAGGCAGTGGTGCTGCCCTTCCACCCGCCGTCCCATGCAGTAAGCTCTCCCGTGGGGAGTCGTGGCCCAGAGCGTGTGTGGGAACACATTGGAGAATCACCCCAATGCCAGCTCTGCTGCAGAGCCCACACAGCCCACAGCCCTGCTGGGCCTGTGCCAGCCCCGCCGTCCTCCCATCAGGAGCCTCGCCGGGCACTGCCACTCAGAACCAGCTCAGAGTCCCCTTGGAGAGCAAAGCAAGGTGGATCTCATGAGTCCCTGGGGATCCGGAAGTTAGGCTTGCCTTTTGTTCTCTAAGGATTGCTGCCACCT
The DNA here is from genome assembly GCF_023091745.1 of Budorcas taxicolor. NCBI lineage: Eukaryota > Metazoa > Chordata > Mammalia > Artiodactyla > Bovidae > Budorcas > Budorcas taxicolor. The sequence continues at coordinate 11,523,696 of NC_068920.1, forward strand.
CAGGGGCTGGTTTGTCTCCATCACCACCGCCCTCCAGGGGCAGCGATGCCAGCCTTGTTTCTGGAGACGCTTCCACCAGACTCAGCTGGACTGAGGGACACAAGAAGCCGACAGAGGGCACCAGCCTCTCTCATCCCGGCCCCTGCAGGTCGGCAGGCTTCTGTCCGCGCTTCCTCTCAAAAAGCGAAAGCGTCAGTCACGCAGGCACATCCGACTCTGTGTGACACCATGGACTGTAGCCCACCAGGCTCCTCCGCCCATGGGATTCTCCAGGCAAGAGTACTGGAGTGGGCTGCCATTTCCTTCTCCAGGGGATCTTCCCGACCCAGGGATCAAACCCAGGACTCCTGCATTGCAGGTGGATTCTTTACCATTTGAGCCACCAGGGAAGTCCCTTCTCCCTCTCGAAGGCCATATTAAACAGGCCCAGGACTCATCACCTAAGGAGACAACTCACACACGGAACGGAGAGGTAGAATGGGTTTGAAAGGACATTGGGGGTGCTAATCTATACCATCTTGCCAGCGAGAGTCTGTTAGGTCGGCGGAAAGACTCTATGAAGAGCGGTTCCTTTAACACCTGTTCCTCGATTCAGCTTCCAGTCCTTCAGACTGCCAGGCCCCTGGCCAGCGAGGGGACTCGTGTGTGCTTTCCTGCAGCAGTTAGAAAAAGATTAAGTGGAGCCAGAGATCAATCTCCTTTTATAATTTTTCTTCCCGAAGTGGAGAAACTCAGAATGCATCATCCGGAACCCGGGGGATGCAGGGAAGTCTGTGACCTGAGAAGACGTGCGTATGCCCGCAGCCAGCCACATGGAGGCAGGGCCACAGCAGAGCGAGGTGGACCCCCCGCCCCCCGCCACCGCCACCAAAGGAGGCTGAGAGCGCAGGAGACGTGGTCCTGTCCTTTAGGGACAAAGCCAATCGATAGTTGCTTCATTTCTGCCAGTTCAGAGAAAGAATGTGTTTCCTCCTGGATATAATTGCTTTTGCATAAGAGATTCATTACTTGGGAGTCAGGTGAGGGGTCTGAGATGCCCCCCACCTCGGCTTCCTGCCCTCTCCTCCATCCTTGGTCCCCATCTGGGCTGCAGGGCTGGTGGCCAGCTTCACACTGTCCTGTCAGACCCTGTCTGACCGCCCCCTCAACCAGCCAGACTGTAACCCTGCGGGTCTGCGGGCCTCACAGTCACATCTTGCAAGTCGCTGTTGTGATGGGGAGGCTCTCCTCCCACAGTGGCTCACCTTGATCTGTGAGCACCACGGAAGGAGAGACATTTCCAGAAGCTCGGTGGACTCTGCCCCACAGGGAATAGGAAGGACATAAGAATAGTTTGAGGACATGGGGTCACAAAGAGTCGGACTTGGCCTAGCAATTGAACAACATCAACAAAGTTTGAGGACCAGGTTTAGACTCTCCAGACCAGGGAGCTCCTTCTAAATTCAGACTGAAGTGAGAGGCGTCTGAGGCTCCGGGTGCAGGACTGTACTGTGGGCAGGAGGCCACGTCCAAAGGCTGCCCGGAGAAGGCTCGCATTGCATCGGGTCTCACACTATTCAAGTCTGGTTACCTTGGCAGTATTTTCCTGGGTTTTAGGTGAGAAAACCTTCAAAACAGAGCCAGAAGAACAGAGACTGTAATTCAGAAAGGATGTTAGTTAGATCGAAGACCCTTAGAATCCAGCCTCCACTGTGTCACTCAGCAGATGGTCAGGCCACTTTCTGCTCCCTCACGTGTAAAATGGTGAAATGATGCCAGAGAAGATGTGAGAGGGCCCGGAGCAGCCGAAGGAGGTGCCTGGACCACAGTGGACCCTCAGGATGCGTCCGCACAAGCTCACAGGTTCACTCTTGCTAGTGAGAACTGACTTGGCTTCCATGAACCTTTTATCCACTTAAAACTGATCTCAACTCCAGCTTTTAAAATAGCAACTAGCCACTTTCCTTTTCTAGCCATCAAAAATGGAAGCTAAGCTCTTGCTTGCCACCGCACCCTGAGCTGGGCATTGTGCAGTCATGTCCAGAATTCACTTTGAAAGCAAGATTTTTGAAAACCTGGGAGGGAGGTAAAACCTACCTGCAGAAGTTGACAGGATTCAAAAATGTCATGCTTGAAGGTTAGAAAGTTGACTCTATTTACTGCTAACCAACCTTAGGAGAGGAATGCTAAATTGTGTTTATAACATACCTCCTCCCAAGTTTACTGTAATAGATGCCAATGTGAAAATGTGTGTGTACCAGTATACCGAATCTGTGCCAGGAGAACCTGTGGGGTGAGGTGTGTACGTGGCTTTTGTGCATCCCTACCTCGCGTTCTGGTCCAGGTGTTCAGAACATGCTGTTCTGAAACCGTATTGATGATACTGTCCTCAGACCCCTCAGCTAGCTGCTGACCATCCCGGGTGTCGGGTCATTCCAGTGCCTTAGCCTATGGTCCCGACTCTTTTGCCACCAGAAAGGAGGGTCCTTATGCTGCTGCTGCTGCTGCTAAGTCGCTTCAGTCGTGTCCAACTCTGTGCGACCCCATAGACGGCAGCCCACCAGGCTCCACCGTCCCTGGGATTCTCCACGCAAGAACAGTGAAGTGGGTTGCCATTCCCTTCTCCAATGCAGAAAGTGAAAAGTGAAAGTGAAGTCGCTCAGTCGTGTCTGACCCTCAGCGACCCCATGGACTGCAGCCTTCCAGGCTCCTCCATCCATGGGATTCTCCAGGCAAGAGTACTGGAGTGGGGTGTCATTGCCTTCTCCGGAGGGTCCTTATAAACTCAGGTTAATCAATACCATGTCTCCTGAGCCCCATCCCCACATTGAACCCTCTATCAGAGAATTAGTATTTCATCTGTTTTGCAAAATAAATTTTAACGGTAATGGTCAGTCATTGTTGCACTCTTTGGACACACTCACACGCAGCCTGTTAGCCGTCCACACAGCAGTCCAGTCTGCATTCCTCTTCAGTGTTCTCAGGATAAACGGGTTGAACTTTTCACAGCCACAGAGACAATTGTCAAGTGCTGTCGGGTAAAAACCGATGAAAGAGAAAAATGCAGCATCTGAAGAGTGACTTGCGAGATGATGTCAATATTTTATTTTCCTTTAGGAAAGCCCTCGCCAGGTCTGCCCCTTCACCACTAATCTCTGAGCAGCCCGATGAGTTACAAGGCCCTGTTGTTCAGCTTTTAGGCTGGGAGGAAAGGGAAACCGCTGCTTCTGGGGCAAGGAGAGGCTGTTCGCGGGACATTCCCAGGCAGTGTGGCTGGTGCTGTTGCATCGGTCCTGCAGACAAGCGGGAGCACTCTGGGGAATCGTTTATCCTGAGCAAGTTGCAAGAAGGCTGTTCTTCAGTGGACCTAGAATCAGCATCTAGGTATCTCTGGCTAGTCTGGCTATCTTCAGGCGTGTAACAAAGTGCCCCCGCCCCACTCTGCTGACCGTGTTATCCTTGTTTGTGCAGCCATGTTCGTGTTCTGCAGCGTCGGGGCACAGTCGGGGAGAATGCACCGAGTGTGGAGTGAGGCGTCTTGCCTCTGGGGTCTGACAGAGGCTCCAGCGGGACCTCTGGGGTTTCAGCAGGAGAAGACATCCCCTCCGTGTGGCCGGAGAGTCCTCGCCAGCGGCCTCAGCTCTGTAAAGCTTTTATAAGGCGGCTGACGGCTCCAAGGGCGAGTGTTCCAGCTCCGCTCATGGTTAGAGAAGTACAAGTTAATATCTGCAAGTTATACTTTGTCATCTGTTGAATTTGCAGAGATTATTTTAAAGTTTATAATAGTCTATGCTGTCAAATGTACAGGGGGTGATAGGCGCTTTCATCTGTGTTATTTGTGGAAATGCAAATCAGTACAGTTCTTCTGGAAGGCAGTTTCACAATATCTATCAAAATTTTAAATACACACTCCCTTTGATCCAGATTTTATCTATCCCATAAATATCTTAATATAGGTATTCAAAGATGTTTGCCTGTGTGTTTATTGCCATTTCATGTAACGTCAAAAACTGTTCTTCCATGGACGACTGATGAAAGTATACAGGAAACTAGTCACCATTATTTCATCCACCAATAAGAAAAGATGACCAGGATATATTGAAAGAACCAAGTCTTGCATAATTCTGTAGATGATTTTCTGTTTTTAATAGACATATATACTTCTCTTGGAGAGGAAAATGGCAACCCACTCCAGTATCCTTGCCTGGGAAATCCATGGACAGAGGAGCATGGTGGGCTATAGTCCATGGGGTTGCAAGGAGTTGAATATGACTGAGTGGCTAACATTTTCACACTTTCACTTTCATAGATGTTTCTATGCCTAGAAAACATCTAAAAAGATACAAAGGTAGTTGCAACCCAGTGTTATCTCTGCAGTAGGGCACTGGAATTGGGGATATCTTCTGTTCTTCAGTTCATAACCCCCTTCTGTATAATTTAATTTTTTTACTATGAACATATATTATTTTTATAATAAAACAGTAATTTTAAAACCCAGGGTGGAAGACATTCATTTATTAGGGCTCCCTTTGCCAGAAACAGCCTATATAAATGGATCAGCCCCTGTTGACAGAACTTACCCCACCATCGAGAACAGGTATCAACGACTTAACAAGCAGTGAAGGTAATAAAAATTTTAGGAAAACCAACTAGAATCTCTTGGGGGATAAGTCTCTGCCTAGATGAGTTTTTCAGCCTAGTAGATATAGGAAAAAATATTTTGAAAGGAAAGACACTTTCTGAGTTGTCATCTAATGCCATGCATTTTATTTTCTTTTTTTTTTTCTTTTGAACTTTTTATTTTGTATAGCCAATTAACAATGTGATGATAGTTTCTGGTGAACAGGGAAGGGACTCTGCCATCTGTGTACATCCATGCCATGTTTTCCTGTCAGCCAAAGTGGCGCATTTATTGTCAAAATTTGGGAAATACCAATTAGCTCAAAGAAAAAAATGTAATCTCACATTGGCTTTATTTTGGGGCTTCCCAGGTGGCTCAGCTGTAAAGAGTCTGCCGGCCATGCAGGAGAAAGAAGAGACATCAGTTTGATCCCTGGGTCAGGAAGATCTCCCAGAGGAGGGCATGGCAACCCACTCCAGTGTTCTTGCCTGGAGAATCCCAAGGACAGAGGAGCCTGGTGAGCCACAGTCCATGGGGTTGCAAAGAGCTGGACGTGACTAAAGTGACTTAGCATGCGTGCACACAGGCTTGTTTACTGTTACCATGCAGTGCTCAGTCGTGTCTGACTTTTTTCGACCCCATGGACTATAGCCCGCCAGGCTCCTCTGTCCATGAGATCCTCCAGGCAAGAACACTAGAGTGGGTTGCCATTTCCTCCTTGAAGGGCTCTTCCCGGCTCAGGGATGGAACCTGTGTGTCCTGCATTGCAGACAGATTCTTTACCTGCTGAGCCATCAGGGAAACTCTTGGGCTATAAATTTAGACCCAGAGAACAATTCCAAGATTACATCTAAACAAAAAGCTGGACTGAGGACTGATTAGAATGAATTTTGAGATTTTTTTGAAACTGTCATGAGAGGTGAAGGAAGCTGACTGATGGGTAGAGAGTGAAAAGGTGTCTGAGAGAGAAGAACTAAAAGTGTTCTTGGAAAGCACTCTAATCTCCAGCCAAGATAGGTCCACATTTCCTGCGAGAGGGAGTCCTGAAGCCATGCTGCAAAAACTGGAGACGAAAAGACATCGAAGTCCGTCCTGCAAATGAGAAGTCTGGGTTTGTTTATTCATTAATTGAATTTAAAAATATTTATCGAGTACCCCACGCAGTACTCTTTCTACTTCCTGAGTATTTTCCTAGGACACTGCTTATTATTCACTTGAGAAGCCGGTCTGACTTTCAGTAAACAAATACAAACCATGAGATACACGGGAAGTTGATGATTGGCCTTTGAAGTGCTTTCAGGTCATTATTTTCATACTGTGTTCACGTGGGACCTGATTTACATTCATTTGCAGCCTTCAAATATCTAATTTCGGGCAAAGCTTGGCCGAGGGACATAGGCGGCCTCTGAACTATCTTTGGCTGGGTGTGAAGTAAGAGGTTGGGGAAGAATCTCAAACTACATCTCAGCTTAAAAGCAACAGTTTTTGTTTTTTTTTTAATTAAAAAATCATCTGATATCATTTGAACCTTCTTAACCGTAGATTTGTGTGACCCTCTTTAGTTAAAACGCTGGGTGTGGAAAAGAGGCTTGGAAGGAGTCTGGATGGAGCAGAGACCAGAGGTGGAAACCCAGTAACAGTGTCTGGGCCTGCCCCGCCACTGTGCAGGGCTGAGGAGCCCCTCTGAGATGTGGGCCTTGTGAAGCGTCCCCCGAAGCCTCGTGGGTCACGCGAGTCACCAGGACCACACTCCCAGCCTCATTGGAACTCGGGCAGCTCATCAGCGGGCTCACCAGCCACTGGGAGCCTCCGATCACCTCTACCAGCCTCCTGGGACTGGTCCCCAGGGAGGAAGGCTGCCGGTCGGTATATCAGTCGAGACTGCATGCGTGCTAAGTCACTCAGTCATGCCCAACTCTTTGCGACCCTATGGACTGTAGCCCACAAGGCTCCTCTGTCCGTGGGATTTCTCAGGCAGGAATACTGGAATGGGTGGCCATTTCCTCCTCCAGGAGATCTTCCCAACCCAGGGACTGAACCCAAGCCTCCTGCATCTCCTGTGTTGGCAGATGGCTTCTTCACCACTGAGCCACCTGTGAAGCCCCTTCTCAGTCAAGATTAGCCAGGTCAAGTCTGCACTGGCAGATAATCTGAAAAACACCAGTTACCAGGAGTGTACTTCTCACTCCGTCTCCCTGTCTGCCTGTCCACACTGCAGACACATGGTCACTGCAAGACGGTGGGCACAGCAGTGCCCCCGCGTGCCTGGCAGGAGAGGGGAAAGGGTGGGCGCGGAGCAGCACAGCCTGCTCGCAAAACTCTGGCACTCCTCCCGCACTGTGTTTCAGTTCCTCAGACCTCGGGGAAGGACCACGCACTGAAGTAGACGCTTTGTTTTTTTTCCTAAGTATGGGATATTACCAATAGCATTCGATTTATCTGTTTAATTTTTATTTTATATTGGTGTATAGTTAGATTTACAGTGATGTGTTAGTTCCAGGTGTATGGCAAAGTGATAATTTAATACCCGTTCAAGCATCTATTATTTTTTCAAATTCTTTTCCCCTTTAGGTTATTACAGGTTCTTGAGCCGCGTTCCCTGTGCTATAGGGTAGGTCCTCGTTGGCCGTCTGTTTTAAATGTAGTAAAGTAGACTCAATTTTCGTGCTCTTTGAGTGCCTAGTAGAGCTTTTTACAAGTGCAGCCTGGAACAGCAGCCCCTGCGGGGCGGTACTGGGTAAGATAGGGGGTGACTTGTCTGGAGGATCCATTCTGACTTGTCTGACCCCCTCTTGGCTGCTTCCTTACTGATCCCCTACTCCTTGCCGCCGCTTTGAGTCTGCTTATGCCCAGGGCTGTTTGGTTCATCTTTGCAAAGCTCAGCTTTGATGACGTCACCCCCGCACACAGAAATTTGTGGTGGTTTCCAACTGTCTCTGGTTCTGCCGTTTAAACCAGTCCTCTGGCCGGGGCAGCATCCCCAGGTCTTGTTAAAATGCAGCTCTGAGGCCCGACCCCAGACCGACTGAATCAGAATCCGCATCTTCACACAATCCCGGGAGATTTGTGTGCACGTTGAAGTTTGAAAAGCTCTTAACTGTGGCCCTGGTTCTCACACTCGGTAGCACATTTGAATTACTCAGAGAGACTGAAAGAAGAATTGCTAGGTTTCCAGGTGTGGAGGCAGGTCTTGCACCAAGACTCTTAGAGCGCCATGTCGTGCGGCAGAATCTGAGAACCGCACCTGTGCAGGAACCCAGGTGAACGTCACAGCCACCTTTGGGGCCTCCCCAAACCTTCCCAGGGCCATTTCTACTCCACTGTGCCAGACTGACCTCTGACGCCCAAATGCACCCTGTGCTTTTGAGAAAGTGCAGGTTTCATCCGTTCCCAGCAGTCACCAGGACTCTGTACACCACTGGAGAGGGCACAGAGCCCCACGCCTGAATTTCCCTTTTGAAGATGCCATGACTGCAAGTCACGGGCATACAAATCCTCCCATTTACTAAACTGTTCATTTAAAGTATTTCCCAGACTAATAGAATTTCAAACTTGATGTCCCCAGACAGAAGGTTGTTTTACCCTGGTTCCTTCTTTGTTCTATTTTTTACTGAACGTCAGATCTAGAGTAGATAACGGAAAGAATGTGCTTGATTTCATTTAGTTAACTTTTGGGGTTACAAAAGTTCATGTCTGGTTCATGTCTGCTGCCAAGATTCCCACTGCTCACTCCACTTGTGCTGGGGGGCACACATTATCAAATAAAGACCCTCCACGTCTCTGATACCTTTCCCAAGGAGTTGAGACGTCAGACACACAGGCGCCTGCAGGGTTCACTGACGCCCGCCTCTGTGAGACGCCCCTGCTCCTGTGGGTGAAGTCCCCGCCCCTGTGGGCGGAGTCTCTGCTTCTGTGGGCGGAAACTGTATTCCTGTGGGCGGGGCCTCTGCTCCCGTGGGCGGGGTCTCTGCACCCATGGGCGGAGACTCTATTCCTGTGGGCGGGGCCTCTGCACCCGTGGGCGGGGTCTCTGCTTCTGTGGGTGGAGACTCTTCCTGTGGGCGGGGCCTCTGCTCCTGTGGGAGGAGTCCTCACTCCCATGGGTGGAGTCCCCGCTCCCGTGGGTGGAGTGTTTTCCTTCTCAAACGGCTTCGGAAGAGGATGAACACACTACTTCCTGCTTCTGCTTGAGCAAGGTGTGCATTTTCAGCAGGACGTCTATGAGCCCAGCAAGCAGCAATTGCTCTTTTTCCATGAACATTAAATGAGATCCAGGGCCTGAGAAGACTGCAGCGCAGGCCAGGAGGCTCCCTGGGACTTGGTGGCCGAGGCAGACAGGTGGGCCGCCAGCCTGTGGCCATCTGCGGGGGTGTTGGGGGCGTGGGGGTGGACCTGGCACCAGAGCCTGGGGTCCTCTCATCCATCAGGGTGACCTGCTCAGGCCTGCCTGTTCCCAGCTCTGGGAAGGCCCAGGCTTAGTGTGTGTGCTGTGTGCTCAGTCGTGTCTGACTCTGCGACCCCATGGGCTGTAGCCTTCCAGGCTCCTCTGTTTGTGGGATTCTCCAGGCAAGAACACTAGAGGGGTTCGCCATTTCCTTCTCCAGGGGATCTTCCCGACCCAGGGACTGAACCCATACCTCCCATGTCTCCTGCACTGCGGGCAGATTCTTTACCACTAGTGCCACCTGGGAAGCCGGGGTTCGTGTCAGTCACCTCTTGCTGTGAATATGGAGCATGACTGTGAGCGTGGAGCTGCATGCACCTCTAGCTGGGCTCTGGGAACCAGACACTGCGTGCACACACGGCAGCATCTGGTGGGGGATGCAGAATGGAGGCGTCTCACGACCCTCTCGGAACCAGAATGATGGGTTCTTTGCAGCATGTTTTTAAAAAATTATTGTATGGATGTGTGGTTGATTTACAATGTTGTGTTTATTTCTGCTGTAGGGCATAGTGATTCTTTTATACAGATGTGTACATTGTTTTTCATATTGTTTTCCACTACAGTTTATTCCAGGATACTGACTACACTTCCCTTTGCTCTACAGTAGGACCTTGTTGTTTATCCAGCTTATATATAATAATTTGCATCTGCTCATCCCAAACTCCCAATCCTTCCCTTCCCAACCCCCTCCCCCTTGGCGACAACAACTCTGTTCTTTCTGTACAGACAGTTATTTAAGCACTGGCGTCAAGACCCGACACATCTGGTCCTGGCAGGACTTTGTGTCTCTTTTCCTCTGGCACCATCCCTAAAAGAGCAGTAGAAATGAGGAAAAAATGTCATTAAGTGAGATAAATGAAAAGCAGAGAGCGGTTAACTTGATGTCAACTTGAAGATAACATGAGTGAATGTGAGGCTGGTTGCAATGCACGGTGCGTTCCAGCAAGAGCTTTTTATTAGTAGTGGTTTTGTGCTTTAATGGGACGCCCGTGGTGTGTGTTGAGTGCTGTCTACTGTGCAAAGCTGGGCGTGATACTCTTTCATCAGGGATCTAGAAGTTTCCGCTCTGGATGTTCATTGCACCCTGCATCCCTGAGCTCCCCTTGGAAGGTCCCTCCACACTAAAAGATGCTACGTGGGTGCAGCCTCCTGGCCTCTGCTGCTTCCGGTCTCCACTGCTCCCGGGGTCCCCCGGACCCTCAGTCCTTCCCCGTGTGGACCCTGTACCTCTAATCTGGTGCCCTCTCGCCTTCCACTCGCTGCCTCTCTGGGAAGGTCTGTGTCACCTCCCCTGGTGGAGCTTTAAAAACACAATGCCAGGGGATGTCCCTGGGGGCTCAGTGGTACAGAGTCCGCCTGCCGGTACAGGAGACACGGGTTCCATGCCTGCTCCAGGAAGGTCCCGCATGCCCCAAAACAACTAAGCCTGTGCACAGCGACTCCTGCGCCTGCGCTCCAGAGCCACGGACCCGCAAGCACTGAGCCCACGTGCCCCGACTACTGAAGCCCACACGCCTGGAACCCAGGACAGTCAGAAAGAGAAGAGCCCGCAACGAGAAAGGAGCCCCACAGCCAGAGAGTGGTCCCCACTCTCTGCTACTAGGAAAATGCTCTCGCAGCAACGAAGACTCAGCACGGCCAGAAATCAAATAAGTAAATAAAATTATATATACACACATAGAGAAACACAATGCCAGGTCCTCCTTCCTGTGATGGATGGGGTGATCAGAGTTTAAAAGCGTGTCAGCACCGCAGAGACAGGGCAGCCCTTTGGCCCTGCGCCCCCAGGGTGCAGAGTTCGGGCACGGCTCCTGCCCAGCCGAGTGGCAGCCCCAGAGAACAGAGCATAAGAGCTCACCTCTGTCTTGTTCTACCACGTCTTTCAAAGCCCTGCAGCTGAGTCCATATGTTTCAGTCTCTCCTTGGCTGATCGCCTCGTGCAGTTGATACATAGCAGTACAACCAAACAAAAATTTTAAATCTGTTTTGGAGCAAACTCGAACGGGAGAAAATGCTGCCGTTCTCTGCCGAGAGCACATGTGAGCGTATAAATCCCATTGTGTGCGTGTGTATCTGAACGGCGCTTCCAGAGTGCCATTTATAAAATATTTATAGCAGCTTTACTGATTTCGGTTCATGCAGAGCTTTTTGTGACTGAAAAGGAGGCAGAGCCCTTTGCTGATTTAGAAGGTGGTTTGCAGAGCCTTAGGAGTGGGATCCAGGGCAGACACCGTGCTGGTGAAGAGTCCAGGGTTAATGGGAGCAGAGGGACGCAGCCGCCTCTGGGCTGGGCACAGCTGAACACGAGAGGCGCCTCCCAAGAAAGGGGTCGGAGGCTCACCTGGGGGCCTCTCTCCTTTGCTCTCCCCATGTCTGTGGCAGTCGGGTGGGGGGGGTCGGCCTTCCAGCATGGAGTTGACTGATGTAGCTGAAATTGGTTTCCTTACATCTCCAGCTGCTCTTCCTAAATCCTCATCTGTAACTTGAAGCCAAGTAGAAAACTGACTCCCTCACTCACCGAGAATAGAACCCTTGGAACGACAAGCTCGTTCAGGAGAATCACAATATCTGTGTAGTTGCTAAGTCATGTCCGACTCTTTGCGACTCCCATGGACTGTAGCCCGCCAGGCTCCCCTGTCCATGGGATTCTCCAGGCAAGAATCCTGGAGTGGGCTGCCGTTTCCTCCTCCAGGGGATCATCCTGACCCAGGATCGAACCCACATCTCCTGCACTGGCAGGCAGGTTCTTTATCAGTGAGCCGCCAGTGAAGCCCCTAAGCCTGGGTTTGTATGTGTTGCGTGTATGTTCATTTGTATTGTTTTTAAATTGCACGTAAGAGATACCATCGAGAAGGCAATGGGACCCCCTCCAGTACTCTTGCCTGGAAAATCCCATGGACGGGGGAGCCTGGAAGGCTGCAGTCCATGGGGTCGCTGAGGGTCAGACACAACTGAGTGACTTCACTTTCACTTTCCACTTTCACGCATTGGAGAAGGAAATGGCAACCCACTCCAGTGTTCTTGCCTGGAGAATCCCAGGGACCAAGGAGCCTGGTGGGCTGCCGTCTATGGGGTCTCACAGAGTCGGACACGACTGACGCGACTTAGCAGCAGCAGTAGCAAGAGATACCATACAGTATCATACAAGTCTCTTCTCCACTCTTCTTCTATACTCAGAGTAAGAAGGACAAAGCTGAGGAAGCATCTGGAAAAGTCAGGAAGGTTCTGGGAGCATCTACTCGTGTCCATTATCGCTGTGGTTTCTGAGGGAGATGCTGAAGAGATAGATGCTCCTGAAAGGGCTGATACGAAGGGAAAACGAACAGCAGTTGAGAATAGTGGAAGTCCGCTGTTGTTGAGCATTTACTATGTTCCTGCACTGCACCATGGGCTGTGAATGTATGGCCCTTGTGTCATCCATGTAAACCTGTAGTGCCCCCATTTCACACTTAAGAAAACTGAAGTTCCAGGAAGTTAAATGTCTTGCCAAGGTTGTACATGCACACATGCATGTTAAAATTTTAAATGTTATTTTAAGGAATTAAGACATGCTTACATTTATGTCTTAATTCATTTAGACATAATCATGAAACCATTACCTGTTCACAAGAATCACACACGTGTATGAAAAATAACTGAAAGTTTTCATGAAAGGAACCTCAGTGGTTTACATGTTTTCTTTGTTTGTTTTCTGTTTTGCTTTTCGGCTGAACCATGGGGCTTACGGGGTCTTAGTTCCCTGGCCAGGGATCAAACCTGGGCCCACGGCAGCGAAATCTCCGATTCCTAATCACTGGGCCGCCCGCCAGGGAGTTCCTGGTTTGCGCTGGACTCTCTCTCGTGTCCCTGCCGTAGTGGAGAGAGCTGGCTTCCAGTATTGGCTTCTGTGTTCCGTCTGGCGCTCTCACTTGTTTCGGCTGAAGTATATGGAGGATTTGACTTTGCCGCAGATAAGCTATTGAAAAAGAGAGATGTGTTTTAATCTCCTCTTGAAGTCATCATGGATTGTCTTCTTTGATATTACGCCTAAAGTCAACAATAGTAATCCCTTGAAAGTGAGCTGCACCGAGGGATCCGAAGCACTGTCGATGAACTGCTTTGTTGGTTCCGTTAAGACCCGTCGGTCTTGCTGACCGTCTAATGGATCCTTCACCCACGTGTGGTTTTTTGACAGTTATGAGAGGCAGTTGGAAAGTATCAGTTCACTGAGTTATGCAGCTGCTTCCAAGTTGACACCTTTCATTATCCAAGATCAAAAAACATCACGTTCACTAATATCACCACAGATCTCGTCAGAAACATCTTAAGTGTTGGGAGGCCTTGGCAGAAATAAGTTATCCAAAATACAGATTTTCACTTGAAAGCTTGCAGTTTATCTTTGGCAAAAAAAAAAACAAAAACAAAACACTGTCAGTTCTTGAAGCAGCAGGCTCATTGAGTTCATTTTCTGAGAAAATCCCACCATCATCTGTCTGCAGTTCTCTCACCTGAAATCGCTTTTCCAGGAAGAAAAGTGCCTGCAGCTCAGTCACAGAAGTGCTTTCCCTCAAGACGACCCTAATGCGTCAGCGTGTAGCAGGAATGCTCCATGTCCCCGAACAGTCGCACAGAGTACACAAGCCTGGTGCACCCTGGGGGGAAAGAGTCAATAAAGGTGAAGCTTCAGTGGAACCAGATTGAGGTTTTTCTTGCAAGTGTGAGATGGTGAAACCTTCCATGAACACCAGCGTAGTTGATGCCGCTCCTGGGATCTGTGTTAAGGCAGTAGGGAGTCTTCTCCTCGTGGGCCTTTGCACTGATGTTTTAAATGTCTACACACGAGCTTCCCTGGCAGCTCAGTGCTAAAGAATCCATCTGCCTGTGCAAGAGACACAGGTTCGATCCCTGATCTGGGAGGATTCCACATGCCACAATTAAGACCTTGCACCACAGCTATTGAGCCTGTGATCTAGAGCCCGGGAGCCGCAACTACTGAGCTCACGTACCCTGTCAATTCAGTTCAGTTCAGTTCAGTCGCTCAGTCATGTCCAACTCTCTGCGACCTCATGGACTGCAGCATGCCAGGCCTCCCTGTCCATTACCAACTCCCGGAGTTTACTCAAACTCATGTCCATTGAGTCGGTGATGCCATCCCACCATCTCATCCTCTGCCGTCCCCTTCTCCTACTGCCCTCAATCTTTCTCAGCATCAGGGTCTTTTCAAATGAGTCAGCTCTTTGCATCAGGTGGCCAGAGTATTGGAGTTTCAGCTTTAGCATCAGGCCTCCCAGTGAATATTCAGGACTGATTTCCTTTAAAATGGACTGGTTGGATCTCCTTGCAGTCCAAGGGACTCTCAAGAGTCTTCTCCAACACCACAGTTCAAAAGCATCAATTCTTTGGCGCTCAGCTTTCTTTATAGTCCAACTCTCACATCCATACATGACTACTGGAAAAAAAAACCATAGCCTTGACTAGATGGACCTTTCTTGGCAAAGTCATGTCTCTGCTTTTTAATATGCTGTCTAGGTTGGTCTTAGCTTTTCTTCCAAGGAGTAAGCATCTTTTAATTTCATGGCTGCAGTCACCATCTGCAGTGATTTTGGAGCCCAAAAAAATAAAAGTCTGTCACCATTCCCACTGTTTCCCTATTTATTTGCCATAAAGTGATGGGACCAGATGCCATGATCTTAGTTTTCTGAATGTTGAGCTTTAAGCCAACTTTTTCACTTTCGTCTTTCACTTTCATCAAAAGGCTCTTCGCTTTCTGCCAGAAGGGTGGTGTCATCTGCATATCTGAGGTTATTGATATTTCTCCCGGCAATCTTGATTCCAGCTTGTGCTTCATCCAGCCCAGCATTTCTCATGATGTACTCTGCATATAAGTCAAATAAGCAGGGTGACAATATACATCTTTGATGTACTCCTGTCCCTGTTTGGAACCTGTTTGTTTTTCCATGTCCAGTTCTAACTGTTGCTTCCTGACCTGCATACAGGTTTCTCAAGAGGCAAGTCAGGTGGTCTGGTATTCCCATCTCTTTCAGAATTTTCCACAGTTTGTGGTGATCCACACAGTCAAAGGCTTTGGCATAATCAATAAAACAGAAATAGATGTTTTTTTTTGAAACTCTTGCTTTTTCGATGATCCAGTGGATGTTGGCAATTTGATCTCTAGTTCCTCTGCCTTTTCTAAAACCACCTTGAACATCTGGAAGTTCATGGTTCACATATTGCTGAAGCCTGGCTTGGAGAATTTTGAGCATTACTTTACTAGCGTGTGAGATGAGTGCAATTGTGCAGTAGTTTGAGCATTCTTTGGCATTGCCTTTCTTAGGGATTGGAATGAAAACTGACCTTTTCCAGTCCTGTGGCCACTACTGAGTTTTCCAAATTTGCTGGCATATTGAATAAAACACTTTCACAGCATCATCTTTGAGGATTTGAAATAGCTCAACTGGAATTCTATCAATTCCACTAGCTTTGTTCATAGTGATGCTTCCTAAGGCCCACTTGACTTCGCATTCCAGGATGTCCGGCTCTAGGTGAGTGACCACACCATCGTGATTATCATGTACCCTATAGACCCATGCTTCACAACAAGAGAAGCCCCCGAAATGAGAAGCTCGTACAGCGCAACTAGAGAGCAGCCCGAACAGCACCGAAGACCCAGCGCAGCCAAGAGTAAATAAATAATACATGTCAGCACGGCAGAGAGCACGCAGAGTCTTATGTAGTGAAAGTGCTTCTATTGTTTTGTCCTTATGAACTCCTGAAAGAATCTCAGGGACCCCAGAGTCTGCACCAGATACACAGCTGACCTCCGCAAGGCCTTTTCTTCGTGGAGGAGGAAGACAGATAATAAACCTCAAATGTGGGTCATGCTGTCACCAGCAAAAAGCAGGGGTGTCTGACAGGGGCTAGTTTAGGTCGGACGGTTATGAGAGGCTTCTCAGAGAAGGTAACTTTAGGCTGAAACTTCCAGCAGGCAGAGTGGGTCAGGCCGCTCAGCCTCCAAGGCCAGAATGTTCAAGAGGCAGAGGACCCGGGTGCTGAGCATAGGAGTTCATCTGGGGAGGGAGGGGTTAGGAAGATTGTCAAGGTGCCCCACCGGATTGGGCCTTAGAAACCAAGGTGAGGAGTAGGCCTGTATTCTCGGGTCAGTGAGGACTCAGAGCCCCCCGAGCCCACAAGCAAGGTGACGGCCCCCGTACTGCCCCCAGGAGGTTGGGTCTTCACCGGTGGGTGAGTACAGCTGGATTTGAAGTCCTAACGCTAACCCTAGCTGTGAAAACTCTGAACACGAGTGGTAAAAGTCCCACAGATTACACACAGCGTGATCCTGTCTATAAAGGGAAAAATCGCTTCTAACAATATTACAGTTTGTGATGAGGCTGCCTGAAAAGGAAGCCGCGGGACAAGAGGCCTCAGCACGGGGGTCAGGAGGGCCACTTAGGGGGAGTCTACCTGGAGACGTGGGTGCTCGTCAGGGTGCCGGCTCTGCCCTTGAGTGGTGGGGTCCTGGGTGTTTACTGTCTTGTCTCGTTGGTGGTGGTGGCGATTCAGTTGCTCGCTCACATCCGACTCTTTGCCGCCCCGTGGACTGTAACCTGCCAGGCCTCTCTGTCTATGGGATTTCCCAGGTTCGGTTCGGTTCAGTTCATTTGCTCAGTCGTATCTGACTCTTTATGACCCCGTGGCCTGCAGCATGCCAGGCTTCCCTTTTCATCACCAGCTCCCAGAACTTGCTCAAGCTCATGTCCATCGCATCGGTGATGCCATCCAACCGTCTCATCCTCTGTCATCCCCTTCTCCTCCTGCCTTCAATCTTTCCCAACATCAGCGTCTTTTCCAGTGAGTCAGTTCTTCACAGCAGGTGGCCCAAGAATTGGCATCTTAGTCTTAATTAGGTATCTTAATCTTCCCAGGTTAAGGGCAGATAAGTAAGGGAAAGCAGGCAGCCACGGGTGGACCCTTCGTAAGAGTGTGTCATGGATCCCTGGAGCCCTGGGTCACGGCTGACCCGGGTGTGTACACCCGGGGTTTGATATAGAAGGAAGATGAACGTGGAGAAGAAACACGTCTAACACCTCTTTCCTTTCTTTACAAACCAAAAGGCAGCGCTTTGAGCTCTGATGACCGATGTGCAGAAATGAACACAGCATCTGGCTAAGAGCGCGGGTCCGGGGCTGAGGCCACCTGGGTTCCAGCCCTTGCTTTGTGCACTGCCAGCCGGGCACACACCGCCAACCCTCCTGGCCTCGTCGAGGTCTTCATCCACAATGCAGGCCGGGGGCAGATTCCCTCTCTTAGACTCGCTACGGAGGTGGAATAGAACAACGGTGGAAGTGCTGGTTCCCAGGCTCCCAGTCATCTGTGAAGGGCATGCGAAAATCCCCTTTCCTGTAAATTCTCCCCATTTCTTTCCTTTTGTTCTTTTATTATGTAGCTGGGGAAACCAAGAATGAAGCAGGTTTGTTTTTTTGTTTTGTTTTGTTTTTTGAGGAAAAGGTTGTTGAATCTGTTCTTAAGAATGTTTGAATTAAATTCTCTTTGCCTGAGGTGATATTTTTATCTTATTATTCTTTGAACAAGCAGTAAAATATATAAATATATACACATTTATATATGAAATTGGGAAGCTGCATGCTTTCTTCCTGAAAAGAGGCTTCGGGCTTTGGGCCAAGATGTGGCTTGAAACAGATTTTAGCAGCAGCCACAGCAGCAGGCGGTCTCAGTGGTGAGGGCCCAGGCCCCGGCACAGCTGGGAGCCGGCAGAGGCGGGCGGGGTGGAAGGCCCAGGAGACTGCGCGGGGCCACCCTGTTGAATTTCAGGGGTCTTCTGCTGCTGCCCAACCTCAGCTTTCCCATAGGAGCTTTGAATCTGCCTGACCAGGCGGCTTGCAGAGCTAAGACCCTCCTGTAAGGAAGGGGTTGGCGCAGGGCTGATAGCCACCAGCGACCAGGGTGGCCCCAGTGCCACCCCCACCCGGGGCGCCCCAGAGCCACCTCCCAGCGTTGCAGTTCCCGGGAGACCATCACCTTGCCCCGTCGGGAGGCTCCCCCTGCAGCAGCATGGGTAGGAAGGGCACGAGGGTAGAGTTTAGCAGGCACTGAGTGGAGGTGATTTGAGAGCAAGAGGCAGGCTGGGAGATGGGCTGTGTATGGAACGGACAAGACGGAGGAATGTCAGGGGACTTCTGTGGGTGGTTTCCATGACGCTGCCAAGGCGGGGCCTAGGTGACTGAAGGGAGGCCTGTCTTACTGGGTGGGCCACAGCCGAGGCAGGGAGGTTTTCTGTTTGTCTTACAATAAGTTTCCAGTGGACTTCAAATATTCAGAGTCGGGGGTTGCGGGGGCTGAGTGTCTGGGAAGGAAGCTCCTGGAACAGAAAAGCAGGTGAAAGCTGGAACTGGGGGTGGGGGCATCCCAGGCCGGCTCCCTGGGGACGGAGGCCGGGAACAGTGACCCCGGGGCCTCATGCCCGGAGTCGGGCAGGTTGAAGGGAACACATGGGGAGTACAGAGCTTGCCAGGAGGTTGCGTGGGGCTGCACGTGCCAGGCTGACAATCAGAACTGAACCTGATGGTCAACAACAGATGAGAAAAGAGATTGGGGAAGAAAAAAGGTCTGAGTTTTGAAGCACTTATTGGCTCCAGGCAAGGTCTCTCCTGCTGCCCGGGTTCATTCCTGGCTGTCTCCAGGCCTGTTTCCGCATGTGTCAAACAAGAACAATAATACTGCGAACTTGTGAAGACTGGATGAGTTGATGGGGTGAAGCTCTTGGAACAGTCCCTGGCATGTGAAAAAGCACCGTAATCGTGTTCTCCTGTGTTCATCGCAGGTCGTGGTCATTATTTTAGGAACACTGATCAGAAGGAAGGTGGGTGAGTTTGAGCCGTGAGGTGACTGTCACAGCAGGGTGGTAGGCCCACCAGCCTCTCAAGGGCTGGGTCTGCTCCCCCCATGCCCCCACCCCTCCACCCCCCGTGGCGGCTATTCCAGGTTCTCACCTCCTCCTCCTCCTCCCCTGCAGTTGAAACACAAATAGAAACTCGGCTTTTGTTTCTTTTTAAAATCTTTCTTAATCCCCACTTGGGTTAATCACACTGGAACCCCTTAGTCAAAGTGTAGAATGGATATGTGCGCGTGAACTTGGGGAAGGAGTCTCAAGCGTCTCCTCCCGAGCCAGCAGGCCCTGTGCTGGAGACCCCTCGTTGAGGGCTGGAGCCCACCACCTAGATGATCACTGGGGACGGCAGCAAAAAGGAAGATGGTCAGACAGTCATGTTAAATGAAATGAAAGCTAAGGTTGCACACGCAGAACCGTCATTCCCGGTAAGACTGTAGGCGCAAACGAGCAAGCGTGGCAGAGAGGGGCAGACGCAGGACTGCACGCATCATACGAAGACGCAGAGTCTGAGCCCATTGTTTTCTTGTAATGTTTCTGCGGTTTAAAAATGATGTTTAAAAAGTTTTAAAACAGAATGAGGGAGCTGTTGTTTCCGGAGAGATGAGAGGCCACAGACAGGGTGGGGCGGGGACCTCGACAGTCAAAAGAAAGCCCAGGTCCCCACTGCCCTCTCTTCAGCCCCAGAACACAGCGCCTGCTCTGCTCTTGGCAGCTCCCTGCTCTGCTCTTGGCAGCTCCCGCACCAGCTCTCAGCAGCAGACAGCACTCCCCGGGGACTCTGGCCCTGGCAGAGTGGGCTTCCGGGGTGAACTGGACACGGGATGAACATGCCGCATCCTCAGACTGTCTCAGTGATGGGCTCAGTGAAACAAACATGATGCCCGTTCCAGCTCTATCTCCCACCGTCCTGTGCAGATGGCGTGGCCTTGGGTAAGACTCTCAGCCTTCTTGAGCCTCGCTTTTGCCATCTGGAAAATGGGATTCATATTACCTTGGTTGGTGGACTGTTGTGGTAGGAAAAGCATGACTCTGGCCATTGGCACCCAGGAAGTTGCCTTTAAACACTGGGGCTGCTGCTGCTGCAGTGGCGGACGGTGGAGTTGTGTTCTCCACCGTGGGTTTCTCTGGAGAGAGCCAGCGTCCCGGGGTCAGCTTCCCGGCCGCCGCCCGCAGGGCTTAGGCCCGTGCCTCTGCCAGGGCTGTCTCTCTCCCCTGGTCCCTAGAGTGCTCTGTCTGCACCTGTTTCACCGTGGTTGTGGTGTCGTTTGTACTCGTTATCGCTTTTCGGAGGTAACGGCGCAGTACTCAGCAGCCAGAGTGAAATAAAGACCAGGCCAGGGACTGTCTGTCTAAAGGCCGGACATGCTACCCTGGGGGTTTCGGGTAATGGCGAAGAAAGTGCACGCGGGGACCTTCTAGTCAGGCTCTGTGACGTGGGCTGCAGCCAAGCCTGGAGCAGGCAGTGCGGGGCATCGTCTGGAACGAGGGGGCCCTCCTCGCGTCTCTCAACTCATCCTTTCTCCACGGTCCCCAGCTCCACGTGGGTGAAGGCGGGCCAGTTGTCCGTGTGATAAGAACGTGGCTCTGAACAGGCTGAAGCGCTCAGCCGCCCCCTTCGTCCCTGCTTCTGTGTGACGCTCGTGGCCCTGCGTCCTCAGCGCTGGGACGTGTTGTACCCGGGGGCGCCCAGAGAGGGTGATTCTCAGTGAGCTTCTCGCCCTAAGGCCAAGGTCGGTCTGCCCAAGCAGAGAGAAAGGCATCCGGTGCGTGGAGTGCCCAAGGGGCCCCACGGTGGGTGAAAGCCCACTCAGAGCTTAGCTCACCCTGGGCGCTTAACGGATGCTGAGTAACTGGAAGTGGGAGATGGGTGAGTGGTGGGCTCATGGGCCGTGATGAGCTGAAGGGGCCCTCGGACGTTTGCACACTGGTCATTGATGTTTCATCAGCAGCGCCTGCCTCCTTCGTTAGTCCTGAACGGCAGGAGGAGTTGCCAGCCACAGGGGTGACTTCATGAGGAACGTCAACAGGGGAATCATGCCTGGCCTGCAGTTCGGCCCAGGAATTCGGGTTTGTTTCAATAGACTCAGAGGTGGAGATGTTCTAGTACCGCCTGCTGATGTGCTTAAAGGGACCCGGCGTTCATACCGTGGCATTTGGAGGGGAACTGTGGATTTCAGAGCACGGAGGCTTTATTGGATTGTTTGCTTTTTTTTTTTTTTGCTTCCATGCCTATTTTTGAAGCAAGGTTTGCTAAAGCTGCAATGACTGTTTATTCATGCCGGGGAGGGAAGAATAATTTTGCTCATCTAGAAAGGATGCCTTCTTCAAAATGAGTTTTTGCTGTTGGCAAAGCTGAGACTGTGCTCACATGATTCTCTGCCTGCAGTAAAGTGACAGGAAAAACAGTGTGTGCCATGGACAGCCGCAGCTGGCAGAGAGGTGGCTTCAATCGGAAAGCACGCCCTGGACCGGAGGGGAGGCCCAGCCACGGGAAGGTTATGGAGGCTTGGTGTCAAGTCCTGGTTCCGAGCTCCCTGTGGTTGGGTTTCCCCAGGAGATACCAGGTGCTTGCCCCCCGGGAGCTGTGCTTTTTGGTAGGATTTTCTACTCCCTGCGGCTGCCCCTGGCCGCCATCCAGGACTGCAGCTTCGTAGGGGTTCCGAGCCTGCTGTGCTGAAGCTGTCCCACGCGGAACCTCCCTGAGTCCACCTGGGCTCACCACCTCTCTCCCCACTGACTTCCGAAGGTGGTTCAAGGGCCCCTAGTCTGTAGCACCAGGTGGCACGCTTGTGCCAGCACCCAGCCCGAGCCCCACAGGGAACTGGCAGTGGGCACAACAGCTCTCAGGTCCGCAATGCCCACTCGCGCTGTGGACGGCAGTGACTCCTGTGTTTCACAGCTCAGCTGCAAAGGGCACTTAAACAAAGCGGGCCTGGGTCCCCGGCGGCATCAGTCTCTCTGCAGGGATGGGTGGGCCTGTGCGGCCGGGGGTGGACTTGGTCTGGGGCATGTGCTGACTCAGCTTCCTCTTGCAAATGGCCTGTGAGGGTGAGCACGGGGCCCCCAGAGCCCCGCTGTCCCGGGCCCTCCCGAGGGCAGGGCAGGGCGCCAGGCTGCCTGAGCCCCTGTGGAGCCCACCAAGCTCCAGCCCAGGCCAGAGGGCTCCCAGAGCCTGGCCCCAGGGCTGGGCCTGGATGTGGCAGAGAGCAGGGGTGGACGAGCAGGCGAGTGAGGGCGTCTCAGGACCCAAGGTGGGCAGGCAGGGGAGGCGTGCGGTCTCAGCAGAGACGGTTGTTCAGAAAAGGCAACACGCATCCGCTGCTTGGCGTTTCCAAAGCTGACATCTGTGCTCATCCTTTTTCTCCTTGGAACGTTTTGGGATCTCCCGCGGTGCTTGGGTTCCTGTGGGTTTGGAGCCCTGTTCTTCCTCCAGGTGGCGGGGGCCTGGGTCCCTCTCGGGGGCCTCTGTCCTCGCTCTTCTAAGCACCAGGCTTCCCCGTTTTCATCTGCTTGTTTTTGAAGCACAAGCGTCCGAGGATGAAATGACGCACTGCATTCCTTCTCTTCCTCTCAAAACACCTGCCCGTTTCCCAAGGGACTGACTTTGGTCAGCCTAAAGCCAGTCTTCTCAGCCTCAGGGGTGCTGCCATTTGGACCAGATCATTCTTTACTGTGGGGCCGGCTGGTGCTCTGGAGGGTGTCCACCCACTAGGTGCCAGGGGCATTGCACACTGCCTCCCACCAGGCTGTGACAGCCCACAGCGTCTGCAGTAGGAACCACCGCCCCCCCGGAACCATGCCAGGGCAGCCCCCTCCCCTTTCCAACAGGAGCGTCATTCTTGGCTCTTGGATCTGCGTGTTGCTTTTTCACTCGTTCAGCTGCCCAGAGCGACGTGGGAGCAGGTGAGGGCTTGGGGGACAGGGAGGCGAGGGGCCCAGGAAGCGGCAGGTCAAAGACGCGGTGAGATTCCCAGAGCGCAGCATCCCGGAGGCTGAGACAAGAGCGAGTGTTGGGGCCGAAGGTGGGTGGGCTGTGCCTTCTCAGGCGGGCCTGGCGAGCGGGGATGGGGCAGAGGTGACAGTCTGTTCACAGAGGGCACGTCTGACCAGGGTGGGCGCCCTTGGTGGTCAGGAGCCCAGCCCTGCTTCTCCAGTCTCAGCGAATGGTCCCAACGTTCCGGTAACTGACCCTCCTCACCGTGGAGTTAGTCCCTTCATCATGTGTTTATGGTCCCTGAGCTTCACTCAGATCTCGCAGCCCGAGGAGGTAGAGGGGGAAACGGAAGCCCAGCGAGGCTGACTCACTTGCCCCACATCACACAGCTGCTCAGCGGATCTGGGTCCCTGCAGGGTGGCAGGGGAACACTGCCCTCGCCTGCCCCTGCGGGCTGACCATGCCGGACGGTCAGCTGACACGCCTGGGGCATTTAAGCAAATCCAGAATGCCAGCCGCCCTTGTGGGACGGAGCACCGCTCAGAGGCAGAAGGCTCCCTGTCTGTGTTCCCCTCCTCCATCCTGCGCCTCCCTCCTCCCCTTTGCAGTCCCCGCCCCCGCCGGCAGCCCCCTCTCTACAGTGTACGATCCAATGTGCTCCCCCTTCACCTCTGCCCTCAGCTCAGTCCTCCCGCACGTGGAGCCTCATTTTTAACGACGAGCTTCCCCTGTCCTGCCCTTGATCTGCTGCACGTCCCTCGTGGGTCACATTGTGCCGGGGTGGGGTGGGGGGCAGAACCGGAAGTGCCGTGTACCTGGCGCTCACAGCCCCTTTGCAGTGAAATCCATCCGAGGCCGGGGCGCTTTCGATCCGGGGTGCTTTCAATCCGCAGCGCACTGTTTGGTGTCCATCTTCTCGGATGTCCTTTCTCATTAATAACTGAAAATCATGAGAATGGGCTTCCCGGGTCCCTCTCGGGCCTCCGCCTTCACTAGCGTGGTGGGGACCTGGCCCTTCTCTGAGCCCCAGCGTGATGGATCACGTCCTGGGCCTGTGTCCTCTGGGTGGCAGCAGGGCCGGCCCTGCAGACCCTCAGCACCCCCGCCCCTGCCCTCCTCCCGGGGTCCTGCGCCCCCGCTCCTGTCCTCCTCCTGAGACAGGCTGGCGGAGTCCGCCCGTGGAGCGCGTGTGCCTGGGGTTCCAGCCTCACCCACACTGTGCCCTCTGTTCGCTCTGCATGCCTTCTCCACGAGCATCCTTCCAGTCTCATGTGCTGGACCCGAACCCACGTAAACAGCACAGCTCAGCGGTCAGCACCGGGTACCTCGGAGGGCAGGGACCACCTGGAGTTCAGCCCTGAAGGGCACTGGGTGTCTGATGGGTTCCTGCTGGGCCATGCGAGAGGGGGTGCTCTGCCCCCCAGTGTCAGCTATCACAGGTTGTCTCCCTGCAGCCCGCTCCTCACCTAGTTCCAGCATCAGGTGTACTTGTGTTCAGAAAAGCTTCCAAATTAAAATAAATGAATAAGTGAGCATCAGGGCCCTGGGAGAGAGCTTGAGAGGCTGGGGGGAGGAGCGGGCGTTCCTGGAGGCCTGGTGGGGAGGGGAGAGACAGGGTCCCACGGGTCTCCCTTCCCTCCCGCGGAACGACCAGGCCCCTCAGCCCCATTACCAGTCCCCGGACGGCCCCCAGTGAATCTCCTCTCTGTTTCTCTCCTAATCTTTGTCCAGAAATAGGGCCTTTTTAGACACTTTTATTTTAAAAACGAATATTTCAAAGCCTATACCTCCATTCACTGTCCCTTAAATTCAGGTCACTTCTGCAAACGTTTATCAAGTTCCTCCTGTGTGCCGATCCTGGGCTCTGAAGATAAGCCCAGATGGAGGTCCTGCCACCCTCACTGGCAGGGTGGAGGTTGGCAGGACAGACAAGGGACCCTCCGGGCATGGGTGCCCAGCCAGCTGCACACCACACCCTTTAACAGCGAGACAGGGAGCCTGAAAGGTCGTGCCTGGATTCCCTTTTCCCAGGATGAGGTTTTGTGCGATTTTTAACTTATTTGCAGATAATTAACCCTCAGGTCAAAAAATCGTACCCTTCTGCCTCTGCAGAGATTGAAATCAGATTTTTGAAGAGCAGCAATTGCTGTATAGAATTAAAAGCTTCTTGATGAATAATGCTGTCGTTACTGAGGGAGGAAATTACAGTAGCACTTTCTGCGATGTAATTAAAAAACCAAAAAAGCAGAGATGAATGGAATACCCACCAGTGAAAATGGGATTTGGTTTTCAGCAGAGGAAATTGAAGCTGTGTCGGTCACGTGGGTTCCAGTTTCCAGTCTTAAGTGAAGTGAGTCCTGACCCATTTCAGATTATAGCAGGGAGATTCATGGCGCGTTTTCTTTAACCTTTATACAACCATGGCCTAAAAAGTGGGGATGGAGTGTTGTTCCAAAAACATGGGGTCTTTCCAGCCACTGACTTTCTTTCTACAAAGACCAACCCCGTGGGCCAAGCATCCTCGTAGAACATTCAGTCCACATTTATTCCAAGACTCATCAGCTGGACCTGTGGATTTTATAATTGATTGATTGTATTGAAATGCAGAAAGCCCAACTGATAATAATTGTGTTGAAACAAAAGCTAGAAACATATTGTCAATTTAGCCTCAAGGTTTATTTGTTTACTGTATAAAATGGTAACACACTCCAGTATTCTTGCCTGGGAAATCCCGTGGACAGAGGAGCCTGGCAGGCTGCAAGTCCATGGGGTTTCAAAGAGTCAGATGTGACTTAGCAACTAAACAACGAGAGCAAACAAACCCTTGGATGTTTGTGACAGAGATGAGTACAGATCCTTAATTATAAAGCGGCATGAACTCAGCTCTTATTCATTTCAAGCCGCCAAAGCTGCTAGAATCTCCGTCATTCAGTCCAGAGGGGAGTGTTGTCTGAGAGTGATGGTTAGTGCAGAAAGATGGAGATCTGTGTGTGAGTCTGTTGCCGCCCAGGTACCGCCTGGGATTGGTCAGGGAATTTCGGTCAGGTTCCAGGTAGGGTAGGTTTGCAGCTACAGCCACACAGTGTACGGATTTGTCAGGAGGCAACAACTCAGGTTCAAGTTTCAGTAAAGCGGGCAGTGCACGTAGGCATACCTAACCATTTCTCTTCCTTCTTCCAGATTTTCTGGTATAAGGAGAGCTTATCTGCCCACCTCATGCTCAGCCATTTGGGCATTTGATTTTTCTGGAGTGTAATGAGTAAAATTAATAATGAAGTCCATGGTACGGGAAAACTTGTTTATGTTTCTTGCATATGAACCTTGTCAAAGCAGGCACCAGGCATTCTTAGGAAGACCTAGGATTTATGTCAGATCCCTTATTAAAGTGTAAGAGGAGGCAAAAAAAAGAGTGATGGTGAAATGCAGAGCAAAGCAGTCCACTGCTGGATTTCTGTGATGTATAAATACAGTAATGTGTACTCCGCCTCACTCTTCTCGTTCCTGTCTATACAGTTCCCATTAGTACGTGAGCTGTTTCTTGCCTCCTTCCATGCTAAGCCCGATGACTCGGGGTGAAGACATTGATTTAAACCCACTCTACTTTCACTTTGCCCTGTGAATTAGTGTAAGTTACAGAAATGAAATCAAACCTCCTCGCTACTACTCATTAGCAATACAATCAAGCTCTTGTGAGGGAAGATCACATATTCACTAGCTTCTCAGAAGGAAACTTGAGCAACCAAAGCCTCTTATATATGCACTGAGAAGCATGCTCCCAGGTATTCTAGAAGGCCATGGAGGAAGCAAGAAATAGACACACTTCAGAAATAACCTCCTACCAGAAGGAAGACAGCCCCTCCCCTTTCTGCAGCAGCGCGAGAGGCAGGTGACACTGGTTGGCTGTCCTGACCCCCATCCACAGCTCTCTCATCGTGGCCTAGCAGTGACCATGCAACCCCACTCTGAGCTATAACAGCAAGCGGAAGTTTCTGGATGCAGTTTCCATGCTTTTTGCCCAGTCTGCAAAACTACCCTCTGTCTGCAATGAGGCCTGGGGCTGGCACAGCCATCTTGTGACAATACCTTGTTAAGGCTGGTGGGGCAGAAGGAAAAGGGGTCCTGACCCCTCGGCCTCCTCGACTGCCCCTTTGGCCTTTGCTGTGTTCAGTCTCTCAGCCGTGTCTGACTCTTTGTGACCCCGTGGACTGTAGCACGCCAGACTTCCCCGTCCTTCATCATCTCCCGGACTTCACTCAAACTCACGTCCATTGAGTCAGTGATGCCATCCAACCATCTCGTCCTCTGTCGCCCCTTCTCCTCCTGCCCTCAATCTTCCCCAGGATCAGGGTCTTTTCCAGTGTTGGCTCTTCACATCAGGTGGCCAAACTATCGGAGCTTCAGCATCAGTCCTTCCAATAAATATTCAGGATTGACTTCCTTTAGGATGGGCTGGTTTGATTTCCTTACAGTCCAAGGGACTCTCAAGAGTCTTCTCCAGTGCCACAGTTCAAAAGCAGCAATCCTTTGGCACTCAGCCTTCTCTATGGTCCAGCTCTCACACCCGCAGATGACTACTGGAAAGACCATAGCTTCGACCATATATAGACGTTTGTTGGCAAAGTGATGTCTGTGCTTTATAATACACTGTCTAGGTTTGTTCCCTTGCCTGGGGCCTCTGGAAATGTTGAATGCCCTGCAGCCAGTTCAGCTTTTCGTGCAGCATGGCGCCGAATTCATCAGAACTGACACACAGTTGTGGCTGCGAGCTCTGCAGATACAGAGTATGTGGTTCTGTTGCGAAAAGTCAAAGGAAATGGGATCCTACGTGAACAGAACAGGATCCTCGAATGTACATTCCTGAAACCTAGAGAGAGCTCGATGAATAAGAAGCTGTTCAGAAACTGTCTCGGAATGAATGACACAGAGCAACACATCATTTTTACTTAGAAGTAAAGGGACGAGGAGAACAGAATCTTTCCTGTTTATCAGATACAAAGTTATCTACATAATCACAAGGAATGTTTTTATTGCCAGAAACATCTAACTTTTTTAAAAGCTTAAAGTGATTTTTTTATCATTATTTCTGCAAAATGTTTTTATTAAAGGAAACACCATATGGTAACAGCAAGAAGAGTTACTTACAAGTCACGAAGCTAGTCACAGATTCCTTTCCAACACTTAAATTCAAAATACTCATCACAGGTCCCTGCATTTAGAAAAAAAAAAAAAATTTCAAGTTTGAAGACTCCTAAAAGTATAAAACTTTTATCAGAGTGTTGTGCACTTGTTTTGCTTTTTGTTTTCTGTTCTCATCCTCTAGAATATATAATACAGTCTTGTGAGACCTAAGGGTCATGTTCTAACATTGAACAGCCAGTGCAGCGTGGGCACTGTTCGAGCAGCCATCAGCCACAGCCGCAGGTGAGCTGGCCCTTGGTGCAAAGTCTCAGGGCATCAGCCCCAAGGTCTGCGGGGACAGTGTGTGTGACACTGACACGTATCTCCATTCTTCTGCCCTCCTCAGGGTGACCATCTACAACCCAGGCAACCTTGAGCCATCAAAGTCTAACACACTGGGAAGTAGGGTGGGCTGTGTGGCTTCTGGTTCTGTCTCTGCAGTAGCTTAGTGTGGTTTTAAACACTCTGGATTTAAATGCAGAATTAGATGCAGTGAAAGATGGCCTCACCGAAAAAGAGAGCGATAAGACGCAGGCGAGAACCCTCACCTCTAGCTCAGGAATCTCCCACGTTGAGGAAGTTAGGGCTCTGCAGTTGTTGGAAAGATCACTGTAATTTATTTTTTATTGAAATGTAGCTGACTTACAATGTTTCTGCTGTATAACAAAGTGACTCAGTTGTGCACACACGCACATACACACACATACATACTTGTTCGTAGTTTTCCACTATGGCTTATCATGGGATAGGGAGTTTAGTTCCCTGTGTTCCACAGGAGGACCTTGCTGCTTATCAGCCTATCTATAATTTGCATCCGCCCGTCCCAAAGTCCCAGTCTGTGCGTCCCCACCCCCTCCCCACTGGCAGCCACAAGCCTCCTCTCGTGTCCGTGGAGCTGTTTCTGTGTCATAGATAAGCTCATTTGTGTCGTAGTTGAGATTCTACCTGTAAGCGATATCGTATGGTATCTATCTTTGCCTGACTTACCGTGCTTAGTATGATAACCTCTAGGTCCATCCAGGGTGCTGCACATGCCTCAATTCTGTTGGAAGATACCTGTACGATGGCTCCCTGAGGAGCTGAGCGGAGGGTACGGGTGTGCGTGTGCACACGTGTGGTGTGTGTGTGCAGACCGGTGTGAGCACTGCCCAGGCTCCTGCCGAACGATGCCGTCGTGAAAACCCACTCCCCTGCGTCCTCTTTATAGTCACACCCTCTCCTCCCCCCACCACCCTGCCCCCGCCACCACTCATCTCTATATTGCTGCCATTTTTCATCTCTATAATTTTGTCATTTTAAGAATATGAAAGGAATGGAATCACTCAGTATATGAGTTTTCGTGATTGGCTCTTCTCACTCAGCATGATGCCCTTGAGATCTGTGCACAAATCAAAAAATTAAACACCCAAGAATCCTAACTTCTGGCTTAGCCACTTCCAACTGTGTTTATCCTCTCAACAGCTATCCAGAGTACTCACCTCATCATACAGGTGAAGCCTTGAGGCTTGGACACCCACCGCCCAGCGGCGTCCCCAGGGCGCCCACTCCCTCCCTCCCTCGCCCTTCACCTCCCAGACAGCGGCCTTGAGGACTGACCTCTCTCTGGTCGCAGGGACGTCCGGGTCCCCAGGTCCCTGGGACTTCTCCTCTGTGTCCGTTTCTAAACTCATCCTTGGTTGCCATCTTGTTCCTCTGAAGTTTCTGTGTCCATGTGGTCTTGGGAAAGACAACCCCGCCTCTTCCAGTTCTAAGATGAAGGGGTCCATCAGAGTGAGCTTTTCCCCAAAGTGTGCCTGGAACTCCAGGTCTGCCAAACCCTGAATCTCCTCTTAGGATCTGTTACCAAGATGCTCACGGAGCGACTGGGCTCCTTTCCCGCGAACCCTAGTAGCACAGCTTTTCGCCCCCCACAGTGTGGCCTTTAATCATCACCCATCTCCGACTTTGTCCCTTCTTCCTGCATTGACGCCTCCCCAGATCTCTCATCCCTTTGATTCTAAACATAGCTTCTAATGAAGAACCAAGTCACTTATTCTAAGGGCCGAGTGGGGAAAAGAGATGACAGTTCTCAAAAACTGTAGCAGGTTGATTTTTATTTAATACATTTCACTTGTTCTCATTATATGCCTAGCCATCTAAGCGTGAAGTTCAGTGAACTTTGCTGGTGGAAGCCTTTGGAAGAGTTGGAGATTTTTTTTTGTCAGTACAAAGTTTCCTCTTGGTTTTCACCTGGCAGGATTCTCCTTTAGTTGTTTGGTTTTGTGTCTGGCCTTGTTCAGCTGGTTGAGTGCCTTTTCTTACCCCCCCGTAACCTTCACCACTTCCTCTTCCCTGCTTGCCTTTCACTTTTTAAGTGTCTGCAAAGAAGAAGATGTGTTTGAGGGTACTGAAAACCAGGAAAAGGGATCTGGGAATAGTATTGTAAACAGGTAAACGTCCTGTCCCATAAAGGTTTCTTGAAACAGAAGCGTCACGGTCTGTGAAGGAGATGTGGCGAGAAGCTCAGATCCTGCAGAGAGATGGGTCCCAGAGCTACAAAGAGAAATCACGCTTGTGCCTGATGTCCCGTGAGGTGCCTGAAGGTGTGCTCAGGCTGGGGGTGTGTGTTAGATTACGGCGGGAACACGTCATGTGACTCAAGAGATGAGTAGAATCCTGAGTTCGCTGCCCTCTCTGCTGGGTCTAGTTGTCTGAGCTCTGCAGACGCTCCCAGCTATGATGCAGCCTCTGGAGAACCCGAGGGCAGTTCCTCAGCGATCCGGTATCTTACCCAATAGC
This sequence comes from Budorcas taxicolor, assembly GCF_023091745.1. Classification (NCBI taxonomy): domain Eukaryota; kingdom Metazoa; phylum Chordata; class Mammalia; order Artiodactyla; family Bovidae; genus Budorcas; species Budorcas taxicolor. Next base: position 11,554,519 of record NC_068920.1, read on the forward strand.
CACTTGTGTACCCTTGAACCTCCCTGTCACTCATCTCTGAAGCTCTCTTGATGGGACCATCTGATCAGTGACGGTCACCCTGCAAACTGCTCTGCCACGTAGGAAGCCATGGAGGCCTCCTTCCGTCCATCCCAACCCTGACACCAAAGCCCCAGCGACGGCCCCTGTGGGGGACGCTGACCACAGGCTCGGGGGGCAGCAGATGGGCCCAAGCTCACGCATCAGCTTTCCTACGGTGGCTGAAAGGCGACGGTGCTGGTATTGATTTACGGGGCCACTTAATCAATGCCCCAGGTTCTGTTGTCTCTTCGCCACTGTACAAACAGCTTGAATATTAGAAAGTGAAAGCCATGTTCTCTAATGACCCTCTCAAAGTTTCACGGGAGCATTTGATCAGTGACAAACCTCGCTCGGAACAAAACCGTGTTTCTGATGCCGTGGCCGAAAGCTCACCCTTGCTTCTGCGCTGAGGTTGCCTCCAAGTTTGGGAGGCTGGGTCGGGGTCATCGCTGGTAGATGCCGCAGTCTGGAGGAGCTGGGAGAGGGGATGAGCAGACGGGGAAAGCAGCCTCTGAAGTCGTGCTGGGCCTGAAGCCGGCTGTCTCCCTCTCCTTTGAGGAAGTGAAAAACCAACGTATTTATCAGGAAGCATTTAATGAATATCTGTCATGTACGCCACAGCCAGCAATAGTGGACTCCGTTCCTCGAGGGCTGATCCCTGCCGGGAGCATCTCATGTACACGCGCATCTCTCCTCGCCATCCTGCCACGCTCACATCTGGGCACTGAGCCCAGCCGGTCGCTCTCAGCTGCTGACTGCCGTTCCATCTCTTCCTTCTGACCAGTCAGCTCCTGGCACCCACGGTGACAGGGAGCGGCTTCACGTGGGCAGTGACCCACCTGGGGCCTGCGACCCGCCGGGGAGGGTGGGAGGCAGTGGAAGGGACACTCCTGAGGGACACCCCGGACGACGCTTCCCTGGCCTGGGGACCGCAGTCTGGGGCTGAGGGAAGAGCAGGGCTGAGCAAGAGGCAGAGAAACCAGACTGGCTAAGGCCAGCCCTCTGGCCCGCCCCGCTCTTACCAGGACAGCCTGACCCCATGCTTGCTGTGTGCTCTGAGCCCCTTTGCCCTGGGGACTGTGGTCCCCACGGCCAGCCCTGTGCGGGCAGGCTGGACCCGTGTGGCAGAGCCACCGTGACAACCGTGCTCTGCGCAAGCCGCTCTTAGAGTCTCTGTCAACAGGTGAGACACACAGGCTCTGGGGGCTTACGTAGCTTCACCAGGGCACGTGGCCACGAAGTGGCAGAGCTCGGATGCAAACCCAGCTCTGTCTGAGTCCTAAGCCTCCTCTCCTTCCCAGGGGGCCCCATCCGCTCCCACCTCCCGACGGGCTTTCTGTTTGGAAGATGCTCCCTTTTCCAGAGGCGGGAGGAACCGCCCCATTTCCGTGCTGTGCTCCGTGTGGGCACTCGGTGACTCCTCCAGAGGTGGCCCCAGGAGTTCCAGGCGGGTGCTGTGATTTCTGCACAGAACCCTCTAGGTGGGCAGCACATGAAAACGCTTCACCCTTTTATCACTAAATACAGCACGCGTGCAGATAAGTGCCAGCACAAACGTACAGTCTGATGAATAATCCTAAAGAAGCCATCCCGGTCAAGATCTGTCTGGATCTGGTCATTAAACATTGGTGGTGGTGATGGTGTTCGGTCACTAAGTCATGTCTGACTTTCTGCAACCCCGTGGACTGCAGCATGCCAGGCTCCTCTGTCCTTCACTCTCCCAGAGTTGGCTCAGGTTCGTGTCCATTGTGGCGGTGATGCCATCCAACCGTCTCATCCCCTGCCGCCCCTTCTCCTTTTGCCTTCAAGCGTTGGTGGCAAAGAACTGGTCATGGTGATCTTGGTCACTCTGCCCAGCCTAGTCACTCCGTTACCTTCATCTGCAGCGTCTGGCACTCTTCAGGAGAAGCAGTGGTGTTTGTGCCGTGATCTGTAACGTTTATGCCACAATTAACACCCACAAATAGACCCACAAGATGGTATCCTAGAACAGAGCCGTTAAAAAAAATAATAAAACAAAGTTCTGAATCAGGGCTACAGTGATGATGAAGTTATTATTAGCCCTGTTCTACTTTCGAGCTCATGTGATGCCAAATTCTTGGGGGAAAAATGGCCTCCCCAGCGATTTCCTGGAAATCCTAAGTTAGGAGTGGGTCCAGGGCTCTCGGGGCCGTGAGATGACTGCTCCCCACCCGCAGCCTCGCCCCGAGCCCTTTTCCCTTTCGTCGGGAAGGGACGAGCCTTTCCTTTGAGAGCCAGACGTGCTCACGTCTGCGGTAGGAGAGCTTATGTAGACATGCTTCACTGTGTGTGCCTGTGGTTTAATGGTCTCTTTTACTTTTCAGCAGACATCCCGCCTAGATAAATACCAGTTTCTATTTGTGTGTATCTCTTGTAATTGATTCTTTATTAGCTTTTCTCAAAGACAGTGGAATAAAAAGACCTGTTTGAAGAAAGCACAGAATGTCCATCGCTGCCATAAGAGAAGAAATAATCAAGGGGGCTTTTGTACCAAAGGGAGCCCTCTGTGACCCTGTGTGGTAGAGTCAGAGGGGAACCCTGGGAGCGGCTCACCCTTGAAAGGAGCCCCGAAGCCTGTGATGTGGCCCAGGCTCCAGCTGGCCTTCCCTGCAATTAGGAGCGGATCCGTCAGGATGTGTGTCTCCGGTTCAGACGTTAACCCTTACTTAGTCTTCAGTGTAAAAAGACAACAAAAAAAATGTCTTTCAGCTCTGATGAGTCCTTTCATTATTTTAATTACTATGTAATCTGTAATATTTGCTATTTAAACTCCCAGGCAGCCAGCAGGTAGCTGTCTGTTTCACTACGGAGGGCAGCCCAGAGCCAAGCAGGCTTTATTCTAGAAGTCAGGTGCACCCTTGCAAACAGAGACAATGGCACCCCCGAGGAAACACACATACACACACACACGCATGCACACGCATGCACACACATGCACACACACACTCATCTTCCACACCAGCGGTATCCAGTTTCTGTTTGACTGTGTGGGTCCTTGTCTACCTGCCGGCCATCCACGCACACTTGGTGCGGTTCCAGACGGCGGCTTTCTGGGTCCTGGTCACGAACTCGGGCCACTCAGAGTCTTCAGCCAAGGAAGGTGGGTGGCCCGGCGCTCTTAATTTTTTCAAACCAAAGCTCTTTTCGGATAGCACTGACTCAGGCTCGGGTCTTAAGGGAAGGGATCCGGCCTCGAGGCAGCAGCCTGACTGGGCTGGTGAGGCTGGGGCGTGGTCAGGAGGCTGCAGGCCTCCCACCCCCTGCCCCCGCCCCCCAAGGGAGTCTGCTCTCTGCCATTCGGCAGGCGTCTGCTGAGCCGCTGCTATGGACCAAGCATCATCCCGGTGCCCGGCACTAGGCAAGGAATCCTGCCTTCTGGGGGAGTTGGGGGGCTGTGCACAGACAGGTGATGGGTGTCACAGCCCACCAGCCCAGGGATGCCAGGGAGAGCTTCTCAAGGGAGGAGCTTCCAAGCAGAAACCTGAGGAAGGAGTAGAAATTTCTGAACGGGGCACATAGAGGGAAGGTCCCCAGAGTTTGAAGGCAAGGGAACACCCATCACCATGCTGGACTCAGCCTTAGATGGGAGGAAGGATGGAAGAGAAAGGCAAGGATTCTGTGAGCGCTGGCGGGCTGTGGGCTTGCTGACGGGCACCTACCTGGAGGGGCTTCTTGGTGACATCCTCTTCCTGCTTGGAAGGAAGACAAGATCATTTAAGAGATGACCGTTACTAGTAATGGGCTTCCCAAGTAACGCTAGTGGTAAAGAACCCGCTTGGAGATGCAGGTTCCATCCCTGGGTTGGGAAGATCCCCTGGAGTGGGGCTTGGCAACCCACCCCAGTACTCTTGCCTGGAGAATCCCATGGACAGAGGAGCCTGGCGGCCACAGTGCATGGGGTCGCACGGAGTCAGACAGGACAGAGAGTGCATGCATGCACGCGTGTGTGCAAACACACACACACACACTCCTATCTGGGAAAAGGTAGTTTTGTGAAGGATCAGGCTCGCCTGATTCCTCTGCTCTGCTGTGCAGAGGTCCCGGGAGGGGGCGAGCTGCGACTCCCACGAAACGCTTCTGCTTCTCCCCACCCTCCTCCTCCAAGAAGACATGGTAGCCAGCACATCGGGCTCCAGCTCCGTGGTTTCTGCCACATCCCCATTGAAATCTCTGCACTAAAGCTAAGTCCCAGGGCATATTTAATTAAGAGACAAATGGCAAAATGAGGTTGTGGTGGGTGTTTTCTAACTGTGGCCTGCTAGATTTTAATTGCTCCTCGTAAACCGTGAGAGCTCCTCCCAGGCGCTGCTCTGCACACCCCTGTCCTTTTATCATCATGAAGGAGATGTTCTCAGCCGCTGACAGGCCGGGCCTCCTGTCTCCGCAGAGAGACTTGATCTCGCCCGACAATGACTCAGCAACTTGCCGAATCCAATTAGCAGCTTTGCAGCTCCTTCCTCTGAGTGGCTGTTGTCAAGTCTGGCTGCAGACGCCTCCCCCAGCCGCATCGCCCAGCCCAGGGTCTGCCTGCTCGTCACCAGTGATTACCGCTGCTAGAGTGTATGCACCAGTGCGGGGCGCTGGGGGTCCTGGTGGGTTTCAAACCTGCTTGGCCCAGGGTCCTTGCTTTTCTCTGTCCTTCGCCGGAGGTTGACACGGAATGCCCTGGGACACTCACGGTTAGAGCAGCCAGAGGTTCTGGGCAGGAACTGAGGCCCAGAGACAAGAAGGTGCTTGCTTGGGGTTACCTGGGTATTTAGGGAAGGGCTACGCTTCGGGGTCCCGGGTGTCAGGAGACCTGTAGCCCCCGCCATGGTCCCTAAAGACTCTGCCCCAGCTGGCACGGCAGTGAGGCGGGAGCCGTACAGCCCCTCGGGCTCCCAGACTCAGTACGTGACCCTGACCTCTCAGGTTCTCCTTGATGAGACCCTCAGCACCCGAAATTCCCTTCTGTTTTGATTCGGGGACAGGAGGCGGCAGACCGAAGAGAAGGAGAGAGAGAAAATGCAGGCGTGAAAACGTTATGAATCAGCCACTCCCACAAACACTGGAAAAAGCAGGTGGCCAGAGGGGCTCTGCTTTGGGGGGCGGCTCTCTTGAGGGGGAAGAAGAGGGCTCCCTCTGGTGTTGTGCTCAGGGGCCCAGGATTACACTGGGGCCTCCGTCCCAGCTCAGAGCGCTGCCGGCATCTGTCCATGGACGCGAGATCTGTCTGCAGCTCTTCTGATGGACACTTGCCCGTGTTTCTTGAGTTGCTGTTTTTGTCGTTGGAACAGACCTGGGTCCACACCTGCAGGCCTGGTGAATGAGCATATTTTAGTGAACTGTGAAATGATCGACCACGGCAATCAGCCGTCTGGACCTGGGCGCCACCTCCCCGTGTTAATGTGCACGTGAATTTCATGGCTGCGTCCCGTCTGCTGAAAAGGGTGCCACAGACCTGGCACTTCTCTCTGCCGTGTTTTGATTTTTCCTGTGCCCCGAGGTAACTGCAGAGAGTGGTTTTTAAAAAAACAGAACCAACCAGAATATGTCTTCCAAGTCGAGCATAGTCGCCACAGTGTTTCAGAGAGAGACCCACCAGCCTCTTCCCTACAGTTTGGATACGAGCGGGCGGTCCAGACTGAACCCATACCCCAGAGGTGCTGATGGAGAGGCTGCTCAGGTGTGGGCCGGTGGGGTGCTCATGGGCCTGGACGGCACGAGAATGAATGGACACAGCTGAGCACCTGGCGCCCAGTACATCACAACTAATGTCAATGCCCTTGTTTTTTTTTCTTTCTAAGTAAATCAGGGGACACATAACTTTTTATTAACCTAAATAAATGTATGCCCTGCTCATTAAACAAATTAATTACCAAGGCTTATAGTGCTAACTATGGTAAATGCTGTCTTTTACTGAGTATTCATTTTGTACCAGGCATTATGTTATGATCTTATCTCATAAGCCTATTTGTGTTGGGTTCTCAGTCGCCCAGTCGTGTCTGACTCTTTTGTGCCCCTATGGACTGCAGCCCCCCAGGCTCCTCTCCCCATGGGATTCTCCAGGCAGGAATACTGGAGTGGGTGGCCATTTCCTCCTCCAAGGGATCTTCCCAACCCAGGGATGGAACCTGCGTCTCTGGCGTCTCCTACACTGGCAGACAGATTTTTTTTTTTTAAACCACTGACCCACCTGGGAAGTCCGTGTTTTATTAGCCCTACTTAACGGTGTCGAACACTACGCTCAGAGAGAGTCAGGAACTTGCCAGAATGAGAGCAGGTCTCTCAGTCCCTCTGCTGGCCTGACTTACTGTGTTTCGTGAGTGGTAAGGTTCTGTGGGAAGCCCGGAGCTGATGGTAACAACCAAAACAGAACGTCAGCTTTCCTGAGTTATTCACCCCAACTGAGGGCATCTGGAACAGCATGCAAGGTGGAGACCGCCCCTGGAAAAGTGGGACCTCTGAGACCAGCCCCTGTAAGCAGTTCTGCTGGAGCGTCAACCTGGTTCTCCCTCCTCTATGATCTAAGCCATCCTGTGATTGCTGCTGGCTTCTTTTTGAGTTTGGTTTTCCTCCTGAACAATACATTCATAGGGCTTTCATTGCAGGTGTTGAGTGGTAACTTTTCTCATTTTGTCTCACTTTGAAAATGTTTTTCTTTTGCCATTATTCCAGAATAACAGCTTAGCTGAGCGTAACTATATGGGTCCACCTTTCGTCGGTATTGTTCCGTCGTCTCCTGACTTCCTTGGAGCCACTGAGAAGTCTCGCGTGTCTTTAACTGCTCCATTGTGAGTTTTCTCCTTTCCCTCCCTAGTTGCTGTGAAGGTCATCTCTTGGTCTTAATTGTTCTGTAGTTGCATTACCCTGTGCTTAGGGTGGAGTGTTTTTTAAATCCCATTCAGAACTTAGTGTGCTTCCTGAGTCTGAGGCGTTCATCGTTTCTGGAAATCCCCAGCCATCATCTTCTCAGATATGGCCTCTCTTCTCCTCTGTTCCTTCTTCTGGGACTCTGATCCGTCTGATTTTTTTACATTCTCCAGGATTTTCATTTCTGCACTTCCCTCCCTGTTGTGTTGTGCTTAGATGCTCAGTCGTGCCCAACTCTTCGCGACCCCATGCACTCCAGCCCACCAGGCTCCTCTGTCCGTGGGATTCTTAGGCACGAATCCTGGAGTGGGTTGCTATGCCCTCCTCCAGGGGATCTTCCCAACCCAGGGATCAAACCCAGGTCTCCCACATTGCAGGCAGATTCTTTACCATCTGAGCCATCAGGGAAGCCTCTGTACTTCCCTTCAGTTCAATTCAGTCACTCAGTCATGTCTGACTCTTTGTGACCCCATGAATTGCAGCACCCCAGGCCTCCCTGTCCATCACCAACTCCTGGAGTTCACCCAAACTCATGTCCATCGAGTCGGTGATGCCATCCAGCTATCTCACCCTCTGTCGTCCCCTTCTCTTCCTGCCTCCAATCCCTCCCAGCATCAGAGTCCTTTCCAGTGAGAACTCTTTGCATGAGGTGGCCAAAGTATTGGAGTTTCAGCTTTAGCATCAGTCCTTCCAAAGAACACCCAGAACTGATCTCCTTTAGAATGGACTGGTTGGATCTCCTTGCAGTCCAAGGGACTCTCAAGAGTCTTCTCCAACACCACAGTTCAAAAGCATCAATTACTTGGTGCTCATCTTTCTTCACAGTCCAACTCTCACATCTATACATGACCACTGGAAAAACCAAAGCCTTGACTAGACGGACCTTTGTTGGCAAAGTAATGTGTCTACTTTTGAATATGCTGTCTAGGTTGGTTGTAACTTTCCTTCCAAGGAGTAAGCATCTTTTAATTTCATGGCTACAGTCACCATCTGCAGTGGTTTTGGAGCCCAAAAAAATAAAGTCAGCCACTGTTTCCACTGTTTCCCCATCTATTTCCCGTGAAGTGATGGGACCAGATGCCATGATCTTCGTTTTCTGAATGTTGAGCTTTAAGCCAACTTTTTCACTCTCCTCTTTCACTTTCATCAAGAGGCTTTTTAGTTCCTCTTCACTTTCTGCCATAAGGGTGGTGTCATCTGCATATCTGAGGTTATTGATATTTCTCCCGGCAATCTTGATTCCAGCTTCTGCTTCTTCCAGCCCAGCATTTCTCATGATGTACTCTGCATATAAGTTAAATAAGTAGGGTGACAATATACAGCCTTGACATACTCCTTTTTCTATTTGGAACCAGTCTGTTGTTCCATGTCCAGTTCTAACTGTTGCTTCCTGACCTGCATATAAGTTTCTCAAGAAGCAGGTTAGGTGGTCTGGTATTCCCATCTCGCTCAGAATTTTCCACAGTTTATTGTGATCCACACAATCAAAGGCTTTGGCATAGTCAGTAAAGCAGAAATAGATGTTTTTCCGGAACTCTCTTGCTTTTTCCATGATCCAGTGGATGTTGGCAATTTGATCTCTGGTTCCTCTGCCTTTCCTAAAACCAACTTGAACATCTGGAAGTTCACAGTTCATGTATTGTTGAAGCCTGGCTTGGAGAATTTTGAGCATTACTTTACTAGCGTGTGAGATGAGTGCAATTGTGTGGTAGTTTGAGCATTCTTTGGCATTGCCTTTCTTTGGGATTGGAATGAAAACTGACCTTTTCCAGTCCTGTGGCCACTGCTGAGTTTTCCAAATTTGCTGGCATATTGAGTGCAGCACTTTCACAGCATCATCTTTCAGGATTTGAAATAGCTCAGCTGGAATTCCATCACCTCCACTAGCTTTGTTCGTAGTGATGCTTTCTAAGGCCCACTTGACTTCACATTCCAGGATGCCTGGCTCTAGGTGAGTGATCACACCATCATGATTATCTGGGTCATGAAGATCTTTTTCGTACAGTTCTTCCGTGTATTCTTGCCACCTCTTCTTGGTATCTTCTGCTTCTGTTAGGTCCAGACCATTTCTGTCCTTTATCGAGCCCATCTTTGCATGAAATGTTCCCCTGGTATCTCTACTTTTCTTGAAGAGATGTCTAGTCTTTCCCATTCTGTTGTTTTCCTCTATTTCTTTGCATTGATCACTGAGGAAGGCTTTCTTATCTCTCCTTGCTATTCTTTGGAACTCTGCATTCAGATGCTTATATCTTTCCTTTTCTCCTTTGCTTTTTGCTTCTCTTCTTTTCACAGCTATTTGTAAGGCCTCCCCAGACAGCCATTTTGCTTTTTTTACATTTCTTTTCCATGGGGATGGTCTTGATCCCTGTCTCCTGTACAATGTCACAAACCTCCATCCATAGTTCATCAGGCCCTCTGTCTATCAGATCTAGGCCCTTGAATCTATTTCTCACTTCCACTGTATAGTCATAAGGAATTTCATTTAGGTCATACCTGAATGGTCTAGTGGTTTTCCCTACTTTCTTCAATTTCAGTCTGAATTTGGCAATAAGGAGTTCATGATCTGAGCCACAGTCAGCTCCCGGTCTTGTTTTTGCTGACTGTATAGAGCTTGTCCATCTTTGGCTGCAAAGAATATAATCAGTCTGATTTTGATGTTGACCATCTGGTGATGTCCATGTGTAGAGTCTTCTGTTGTGTTGTTGGAAGAGGGTGTTTGCTATGACCAGTGCGTTCTCTTGGCAAAATTCTATTAGCCTTTGCCCTGCTTCATTCCGTATTCCAAGGCCAAATTTGCCTGTTACTCCAGGTGTTTCTTGACTTCCAACTTTTGCATTCCAGTCCCCTATGATGAAAAGGACATCTTTTTTGGGTGTTAGTTCTAAAAGGTCTTGTAGGTCTTCATAGAACGGTTCAACTTCAGCTTCTTCAGCGTTACTGGTTGGGGCATAGACTTGGATTACCGTGATATTGAATGGTTTGCCTTGGAAACGAACAGGGATCATTCTGTCGTCTTTGAGGTTGCATCCAAATACTGCATCTCGGACTCTTTTGTTGACTATCAAGGCTACTCCATCTCTTCTAAGGGATTCCTGCCCACAGTAGTAGATACAATGGTCATCTGAGTTAAATTCACCCATTCCAGTCCATTTTAGTTCACTAATTCCTAGAATGTCAATGTTCACTCTTGCCATCTCCTGTTTGACCACTTCCAATTTGCCTTGATTCATGGACCTGACATTCCAGGTTCCTATGCAATATTGCTCTTTACAGCATCGGATCTTGCTTCTATCACCAGTCACATCCACAACTGGGTATTGCTTTTGCTTTGGCTCCATCCCATCATTCTTTCTGGAGTTATTTCCCCACTGATCTCCAGTAGCATATTGGGCATCTGCTGACCTGGGGAGTTCATCTTTCAGTCCTATCACTTTGCCTTTTCATACTGTTCATGGGGTTCTCAAGGCAAGAATACCAAAGGGGTTTGCCATTCCCTCCTCCAGTGGACCACATCCTGTCAGACCTCTCCACCATGACCCGTCCGTCTTAGGTGGCCTCACATGGCATGGCTTAGAGTCACTGAGTTAGACAAGGCTGTGGTCCGTGTGATCAGGTTGACTCGTTTTCTGTGATTATGGTTTGTGTGTCTGCCCTCTGATACCCCTCGCAGCACCTACCGTCTTACTTGGGTTTCTCTTACCTTCAGCATCGGGTATCTCTTCACAGCTGCTCCAGCAAAGCGCAGTGAAATGCACTGCTGCATTCTAAATAGTTCCACACATCTCTCGTCCTGTTTTTTAAATTCTGCATTCAGTTGTATCTAGTCTGTTGTTTAGCCCTTCCACTCATTTTAAAGTTATAACTATATTTTTATTTCTATACATTTTCTATTAACATGTTGGTCTTTTTCAGAGCTGCTATCATTTATAATGTTCTTTCATATCTTATATGTCTATAAGTATTTTTAAATGTTTCACTTTTAGTCACTGCAAACACTTTTTGGATTGTTCTTGTGTTTGGAATTCTCAGGATACTGATTCTCCTGTGTTTTGTCTGGTGACTGGCATGTTCTAGGCTGTCTCCTCACGTGCTCTGTGTTTCCCAACTGCGCTTATGTTCACCGGGGCCTTTCCTGAAGTGACCCCACGAGGCCCCTGTGTTCTCCAGGGCTGTTCTGCACTCTCTTCTGCCAGGCAGTCTAGGAACCCTACGGGCAGCATCATCCCAGGACCAGTTTTGTGCTGACGTCTCAGCTTGAAGGTCTGCAGCATTTTCTGGCCTACTGTCGCATCAGGGATGCCGCCCTTCAGAGTTCCAGCTTTGTGTGGGAACTTCAAGTCCAATTTCTTGCTTCATGTGGACCAAACCCTCCATCTCCTGTTCTCAGGTAGACATTAAAATTTGAACTCTGGGTTACAGTAGCTGATTCTGCTCCCTCCTCTGGGCAGCACGAGTTCTAGACACATGTTATTACAGGTTTTTTTTTTTCTTTCTTTACTTTTTGCACCTGAAGATTTCTCCTTGCTTTCATAATCTACTCAGCTATCAATGTTTTCAAGTGTTATTCGCAAATCTAGGAGTAGTTTCAGTAGGAGCTTTAGTTTATCATGTTTCACCATCATCTGGACTCTTCTTGGCTCAGTACTGTCTTATTCTGAGCTAATTGTCGTACATGGAACAGATTGTGGAAGAGAAAGGGACAGACTTAACTCTCTGATCACCTGTTCTAGCAATCTGTCCAAAGCACAGCCCAACTGAGTGCCCAACATTTAGTCCTTTGCCCAGTAAAAAACTCAGCCTGAAGTAAGGGAGCTGGAAGCTGTTGGCCCACATGGTATCTTATCAAGGCATGGCAATGTCAGACTGGACCTCAAGCCCACAATGGAGGTGTCTTGTTGACACTTTGTCTTTGAAATTGACTCCTGAGCAGTCTTGCTGAATCTCACCTAAACGTTTATAAGGAACAGAATTCAACTTAGAAAATGGATTATGTTTTTCTCCTGTACACCAGAAATGTAAGCTCAATGTGTTTTTTTTTTCTTTTTTTGAAGTAAGAAAATATCAAGAAAGGAACATTTTTTCCCTTGAGTTTGAAAATGGACAACCACAACTCAATTATATTTTGATATGGTTTATTGGCTCTGACTTTTACTTTATTAGTACTTTCTTCCAAGTTGCTGACCATGCTTTGTTCACATGACTTCCATTTTTCCTAACTGAGGGACTAGTTGGGAGCAAACAGCATTACTTTGGTTTTATTGAGAGCTGGAGAGGTCAATAGATTTATGCACGAAACAGAGATGGCCAGACCACCAAAACAAATGCTGTGCACTTGAGCGGACCCACCTCCATGGCCCCAGACAAAATTGCTTTTTCTTGGAAGTACATTTTAGAGCTATTCGCTGAAGTTTCATCAAGGGAATAGGCTTCTGAAACTCACAGCTGCCTTGAAAGAGCAACATGGTTGAGACCCTGGCCACTAAGTCAGGCAGCAAGCTGGGGACTAAAAGCACAGCTTTGGAGGCAGCTGGGATCCTGCCACTGTTGCCTGCGACCTGAGTGATCTGGGAAGAGGTGTGGTGCCTCTGTGAGCTGTAGTTCTCTCACCTGCAAAATAGGGGTGGGGGGGGAATCCCCATTATGATGGGACTGTGATGAGAATCAAAGGAGAGCTTGCAGCCAGGCATGCTAAGTCACCCAGAAACCCTAATGATGACTCACCTGAAGCTGTGTGTATGGAGCCCACCTAGGCTTTTCTCTGGGGTGGATTTCCTCCTCCGAACCCCTACAATCTCTTCTCCCCTCGGGCAGTGAGGACCTTGGGACTGATCTGGCTTCTTCCACCGTGGCTGCGAGTTCTAAACCGGATTTACCTCCTCGTTCATTCAGCTCACCACCTGCATATCTGTGCTCCGTGTTTTCCAGGTCTGACTTTGGCGTCATCAACCTTATGTTTTCCTTCATTCTAGCTTTTTTTTTTTAATCCATATTTGTTATACAGGGCAAAGATAGAATGAGATATTCAAGGGCCTCGCGCTTTATGCTTAATAGACCTTTCTTTCCTTCAAAGTGTCTTTCTTCCCTCTTTTGCCCTCTCTTTCTTCATACTTCCTGCGCTTTCCCTGCTGTAAAATATTCACTAACAAATCAGTCCTTTCCTTTCTGTGATAAAGTCCTAGTCACGCTTCAGAAGGCATCCGGTAGTTCATCTGTCAGTGGGATATCCCTTAGAAAAGCAGCCAGCGGTGACTGCAGTGGACGTCAGCAGCCCGGCAGAGTGCAGCTGGGAGGGAAGATGAGCCGAGTTTAACGCAGGGGGAGGGAGTGGGGTTCCAGCCTCGGCCCCTACCCGCTCACGCCGTCTCTGCAGCCTGGCCCTGCTCTGTAAGCAGAGGCGACAGTGTCCACCTCTCAGGACTGCCCTGTGGTCACAGCCAGTGATGTCATGTGGGCGTGAGGTTCTAGAAGCTGCATAGCTTTATAATTGCCAGCTTTCCTTATCGTTGCTACTGTTACTATTGACAAAGTGGCTTCAGTGTTTTAAAAGGTATGTGATGCCAAGGCCCAGAGCTTTCGTCAGTGTTGTCAGTATTTGGAATTTAAAATTTGTTTCCATACCTAAGTCATACAAGCTTCTGGAACAAGTTTGTGTCAATGTGTTTCCTGAGAGTAGACGTCTGGGGTGGTCATTTTGAGTATCCAACAGAATACACGCTGTGTGGTGGATGTTCATTTCATTTGTTGACCAAATGAGAGAGTGAATGAATGGCATGGAGAGACAGACAGATGTCTAACCTCCCAGGGAGAGGTGCCAAACATTACAGGCACTTACCCCAAGGCCCTTTGTCACTGTGACCACCACTGGTCCTGGGGTCCCCACCAAGACCACCAGACTGCTTTGCTGCTGACAGTGAGCTGACGGGTCAGCAGGGCTGTTGTGGGGGAGAAGGGCTGGGGTGAGCACAGGGCCAGTGAGGAGAGCCAGGGAGCCCTGGCCAGCTTGCCGTGGGGCGAGGTCCCGCTCAGCCTGTGCTGTGGGTTCCTGGGTGGGCTGCCCCGGAAGCGATCATCACAAGGGTCTGCCGCGAGCACTCCACCCTGGACCACAAAGTCTCCACGGTCCCTGGATCCACGGGATGCTGGATCCCGTGATCCCATGAAACACATTGCTCGGATGATGAGTGTTTAATCAGCTCTCCCTGCCATATTCCAGCCTAGAGTCTATGTCCAGAGGAAGCCTGTGCTCCCAGCCGAGGCCCTGTTTGGTTGCTCTTGCCTTCAACTTCTCACTGTTTGTCAAGGGATGACGCGACTATTAGATCCAGAGGGTCTCTTCTCAAAAGCATTTGCAAAATAGCTGTAAATCATGGACATATGTTTAAATTTCTCTTTACTAATGTATGCTTCCTTTGTAATTAACTAGTTACCGAGTCTTTTAACATAGTCAGCCCATTTCCTCCATGACTCATTAAGGAAATAAAAGCTGTAGGACATGCATACTCATGGGGGGCTCCACCACACACTCCTTGGTTGGGTGGCTCTTAATTCAGACAGGTGACATGGTTTTTATATAGTGTTATACCTCTGCAACCCTCCATCGTTGGGGGCTGTAACAGCTAGTTTAACAACCTCTGGATGCAGTGAAACTGCCAGGAGCAAGGGCCCACCCACCTTTCACGGGCTTCCTTAGGCACCCAGTCCTGAACTCTGGTTTCAGTTGAGGCTTCTTTGATGTTGTTTAGTTGCCAAGTCGTATCTGATTCTTTGTGACCCATGGACTGTAGCCCGCCAGGCTCCTCTGTCCATGGGATTCTCCAGGCAAGAACACCGGAGTGGGTTGCCATTTCCTTCTCCAGGAGATCTTCCCAACCCAAGGATCGAACCCATGTCTCCTGCATTGCAGGCAGATTCTTTCCCATCTGAGCCACAAGGGAAGCCCTGAAGCTTCTTAGCCAAAGTTTTAAAGCCGTCTCCCTGCAGATCAGGCAGCCTCTGGACAGCTCCCCGTTGGACCCCTTATACCTGGAGCATATGCTCAGCGTCCTTTGCTGAAACAAAAGACGAGACATAATGAACACCCCCACCAGTAACACGTGTGTCGCTCACCGCCTGGCACAGCATCCTCGCCCTTCACCTGCCAAATGCTGCTCATGCTTAAGATCTAGGTGTAAGTTCATCTCCGCGCCAGTCTTTTCTCACCCCGAAGTCACCTGCAGCCTGCGCCATGCGTCCAGCACTCGGCGCTAACAGCCTTGCCTGGGGGTGGCCACGCCACGGATCCATGCCTCAGCCCCCACACAGGCGGTAATCTCCCCGCTCGTGCGTCTTGCTTTGGGGTGCTCCTTCCCCTCACCTGCCGCTGTGTCACGCACAGAGCGGCCGCTGCGTGAGTATTTATGTGCTGATGAAGCAATGCTATTCCCCACTCTTTGTCTCGCGCAGTTTCTGCCTCAACGCAGAGTACATCATCGCAGGTCGACTGACTGAGCTGAAAATGTAGCATGTCACCTACCAAAAATCTTGTGTTTTGTGCCCCAACTCATCCACTGGGATGCCAGCTCATTTGGGAAGCCGCCACGTACCAGCCTGGAGTTAAAGTTAGCTGTGTCGACTTGGGCTGGGCAGACGCAGCCGGGGAGGGAAAGAAAACCTCTTCCAAATTTTCCCCACAAAGGAAGAGCACAGAGCTTTGGAAATCTGTGCCGCATGAGACGTTACTTCAAGTTTGTTAGAAATGTAGGAGGGCGGCTTGGAAGACAATAAAAATGTTGCAAAGAATTTTTCAAATGTGGTAAACTCTGTGGCAGCATGGTGAGCTTCGAAACCACTTGTGTGAAAGGCAGGGCAGCCTGGTTGCTAAGTTAGTGACGCCAAGAAGCTGAGCCGTCTGGGCAGGCGGAAGCCAAGCACACCCTTCTCTTAGGATGGTCCTACCCCTGCTGAGCAGGGCCTGGTGGGGTTTTTCATCATTTTTGATTTGTCTGTTTTTAGTATAAATTTGAATTCCCAATTTCCATTTCTAGTAATTGCCAACTAGGTGGTTTGGGCCAACTCTCCTCCAAAAGGAGAAGTTTAAGGTGCTGAAATCCACAGAACATGAAATTCACCCCCGCCACCATTCTTCAGTGACACTGATACCATCACACTCCGGTGTGGCCGTCACCACCGTCCGCCTCCTGAACGTCCTCATCTTCCCCCGTCACCACCACCCACCTCCTTCGCTCAGCGGAACCCTGCCCGCCTTGAACACTGAGTCTCCATCCCCTCCCTCAGACCCTGCGACCACCACTCTCTCCTCCATCTCTGTGAGTCTGGCTACTCTTGGGAACTCGTGGGAGCGGAGCTGTGTAACCTCTGACCTTCGGCATCTGCCCCATTTCACCGACCAGAACGCCTCCCAGCTCCCCCCAGGCTGCAGCACGTGTCTTCTTGGATCCATTTGTACAGGTGAGGGGCTGCAGCTCAGGCTTGCCCGAGGTCTTTGCGGCCTTTCTCTGTGGCCCCAACTGAGGCTGCAGAATCTTTGGGCACATGAATAATAAGACCAGTTGTCAGCTGTAGCCCGAACTGGACGGAACACGTGACATGTATTATCGTTGTTTGGTCCTTCAGAAACCCCGTGGGCCTGGGGTCCGCATCTTAGAGTGAGAGCCTGGGTCAGTGACGAGGAGCTGGGCCGAGACCCAGACCAGGGAAGCGGTAGGGCTGGGCTGAGCTGCCCGTCTGCCTCCCCATGAGAGAGGCTTTTAGGAAGCGTCCCCAGAGCAGTTGCTTTCATCAGAATGTGCAGTGGAGGCTGAGAACTCCGGCCCCCAGCCCAGAAGGCCAGGGCAGAATCTCCTCCTCCTGATCTCGTGGCGTGAGACACCCTCCCCCCACCGAGAAGACAGACGAAGAGAAATTTCCAGGATCCTTGAGAATGAAGTGGGCGGGGAGTGGGGGGAGCTGACGCCTCCCTGAGGACTTGACAAGTATCTGATGTGAAGTGGCTCGCCTTGCCGGCAAAGCCTGCGTCTCCGAGGACCTCTTCAGCTGCCGGCGTGTGGGGGGTGCTGGGGCCCGGGGTGGGGGCCGCTCTGGAAGCAAACCTCTCTCCCAGCTCCCCTCCACCGCTCCGTCGGGGCCTGGAGTAGAGTTTCGTTCCCCAGGCAGTGACTGTCAGAAGAAGCATCTGGCTGTTTTCTGGTGAATGACTCCAAGAACAGAAATCCCGGTGGGAAGAAATTGCCGCTACAGAGGCTGTGTGAGGCAGTGGTGTCCACCTGTGAACACGGGGGCGTGCTCAGAGTGTCCCCTGGGAGCGGCAGGCCTGAGACGTGACCAACACTCAAAGCATGTGACGCGGGGAGGGGTGGCAGACAGTGGTGGGTGGGGGCCCAGGACGGCCCGGGGGCTCTGCTCTGACCCAAGACCCACCTCCTGCAGGCCGTCCCCCTTGGCCAGCCCGCCCGCTCTCACCCGCCCCTGCAATGCCAGCTACTGCCCCTGGCTTCCACCACCAGTGCCCCCAGGGCGGTCGCACCCCACTCTGCCCTTCCCTGAAGCCCCTCAGGTAGGCGCCCCTTCCCCTTCGTCCACGTGGACTCAGCAGAGGCTTGGCCCAGCTGGCTTGTTCCCCCGGGACCTCCGCTGTTGCCCACAGTGTCGCTTGGGATGCAGGGCCAGGGTGAGCCAGCCATCGCTTGGTCCAGCCCACCCCCGGGAGGTCGCATGGCCGGGGCTGGGGCCTGGGTGCTTTCTTGCATTAAACCCTCGAAACCTCTGTTCTCGGAAAGCCCAGGGCAGTTCATTAGGAGCCAGGCACACAGTCCCTGGACCCGAGGTCTTGTGACCGGGATTTCATTTCTCCTCTCCCCTTTGGCTTTTTTAATATAGCGAAGGTCGGAGAGGGGGAGGGGGCTGTGGCTTGCTTAGTGTGCAGAGCACTCGTTTAAATCGTGTCCAGTTCCGAGCGGCAACTCTAGTCTCTCCCTGCCTCCCAGCCCACTCCTCACCAGCCTTCCCAGCCAGGCCCCTGGGGTGCTCATGCCCTGTTCCCTCCCCGGCACCCCTTCTCTCCCCATCAGCAGCACGAGTCGGGGGTGGGGCAGACCGCCCAGGGCCGTCAGGGTCTCATCAGTGTTTGTGGGTCCCACACTAGCAGACCAGCCCAGGAGGCACGTGTCACCATTACACCGCAGCCTGGGAGCCGCGTCCCACGGACCGCAGGGGGCGGGGGAGGGAGTGGAGGCTGCAGCTCCGGGTTCTCTATGCCTCATGCCCCGTCCCCTCCTGATCCCCTTTCCAGCGCACTGTTCCCTCTCCTGAGCCTCCCGGTGGTGCCGGGTCTGCTGTGTGGCCGTCAGGCTGGGCTTCGGCATCACTTGAGCCAGGAGTGAGTCTGGGGCCGCACTGCCCTTAGCTCCAGGAGCTGCACCCGCCCCAGGACAGCTCGTCGCCGCAGGTGGTGTCCCGTGCACTGTGTGTGCGGCCGCCCATTCCGGGTGGCATCCAGCGCACCGCCGAGGACGGAAGGAGCTGGCGAGCAGCAGTGAGCCTCACGGGACCTTCTTCCCACTGACGGGCTGTTGGGTTATGACATGCCGTTGGTTTCGGCTGCACGTCCCAGCGGTTCAGCGTCTCTTGTAGATCGTACTCCGTGCAAAGTGATTATAAAGCATTGGCTGTTCTCCCTACTGTAGGTCCCAGCCTCACTGCTTACTCATTTTGTGTCCGGCAGCTTGCTCCTTTTCATCCCCCTTCTCTTTTTGCCCTCCCCCAACTCCGCCCCTCTGGGAGCCACTGGTGTGTTCTCTGGGAGCCTCTGTTCTCTGGGTGTGCACCCAGAGCGGGGTACACGTGGCAGCTCTGTGTACCCGGCTCACAAGGTACCTCTGTGCACCCAGGTCAAATGGTAGCTCTGTGTCCCCGGGTCACGTGGCAGCTGTGTGTGCCCGGGTCACGGGGCAGCTCTAGGTGCCCGAGTCACATGGTAGCTCTGTGTGCCCGGCTCACGGGGCAGCTATGTGTCCTCGGCTCCCGTGGTAGCTGTGTCCCCAGCTCACAGGGTATTTCTGGGTACTTGGTCACATGGTAGCTGTGTGCCCGGGTCACATGGAAGCTCTGTGTGTGCTTGGGTCACATGCAAGCTCTGTGTGCCCGGGTCACATGGAAGCTCTGTGTGCCCGGGTCACATGGTAGCTCTGTTTAACTTGTTGAGACACTGCCCTATTGAACACCCTTGCCTGGCTCACGTCCAGCCCTGACTCGCTGTGTGGATGTGGCTCAGCGACCTGTGTCCTCTCTGCCTCCTCATTTGTGTGTCGGGACGGTGGTGTGGTCTCCCCGTGAGGGACGTGGGGGCCGTGACGCTGACGTGGACGTAAAGGGCTGAGCGCAGCGCCTGGTGTGTAAGAGGGGCTGCATCTGTGCTGCTGTTTCTCTGATGGGGGAGCCGTGGCGGATGAAAGACTCAGAAGCTTTTGGGCTGAAAGAAGCCACATTAAGAGGATGTAGAAGAATCAGAGAGGCCCTATCCAGACCGTTGGGGCTGGCCCTTCCAGGCGTCCCTCCCCGTCTGGGGACTCCATCTTCTCACCTGCTCCACGCTGAGCCGTGCAGACCCTTCAGCTCCGTGGTCTTCGTGGCTGGGCCACTCCTCGGGGGTGGGAGATTTGGTCCTGCACTCAGACAAGGCCCAGGTTTCCCCGCCAGTAAAAGGAGGACCAGTTATGTCCACCGTCTGAAAGCTCTAAATACAAGTCTCTAGGAAACAGACAAAGGGCACTCCTTTCTCCATCTCACCAGTGACGCTAGGAAGAGGCAAACCTGGTTGGTTTTCAGTTGAATCTACTGAATTATCGCCAGGTATTCTGCCAAATACTGTTTCTCTCCATTTTTAAAATTAATCCGTATGTTCATGATTCATTACACCCAGCTCCTCACAGTGTTTTGTAAAAGCTGTTTGAAGCCCAAGAATCCTTACAGGGGCCTTCTCGGAAGCACTCAGGAGCAAGGAGATAAAACTTTGCCTACTTGTCTTTGGTGGGAAGTCTCAGCCTGGCGAGTCTGCGTTTCAGCTGAGAGACAGAGGCCTGCGTGAACCCCTGGAAAAATATAATAACAGTGGCGTGAGGACACTTCCATCTCGCACTCGTGAATCTTGAGAGTGTCCAGGCCGTGGCTCCCTCTGCCCGCGTCTCCTCTGCTGTCGGGAAAGGTCATCGGAGTCTGCACTTGCCCCATCGATGGAGACGCTGGGGGTCAGGACGTGTGTCATAGCCTGGAAACGAGGTGCCGGCTCGAGGCCTCCAGGCTTGCAGGGCCTGTGTGGTTGGGGAGGAAGGAGGAAGATGCGCCCCACGCAGGCCTCAGGGACCCACCTCCCTGCAGGAGACTGTCCTCCGACCTTGCTTGGGCCCTGTCTGCTGGCAGCCTGGGCCCAGGTCCCGCCGCCACACCTATTCTAGTAAATGTTTGCAGCCCGTGGTTTCTCTGCCCTTTTACTCCTCCTTAACTAACTGACCCTCCCCTAGAACCCTCCGTGTCTCAGAACCCTTGACCCAGCAGCCCCCAGCGGCCGCGGGAGGCTGTCCAGCGGGGCCCAGCTGGGCTCCACCTCTGCATGGACGTGGCTGCTTGGGGACCCGGGCAGTTCAGGCCTTGCCCCTCCAGCCCCACTGCGAGGCCTGCCTGGGAGCCTCCTGTAGCTTGCACACAGCCTCTGCATCAGGCGCCATGGCCTGGGGTCCCCCGAGGGCTCCACAAAGGCTTTGCTTCCGGGAACCAGGAGGCACAGTGGAGACGAGGCTCCTACGGGCCGAGAGCTTGGGGCCCCCCATGTTGACCCTCCCTCCCATCTGCCATCCCCTCAGGATGCTGACAGCATTGCTTCCATCACTGTTAGAGGCAGGGGTGGGAGGAGGGAGGGGAAGAACAGGGAGACCCAGAGGGCAGGACGAGGCTGGCCCGCCCCCACAAGGCCTGAACGCAGACGGCCGCCCCAGGGTCCGGTGATTGTACAGGAGTTCATTCAGCAGCTTTTATGCAGCACCTGCTGTATGCCAGACACTGCTCTGGACACCAGAAGAGCAGAGTGCAGCCCGCCAGGAGCGCACAGTGTCGGCACGGGCCCGCCTGCAGCCCGCAGGGCGAGTCTTTGCTTCTGGTAGGACAGCTTTATTGAGACGTGATTCAGACATCATACACCCATTTAAAGTGTTCAGCTTAGTGGTTTTTATAATATTCATCACCATCTCACTCCAGGCATCCCATTACCCTCAACAGACACCTGGACCCCCTTAGCAGTCACTCGGTCGCCCAGCTGCGCCCCCAGCCCGGGGCTTCAGGAATCTGCCTTCTGTCCGTGTGGACTTGCTGTTCTGGACATTTCGTTAGATGGAGTCGTATAAGGTGTGGCCTTTCGTGCCTGGAGCCTCTCAGTGGAGCATGGGGTGTTCAGGTTCGTCTGGCCTGTAGTACTAGAACGCCCTTTCTCTTCATGGCTGCTTAATTCTCCACACGGAGGGAGAGTGTTTGTCCACCCACCAGGTGAAGGGCTCTTGGGTCGTTTCCACTTTTGGGCTGGCGTGACTGCTGCTGCTCTGAACATTCACATGCCGGCTCGTGTGTGGACACACGCCTTCGCTTCTCTTGAGGGTATACCCGGGGAGGTATCACTGGACCGGAGGGTGACGGTGCGTTTCAGTATTTGAAGGACTGTCGGTGTGTGACCCTCACGTTCCTCCAGCTCTTTGCCCAGCGGCCGCATGACTTGACGTCCGCACCAGCCAGGGGTGTGGAGAGGCCACCCAGAGGCCCTTGGCTCAAGGGTCTGGGCGGAAGGCACGTGGCACGTGGTGCCAGGCTGACATCCCTGGGCCTTGCCTGAGACCACTCATCACTCCAGCTTCATCACCTGCGGCGGGGACGGCAGGGCTGGCTTGGCTGGGGCTGAACAGGAGGGATTTGGTGGCTTAGTTTCAGGAGAGAGACGGAGGTGTCCGTGGTGGGGGGCGCTGGAGGCCCAGGCTTTGCCAGCTGGTGCCCACGCCTCCCTGCTGAGGTGTTGGGCACCCAAGGGTCGGCAGCTGCCGCGCTGCAGACATGCTGTCGCGATCCGCATTGCGACATTCCCCAGCTGCACCGTGGGGCCAGGCCCGCAGCCGCCTGGTGCAGGCGGGGATCGGTGACTTGTCTGCACAACATGGGGAGGGCACCACCATCTGTGTGCTGCCCGTGGCCTGCAGGTTCCTAACCCGCTCTGCTGGTCAGAGTCCCCCAGGGAGCCCCGGGCCCCCCAGCTCCGACTCAGTCTCCAGGAAAGCCTGCTGCTCCCTCCCGTGGCACACCTGCCCACACACACCTGCCCACACTCACACACACACACCTGCCCACACTCACACCTGCCTGCACTCATACACCTGCCCACACATCTGCTTGCACTCACACACCTGCCCACACACACACCTGCCCACACTCACACACTCACACCTGCCCGCACACACCTGTCCACACTCACACACCTGCCTGCACTCATACACCTGCCTGCGCTCACACACTCACACCTGCCCGCACTCACACCTGCCCGCGCTCACACACCTGCCCACACTCACACACCTGCTGGCGCTCACACCCTCACACACCTGCCCACGCTCACACACCTGCCCGCGCTCACACACCTGCCCACGCTCACACACCTGCCCACTCACACACCTGCCCATACTCACACACCTGCCCGCGCTCACACACCAGCCCGCGCTCACCGCCTTTCTCTCCTGTCCTCCAGGACACACAGGACCAGCCACTGCTACCGCATCACCTACCGCCACATGGAGCGCACGCTGTCGCAGAAAGAGGTCGGGGGCATCCACCAGGCCGTGCAGGAGGCGGCCGTGCGGCAGCTGGGCGTCGAAGGCAGGTTTTGAGGGCCCACTTCCCGGGCGCGGCGCTCCCGGGGCTCCAGGGTTGCTGAGTGAAGGAGAGAAGGATCCCATCTGTGGACTGAGGCATCCATCATCCTGCGGTAAACGGGTCAGTTCCAGAACTCTCAGAAAATAAAGCATTGCTCTC
The DNA here is from genome assembly GCF_023091745.1 of Budorcas taxicolor. Lineage (NCBI taxonomy): Eukaryota > Metazoa > Chordata > Mammalia > Artiodactyla > Bovidae > Budorcas > Budorcas taxicolor. The sequence goes on from NC_068920.1 coordinate 11,577,502, forward strand.
GAGAACCTGTGGACATTTGTCTTTCATTTGGGAGAAGCGGGGAGGCACAGAAAGGCGAGAGCTGGTCAGGAGCGCCCTTCCGCTCCTTTTAGAGACGCTTTGCCTGTGGGCGCTCAGGCTGCTTAATCAGTCCCTGGAGTCCGCTAAAGTGTAAACACCAGACATGATTTCTTGCCTGACAGGCTCTTCCCGCCCCAGAATGAGTGAAGCCACACCGAGGGACGGACTGCAGACCCCGGAGGCTTTCCTGCATCAGCTCCCAGCCCATCTCCCTCCTTCTGTTCCTCAAAAGGCAGGAGCACGGGGCGCGGAGGAGACGCCGGGCTCCTTGGAGGCAGAGGGAATGGGCAGGATTTTATTTCCTTTTCACTGGAGCCCAGCCTCTGCCCCAGGGCCTGGGTGGAGTTGCCTCCTGTCCCCAGGGAGGAGACGGAGACTTGGCCGCAGGGCTGGGAGGCCCATGACCTGATGGGACCCGTCCTGGAAGCCCGGGAGTTTTTGTTTCCTGACCAGCGGCCTCTGCTTCCGAGATGACCTTTATGGGGGACTGCGGCGCTTTGGCGTCTCCCCGCTTCCATGCCCGGCACTTCTGTAGTCTGCCTGCCCCACTCCTGACCACTTTTCCTAATCAGATTCCCTCCCCAGCGTGATGCTGGAGGCTCATGGCGGACCACATGCGCTGGGATAAATATCTGATGAGCGCGCCTGTTCGCAGCTGGTGGTGGGGTGGGCAGGCACTCTAGCAGGAGGCACAGCCCCAGTGTCATTTTGCCCTATTATCTGCGGGTCACTTCCTGTGGACTTTCAAGGGAATCCAGTTCAGGCCGCATGCCAGCCGGGCCAAGCCGAGGGCCAGGGCCCAGGAGAGGACGCGCGCAGTGCCCCAGGGGACTGCTGATCTTTCCACCAGGGGCCTTTGCTTGCAGACATTCCTGACCCAGCCTGGGATCCCTTTGAGCCCCCAAACCAGTTAGGCATTCATGGAAATGCTCCCCCCAGACCAGCTGAGGGGGTTATGCTCAGAAAATATGGCTCTGTTCATTGGCCAACCACCAGAGCTCAGAGATGTCTGGGGCCAAGCACTGCACGGGGAGCAGGGAGGGCGGATGTTCGGGGTGGCGGGGGTGAGGGGTGGGGGTCTTACAGAGGGTTTTTCTGAAGGTTCCTCTCAACACGATGAGATGTAGTCAGCCCTCTCATGAGGGGCCTTAACCAGGAACACGCCAGGCAGGGGGAGGCCTCACCCGAGCCTGCTGCCCCAGATTCGGAACCTGCAGCTACACGGGGTTGCCAGGTCCCTCCTGCTCCCAGGCCTTTGTTCTGTTTCCACAAGACCTCAGCCCCGTGAGTTTATGCGACCCCCTCAGTCTGCTCTGGGTACTGGCGCTCCTGCCAAAGGTGGGCCCGGCTACCAGGGGCACCAGGGGACGCCCAGCTCCTGACTTCTTCATGGGAGTGAAAAAGGAGAATAATGAAGAAGAAAAGAAGAAAGAAAAGGTCATCCCTGAGATGGCCGGCACTCTACACTTGGGGACGGACGACTCTGCTTCGGGCAGCGTGGTGACCAGCACCAGGGCCATCGCCACACCCGCTGGGGTGCCCGCCCCTCCTTCGCAGAGCAGGGACCGTGGTGCGACCCTGCGAGCTGAGACCACGAGGCCAAGGACAGGCCCAGGGTCCTCCGGGAGGCGGGGAGCAGAGCTGGAACTCGAGGCGCCCCCTCTGTAAGACCAAAGCCTTCCCACCAGCCCTGTGCCTGCCAGGACGGACAGCGGACGAGCACACGGTGCCCGCGCCTTGCCCTCTGCAGCCTCAGGCCCAAGCCGAGGGGTGTGCCCCCCACGGTCTCCGCTGCTTGAGTGCAAGCCAGCCCGTGCTCGTGTTTGTCTACTGGGACACCAGCCTTAAAGAGGGCTTGGTGTGCACATGCTTCCAAAGGACGCGGGATGACCAGGCCACACTGAGTTAAACAGGAGACCTCAAGGAGGGCGCGCGAACCTGGTTAAACTGCAAGGATCCATCAGTGTAATCAGCGAGTTCTGCTCTAAAGCCGCACGTCCAGCCGGGTCCCAGCTGCACCCCGGCTGCTGGCGTCCGTGTGCAGGACGGGCACCCAAGGCTGGGGCCCAGCTGGGTCATCGCCCTTCTCTCCCGGACAGGAACGGCTTTCACAGGCAGGCGTGTGAGCCTGGCACTGTTACAGGGCACATTTTGAAATCTGCTTTTAACAGCTTCCAGTCTACTGAGTGGCTCGTTTGAAGTCATCTTTGCTTAATAAGAAACAACTAGGATGAAAAGCAAAGTCAATGGAAAAAGGAAAGTCTTTTCAACAGGTGTTGCCAGAGCAACTGGTTCTCCATGTTAGAAAAGAGAAAAAAGGAAAAGGGGGACTTCCCTGGAGCTCCGGTGATTAAGAATCCACACTTCCACTGCAGGGGGGGCAGGTTTGATTCCTGGTAAGGGAACTGAAATCCTGCATGCTGCAGCCAAAAAAAGAATTTTTTTTTTAAATTTTAAAGATGTTATTTAAAAAGAAAATCATCTTAACCCCAATTCCACACTTCACAGAAAAATCAACTGAAGATGGAACATAGGCCTAAATATAAAAGTGAAAAACTTTTCATCGAGCTTAAAGAAGAAAACATAAGGGATTATTCTTGGGACCTCGGGTAGGCAGTGACTTCCTAGAGAGGTCGCAGAAAGAGCTAGCAAAGAAAAAACTGATACATTGGGCTTTTTCAAGATTTAAAACATTTACTGTTTGAAATACATCATTAAGAAAATGAGTAGGAATGGATGGACCTAGAGAGTGTCATAGTGAGTGAAGTAAGTAAGACAGAGAAGGAGAAATAGCGTATGACGTCCCTTATATGTGGAATGTAAACAGAAATGATACAAATGAACTTATCTACAAAACAGAAGGAGGCTCACAGGCTTAGAGAACGAACGTACAGTTGCCAGGAGAAAAGAGCTGGAGGAAGGGATAGTTAGGGAGTTGGGGATGGACGTGTACAGACTGCAGTGTTTAAAATGGGTCACCATCGAGGACCTGCTGGACAGCCCAGGGAACTCTGCTCCAAGTTACGTGGTGGCCTGGATGGGAGGGGAGTTTGCGGGAGAATGGCTGCCTGTATGTGTATGGCCAAATCTTTTCACTGTTCACCTGAAACTATCACAGCGTTGTGAATCAGCTCTACTCAAATATAAAATGAAGAGTTTTAAAAAAATGAATAGGAAACCCACAGATTGGGAGAGAAATTTGTGACACATATATTCAACAAAGAAATTTATATCCAGAATACACGAAGATTTACTACAATTTAGGAATAATTAGCACCCCACTCCAGTACTCTTGCCTGGAAAATCCCATGGATGGAGGAGCCTGGTAGGCTGCAGTCCATGGGGTCGCTAAGAGTCAGACATGACTGAGTGAGTTCCCTTTCACTTTTCACTTTCATGCATTGGAGAAGGAAATGGCAACCCACTCCAGCACTCTTGCCTGCAAAATCCCATGGGTGGAGGAGTCTGGTGGGCTGCAGTCCATGGGGTCGCTAGGAGTCGGACACAACTGAGCGACTTCCCTTTCACTTTTCACTTTCATGCATTGGAGAAGGAAATGGCAACCCACTCCAGTGTTCTTGCCTGGAGAATCCCAGGGACAGGGGAGCCTGGTGGGCTGCCGTCTATGGGGTCACACAGAGTTGGACACGACTGAAGCAACTTAGCAGCAGGAATAATTTCTTTAAAAAGTCTTTTGAAAAATGCACAAAGATTTCCTACAATTTGATAATTTAAAAACTAAAAATAGAAAGAACAAGCACTTCATAAAGACGTTTGTAAATGACCAACACGACGGAAAGGCTCAACGTCGTTGGTCACCAGGGAAGTGCATCTGTGAAGCTTTGAGCAGACAGGGCTCGTCCGTGGTCGCAGAAAGCAGACCGGAGGTGGCCTGCACCTGGGGAGGGACTCACCGGGGCGGCCTGCAGGGGTTTGAGTGACAGGAATCGTCTCCGTCGATCGGCACGCAGGTTACGCACACGGTGCGTTTGTCAAGACTCCTCCGACTGGACGCTTTAAGACCTGTGCCTTGCGCCACAGATACATGACGCCACAGTGAGAAAGAGACAACTAACGCAGGCTGCGTCTCACGACCCGGTGAGCAACTGCAGCTCCACCGAGGAGATGGCAGCTCGGAGCCGGAGCTGGGGGAGCAGGCAGAGAGGTGGGCGTGGGAGGGGCTCTGGGACTTCGGGGACAAGGTCATGCTTGAGATGGGCCGCAGCTCTCCAGGAAGTGTGGTTGGGGAGAGGGTGGGTGGGGGCTGGAGCAACAAGGTGCCTGCACATCTCTCTCCCACGGGGGGAGGATAACACGTGGACCTGCTGAGACTCAGACCCCATGAGGCTCCCTCCCTGCCTGCCGTCAGCCCGCTTCCAGCGGATGCTGTGAGGACCACAGCCTGCCACACGAACCCAGCCCTCAGCCCTTCTGGACCACGTGTCTGAGCCGCCTGGTTACCACTAGCCGGCCACGTCTGCGCCCAGCTCCCCCCATTCCCCGTCCTCCCCCTCCCTCCTCCCCTCCTGCCATCCTCCACTCCCTCCCTGCCTCCTGCCCAGCCGTCTGGAAGAGGCTGCTCTGGCCTGGATTAACTCAGACCCAGACGATGAGAATGAAGCCACAGGCTCGCCGGAGGGAAACACGTCGAGCCTGTTCACAGGCTGACCCCTTGGATGAGGGCACACCGCCTGGCAAAGGGCCCCTCCCTGGCGAGGACTGCAGTCAGCGCCCCTGTCACTGCGTGGCGGCTCCTCAGGCCAGACTGGGCGGGCGGCCCAGCCTCCTCCTGGCTCCCAAAGCCCCTCCGGCCCCACCAGCAGCACCGGGCGGAGGGGAAGCAGGCCGCCTCCCTGCAGGGCGCATCGGGGCTGGAGGCTCTGAGGCATTGCTCTGCGGGTGCAGGGTGGGCCAAGCGCTCAGATGACCGGCCTCGCCTCCTCTGTGCCAGCCCCTCCAGCAGGCTCCCGGTGATGCTCAATTCAGCTCAGCTCAGCCCAGGCCAGGAGAGCCTGTTAACTCCTGGACTGATGCCGTGTGTGGGCCTCGGGGCCTGAAAAATACTGTTGAATGAATGGGGTCGCTTCAAGCATGTTTTCAAGAAGCCAGGCGGTTTAGCAAAATGGTTGAAAACATGGGCTTTGTCCTCAGGCAGAGGCAAGCTCAAACACGGGCTCCGTAACCCCTTAATCTCTCGGGGCAAACCTGCACTCGGTGTTGTAAGGATGATGTGACCCTGTGTATGGGAAGCTGTTCGCATGCGGCCGGGTAGGCAGACAGTGGAAGGAGAGCTGGCTGTGGGTTCAGAGAGGGCCACCCTCCCAACTCAAGTGACCACGGGGTCTGGGAAATTGTGGCACAGGGCGGTACCCTAGAAGGTCTAGACTCCAAGGGAACTTAGAGATCATTTGTCCGGTGGCCCCATTTTAGGGGTGAACTGCTGAGGCCCAGGGCAGTAAGATGATGTCTGTACTACATGGAGGAATAACCAGTGCAGCCTGGCTTAGACAGTTACCTCACAGAACAGCGAGTCTGGAGGAGCAGGGCGGGTTCACTGGCCCAGTGCTTCACCGAGACCCCAGGCTCTTCCTTCTGCTCTGCCAGCTGCAGCAGGTGGGCGAGGTCTCCTCACGGTTACAGTGTGGCTGCAGGGGCACCAACCCGCATGGCTCCACACACCCCCCAACAGAAGAAATGGAGGGGGCCGAGGATCTCTCTCCCTTCACAAGTGTCTTTTTCTCACAGAGAAAACTGCCTTCCCTTCAAGCCTCATTGGCCAGGATTGGGTCCACAGTCCAGCTTCAAGACTTGGGAAGGGAAGTGTCTCTCATTTCTAGCCTCTTCTTTTCTCTAGGGAAAAAAGATGCTACCAAAAAATAAATAAATAAACATAGATAAGGGGAGTGGGAGATGGCATTTCATAGGCAAACCGTAGTGTCACCCAGACTGGCCCAAAGTCAGCCAGCTACTTGCCAACCAGAGCTCTCAGGGCCGGGACGAGAACCCGCTTCTCTCAGTTCCAGGCCCAGTGTCCTTCCTAGGTGTCTCCTCCTGGATGTTGCCAAACCTTGCTGAGCAAGAGCATTAGGAGGTGTGTGGTGAAGGGCCGGGTGAAGGACAGCTAGTCTCCACCGGAGAACTAGTTATGCTGAAGCTTGGAGTCCACACTGAGCAGGAGGCCAGGCTGAGAGGCAGCGAGGGCCGCCCCTGTGTACGCAGGAAACCGCTCAGCCTAGAGGTTCCCGGGCTCCTGGGTGGGCCCGCCCTGCCCCGCCCCGCCCCGCCCCGCCCCTCCAGACCCCGCGTCTGGATATCCGTCAAGCAGGGTGGCGACAGCAGTGGCGGATTCCTCGGGCAGGGGCGCTGGTATCCGTGGCCTGGGCTCCGTGTCCCTCCGGAGCTGGCTCTTCACCGAGTATTTTGATCACTGCCGGGCGCCTGCTTCTCTAGCGTGTTTTAGTCCTTTGAGTGTGTGCTCATTCGTGTCTGATTCTTTGTGGCCCCATGGATTATAGCCGTCCAGGCTCCTCTGCTCATGGAATTTTCCAGGCAAGGATACCAGAGTGGGTTGCCATGCCCTCCTCCAGAGGATCTTCCCAACCCAGGGATCGAACCCAGGTCTCCCATATTGGAGGCAGACTCTTTCCCACCTGAGCTCCCAGGGAAGCCCTTTAGATAACTCATTTTTGTGTGTCTGTAATGCATAATTCAGTAGATGGCAACTGTGCTTTCCAGACAGGTGGACGGACTGGTTCAAAGTCACATAGGAACCCAGCATCCTGGTTCCCTGGGACTTACCGCATTTGCTGTCAGGAGCACTGCGTGTCACCAGAAATCAAAACGCAGAGCCGTTTGTCAGTTTTCCAAGCCAAATGTCAGGAAAGCAGTTACGGAAGCCCCAGAGGCTCGGAGGCAGGACAGAGCCAGCCCCACCGGGTGGGCTGCACATCCCTGGGCCCAGGTTTCCAGAAGGCTGGTGAGGGATGGACCCGAAAGGGAAGGAGCCATGGCTGCCTTCAGTGCCAAGGAGTGATGTGGCCACAGCTCTGTAGGCAAAGAGCAGAAGAACATACCCGTGACCTGAGAAGCTGGCCAGAGGAGGGCGGGGTGGGGGGGGGGGCCTGCCAGGAGGAGGCAGCTGCAGTCCCTGCAGGAGCCGGCTGTGGGGAGGAGAAGGCTGCATGGACAGGAGGCTAGAAAGAGAAACGATGTTTCCAGGGCCTGGCCAGCCCAGCTGATGAAGGCGGCCGATGGCAGCGTCCATCTGTGAGCTGGAAGGACAGCAGGGGTCTGGAGGGACACAGCTGTCCTGGGCCTTGTCGCTTGCAGGACCTGCTGCCACTGATGATGCTAAGATGCTGGCAGAGATTGGACTGCATGGCCTCCCCTGGAAGACACGGATCTCTCACCTGCCACCAGCATGGGTCGGAATCCCAGGTCATGGGTCCCAATAGGGGTCCCGGGGGGTCCCTGGGGTGCCTCAGTGAGGGTTCCCATCTGAGAACCCTCAGAATCCCAGGCCCACACGATGAGTCGCCCCTTTACAGGAGGGATGAAGGGACTGAGGCCGCTGTGTGCCAAGCAGGCTGACACTTTCATGAATTTTTTTTTTACCAAGAAACTCATTTGTAATTTTTCTCCCCCAGGACCCCATGTTTTAAGAGATTCTCATCTAGCAAACAAGTGCATTTACCAAGCAATAACTTATTCATTTTCTCATTTTTAAAATTAATCAAAGATACACAAAACTGCCAGCCAGAGCCTCTGATCTGCAGGAGATAACCCTTATTACCACCCTGGCTTGATTTAATTTCTGCCCAAAGCAAAGGAACTTAACATTTTTGATAGCCCTCACAGCCTCGCTGGGGGAATGTGGGGATTTTCACTTTGCTCTGTGATGTGTTCACAGCAGCTCCCAGACTGCCCCTCACTGAGGCACCCTGGGACCCCTATTGGGAACCACAGCGCCATTTCAGCAGGAAGTGAAACACGCAGGGAATCTCACCAGCCCATCGCAAGCACACATTGCATAATCATCGGCTATTTCATAGGCAAGCTGCTGTCCACCTGTCACCAGTATAAAACACGCTGCTGTGAATGTCTTCAGGTCCACAGCTTTCTGTATCTTGGGGATTAGTTCATTCAGCTCGATTCCCAGGTGGGAATTTCTGAGTCAAAGGGCTCAGTGTTATATCCAAAATCATTTCTGATGATCCAGACAGAGACTTGAGGATAAAACAGGGGGAACCCAGATTTGCAACCGACCACCAAGAGCAGATTTAGAAATCCTGAGGGAGAAGCAAGGGGCTGTGTCCAGCGGAGATGGCCCCCGGAACCCCGGGGGTGTTGGCGCTGTCTTTCTCGCTGTCTCCCGGTGAGGATGCTGACCGTGGCACACGAGCAGCAACGGAAGTGGGAATCAGGTCCTCCGGGCAGGGGGCTGCAGCCACTCGAAGTCTCCCGTCACCAAGGGGACCTTCCCTTTCCCCTCTTCTTTTCCGGGTGAATGTTTCTGAATCTGTGCGGGGTGGTTGGAGAGAATTCGTTTAAAAGGGGGGAGAAATAAAGAAAACAGATCTAGAGGACAGTTTAAAGGCGAGCCTGAGGAATTGGCACCAAACACAGCAGAGCCCCTTCTGGTTCATTCCTGTTTCTGTGAGACTTCACGGTTTGATCTTTTCTCTGTGGTGAATTTATTTCCATTTTCCTTTAATAAAGCAGAACCACCGGCGTGCTCTGCTGCGTCTAATGACACGCAGCCTGTGGCTTGTCGAATGTCCCTGTCCCGATGGGAAGTGTACACAGGCATAACGCGATGGTGATTATGCCGGGGAGAAATTAGGAACAAGGAGGCTCAAACTCACTCTTCCGATCCCGCGATGACCTGCTGCAGGCAGACAGGTTACCCTGGCGATGCTCGGGGCCTGGGACCGCGGGCCCCGCCGCTGGCAGGAAGCTCGAAGCTTCCAGCACCCTTCTCGCCGCCGACTTTTCACAGTCTTAAAAGCCACCCTGGTGGGTTCTGCTCGTCACCAGGTACCCGCGTGGGAGTCAGGCGCGCCGGTGGCTGCTGCCTCCTCCCGGGGTGCCCCTGCTGTTTGCAGCCGCTCGCCCTTCCCAGCCTGCGCTGCAGCTGTGGGCTGACAAGACCTGCAGGGCAGAATTCGCCGCTTCACGAGGTGTGGCAGGCGTGTCTCATGGCCCGTAGACCGGATGACCTTACCGTGTCCCAGTTTCCCCAGTGCGTTTTCCCGCCCTAAACTTGCACAAGGGCAGATGGACTGTGTGACTGAGCTCATCCCCAGAGCCCCTCCCCTCCCGGCCAGAGTTCACAGAGTGCAGATGCGCGGTCGTCCATCTGGTCCGCGGGCGTGCACACACCCAGGCTGCCACGGATAGCCGGCAGGGGCGGAGGATCCTGCAAGGTCAGGCGCCCCCAGCGGCCCTTTCCTCTCCGGGATTTGCCCTCTCAGAGAGGCAGGCATGGGTGGCTATGGCGGAAGTGGTCAAGCCCCTCTTTTAAGCCTGTTTCTGTTTCTTCAAGGTGCTCGGAATCCCTCTCCCCAGGTGTTTGGGGTTTCCCACAGATAACAAAGCCTCCAGGAGCTCCTGTGATGGCGGAGGCAGACCCCACCTCATGCTTCCCCGAGGGCATTGAGCATCGCCGCTGCTGACTTGCTTGAAGAGAGCAGCGGCTCTGAAGAGGCAGGTCCGGAAGACCCCCGCCCCACTCAGCTCTCTCTCCTCTTCCCCCTCATCTTTAAATAGACCTCTGCCAAATTACCTCCCTTAAAAACATATATATGCCAATTACCTCCCTTAAAATATATATATATATGCCAAAGTACCTCCCTTAAAGGTCCTATCATCCTCCAGCCTTCCCTGGTGGTCCAGTGGCTAAGATTTTGCCCTTCCAAGAGGGGACATGGGTTTGATGCCCTGCCAGCGAACTAAGGTCCCACGTGCCAAGGGGGTGCCACCAAAAAGAATCGGGGACTTCCTGTACAGTCCCATGGTTGAGACTCTACACTTCCAGGGCAGGGGGCCTGGGTTGATCCCTGGTAGGGAAACAAAGACCCTACATGCTGTAGGGCAAGGTCAAAAAACAAAAGCCTTGCAGTGTCACAAAGAAGCTGGGCTTCTCACCGAAGTGTGCTATCCTCTCTCAGTAAGATGTGACCTGTGTCTCCGTCTCAAGTTGACCGTCCAGTATTAACCTCCACCACCTGGTGTGTCGGTGGCATTTTCTCCCGCTGCCCTAGGGTTGAGCGTGGACCCTGGGTGGATTTGGGCTCTTGGAGCAGATGGCCAAGTCTCAGGTGGGACAGGAGGAGAGGCAGGCCCACCGCCTGGCAACGACCCAGCTGGGCGGGGCCTCCATCTGGCAGCTACCATCTTACTTGGCTCCACACTGGGGGAGGCGGGAGCTCAGGAGGAGGTGTGGGGCCTTGAACAGTCAGGAAGAGTTGATCATGCTGCCCATACGAAGTTACCCAGGGCCCTTCAGAGATGGTCCTGACTTTGGGACTGGCCACCTGCCACCCAGGAAGGTCCCCTGGAGAAGGGAATGGCAACCCGCTCCAGTATTCCTGCCTGGGAAATCCCGTGGACAGAGGAACCTGGCGGGCTACAGTCCGTGGGGTCACACAGTCAGCACGACTAAGCAACTAGCACTTCACTTTTTTTCCGCCTGCCACCTACGACCAGCTGAGGGCCTCCTATCACTGTTTCCTACCAAATCCAGTACTTTATAAAAATAAAGACATTTTGAGCAAGTTGGGTCTCTCCCAGAAATCCAAAGCTGGTTTAACATTAGAAAATCTGTTAAGATGGTGGGCCACAATGAAAGATGGAGGAAGATCTGTCCTAGAAGGTTCACAGCAGCATTTCTTTAAATGTTCATCAGCAGAACAACAGATTCACAGATGGTGATCTATTCATGTGCAGAGTACTGTGCAGCTGTGAAAAGTGAAAGAGCCAGTGTGTTATGTGTTAACATTCTTGGATTTCAAAAATGCAGCGTTGAATAAGGGAAGCAAGTTGCAGAAGATGACATATACTGAGATTCATTTATATTGAAAATAAAACATAGAAATGGTACTACATCGTGTAGGGATGAATGCATATGTAGTGACTGTGTGAAGCAAAGAGCAGTGATTGTAAGGCCTGATTTCACAGGTTACCTGTTCGTGGGGCGCTGATGCTGTGAAAATTTCGAATGTATGGGCAATGTTTTGTTTCTTCATTCAGATGGTGGATGAAGAGCAGTGCATTGAATTTATTCTACATACAATGCGTACATCTGAAATATTTCACAACACCTTCAAATAAGCGTTGAATTAGCGATGAAATTGAAAAGTGAACAAAGAAGCAATAATGGGGACTACTACCTAGATTAAATTTTGATCTATGAAGAAGAATGAGTAAAAATCTTGGGAGAAAGGAGAATGTTATTTGAGGATTCATGGCGCTGGACTTATATGTATATACTCTAGATTTTAGGGGAAAAGCTTTCAATGTATATATATAAATACGTAAGTTTATATGTAAACAAGGAAATCAAACCTGAATATTCATTGGAAGGACTGATGCTGAAGCTGAAGCTTCAATACTTGGGTCACCAGATGTGAAGAGCCAACTCATTGGAAAAGACCCTGATGCTGGGAAAGATTCAAGGCAAAAGGAGGAGGGGGCGGTAGAGGATAAGACGGTTAGATGGCATCACTGACTCAATGGACGTGAACGTCAGCAAACTCCAGGAGATAGGGGAGGACAGGGAAGCCTGACATGCTGTAGTCTATGGGGTCGCAAAAAGTCGGACACAACTTAGCGACTGAACGACAAAGAAACCGCCACCATAGAGTCCAGGCCAGGGCGCGACATCGTGGAAGGACGTAAAGTGGGGACGTCTGGAGGGTGGAAATGACAGCGAGGCAGCGGGCGAAACTCAGGCGCCTGACGGGGCCCAGGGCCAGGCGGGCGCCGTGGGGAGGAGAATGGGCAGAGGCCTCGGGGGCGTCTCTGGGGGCGGCCTCCACGGGGCTCGGAGGCTGAGCTGTGTGGATTGAGGGTGAGAGGTGTGATGCCTGGTCCTGGCTTGGGTGACTGGCGGGAGAAGGGGTGGCCCGCAGAGGGGAGGCGTGGAGGCCAGCTGCAGACACTTGAAGTCCTGGGAGCCTGTAGGACTTGTGAATGGTGGGTGGCTAATTGTCTCTGTGGAATCAACCTGACTGAGGCATGGGTGCCCAGATAGTTGGTCACACTTATTCTAGGTATACCTGGAGGGTATTTCTAGATGAGATTTGCTCTTGAACTGGTAGACAGAGTAAAGCAGATCTCCTCCCCCCGATATGAGTGGGCTTCCCAGTAGAGAACCCGCCTGCCAATGCAGGACACGTAAGAGATGCAGGTCTGATCCCTGGGTCGAGAAGATTCCCTGGAGAAGGGCACAGCATCCCACTGCAGCCTTCCTGCTGGGAGAGTCCCGTGGACAGAGGAGCCTGGCGGGCTGCAGTCCTCGGGGTCGCAGAGTCAGGCACGGCTGGAGCGACTACACACGCACACATCCTGCGGGTGGGCCTCGTCCCGGCATCTGCAGACCAGACGAGCGCAAAGGCCGCGGGTGTGGGGCCTCGCCCTGCCCAGCTGACAGGGCTACCCCGTCCTGCCCGCCGGCTGGCTCTCCTGGGTGCGGCTGCAGAGCCCGGGGCGGCTCAGTCTCAGCAGCTGGGGGCCGGGGTTCAGGTGCGAGGGCTGCAGGGAGGAAAGGGCTTCTGCCCTGTGCCCGTGAGGGTTCGGCCTCCTCACCTGGATGGGGCTGGTGGCCCCACCTTCATCACACAGCCGTGGGTGCCTCCCTTGTGCCACACTCACCCCTCATCTTCAGACAGGCAGATGCAGTAACTGGTTAACAGACAGGAAGAAAGACTTCACTCACCAGCATATCCATTCACCCATCATTGTCGTAAGAGTCCAAGGAAACATACAGGGGCTTTGCCATTTTCACTATCTCAGGAAGTTTCCTTAATTTCATGAGCTTAAAAAAAAAATGTTAACACTCACAAGATGATGTCAAGTGCCTGGCACCCAGCAGTTGCCCAGTGAATGGTTTTTATTAATATTGGTCTTGTGCCAGGCTGGGGAATCTGTAGATGGTTAACTGCGAACCTGTCCTCGGGAAGCATATTCTGTGAAATCTTTTGTTTCTTTCCAGCAGATGTCGTGGAAGCAGACGTCTTGGATGAAAGTGCAGTGGCCCGGTCCTCTGGGAGCTGCCCACCCCGCCTGGGAGCAGAGCCCCCAGCCCTGAAATCGCTGGGCCAGGGCCAGGCGGGACAAATCCCCTCTCCGCGGTTGGGCACTGGTGCCCCAGGCCCACCCATCGAGGACACCAGGGTTTGCACGACAGGGCAGGAGAAGAGGAATGCGTTTGGTCACTGGTCCCACGGGGGCCTGGAAGCCCGGGAAAGAGACAGAGGCCCGCGGCCTGCCTCCCGGGCTCCAAGTGAGCAAGTGTTGGGGAAGGCGGGTGCCGGAGCGGAGCTGACTTCGCTGTCGTCCCAGCCCCTGCTCAGCTCAAGTCACACGTGCGAACAGGCTTCTGGCTCCAGGCAGCTGGTAGACTCTGGCTGACAGATTTGGGATCTGATTAAGAGACTGTTGATTTCATCCGCGTGTGCGATGTCGGAGATGGATTCTAACAGTTAAAACGGGGAACGGCGGAAAAGAGCCCTAGACCGTTGCCAGCTCTGCAACGCTGGCTGTTGCTTCTAACGGCTTTCTCCAAACTGTTAACTCCCCGACTTGGAGGTGCCTGTGTGCGAAGGGGCACTATTGTGGCGTGCCATCTGGGGGCGCCGAGATGTGCGTGGAGCAGAAGCGAAGAGAGCTCCACATGGAGGGGGCGGCCCTGTGCAGCTCCACGCCCCGCTTCCTCTGGGCCTGCTCTCCTCTTGCACACACAAGCGGTCCCCCAGGCTAGCCTGGCGCTGTCAAAGCAAGCAGGGCTCTCTGCTGAGGAATGCCATGGGATTCTAGCCCAGAGGGTCCACCCATAGACACAGGGATTTAAACAGTATCATTAATTGTCTGCTACAAAAAGAGACACCAAAACTAAAGCTCCCTTTCCTGGGGAACTCTGATGAGAAGCTTACACGTTTATATATTTAAATTTAGCAGCAAAGGATTGGTCGTTTTGGAAGCCACTCAGACATGCCTCATGCCACCCCAAAGAGTGGCTGCATCTGTAACATGGTGGGGTGGGCACAGATGGCCGCCACCACCAACCGCCCTGTGTCTTTTTAATGAAACTTTATCGGCGTTTTGGGCTTCCCAGGTGGTGCAGTGGTAGAGAATCCTCTTGCCAGTGCAGGAGACGTGAGTTCCGTCCCTGGTCAGGGATCAGCTCTATGCTGATTGACAATGTTGTCTTTGTTTCCGCTTACAGCAAAGCGAATCAGTTATGCGTCTACACGTTTAGATCCTTTTCCCATCCAGGTCATTACAGAGAGTTGAGTTCCCTGTTCTGTATAGTAGGTCCTTACACGCTGCGTCTTGACTTCTCTGCCAGTTGCATTTGGTTGAACACAAATCCTGTTGCCCACACTGGTCAGTGGCAGGTCAGACAATGATTCCTTAAATCCAGAACTCTCTATGCAGTTTCCAGGGTTTTCCACCCGGTCTGACCTGAAAACACTCCAGGATGCAGACACGGTAGGCATTTGCAGTCACTAAGGGGTGTCTGTGTCCTGGGGTGTTGTCGTGTGAGATGGGGTGGAAACCCCTGGAAACTGCATTGAGTGTTCTGGATTTAGGGAATCATTGTCTGACCTGCCACTGGCCGGTGTGGGCAACGGGGTCCACTGTCAACCAAATTTTCATTCGCTAGGAGGTGAAGCAGCTGAGGTCTAAGGACAAAAATCCCAGAAGCAAAGACTCAACTCCAGGCCTGAGGCCCTCTGCACCACCTCCCGAGGGAGAAGGCACCCCGGTTCCCTTTCAAGGGGGAGAGGCACTTTCGGCAGGAGCTGAGCCCACACCCCAGCCGTCCCGCTCACCCACTCAGGGGCCGGGAAGGCCCTCCGAGCCGCCCCCTGCGCCCATGTGCAGAGCCCTCCGACTGGAACGTGCCTTGCGCAGGGTGAACGCCCTGCAGGGCTAGATGGCCTCCGCCTCCGGGGGGACCTCGGCTCCCCTTTCAGTCACTGTCACTGGCATGACCAGCTGGGTCCCTGTTAGGGGAGGTTCGAAGCAGACAAGGGCATGACTCGTTTACCAGGGACGCATGGCAGGTGTGGAAATTGGGCCTGGAGGGCAGGAGCTCTCCAAGATCAAGGCTCCCAGGGCGGTTCTGAGGGCAGAGGGGCAGAGACAGGCGGTGACAGGGCTGGGCTTATCCTCTCTGAAGGAGGGGCCAAGTCTAGAGCCCTGGGGGCCTGGGAGCACCCCTGGGTCACTGCTGGGATGGCTCCGTCTCCTCTCGTGGCTGCCTGAACCAGGGAACAGGGCCCCGTCCACCCAGCACAGCGCCTCCTCCAGAGCAGGCTCGTGGCTGCCTGAACCAGGGAACAGGGCCCCGTCCACCCAGCACAGCGCCTCCTCCAGAGCGGGGCTCGTGGCTGCCTGAACCGGGGGAACAGGGCCCCGTCTACCCAGCACAGCACCTCCTCCAGAGGAAGGCATCTGCTAACGGGGCCCTGACCCTCGCGGGGTGCGCGGGATGGAGGGGACAGCGACCCTGAGCCTGGTCTCTGCCTGTGATGCACGTGATCGGACCCCGCTGTGCCTGACTCCAGCCCGGACTCTTCCAGTCAGCAGTACCCTGCGGGGTCCCTGGGAGGGGGCCTGCCTCTCCCCCACATGCCTGTGAAGGGTCCTCCCCTGTGCCACACCTTCCAGAGAGTTCCCCTGCCTCCAGGGCAGCCAGGAGGAGAAAAACCCTCAGATGTTATTTCATCCAGATGAGAACTGGGGCCAGCCCCCCCCCACCACCCAGGGGACCAACATCTGAGCATATCTGGGCCAGCAGGGCTGGGGGCAGGGGTCTCTATCTCGAACCCTGCAGGGCAGGCAGACTCTGCACTGAGCAGAAACCCGAGCTTGGCCAACTCATGGCAGGGCCAGAGCCCCAGGGCGGCCTTGGGGAGAAAGCAAGACGGCCGCAGGGCCCCAGTGACCAATGCCGCCGGGGAGGGAGGCCAGAGACCCTGAGGAAGGAAGACCAGGCCCAGGACGCGGAAGCCGGGCTCTGAAAACCAGGGCAAGAAAGCTGCCCCTCCAGGTTTAGAGGCAGAGGACGCCGGGCAGGCAAACAGACGCAGGAGGCGGAGGGAGAGAGAGAAGCTGAGAGAAGCCGGGACCCGGGACTCAGCAGAGTGGCCTCACGATGTCCAGGGTGATGAAATATTTATGAATGGGGAGGCTGCCTCATGCTGCAGTGCAGCGCCGGGGAGAGCGAAGTTTCAAGAAGACTGTAATAGCAAAGCCCTCCATTAATTATCGGAAGCAAGCTGTAACACCAGTTCCTATGGCAACGGGGTCCCCGATGGATTTTGTGCTCTTTTTTTTTTTTTTTTGAGCTGCTCCCATTTACTGCGGTACATGCATTTGTTTCCCACCAGAGACTTGAGCTTGTCCTCTGCAGACGAATTCCTCCCGTCCTCACAGTGGCTGGAGCGAAGCTGGCAGGCCAAGCCGGGGCGGGAGGGTGGCGGGGAGAGCAAAAGCTTATGCAACTTTGGGCTGAAAGTGCCAGGAGGATGGTATTGGGGGCTGAGAGCCTTTCGCCGGGGTGGGGGTCGGGTGGGCAGCAAAGAAGGCAGGGGCGAAAGGCCGCTGCAGGCAGCTGGCAGAGAGCACAGGTCACTAGGGGCGTCTAGGCCAGCACCCGCTCCCCTAACTAAGGTCTTTGCAATCCAGGCTGGCACCGGGGTGGCGTCCTCGAAACCCGCTGGGTCGTCTGTCAGTGTGCCTGCTACAGCCCAGCGGAGTCTAACACTTACCCATGGAGAGCTCTGGGGGAGGGCGGGAGAGAGCACAGGGCTCCAGTTCCCTGGGAGCAGTCCAGGCCAAGCAGCCACCCTTACCCCGCCGGGGCCGTGTCCCCGCATCCCTTCTCCATCATCACAGCCCCATAGCGCCCCCCGCACCCCTAGGCCCCACCAAAATGCGGGTTTGATTTGGTGCTAGCTGGAAAGCAGTTCTCCCAGGGGGGACAGTCCTGAGACTGCCTGCCCTGGAGTGCTCTCAGAAATGCTCTATCCCAGGCCACAGTCCCCGGGCCACTCCGGGTGGGGTCAGAGGTCAGTCCAGCTGGTGAGCGGCTCTGACCCCCCAGTGCTGCTCCTTCAGGAGGGGGCGTGTGACTTCCCCACTGGGGGCAGCAGCCTTGGGTCCAGGGGGCTGGTGTGGGTCGTGAGAAACGGCCTTGACTTGGAGACAGCACACCTCCACTGCGCTATTCAGGCCAAAAATAAATCCCTGCTGCTCCTGGGGAGTTTTTCTGGGTCTACTCTGCTTTTTAAGTTGCCAAAGAGACTTACAGGCACTGGTGGGGGAAAAAAAAACTGGGAAGATGCCGAAAGAAGAGGCAAAGCAAAGTAATGTCTGTGTGTGCTCACGGGCTTCGCTCCGGCCGCCCCTCTCATGGGGCTGTGGTGGAAGGCGTGCCCAAGAGCCAAAGGGGAGCCTGGGAGCTTTGCTCCCGGGCCATCTCCTCCTGTTTAGATTCATCCCCAGGACTGACTGGGCTTCCCAGATGGCTCAGTGGTAAAGAATCAGCCTGCCAATGCAGGAGACTGGGGTTCCATCCCTGGGTCAGAAAGACCCCCTGGAGGAGGGCATGGCAACCCACTCCAATGTTCTTGCCTGGAGAATCCCATGGACCGAGGAGCCTGGCGGGCTACAGCCCACGGGGTTGCAAAGAGTCGGACACACTGAGGCGGCTGACCACACACAGAACACACAAGCTATCCGCACAAGTAAACGAGCTGACATACGCATGACCTGGCCTTGGCCACCATTTCCTTTGCTTTGCTTCCTTGGATGAGAACACTTGAGACCTACCCTCTCGGGACACTTCAAGCACGCAGTGTGGCACTGTGTCACCCAAGGCCACCACGCTGTCCTCTGCATCCCCAGAACCTGCTCATCCAGCATAAACGAAGTGTTGTCCCTTCACCAGCCCCCGTTTCCAAGCTTCTCTGCCTCTGTAAGCTGGGCTGCGTCAGAGCCCACGTGCCTACAAGTACCGCTCACTTTGGGTTTCTGCATCTGCTTTTTTCCCTAAGAGTAAGGTCCTCCAGTTTCATCCAAGTTATTGCAAATGGGAGCAGTCTCCCATTTTCAAGGCTGAATAATGCTCCATTGAAACCAAGCAGGACCCCATGGGGCCTTTGGGAAGGGGTGGGGCAGACCCTCCCCACATCCTCTGCCTTAGTGCCTCTCTGAAGTACCCAGACTATAGAATTTGAGACACATTTCCTGAGCGGTTTTGCAGATGTAACCCCCCTCACCAAATGGAAGATGTTAACTACTTGATGACCTTAAGCACAGAGCCCCAGGTGTCCTGGAGCCTGAGGACTGGTACAGTTCACCCTGTGACCCCACCTGTGACCCCACCTGTGACCCCACCTGCTACGTCCCATCAGCCGATCAGAGACTTGTGTATGAGATGGTTATGGTTACAGACCCCGCAATCCAACCCCCTCCCCTGGCTTTTAGAAGTGCTTTCCCGAAACCCTTCTGGGAGTTTGGGTCCTTTTAGGGTTTGGGCCACCTGTCTCCTTGCACAGTCCTGCAATAAAACTTTCTCTGCTCCAAACCCCCTTTAGGTTTGTTTGACCTCACTGTGCACAGGGAACAGGCATTTGTGTTAACGTATAAAAGCTCCATTCTTGACTTTTTGAGGCCCCCTTCGTCCTGTTCTCCATAGTGGCCGTGGTCCCCTCATCTCTCCTCATTCAGGTGAGACCTAGACGAGGCCGCCGGGGCCCGCAGCCATGCATCCACACTGGCCTCGTGGGTTCCCCGGCCCCAAGGACCTTCCTGCCAGGCTTCAGGCGCCCTCCCTGGAGACAGACTCCCTTGAGTCTTGAGGGCTGGATGCATAGTCCAGGCCACCAGGTCAAGCGTTTGGGCCCTGGGGCGGAGAGAAACTAGGTTCAGATCCTTAGAGCTCGGCTGTGGGACCTCAGGAGACAGGACCGAGTCTCCGGCCTTCAGCCCTTCCTCTGTACCCCGGGCTGTGGTGGGTCCCACGTGGTCTCCACACACGGTAGATGGACTCGAGCCTGTGGACACGGGTCACGTGCTGGAGGGCGCCACAGCCCTCAGCTCTAATTTCTAATCATTAGAATTTTTATATAACATGGATGGTGATGGTGGTTTAGTCTCGCCGTGTCTGACACTTGCGACCCCATGGACTGTAGCCCACCAGGCTCCTCTGTCCGTGGGATTCTCCAGGCAAGAACACTGGAGTGGGTTGCCATTCCCTTCTCCAGGGGATCTTCCTGACCCAGGAATTGAACCCAGGTCCCCTGCATTACAGCCAGATTCTTTACCAACTGTGCTATAAGGGAAGCCCCTATATAGCATTAAAAATAGGTATAAATAAGTTTGTTAAATACTAATTGCCCTTTGTAAGAGAGAGAGCCCTGGGTGGAGTGCCTCACAAGTATTTGTTGACGGAAGGTTAGCTGACAGCGGAGAACGGGGCCTGCAGGAATAGAGCCGGGGGGGAGCTGGGTGCCCAGGGAGTGAGGGGTCAGTGGTCATTGCATGGGGAGACGGGAGGCTGAGGGAGGCCCAGACCCCCTTCTCAGCCTCTGGTTCTGCCTCAGGCAGTCCTTGGCCTGCAGGGTGGCAGGAGGAGGGCTCCAGACATCCCTCCTGGTTTGGAGAGAAAGACACACCATCCTTCTCTCGGGTCAACCACACCTGTCAACCTCGGGCTCACAGGTCACCCGCTGCCCAGGCAAGGGCCTGGGAAGGTGTGTCCTCCTCCTGGCCCTGTGGTATGGGGGCCTCGGGGAGGCTAGAAACCCTTTTCTGACCCCAGCCACTTCCCACCTTCAAGGAGGGACCTCTGGGGAGCCTGGCTGTGTGCCCGCTGTCGCCCCCCAAAACCCCCCACCCTGAGTGGTCCCCAAGATGTGAAGACAGTTAGCACCTGCTCTGCGCTCCCAGGAAGATACCCCGTCTATCTGCCGGGGGACCCCCTCCAGAGAGGCTTCCCCAGAGGAGCCTGCCTGTTGGGCATTTGCTGTCGGGAGCCACATGGAGCCCAGGGCGTCCTTCCAGGGCAGGGAGTGAGAAATTGCCTGCAGGTTACAGTGCGATGCTGGGAGGGGAGAGGGCAGAGGGCTCTCGGGGCCTGGAGTGGGTGTGGGGCAGAACCGCCAGAGGCCTGGGCTCTACGGCTCTTAATGGGAAAATGAGATATTTCCCCGGCAATTTCTTTTAAGTGACTATTGAAATTAATGCCTCATTCCAGCATTACATCTTTGTTTGAACGTTTGCCTCTCAGAGGGTGCAAAAAAAAAAAAAAAAAGGAGGGGAAAAAAATAAAAAACCTGAAAGGAGCACAGCGAAGCTGCTGAAACTGCTGAGGACGGGGGTGGGGGTGGCGGACCAGGGCTGCTGGGCCGGAAGCAGGCTCCGGGGTTCCATCAGCACCACTCGGGACACGCAGGGGGCCCGGGCCGAGGTTCCGCTCAGCCGTCAGAACCCCATGGTCCAAGCCTTGGCTGGGAGGCTCAGACCCTGGATGCGGCCTCTCACCGGCTTTGTGGCCGTGTCCCAGGCCTCAGTTTCCCTCGGGGGGGCTCACTGGGCTGTCAGGGCGATTTAACAGCTACAGTGTTTGGGCGCATCCTAGGTGTGGGGCCCGGTCCTGCCTGGGGTGGGGGGGGCTCTGTGGCTGGAGGCCCTGAGCTGGGGTGCTGGGGAGGGCGCTCTGAGCCCCAGTTTGAAGGGTGGGACTGGTACCCGAGTTTGTCGTGAGAATTTTTCTGAGCTGATTCACAGGCCTGCCTGGCTTCACTTGAGGCTGGATAATATTTGTATTTGCTTCCTAAAACTGTTGTCATTGTTCAGTCGCTCAGTCGTGTCTGACTCCTTGTGACCCCATGGACTGCAGCACGCCAGACTCCCCTGTCCTCCACCATCTCCTGAGGCTTGCTCACACTCATGTCCATTGAGTCGGTGATTCCATCCAACCATCTCATCCTCTGTCTTCCCCTTCTCCTCCCGCCTTCAATCTTGCCCAGAATCTGGGTCTTTTCAAATGAGTCAGCTCTTCCCATCAGGTGGCCAAAGTGTTGGAGCTTCAGCTTCAGCATCAGTCCTTCCAGTGAACATTCAGGGTCAATTTACTCTAGGATGGACTGGTTTGGATTGGACCGTAAGTAGCCTCCACATGGACCACCCCCCTCCTGGGCCCGCCTTGAATCTCCTTCTGAGAGGAGACCCCTCCCACTGGTTCGTGGCCCACTCGCCTCCCTGGGGGCCGGGCTGTGGGGAGCCCCCCGCCCAGGGAGGCTGCTGGTTGGTGAAGGGTGGGCTTTGCTGGCTGCAGTGGTGACCTCCTGAGCTTGTTGTCCCTGTGGTTTGAACGACACTTCCCCGGGCTGTGCACCTCCAGAAGGAGCTGAGCCCCTGGTCCCACCTGCTCTGTTGGTGGCCCTTGCTGAAGCCACTTCCTAACCCAGGCCCACTGGGTGGGGCTGGCAGAGAGGCCAGTCTTCCTGAGCTGAGAAACAGGCCCTGGATGATCAGGGCTGTGTGGACAGCAGGGGCCCAGCGGGCCCCCGGCGGGGGGAGGAGGCGGGGCTAGGGAGGGGTCTCTGGTCCCCGAGGGTCCTGGGCTAGCAGGCCCTGAGCTCCATCTCCCAGATCCACGAGGGGACACATCAGGACCACTCGGACCAAACCCTGGACTGTGCAACGCTGGGCCAGTCACTGAGCGTCTCTGGGCTTGTTTTGGTAAAATGAGCAGCGGATGCCTCTGAGATTCTGGCCATTTGAGCTGAAACTCTGTGACTCCTGCTGGGATCCCACGGGAGTTTTTCTTCCAAGGATGAGGCAGGAGTGCCAAGTACAGAAAGTTGTCATGGGGTAAGAGGGGGGGAGCCCTGGGCACAGAGATCACGGGTGTCTGCGCTCCCCTCAGACGTGCCGGTCTGCTGTTTCCATGACAACACCGGGCACTGGCGGGAGGTCAGTGTGCTCCCCCAGGGTCTGGACGAGCAAGCCTGGGGGAAATTCCAGCTCGAGGCTGAAGCGAAGGATGTGGGGTGAGCTGAGGGCCAGTGGCTCGTTCCCTGAAGCTGAGCTGTGATCACATCCCCAGGTAGGACCAAGCCTCCCCCGGCACATTCCAGGGCGGCTTTACGTCTGCAGAGGTGGTGCTGTGACTGGCAGGGCAGACACTCTGGACAGCCGGGCTGTGCCGTGGACCCTGCCATCAGGCTGCCCAGGGGATGTGGACGGCCAGCATGGGCTGTGACCCGGGCAGCATCTGCGGGCCGGGCACCCAGAGCAGACCCTCCCCAGGGACAGTGATGGCCGGCTGCCTGCTCCACCCACTGCAAAGAGGCAGACCAAGCTCTGGGGCTTCCTCTCTCTCCCACAGAGAGGGAACAAGCAGGCCTGGAGCTTGGCGAGCCGCTCTCAGGCCCCCCTGGGAGCTGGGGTGAGATGGGGCCTCCAGCAGGTGTAGGCGTGTCCTGAGAGTCATCCCAGGCCCTGGGGTGGAGGGGATGAGAACAGAGCTCCCCACGGGTGGCGGGCTGGCGGCGGGCTGTCGTTACTTGCACAAGGAAGAGAGCCAGTCGGGGCAAGGAAAGCCCCAGAGCCAGGCTTCTCTGGGAAACAGCAGGCAGGGTGCTGGTGCCGGAGGCCGGCCGGATCCGGAGGCCAGGCATCACAGGTGAGGCCTTTTGAGTGACGCATCTTGGTTTCCTTCTGGGCGTGGCTGAGGGAGTGTGTGGAGGTGACTCCAGGCACGTGATAAATGCCCGCATCCTACAGGATGGGCACCCGTCTCAGAACTTGTTCCATGACCGAGTCAGAGGAATAAGGAATCCTCTGCAACTCAGCACTGTGTCTTCTGACGAATTTCCTGGTCAGCTGGGCATTGAGGAAGGGGTGGGGTGGAGAGGAAGGAGAGTGTGACACCCAGCCTGAGAACATACCATGGACATGCCATCTTGTATCACGGGTGATACGAGAAGCACAGGATCCAAGGCCCCCAGACAGAAGTGCTCCCTGAATCCTAGCTCATTCCCTGTCCTGCAGGGACAGTGAATAAGTGAACAAAAGGTGGGAGGAACGACACTTGAAGCAACTGCATATCCGGGGTGCATTTCACTCTGGATGAAACGTGATTCTAGAAAGTTCCGTATGACATGGAAATGTTATAAATTGAATCATACTCCAAGAAAGGGTTTTTTTTTTTCTTTTAATTAAAGTTTAATCAAGAGCTTCCCAAGTGGTTCAGTGGTAAAGAATCTACCTGCCAAGGCAGGAGATGCAAGAGATTTAGGTTTGATCCCTGGGTCGAGAAGATCCCCTGGGGAAGGAAAAGGCAGCCTACTCCAGTGTTCTTGCCTAGAGAATCCCATGGACAGAAGAGCCTGGTGGGCTACAGTCCACGGGGTCACAGAGAGTCAGACATGACTGAGTGCACACATATACGTTCTGAGAAGTTCACAGATCACAAACTGAGCACATCTGTGTATTGAAAAGCAGAGACATGACTTTGCCAACAAAGGTCCGTCTAGTCAAGGCTATGGTTTTTCTAGTGGTCACGTATGGATGTGAGAGTTGGACTGTGAAGAAGGCCAAGCGCCGAAGAAGTGAAGCTTTTGAACTGTGGTGTTGGAGAAGACTCTTGGAAAGTCCCTTGGACTGCAAGGAGATCCAACCAGCCCATTCTAAAGATCAACCCTGGGTGTTCCTTGGAAGGACTGATGCTGAAGCTGAAACTCCAATACTTTGGCCACCTCATGTGAAGAGCTGACTCATTGGAAAAGACTCTGATGCTGGGAGGGATTGGGGGCAGGAGGAGAAGGGGACAGAGGATAAGATGGCTGGATGGCATCACCTACTCAATGGACATGAGTCTGAGTGAACTCTGGGAGTTGGTGATGGACAGGGAGGCCTGGCATGCTGCGATTCATGGGGTCGCAAAGAGTTGGACACGACTGAGCGACTGAACTGAACGGAACTGAGCACACCTATGAAGACCCCTCCCTGAACCCTCCATTCACTTATCCCCTTAGGACAACCTCTATCCTGACTTCTAGGAGCATAGGTTAACGTGGCCAGGTCTCACTTTATTTGGAAGGATTCATATGATTTGTGCTCTTTTTGTCTGCCTTCTTTGGCTTGCCTTGTGTTCGTAAATTTCATCCACGTTGTGGCATGTAGTTGCGGGTTAATTTTCATTGCTGTGGAACACTCCATCGTGTGACGATATCACTGTGTATCAGCCACTAATTGGCAACAAATAGTGCTCATCGGCACATCCTAATCTGTGTGTCAGTGGATAGACGCATGCACTTCTGTTGGGTGGAATCTGAGTTAGAGGTTAGGCATATTCGCGGTTTCAAAAATGCTGTCGGTTTTCTGCAGAACAGCAGTGAATGGGAATCTCAGTCGTTCTGTGTCTCCATCAACACTTGCCATCCCCCGTGCCTTTCGTTCCCGCCATGCAGGTGGGTGTCTGTTGACAGTAGATTATGCTTTTAATTTGTGTGTTTGCCGGATGACTAAGGCAGTAGAGCATGCTCTTCTATGCTATCAGCCACGTAGATAAGCTTTTAGAGGAAAAGCTTGATCAAATGTTGTGTTCATTTTGGTTCGGCTGTCTGTTCTACCATTATTGATCTGTAAAAGTGCTATGAGAACAGTTCTCTTGAAAACGGGAGAATCCTTTTGTGGTATGAGGAGTGTTTGACTCTACATTTAGGAACCTGAGTATCAGATTTTCTCAGAAGTAAGTCACACAAGTACTTACAAATTTCAACACGGAGGTTAATCTAAGTGTGGGGGAAATTCAGCCTCAAACTTTTCCAGCTACAAAGCCTCCTCTTGAAACACCATAAGACAGTCGCTTTTTCCTCCAGTTCATTTCACGCTAGTTTGCCAAGTGGGGACAGGCATGGTCATCCCGTTGGGGGCTGGAATGAAGAGGACAGTGGGCTAGTGGGCGGAGGAAAGGACACAACGGGACCAAGGAGGGTGCGAGGTCCTGCGGTGACGGGACGTGTAACCAGGCGCAACGACACGCTCAATGAGAACGCCTGGGATGAAGCTTCATCTGAGACATGAACAAGGGTGGAGGCCTCCTGAGTTAGATGGGCAGGTGCCTGGAGAATCAGTGTCAGCCCAGCCAAGAGGAATGCTTTTGCTTAATTTGGGGACAAACCGAAGAGCCAAAATATGGAACAGAAATATCTCTGGCAGCAACCATGCCCCTCCTCGGCCCAGATT
Source organism: Budorcas taxicolor (assembly GCF_023091745.1). Lineage (NCBI taxonomy): Eukaryota > Metazoa > Chordata > Mammalia > Artiodactyla > Bovidae > Budorcas > Budorcas taxicolor. The sequence continues at coordinate 11,603,056 of NC_068920.1, forward strand.
AGCACAGGTGTGCCACTGGGCAGCTTTAAGGCCCTGCTCCTGTATTTCTAGGGGTGTGAAGTGCACGGACCCAAACTCACCCCGAGGCCCCATGTCAGAGGATGGCCCCCAGCTGTGCCCCACCAGTCCCTCCACCTATGCTATGCCAGGCATCCTGCCTGAAGACAAAGTTTTACCCTCAAAAATCTCACAGTATTGTGGGAGAAATAAAAAGTAAATAATTAATATCAGGATAACGTAGTGGTTGTGAGACAGAGGTTTCTGGGGTGTTAACAAGGAAGGGGTCCTACCCAGTGGCTGAGGAGGGGGACCATCAGGGTGAGAAACCTTGGGAAGGGCTTCCTGGAGGAGTTGCTGCCTGTGAGTGTATTTCTTTCCATCATTTGCAAAGAGGATATATTTGAGAAAAGTTGGGATTTCACAAAACCCCTCCCTGCATCAGAGCAGAAGGGAAAGATTTCCAATTTCCTATCCTATTTAAATACCCCATGCTGTTATACCTAGGGTTCTTGTGACTTATGTTAATAAACCGTTTTCCCCATTTTCAACATGAACTCAGTGAAAGTTAATTAAAATGCTGTAAAATGTGACCTTGTGTGAATTAATCAATGTTAGAAAAAATGAGCCTATTTTCTCTTCCTTCCTGTTCCTTACCTTTGGAAACCCAAGGAAACATTCACCGGCCATGTACACAACGTTGTCAGGACTCACGGTTTTCAACATCCTTCTCGTGCTCACAACCACAGGAATGGACGGCTGGGTGACCAGGTGCAGACTGGAGGGCCTGTTGTGCTGTAATTCAGCAGAGACTCCGTTTACCAGGTGGGGGAAAGACGAGTGGATGCCTGAGTAAGGGACATGGGTGGGAGTTCATTGCAGATGAGGGTTGGGCGTGTAAGCTAACTGTCTCTCCCAAAGCCCGCTGAGCCAGAGGCTGAGAGAGTCAGAAGCTCACATGTGCTCTTCTGGACGGAGTCTACGACAAGACATCAGCTGAATCCACTGAGGTGCAGCTGGGTGCAAGCAGCAGAAACCCTGATTCGCCATCATCTCAGCAGCGAAGTGATTTATCATCTCACGTAGTGACTCCAGACGGACAGCCGCTCTGGGGTTGGTTAACGCGCCAGCTCACCATTGTCTCAACGACCCAGGTTATTTCCATCTTTCTACTCTGCCATCCAAAATATTTTGGATTGTCCTCACCGATTGTTCTCCTGATGGACCCAAGAAGACTGCTTTTAGGAACACCTTTAGGAAGACTGATTTTAGGAACAATACGCAGACTCCGAACCCAAAGGCTTCCTCAGCGGATTTCCTGCTTAGGTCCATTGGTCAAAACGGCACCCCACACCCAAGCCTGAACAAATCATTTGTCGGGACAGATCCTTCCAACACACTGGCCTTCCAGCCAAGGGCATGGACTCTCACCCCTGGTAAAGGTGATGGCCTAGATTTCCCCAGAGGACTTGAATGAGGATGAACAAGATCAGATTCTGTTACTAAGGCAGAACAGCAGGCCACCAACAAGAGGTTCTTGCTTCCTCTGCTTGGAGTTGAGGGCACAGACTTGGGGATTCAGGGCTTGCCCCTTTGAGCATCTCATTTCTTCTTTTCAGGAGCAAGTAGGCACTGGAGTCACAAGAGACAAATGAGTGTAGTCAGTCGTGTCCGACCCTATACAGTCCATGGAATTCTCCAGAGCAGAACACTGGAGTGGGTAGCCTTTCCCTTCTCCAGGGGATCTTTCCGACCCAGGAATCGAACCGGGCTCTCCTGTGTTGCAGGCAGATTCTTTACCAACTGAACTATCAGGGAAACCCAGTGTATAATGAAGAAACAGGTTTATCAGAATGAGAACACTGGGGACCAGACCCAATATGAGCAGGTGGGGGAAGCCCTTAGCAAAGTTGTGGAGTGCCCAGAACTCAGCTTCTGATGCCAGGGAACTCCCTGTTCTGTGTCTTCCCTCCCCAACCCAGATTCCACCCAAGGGACCCAGGGAATCCTTCTCCCCTCTGTCCCACCAATGCCTGCAAGTGGGAACGCGTCAAAGTCCACACTAAGCTTTACATAACAGTGAGCCCAGGAGAGGGCCTAAAAACAGACTTGAGTCCCAGCTCTGCCACTTGCTAACTGCTGAACCATTCTGAGCCTCAATTTTCTCACCTACAAAATGAAAATAGTGATAACTACCCAACGGGCTGCTGCTTCTGCAGTTATCACTGTTCACTGTGAGAGGGCAAGCTAACTGCCAACAAGTTGAGCATCCCCGTGCCTGCAATGCAGGAGACCGCCTGCAATGAAGGAGACGCAGGTTCCATCTCTGGGCTGGAAGGATCCCCTGGAGAAGGAAACGGCAGCCCACTCCAGTATTCTTGCCTAGAACATCCCTGGGACAGAGGAGCCTGGCAGGCTACAGTCCATGGGGTAGCAAGAGTCGTTCACGACTTAGCAACTGAAACAGCACCACCACCTCTCCTTAATAAACATTTATTTCTCACTAACACAGAGTCCAACAGAGATGATTCTGGTCAGCCAGCTCTCCCGCGACCCAAGGACTCAAGGATTCCTCAGGGCCTTCCATTCTGTGGCACCAGGATCTTCAAGATCCAGGGGATCTTCCCAACCCAGGGATCAAACCCAGATCTCCCGCATTGCAGGCAGATTCTTTACCAGCTGAGCCACAAGGGAAGCCCAAGAATACTGGAGTGGGCAGCCTATCCCTTCTCCAGTGGATCTTCCCGACCCAGGAATCAAACTGGGGTCTTCTGCCTTGCAGGTGGATTCTTTACCAGCTGAGCTATCAGGGAAGCCTGAAGGTATCTAAGGGAACGTCATATCTGCTTTCACTATCTAGACCCAGACACAAATTCCTTGCTGTGAACTAGGACCTCTCGAGATCCAAGGGAGCTGGAATAGAAAACTGCTGTGTGCCAGGAAGAGAAAAATACATGTGCTGGGCATCAGGCCGGTCCTTGTCGTTGCTGTTATCAGTAGCACAGTTACTGAAAAGGTGGTCATTTCCAGAGTAACTATGGCCTGTGATGGTTCATTGATGGTCCCTGTCATTACCCCAGGGAGCCAGCTCTAGGAGATGATGACCCTTAAAGGCTGGTCTGGGGTGTCAAAAAATCAGACCCCACTGCTGATGGAACGGTGAGATATGGTGGCTTCTATCTTCTCCGAGGTACCAAGCACAGTCAAGGACACGGCGGGTGTCTGGAGAGCAGGAAGCACCTGGGATGCTCCTCCATCTGAGACAGCCCTTCACTCCCATCAGGCAGGTGGAGGGCTCCTGCTCCACCCTTGGGTGGGTGAGCTGGTCACCTGTGAGCCCAGGGCCATGCTGTCTGCACCTTCTTCCGCCTCCATCTCTGTTTCATGCTTCCCCTCCTCTGCCCGATGAGTCACCGTCACGCCCTCCTCATCTCAGGCCAGCTTCTGGGGAACCACTTGAAATTTCAGGTAAACTGGAGCGTAAGAATCTCCAGAATCCCAGGCCCTGTTGAACTAAGTAGCCGAGAGGGGCCTTGGGGTACATCAGTATTCACCTCCACCTCAGTTTTCACATTCACAAATCAAAACATCACAGACGCAGACTTTGGTGTAAAATAGAATCCCTGAGCCGTGCGGGGACTCAGAGAAGTTCACGGCATCTCATCAGCACACACTTGGCCTTTAAAGGGTTCCGAGAGTGGGGCTCAGCCCATGGGCAGCCAGGTTCTCTGCAAACGAAATTGGAATCAGCAAAGAGGGCCTCTGTCAGCTGAGTTAGACTTGCTTTTCTCAGCAAGTCTACCACATTGTGGATGGGGAGCTGCTGGATCGAAGAATAGGAATTTCCCAAGATCTGTGTTCAGATCACACTGTCTGCCCAGGGGGGTGTCTCAGCGCTACGCTGACCACATGGAGCCCTTCCTCTGCATTCTGCCTCAATGTACTGTCTCCTTGGCTTTGACTGGGTCTGCCCTTGCTTAGGAACTCCTGATTGCCCTCAAACGTGGAGGTCTCTTCACTGAGGACCAAGAGCAGGTGTGTACATGGCTGTACCTCCAGTCACCTGGGGGGCTTCTGTGGCAGGGAACAAGGCTGTTTGTGACCTCAATGGGGACCCCGTTCTCAATACCTGCACTTAAACTGAAAGTGAAGTCGCTCAGTCGTGTCTGACTTTTTGTGACCCTGTGGACTGTAGCCCTCCAGGCTCCTCCGTCCATGGGATTCTGCAGGCAACAATACTGGAGTGGGTTGCCATTTCCTTCTCCAGGGGATCTTCCTGACCCAGGGATTGAACCCAGGTCTCCCGTATTGCAGGCGGACGCTTTACCCTCTGAGCCACCAGGGAGGCCCTTAACCTGCACTTAAGGCGTCCTTATTTCAATAAACAATTATTGAATAATGTGTTGCTTACACTTCCGCATAAGACTGCATCTAAAGAAAGGATTCTTAGCTAAACCCAGTTTGGAAACAACTGCAAGAAAGGGCACCGTATCAAACGAGGAGCAAAGGATGCTCCTGGTGCTTCTACTCAGATTCCGTGGGGCAGAGGAATGGTTGAGGTTTCCTCCGGACCTGCCCGCGCCTGGAGGAAGCAGCCAGCCGCTGTCCTGGGCTGACGCTGCAGCCTGGCTTCACCTCGAGAGCAGGGAGCTCATTTTCCCTCTGAACTCACAGCCTGCTGCCAGCGGGGGGTGGGGGGGACACCTGCAGAAGCTGCTGCAGGACTGTTTGGGCATCAGAGGAGGCCATTCCACTATTCCCTGGGTCCTGGGGGCTCAGCGGGTAGGAGGCAGACAACTGGCGGGCGGGCGGGCAGCTGCACCCCTCTGGAGTCGCCCCGCCCACTCCGCCAGCACTGCCGTGCCATCTGCACCTGTCTGCCCAATCCTGGTCAGTGGCCGCAGTTGGTGCAGGACCATCCAGAAAAGAGGATGCTGTGACTATGAGGAGGAGGGGCGCTGGGATCACCGCTAACCTCTCCACCTCCTCTTGCAGGTAAATGAGCTGGTCAGGAGTGGAGATGACGCCCAAGGTCACGCGGGCGGTAAGGGGGAGCTAGGAACGTGATGCAAGCCCAGCCCACGTCCGATCACAGGGCACTCCCTGGCCCTGGGCCAGATGCCCTCTCCCTGCTTCCTCCACTCTCTCCCCGCTCTCCTTGTGGCCCCATCTGCATTCCACCTTCTCTGACTGCTTCAGTCCTGACCGCAGCTGCAGGGATACCCAACACGCTAGCAATGCCTGTCCCCGTACCCTTCTCCCCCACCATGCGATGTGCTTAACTCAGCTTGGGGCTGGGGGCCTGGTGGCCTCTGACCACGTGGCCATTGCCTGACCGAAACTCTCTGTGACCTCAAGTAGGAGCTGCAGTCTGGAGGCCAGGGGTGGGCTTGGCCAGGGCACCTGCAGCAGCCTGGACTTGCTGACCCTCTGCGCAGACACCGGCATTAGTAACTCCCAGGGTGAGGGTGAGACAGGTCCTTGTCCCACAAGCCTGATTCTCAGACGCCAGACCTGCTTCCCTGGGATAAGAACACTTTAGAGGCCCCTGGGCAGTGTGTGGGTTTCATCTGACAAGCTCAAGGGCTGACTTGTGTCTCCAGCTTCTCCTGCCTTCCTCCTTGGTGCCACCTCCCTCCCCCATCGCCCCCCCACCCACCCGCCCAGAGCGAAGTTGTCTCTCCCTTCTTTCCAGCCTCCACGTACCTGGCGTGACTTACACCCTTATATCCTGCAGCTGTATTGCAGCGACCTGCTTCGTTCTCTGCCCCGGGTTTTCTCACCTGAGACACTCTGAAGGCAGAACCTATCTTCTCACCCAAGGCTGCAGGTGCTGAGAAGGGCCTCGGTCACTGTGGGCTGACTGGGATCCTGGGCACCTGGGGTCCACATCAGGGTGCACAGGGCAGGCTGGGAGGCAGAGTGAGGCTTCCGCCTCCAGCTGGGACCATGGGTGACCAGGGCAGCTGCTGATTTCCTGTGACATCACAACCCTCAATTAACCAATTAATAGCGTTAACCCTCAGTTAACTGAGAAGAAGGCCTCAAGGTGTGTATGAGGGGGCCCTGGAGCGAGCCTGACAAGCATTTCTGGAGTGACCCGTCCCAGTAGGAGCTTTTTCTAGAGCCTGTCTGTGGAACGCTGAGTCCCCACGCTCTGGGAATAATAAAAGGTTTTGAGACCATCCAAGCGTGAGAAAGGCATATCCCTGTGAAGCTTCACAGCGCCTTTTGGTGTATTAAAAGCTCTGAGCGATGCTACAGTAAGAAATGTGAATTGTAAAACTATAAAACCAGAAGCTAAATAATATGAAAGCAATCCCTCCCCTGACCCAGAAGTCAAGTGAGTGCCTGGGAGCAGAGCCTTCTGTCCTCACAAACAACACTGCACTCCGTCCACCCATCTGGGCTCAAGTCAGCCCCTCTTCTCTGTAATTTTGTTTATGCCCACTTTCAATTTCTAAAAAAAAAAAAAGAAAGAAAAGAAATAGTTTGAGCCCCAGAAAGACATCCGGCCAATGAAATGCCGAGCTGGAGCATTACAGCATCAGCGAGGCCACTCATTGGCTGGCTGGGCCTGAGGAGATGGCTGCAGCTGCCTGGCCCCGCCCCTCAGCCCCAGCCTTGCGCAGCTTCAGCGAGGACCAGGGGTGCTGGAAAGGTCGCGATGCCCTTGGCCGTAGGCCCCCATAGCCTGTCAGCCTGGCCATCGTCAGCTGGCAGCTGCCGCTTACAAGCCAGTGGCAGAGAGCGCCTGCCTTCCAGCCCTGGCCTCACATCACACGCTCCTGGGTTGCCATGCTGCCACAGTGGTTTTTCGTGCTCCTCCTGGGGCAAGGGTGCTGCGATTTCTTCCTTGAGCAGATTAACCCTCCATTCAAACGTAGCCCTTTCCACTATGCAGCCCAGGTTGACATTAAGCTCCTCCTAATTTCTCAGTGACTCATTCGTGTTGGCACCCATCATCTGGCACTTGCTGCCGATGTGGTATTGTGTTGCAGGGCAACATCCACTCCTGCTTTCTACTGTTATACAACACCTTCTGATTTTACCTGGGCACACATATTCTGGAATAAAGACTACCTTCCTAGTTCCCTCACAGCTAGATATGAATAAGCTCTGGCCAATAGGAAGTTCAGCTTCAGCTTCAAGAAAGTGTTCGTAAAGGGAAGTGTGCCCTGTATGTACCTTCCACTCTCTCGCTGGCTAGAATGGAGATGTGATATCTGGAACTCAAGCAGCCAGCTTGACCCATGAGGTAGCAACTAGGATTAGGGAGTGGTAAGATGAGAGGCCCTGATGCTGGGAGGGATTGGGGGCAGGAGGAGAAGGGGACGACAGAGGATGAGATGGCTGGATGGCATCACTGACTCGATGGATGTGAGTCTGAGTGAACTCCGGGAGTTGGTGATGGACAGGGAGGCCTGGCGCGTTGGGATTCATGGGGTCGCAGAGAGTCGGACACGACTGAGCGGCTGAATTGAACTGAACTGAAGATGAAAGAAACCTGGTCCCTGATGATTTTGGAAACCAGGTATCAGTCCTGGATTGCCTCCTCTGGACAAACGTTTTTATAAGTTATTGGGTAGCTTTGGAGTTTATGATTGTGTTAATCAGGGCTCTCCAGAAAAACAGAACTAATAGGGTATATATGTATCTGTAAAGAGATATTTGTTTTAAAGAATTATCTCACACAATTGTGAAGACTGAAAAATCTGAAATCTGCGGATCTAAGAAAGAGTTGATGCTGCAACTCGAGTCCAAAGCCAGTCTGGAGGCAGAAATCCCGCATCTTCAGGGCACTGCACTCAATCTCTTCTTTTACAGCCCTCAACTGATTGGACGAGGTCCACCCACATAATGGAGGGTATTATGTTTTGCTCAAAGCCCACTGATTTCAATTTTATCTGCCTCTAAAAAATACCTTCACAGCAGTGTCCAGGTTGTTGTTTGACCCCACAGTGGGTACCACGGCATTTATGGGCTGAATTGTCCCCTCTAAACTTTTACAGTGAACTCTTAGCCCTCTGTACCTCAGAATATGATGGCATTTGATGATAGTATCTTTAAAGAGGTAATGAAGCTAAACCGAGCTTGCTAGGATGCATCCTGATCCAGCCTGGCTGATGTCCTTAGGAGAAAGGGAGGTGAGGACACGCAGAGGGACAGCAGGTGTCTAAAGGGGTGAGCGTGTGAAGACACAGCCAGAGGCGGCTGGCTGTCTGCTCCCCAAGGAGGGGCCTCAGGAGAGACCGGCCTGCTGCCGCCGTGGCCTTGGACCCCAGCCTCCAGAAGCCGGCCAGCCTGAGCAAACCAACACAGCGGGCCTAGCCGAGCTGCCAACACAATGAGCCCTCACAGTGCTGCCTCCTCACCGAGACCGGGAGGACTCGGGAGGCAGGCCCCGGTTGTCCATCTCTGGTGGCCAGGCAGTTCTTATACCATGCAAGGAGCTTAGGCTCCAGATTCCTCAGTGATGGTGGGTGATGGACTGTGGTGAGGAGGGGTGTGCTGTGGTCAAGCTCGGTCTCTGGAGAGGTCGCCCAGGACCCACAGATGGGTAGAGGAGGGTGAGCCTGCAGTCAGGGAGGTTGGTTTAGAAGCTGGCACAGAAGGATAAAGAGCTGCCGGGGCAGTAACGGAGGTAAGAGGACAGCAGAGCAGCGAATCGCCTGCTGAACCAGGGAGGGGAGTCCGGCAGGAATTCCACGGGTCCCGTTGGAGAGGCTGTGGGGACGGGGACGCACCAACCCAAGAGGAGCCTGCAGGCCGTGGTGGGCAAGGCCAACAGCTTGTCTGTTTTCAGGCATGCTGAGCTGTGTGTATCTGGGGGATGTCACTGAGGGCTTCCGAGGTAGTTTCACATGCTCGTTTGGAACTCAAGGGGCAGTCTGCTTGGAAACCCGGATGTCTATGTCCGTTTCTCTCCAGCAATTAAATTTTTAGGAGCTGTGAATATTCCCTCCATTTGTGCCTGTCTCAAACTTTCCCCAACATACCTGGCTCTGTGGTTTTTCTCTTTTCTTTAATACTTCCCTAGTTTTGATTTTGTTTCTATCTGTAATCCATATAAGACTTGTTTTTGAAATGTACTAAAGTAGGGATTTATGATGGATATAGCCAATTGTCCCAATATCTTTATTCATTTATTTATCGTCGTGGGTGCACCAGAGATTGAACCCACAGCCCCTGCAGTGAAAATGTGGAGTCTTAACCCCTGGACCTCCAGGGATGTCTCTTCTTTTTTTTATTTTTTCATTGTCAATATAATGAAAATTTTAGAAAAGAAGCAGACATTTTGAGGACTCCCTGTCACGTGAGAAAAGTGCAATGTCATAGCAAACATAACTCACATTTTCCTGGCGTGGGGTCTTTCCTTCATCCAGTATCTTTTCTCTCCTCCCAATATTCGGGACTGCTGTCATGCTCAGAGGGACCTGCCCTCGGGCTGCACGAAGCGGCCTGGCTGCTCTTCTAAAGGCAGATTACCGTAGAAAAAGCTTTTTTTTCCCCACCTGGAACTGTTTCCCAGGAGCCAAAACCTATTCCTGGTGAAGTCCTCCCTGCCAGGAACAATCATGTCGGGAAAGAACAGAACGCGATCAGGAGCAGCTTGGCCCTTTAGAGCCTGCAGTTGACTGTCCCTGCCAACTGTGACCCCGGTCACTCTCTTGTTAGTGGGCACCTGCTCTGAGCCAGGTCCTGAGCTCTCTGGTGACATTTGGGCCTTGGCATCCTCATTTAACAAAAGCAATGTTAAAAAAAATACCTGTCTTACAGGGTGATTGTGACACATAAAAGGAAGTAATCCATGCAGAAGGGCCTCTCACCATGCCTGCCTCGGGGCAGGAAGTCTGTCAATATCAGGGTATCCTGTGGCTGAAAACCTGGCCTCTAGTTACTCTCTTTCCCTCCCCAATTAAACACACCGGTGGCAGCAGCGGCACCAGCAAGATGCAGTCCAGCTACTTCTTCTAACCGTTTCCTGCTGGAGGGACGTCCATCTCCCTGGTTAGTTGGAAATGACAGGCTCCTGGACCTCATGGGAAGCCCTGAGCTGCTTGATTCGTTGGTTCCCATCCCTGCACCTCGTTCTGAAGGCTTCTCATCTCAGGAATTCATGGGCTCAGGCAATGGCGTGTCACCCCCAGTCTAGGAGGTGTGACAGCCACCTCGCCTGGCACAAAATGAAACAGAGTGGGATTAACTCTTTGTTGCCCAGCAAGGACCTCTAGTCCCCAAAGACCTAAAAATCTGGGGTCTCCCCTACAGGGGGAGGGCTCCTCGTGGGGAGGCCTTTGCTCCCTCCAGCTCCCCAGGGAAGACGCGCCCCTGCCGGGCCCCACTGGGCCAGCTCTCGGGACCAGGTTCCTGCCGGCTGTTCTGCCATGTGATGGTGGCAGCCGCCATAAGGCCCCTCTAGCTGCAGACGCCCGGCCCCGGATGAGGACACTGCAGTCTGTCTGTTTCTTCTTTCGAACACTGACAGCATCCTGAACATCTTTGCAAAGTGAACCTTCCCTGACTAGCAGCTGAAGGAGAGCCACACGGGCTGGTTCCTGAGCTGTTTTCCATCCAATCCTCAAGGTGACAAGCAGTGGTGATGAAGGTGCTAATGACGGTTGTCAAGCCCTCAGTAGCTCCCATTTATTGCCCTGTTCGGCTAAAGACCTGGCAGATCAAGGCCCGTCTGGCTTTTTACTTACTGCAGGCCGGAGGTGGCTAAGTGGCTTGTGCGCATCCTAACACTTCCTCTCCCCACTGTCCAGCTCTGTCCCTATCTCACTTTAGAAACAAGCGTTCAGAGAGGCCAAGAGGTCGTCCAAGGCTGGGCAGCCAGCAATGGCAGAGCCGAAGCTGGTAGCGGGTCCTTCTGCGTGAAGCTGGCACTTGGCTGAGCTCCTGACGGGGGCACCACCCGTGCCCTGTGGCGGGCTGCCTGGGCACCCTGCCGGGTGTCCTTCCTGCAGGGCCCCTCGGGCAGGGATGGAAGGAGTGGGGTTGGGGGGGGGGGGGTGGGGGGCGCGTTGTCCTGTGTCAGCCCCGCCAGCAAGGAGAACGGCCGGGAGGCGGGATGTCTATTGATTGACTGAAATTGGATTTGTTGACACAAACTGCCAGCGTTTCACGGTGATGAAAGGATTGCCCACCAGCCTCATAACAAGCTGAGATTTCCCTGAGGGCTGCCCGAGCTGCTGGTGCGGTTCTTTGTCAGGAGAAGAAAGCAATTAGGAGCATGGGGGAAGTTATTAGGCCTTATTGCTTCGCTCGGCTCCTGCAGCGGGGAGGGGCGCGGATTTCGGGCCCCCAGGCTACGTGCTGTGGGTTCTGTTTTCGCTGCATCCGCCGCGTGCAGCCCGTCGGGGGGGGGGGGGGGGGCGGGGACAAACAGTGCGGACGCTGACTCCAAAGCAGGTGGAGAAGGCGCACACAGGCCGGGTCGCCCAAAGAAACCAGCAGGTGGAACCAGCGTTTGCTGGCTTTAAAAATAGCATCGGTGAAGCACAAACCCGGAACGCACGGCGCACACACCTCTCTACTGTGCTTTGCGCATCCCGCTCCAGGTTCTGTCACGTTAAAACTATTCAGGCTGGCGTAGTTTAAAAGACACATTCCGGGAAGATGGCCCTCTCTACGCCTCTGCAGAGGGGCGGGTAAAGGAGGAGGCAGTACTTCCGTGGGGGGAGGGGGGCTCAAGGAATCGCTTTAGCGGCTGTTACTGGGATCTCAGAGATGCCCGGGAGTGTGGGTGAGCAGGTGGGGGGCGGACCATTAGGGATAATGCCACCTGACATTTGTGCAACTGTTACACCCAACAGAGCACTTTCACTGACACTGCTTTACTTTTTGTTGTGATAATGTAGACGTAATATTTTCCATCCTAATCCTTTTTAAGCGCACTAATCTGCTCCATTAAGCACATCCTTGTCCTGCATCATCACCACCATCCATCCACAGACATTTGTCCTCGTCTCAAACTGAAACTCTGCCCGTATTCAACACTTCGCTCCTGTTCCCCCAATCCCAGCCCCTGGCAACCACTGTTCCTTCTGCCTCTAAGAGCTTGGCTGTCTAGGCGACTCAACATAATATTGACCTTTTACTGACTGGCTTATTGCACTAAGCATGTCTTTGGTTTCATCCACTTTGTAGCATGTTCCAGAATTTCCAAAACTGAACAATGTACCATGGTACCCATGGACCACATTTTGTTCATCCGTCTATCCATCAGCGGGTTATTTCCACGTTTTGGCTGTTGTGAGTAATGCTGCCATAAACACGGGTGTACAACAGGTCAGACCTCTAGTTTCACTTCCTTTGTGTCTATACCCCGAAGCGCAATTGTTGAATCGTATGGTGATTCTATTTTAGGTTTTTGAAGGACTGCTGGGCCATTTTCCATGGCCTGCACCATCTTACATTCCTACCAGCACTGCACAAGGGTTTACCCTCTGCGCATCCTCACCAACACCCGCCACTTCCTGTCATTTCTGATATTAGCCTTCCCGGTAGGTGTGAGTGGTAACTCATGGTGATCTTGATTTGCATTTTCCCGACGATTAGTGACGTCGAGCATCTTCTCTTATACTTGCTGGTTATTTTCATATCTTCTTGGAGAAATGTTTATTTGAGCCCTTTGCCTGTTTTTTTTTTAAATTGTTTTAGTCACGTTGCTTTACTTTTATTCTTACAGTGGCTGGGGCTAGAGTTATGGATAAACCCCATTTTACAGAGAGGAAAATAATCACAGATGTCTGAAAACTTGCCTGCAGTTTCCCAGGTGGTTGACTGTCAGCTCTGACTTTCAGAGCCTCTTTCTCTTGGCCTCTGGAACTGCTGATAGGGGTAGAGCATCCCAGGCTGAAAAAGAGTAGCTGGTGGCCACTCCTGCGGGGGTTGACAGGTGTCACACGCAAGGTGAGGAGGAACTGGGCAGGTGAGGGGGGAGGAACGTCAAAAGCAAGGGAAGAGTGTCGCGCCCACGCCCACATCTGCACAGGCCATCAACAAATGCCTGTGAAGTGTTGGCTCCGTTTCAGGCTGACACGTGGGAGGTGAGCAGAAGAAGGCATTGCCTCCGTGGTATTTATATCCTCCAGCCGCCCTCACGTGGCTGCAGAGCCCTTAATACATGGGTCATCTCCACAAGAAGTGCTGTCAATGCACCAGAGATCAAAAATGGAAAGGACTTCGTGAAAACTTTTCCCTATTGGTTACATGTTGGAAAGATAACATTCATGAAAACTTTTCCCTATTGGTTACATGTTGGAAAGATAACATTCTGGGTGTCTGGGGCTAAATACAGTATATTACTGCTTCCTTCTGCCCTTTGATGTGTGGCGACTATTAACTGGACGATTACATATTAGGCTCATGTTGCATTTATACTGAACAGCGCTGTTCCCGCCAAAGCCAGGGACACAAGTAAAGAAGCGAATAAACAGATATTGCCACATCAGGAAGTGAAGGGTGGAGTGGACTGACGAAAGCTGGGGTGGAGCAGAGGGGCTCCTCTCAGGGGCCGGGCCCTCTGCGGAGATGGTGTCTGGGCAGAGACCTGAAGGCGGGGCACAGGGCAGTGTGGCAGGAGGGGTGAGCCTGGGCTGGAGAGGCAGGCTGGAGAGGCCGGCGAGCAAGGTCCTCCCGCAGCCGCAAAGGCTGGCTGACTCGCCAGGGTGACTGACAGCGGACCCAGGGAAGAGTGACAGCAGGGACAGAGTCCCCACGAGGTGCTGAGCCAGCCAGACTCGGGGGACCTCAGGGGCTGCTGGTTTGGGATGGAGGGGACCCCGTGGTGGGGCCAGAATTCATGTCTGCTCCTGAATCTGGAACCTCATTTTGCCAACAAAGGTCCATCTAGTCAAAGATGTGGTTTTTCAGTAGTCATGTACGGATGGGAAAGTTAGACCATAAAGAAGGCTGAGCACTGGAGAATTGATGCTTTTGAACTGTGATGTTGGAGAAGACTCCTGAGAGTCCCTTGGACTGCAAGGAGATCCAACCAGTCCATCCTAAAGGAAATCGCCTCTGAATATTCACTGGAAGGACTGATGTTGAAGCTGAAACTCCAGTACTTTGTCCACCTGATGAAGAGAGGACTCATTAGAAAACACTCTGATGCTGGGAAAGATTGAGAGCAGGAGGAGAAGGGGACAACAGAGGATAAGATGGTTGGATGGCATCACTGACTCAATGAACACGAGTTTGAGCAAACTCTGGGACATAGGGAAGGACAGGGAAGACTGGCGTGCTGCAGTCCATGGGGTCGCAAAGAGCAGACGCGACTGAGCCAGTGAACAACAACAGCTTGAGTCTGAGTTGTGCTGTGGCATTTGAGTGGATATATGCAGTTCTTGTTTGGAGAGAGAGGTCTGGAGCTTGGAAGAGTCGCTGAGATGGAAAGGACAGGGCATTAGAGGCCACCTTGCAGGACACCCTTGGATCCTTGCGCACAGACGGGGTCACGAGTGTTCCCTGGGGGGTGATAACTGGTCAAATCCGGTTTGAGTCCTGGCTCCGCTGCCTCCTGCTGCCGTTCGCCTCTTCATCTGGGGATGGACCACAGACCTGTGGGTCCTTGTGAGGTGCCTCCTGCTTCCTCGCTCTCAATGTGGGCTGGCCCTAGGATGGCCTGGCCGGGGAGCGTGGTCCTCTGCTGGCCCGAGCCCAGCCCTAAGGGGCACAGCAGCAGCTGCCTCATCTCTTGGCGCCCCAAGCCCTTCATAGAGACTCACCTGTCCTGAGGTCATCATGTTGGGAGAAAGCCCCCTGCTCCATGAAGGGGCTGGATAGGGGGACAGAGAGAGAGAGGCCCAAACAGCCCCGGCCTTCCAGACATTCTCACCGAGGCCCTGGAGCTCAGACTGGAGTACAGACTGCCTGTCTTTGCCCTGCCTTTCGTGACCCAAGTTTATGACCCACAGAAGGGCGAGGTATAAGAAAAGTAAGTTGTCGGTTGAAGCTACTAAGTTTTAGAGTAGTTTATTCAGCAATAGATAAACAGAACAATAGGTAAAATGGGAGAATACTACTTATTTGGTTGTTGGGAGGATGACGTGAAATTTGAAGCACAATTTTTGGCTCTGGGTTGGTACTAAATAAACTTCCCTTTTCTTTCCATTGTACAGGTTATGCTATAAAGTCAGAAACCTGTCTTGTCTTAGTTCAGCCTTGCAGAATGGCAGAGAGGGAACTGAAGCCCTATTTCATGTCATATATATATATATTTTAAATGTATGGAAATATTGATCATGAAATTATAGTAGATATTCTCTCTGTGTTAGTCAACTCTTTTCGACCCCGTGGACTGTAGCCTGCAGGGCTCCTCTGTCCATGGGATTTCCCAGGCAAGAATACTGGAGCAGGTTGCCATTCCCTTTTCCAGGGGGTCTTTCTGATGCAGGGGTTGAACCTGGGTCTCCTGTATCGCAGGCAGAGTCTTTGCCATCTGAGCCACCAGCGAAGCCTGATATTCCCTACATTCGATCGAATATCTCACCTTGGTTACACTGGTTTCGAGTCACATTTTGCTTTTCTTTTGTTGACACCTGTGTTGAAGGTGCCAGACATACCCAGGGAGCTCTTGGATGACTGAACCTGTCAGTCAGGCTGCTCAATCGATGTGCCTATTTTCTTCTTTTTTTAATAGATCATACTTGTCTTTAGTTTGAGCCTTCATTTTTTATTGCCGTATAGTTGATTTACAATGTTTTTTTTTTTAAGTTTCAGGTGTACAGCGAAATTATAGTAAGCGATTATGTAAGCGATTATGTAAGCGATTCAGTTATTATTTAGTCGCTCAGTCGTGTCCGACTCTTTGCGACCCACGGACTGCTGCATGCCAGGCTTCAGTCATACACATATATCTCTCTATAGAATCTGATCTTTTCCATATTCTTCTCCATTATACTTATTACAAAATACCGAGTAGAGTCCCCTGTGCTATGCGGTAGGTTCTTGTCAATTATCTATTCTGAACTAGATTGTAGAGTGCGGATGTTAACCCCAAACTCCAAATTTATCTCTCCCTCATCTCTTCCCTTTGGTGACCATACGTTTGTTTACTACGTCTGTGAGTCTGTTTCTGTTTTGTAAACGAGTTCATCTGTATAATTTTTTAGACTCCACATGTAAGTGGTATCATGCAATATTTGCGTTTCTTGCTCTGATTTCACTTAGTATAATTGCTGGGTCCATCCATGTGCTGCAAATGGGCATTCTTTTTTTAAACTCTTTTTTATGGATGAGTAGTAGGCCATTTTGAATAAATGTGTGTGTGTATATATATATATATATATATATGCCAATTTTATTATTTATGCCTTTTCTGACCCCACACATATTTTTGCTCATAATTATTTAATCTGTGAAGCGAAAGTTGCTCAGTCATTTCTGACTCTTTGTGACCCCATGGACTATACAGTCTACAGAATTCTCCAGGCCAGAATACTGGAGTGGGTAGCCTATCCTTTCTCCAGGGGACCTTCCCAACCCAGGGATTGAACTGGGGTTTCCTGCATTGCAAGCAGATTCTTTACCAACTGAGCTATCAGGGAAGCATGATAAAAAACTTCAATTTGATTTAAATTCTTTATTAAAGCAAATCCACTATGCTTCACCCGGGTTGAGTCTTTAATGAGAGGAATTATAGAGAAGATTATGGCCAAGAGGAGCAGTTTTGCTTTGCTTCTCCAGGAGGAAGTTCTGTGTAAAGATGGGAGAGGAAGTGCAGCTCCCAAAAGCACACCTGTCCCCTGAGAGCAGATGGAGCCGGCCAGGAGGCAGCTGACCAGGCAGCCTGTGAGCTCACAAGGGCGTCTGCGGCCGCAAGGCTTCTGTTTCCATGCTGCTTAGGCATGAGAGCAGAGACAGTCGAAGAAGAGGTCATTTTGGTGGTTATGAATCTGTGTCTGTTTTTTTATTCTATTTTATTGTTTGATTTATTTATGACCAATAAATGAATTTTTGAATTACTGATGCTGGAAAAGATTGAGGGCAAGAGGAGAAGGGGGTCACAGAGGATGAGATGGTTGGATGGCATCACGGACTCAATGGACATGAGTTTGAGCAAGCTCCGGGAGTTGGTGATGGACAGGGAGGCCTGGCGTGCTGAAGTCAGCGGAACTACAAAGGGTCAGACACAGCTTAACAACTGAACAACACCGGTAGTTCAGTAGCTGAGACTCTGCTCTACTATTGTAGGGGGCACAGGTTTGGGAACTAAGAGCTCACGTGAGAAGTGATGTGGCCCTCCCCCCAAAAAATTTAAAAAAATAAAGGAAATGCTTTTTATATTTCACCACTTTGTGTAATGTATGCATGTATATTTATAGACTGCTGCTGCTGCTACTGCTACTGCTAAGTCGCTTCAGTCATGTCCGACTCTGTGCGACCCCATAGATGGTGGCCCACCAGGCTCCCCCGTCTCTGGGATTCTCCAGGTAAGAACACTGGAGTGGGTTGCCATTTCCTTCTCCAATGCATGAAAGTGAAAAGTGAAAATGAAGTCGCTCAGTCGTGTCCAACCAGTAGCGACCCCATGGACTGCAGCCTACCAGGCTCCTCTGTCCATGAGATTTTCCAGGCAAGAGTACTGGAGTGGGGTGCCATTGCCTTCTCTGATATTTATAGACTAAAAAATTATTTTAAAGAAATTTTCTATCTTAAGAGTAAAAAATAAAATGCTATGAGTCTTCCTTAAAAATCATGAGCAATTGTTACTAATTAATTTCTAACCTACATCTGCTTTAAAAGATTCAAAAGATGATCTGGATTCTTCCCCTCTTCTGTCCTTGAAGCCTGGAATACTGTTTTCAAAATTAGATAAGTAATGCTTACACTCATGCTTTCATTCATTCACTCACCCATCAAAACTCTCTTGAATGCCTACAAACTCTGAGATACTAAGATAAGAAATAGATCAGCAATTTATAGAGATTTACTGACAGCACCTCATGATTCCTTTGGGTTTTGGTGTTGCTTTTCAGAGCCAAGGAGTTAGCCAAAGAAATGCTATTCTAAGTGGCCCTGAGATCATAGGAGATAAAAAGGATCACTGTACTGTGGAGAGATCTCTAGCAGACACCAAGGAATAATGAAGTCAGGGAGCCAAGACCTTACTCCTGGAGGTGTAGGCACTTAGGTTCCAGAAGACACCCAGGGCCATTTGTTTGAGCCAAATGACGCTCTTTTGGACAGCTATCCAATTGTTGCCTATATAATTCCAGCCAAGGATAAAAAATTCCATAGATCATCACTGTCTGCTGTAATTGCTAGGATGATTTTTCTTAAGCCAAGGTGAACTCTCCTGCCTGGTACTCTTTTCCAGTGATCTCACCATGCCCCGCGCTTCCACCGAATGTCGGCCTCTTTCTTCACGGGTCCTCGGCCGAGGAGGATCCAGGTGTGATGCCTCCTCGGGATTTCTCCAGGCTACACTCGCCACCCCCAGGTCCTTCATCACCTCCTCACGACGACTCTTTCCTAACTGCCCCCTGCACTTCCTTTGCACACACCGCATTTGTCACCGTCTCCCCTCGAACTTAGTGCCAGGGTCACTGGCATTCTCCACGAGCCGATTGGATCCTCCAGCCTCGTCACCTCCACCTGTTCCACCTTCCCTACCGTCATTCTCTGAATCAACCCTTGCTTGTCTTTCAACACCTGGGCACCTTGGAGAGTCTCGTCGGTGTTCTTAGGAGTGAAGGTGCCCCAGGAGAACATACATCCATTTCTCCAGAGGGAGGCTGCGCTGTGTGAACAGGGCACCCCGAGCCCTGTGCTCAGGAGAACAGCTCTCTCTTTAATGTTGCTTACTTTCCGTTGCGCTGGGTCTTCGTTGCCGTGTGAGGGTGTCTCACTGCACGGCTTCGGCTGTTGCACGGGCTCCAGGCCTGTGGGCCATGGTGCTTGTGATGCACAGGCTTAGTTTCCTGTGCACGTGGGGCCTTCCCGGGGCCAGGGATTGAACCCATCCAGCGTTCCATCTGTCCCTGGGACTGGCAGACAGATTCCTAACCACTCTACTCCCAGGGAAGTCCTGACAACAGTTCTTTCTGTGCTAAGGCGTTAAGAGGCTTCCCTCCACAGTCCCAGGCAAGGAGACAATGCGTGGGACGTGATCACTATACAGAATAGCTCTTAATAATAAATAGAAAAACGCACGCGTGTTTGCTGTGACATTCGCCATTCCCTGTGAAGTGCAAAATATTCGTAGTGTCAAAATGTGGTACCGAGGAGCTTTGGGGCCCTGGCTGAACCGCCTAGCTTCTCCCATCCTCAGTCCTTTTTCAGCTCCCTTGCCGGCGTGGCAGTGACAGTCACTTGCTAATCTGCCTCCCAGGGAGAGAGACCCGTGTTGGGCCTGCAGGACGCAAGCGAGCATCCTTGTCACAGGGACTGTGGTTTTGACAGATGGGAAGAGAATATTATCAAAGCAGCACAGCCCAATTCAGGCGTGTCCTGCCTTTGCACTCTTCAACTGTTCCCAATATCCCCTGCAGAATTTGTAGATGCAGCTGCTTTAGAGGCCACCAAGACTCTCAGAAGAGCCTGTTGAATGTTGTCACACCTTATCCTGGTTCTTCGTCAGGGGTGCTCACCTGACAGCCTCCCTGGAGCAGTATTTAGTTTCCATTAGGCAACAAGCTTCGTTTTCATCGGTTCCTCCGTTAGTCACTCACCCCCTGGCTGGTGGCCGGTCCTCTTATTGGATGTGAACACTCTGAGCATCCAGGTAGCAAAGCCCCCAGAAACCCAGGCTCTTCCCTGAGGCCCCAGCTCCCACTGTGGTCTCTAGTCCCCGCTGCCTCCAACTATGGAGTTCTGTGCCTCGACTCTCTTTAACCTCCAATGGCTGAAGAAGAATAAAAGGTACACAGACAACCACAGAAAACAGCAGTTTATTAACCTGGACTGATCCAGAAAGGGCTATAAAACGAACACCCTAGCCTATGGAGGGTCATAAATAACAAAGATAATTTTCCCATGTTTTACGCAAGTATAATTTTTGGTGGTAAACAGTAAGATGATATATATGTGTACTTCCTATCCCAAACTGTACACAATTAGCATTTAGAAGACTGTAATTATAGCTTGGTTGGGCTTTTGGTAGGTGCTAAAATTGATTTCTTGGCTGAATTATTTTGCAATAGACTTAAACCACTAATTGTACACCTAAACGAAATTGAGTGTGAACAAATCGAATAACTTTTATTTTACCTTGGATAATAATTTATTGATGCAAATAAAGCTCCTTAATTAAATCTGGCATAGCCAGGCCTGTGGAGGCCCACATAAAGACACTCTGTCACCCAGCTTTAGTGGTGATTTTAATTTTAGAATAATGCTCTGCTATTCTTAGAGAGAATTGTGTATCTATTAAGGACTGTGGAGGTAGTGAATTGTTTGAAATCAGTGCTTCTTTGAATTTCAGATGGATTTAGGACAGATCTTTTTGGGAGAAGTGCTACTGATTTATAAATTAGAATTAAATATAGCCAAAACTGAAACTTAGGTTACTATTCCTGAAAATAACTTCTTAATTCAGAAGCTTCCAAAGTCTCTCAAAAAAGAGAAGAAATGGGTCAATTGTGGAGACGCACTTTTATTCTGATCAATACATGTTAGAAACTTGATCAAAGAGAAATGATTAATACAACTGCATTAGTTTCCTAGGGCTTCCATAACAAAAGACTGCATACCAGACAGCTTAAAAAAAGAAACGTCTTGTCTCACAGCTCTGGAGCCTAGAAATCCAAAATCAAGGTACCAGCAGGCACCTCCTCTAGCTTCCGGTGGCTGTCGCGTTCCTTGGCATCCTTGGACTTGCAGCTGAATGACTTCCGTCTCTGCCTCCGTCATCACACAGCTCCTCCCAGCGTGTGTCTCTGTCTCCACGTGGGATATGAAGGCACCAGTCATCCTGGAATACGGCGTAGTCCACCCACTCTACTGCTGTGTGACTTCATCTTCACTAACTGCCTGTGTCCAAGTAAAGTCACATTCCCAGGTACTAGGGGTTCAGACTCCAACACAGATATTTTGGAGGGGGACATAATTTAACCTTTAATAATAAGAAAAAATATCCTTTCCCAGTTCTATATATCTACTTGGGGAGGCAAACAGAAACTTAATGAACAACTCACACAAACAAGAATTGCTTGATACGTATATTCTCAGCCTCTTTTAATTCCCCTTAATCACATCCTAAAGGAGATCAGTTCTGGATGTTTGCTGGAAGGACTGATGCTGAAGCTGGAACTCCAATACTTTGGCCACCTCATGTGAAGAGCTGACTCATTGGAAAAGACCCTGATGCTGGGAGGGATTGAGGGCAGGAGGAGAAGGGGACGCCAGAGGATGAGATGGCTGGATGGCATCACCGACTCGATGGACATGAGTTTGAGTGAACTCTGGGAGTTGGTGATGGACAGAGTGGCCCAGCGTGCTGCGATTCATGGGGTTGCAAAGAGTTGGACACGACTGAGCGACTGAACTGAACTGAATCACATCCCAATAGAATATAAAAACCATTATACCCTGAGGGATGTAAAAGTACGTGGTGAAGTGAAGGCAACTTCTTCCTGTTTCCCCTGAGACTAGAAGAAGAATGAGGGTCCACCTGCGGTAGGAGAGCCTTAAAGCAATATGCACTTGTGTCAAAATGGTAGAGCATCATGGTGACTGGGAAGCTGCCCCGGCCCTTCTCTGTGGGTGTTAGCACCATGGACGGTTCTTCCCTGCCAGAGATGGACGGACTGGAGACATTTTTGGAAGAAAGAGGTGGATTGTCTCAGGCTTTCAAACTGTTTCCCAGAGCCTTGAAGTTGTACAAGGCACATATGTGGGGTTCGTCCATGCAAACCCCTTCACTCTGTAGAGGAAGAAGGAACTCGCTCTGTCCTGTGATTCTCCAGACATCGAGTATATTTGAGTTCATCAGGCTATTTGTGTCCTTCAAAAGCCTTTTCCTCTCTAATCTTTGGCTCGTAACTAGTCTCTCATCCACTGGCGATGTCTTGATAATGTCTTTTGTGATGCAGAGAGCCAGCTTCTCCTGTGTGGCTACAGTGGTATTTTCCTTATAGTTGTGTGTGTGTATGTGTGTGCGCACGCCTGTGCGTGCACGTGCATGTGTGCACAGACATTGTGAGCATATGTTCTCCACAGGACCTTCTGGAAGGGTCTCCCCTCAGCATTGTCCCTAGGGCCGCCCCTGCCAGAGCTGCAGTGTTGACAGTGGTCCACTGCCAGCCAGCACTGCGATGGGAACTGATCCATCCTCGAAGCAGGAACAAGCTGTTTCCCCGCCTTCACCAGTGACTGTAGCAGCCCCCGCCACCCCTCCCATTGTTATAAAGCTGAGAGAAGTGTCAGGACAATGCAGGGAGGGGACGTGGAGCCCTGGGTCGCCTTGTGGCCTCTGGACTTGCTCGGGACTGATCCTAAATGTACCGTTTCCATCAGATGCCTGACTGACGTGGTGGATGTGATGATGTCCTCCTTGTGATGAGCAGTTCTGGTCATATAATCACTTCATGTTCCATTTTCAGCCTGATTGCTATCATCTATCATCACTTCAGGAGCTCGTTTTTATTTTAAAACTTTTTCCAAGTTCTTCCTAGTTTCTTTTATTTTTTTTTTAATTCAAAATCTATCTTTATTATTATTTTTAAAAATTTCTTAATTTTTAAATTAATTATTATTATTTTTTGTTGCTGCACCGCACAGTATGCAGAATCTGAGTTCCCTGGCCAGGAACTGAAACTGCACACACCCACACACACACCCCCCACCCTCCCACCGCCGCCCCCCGCCTTTGGAGCATGGAGTTTTAACCACTGAACTGCCAGGGAAGTCCTGGAGCTGTTTTGTTTTAGACTTTCACTCAGTAAGTTTAATGACAACACTCCATTCAGTAGAGTACAAAACAGGACAAGGCAGCTTTGGGTGGCTGACAAGCCCTTTATTCTACATTGTCCCTTTAGGGCTTTATTTTTATACCAATGCTGTGGTATGCTTAAAATATAGATCATTGAATAAAAGTATTAAAAATACAAGTACAGAAAATACATTCAATAAATTAAAGCAAAAACAAGCTCTGGAACAAGATGACCTTAACCGAAACTGTTTGGATATACCCAGGGAGCTACTTTTTTGAGCCTTATCCCAGGTCTCTGGTCTCAGCGACCCTATTTAATACGCACATCAGCCAAGAAAGGCCCGCAAAAGGTTTGTTTTAAAAGGTAAGCAGATGTAGACTTCTTTTGTAATACACAAAGTGCTGATTTCAGTAGATCCAGTAAAATAGAGAACATCTGAGAAAGATCATCAATCAAATAGTCAATCAATCCAGATTAATGTCAGACATCAGTTTTACAGCACTCTTTTAAAATCTATATAAATTTCAAATTTTTAATAGTTTCTTATACTTTATAGAAAACTCTCTACAATCTCAAATGCTTATTAACATAAGCATACATGAAATACCTTTGTAATAAAAACAGTTGTTCAAATGTTACTAAGGTACTATCTATGGTCCTAAAATAGGCCACTTCCATCTAATAATTATGGATCATCATAATAGGTACATAAATGTATCGGGGTAAACAGAACCGCTGTGTACATGAGCCGTACCTGAGGCTCCAGTAGTCATGGGTGTGAGGTGACCACAGGACGTCCATTTCTGAAGCCTCCACAGTGTTCGCGGCTGAAGGACGACCTTTAGGATCTTCATCAGTGCACACAGAGAAGAGCTCGGTTCCTCTCTGGTACGTTTCACCCAGTTCTTCCGTGTTAATAGGTGGCCTCATTCCCAAAGCTGCCTAGCATGCATCATCGTCAAAGTCACTTTCATCAAAAGTTTCATCATCATCATTGTCTGAAAAACTGATGTGTGGAATAGATAAAGTCATCATTGCCCACTGAGTAAGGCCAAAGGCAAATACGTCTGCCTTGTCGGTAGTAATACCATCCTCCTCCAGAGCTTCCTTAGGTCTCCCAGGCTCAGTGCTAAAGGATCAGGTCTCAGGGGCAGTCACAGTCATGCTTTCATCCAATGGTAGAGAGACTCCTACATCACAGATTTTAATTGTTTCAAAGTCACCTTTAATAACAACGTTTGAAGACTATATCTCCACGGAGCAGTTTCTTATCTTGGTGTGGATGCTTTAACCCTCTTACCATGTTCAAAGCAACTTTTAAAATTATGGCTGCTGGAGAAGGATCTTGGCTGTCTTTATTTTGTTCTTCTATTAAGTCACTCAGAAACTTTTCACCTCCATATTCCATAGCAAGCTGGACCTCACCAGCTTCAGTGAAAGCTATAATGTTTGGATGATTGCGTCTTTTCAAATTCTTAGCTTCATGAGTTAGTCTCTTTAGATACATACTCTGATAAACATCATTACATCTAGGATTAATCTTTTTCACAGCCCAAGGAGAATGAGACAAGACTCTTGGAGATCTTTTCTTCAGGTAGACATTTACTCTAGTACCAAAGCAAAGCTTCTGCATAAATGGAGAGGCGGGGATATTTACACATGGCGTTAAACATGACGCAGACTTCCTTTTTTCACATTATCTGCTTGGTGTCTTGAAACTATTGGTTTCTTCCATTGTAATAATCACTCAAGTTCTGGAGCCACGAGGTAGGACGACGAGACATCCAGGGAAAGGCTATTTTGAAAACTGGTCCCGAGTGGCCCCAAAGAGTCCGCGGCCGCCTGGGGGTCCCACCTGCCAACACACGGACTCAGCAACTGTCATTGTGAATCTGCCGGGCTTTTCCCAGGAGCTGGTTTTTAAATAAGAGTGTTTTCACGGTAAATAGTCCCTGAAATGGAATGGCCATGACTTCGGTCTAGAACCCTCGATATTCTGCACTGTCGATCTCCCACCGGGGCTCGTCTAAGGTCCCTCACAGGATCTTATTCTACTCTGGATACGTCTAGCACTGATGGATCTGATAAATTATGTGGCCTCAGTAGCAGGATAAGCTGCACTGAAACCTAGAATTTCTGGAGAGCCGCTTATACTGTGGGCCCCACTCAAGCCCAGCACTCAAGAAATAGTATCAAGCGCAATATAGGCTGCCCCCCAAATCCAAAGTGTCCCCAAGCCATGGAACGTTTTATACAGGGTAATCATTTACCTTAGAGGGCACCCCTGTAAGAGGCACCGACCTCTTAGGTCTTCATCAGTATGGCAGGACTTAGAAAGCTTAAAGAATTATTATGTTCTGACACACGTGTTTCACTCTAGCCTTCAAAGCCCTCACTACTTCCTGTCTGCCCTTCCAATTAGCATGATGCCAGAAGCACAGTAGACCAGCATGGTATTCTGGGGACTGTCAAGATGACAGAGGGCAGGAAGATGAGTGTGCCCGTGGGGTAAAGCGGTGAACCTGCATTTCTGTCCTTTTGATGTAATGCAGCTGCTTTTGGCTGTCCCTCCTAGGAAGGTTTTAAAAGAACTCACTGCCAGATAGATAGTCGCAACCCAAGTACCAAAGACTGTGTTGATCTGTTCTGGTTTAGATTAGATACCAGCTCTAATTCATCAGCTACAGTTGGGACTACTCATTGGGGAAGTTTTTGGTAATCTACCATCAGTCATGAAAATCCAGGGCTTCCCTGGGGTCTCAGCGATAAAGCGATAGCCCACCTGGTATCGGACTTCCCTGGTAGTCCAGTGGGTAGGACTCTGAGCTCTTGATGCAGGGGTCTTGGGTTCAATCCCTGGTCAGGGAACTAGATCCCACATGCCACAACTAAGACCTGGCAAAACCTAGACAAACAATTAAATAAAATATGAAAAATAAATGCAGGAGCTTCTGGAGACTTAGGTTCGATCCCTAGGTCAGGAAGATCCCCTGGAGAAGGAAATGGCAACCCACTCCAGTTTTCCTGCCTGGGAAATCCTGAACATGGGCCGAAGAGACTGGCAGGCTACAGTCCATGGGGTTGCAAAGAGTCAGACACATCTTAGCAACTGAGTACACATCCGTGAAAATCCATCTGATTTTTGCAGAAACTATAACAGATGAATTGAATGGGGGTAAGACGGCAACTTTCACCCGTGTTCGTTAGATTCCCGAGGGTAGCACCGATCTCAGCCATTCCGCAGAGATTTGCTGTCTTATCTGAGGGAGGGGGTCACCTTCTGGTGTTTCCACTTGTTCCTTCCTGTCTTCTTGGTTGGGTTTCTGCCAGCTGCTCAGCCTATATATTCTAGGTGGCATCCTGGGACAGAGGAAGTGACCACAGGGTTGTCAGACCCTCAGAACTGCAGGGAGACAAGCCTGGGTGCTCTGCTGTCTTTCACTTGAGCTCTTTGCCAATTTATTTGCAGCAGAAAAGCTGCAAAGATAAGCAGCAAGTGGCTGCTCTGAGGCTGAGAAGCTCAACAGAGATTTCAGCAGGCTGATAGTACTGGGAAGACAGAACTGTGGATTCAGTGTCTCCCCGGGAGGAGGGGTCCTTGAAGAAACCCCTGGCTGGCAGGTGGAACCCCAGCAGTAAGGGCGAGTGAGAAATGAACCAGCCTCTGAGGCTGAACCATGTTCTGGATAAGCTCAGTCACAGATTAGATTAAAGTGCTCTGTTTGCCAGAAGCAAATAAACCCTCTCAGGAAAAAGGACATCGTTCACAGGCCTTACAAGTTTCCACGCACAATACTGGTATCCAGCCCAAAGAGCAAAAATAGATGATAGAAAAAGGCCTGCTGCCAGCAGATATGCAGGCGCATCAGATGTGAATTTTAAATAACAGCGATTAGTAATAAAGAAAATAGAGTAAAATGGTGAAAATAGAGTAAATGGTGAAAATAGAATGGCTAGAAATCTGATGAAATGAACCAGCTATTGCTAGACACTGAAATGTCACTGAAAAAAAAAAAAAGCCAGATATAAAAGACTCATATAATTCCTCTATAGTCACATAAACTAAAAAAACAACAACTGGGGACTTCCTTGGCAGTCCAGTGGTTAAGACTTCACCTTCCAGTTCAAGGGGTGTGGGTTTGATGGGAAAGCTAAGATCCCACATGCCTCATGGCACAAAAGCCAAAGCACAAAAGTGCCGGGGGCCAGCGTGAGGAACTCCGCCCATGGCAAAGGTCATGAGGAAGGAGGCTTGGCATACGCAAAGGCGTGATCAAGCCTCAGGAAACCCCCTGTTCCCCAGCATCTAACCCCCAAACCAGAGTCTGTTTTATGCTCTCACCTACACCTCTGACTTTATGGGGGGCTCTCCCCCATAATCGTTTCTCTCAGAGAAGGAGTAAACGTGCAGCTCCAAGGCAATAAAAGTTCCTGGGCGTGACAAGAGTGTTTCAGCTTACGGACTGCTCTGAAGGTTATCTAGGCCGCCTGTATAGGTTCGTCCGGCCACATGTGATTGTTTACAGCCTCCAAATCTGAGAGGCACGAGATGTTTTAGACTTACTACAGGCAAATTCTTTTGGGAAGTTAGAAATTATTAGTATAGTGTGTTGGTTAGGAATTATATTGGTGAAGGGTTTTTCATTTGTTGTGTCAATAATTGCTGCTAATTCCCTGCTCTGGGTGGGACAAGGATGTCTCAGGTCTCTCTGCTGACAGACTAGCTTGTGTGACAGGATTATCCATACTCCTGCCACATGATTGTTTACTACCTCTCAACCATAAACAGCACAGAGAGTTTTGGAGTATTTTGAGAGTCTTAATTAGCACAGGGCTTTTTCTTCTTGTTGAGTCAATGATTGCCGCCAGGCCTCCATATCCTTAGGCACCTGGGAATATATTAATCAATGTATTTGGAATATAGAAAAGGAAATACAGTAGTTTTTGATGTTAGCAATACTAGACTTTTTGAGTTAATGGATTTTCTCTTTTGTAATAGATCACTGTACTTTGTTATAAATCACTGTGTCCTTGCTATGTAAAAACGTAACTTTATCATATCTTAAGACCAAATAGATCTTAAGGGGAACATTGGTGAAAGGATTTTCATTTGTTGGGCTGATGTTTGCTGCTAAATCTCCATGTTCCCTACCCTTATAATGAATATAACTAGCATATAGGAAGAAATAAACATTAACCTTTAAGCATATAGGAGAAATAAGTATTAACCTTTAAGACTAATCATGTTAACCTTGGGTTAAATAAATTCCTTTCTTGATTGTAACTCACTATACCCTCAACCCTATAGGAATGTAACTTTATTTGGAGGGTGGTGCCTGGTTTAAGAAAAAACACCCTTGGAAGAAATAAGTTTTTTGGTTATCAGAAAGAAAGGATCATAAAATGTCAGCAGGTCTCACTCATGGCCAGAAGATGATGTACCTTTTTTATACATTTATGTGAAGCACCTGATTTTGATAAAGGTCAGGACTGCTGACTCCCGCATGACTCTATATTCATCCCTATGTGTAACAAAAGGTATATAAGCAAACCCAAAACTAAAGGGATCGGATCAGTTTCCAGAAAGACTGATTCCCCCATGTCGTTTCTTTCTTGCTCCCGTTTTTCTGGCTGAATTCCCATCTGGAGCATGGATGCTCTTCCACGTAATCCAAGTTATTCAGCCTCTTTTTCTCCACTAATCTTCCTACTACACTATCCATTTCTAATCTCTCTATATCTGTGATTAAATACGTATTTTTCCAAAGACGCCGACTCCGTCCCCACCTTCGAATCACCCTGGATCCACCGGGGCTGGACCCCGGCACAAAAGAGAACCAATATTGTAACAAATTCAATAACAAATTTAAAAATGGTCCAGATCAACCTCCCAAACCACCCCCACCCCCCGCCCCGCCAAAAAAACCCCTAATCCACACTGCTCAAGGCTGCTCACCTTTGGAGAAGAGGGAGGGGGCTTGGAGGCACAGTGAGGCCTCTGAGACTGCCATTCGGGCGGCAAGTGTGTTCTTTTTGAGAATATTTATCAAAATCTACACGGAGAACTTATACACTTTTCCATAAAAGTTAGCCAAAAAGACAGAGAAGCGGCCGCATGGCCTCAGGCTTGAAGGTACAAATAATTGGCATGTTAGAGAGAGTTCGGAGGGCCCTTCCCACTTCTATTGCTCCCGGTCTATTTCGAGCCACCATCGGCTCTTGTCTGGGTTCACGTGGAGCCTCTGACCTGACCTTCCTGCCCCAACCTCTGTCCCCTGGAGTTTACTTTCAACACAGACACAGAGGATCCTTTTGAGACGAAAGTTTGTGGTGTGGCAGCTCTTCTGAAACCCTGCAGTGGGCTCCTAGCTGCCCTCGCAAAACGGCAGAGGTCTTCCCTGGGGCATCCAGCCCTGATCACTTCCGGCCCCACCTCTCACTGCTGGCCCTGGACCCCTGGAGCAGCCACCCCAGCCTCCTCCATCCTTGGATGTGCCAGGCACCGCCCTTCAGGCCTTGGTCCTGGCCCCTCCCCTCCTGGCTCCCTCCTGCAGGGATTCTTGCCCCCTTTTCCTGCTCAACTTAATTTTCCTCTCCATAGTTAGCACTTTCTAACATGTTGTACAATGTCCTTTTCTTCTCATACTCATAACTCATTATCTCTCTCCCCTGCAAGGCGGTAGACTTCATAAGGACAGGATGGATTTTTGTTCACTGGGTGTGTTCTATGCACAGAACAGCGCTCAACACAAAATAGATGCGCAATAAATATTTTAAAATATATGTTGATGACGCAGAAGCAAACGGAGAAGCAAAATCCGAGGACAAACAGGTAACTCCAAAAGAGAACTGGGGCCAGATAGTAGAGTTTTTGTCTCTAAGTTACAGCTCGTATTTACAAGCTGTAATTAAAACGTTCATGTTTATATCAATAAATCTCTGCGTTCTCAATGGTCTGTTTCTGCAGTAAACAATCCTATTCAGTGTTGCATCGTTGCAAGAGGATTGACACTAGATCGAGCTAAGTTAGGGGTTTCCCCAGTGGCTCAGAGGTAAAAAATCTGCCTGCAATGCAAGGAGCCACCGGAGAAGCAAATTTGACCCTTGGGTCAGGAAGATCTCCTGGAGGAGGTCATGACAACCCACCCCAGTATTCTTGCCTAGAGAATCCCACAGACCGAGGAGCCTGGTGGGCTACGGTCCAGGGGTTAACACAGAGTCAGACACGACTGCAGCGACTTAGCAGGCACGCAGAGCTAAAGGCGCATCCTCTGCGCCGTTCCCCACTCACAGGGCCCCGAGGAACCCGCGGAACCTCAGGGGTCTCAGTTTCCTTGTCGTGTGGGATTGAACGCCACGCCACGCGTAAACCCACAGCCCCCGCGTGCGTTCAGCAATGGTCTCTCGAGTACCTACTGTGCTCCTGGTGCTCTCCCAGACTCTGGGGGCGCTTGAGTTATTCCTCATTTTGTGTTTACTGAGGTCCACTCGCCCCGCTAGTACAAAACAGGGCAAAGCGCCTGCCCCGGAGCTCACACTGCAGGGAGGGAGACAGTGGTGGAGCGAGACACAAGAAGCACGCGTTTGGTAAGCTGGAGGGAGGTGGGGCTTCGAAAAATATCCAGGAGAAGGGCCAGGGCCGGGGGGATGCATTGGGTCGGGGTGGGGAGGGTGCAATCTTCCCATCACGGAGTCTTTTCTTTTTTAAAATAACGTTACTTTCCTTTTTGAATTATTTTTTAAAATTTTACTTTTTTGCTTTTGGCTGTGCTGGGCCTCCGTTGCCGTGCAGGCTCTTCTCTGGCTGTGCTGAGTGGGGTTACTCTCTAGTTGCGGTGCCTGAGCTTCTCGTTGCGGTGGTTTTTCTTTCTTTTCTCTTTTCTCTTGTTGTGGGCACAGGCTCCAGTCAGCCTTCAGCAGCTGTGGCTCCCGGGCTCTAGAGCACAGGCCCGGTAGTCATGGTGCATCGCTGCCCTGTGGCACGTGGTATCTTTCCGACCCGCGTCTCCTGCTCCTGCTGCATTGGCAGGCGGATTCTCTCCCCCGAGCCACCTGGGAAGCTCTTCCTCACGGCAGCCTGAGCTTGGGGATGAGCCGTGGTGCCTGCCTTCCAGGGCTCACAGCAGAGTGCCTCTTCCAGGACACATGGGCACAGCATGGACTCCAGGGCTGACCTCTGCTGTGGCGGCAGATGGCGCTTTGCTACGGAGGGAGAAGTCTGAACGCGAGGCCTTGTGAGCCCGCAACACGCCTGCCGGGTCAGGGGTCGCTGACTCAGTTGCCCACAGTCGGCAGGCCTGGGGAGGTGCCCTGTCCTAGACCAGGGGATCGCTTCCTTCTCTAGTGAAAGCGGTGACAAAGGCTGGGCATTTACAGGATGGGAGAGAATTAGCCTCCTGCCGATGTCTAAATCTGCACAATTTGAGAACTAGGGTAGACCCAGGTCCAGAGAGGATTAAACGCTCATTTTGTGACTGTCATAGTTACAGACTTTCCAGAAAAGGAGAAAGACCCATTATCTCCTCTAAAGGGCGTGATAGGCAGTTTCTGCTAAATATTGCATCAAAGAAACTTGAACCAATTCTCCGCACTGAGTTTACGGTGCAGTCTACGGCTCCCCTAAGACAGTAAATGATGATGGAGTGGGGAATATTTACCAAAACCGAAAGTGGGAGCCATTTATTTAGTCATTAACTGTGAGACTGGCCATGCTAAAATTATTACGCTGAAGAAACTCATTTCTTAAACACATAAATAACCTCGAGCACATCATTTAAAAGTTTCCGTTTTCACTGTTCATTTAAAAGGAGAGGATTAGTTAAATAATCCTAACTCTATTAAGGTTTTATTTTAGGGAGATAGGAACATTTCCATAGACGAGAAGGCTGGGTGAGCCACCCCCGTGCACCAGAAGTAATAGAGCTTCCTGTGAAGAGGGGGCTTGAGTGTTCCTTAGGGGGTTTCTCCAGAGAAGCTGTCGTCATTCACTGAGCGGTTGTAAAGACAGCAAGCCCTTTGTTAATCGGGAACTTTCTCCTCTCCTCTGTGCTGCCTTCATCTGCCCCTTTTCTTTCTTTAGGACTGAGGTCAGCTTCTGCAACCTCCAGGCAGCGAAATCCCAGCACGTCTTTCCATCCTTCTTGCTCACCTGTGACACCCAGGCTCTGGGCTGCACGCGGCGTTCCTCCTTCTCCCCACCTGAACATGCTGTTTCTTCTAGCAGCGCAGGAGACAGACCCTCAACAGCCAGCTAGAGCCGATAGGTGTCCCCAGCGACTCTTTTTTAGATTAATTTTTATTGGAGTATAGTTGCTGTACAGCACTGTATTATTTCTACTGCAGAGCAAATGAGTCAGCCACACATAAGCACGAGTCCCTCCCTCTTGGACTTCCTTCCCATTCAGGTCCCCACAGAGTGTTCCAGAGAGTTCCCTGTGCTGCACAGCAGGTTCTCATTACTCATCTACTGTATATACAGGATCAACAGTGCACACGGGTCAATCCCAATCTCCCAACTTCTCCCACCCTCCCCTTTACTCCTTGGTATCCATATCGCTGGAGAGGGTGTGGAGGAAAGGGGATCCTCGTGCACTGTCGGTGGGGGTGTAAATTGACATAGCCACTATGGAAAACAGTATGGAGTTTCCTTAAACAACTAAAAATACAACTAGCATATGACCCAACAATCCCGCTACTGCGCATATACCCAGAAAAAGCCATAATTAAAAAAGATACATGAGCCCCAGTGTTCGTAGCAGCACTACTTACAGCAGCCAGGACATGAAAGCAATCTAAATGTCCATCAGCAGAGACGTGGGTAAAGAAGATGTCTTACCAAATCATTCTGGAGACCATTCTGGGCACTTCCTGTGTGTTAGACAATTTGTTATGAATTACCACTAAAACTTTCCCAAGCGTCTGCTTCCTCTGAGTTCACGAGGCATGGACCCTCTTCTGCCTGAGATGGTTTCTGGGAAATAAAGTAAAAATTTCCACTTCTTTACTGCCTTCTCTCTTTGAAACTATAACATCTTTAGTAGCTTTAATTACCATCAGGACCACAGAGAGCCTGGAG
Organism: Budorcas taxicolor; assembly: GCF_023091745.1. Taxonomy (NCBI): domain Eukaryota; kingdom Metazoa; phylum Chordata; class Mammalia; order Artiodactyla; family Bovidae; genus Budorcas; species Budorcas taxicolor. The sequence continues at coordinate 11,636,011 of NC_068920.1, forward strand.
GAGAGTTCTATAGCGATAGACGCAGGGATAAAATGATTTAAATGACTTGCTTTATTTTTCCTAGTTAAAGAACCATGCCTGTACATATTGGGAAATGTAGAAATTAAAAATAGGCAAAAGGAAAAATAAACTCTATCATAAGCCCTCTCAAGGGGACAGTTCAGTTGACAGCCTTCTCGTGTTTGTATCCACACGTACGTCTTTCCCTTTTTCCAAGAATGGAATCACTTTGGACCCACTGACCCACAGCATGCCTTTTCACGTAGAGACACGTCCTGAGTGCTTTCCCATGTCCTTGCATTGTCTCCTGCACGTAGTTTGGACTGACCTACTCTTCTTGGCTTCGGTCTTTTTAAGTCCTGGATCCCCTGTGGGGGCAAATTCTGCCAGCCCCACCTTCACAACAGACCCAGAAACCCGCCTCTGCTTGCACCCTGGTCCGGGGCGTGCTCATCTCACGTGTGGAATATTGCAAAGCTTTCTTGGGGCGCTCCATCCTCTGAACCTGTTCCTTGAGCCCGTCCCAACACTCAGCATAGAGCGGCCTTTGGAAAACTGGACTTCACGTCGCTCTTCTGCACAAACCTGCACGGCTTCTCCCTGCGTGGAGGAGACGGCGAGGCCGTCACTGAGGTCAGACTTCCCGCGTCCCCTCCCCGCCTCTTCCCCTCTCATTCACTCCACTTCAGGGCAGTGGCTTCCCTGCTGTTCCTTGAACATGCTCCAGCCTCAGGGTACGTGATTGGCAGTGGCTTCTTTCTAGAACATTCTCTCCCCATTACCCCCACATCTGCTCCGCAGAGAGGATGTAGGCATGAAGAGCATAAATGGATGATCCTCTGACTTGCCATCTGGGGCATAATCATTTCCCCTCAGGCTTCTTGGGCCCTGCTGCTTAGACCTCTGCCCCCAGCATGCTTCCCACCCAGAAACCCTTGCTCTCGCTGGGAGCTGGGTGGTGAGGACCTGGTCCTCCCACAAAGAAAGCTGATGCTTGTCTCTGGCTCCTGGGAGGTCACCTCCCTGCCTGATCAGAGAGTCTTTGCTGTTCAGTGTGGGCTCCTTGGACCTCACATGATCATGTATGCTAACGGGGGCGGAGTGGCTCACGACCCTCGGGCCAAGTGATACCAGCCCGACTCCGCAGAGAGGGGAACTAGCCTGGGGTTCAACCTTGGGCACCACTGGCCCATTGCTTCTGCCTTCGTAACAGGTGAGCGTGCCAGGCTGGGGTACCTGACTCAGACTGTCACATGCTGATGCTGTTAATAAGAGGCTGGGAATCCTGAGGACAGTGGAGGCCTCGTGTTTGGGACCCCAACTCTACCTTGCATATGTCTGTCTGGTTGCAGTCTTTTCCCTACAACAAACCCTAGTTGTAAGGGTAACAGTTTGAGTGAGGGCCGTGAGTCCTTCCAGTGACCTGTTGGCGGCAGGGGCTGTTTCAGAAAGCTCCTGACCTTGAAGGTGGTGTCAGAAGCCAGGGAAGCCTTGGGGGCTGTTCGCTCAGACTTGCAGGTTGACTGGCTGCAGGTAAGGCCCCGTCTGCCTCTGAGCCGCCTTCAGACAACAGACAGCCCTCCATTACCTTGTGTTAATAATCCAGGTGTTCCACCGTCATCCCAAAAAATGGTCACATGCTCTTAACAAAGGTCCGTCTAGTGAAGGCTATGGTTTTTCCAGTGGTCATGTATGGATGTAAGAGCTGGAGTATAAAGAAAGCTGAGCGCCGAAGATTGATGCTTTTGAACTGTGGTGTTGGAGAAGACTCTTGAGAGTCCCTTGGACTGCAAGGAGATCCAACCAGTCCATTCTAAAGGATGTTCTGGGTGTTCATTGGAAGGACTGATGTTGAAGCTGAAACTCCAATATTTTGGCCACCTCATGCAAAGAGTTGACTCACTGGAAAAGACCCTGATGCTGAGAAAGATTGAAGGCAGGAGGAGAAGGGGACAACAGAGGATGAGTTGGTTGGATGGCATCACCGACTCAATGGACTCCGGGAGTTGGTGATGGACAGGGAGGCCTGGCGTGCTGCAGTCCATGGGGTCACAAAGAGTCGGACACGACTGAGTGACTGAACTGCACTGAACTTATGTTGTTCAGTCACTCAATTGACTCCCACTCTTTGTGACCCCATGGACTGCCACACACCAGACTTCCCTGTCCTCTGTCTCCCGGAGTTTGGTCAAACTTAGGTCCATTGAGTGGATGGTGCCATCCAACCATCTCATTCTCTGTCACCCCCTTCTCCTCCTGCCCTCTGTCTTTTCCAACATGCTCTTATAGCTTATGGTAGATATCAAAGGTGTTTCTTGGGGGAAATAACGAGGTCCTTGTCATTGATGCAGTTCCGTAGTATATATCATATACTTATTAGGTACCCGACTCCGTGCAGGCAGGTGTGTGACCTGCCCTCTGTACAGCAGAGGCTCTCACTTGTGCTTGCCACGGGCAAGTTCACTTTTGCTCATCCTCAGACAGAATATTTACAAAATAAAGCCAAACGCTTCTATTTGTGCTTACTCTGACCTTTCACATGAAACAAATCCTTAACATTGGCAAAGGGCTTGACAAGCATTTAGTATTAATTAATTCTTGCCTGTCTCTGGGGAGCAGGCAAGCATTCTTGGGAACAATATGGACTGTTTCATTAGGCAGGTAAGCCGTTCACCTCGAGGCTGCATTTGCTGTCAGGAGGCTCAGGCTGCTCTTGCTGTCAGGATTCCTCTGGCCCTTGGCAGGCCTAGTGGGGCCTCCTGTCTCCAGGCTTGGAGGCAGGGATGGACAGGGCCCCGCCCTGCGCCTTTGTCTCTTTTCTTCTCCTTTCACTGACAGCCTCATGCCAGACTTCTCCAGTTCTAGCTTTTTCCCCGACTTAGGAAATGAATTGGACTACAATTTACATGTGATGATTAAAAGAAGGTCCCACTGGGGTCTGTGGCTGACATCGTGTAAACTTTGCTCAGGCTAAATGTCTGTCCTTTGAAATCTTCTACAGTTTTCCAGGTAATTATTTTGTTATTTCTAAAATTGGCACCATGACTTTTGCCTGGAAGGCTGTATGGGCTTTCTCCTCTTCCGTCCTCCCTGCTCCTCCCCTGTAGGCCCACGTCTCTCTGTCCAGACACAGGCTGGAGGCACTGACGGAGCGTGGCGGGGGCGGGGGTGTGTGTGTGTGTGTGTGTGTGTGTGTGTGTGTGTGGCATCCTTCACCAGACCCTAGGTCATCCAAATTTTCCCTGCCTGCTGGAAGTGTCTTCCCAGGCAGCTCAGTGGTAAAGAACCAGCCTGTCAATGCACAAGGCATAAAGCATAAGAGATGCAGGTTCATCCCTGGGTCAGAAAGATCTCTCGGAGGAGGGCATGGCAACCCAGTCTAGTATTCTTGCCTGGAGAATCCCATGGACAGAGGAGTCTGGTGGGCTACAGTCCATGGGATAGTAAAGGGTCAGACATGACTGAAGTGACTTAGCACTGAAAGTGTCAGTAATTAGAACACCATGCCGACAGCCTTGCCACATGTTGTGTAGCCATCCGTTAGATTGGAGGAGTATAGTGATTTTAGCTTAAGAGACAGCAGACCCCTCTCCCCATCACCCCTGCTTCTCTGCTGTTTGCACGAGCATAGCTGTCCCACCGTCAGGCAGAGGCCTGCTTGTCGTCCCTTTCTTCTCTCAATGAGAGCTTTGCACATCCCTAATGCATGTGTGGTTGGTAGTACTCTGATTCTCCAATAGGCAGTTCTCTTCTAATTTCAGACTGCAGTCCTCCACACCTTTGAATTCAGGTGTGGCTGGGTGTTGAGTTCCAGAGCAGGATGTGAGAGTAAAGATGATGCACGTTCTTCCTGGGCGAAGGCCTCCCTTTTCTGCCCTGGAGACACTGAAGCACCCCCATGGAGACGGCGGGGTTTTGAGATGGGGTAAAGTAACCTTGGAGACGGCAATGGTACCCCACTCCAGTACTCTTGCCTGGAAAATCCCATGGACAGAGGAGCCTGGTAGGCTGCAGTCCATGGGGTCGCTAAGGGTCGGACACGACTGAGCGACTTCCCTTTCACTTTTCACTTTCATGCATTGGAGAAGGAAATGGCAGCCCACTCCAGAGTTCTTGCCTGGGGAATCCCAGGGATGGGGGAGCCTGGTGGGCTGCCGTCTATGGGGTCGCACAGAGTTGGACACGACTGAAGTGATTTTGCAGCAAAGTAACCTTGGAGCAAATCCCTCCCCACCACCAGCCCATCCTGGACATGTAACACAAAGGGAAATAATCTTTTAGTGTTCTCAGCCTTTAAGATTTGCTGGTGTTTGTTATTAGGACCCAGCCTAGCTCTGGGTTTGGAAAACGACTGCTCCTGGGCTGAATCTGGCCCTCCACTTGCGTTTATAAATAAAGTATTATTGTAACACAGCTTCACACATTCATATACGCCCATTACACACACATACAGTTGCTTTCATGCTGCACTGACATTGGAGAAGCATTCCAGCAGAGGCTGCATGACCCAGGAAGCAGAAAATATCTTCTATTTAATATTTGACCCTTTAGAGAGAAAGTCAGCTGATGCCTGCCTATCCTGATACACTCAGTGAAAGCTCCTTGAATTATTACATTGACAGTGTAAAAGGCAGAAGCCCAAAACTGATTCTAAAATAGCACCTGATTATTTTGAGTGATGGTCAGTGCAGCTTAATTGGCAAGCACTAAAGGAATGCCATAAGTATTAGACTTGGGGGCTTTCTCCTTGGGGCGCTCTGGGCTTGCGAGTAGGGGACGTTTCTCCCTGCTTTTGGGAAGTAAGGACTCAAAGTGAGAAAGAGAAGGTAAGAAAATAAAAAACCCAAGGACTCTGTGTGGGCTGAGGGATTTCTCACCACGATCTCCATCAAAATAAATCCACTCATTCACTCACTTGCTCACTTATTCATTCACCAAGCGTGTCGTAAGCTGCTGTCCCTAAGTCCATGGCTGAATGGAAGGCCCATAGCCATCACGAGACAATCTCACTCGCGGGTGATGCTCGCAGAGCAGTGGTACCGTCTGCCAGTCAGGGTCTCCCCTGATGTTTACCCCACCCTTGATCTAGCCAGCATGGTAGCTGGTGTCCCTGAGGCTGAAGCCAGGCAAAGTCTAAGAACTGCTGATTCACCTGCCAGAATACTTGGGAATTTTCCTCCCTATGAAGGAAGGCCTGAAACAATGTCTTCACACGCAGCTTCTCACGGGGACAATTCCTAGATCATTGCTTCGGCCGGGACACCCCTGCTGAGGCTCATCACACACAAGAACTTTGTCCAAGTGCTTCTGCCTTTGGCTCTTTTCACCTGATCCCCCCCCTAACGACAGCCTAGAAAGAAGCATCATCCTGACGATAACAGAATGACTGAAACTTGGGTTTTCTTTTGGAGGGGGAATGTCTGGGGAGGAAGGAAGGGGGTAGGTGAGCCAGGTGGGAGGTAAATGAGAGGAAGATACACAGCAGCAGAGGTGATAGTAAATTGGCAATGCCGTCTGCAGTTTTATGTGAAGTTTGCCTTCCCCACATCTCTACCTCCAGCAAATTGATTCGGTACCCAGTTCCAGCCATCGTCTTACTTCAAGTTTGGTTGCCTAGGAAACAGAGGCACACTGCTGGGACAGTCTGCCTGTGTCCTGTGCCGGGTGAGGCCATTAAAGCCCATCAACTCGGCCTCTGAGAAGCAACTGAACACGGAGGGTTTCAACTTCCAGCCGGGTTCTTATTTATTTATTTTACTGCCTCGGCAGCAAAATGAGATATCGAACCATTCACTCTATCGATTGGGGCGGTTTTCCCCTGCACCTCTCGGATGCCCGAAGCCCTCCAGAGCTGGTGGCAGCCCAGAGGCCTTTTGTTAACAGTGGGTCCTCGCCGGGATAGCTAGGCAGCTTCCAGCCTCCGACCCCCAGGGCAGGGGCCCAAGCGAAGGGGCACACGGACCATCAGGCTTACAGAGCCTTTGAACATGTGAAGAAAGCCACTCATGGGCCTCTCACAGAAAAACACACATGCACACAGAACTTTGCATGCATTTTAAGGAAGGAACTGGATTCCCAGGCTAAACAAGTTTGTTCTGCTTTCATTTGAAAAAAAAAAAAGGAAATACAGGTCAAAGGTGTCCAAGATTTAACAATCCACTGTCCTGGGGACCGTGTGACCCAAAGAAAGAAACGCACTTCGCTGCACCTCCTGGGTCCTCTCAACCTGCTCGAAAGACAGAGGACTTGACAGACATCATATCTCGGTGTCTTCCGCCTGCTGTATGGTTTTGTGATCTAAGAATGATTTTTACATTTTTAAGTGAGAAGTGGGAAAAAAAAGACTGTTAGGTTTTTGGGGAGACTGGTTGCTTGAAGAACTGAGGAAGTTGCTTCTTGGCTCCAAAGCCTAAAACATTTGCTGCCCAGTCCTTTATAGAGACTGGCACACTTGGTGAGGGGAGGGGCAGTGATGTCAGGGGCACCGCTTGGCTTCATCCACTGTGATGGCTCTTAGCCCACAGGCCAAGGGCCCAGTGTGGATGCTGGGACAGCCTCCAAGAATGTCCAACCCACTTAGACATTCGGAGACGGGGAGAAGGGGCACCGGGGTGATCTGCGGACCTGGGGGCCCCGCTGTGAGCCGGGGTTAGACCAGGTCTCCCTTTTGGAGTCTGATTGAGGCAGACAGACGTGACATTGATTTGTGGCTCTTACAACATCAGTTCGGACCCGTGTCTAATGGTCCCCGCAGTGCTGGAGTACTTGACTTTCCTCAGTGGCCAGTCTCCCGTGTAAATGGCCACGGCCCTTTGGGGGAGACTCGGGAACCCATCACCCTTACACTTGCCGCTTGCTGCAGCCTTTCCTCCCTTCCTCTCTCCCCCTCCTCCTCCTGGGGACCAAGATTCTCCCTCAGTCCCTGGACTCTGGACCCCAAACCTGGATCCACTCTGGAAACAGAGCAGACTGGGGCCTGGCCCTGAGCCTCCAGTGTGTCCACCCCAGGCATCTTGGACCACGCAGACGGGATGCTCGCTTCACCGACTGCCTGTCCATTTTGCCTCTAGGGCCCACGCTGCTGCTGCTAAGTCGCTTCAGTCATGTCTGACTCTGTGCGATCCCATGGACAGCAGCCTTCCAGGCTCCTCTGTCCACAGGATTCTCCAAGCAAGAACACTGGAGAAGGTTGCCATTTTCTTCTCCTCTAGGGCCCACGACTATCCTGCTAACTCCCCATGGGCCAGGCCCTCCGGCTCCTCTCTGACCCCACACCCCCTGTGATAATTGCCTCCACCCACTTCTGCAGATGACGTGCTGTGAAGCGGCCCCTGCTGTCCCTGTGTCCTCTCGTCCCCTTTCCTGGGGGGGAGCCCGGTGCTGCGGCGGTGTCTCCTGCAGAGTCAGCCCTGACCCTGAGGGCAGCTGGGGCCCTCGGGGTGGGAATGGTGAAGCCGGGGGCCTCGTGGTGCCCACCCTCAGCCTCTCACGGTGCGTCCACTCCACTGCGCCCACCCCTCTGGGAGTTTAAACTTGTTTGCACTGCCCGCCACAGACATGCCAGCATTTCTGTCTCACCTGGCTCAGCTGTCACCTCTTCCATCTCTGGAGGCCGTCCTGGTCGTGTGTTGGCACCGTCTCCTGGTCCCTCACCTGGATGTTCTGCCCTGATTCCCAGCAGAGTGCTCCCAAGTCAAGAACATGTCCTGGCTTCCAGCTCCCCAGGGTCCGTCCTCCCACACGCTGCTCCCCTTACCCCGCCCCACGGCTGCCCTGAGCTGCAGTCCTTTCCCTGTTGTCTTGGCTGGAGTCTGGGGTTAGCAGATCCAAACTATTTTCTGCAGGCTGCTGCTGCTGCTGCTGCTAAGTCGCTTCAGTTGTGTCCGACTCTGTGCGACCCCAGAGACGGCAGCCCCCCAGGCTCCCCCGTCCCTGGGACTCTCCAGGCAAGAACACTGGAGTGGGTTGCCATTTCCTTCTCCAATGCATGAAAGTGAAAAGTGAAAGGGAAGTCGCTCAGTCGTGTCCAACTCTTGGCGACCCCATGGACTGCAGCCTAAAGAGTACTGGCGTGGGGTGCCTTTGCCTCCTTTGATCTACAGGCTATCTATCCGTAAGCAGCACGGTCGTACTGCACAGCACGGGGAACTGTATTCAATGTCCTGGGATAGAACATGGCAGAAATAACTGAGTCTCTTTGCTGTACAGAAGCAATTAACACAACAATGTAAACCAACTAGTCTCCAGTAAAATGCATTTCTCGGAGAAGAGGTGTCGGTGGTCTGCATCCTCCCTGTCACCCTATGAGAAACACCGGTTTGACTTCCTCTCTGAGGGGCCTTCCTTGGCCCCCCAAGCAGAGGTCCCCATTTCTCTGCTAAATGGCTCCCTGACTCTTGGAAAACAAAGACGCAAACATCTCCGTTACTGCAACCAGCTCCTTCCTAGGTTACATCTTCCTGGGAAATTGACCAGAGTTTCAGAAGAGCAAGTGATGGTGGTGACGGAGGGGGCGATGGAGGGAGGGGAGGAACCGCTGATTTTGATGGGAAGGTTGAGACCATCTCTCACTTAATCAAACGGTCACATCAGAAGTCACATACCTGGGGGAAGAGCGTCCAGGGCAGGACTAGCAGGTGGGAGAGGTGGAAACAGGCTCGGCATTTCCGGGGAACCCGAAGGGCTGCAGTGATTTAAAGGATGACAAGGAGGCAAAGATGGGAGCTGAGGCTGGAGAGGGGTCCGAGCAGACGTGGTTAAAGAGGTGAGAGTTTCAGGGAAATGCTGGGAGAAAAAGCAGTTAGGGTACTGTTAGTCGTTCAGTTGTGTGACCCCAGAGTCCATCAACAGCATTTTCCAGGCAAGAACACTGGGGTGGGTCTCCATTCCCTTCTCCAGGGGATCCTCCTGAACCAGGGTTCTGCATTGCAGGTGGCCTCTTTACCGTCTGAGCCACCAGGGAAGCTCTGGGTCGAGGCAGACGCTCAACAGAAGGGAGCGTCCTTTGTTTCACAGTTGTTTGTTTGGTTTTGGCTGCCCCACTTGGCATGCGGGATCTTAGTTCCCCAACCAGGGATCGAACCCACGCCCCCTGCAGAGGAAGTTCGAAGTCTTAACTGCTGGACCACGAGGGATGTCCAGTAGTTGTTTAAGGATAGTGGAAGGCTGGGAGAGGCGAGGGGCATGGAGCGGTTCTGGGCTGATGGGACAGACTTGGGAAGAGAAGTAAGAGCATTCACTCCACTTCCTGGAACAGAGAGAGTTTAAAGAAACGTGAAAACAAGGGGAAAAGCCCTTTTATATTTCCCCAAATCTTCCCATCTTTAGGCCTCTCTTTCCTTTGTGTGGATCTGAGTTTTCACCTGGCGTTGTCTCTCTTCTCCCTGAAAAGCTTCCTTTTCTTGTAGAAAACCTGTGAAACTTCCTTCAACTTCTTTTTTTTTTTTTTGGTATCATAGGTCTGCTGGTGACAGTCTTCACTTTTTTTGTTTTTTGTCTGAAAAATCTTTGTCTTTATTTTTGAAGAATGTTTTCGCTAGATACAGGATTCTAGTTTGACAGGTTTTTCTTCTAGAATTTGAGAGGTGTCGCCCCATTGTCTTCCGATTTGCACAGTCTCTGACAAAACGTCTGTTTTAATTCTTCTCTTCCTCACTCTTCCCATAAAATTCATCTTTTTTTCCTTGACAGCCTTTAAAATTGTCTTTTTTCCCCCATAGTCTTTCAGAATTTTGACTCTGACGTGCTTTGGTGCAGTTTTATTTATGTTTTTCTGATTGGAGTTCCTCATGCCTCAGATCTGTAGATTCTTGGATTACTGTGGCCTTCAGTGAACTTTGAACCACAAAAAGGCAAAGAGAGTTTTCTCCTCTGTAGAACGAGGATGAGAAAGTGCTGTTTTGGGGGCTTCCCAGGCGGTGCAGTGGTAAAGACCCCACTGCCGATGCAGGAGACGTAAGACACGTGGGTGTTGATCCCTGGGTGGGCAGGATCCCCTGGAGGAGGAAATGGCACCTCCCTCCAGGATTCCTGCCTGGACAATCCCATGGACAGGGGAGCCTGGTGGGCCACAGTTCCTGGGTTGCAGAGTCTGAGGCTGCTGAGCATGAAACCAGGTGCTGCACTCAGCTGGAAGCAGGGACTGATGACGAGACGGCTACGAGATACACAGAGAACTAAGCGCACCGCTCTCTTCCCGCCCGGAACAGTTTCCTCCACTTTGGTCTGCCGGAGGCTGGGGTTGGCCCCACACCAGGATGGTGGGGCCGCCAGTCTCACTGTAGGTCAAGGTTCCTGCAGCCTCTTTCCTGCATCTTCAGATCGATTATTTTGTTTCCCTCCACTCTGCTTCTGTTAAAACATAAAAACTTGTAAATGCAGCCTACCCACGAATCATTTTTATAACTCTGATTTTATACAGTTTAAGGAAGGTTTTTTTTCTTCTGAAATCCCTTGCCATTGTCGCTTGACCAAGGGAACATGTCCCTGTTGACTTTTATAAGCAAACTTGGCCATGACTTCCCCCGACAGGCCGGCCACTGGGAGGTGGTTAGACACTCAGCGAAAGATTCAGACTGGAGAGTCTAACCTCCCCCTCTCAGTGTAAACACAGCTCAGCATCACTCCACAGGCAGGCGTGGAATTCCACAGTGTGCTGAGGGCTATGCCAGGGCCCACCCAGGTGCAACTTTCCATTTGGAGGATACAGATTTGGTTAATATTGTCACCTGCTGCCATGGAGCCCTTCAGACTGTGTCCGTGGGCTGTGAGGATCCTTAAGAGCAAAGACTGCTTGCAAATTGGGTCTAAAATCTGAAGCCACTTGGCCCTGGGACAATCTTGTTTACGGACTTCTACAGTGTGAGTTATTATAATGAGTAGATAGCGAACCACCGAGCTGTCCCTGTCAGGACTGTGGCAGCCAAACCCCAGGGTGCTTTCCAGGGTTCCCACCCCATGATGCGCACGCCCTCTGCACACATCCCCTCCCCCGGAGCGTGGGAGGGCCTTTGAGCTTGCTTCTAGCCCATAGGATAGCAAAAGGCAAGGGATGTTGAGATATAATTAAGCTCCCATGTTAGTAGGTTTTAAGTTAACCGAGAGGGTGAGGCTGACCTAACCAGGTTAATGCCCTTGAAGGAGGCACCCACCTCTGAGTGCAGAAGCTCCCTGGAGACTCCAGGAAGGAACCGGCCACATAGGAGGGGTCCCAGTGGCAAGGACCCTGGGCTGCCTCTTGGCCCTGCAGGCGACCTCGAGGACTGAGGGTGGGCTCCAGGAACAGCCAGTGAAAATCAGGCCCTTCGCCATACAGCTCCGGGGAAGGGAACTCCGCCACCGACTCGAAGGGTGTTGAAGGTGGTTTCTTCCCCGGGGGAGTTCCAGGTGGAAACGCGGCCCCACTCGGGGCCTGTGGGACCCTCCCTGGAGAATCCACAGAGGCTGGAGACTGTGAGACACTGAATATGTGCTGGGTTAGCACGCTAGGTGTGCGGTGACGCGTCACACAGCCTCAGATGACCAACACGAGGACTTGCACTCTCGTTCCCAGAGCCCCTGCAGGGGTGCTGGTCCCCGCCTGGCAACTGTCCTCAATCAAGGAAAGCCACCTTCCCCAAGGCTGTGGCCCTTCTCCGGCCGGAGGGATGGCGCCAGGACGCTCCGGATGGACAGGCCCTTTGTCTGACCACCCCGCAGTCCAGCTCCTTCCTCTCCCAAGTCCTGCTTTCTTTACTCCCCTGGGTGCGGGTTTGAGATCACTGCACAGAATCTTTCCTACACGCCCATCTCCGCCTCAGATCTGTCCCCGGGGGAGCCTGACCTAAAATAGTCGTCATTATTTTCATACATCACTCATTGTCAGGGGCTGTGCCCTAAAGTCTGAAAGCTAAAGGAAGAGCCAGTCGAGAGAGGAACAGGTGCTGGTGACCTTATTTTCATTTGCTTTCACTCTGTAAGCACAGATTCCCCTATTAATTTTCAATAGCCTTCCCTCTGAAAGACTATTGATCTTTTTTTAAAAAAAGCAATTAGTAAGAAGGCACTGGGATGGTCTGTAGAAATGATTAAGGTTCATTCTTTTTATTTTTCCGGAATGGGGCATGGAGGCCGGGTGTGTGTGTGTGTGTGTGTGTGTGTGTGTGTGTGTTACTCGCCCCACTCCCATTCACTCAACAGATGTTTCTCAGGAGCAGAGCCGGCCCCCTTGCAGGCTGTGCACCACGTAGACACACGCACGGAAGTCCCCACACCGCCGCGGGCTCCCGGATGTGGCATCACTAGTGGCTGAGCCGGGCTGATGGGTGAGACCCTAACGCTCCACTGCCCCACCTCCTTGAAGGACTTACTTACTTAGCTCCAGTGACTTCTCTTGTGCTGTGAAGTTGCACAAATCTGGCTTGGACCCACCAAAGCGTTCCTTAAGCCCTGGTGTGTCACTGTATAGATGGGAAGAGACAGAAAGAGCCATGCGCTATTTTTGTCTCAGGTTCTAAATAAGGCAGTTTACTTTGATTTGACAATCATGGCCAGTAACGCCCACACAGTGCCTCCATGTGCCTGGCAGTGTCTGAACACTCCGCAGACAGTCAGGTAACCCTTCCAACCACCCCAGGTGGTCGCTAACAGTAAAGTTGTGAACAGATAGATGTCCATACGTGCGTTTGAGTAGCATCAGCTTTCGTTTCAGAAAAAGGGGCTGGGCTCATGAACGAATGCTTGGAAAAGGCAAGTGAGACTTATTTAAGTTTGCAGGAAACCCTGAGTTTGCTAATAATTCTTTCTCCCTTTGGAAAAAAAGGTCTCTCTTAGGTGTAGATGTTACATAAAATGTGTGCCTATTCTTGACCACCCAGCACCAATTACCCAAGTTTAAAATAGCCCAGGCTTATCTCTTCCCTTCCCTGTCCTCCCCTGCCCACCTTCTGATGTCCTCTGTTCCTGCACGTATCTGCAAACGGAAGGAGAGATGAGCAGAAACTCACATCTGTCAGGCTCAGTTATGCGTTACCAGCTCTGCTGAAGACCAAGTGGGTGAAGAGCTAGAAATTAATGGAGTGCCTGTCCAGGGCACTCCCCACCCCCACCATGTGCCCCCTGCGCTGGAGACCAGGCTCCCTCAAGGTCTCCTGACTCCAAACTGCTAGGCAGCAGGAGAGCATCCTTACATCATTCTATTTCAGGTTGCCAGCTTTCCTTTGTTAGCAAAAAGTTCTGGAAAAACACCAGTTTAGTTTGTTTCACTGAGGAACAGAATGGGTTTGCTCTCCACTGTGTGTTTCTAGGGTTTCCCAGGTGGTGCTAGTGGTAAGGAACCATCTGCCAATGCAGGAGACAGAGATGAAGGTTCAGTCCCTGGGTCAGGAAAATCCCCTGGAGGAGGGCATGGAAACCTATTCCAGTATTCATGCCAAAAAATCCCACGGACAGAGGAACCTGGCAGGCTACAGTCCCTGGGGTCACAGAATTGGACCAGACTGAAGTGACTTGGCACACGCAGGTGTGTTTCTAACCCATCACTATTTCCTGGCTGCTTTCTATCATGTGATGTCACTCTGTATTGAATTCTGAAAAAGCCTAATTCCCAGTCTGTGCTGATGAGGAATGCTGAGAGAGGAAAAAATACACACAAATGGACAAAAAGAGAACAGTAAGTGCTTTAGTTGTGTCTTTTCTGATAGCTGGTGAAACGCGTCTGTACCCCTTCTTCTCTGTTTTGTTCACCCACAGTGTATTAGTTTCCCATGGCTCTGCTGTAACAAAGGACCAGAAATGTAGTGGCTTACAACACAAATGCATTTTCTTGCAGTTCTGGGGATCAAAATTCCAAAAAGTGTCTTGTTGGGCCAAAGTCAGGGTGTTGGCAGGGCTGCGTTTCTCCTGGAGGCTCTCGGAGAGAATCTGCTCGCTGGTCCGGGCTGGTTTATTGCGGGTGCTCACTCTCCTTGCTTGTGGCCCCGTCCTTCTCCAAAGGCAGCACCAGCCAGGCAAGCCTCTCTCCGCTGACCCACCAGGACACTGAGGCTTCTGCCTCCTCCTTCCACTTTTAAAGGACCCGAGCAATCAGGTGGGGCCACCTGGGTAACCCACGATAACTTCCTGTATCTTAAAGTCAGTTGATTAGCAATTTACTCCCATCTGCAACCTTCATTCTCCTACCCCCATGTCACAGAAAAGGTTCTGGGGATGAGGACATCTTTGGTGGGGGGCATTATTCTATCACACCCAGCGTGCATGTTCTTCCAGGATGATGCCATGGAAACCAAATGTCGTGTAGACCAACAGATAATATATATTTTAAAAAAATAGTAGAGTCTCATAATGTTATCATAATCTGTGTATTACTGCTGGTTGCACTGGGTCTTCGTGGCTGTTGCTGGGGCTTTCTCCAGTTGCGGTGAGTGAGAGCTGCTCTTCACTGCGGTCACCGTGAAAGCTCCCCGCTGCAGTGGTTTCTCCAGTTGCGAAGCACTGGCTCCGGGCCCGCGGGCCTCAGCAGCTGTGGCTCCCAGGCTCCAGTGCTCCGGCTCGGTAGTTGTTGCACGTGGGCTCCGTTGCTCCCCAGCATGTGGAATCTTCCCAGACCGGGAATCGAACTGGTGTCCTCTCCTGGGCAGGTGGATTCTTATCCACGTGCCATCAGGGAAGTCCTGATAATACTACAAAACCCATAAAACAAGAGAAGGAAAATGGAAAGCTCATCTGACATCAATGCTCGCTAATTCCAGAACACAAACATCCACTGTACACTTTGGGTGAGGCCATTGCAGACACTGTCGTTTGTGATTACTCTTCCCTCTGGATAAGTCAGGTGAGTTAGAATCACCATCCAAGCGACATGGAAACAAGCATGATGATCCTGCACACTGTCAAACGAGCGCTTGGTGCGTTTAATTGCTGAGTTAGGTGGTATAGGTGGGGCTTCCCTGGGGGCCCAGATGACACAGAATCTGCCTGCAATGGGGGAGATGTGCGTTCGATCCCTGGGTTGGGAAGATCCACTGGAGGAGGGCGTGGCAACCTACTCCAGTATTCTGGCTTGGAGAATCTCCATGGACACAGGAGCCTGGCGGGCTAGAGTCCATGGGGTCGCAAAGAGTTGGACGCGACTGAGCAACTAAGCATGTGGTATAGACAGTGTGGGTTTTGAGAAGAACGACTCTTTCCCTTTCTGCTGTTCATGACGATTCACAGTTGCTTGAGATGGGCCAAGCACCTCCAATCCATCCATTCATCCAAAGCCATCGACTCACTCAGCATGTATTTTTTCGTGTCTGACAATTTCCAAGTATAGTGCTAGATGCTGGGGACGTGATGACAAGACCAAATGTGTACTGTTTGCTCTTAGACATTTTGACCTAGCAGGGTCCAAGTGGGACCTCCCGTAAGCCCTAGAAGAGAGTGAGGGAACCTGGCCTTGAAGCACTAGGAGGTCTGAGAGGCAGAGAGGAATGAGGAAGTTTCAGGAATAGGAGGGAAAGCTGAATACAGCCACCTGCCCAGAACTGCCCTGGAGACCATCTCTGTGTTTTCACCTCTTTTGATTCCTGGTTCCTTTGCTGGTTGCCCTGACATCACTCTCAAGTCCACAAACTCACAGTCACAGAGGAAGGGGTGAGAGAAATACATTTTCTGGGCTCAGAGGAAGACAACCAGACATCAGACTTCAGGAAAGAGACGACTGTGTTACAGCGAACAAAGGAAAACCTCTTTGGTGCCGGGGTTGGGAAATGCTGAAGGTCAAAAGGCAGCTCGTGACATTTCATCAGAAAGGACACAGGGACACACACTCCAGACAGCTGATGCAGAACGTCGGGGAGATCAGTTCAAGAGCTGAAAACAGGCTCAGAAGAGCAAGTGCAAGGATGCTCTCCCCGCAAAAGGTAGGCAGTCTTCAGACACGGACCTCTGTAACTGCACTTGAATGGCACCTCAGGCTCTCCAGTCCAGATTTTCATTTTGAGTGACTAACTGCCAAGTTGTTGTCTTGGTTTAGACCTTTAAACTGGATTTCCCCCTAATAATTGGTGGACAAATGCTTTCATTATTGTTGCTCAGTTGTGTCTTTTTGGCCACCCCATGAACTGTGGCCCGCCAGGCTCCTCTGTCCATGGGATTTCCAAGAATACTGGAGTGGGTTGCCATGCCCTCCTCCAGGGGATCTTCCCGACCCAGGGACTGAAACTGCCCCTCCTGCATTGCGGCAGGTTCTTTACCACTGAGCCACCAGGGAAGCCAGGACAAAGGCTTTGTCCCTGACAAATCCATCAAAAGCAATGGCATCCACCACATCCCTTGAGTTACCAGGTACATCCTGATGACTTTCCTGCGTGTGTCTCCTGCCTCGACGTCCAGCCTCCGAGCTCTAGACTTGCTTATCCTCCTGCCTACGTGACGTCTCTACCTGGAGGTCTCAGAGCTGCCTCGGATACAATGTAGCCAAAATCAACCAGTGTTATTTCCACCCCAAACCTGGCTGGGTTGCTGTGTTTGCTGACTCAGTGAGGGGCCCTGCCTCTAGGAAGTTCCCTGGGAGGTGACCTTGACTCCTCCCTCTGGCTCACCACCTCCTATCCAGTCAATCCTGAATGCAGCTACAGATTCCCATCACAAAGCCACCATGCTCACCCTCGGGGCCGCTGCCCTGGCACAGCCCATTCTCCAGATTCTGGAAAGTTCTTACATTTCCTCTCCTGCATCAACCTCTCTTCCTCCAGCATCCACTTCCTGTCCCAAATGTTGTGAAGACCTCTCCTTGCTCTTAGGATGCTCAGATGGTAAAGGACCCGGCTGCACATGCAGAAGACGCAGGTTCGATCCCTGGGTCGGGAAGATCCCTTGGAGAAGGGAAAGGCAACCCACTCCAATGTTCTTGCCTGGAGAATCCCATGGACAGAGGAGGCTGGTGGGCTACAGTCCATGGGGTCGCAAAGAGTCAGACACGACTTAGTGACTAAATGACACCCACAAAGACGACTTGCGAGTCCTTGTGCAGGTAGGGACAAGCCCGCCCTCTCCATGAACCTCCTGCCTTGTCTCTCCTCTTTCTTGGACCCCAGGCTCACGGGTAGTTTTAATTCTCGGAAGGCACCACACTCCTCCCACCTCCGCCTCCAGACACCTCTGCTGGCCTGCCTTCAGCAGCCCCCCCTCCACTCCCTGCTTAACTAACCCTTGCTCACCCACGAGACCTCACCTGAGATGCTACCACGTTCCATTGGTTTTAAACACAAGTTCCACATACATCTCTGAAATTGGGGTGCTTTGCACTGCGGTGCCTTTGGCTCCTGTTGGCAGCAGTGGGGTCTCGGCTGTGTGCTGCCTGTGTGTGTGCACATCAACAGCGTGAGCAACCAAGCCTGAATATGGGGCTGGAGGCTTGGCAGCAGGCCCCTGACAAGATGTGAGCGCTGTTTTAACCCTTGTGAACTAATGGCTATGGTGTGGGGGTGGGAAGTGGTGGGTCAGATCTGTTCAGCACATCTCCCAAGCAAGTCAAAAATAACTTTGGCTCTGCATGACCACAAGCCTGGTGCAGGAGGACGTAACAATAGCTTTTCATTCTTTTAGAGTTTCTTTCTAGCAGTATCGTTGTACCGGGGTGCTTGATGGTACAGAGAGGGACCGTGCGTGGAGAAGCAGAGACATCAGCTCTGAGTTGAAGGTAAAGCAGAAGAGCTGGACTCTGAACAGGAAGAAATGTTGGTGATTCCTTAAGCATCTGTCTGACTCGCATTTTCTGTCTTAGCTATGCACAGAGTGACATGTAATTAAAACCTATGTCAAGTTGAAAATGAAATATTCTAAGTCATAAGAGAGCCTCATGTCATATTTAATTGGAGGTGTTATTTTCCTTTCTTAGCGTACATATCAATAGAATAATGGCATGGCTTGCAGTGGGTGACATCTTAGATGTAATCACACACCGTAGTTCTTGAGAGCAGGCTTCACCGGCGCCCCACATTAAGCCAGCCTTTCATATGCTGCCCCATATTCCCGCACTTCGTAGCATCCTCACTAATAGCTGTAAAAGATAGTAAAGTGTCTAATTAGCCCTTTAAAGTCCGCAAGCGTAGGAGCTCCAGGTGAGAAAGACTGCACCACTGAGAGGTACCGCTTTCCCCGGAGGCTAGAGCGTGTTTGCATGGATGAGCGACCCTGGCTGGGACTGAGCTCCCATCTTCAGGGGGCCCAGAAAGAGACACTGTCCCCAGACGCTGTCGGTCGCTGGTGAGGCCAGCGCTCGGCCCCAGCCCAGGTGGCGGAGCGGCGAGGCTGAGTCCCTGAGAGGCAGCTGGACCTCCTGCAGCCCCGGTGCCCCCCACCCAGGGGCGCTGGCACCACCCCTCCCTCCTGGCACCACCCCTCCCTCCTGGCACACCTCAGGGAGCAGTCACAGTTTATCTGGAGATGGCACAGTGCCCGTCCCTGGAAGCGAGGCCTGAGAGTGGCAGGGGGCATCGTGAGAACAGGACAAACACAGATGGAGCAAAGGTGCACCCCCCCCCCCACAACACACACACACAAGGAATCACTTCCCTGTGAAACAGTCTTCCTACAGAGAGGCTGAAAAGACCTGTCAGCCTGCCTTTCTGCGGGAGAGGGGGCTGGGGCTGTGGGAGGGCAGGGAGCACGCGGGGACAGGGCCCCATGGGATGGCCCCCACACTGATTCCCCTGCAGGCCCCCAGGCAGGACTGGGCAGGGCAGGGGGGTGCTCCCAGTCTCCGTCAGCAACAGCACATGCCTGAGAAGGGCAATGAGGCCCTGCCATTCCCTCAAGATGCCCCAGGCAGGTCACTCTGCCTTCCGTTTTTGCATCTGAAAAGCAGAGAAGTCACTTCGAAGTGCTTCCTGCCAGCTCGTAGTCAGAAACGTCCGTGGACAGGGCAGAACGGCAGGCACACGCGGGGATCCCAGCTCCAGGTGGGGGGGCCCTGAGTCTTCCCGGGGGTGGGGGCGTGGAGGTGCTCATGTTTTACTCCCACTTGGCCCCTGCTCCTCTGAGTCAGTCCTGTTTGTGAATCGCTCTCTGACCTGTGAGAGCAGCTGTGTACTGACGGCGAGGACCGGCTAGCCAGACCTCAGCCCCTTTGAGATTCCCCCACACCACGTAAGGGCTTCCCTGGGGGCTCAGATGGTAAAGAATCTGCCTGCCAGTGCAGGAGACACAGACTTGATCCCTGGTTCTGGAAGATCCCCTGGAGGAGGGTGTGACAACCCACTCCAGGATTCTTGCCTGGAGAATCCCATGGACAGAGGAGCTTGGCGGGCCACAGTCCATGGCGTCGCACAGAGTCGGACGGGACTGAGTGACTGTCACGTGTTTTGTGTAGACTACTACACCACATAAAGCCATTCCTGAAGTGTGTATCGGGCACTCGTTTTGTTGAAAAACTCAGTCATTTCTGCAAACTCATTTCCCCCAGATTCTGATTTGGAAAAGCTCAGCTCTTTCCCAACCTCACATCCAGCCTGGACTCCGAAGCTTCCTTCAGGCATCTAATGGGCGAAGGCTTAGAGCCTCCCCACCCCGCCCCGCCCCCAGGCCTGGCCCCAGCCTCTGCAGCAGGAGTAAATGAACGCTGAGACCCATTACCGTCTGATGCAGCCTCACATCCAACCACTTCCCCAAATTCCTCTCTGCAGTGTCCAGACCCCACCTCACTGAGTCCACAGGAAACGGGCCCCAGAAACTCTGGCCTGAAAGTCCCGGGGGTCCTGCCTGTCTTTGTCTCCCCACCAGCTCTCGTTCTCAGCGCTGATGAGGTTGAGAACTGGTCCTTAAGTCGTGTTCCTGAATTCACCAGGGGCCACACCGGAGCCAACCACCCGTCAGCCAATGCCTTGGGACACAGGCCCCACGGAATCAAACACAGACGTTTGCCTTACGTAGACGTTACCTCCATGGTCATACGAAGTAAATGAAACAAAACTCATGGCTAAAGAACAAGCTTCTTTGCATTAAGAAAGCCGGGAGTCTGTCTGGCATGTTTCACTAAGTATTAGAACAGTTCCCAGAAACAGCCCGCCCCGCACAGAATTCCCATTGACTGCTGACGGCACACGTGGGTTCACTGGTGCGACCTTGCCCTCCAGCAGGCCCTGAGGTAGACCTGGGGTCACAGATTTAGGCTGATAGTAAGCCTACAAGTCTGAAAGGTAAGCTGTACATGACAGGTGAGCGTAAGTGGCAGGTAAGCTGCACGTGATTTTCTCAAACTCATTGTAAGCTCCTTGACCGCCGCTGTCACAACTTGGCCATTTTCGAATTCCCCTCGTCCCCGCCATTCCCCTTTCAGCCTATGATCAAGTGCTAGTGATGGATGGATTCTGACAAGTACAGGTTCAGCAGAAGTTTGCTGAATGAAATTATGATGAAGACTTTTGGTTTCTTTGGTGTCTACGTTCTTTGAGATCAAGTACTGAATACAGCAAATGTGACGGCAGATCCAAGCGCTTTTTTCTCTGGGGTTTGACTTCAGCAGGATTTATTCCCCATGAGTCTTGCAGGACTGGTCACAGTTCATGGCCATTCCAGCAAGGGGACTAGGGAGCTACTTAGGAACCAAGAGGGACCCTTGTAAAGCAGTCCAAACCCCTCCCACAAAGCAAGAGGCAGAAAGGCCACGGATAGGTCACCTCCCCCGACTCCCCAGCTCCTGCGCTCCAAGGCATGGTGGACATGGGCTCACAGGCATGGTGGACATGAGCTCACAGGCACGGTGAGCATGGGGCTTCTCACCTGCCTCCTGGACAGTGTTAACTCAGTCACTTGGTGAGACCAAGACCTTGGTCCTGGAATAAGCTTCCCCTGTGGCCTAACCCTGGATGACAGTGGAAAAGAGGAAAAGTTAAAATTGTACATAACCTCCTGCTCCTTTTGCCTCTGTAACTCAGCTTGCTCCTCGCAAAGTTTGGATCACGTAGGTCTCAGAAAGCTGGGACAATACTAGGAACTGGGGCTTATCTCACCCACCTTTGTCCTGCTCTTTGCAATCACCCAGCCTCTGCAAACCCACAAACCCGCTTAATCATGCCTGTCCACATATAAAAACTCTGTAACCCCTGTGTTCGGGGCTCAGAGCTTGGAGTGTTACCTCCTCTGGGCCCGCCGGTGTCATAAACCCGAGTTCTCCAACTCTCCGAGGGTGAGGCTTGGTTCCTCTAGCACTGGTTTCTGCAACAATAGCTGGAAAAAGTTACGAGCGTACTTGCCCTGTGAATAGGGCCCTGCAATGCCAGCGTCCTCCAAGGGGCGTGCCTTAGTCTGCACAGGCTGCCTAGCAAAATGCCACAGACTGCGTGGAGTGTCTAGGTTGCATCTCTGGAGACTGGGAGTCCAAGGTCAGGGTGCCAGCAGGTCAGGTTCTGGCGAGGACCGTCTTCCAGGTGGAGTCTCCTTGTCGTGTGCTCACATGGAGCAAAGGATGAGGTCTATCTGTGGGGTCTCCGTTATAAGGCCTCATTTATGGGGGGGGGCACTCTCATGACTGAAATCCATCCTGAAGGCCCTGCCTCTTAATACCACTATTTTTGGGGATTGGGATTTCAGCATACGAATTTTGTGGGGACAGAAACATTCATCCCACAGCAGGACTGGCCGTCATTGCTATAGCATCTTCAGCAACTTGATGCTGAAAGTAATCAACATCTTCCTTGGAAAAAAGAATCATAGATTAACTTCTGCCCTGAACTGTTCTGGAAGGGCTTTTTAAAAAAACGTGCCTTTATTTATTTGGTGGTGTCAGGTCTCAGTTGCAGCGTGTGGGATCTAGTTTCCTGAACAGGGATCAAACCCAGGCCCCCCGCATTGGGAGCATGGAGTCTTAGCCGCTGGATCACGAGCGAAGTCCCCTCCGTAGGCTTTTAAAGTCAGCAAAAACTAAAGAAGACAAGGAAGCCTGGTGTGCTGCAGCCCATGGGGTTGCAAAGAGTCGGACATGACTGAGCGACTGAACTGAACTGAAGCTAAATGCTTCCACCAATCTCACTGCCCCATTCTCACGAGAATCTGGCTCACGAGATTCAGCGACCCCTGTTTTCTGGCTCCAGCAACCCCTGTTTTCAAGAGGATTTCTGCTGTAATTATGGGAGCACAGGCCGACCAGCCCCATTTCCTTGCTCTGTTAGCAAGATGCTCAGTTATCATTTGAGTTCAGTTCAGCTGTGGAATCTTCTAACTGTAGTTTGGACCCTGGAGGGGCAGAGGCTTAATAGGGGCTGCCTTTTCTGCATCCTGTAAGAATTGCAAAGATCCAATAAGTCAACTTTTACACAATGGGATGGGAAGGGTCTATCTGGGCTAAAAATGTACCAGGAAAAATCATAGGTTGTTTGTTCCTAGCACGGTGGCTCAAAGTACACCCCGTCTTCCACCTTGATACCTTGTTAAAAAGTTGGAAAGTCTCTATCAGGGTGAGAAAGACAACTTTGACTTGTTCAGTGGGTGGTTTTTTAAAAGCCCTAGAGATTCATTCCTAACACAGGTCTATTCAAAAGTGTCACAGACACTTACCGCTCACCCACACATGCAGGGAAGCCAGGAGACAGAATATAGAAGAAATTAGAGCCTCCGGGGTGGAAGGAGGAATTTTCTCTGTTGGCAGTAGGGGCCCTTCGCTCTCTGCTGGGGTGATGTGAAGACAGAGCCCCTGCAACCCATCTCGGTGCACCCACTCGGTGGGGGAGTCAGGCACGGCCCTGGGTTTTTCCTAACATCCAAGTTCTCAACAAAAACCTTCCTGAATTCAAAGCCCTGACTGCGGCTGACATGAGACAGTTATGGTTGCTAACTGTTTGCCGCCCCAAACCAAGAAGTATTAAGTGGCTGGATAACTAGGCTGCCTTCTTCCAAGCCTGCACTCTGGGCTTGGACATGTGGGACAGACGGGATATTCAGTCTCCTGGATGACACTGAGGTCCAGGTATTTACATTTCCAGCCAACACAGTGGGGTCCTGGAGACCAGCCCCTGCAATCTCTGGCCTCACTCTCCACATTGCTGGGGACCCATTTGGAAAGCATCATTAAACTCGGCATCTCCTGGCAAGCTGAGGTGACTGCCGCCTCATTGACTCCATCCCAATCAGGATGTGTCCAGTTTCATTTCCAGTAACCTCAGCTCTTGACTCCAGGTTGCTGACCTTGTCTTCCTGCAGACTTTTCCTTGGCTGGGCCTTCAGCTCCCAGCATCCCTTGCTACCTGTAAAGGCAGAGATCCCCTGCCTTAAGGCTGATCCCACAGAAAACAGCCTTTGACCTTCGAGTCCCAGCCTCAGACCTCGTGAGGGGACAAGGTCAATGGCCATGTATGTATCAGAGTAACAGGTTCGTTGTTGGGCTGGTCCCGATAACAGCGCTCCTTCTTCCTCCCTTCTCTCTTCATCCCCCCCAGCCCTGTTTTTAATTTACCCCTTAGACTAATAATAAGGCTTCTGAGGTGGCATTGGTAAGTCTTATTATTAGTAAAGAATCCTCCTGCCAAGGCAGGAGATGCAGGAAGTCTGGATTCCAACCATGGATCAGGAAGATCCCCTGGAGGAGGAAATGGCAACCCCCTCCAGGATGAGTGTCTGGAGAATCCCAGGGATGGGGGAACCCGGTGGGCTCCCATCTATGGGGTCGCACAGTGTCGGACACAACAGAAGCGACTTAGCAGCAGCAGCAGCAGCCTCCTGCCAAGGCAGGAGATGCAAGAAAAGTGGGTTCCAGCCCTGGATTGGGAAGATCCCCTGGAGGAGGAAATGGCAACCCACTCCAGTATTCATGCCTGGAGAAACCCATGAACAGAGGAGCCTGGCGGGCTGCCGTCCACGGGGCCGCACAGAGTTGGCATGATTTAGCGCACACACAGACTAAAATTTGGGAGTCAGCAAATGCTGAGCCAAACAGGTGGTCCTACTAGGGCTCTGGCGACGAGTGCCCCCGAGATTCTAAGGAGTCGGTTGATTCCCTTATCCTGGTATTACATCCTGGCAAAAGGACAAAACCTGGGTGTCGTTAAGCCTTCCATACCAATTTACCTTTATGCTGAGGAGAAAATGTATCCCAAAGGGTAAGTTATTCAAAACCCTGCAAGTGTCTGGGAAGAGGGACTTCTAATGAAAGTGCCTTTTCAACCATAACTATATCGTGTCCTGACATTTATAATGAAGCCTAGAGCCAGAAATAGATTTTCCAGGAGCGTGGGACGTGTCCCAACAGCTAGATGAAGCCCCTTCTGCTCCAGCGGTGCCTGCGCCTAGGAGGAGTCTGGGGGGCTTTCGTGTCGGTGTGGTTCGGGGGGTTTCTCGAACTGCTCAGGGGCCCCCTCGAGGGGTACAGCGATGGACACCTGCGACCACAGCCACACGTGCGTTCTGGCACAGACAACACAGAAGGAAAATAATTGCCTCCGTTTCTAAGCAAGGCCAAACGCTAACCTTTCACGGTCTGTTTTATTCTCCCTAGAAATTATATCGATTTGGTCTTTCGCTTTGTGATTAAGAGAGAATTTAGTTAGCAGCCAAGGCGCGCTGCTCACATATTTATCAGTGTGCTTGAAACCACCTTGACATCACCCGACAGAGAGTTGGAACAGTTTGTAAAATTAGTTACAAGAAGCCTTGAAAGTTTCTGGGACTTGAAGAAACCAGGCCGGGTCACAAAGAGGGCTCACAGGCCCTCCTGACTCGGTGGGAGCCCTTTAGACGTTTTCAGAGGGGAGACTTAACACCTGTGAAGTAGCCGCGAGAAAAATCAGTGTGCAATTCTGCTTTAAAATGGTGGTTTTCCAAACGCCGCCTGAAGGAAACACGAGAGGAAGAAACCGTCCGCTGTGAACTGGAGGGACGAGGGCGGAGGGCAGGCGGCGGAGACGCGGGTGCTCGGTGCTCGACAGTGGCCACGGTGCGGGCGCGGTGGTCAGAGGAGGAGCAGGAGGCGGTTTTCCGGTCGCCAAGCGGCCGTCCCAGGCTTTTGTGCTGATGCGGGAGGATATACGGGGCGAGCTCCCAAAGAGACCGAGGGGAAAATCGGATCAGTCCCACTTGGCAGAGGATGCTGTGCACAGAAACGCCACATGGATTAGAGCGACGCCATCGTTCACGCAAAGACGGTCCAAGAGTGGAAAGCGGGGTGACGCTGCACTGCCCCTGGGCCCAGCCGGCTGTGCAGACAGAGGTGGTGGTGGGGGGAGGGGGAGGGACTGGGGGGGGAGGGGGGCGGCGCGGGGGCGGGCAACAGGAGGGTGACGCTCAGCCTGTAGGGGGCAGCACTGTTAGCCCCAGTCAACCCGCAAAGCCAGCTGCAGCGATCGAACGAAAAGCCAGCAAACTGGATTTTTATCTGAAATCTCACCTGCTGTAAAAGGTCGGCAACACCCCTAAAACCTCTTTGAAACACTGTTCCGAGAGCCTCTCTGAGACCGAGCCTCTGCGCTCCCGTATAAAAATCTCTCATCAGGGCCGGGGAGAGGGAACTGTGTTATTATCAGCACAGAAGACAGAAGGAAGTGGCAAGTTGCGAAGGTTTTTATGAGAAAACGGCTCTAGAGCCTCCAGGTTGGAGCAAAGCTCTGAAGCTAATGTGTGTGTGTCAGAAGGTTACTCACTTCAAATCTGGAAGTTAAAACCAGAGTTCTGATCATTAAATAATGAGTGATAACAGTTGAAGCCGAATATGAAATCACTTCCACGCAGCAAGAGGTTAAATATTTATGCTGTTATTTGAATCAGAAGTTATATCTGGTAGAAATTCATGAATGGCTGAGTGATGTGTTTTCTGCCGGATCTGTCTGTGATCTGCAGGCTGAGGGAGTTGGCCCACATCCTTACAAATCAGGCGCCACTGCTTATGGATAGCAGCTACTGAAATTTTGGACCCAACGTCTAGAAAGGAAGAGCAAGTCCTTTTAGGGCAAACCCTGCAGCCTCTCACTTGTGTAACACGATGGGAATATTCACCGGGGTTGGAATTTCTTCCCAGACTCTGTTGAGTTTGGATTTTGCTTCATCTCACAGCAATCTTGCCTGAGGTGTTAACGTTTATTCCCCTTAAGTAGCTTCACATGTTATAATGCTGTGCCCTGAAGAATAAAATAGGGGAGAAAAGGCTCCTGGTGGTGGATCAGATTACCTTCCAGAACTGCTTATTCCTGCCCACCTCGCCCTGGTGGGCTGAGCATACACTCCTGACCTTTGGTTTCAGGTGTGGCCTTCGTTGCTGTTGATCAGTTGGTCAGTTGTGTCCGACTCTCTGCGACCACATGGACTGCAGGACGCCAGGCTTCCCTGTCCTTCGCTGCCTCCCAGAGTTTGCTCAGACTCATGTCTATTGAGTCGGTGATGCCATCCAACCATATCATCCTTTGTTGCCACCTTCTCCTGCCCTCAATCATTTCCCAGCATCAGGGTCTTTTCCAGTGAATCAGCTCTTCACATCATGTGGCCAAAGTACTGGAGCTTCAGCTTCAGCATCAGTCCCTCCAATAAATATTCAGGGTTGATTTCCTTTAGGATTGACTGGTTTGATCTCCTTAGTATTTGCTTTAGGGGCTTCTATGCTAAGAGACAGGACGTGATCAAATGCTGGAAAGGACTTGTGTGACCGGGTGTGTTCTGCCATCTTCGTGAGACGCAATTTCTCCAGATAACTATGGCCTCTGCAGCCTGGGGTGAACACGTACAGAGTGGAGCACCACCACCCCACCCCACCCCACCCCAGCCAGACCTAGCTGGGTCTGTGGCTGATGCAATATGTGTCCCCCCTGCCCCGCCCCCACCCAGAGCCCAGCCTGGGGAGCTGCCCTGCCAATACACAGATCCAGGAGAACAAATAGATGTTCTTTTAAGAAACCAAGTTCCGGGAGGATTTTATTATTTAGCATTATTCGAGCACTGACTCACTGATTCCATCCTTTCAGAGTGAATGAGGCTTTTTGCCTTTTAATTGGTCCTTATAATTCGTTTGCTTCTCCAGGGTGTAAGCATTTCACTCAGCGTGGGAAGAGTAGGCATTTTAAAGGGCCGGGAGACCTGGACAACACTCAGAGCGTCTCAGCTTAGCAGTGGGGCTTCTTGCGCGCAGGTTGCCGAAGTCCCACTTGCCATCATCAGTCATCAGTTGAAGATCAGGTACAGTTGGAGAAGGGCATGGCAACCCACTCCAGTCTTCTTGCCTGGAGAATCTCACGGACAGAGGAGCCTGGCGGGCCATGGTCCATGGGGTCGCAAAGAGTCGGACACGACTGAAGCGACTAAGCAGGCACGCACCGTGGGACCTGGGCGTCATCATCTTCTTCGCCCTCTGTCCCGTCTCTCCTATCCACCTTTGGGCCCCTCACTCAGCACCCAGGAGAGGCGGTCCTCACCTACATCTCAAGTCTTTCCAGGGCCCTTGCCCCTGCGATCCCCGGCCGGTTCACTGTGCTCTCTGCGTGGATTAGTACAGTCGTCTCCAAGTTGCCTCCTTCCAATCCACGTCTCATCTTGCGTCCCCCTTCCCACCAGCTTAGGAACACTTGTACTACGTCCAGGTCGCTTTCGGATCATGACGGGCTCCTAACTATGGCTTCCCAGACCCTTTAGGATCCACTTCCTGCCTACCATGCTACCATCTCTCACCACCTGGTGTAAGTATAGAAAAATGGAATTCAGAAATAGACCCACATATGTTAATATACCAGAGAAGGCAATGGCACCCCACTCCAGTACTCTTGCCTTGAAAATCCATGGACAGAGGACCCTGGAAGTCTGCAGTCCATGGGGTCGCTAAGAGTCGGGCACGACTGAGTGACTTCATTTTCACTTTTCACTTTCATGCATTGGAGAAGGAAATGGCAGCCCACTCCAGTGTTCTTGCCTGGAGAATCCCAGGGACGGGGGAGCCTGGTGGGCTGCCGTCTATGGGGTTGCACAGAGTCGGACACGACTGAAGCGACTTAGCAGCAGCAGCATGTTTATATACAACCAATTAATGGGCTCCCCAGGTGGCTAAATGGGTAAAGCATCTGCCTGTAATGCAGGAGACACAAGAGACGCAGGTTCAATCCCCAGGTCGGGAAGCTCCCCTGGAGGAGGGTGTGGCAACCCACTCCAGTATTCTTGCCTGGAGAATCCCATGGACAGAGGAGCCTGGCAGGCCCCAGTCCATAGCGTCACAAAGAGTTGGACACAACTGCAGTGTCTTAGCGCACGTGAAATTATAAATCAGTTATACGTCTATACATGTTCTTTGTCGTAGTCTTTCCCATTATGGTCTTACGTCAGGACACTGAATACAGTTTCTGTGCTGTGCAATAGCCCTTGCTTATCCATTTACACATATCAGTTTGCATCTGCCAGTCCCAAACTCCCACTCCTTACCTCGCCTCTACCCGTCTCTGCTTGGCAACCGCAGCTCTGTTCTCTGTCTGTGAGTCTTTCTGTTTTGTCAGTTCAGTTCGGTCGCTCAGTCGTGTCCGACTCTTGGCGACCCCATGGACTGCAGCACGCCAGGCTTCCCTGTCCTTCACCCACTCCTGCAGTGGCTCAAGCTCAAGTCCATCGAGCTGGTGAGTCTGTTTCGTAGATAAGTTCATTTGTGTGCTATAGTGACTGAACTGAACTGAACAGAACTGAGATTCCACGTATAAGTGACATCATGTGGTATTTGTCTCTCTCTGACTTACTTCACTTAGTATGACCATTTCTAGGTCCTTCCACATTGCCCCCAGCAGTCTTTTTCATCTCCAAGGCCCTGTGAGGGCAGGACAGGGTGTTCAGGCAGTCCTACAACAAGGAGTCGCCTGAGTAATAAGATCCACGGCTGGGAGAATGGTGTCTGCCTCTTGTGGCTCCTCACCTCTCAGATGCTAGTAGATGAAGCAAGGTCCAGCGAGTGTTTCTGGTGTTTCCTCTGTCCCCAAGCGTCCTTCCTGATATCCAGCCAAGTCACTTTGAATTAAGCGGCAAGTGGGCATCATTTAAGAGTTCAGTATGAAAAGCTGAAGGTAAGGGTCAGGGAAGGGAGAAGCCCGTCTCCCCAGGTTGAGCAGGGCTGGTGTGATGGGGGGCCCCAAACCCAGCTGGACGAGGGCTGACCGCTCATCACAGGACCTCGTGTTCCTTCAGTGCTTTTTGGAGCAGATGCATCCTTCCAAGCCGGAGATGGGGGCAGGGCCCCGGGGCAGGCAGGGGTCGGGGCAGGCACTGAACGCCGCAGAGCAGCCAGAGGAGGCTTGTGCCGTCTTCTCTGGAGCCTCCGGGGGCTGATGCAAGGGTCAGGTGGTAGAGGAGGGACTGTCTGCTTTGCCGTCACTGTGCCGAAGCCCCCCCGCCTGCGAGGGGTCCAAAGTCATGGCATCTTCCCTTCTTAAGGGTGTTCTTTCTTTTTTAAAATGAAGTGGAGTTGGTTGACAATATTGTGTTATTTTCAGATGTAGTATATACGTTATTATACAATCATTCAGTAAATGATTCAGTTATATATATATTATTTTTCAGGTTAGTTTACATTATAGATTATTACAGGAGTTTGAATACAGGTCCCTGTGTTATACAGTAAATCCTTGTTGCTTATCTATTTTAGATGTGGTAGTGTGTATCTGTTAATCCCTGGCTCTTGCTTTATCTCTCTCTCCTCCACCTTTCCCCTTTGATAACCATAACTTTGTTTTGTAGGTCTGTGAGTCTGTTTCTGTTCTGTAATTAGATACACTTGTTTTTAGATTCACTGTTGTTTCAGATTCCACATGTAAGTGATATGCAATATTTGTCTTTCTCTCTCTGTCTCACTTCACTTAGTACGATAATCTCTAGGTCATGTCCGACTCTTTGCAATCCCATGGACTGTAGCCTACTGAGCTTCTCTGTCCATGGGATTTTCCAGGCAATAGTACTGGAGTGGATTGCCATTTCCTTCTCCAGGGGATCTTCCTGACCCTCAGATCGAACCTGGGTCTCTGGCATTGTAGAGAGACACTTTACTGTCTGAGCCACCAGGGAAGTCCCTAGGTCCATCCATGTTGCTGAAAATGGTAATGGTTCATTCTCTTTTATGACTGAGAAATGTTCACTGTATATATATACACACACACACGTACATATATATATATACACACATACGTATACACACGTACACACACATATACGCACACATACACACACGTACACACACATATACACACATACACACATACTATATATACACACATACACACATGCACACACACATATACACACATACACACATACATACACACATACACACACATACACACACGTATATACACATATACACACATACACATACATACATATACACACACATACGTACACATGTATACACACACGTACACACATATACACACATACATACACATATAGACACACATACACACACGTACATATACATATATATACACACACGTACATACACATACACACACACGTACATACACATATACACACGTACATATACATATACACACATACACACACGTACACACACATATACACACATACACACACATACATACACATATACACACGTACATATACATATACACACATATACACACGTACACACACACATATACACACATACACACACGTACATGCACATATATACACACATACGTACACACATGTACATATACATATATACACGCATACACACGTACATACACACATACACACATACACACATACATACATACACATATACACACATGTACATACACATATACACACATGTACACACATATATATACACATATACACACGTACATACACATATATATACACACACGTGTACATACACATATATATATACACATATACATGCATCATTGTTGTGTTGTTCAGTTGCTAAGTTGTGTCTGATTCTTTGCGACCATGTGGAGTGCAACCCACCAGGCTTCTCTGTCTATGGGATTCTCCAGACAAGAACACTGGAGTGGGTTGCCATCGCTTTCTCCAGGGGACGTATGTGTACCATGTACTTTATATACATAAATACATAGCGCATCCTTAATCATTCATCTGTCGATGGTGCTTCGGTTGCTCTCTTGTCTTGGTCTTGTCGACAGTGCTGCTTTGGGTGTGTCATTTCTGCTAGAGCAGTTAACAAAGAACACACTGAGTGCCGAGGACTATAGGAAGCCCTTTACGGGATTTTCTGATTTAAATCTCGCAACAGTCTTACAGGGTGGGTGATCTTATTATCTCCATGTTACAGATAAAAAGATGAAGGTTTAAATTAGTTGAGTAACCTGCCCAGGTTCACTCAATTACGACCACAGGACTGAGGCAGGGACTCAGACACGACGGTACTTTAGCCTCACTGTACTTTGTCCAACCAGGACCTGGAGAGAAAACGTGGAGCAGGACCATATGTGGTCGGGGGGACCAGGTAATGCAGGAGTGCCTGAGGAAGTCACTTCTGAGGTAACTCTTGTTTATTCCCAACCCAGACGGTAAGAGACCAACTGGGCAAATGTCTTGACCTGCACCCCCAAGTTGAGAGTTCAGACTATGGGGCTCACACAGGTAGGGTCCTTCTTGGACCCACACGGCGTGACCCAAACCTCAAGGAAGGGGTTGTAACTACGGCAACCACACGTGTGCTAAGTTGCTTCAGTTGTGTCCAACTCTTTGGGACCCTATAGACTGTAGCCCGCCAGGCCCCTCTGTCCATAGCATTCTCCAGGCACGAATACTGGAGTGGATTGCCCTGCCCTCCTCCAGGGGGTCTTCCCAACCCAGGGATTGAACCCGTGTCTCCTGCACTGACAGGCGGGCTCTGTACCACTAGCACCACCTGGGAAGCCCATAGCAGCCATGATTTACCCTAATCTCTACCCATAGAAAGAAGAGAGTTTTATCTTAAAAAGAAAAAAATCAACTGCCAGGATAACTTACGATTGACATGCAACTTGGATAGTGAAAAGCCAGTGGAGAGATTTGGTGACGGAAATACAGCCCTTCAACTACACGAGTCTGAAGCTGTAGGCGAAGGAGATTCATGGGTCAGACAGCTCAGGTCCCTTCCCAGGAGCCATTCGTGCTGGGGTCAGTAGGTTTGGCGTCTGTCAGCATCGCTCCGTTCGCTAAAACCCTCGAAGCCTTGCCTTGTCACATCCCTTTGAGAGCTACCCTTTCCTTCCTTTTGCATTGGCTCACTTACAATGTTAGTAAGCAATTTAAGAAGTGAATTATACTAATTTTGCTTATCCCTGAAGTGTGAAATTTTAGAAGATGGTGCCAAATGAATGATCATGTATATTTCTCAGTTCGTTCAAGCCTTATTTTTTTTTTAGTTTGTTCATTCTTAATGACACTTCTCTGCTGTGTAAATTTCACTGAGCAAAATGGAAGATGAAAACAATTATAAAATTATCTAGAAGTACAGGTTTTGGATGCTGATAAGCAGAGGAAAGAAACTTTCATGGATCTGTATATGCACACTTTTCGTTCACTTAAATTCTAGGTCAGTTGTTCACTGGGCAAAGATACTAGCTAGATTATCAGCTACCACAAACTTCTGCTGATGAGATGAGACTGAAATAAAGCTGTGGCTGAAGATAAGATAGATTCTCATCTTGCACATGCATTTGAGTCTAAAAGTACATTGATGGTGAAAATCAAATGAGGTCAAAGCTAGCCTTGAAAATTCTTTAATTATTCCACAAATAGCATCTATGGTATGATAAGGGTGGGGCTTCTCTGCTAACTCAGATGGTAAAGAATCTGCCTGCAATGCAGGAGACCCAGGTTCAATCCCTGGGCCAGAAAGATCCCTGGAGAAGGGAATGACAGCCCACTCCAGTATTCTGGCCTGGAGAATCCCATGAACAGAAGAGCCTGGCATGCTACAGTCCATGGGGTCATATAGAGTCAGACCTGACTGAGCAACTAACGCTTTCACTTTTTCTTTCTTCATGATATGTGCACTGGATCATGTAGCCATCAACAGTTCACTGTGTAACAAACACCCCACAATCTCCATGGAAACCAACAGTGAGCATTTAATGATGCCTCCTGTGCCTGTGGGTCTGTGGCATCTCTGCTCCGGGTCCTGGGCTGAAGAGGCCTTAGCCGTCTGTCCAGGGTGCGTCCTTCCCATGCTGATGGCAGATGAGCGGGAGAAGATGCCTGAGCATGCAAGCACATTTGAAGCATCTCCTTACTGCGATGGTTACTAATTCCCATTGGCCAAAGCCAGTCATGTGGCCAAGCCCCGACTCATGGGGCAAGGAAGCGCCTCTCCGCAGTGCAAGGCCGTGGCCAAGTGTGGCTCTCTACTGCCACGGGGTCAGGGAACAGGACAAATCATTTGTCACCACATGTCCTTAAGGTGTAATAATTAATTATATAAAGGACAGGTTCTAGTTCAGTCATCTGAGCAAGTGAAATCTGTGTGTGATGCCATTGCCCCATGAGGACAAGATCTTTGCTCAGCTTCCAGGTCTGTGTCCTTGTCCTCCCTGCCCTCTGATGGCCAGCGGAGCCTGTCTGTGAGGACCAACCCAGCAGTCTAGTGGCCAGCACCCACCCAGAGACCCTGCAGAGGTCCCGCCTCCCGGCCGTCATTTCTGCTGAACTTCTGGGGTCCCCATCTGCACCCACCCCTGCTCCCTGCTGCCAATCCAGCCCTCTGGTCCCCTCCTGCCCTCCCCTGACTCCCATGGACCCCATGCTTTGGGCCTTCAGTCCCAGGTGGGACTTCAGTTTACCCCCAGGAGCTGGATAGCTCCCCTCCAGGCCTCCCAGAACCCTGGGACTCAGGATCACCCAGAAGTGAGGTCACCTGGGGCTCAGGGTCACCCAGAAGTGAGGTTACCTGGGGCTCAGGGTCACCCAGAAGTGAGGTCACCTGGGGCTCAGGGTCACCCAGAAGTGAGGTCACCTGGGGCTCAGGGTCACCCAGAAGTGAGGTCACCTGGGGCTGGGGGTCACCCAGAAGTAAGGTCACATGGGAGTCAGGGTCACCCAGAAGTGAGGTCACTTGGGGCTCAGGGTCACTCAGAAGTGAGGTCACCTGGGGCTCAGGGTGACCTAGAAGGGAGATTGGATAACACGGACCTGAAATTTTCACTTTTCCCTAAAATGTCCAATAAGATGATAATGTTCTAATAGTCAGAATTCATTCAGAATAAAAAGCAGACACAGAGTACAGCAGAGCAGATTTAACTGGAAGAAGCGCATGGCAGTTGAGTAGGGCTGGAGAAGTCTGCTCCCAGAAAATCTGGTTGAGCAGGAGTCCCAGGGAAGCTGCGATTCTGGCTGCTGGGAGACCAAAGCCGGCGGTTCTCCCAAGGGCGTCTCAGAGTCCAGCAGCTGCTACCAGCCACTTCCGCTGCCTCCCCTCAGTGATGGCTCTTGAGGGGACCTCCCCTCTCCCTGAAACTGCAGCAAATCATCTCAGCCACTTGACGGAGGGATTTTTTCCCCCACCTGTCTCTGGAAAACCCTAACGCTGACCCATCCTGGGAAAAGAAACGGCAGGCTTTCCTCTGCCGGGGCTCAGGGAGCAGGGGCGATGCTGTTTTGACGCAGACTGTGTGGGAATCCACTTTACCACTGCCTCATATTCAAGCTTCCGAGTGGCAGCCGCCGCTGCACCATGGTCCTGTCCCACACCGTGCAAGTGGACGAGTGCTCAGCCTGGTCATGGGGAGGGGGGAGGGGACGGACACGGATACATGTGGCACTCTGTCCTGACCAAGACAGGGGGTGACGTTTAAAAAAAGTTCTCCAGATATTTATGTTAATTCTAGAAGGCCCATTTTATATTTATCTCAACTGAAGAATACTTACAGTAAAGGGGTTATTTTAACTTGGACACTACATTTTTTTTTTTAACTTGCTGGGGTGTTATATTACTTTAGCTGACTGCAATAGAAGAGCATATTGGAGTTTTTACAAGACTCTCTTGTATGGTAAAACCTGAAAAAAGCCTCCTTAAGTTCTACCTAAGCAGAGGAGAAAAATTCTTCTGGCATTTGTTTCTCTCCTGTTTGGTTTCTTGCCTTGGTTCACATATTATTTTATATTAAAAAAAGCCTTATGCTCTAGGCATAAATCCTACTGGCAGATCTTAGCAACCATCAACAGTAACCACTCCATCCTCTTCAGTCTTGGAAGAATCTATAAAATATATAGAATATGGAGATAATTATACATAGCTTCCCCCAAAATTCCTATAAAGTAAAACTTAAGTTTGAATTTGAAGCCCCCTTTGGATCCTGGATTTTAAGCAGTTATTAATATGCTTGCTCATTCAACAAGCACACATTGAGTACATACCCTGTGCCTAGTGAAATTGTCTAGAGTCCTACCCCCTGGGTCTCTGTCTGGCAGAGGAGCTCCCAGTCGGGTACCAAAAATCTCAGAATTGCCACAATTTAAATACCACCTAGCACACAAGCATTCCCCTCTCCAAACTGAGTTAGAGGAAGCTATGCATGTCGCCAACAGGCTCAGCTTCCCTCAAGGAACCACCGAGGAGCTCTTTCAAACTGGCGACGAGATTACTTTTTTCCAAAACTGCAGTTACACTCAAGTCTGCAGAGAAAGCGCTACTGCCAGCAGGCGGCTCCGGCAAAGCCGTCTGATGAAGGGGATGGCTGAGTGCACTTGGGCTTGACTGAGTGCTCTTGGGTGCCCTTCCGAGTCACCTGGCTTCTCAGGGGGCGTGAGCAGGGGACCCTATTATTCAGAAGATGTGAATGCCTGCATTCTGATGATTCTGCTTTCTCAGAAACATCTTATTGCATCCACTGCTTAACAAGAAGTTGACCTTAATAAATGCCGTAGATTGGGTTTCCCAAAATAGAGAAGGGTTTTTGTTTTTACAAGAACATTACAGCCGACAGTGAAGCTGTAAGATCATAGGGCCAGAGGGTTCTTCAGAGAGTCGCTAGTGTACCACCAGCAGCTGCCCAGAGAAACACAGAAAGGCTGGTGCTGCAAGACCCCTCGCCTTTTAGACCAGGAACTCAGGGCTCTGTGCCCCATGTGGAGCTGAAGGCTGAGTGGACTCCGGTTCTGGGCTGCTCAGAGGACTGACTCCATTACAGAACCCCACAGCACGGAGACAGTCAGGGCTCAAAGATCTTGAGAAGAAATGATTTCCCCATCATTCCTCCTTCGCTGATTAACTGTTACTGACTGCAAATCTACTTGAAACATACCAGTAATGACGTTTTACAAATTACAGAGTGAGATGGAACACCACAATACTATCTATAGGAAAAGACACTCCAATACATACTTTTAAAAGCTAAGCTCAGAGAGAATGTTGCCAATAACTGCAGTGTGAAACGTGGCCGCTTTAATATACGAATCAGCTTACAATTGCCTGTAATCAATGATCTTAACAATATAGTTAATAGTTAGGAGCATAGGGCTCAAGTTAGGTCTGGTTTCAAGTACAGTTTCTGTTACACACCAGCTTGAAAACGTGTGCAAGCTACTTCACCTATCCGGGCCTCAGGTTTTCCTCTATAAGATGTGGTGTCAGAATGAGAGGTAATCTACGTGAAGTCCTTAGCCTGGGGTGGCCGTGTGCTGTGTGCTCACTAAATGTTAATCACAGAATACGCAATGCAAATTAAGGGTCACTATGGGTAACCAGCAAACCTTAAGAGATTCATTATTGTGGCCATGACTCCAGTTGGCATTTCCAGCAGTTTTGGCATAGTTCTTGAAATGCAAGCCCCCTGCCTTCTGGATTTTTCTAAGTGTGCCAGAATTCCCTCTCAGAGTCTTACATAGGAACTTCTGATGGTTTATAAAGTTTAAGTTCACTACCAACACAATTTTTTTTAAGTTTTTTCTGACAAAAAGGAGAAATCACAGAGCTTCAGTTCTTTGGGCACACGGAAAACTCAAAGGAGTGGAGGGCATTTTCAGTTATGAGAACGTTTGAATTGAAACAATGTCAATTCGAACGACATTAGGAGTTTGGCTAATCAAGCCAACGTAACCACAAGTTGCATCTCCCGTTGGTCTCGGCACTAAGACTGCAAGGCTGGGCTGGCCAGGAATGACATGGAGGAAATTAGATGAAGTCCGCAGACACGGCTGATTCTGAGACTCTTTTCCAAAAGAGATGCTTCAGCCAGGGGGAGGGGCATCTGCACGTCACAGGTGGGAAGCGGGAGAAGGTGGTTCAAGGGCTGAGTCTGCACCCTGCAATGGTCCAGCCCCACCTCTTACTGGCTTTGTGACCTTGGGCTGGTCACTTAACCTTGCTAAGCCTCAGTTTTTCTAGTGATAAAGCCAGATGTTCTTAATGTACCTGGCCCAGAGCAAAAATGACCCATAACAAATGTGGTCATTGTTGTGATTAAGAGAGAATTCAGTGAAGACCCGGAGGACTGCCAACAAAAGCCCCAGCAAACCAGGAGGCAGTGGGGAGGATGGGCTCCACCAGTCCTGGGCCGGCTCCACGGGAGGTGAAGACTCAGCTCCCTCCTCCTCGTCCCTGACGTTTGCCGCAGTCCCCGCCTGTTTCAGGCTCCTGTCAGCTCTCACTGGGATCTCAGTGGTCATCTGGCCTCCTCCAGCCATCTTCAGGCCAATTTATCCTCCCTGGTGTTGCTGTTGTTTAGTTGCTAAGTCGTGCCTGACTCTTTGTGATCTCATGAACTGAAGCACGCCAGGTTCCTCTGTCCTTCACAATCTCCCAGAGTTTGCTCAAATTCATGCCCACTGAGTCGGTGATGCTATCTAACCATCTCATCCACTGTCACCTGCTTCACCTCCTGCCTTCAATCTTTGCCAGCATCAGGGTCTCTTCCAATGAGTCGGCTCTTTGCATCAGGTGACCAATGTACTGAAGCTTCAGCTTCAGCATCAGTCCTTCCAATGAATATTCAGGGTTGATCTCCTTTAGGATTGACTTGCTTGATCTCCCTGCTGTCCAAGGGACTCAAGAGTCTTCTCCAGTCCCACAGTGCAAAAGCATCTCTCCTTCGGTGCTCAGCCTTCTTTATGGTCCAACTCTCACATCTGAACCTGACAACTGGGAAAACCATAGCTAGATAGACCTTTGTCAGCAAAGTGATGTCTCTGCTTTTTAATATACTGTCCCTGATGTTACTAGACATCATTTCCTATGACCAAGTTGCAAACCCTCAGAAAATCCTTCAACAAAAGTTTTAGTAAGATCCAGCCCAGATTTCTTGGCACAACCACGGCCTTCCACGACCGGGCAAACACTTGCATCTCCTGTCTCACATGCACCCACAGCACAGGGGAGGGTCTGGAAGCCAGAGAAAGACAAGCTGTGCTCCGCGGCTCCCTAGGTGATAAGACACCTGCTGGGGGCAGAGGAAGGACATTTACCTAAGCGTTTACCTAGGTCAGCTCTCACATGGGCCGCACAGTAAAATCACCCTGGGGACTTTCTAAAACGTGCCAAAGCCCAGACCACACCCCAGACCAATTGTCGCAGAGTCTCTGGGGGCGGGACCCAGACATCGCTATGTTTAAGCGCCTCTGGTCATTCCTATCTGCAGCCAAGACTGTGGACCACAGGTTTACCCTCACTCTCATCTTTTATTAATCTAGTTTTGAAATTAACTTTTATTGAGTATAGTTGATTTAAAATGTTGTGTTACTTTCTGCTGTGCAGCAAAGTGAATCGGTTATCCATATCCATATCTCCACTCTTTTTAAAGATCCTTTTCCCATGTAGGTCATTGCAGAGCATTGCATAGAGTTCCCCGTGCTCTATCGCAGGCGCTTACTGGTTATCTGCTTCACCTATAGTGGTGTGTATGGAATGTGTGAGAATGCCATCATCCTCATCTTTTAAAGGAAGGAGTCTTCTCTCTTATTTGAAGTCCAAATACATCAACCTCAAATTTTTGAAGATCAGCCACCTGCTAATCGCTGTGCACTTTTGGGAGGAGCAGTGACCAATTTTGGGAAGTGGATGTCAGGGTGGTGAAGAAGCGTGATCAAATCAGGAACTGGGAGGTCGGCCAGGCTCCTGCCAGGCCTGTGGTTTTATGAAAACCCTCCTGAATGTCAAGAAGCAGGGGCTCTTGTGGCCTGGGCAGCTCCGTGGACAGCCCAGGCCCGTCCAGCTTGGCTCAGCAGGACCTGCGAGGGGAGGGAGGAAGTGATTCAGGGCTGCCCTCTCCCCAACAGCAGGACTGGGCTGCAACCTTTTGCGAGAGGACAGGTGAAAATAGCAGCCGTGCTTGAGGAACAGCTCAGAAATCTCCGCTTCTGAACCGTCCGATTACGTGATTGAGGGTTAGTGATCTGAAGAAGGGTGGGCACTAACCGTTGGTCATCTGGTGTGTGTCCTGGGCTGGGTGCTCTAAGGGGGTCTCGCTCAGTCCTCGCCAGGACCCGGTGAAGCCGCTGTGTCATCTTCTTTGTGTGCACCGGTGATGGCGAGAAAACGGGCCAACAGCAGAGATGTGACGGATCCTGGCGCCCGTGCCTAGAAGGCCCGCTGTGCGCATTTGCTGGTTGGCTCCCCACCTTGCCTGCCCCTGGCTCCAGCCCAACTCGGACAGTGAGGCGTGGACTTCTCCAAGAGCCAGCACGCTCCTGGCTGCATCCTGGGGCTCGGGTGAGGATGTGGAGACGGTGACAGCAGAGCCTGACGCAGACCTTCTTCCTTCTCAGCCCTTTCGCTGGCTCCTTCTCTCTCCCCAAGTTCTTAACGTCAGGGTGCAGTGGGGCCCAGCCCCGCATCGTCTTCTCGGTCTAGGCGTCTTTTGCCTTCAGATCCACACGTGTACTGATCCTTCCACTTTACGTCTCCAGGCCAGGGCTCCTGAACCCCAGACTGTGCTCTGCCTACCCCGGACACACTGTCTCCCGTGGGCACCTAATAAACCTCTCAGATCCACGTGCAGGAAAACTGACCTCCCCTCAGACACTATCCCCGCCTGCAACCTTCCCCATCTCAGCTGATGGCAACTCCATCCTTAGAGGTGTTCAGTCTCAGGAATCTGGACTCTGCTTTCTTTCACCTGCTTTGACCTACCTGAGTCCAGACCCCAAACCTATGAATTTCCCTTCCTCATCTCCCCCTACTCAGATGGGCAAGGTCATGTTCTCCATGACTGCAACCAGGCTAACAACGGTAGCTTTGCGCAACAGCAGCGTTCCTGGGCATCTTTTGAGATGCGGATGACCTGCAAGGTAAGTATCGTTTTGTGAAAGGAGCTTCAGTTTCTCATGTGCCCATGCGTAGTCTGCGTTTAGTGGTACGCAATATGAAATGTATTGCAACCATGAGCGGCAGTAAAAAATTTCCAAAGCCGTGGGTTAGTTGCTGTCTTCCTCTGCTAGAGCACATTTTCTCTTCTCCACCTTAAAAAAAAAAAAAAAAAGTAAGTGAGATTAAGCTATGAAGTTCAGTAAGTTGGGGTATTAAACGCTCTTTGACTTAATGAAATTTTCAATTTATGATGAGTTTACAAGGCCATAATCCCATCATACGTTGAGGAAGAGCTGTGTTTGACTTTGTCTGGGCTGACTTGGCAGAGAACAGCTGATAAAAGTTGTGTTTATTTTCCATTGCTCCCATAACAAACGACCACACACCTAGTAACGGCAACAGCATAGATTTCTCGTCTCCAGTTCGGTACGTCGGAAGGCCAGCACGGGCCTCACCAGGTGAAAACCAACGTGTGGGCAGGTTGCATTCCTTCCTGGCAGGTCGGGGTAAGTCCGTTTCCTGCTCAGTCAGGTTGCTGGTAAATTCAGTTCCTTGCGGTTGTGAAACCAGGGTCCCTGTTTCCTTGCCGACTGCGAGCTGAGGGCCATCCCCAGCTTTTAGGGGTCACTGAGGCTCCTGATCTGGGGTCCCTTCCTTCACCCTCAGCTCCTGCAGCCCTCACACTCTGAGTGTCTCCGCCTTCCTTCCCGTCTCTTTGACAGCAGCTGGGACATGTTCTCCACTTGGAGGGACATTTTTGGACCCACGTGCATCACCCAAGGTTCTCAGTCTCTCTCTCAGTCTTTGACTTCGTCTGCAAAGTGAAGTCCACGTTCCAGGGACTAGGAGGCAGTCATCACTGAGGGACCACGGTTTTGCCTTCTCAGAAGCGTTCATTTGATTTAGGTGTGCTGGGCGTTGAAGAGATTTTCTTTAGCCACTTGAGCTTTTCCGTGAACAAAAAAAATCCTCGTAAAGCCTCCAGCCTTACACTTCTGATATTTCAGAGCTGCAGCTGTTGGCGTTTCTTGGAGGACGCCTTTATGTTTTAGTAAACTCTCAGAACATTATTACCCTCCCCCGAGCTTACACACAGCCCCAATACCATTATTTTATTTCTCGCACTGCTTTTGGCCTCAGCGTCATCAACTGCAATGCAACTTGCTTTTCCTTGTTGTATATGTTTATTCTCTTTCTGTTAGGTCCTTGGGAGAGGGCCCAGATGATGAAATTTTCCCTATTTTTCCAGAAGGAAAAGAAGTCTCCAGGAAAGAGAAAGCACTGTCTCAATTGCCTCCTATTTTGTTTTCCTAGATTTTCAAATTTTTATATAGTCCTTGCGTCTTGATTTTTCCTTAAGGATGTATTTTTACAGAACTGTTGGTGCCATTTCCTTGCATCTTCACTTCATGTCATGAATATAACCATAGATTTTCTTTCTTAAAAATTCAACAAGAAACATGTCTAACATGTTTCTCTGTATAATTACTGGATTTTTGCACAGTTGATATAATTCAGCCATTAAGAAACCAAAACGACTGGGCTCCAAAACAGCTGAGTTGATAAATACATCGATAATCTGACCAATCTGGGATTAGGTAATATCCAGATGTTTTAAGAGCTGATGTTAAAGAAAGGAAAAAAATGTCCCATCTTTATCAATTTAGTGAACCAATAGATCCTAAATTTTAGTTGCCATTTCTGGCCGTGTAATAAATTTACCCATGTTGTTGTCTCATCTTTACATTTGAGAACAATTCAGTGAAGTTTCTTAAATAGGAAAATGTTTAAACTATGACATTAGGTGAATAAAAGACTACAAAACAACTCATACAGTCCCAACCTTTGTGTCAGTTCTGGCGTGATCAAAAAGCACTAGAGTGTTATGCCGTGCAATCAGAAAGATGAACTGGACGCCATTCGGTTATACTGTCAGTATCTGAACAGTCAGTCAGAAGTAAGCGCTCTACATACAACTTTGGGTGAAAGCCTTCTTATGGTGCTTTATATGTTGAAATTCCATTGTCAGCTGATGAGAAAATAAGTATCTGGTATTTCAAGAGTAAACCCCTGCATTTCTAATGATTCCTTTGGAAACTCTTAACTTCACATATGAAAATGACTATGAAAAGCTTTCCAATTAACCAAGCTGGTGTGCCATGAAATTTGAGGAGGCTAAAGGGTTTGATCCCTGGGTTGGGAAGATCCCCTGGAGGAAGGTAGGGCAACCCACTCCAGTATTCTTGCCTGGAGAATCCCCATGGACAGAGGAGCCTGGCGGGCTGCAGTGCGTGGGGTCACACATAACTGGAAATGACTGAGTGACTAAGCGCAGCAGGAAGAGATGCGGCAAGTGGCTGCAGACACGATCCTAGATGGGTCTGGCTCGGAGAGAAATGAGTACGAGGGGACCGTTTAGTCTTCTCGTCCGAGGTTGTTGACGTTTTTCTTTGCTGGGACCTCCAAGGCGATGATAATTCCTAATTAGAGACTCACTAATCATGCAAAGGTTCATCACAGAGAAAAAAAATAAGGGTAAATTACTGCCCACAAGAGAGGAATTTGGGAACCACAGGATGGTAACAATGCTTGACACTGATAGATCACTCCGGAAAGGAAGTTTATAAAGTCCTAACAGCTCATAAAAATCAATGTGTTCTCCATAGAAAGAACAGGAAAGAGATGACTGTCACAAGGCTGTTTTTTTCCTTTTTTTGCCTCCTTTAAGACATTTGAATCATCAGATTTCCCGTATTACTAACTTACACCGCATGAGGCAGTCATCCTTTGATGGCAGAGTGCCAAAACATTCTTAGAAAGTGGTTGGGAAGGGAGGGGAGTAAGTGCTTCCTCGATCTGGATTTGGAGTTCTGCTAAGAGCCACCATGTCTAGGACTCTACCGACACGCTCCCCTCTGACTTCCTGCGAGATGGTTCTAAGGAGTGGGACCGGGAACATGAGGCAACAAAGCCGTCAGTGCACCGTGAGTTTACAAGTCACTTAAAGTGGCATGCATGCTCACAGAGGGACATGGGCACGGAGATATTGGGCTGTTTGTTGACTCATTCATTCTTTGATTCGTGATCAGTGGTTATGTGCACTCAGCAGTCAGTACTGAGTTTCTTCTCTATGTAAAGGTCCTAGCCAAGACTGTAGGTACAGAAACATATATGAGAGATACCTCTGCTTATAAGAACCACCAGGCAGGCCCTAGCTGCCTGAATTCATTCATTCAAGGCATGCTGCTACTGCTGCTAAGTCGCTTCAGTTGTGTCCAACTCTGTGCGACCCCAGAGACAACGGCCCACCAGGCTCCTCCATCTCTGGGATTCTCCAGGCAAGAACACTGGAGTGGGTTGCTGTTTCCTTCTCCAATGCGTGAAAGTGAAAAGTGAAAGTGAAGTCGCTCAGTCGTGTCCGACTCTTTGCGACCCCATGGACTGCAGCCCACCAGGTTCCCCTGCCCATGGGATTCTCCAAGCAAGAGTACTGGATTGGGGTGCCATCGCCTTCTCTGCATTCAAGGCATATTGATTGTCTACTCTAGATTAGGCAATGTTCTAAGAAGCTTCTCTTCTAGTTGGAGTGACTGTTCAGTCACCAAGTCGTGTCAGACTCTTTGTGACCCCATGGGCTGTAGCCTGCCAGGTTGCTCTGTCCATAGAATTCTCTAGGCAAGGACACGGGAGTGGTTGTCATGGACTTCCCCAGGAGTTGGGATAAATAGCAGTTAAACAAGTTAAAAAGGGTGTTCCACTTCGCAAAGAAAATGAACCTAGTGTATGAGATATGTAGTCATGTTATTTGACCAAACGGAGCTTAAAATGCATTATCTCTGGAGACATTTTAAGCAAGATGTTAATGTCAACCTATAAAACCTTTTCAGCTTGGGGCCTCTGGGGCAGAGAAATTGTGGTGAGGTCAGAGAATAAGGCAGATGCTGGGCCAAGTAGGGACAGGCCTATTATAGAAACAGCAAGTGAAAATTCAAACCCTGAAGGGTCCTCCCATCTCTTTGCTTCCCTTCCCTGTAGCAGACATACACCTGTGACTTGGTATTTTTCACCCCATTTCATAATGTCGCACCTGCTCAGAAATCAGTCTCGGCAGTGCTGAGCCAACTCCTTTTCATACTGACAGCGGTATTATAAAAAGACCCTAAGGAGAGGACTACCGCCTGCAATGCAGGAGACACAGGAGTTTCGGGTTCATTCCCTGGGTTGAGCAGATCCCCTGGAGGAGGAAATGGCAGCCTGTTCTAGTATTCTTCTCTGGGAAATCCCATGGACAGAGGTGTCTGGCAGGCTATAGTCCATGGACTAGCAAAGAGTTGGACACGACTGAGCAACTCGGCACACAACGAGAGGATTACAGAGAGAGGGGCAAAACCCAAAGAGGCTACTTTGGTATAAGTGAGTGTGAGCTTGGGAGTTACCCCCTCTCTGAGTTGGGTGTTCAGAGAGAAGACGTGTCCTTTGCATGAGTAGAGATGGCACCTGCCTGCTGGGGTGCAAGTCTGCAGCAGAGATGGTTGCTTTGTTTTAGCTCCACACTTGCAAAGGAAGAATCATGTATTCTTTAAAACATGCCGTTCATTCTGAGGAGATCTTTTGTGTATTAATTCTTCTTTCCATGTACCTCCATTCATAACCACACAGCTGCATGGCTATCAAAAAATAGGTTTATAAAATGATTAATTTT
Organism: Budorcas taxicolor; assembly: GCF_023091745.1. Lineage (NCBI taxonomy): Eukaryota > Metazoa > Chordata > Mammalia > Artiodactyla > Bovidae > Budorcas > Budorcas taxicolor. The sequence goes on from NC_068920.1 coordinate 11,680,863, forward strand.
CTATAAGCTACATGAAAATCAATCCCTTTCATTACAGTCAAAGCTAATGGTAAAGAATATAAAAAAGAATGTGGTTATGTATAATGGAGTCACTTTCCTGTGTAGCAGAGATTAACACAGCAGTGTGAAGCAACTATACTTCAATTTTTAAAAAAAGCTCATGTAATTCTCTATGTTGCCCTGTTGCTGATTTCTGTTTGAATGCCCCTCTTGGCAGTCAGGAGTTGGATCCGTTTTGGTCACCTTGAACAGTGCAACCCAGCACACAAGGATGCTCTGAAATACTTGGTGGTGGCTCCTGGGCACAGTGAGGCCTGCCCTTCCGCCCTGCGTGAGCCGCTGATGCAGGTTCAGAAGCATCTGTGCTTCTGGTGTTGGACTCAGAGGGACTCAGGTACTGCGGGTCTGCCACCTAAACTCATTTGGGGATACACACCTTCCGCTACTGCCCCCTCCTTTTAGAGCACGCCAAGTAGGGCCAGTGTGCAGTCGCCACGGAAGAAAGAGCATCTTCAGAAGGTAAGGGCGGGAGGGTCTGGTGTTACCGCACGATGCTCTGTTCTCCTCCCCCTTCTGCCCGGAATTGCTCAAGGTATGATGACCCTGTCACTTGTTATTTCAAAATGGTGCAAGTCACCAGCTGTTTACAAACAAGAAAAACTCATGTTGTACACTTGGATGTAACATAATGTTGTATATATCAATTATATCTCCCTTTTAAAAATGAGATTAAATCCTCAAAGTGTGAAAAGAAATAAAATTGCCCCAGATGCTGGAATAAAGTTTCTGAGGATCCAATCTCTTCCTCCTCTCTGCCCCTCTAGCAGAGGAACTGAAGTGAGCGTGTTGAAATGATGAGGTTTTTGCTGGGGTGCAGACTGAATGGAAACAACCCCCTGAGTGTAGTGTTCTTCTGACTGGAGTCTTGTCACTGCCCAAGCACACGGCTCTGTTTTACAACCCCTCTCTGGGTATCAGCCATTAACCGGCTCCATATTTGGGTCTGTTTTATAAGCCCTCCCTGGGTACCAGTTACTAACCATCTCCAGATTTGGATTGGATATTTCCAGACTCAAAAAGCTCTGAGAGACCCGGATCATTCCATAACCATGGTCTTTCTAATTCTAAAGGAGTTCATGGGCTGCACTGTAGTAGAGGGAACATTTGCACCAGCTGGGTGAAAAGTTGGCCCTAAAGCTCAGGGGTTGAGCTTTGACAGGCCTTGACTTTTGTTCCTTTCAACATTATTATTATTTCATATTTATTATTTTACAATATTTGTATTTCAACATTATTATAATTTAATATTATTATTTTGAACACTCTGGGCATAGGCACAAGCAATGATGAGTAGCCCCCGCATTTTAGGGAAGCTGATAAAAGCACGAAGGACAGTGCGGTGGAATCTCTGAACCAGGCGACCATGTTGGGACCCGGCCTCTGCGAGTCACTGTCTGTGGGACTTAATTCCCCTGGGACTGAGCTTGCTCCCCTGCAGAACGGATCCCACTAGGACTGACCTTGTGCAGATGTGCAGCAGGTAAATGAGTTAACGACTGCAAGGTAGTTAGAACAGTGCCTGGCCTGTATTTTGTGCTCCGTGAGTTAGTTCTTCTTGTTAGATATGCTCTTCTACGATTTATCAAAAGGGCTTTAATGTGGCAGCACTTTAGAAGAATTTAGAATTTTGACCCTATTGCTACTGAACAATGTCTCTTTTTTGAAGATTTTTTTTTTTAAGTGGACCATTTAAAAAATCTTTATCGAGTCTGTTAAAATACTGTTTCTGTCTTATGTTTTGGATTTTGGGCCATGCGGCATGTGATATCTTAGCTCCCCGACCTGGGGTTGAGCCTGCACCCCTGGGATTAGAAGGCAAAGTCTTAACCACTGGGCCACTAGAGGAGTCCCTGGACTGCGTCTTGGAAGGTGAATGTGGGGAGACCTGGATTTCTCTTTCTCTGATCACAAATAGTGACTGCATGTTAAACATTTTATTTTTGAGTAAACCTTGTCAAGTACATACACCTTTATTTCCATTTTTCTGCTATTGTTTCCCGTGACAAATAATGCCTATGGATTCTCTACTCCTCAGCTGCCCTGTCTTTTATCTTTTCTCTGCAATAGGGCCAAAGGCTCACAAACTCCAATTCCCAGACTCCTTTGCCTACTGCTTCCTATTTGTTTCTGCCAACGGGAGGCTCTGGCAGGAGACTGGAAGGCGGGAAGGAAAGCTTCACAGTCTCGGCTGTCACAGTGGCCACGGGCTCTGCATGATACTGTTTCTCCTCGGCTCCTTCAGCCCTAAGCATTGCAGCGGTTTCCTCGGGTGACATCACTCCTTTCCCTCTTCCAGCCTTTCTAACACATTTTAACTATTCCCTTGTATTACGGTACCTCTGTCTGAAACACAAGCTGATCCTAAAGGAAGTCAACCCTGACTATTCATTGAAAGGACTATTGCTGAAGCTCCAATCCTTTGGCCACCTGATGTGAAGAGCCGACTCATTGGAAAAGGCCTTGATGCTGGGAAACATGGAGGGCAGGAGGAGAAGGATGACAGAGGATGAGGTGGTTGGATAGCATCACTGATTCAGTGGAGATGAACTTGAGCAGACTCCAGGAGATAGTGAAGGGCAGAGGAGCCTGGTGTGCTGCAGGCCATGGGATCACAGAGAGCTGGACACGACTTAGCGGCTGGACAACAGCAACAACGTCTGACATACCTGGACTCCTCTTTTTTCCTGTTGGACACACTGGTATTCCTAAGCTGCCTTGTGGTACCTGCTTCCTAGTTGACAGCAATCGTTGTTTAAAGTAGGTAGATACTTGACAGCCCAGTGGAAGTACTTTGCTATTCACTACACAATATCGATGAAGTCTCTTCTTTTTGAGTCTCACAAATAAAACCTATCAAGATTCACACGAACATATGGACAAACAGACACTGAAGAATAAAATGAAAGAAAATACCAAATGCATTTTATTAGCTCTCATTGCATAACAAATCATCCTCAAACAGCATCATAGCAACAGGAATCTTTTATCATCCTTCGTGGTTTCTCTGGGTGTGGAGTTTGAGAGCAGCTTGACTGGCTGGTCCTGGCTTGAGGTCTCCATGGAGGCGTAGTCAGAGATCAGCTGGGGCTGCAGCCATCTGAAGTGAAGACTGTGGCTGGAGGACCTGCTTCCCGGGGCTCCCTCATGGGGCTGGCGAGTCAGTGCTGGGGGCTGGGGGGAGGATGCGGTTCCTTTCGATGTGAACTTCTCCACAAGGATGCTTGAGTGGCCTCATGGCATGACAGCTGGCTTCCCCCAAAGAAAGTGATCTGAGAGATGGAGGAGGAAGCTGCAAGGCCTTTTCTGACCTAGCTTTGGAAGCGATGCATCATTACTCCATTGATATTCTACTGGTCACACGAGGCCAGCCTTGGTTCATTGTGCAAAGCGGCTACACACTACACACAGGCATGTAGTCCGGCAGTCAGAGACCCTTGGACGTCATCCTAGAGGCTGGCCACTGCATGCACGCTCGTCGTCCACACTTGAGGGGATAAACTCATAATTTGGGTGAAGGGGAAGCATGGAGAATTCTCTTTTTCATCAAACAAGGAAGCAGGAACGTTACTGATTTCAAGAGTTCCTTGGGTGAGAGGGAGGGGATGAAGGGAAGAACATGAGACTCTCATGACCCCTGTAGCACATGAGAGAACATAAAAGCTAATGAAATGTGTAGGAAGTTGTTCTGAGAAGCACGGAAAGGATATTCCAAGGAGGAATTGCTTCTTTTCTCTTTCTTATTGTTGTTAGTCACCAAATCATGTCTGACTCTTTTGAGACCCTATGGATTGTAGCCTGCCAGGCTCCTCTATGTTTCCTAGGCAAGAATATTGGTGTGGTTTGTCATTTCCTTCTCCAAGGGATCTTTCCAACCCAGGAATTGGACCTGTATCTCCTGCATTACAAGCAGAGTTTTTTTTGTTTTGTTTTGTTTTTTACCACTGAGCAACCAGGGAAGCCCTTTCTCTTTCTACTCTGTTTTAGTGATTTTTCATTCATTTCATTTTATCCGCATTGCTATGGGAATGTCTGTTCCTTTGATTCTAATCACTGGATGGACTTTGTTGCATGTCCAAGAGTTTTATGTCTCTCTTCTCACAAGGATAAACACCCAGGTTGCCAGAGAAGTTTCTGAGGGAGAAAAGGCATTAACAAGAAGCATCTCAGATGGACCGACAGCAACAATACCTTTCTTTATCCTTCCACGATTATGGTGTACAACTACATGTGTGTGAGGCAGCAGGGGTTGGAAATGTTCTTTTCTCCATAAACATTTGTGCCAGGTGCAGTGCTAGGCATCGTGGGAGATGCAAAGATGATTGAGACACAGTCCCTGACTTCAGGAAACTTCTGGTTTAAATACACAGCTGATCAGCAGACAGCTAATTCCAGTACAAAATTAAGAAAAGGCAGAAGTCAACAGAGGGGATACCCAGTAATTCTGACCAGGGGGTCAGAGAAGAGTTCATGAAAGATGGAGCCTGAAGGAGTCTTGAAGAGCAGGCTACCCATGGGTGGAGGGAGGTGATGGGGGAACTAAGTGAGCAAAGAGTGCAGCTGGGGGACAGCTCAAGGAGGAGCACGGAGTCCCCAGTGGCTGCAGGGCACGGGTAGGGGTGCGGAGGGCTGCAGGCGAGCAGGAGTCTGGCCAGATGAGAGGGGCCAGATCCTGGGTGCCATGCAGGGAGCCTGAATCACTGGGCAATGATTCAGCAAAGGGAAGGAAGTGAAGCTTCCTGAGAAAGGAAATAACGTGATCACAATCACGCAGAAAGAAGAGAATCATGCAGAAAGAAGAGAATTCAAGATACACTGAGACCAAAATGCATATTACTGGCTGGAGAAACGCCGGTGATTTTAATTTTCCCCTTTTGGGTCACCTGCGGTTGCTAATTTTCCTACAGTGAGTGTGGATTCTTGCTAAATTTTAAAATAGAATACATAAAATAATTTTTATATGGTTAAATGCAAGTAGGGTGAAGGAAGGAGGACAATGAGAAGGATGTTCTGTAGTTGAGAGGAGAGAAGCTGGAGGTGGGGCTGGGCGGAGAGGGCCGGGGCTGCGAGAGGCAGGGCTGTGAGGGGTGGACCTTTGGGGGCGGGACTGGGCTGTGAGGGGCGGGGCTGTGAGGGGCGGGGCTGTGAGGGCGGGGCTGTGAGGGCGGGGCTGGCAGAGCCGGAAGGAACGCTGAGTCTTTCCCACGTTTTTTCCAATGTGTCCTTTGTGGGCTGGGCTTTGCTCCAGGAGGTGGATGGAGAAACGGGTCGTATTGGGGGGGGGCAGAAGGATGGAAAGGGAGGGTATCTTTTAGGCTACCGGAGATTTGTGTAAGTTGTAAACTGAAGAAAAGGGGCATCTGGAGAATGAGATACAAAATGCAGAGACAATTTAGGGCCTAAGAGGCAGGATCCTAGAGCAAATTAGAGTGAATAAGGTCAGTTTCCCAAGTGCAGTGTGACTGTGTGTGTGTGTTTGTATCTCTCTCTTAAAGAGGATGCATATGAAGCAGAGAATATAGGAATAAGGGACTGTGTCATTATGAATTTTGGATTTGAATACTCATGTATAGCCATCCCTGAAAATAAAGATTTGAACCGTTTATTTCCTGCCATTTATAAAAGTGGCAAGGGCTATTCAGAAAGGGGAAAAACTATACAACACAGCCAATAAGCAAAGCAATTGAGGACATGCAGGTGGCTCTCTCATTTTCCTCATAAGAGCAGGAAATAGTGCAGAAACCCGGCAGGAGGACAGGTCCGCAGGAAAAGGCACTGGCCCGGAGGCTGCTCGCGAAAGGCAGCCAGTGTGCATGGCGCGGGCGTGGAAACCACGCGCTGGGCAGAGAGAACGCCCAGAGGGTGGTTGGCACACGGGCAGGGATGCTCACAGCTCCTGGTGGAGCTGGCATTGACGAATGTGCGGCTCACACTCCCGAGATTCTCTTTGTCCCTTTCAAGGTTGCCTGTTTTGAAGAATTTGTGTTTTGCTAGAGTTAAATGAACCGGTTTGCTTGGGATTTCCGTCCTGCCTGAGGGAGGCGCAGTTCCCCAGCCCGGGGAGGGACGATGGAAGAGGAGGGTCCCAGAGCCATTTCTCACTGTCACGCCCGGAAGCGCCACAGACCCTCTGAGGCCCGGGAGAGATGAGGCCCGCGGACAGGAGCCTTGGGCCACTCCGCCTGTCCATCAGCCTGAGCTAACGACCCGCCCGGCCTGCCCCTCCGGTTTGCTTGCCTCGTCTCGCTTCCTTCCTAATCGAGAGGAGACTCCCGCGGTGGTGTCTTGATGTCAACAAACCAATTTGTGACTTGATTAGCCCAGATGGACAAGTGTGTCCTTTTCTCTCCTCCCCTCCTTAGCAGGTTTGGACTCGTCTAAGGCGTTTCTCTCCATGTGGAAGGCAGCGCCTGCCTGTGGCCGCGTGGCTTTGCTTTTCCCTGTTTCCTTTACTCACTTCCCGTTCTAGACTCCCAGGGCAAGGGACTCAATTCCAGGAATTCCACGGAAATTGGACCCACTTCGGCCTTCCCTTGTGGCTCAGCTGGTAAAGAATCCGCCTGCAATGCTGGAGACCTGGGTTCGATCCCTGGGTTGGGAAGACCCCCTGGAGAAGGGAAAGTCTACCCCCTCCAGTATTCTGGCCTGGAGAATTCCATGGACTGTATAGTCCATGGGGTCGCAGAGTCAGACAGGACTGAGTGACTTTCACTTTCATCCACTTCCTTCTGTCCTCTAGGTCACATACAAAGTTGGAAACCCTACCACCATTAAAAAAGAAAACAAAAATCATCCCAACACCTGATTTTTCCAGGTGATAAGGTGTGTGGCTAAAATTAGATGCTGTGATTTATCAAGAGAATAACCACCTGGTGATACGTTCATTTCACTGAAGTCCCGTCGAACCATCTATCTCTGTACATGAACTTCTCATACCTGAGCAGGCCTGTGAGTGACTGGTACAGAAACTAGTAACTCACGGGCCTGTCTCTGAAATTCCTGGAGGAAAAGAAGGCTTTTGCAGCTAAAAGGGACACAAAACAGAGGAAAAGATAAAGCTTCTATGCCAACACGTGGTAAAATGTCACCGCAAGCTTTTGATTGCTTGTCCTTTGAAGCTTGGTCCCTGAAGTCTCCTTTCCTTCACATGTGCCTCTTCAGCCAGGCTGCCACCATCCCATCCCCATGTACCCCCCAAAACTCAGAGAAGGGCCCTGAGCAGATCCCAGCAAGTGTTCTCTGGATACCTGTAACATAAAAAATCAGTTTTGTGTTGGATGGGAGGGGAGTTTGGGGGAGAATGGATACATGTGTACATATGGCTGAGTCCCCTTGCTGTTCAACTGAAACTATCATTGTCAATCGACAATGCAAATAAAAAATTTAAATAAAATCCCCCCAAATTAGAATTTGTCTGGCTTTTCTGTTTGCAGCTGTGACACATTACCATAAACTTGGTGGCTTAAGCAATGCAAATCTCTAATCTCAGAGTTAGTGCTGAGGGCCAGAATTCTGGCATGGATTTCACTGGTCTAACCTCACCGGGCTGCATGACTTTCTGAAGATTCCAGGCGAAAATCTGTTTCCTTGCCTTCTCCACTTTCCAGAGGCTGCTCAGATTCCTTGGATTGTGGGCACCTTCCTCCAACCTCAAAGTTAGCAAAGGTAAATGAAGGCCTTCCTATATCCCCTGACCCCGCCCTCTTCTACTTAAAAGAACCCTCATGATAATATTGGGTCCTCAGGGGCAACCCAGGCTAACCTCCCTATTTTGAGGTCAACCCATTAGCAAACTACCTCTATCTGCAGCGTTTGCTTTCCTCTGCCACGTTGCTAACAGTCACAGGATCCGAGGATTAGCACTCTTTTCAACGTCATTCTTCTCCCTATCACAGAACTCCTGTTTCTTTCTTTCTTTCTCCCTTGTGCTATCTATCTCGCTTTTGGCTCAAAATAGTAATAAGAAACAGCAAAGTGAAGTCTTAAAACAGGTTCCCGAAACAGATGAATGCTCACATTTCAGCTCTGCCTGCTGATTTGGGGCCAATTTCTAACCTCTCTCTAAACCTGTTCCTCATCTGTAAAGTGAGGAGAATGCAATCTCCTACAGAAATTAGTGCAAATATGGGATGATGTTGGCAAAGCTTTGGCATAATGGTTAGTGTGTATTATGTGCTCCTTGAAAGTAAGTTAGATTTTTTGAGGAGCGAAACAGAGTAAGTGGGGAAGAGGCAAGAGACAGTGTAATCCAGGTCTCTGTAGCCCCATCCTCCTGGTTTGCTCCCAGTTGGCCTCATCGGATGGAAAAGAGTTCAGCTGTCATTTTGGGGACGCCTCCCTTCCTCTTTCTCCACGCCATTCAGGCCAGGAGCTCCAGCCGTGGTACTGGCCCATGGATCCACGGGGGGCATGCCTTAGTGGAAGTGGCCGAGTCCCTGCTCCACCTGCCCTTGGTCCCTGGCCAAGGATAGCAGGATCCACACCCTCGGCTCCAGGGGGTGTGCCTGTTAGATTAGCGAGAAAGTCTGGGGTTTCAGGAATAATTAGGCCTGACTCTGCCCTTGCTAGAGGGAGGAGGACAGAAAGTTTAGCTGGACCTTCCCCACCAGCTGGGTGATGGTGAGGTGGTGGCAATCAAGGCAGAGGGGGCCCAGAGCACCCGACGCAGAGCTGCGAAGTGTGGCCTCAGGAGAGCCACCAGTCACCTACTGTATGGACAGCCCCAAGAAAGTGTTGACATGTAGTGTTGATGAGGATGTGGGCAAACGAGCCATATACTCTTTGGGAATGTAATCCAACATTAAAAAGATTAAAAGGACATGCACATTTAAAAATAAAAAATAAACACATATACATACCTTCTTGTTCAGCAATCCAAATTTGGGGGGATCTGATCTACTGAAGAAACAAAAATGCTAGTAAACAACGTTGTTTCTACAGGAATCTTTATTACAACAATATTTGTAGGACACACAGATAAAACCAGAAAAGCCTGAATGTCCATTGATGGGTGGAAATAAATTGTAGTATGGTTGTCTAAGAAACATTGTGTAACTATTTAAGAGAAGGTTTAGCTGTTTATTTGGAAGAATTAGTAGAAGAGAAGTATATCATAATTCTGTGAAAGTGAAAAAAAAGCCCACTCTCCATATGAGTATACGTCAGGATGTGTTTTCACGAGCTGGGGAGAGGTGTATGAGAATACACATGTTTGTTAACATTAGTGCAGGGTGGGTTAATATTCTTGGCTCTGTGTAGCACTGTATCACATGGCTGATTACAAGGAATGAATTCCTTTTTCTGGTTTAATTTTGAGAGAGTGGTTTAATATAAATGGCGGGGGGCAGGAGTGATGATGGGGAGGGAAGCTGTAGGGGAGGCTTCTGGAGCAGACCCTTTAGTGTTTCGAGAACTAGGGACCCCAGATTGAGGGTTGGAAAGCAGTGAGGGACAGGGGGCTGGCCTGGGCTCCCATGCCAGGTTGGGTGGGTAGGGTCTAGGGACACAGACCCTGTCCAGAGGCTGACAACTCAGGAAGCTTATTTAGAGCTTCCTGAGAAGATTAGCACAGGCTGGAGCACTGGGTAGCCTGTAGCAAGAGGAAATTAAGTTGCTGGCCTATAAAGGAAGGGGCTTCCCAGGTGGCTCAGTGGAAAAGAACATGCCTGCCAGTGCAGGAGATGTGAGTTGGATCCCTGGGTTGAGAAGATCCCCTGGAGAAGGAAACGGCAACCCACTCCAGTATCCTTGCCTGGGAAATCCCGTGGACAGAGGAGCCTGGCGGGCTACAGTCCACGAAGTCACAAAGCATTAGACATGACTGAGTGCACACACGTGCATGCACACACACACACACACACACACACACACACACACAGCTCTATAAAGGAAATGTGCCTCACAGTATTAAAGGTCATAATGAAGCTCTCCACTCCAGATTATTTTAAAGAATTCATCAAGACCATGGGGTTAAGCCTGTGTGGAGGCAGGAGTGAACAAGAATAATAACACCTAACAGCAGGTAAGAGGCGTGTAGCAGGAAAGCGCTCCATATATATCACATTTGAGACAAAGTACAACCGCATGAGGCAGGAATGACCATCCCCAAGGAAAGTGAGGTCTGGAGGGGGTAAGGAGTCCAGCCTTGGCTATGTGGCCGGCGACAGAGCTCTTCTAGCTCCCTGAAGGCATGTCCTTCCAGGGTGAGAAGCTGGATGCAGCGTTTACATGCCTCCTTGTCCCTGTCCTTCCTTCCCCGCACCAGGGCTGAGTGGGGGACATTGCCTTAGTCCGGCTAGGCAGCACGGCTCCTGGTTTCTTTCTTTCTTTCTTCCTGGCTCATTCTACTTATTTTTTAAAATGTCGTTTTGTTGACGTACTGTTGATTTATAATCTGTGTTACTGGTGTACAGTGAAGTGATTCAGATATATGCGTATGTGTGCATAGATTCATTAGCATAACTTTCCACAATGGTTTATCACCAGATACTGAATAGAGTTTCCTGTGCCGTACAGCAGGACTTTTTCGTTTATCCATCCTGTATGTGGTAGTTTGCATCTGCTCATCCCAAACCTCCAGTCCACCTCCCCATCCCACCCCACCCCACCCCGCCCTCCCTCCTTGGCAATCACAATTCCCTTCTCTATGGGCCCATTTTTTTTCATTCCGGCATTTGGGTTTGGTACCCACACTGCCATGGTCCCAGGAGATGCTCTTCTTCTTCTGGGAAAGCTCCGAACTACATAATTGCATAGCTCCTGCCACGCAGGCCTCGGCAGGCGTGGGCAGTGGCCGCCAGTGACTCTTGGGAGAGCCCCACGGCCAGTGTGTGCGTGGCTCCAGCCGCCCACTCTGTTTTCACACCTGGGCGAGGGGTGAGGCCACAGTCCTTTGATCTCCTTTGGTGGGTGTTGGGAAGTAAGGGAGGGGTGGCCGGGAGCCCTCCCTCAGGCCCCAGGGGACAGGGTGGGGGACTGTTTCAGAGTGTGGACCCCTCAGGCGCCAGCTGGTCCTGCCAGGATGGAGCCCCTTGTGGGGGGCGGGGAGTGGGAGAGAGAGGAGGGCTGAAGACCTTCCGGAAGCAACTCTGCTAGGCTTGGAGGGAGTTTGGGGAGGGAGAAAAGGCCTCTCTGTCTTCGCCACCCATCCATCGAACTCTGGACTGCTGGTGCTTGCGCTCAGCCTGCCCCGCACCGCGCCCCCACCCCCACCCGCGCGGCGACTCGCCTCTCCCGCCCAGAATCCGTCAGAGTGAAAGAATTTCCAGATACACAGAAAGAAAATCTCCGTGGGGACCCTCGTGCAGATTCGCTTTTCAGGGAGGTTCCTGAATGAGAACAGGCCGCAGGCTCATCTGTACCCCCGCCTCTGGCCCACAGCTCTGGGGTCTCCAGCCCAAGGCGACTGCCTCCCTCCAGCCCCTCCACTCGCCCTACTCCTGGATCAGGTTTCCCCTTCTTTCTCCCAGGCCTGAGTCCTCATTTTGCACGCCCTCGGCCTTCTCCTTCCCTTGCACTTCTCCTCTGCGCCCCCCATACAGCCACCTCCCGAGGGCTCCGGGCTGAGTGGGGACTCTGGAGCGGGCCTCTCTGAGTTTTCCCTGAAGATAACCAAGCATCACACTCAGGTGGGCGGACTCCTGTGTCTTGAGTCTACTTGGGCAGGGGGTGGAGGGTAGGAGGCCCCTTCCCCTGTCCCAGGTCCTCCAGGGCTGGCCGCTGGCGTGCGTGCAGTGCAGTACCGGGCCCAGGTGGTCGGCACGGTAGACCCCATCCCCTTCCTGCTTGATCGGCACTCCTCACCCCCGCCCACCCCTCTCCACCTTTGGACTGACCTGCGGCCCACCTCGGTTAATACCTCCCTGAGCTGGGATCAGGGCTTACCCCCGACGCTGCTTTAAAAACAAACAAACAAAAAACCCAATAACACCAGCTAACATATGGAGATGTCATCCTGGTTAAACAAATTACAGTCGAAGACGGCGTGATAATAACTGAACAATCACCGCAACTAGAAGGAGCGGCCTCTAACCCGCCAGGTGCGCCCCGCGAAACTGGGCTCCATCCAGGAGCACGTGAGGATGGGCCCGGGGCCTGAGACAAGGCGAGGGAGCCCCTAACCGGCACCCAGCTTTCGGGAGACTCCCTGGGACGATCCGAGACAGGCTTCCCTGGAGGGCAGCCCCGCCTGGGAGGCCGCAGGAGCACCAGGTCCGGCAGACGAGGGCGACGGAGCCCCTCCCTCCTCCTGGTCTCCTTCCAGACCTCGGAAGAGGTCGCTTCTCAGGGGGGAAGCCCGCGCCCTGGCGGGGGGGGCGTCTGCCGTGTGTCCCGAGGGTCTCCCCACTGCCCTCTCAAGCCTGGGGAGAACGCCGCGTGCGTTTTCCTTTGGCGAGCAAGGGGCCCAGTGGTGCGCGCTGGTTCGCCCGCGTTTTGGGGGCAGCAAGAGGCATGATTAGGAGGGAAGATGTTAAAACAAGAATGGCCGGTGTAAGCCCTCTTTCTTTCCCTCCCTCTTTCCCTCCCTCTTTCCCTCCCTCATTAAGTAGATTCGTATTTAAAACAGGCTCAGAAATTTTAATTTGAATTCCAGGCGCTGAGCTCAGGTTACAATCGTGCCATTTATACTGAGACCGAAAATCACCATCGAAACAACTAGAACCAAGGTCTATTTTACCAAACAGCCAGAGCTCCTTAGTGGGTGACCACTGCGCGCAGGCAGCTAGATCTCCTTGGGTTTGGCCTGAGACTAGGGATGGGCAGGAGAGCTGGCGGGTTGGAGAGGCGGCGGGGGAATATCCCCCGGAGGGGCGGGCGCGGCGCGTGCGTGGACCGGCCGCGCTAATAGATGCCGCGGTTCAGAATCCTCACCGCTTCCCAGCGCTCCGGGCGCAGGGGCGCATGTGTTGCTGGAATTCAATCCGTGGGGGGAATGCAGATTGCGCTGCGACCCACTGGGTTTGATTTATGAACGGTTACTCCAGCGATTGTTTACACATTGCATTTCAGGGCTCCCGCGCACCCCCTTAGGAGCCGGCGCCGGCACCCGCGGCCGCCTCCGCAGCCTCCTTTGCGGTCCGCCAGCTTCCGCCGCTCCTCCCCTCCCCTCGCCCACCTCCACCCTCACTTTGTCCAGAAAATCCGACTTCGCCGCCCTGGAACCCGGGGACCCACATTCGGCTCTGCCTCCCGCAGCCTGCTCTCCTCCGGCAGTCCCAGACTCGGGGCTGCTCCTCTGAGTTTACTTGCGGGCCGTTACTTCTCCGTGAGACCACGCGGGCCAAAAATAGGAGAGGTGGAAGCAGCTCGCCGGCCGGATCGATGGGGCCCTCGCCGTTTCAGCTGAACTGTCTTATTAATTATGAAAGGACTCGCCCGATCCCTGCCAGGGACCACGCCTCTGGCCCCTCCGCTGGAGCCCTTAATGGTGGTTCCTCCGAGAGCTGCCTCCGGCCACGACAGAGGAAGCGGCGAGTCGCGAGCAGGGCTCGGCCCTTAGGCCGGTGGCTCGGGCTTCTGACCCGCGTGGGTCCGCGTGTGCATTCTCAGAGGCGCCCAAGGCCAGCGCCCCCAAACCTCCCCTAGGAAGAACCCCTGCCTTTTGGCTTACAGAAGTAAAATATAGCTTCCCCTTTCTCTTAAGCAAACACGATTTCAGGGAAGCGGCAAGATGTTCTGGTAACCCACGGCTTGAGGACTGTAGGTTATCAGATGGCTGGTGAGCTGGTGAATTTACCACCTGGCATCCTGTGTCCCTTCAGGGAACCCCAAGAGAACTCGGCCAAGAAAGCAGGCTTGGGGCAGGAAACAGAGGACACCCCTATTTCAAACAATAACTTTTATTTTATACTTCTCTATACTTTGTAGCAAATCTTTTTTTTGCTGAATTTAATTTATAATAAACTTTTTAAAATTACATCTCTTTTTTTTAAATCAAGGCTCTTTTATGTCAAAATCTTTTTTTAACTATATTTTAGATTAACATTTAACATCCCCCCCCTTGTGATCTATACCGTTGGATATTCAGGTATTACTGTATGTGGAACAGCTAAAACAAGAGGGAAAACCAAGGCAGTGGACTTCGAAAGATGCATCAACACGAGCAGGTAAAGCTTAACCTTTCAGTGACTTCAGCAGCGTTGCTTCTGGCAGCCTGTACCTCTGACCCGAGGTTTCCTCAACTCCCTCCCTCTCCCCATCGTAGCCTTGAAACACAAGGCCAACCATCTGTCCTTTCACTTTTCTCGAGGAGAAATGTGCAGTGGAAATGATCAAAACAAGATTCTGTGTTAGAAAGACAGTGAGCGTGAATTATTCACGAGATGCTGTTCTGTTCAGCGCATTTCCCTGGCCTTCTCCTCTCCTCTTTCCTGTTAGGAGGAGCCCATCATTGGTCATGTATTCACATGATTAATATAGTAGGCGGCCCAGGGCCGTTCCTGAGATTCTTGTGCCAAAAAAATAAAAATAAATAAAAAAAAAAGAATGGGGTGGGTTTGCCGTTTTCGTGTTTCTGTGTGAAGACGGACTGAAGCTGAGGTCCGAGTTTGGGCTGTGCTCGCTTGCTCACTGATCGGTAACATTTGGCAAATGAAACACAAGGAACCAAACGAAATCAGAAAGAGAATCAGGATTTCCCACAATTCCCATATGAGTGTTTTCAGCATCACAGAGAATCACAACGTCCCCAAAGAACGTATGGATCTTCCTCTCGGTTTCCGGGAGCATGGCGTGAGTGCGGGCGCGCGCAGGGGGAGCCGACCCGGCGCTCAGAAGGAAAGCCAGGTCGCTAAAGCTGCCGAGAGAGACACCAGGAGCACGGGCAGCGCCGGGAGCAGGGGCCCCGCCGCCCCGTTGCCGCCGCCGCAGAGTTCGAATAAGCTGCCTTGGATGTTGAGATTTTTGGATTCTTTTCTCAGTTTATCCCACATATCTTTCGCCCCTTCTTGGCAATCCGTAAGGGCCGTGACCGTGCAGCTGTGGAAATCCTCCCAGTATCTGGCGAGGAACAGAACAGAGCAGAAGGAGGTTCACTGTGGGCGCGGGCAGAACTCCGGGCCTGCGCCCCGCGAGCGTCCCCCTCGCGGGCCGGCCAAGCTCCCGGCGACCCTCCTCTGCAGCCCGGGGCGCCCCCTCTCTCTTCCCTCTACCCCCTCCCCCGGGACCTCGTCCCGTCCCGGGAGCCGCTGTCCAAGGTGGGGCCGCCCCTTCCCGGTCGGGTTCCGCGCCCACGGCGCCGCGCTGGCACCTGGGCCTGCGCTGACAGATTGCGGGCCTCTGCGGGCACAGCTAGGAAAACAGCGCTAAGCCGCGCAAGCTGCCGCCCATTAATGCCTCTCGGCTTGCAGGACGGCCGGCCGGCGCGGCGCGCAGCCCTCCCCGCGGCTCCGCGCCCCCCTCCCCTCGCCCTCCCTTCCCCTCCCTCCGTCTCCAAGCCGCCGCGCCCGCTCGCCTCGGCCTTCCGTCTCCTCCGCTCCGCCTTTTGTCTCCCTCTTTCCTCGTCTCCCTTCTCTCCCCTTCTTTGTCTTCCTCCTTTCTCCTCCCCTCGGGTTTCCCCCCGGGTCCCTTCGTCGCACCCTCCTCTTCCTCGCTCGCTTCGGTCCTCCGCGGCCCCTCGCCTGGCCCTCCCGGCTCGGATCCGGTGCGGAGACGGCCGCCCGCCTCTGCCTCCCCGGAGTCGGTGAGTGCCAGCGCCCGTGCCCCCGGGCCGGCTCCCTCGCCTCCTCCAGTTTCCTTAACCCATAGAGCTCAGGCCCTGGGCGCCTGGTCCCTGCTCTCCCCGACCCCTCACCCACCCCCAGGCCTTTCCTCGGCCCTGGACCCCGCGACCTTCGGGAGGTGGTGCCAGCCCCCCGCCCCCAGGCGCAGGGCCCGGGGCCAGCGTAGAGCCCGCCGCGCCGGCCTTCGAGGGGCCCAGCTCCCGGTCCTCCCTGCTCGCCTCTTCCGGAGCCCGCGCCTTCCTCGGCCGCTCGATCCTCCTGTGCTCGGCTCCTAGCCCCGCCCCCACAACCTTCATCCAACTTGTCCTTTTTTTTTTTTAATTGTCCCCCTTTTCCTCTGAAAACCCAAAATAGATCTCCAGACTAAATATAATTCCAACCCGTGATCGATTCCTGGGCCGCTGTCTCCTTTCGGGGCTGGGTCGATCCGTGCCGTCTTGCTAACTCCGGTCTGGCTCCCCCTTCGCCAGGGCCCTTGGTGTCAGGTCACCAGCGAGGGCCCTCCACGAAATCTGTGCGTTCTTTCCTCCCCTCCCTCCTTTCTGCTCACCGGCCTGGACTGTAAGCACGCTGAAGGCAGGCTTTGTCCTGGTTTCCAACTCCCAACCCCGTCTTCCGGCTGACAGTCAAGTTATAAACTTCTGTTGGACTGCCTTCAGCTCCGGCTGCTTTCTAATGACCTCCGTGAGTCTCTGATTTATGAGGACTGCAGGGCCTGGGGCACAGGCCTTCCATGTTCCTCAATTTGTAATAAATACTGAGATTTAGAGAAATGGAGAGTCGGCAGGACAGCTCTCTGCATAATTACACCTCCCAAAGGACATTTCAATCTCTCCTTTCTTTATGCATGCCCAGATGGGGACCAGGTCTTCCTGGAAGAGAGATTGGGCAGAGGAGGACAGAATCCAGGTGGGTCTGAGAGGAGGTGGGCTTCCCTGGTGACTCAGATGGTAAAGAATCCGCCTGCAATGCGGGATACCTGGGTTCGATCTCCGGGTTGGGAAGACCCCCTGGAGGAGGGCTTGGCAACCCACTCCAGTATTTTTGCCTGGAGAATCCCCAGGAACAGAGGAGCCTGGCGGGCTGTAGTCCATGGAGTTGCAGAGTCGGACATGGCTGAGCGACTGAGCACATGGCACTGAGAGGAGGTGGCTTTAGTGCCACCAACAGAGTGGCTCTCAGCCCAGCTGTGGTCTCTGCCACTTCTGGGAGGGCCCCACCCCATTTCCATTCTCCTGCTAAAAACCCAACAGCTTGGAATAAGCAAATTTGGGCAAACGATGGAGGAATTGAGAGCTGATCTCTATTTACGCTTTTGCCCATCTTTATAGGTACTTTCTTCCCTGTCATCAGACATTTAGGATTAAAACAGGTGCGTGTGCATCCCAGACGCAGCCTTTTGTCCCTTTCCAGATAGGAAAGTAGCAGCCACTTGGCTGCTGTGGCTTCTGGTGGACACCAGGGTATTGAAGAAAGCCTGTAGCAAAATATACCCCCATCGAACTACTCAGTGCTTAACAAGTAACATGCCACCCCCAAGGAATTAGGGAGAGAGGAGGGGCTTGAGAGTATACAAAGGAGGGTGCAGAAAGTGGTCACCGCAACCTATGGGGAACAAGGAACACCCTTTGCCTGGGCTTTACGGGAAGGGCCGTGATAGGGGTGGGAAGGGTTACAGCTGTTTTTGAAAAATAAAATGAAAGTGTGTGTGCATGTGTCTTGCAGAAGATGGGGATATTTCTAAGGTCTGCCGTAGCTGAGATGTGACTGACCCTCCACAGTACTCTGCTACCCTCATTTGCCAGTGGGAGCTGTGCTTTCTAGCCAGGCTCTGGGCAAACACCCCTGGGCCTTGTTGGGCCCTTAGCGGCCCTCGGCTGGGGACACCTTGCAGATGCAGGAAGGGGGGGGGATAAGCGAGGGAGATAGCTACCCTAAAGCTCCAAATTGGCTCTAAACTCCGCAGAGATGGTTACTGGACATGTGGGCAAAGCCATCCACACAAAATAAAATATTCTTTCAGTTTCTCTCCTCAAAAGAGAAAGAGGGATCTGCACTCACTTGCTGCCAGTGAAGTTTCTTGGCCTGTGCCAGAGGGGAATTTTATTAGAGGAAGGGGACAAAATAGGGGAGTTCCTTTCCTTATAAGCAAACCTGGTAGAACTACCTAAAACGCCCCTCAAGCCAAACCAAGTGTCCCGGTTGAAGTGCTCATTTCCGCAGCAGGAGAGGAAGAGGAAGAGGGCCTCAAAGCCTGGAGAGGAGCTGCCAGCAGCTGTCGGTGCCCCCTCACCCCTGGGGTCCGGAGGTTCCAGGGTGTGGATTGCTCGGGCCTCTGTGCGCACGGGTCAGGCTGTGGAGCGTGGGACTGGGCCCCAAGGAAAGGATCTTCCTCTGCCCATTCCAAGCCACAGGGTCCCCTTGGACAGGGTAGGCCCCAGCCAAGGCCTGAGGGCGGGAGGTGAGGCGCCCTCCCACCTCCACAATGCGCCCCCCAGCACCGAAACCTCGCGCAACAGAGAGGACACTTACGTGCACACGGTCTTGATGTTCGTCTTGTCGTCCAGGCCCTGCGGGTAGTTGGCCATGCTGTCGCCCAGCTTGAGCAAACAGTCTGAAAAGCCCTTAAAGACCGCATCACACTTGCCCGCTGCTCTCACGGCCTGCACCAGGTACGCTGCGGGGAGCAGGGGACACTGGTCAGCGGTGCCACCACCCGGCCCTGGAGCCCCGCAGCCTGCCCATCGGGACCCAGTGAGCATCGCCCCATCCAGCCATGTCCAGTGGCGCCCAGGCTCGGAGCGCGCCAGGGCGAAAGGTGAATGAACGGTGGGGCCGAGAACTTTCGAGCTGCACGCAAC
Organism: Budorcas taxicolor; assembly: GCF_023091745.1. NCBI lineage: Eukaryota > Metazoa > Chordata > Mammalia > Artiodactyla > Bovidae > Budorcas > Budorcas taxicolor. The sequence continues at coordinate 11,699,500 of NC_068920.1, forward strand.
CCAGCGTCTTCTGCAGGTGGCCCGCGTGCACAGGTATGGGGGCGGGGGAGTCCAGGCCTTTCCTACCGTGCGACCCCCGCCTGCATCGCTCTCCGCATCTTTTTCGGTTTCCTTCGCTCCCTCTTCTCACCTCCCCTGCCTCTTTATTTCTTTCTCCTGGCTCCCTGCTTAGCTTCCCTAACACACCCCTAGCCGGCCCATCAAGGCTCTCGCAGTGCGGTTTCCCTTTTGTGAGGTGATGGAGGGGTGTGATGGCACAGTGCAGGGGTGAGGAAGGGGCTGGGAGGCTCAGAGCTGGGCCCCGCAGCCCAGCCGAGTGTCTGTGAACAATCCCTGGGTTTGGGGCCTGCTGCTTAGAGTGGGCGCTGGGCAAGTACTGCTGAACGAATAAACAAATAAATTCTCTGGAAGCCCCCAGCAGCCACCGACTTGGATTGTTTCATTATAACAGGGATTGTCTACTGTGGAGTTCCTAGTGAGGTCCCCGTCTGCACCCCTACACCCCTAGACTGGGAGGGGGAAGGGTGGTCCCGGGCAGTTAGGGCCGGCAGGGTCAGGATGTGTCCGAGCTAGTGACCCTGGGTCACCTCCCCGGAGGCCAGATCCCTGAGGCCGGTCCCTTGCTTCCCTCTGCCTTGCTCAGCTCCTCGGGAAAAACCAGCCCGGCTCCGCCAGCCATCGACGAGGCGCGACCCTTCCTCTCCAAGCCCCAGCTCTGCAGCTGGGGGCCGGGGTGGCTGCCACCAGGGGCTCTCGGCCTCTGGCTCGGGGCTCCCCCCAGAGGGGCGGGGGTCGCAGCCGGAGCGGAGGCAGCAGGTGGAGGAGGAAACTCAGGGGACACTGAGTCCTTGATGCTGGTCTCAGGCCAGCCAAGCCCCAAGGCACGGGACCCGAGAGAGAGACGGGCTCCAGGCGGCGGCTGCGCTGCCAAGGCCCTTTCTCTCCATCCCGAGCTGAAGATGCCTAAGCCAGCGGCCAAAAGCACCCTGGGCGCCTGGAGTACGCACGCGAAGCGCAGATCTGCGCTGCCGGGCGAGGGAAGGGGAGAGAGGGGCCTCCAGGGCCCGGCCCTGAGCGCCCGCCGCTTCCAGGCGGCGTTCAGGGCTCCATCGCTCGCGTGTGTCTCCGGGGAGGACCGGACACCTCACCGCTCCCAGCCGCCGGTCCCTGGGCCAGGAGCAGGCTAGGGGGAAGGTGACCGAACCCGCAGAGGCCTCCGAGAGCGCACCATTTGCAAATTGCTGCAGGGAGAGCGGGGCGGGCCTTAAGCTTTCTAATCCGGAACGGGAAGCTCGGGCCGATACGTCAACCTTCGTCAATCTCCCGGTCCCCTCACGAAATAGCAAGAGCCCCTGGACTGCAGTATCAGCTAGAACACTGAGCTAGAATGAAGGAATAAACGAATTTTTTTTTCTAACAGAACGAGGGCGGATGAAATGAGCCTTGCGCGGCGTCCCCTGTAAACCACACCGCAAGCTCTGCTTTGCGGCGAGCAAAGGAAATAAAATACAGTCCATCCTCTCTCCCCGGCCCCCAATCTCTTCTCACCTTCACCCCCAAAACTTGGAGGCGAAAAAGCAGCCCCTAAGATGCACTGACAATATTTTAAAGAGAAACTGGGTTCTCCGGGGTCGCGGAGCGGGCTGGGGGGGACGCGGGAAGCGCTTCTGTTGTGGTATGTTTTCAGGGGCTGCTGGAAAACCTTCCACAGCGCGCATGTGTGTGTGCGCGCGCGTGTAAAATAAGTCGTGAAAATTTCTGTCTTTTGCAACTCGGACTCCTCGGTCTCTAGTTGGCTGGGGAGGCCGGGGGCTTGCCCCTGGGCGCGTTTGGAAGGCTCCTGCAACGGGGCAGGTGTCAGCCCGGGCCACCCTGCTGTCCTTCCTGAGCCCTGGCTCATCGAGGCTCGGGCGGGTGACCTGGGCTACTTCTCTGTCCTCCACTGTGTCCGTGTCTTGTGCCCTTTCCTTCCGTTCATTCATTTGTTCGACCTCTCATTCATTCCAAACTTCCTCCCGCCTAGTCTTCACTCGCCTTCACCACCCCTCCACCTCCCCGTCTTTGCCCAGCCCCCATTTTTCTTGCCAAATGTCAGTGATTTGGGACAGCTCCCAGCCATGAATTAATAAAGATCGAGCCTCCGGTTCGGGAAAGGGCAGGCATTCGGGAACAAACATGCTCAATTTTAATTCCATAGCCAACAAATGGTCATTTCCCGGCCGAGGTTAATGTGTTTCAAGCGTATTTCACATGCACAGTCTCTGTTCAAAGTAAGGTTATTTCTCACAGGGAATGCAGAGTCCCAAACCTTTGGCGATTACAAGCCCTATATAAAAAACAACTGCTGTCTTGCTCTCTAAAAATCTGCAGTCATTGCAAAAACCACATCCACTTATTTCCAAGATCTAAGGGATTTGTTGCAATCAGAAATGTTCTTTATTTATTGCAGCTCTTTGCATGAATGTCAAAGATTCAAAACATCAAATCGTTTCTTGGAATTAAAGGAAATGCCGCCGACATCCTGCATCTGTACACTCTAAAATCCCTACAATGTTCATGCAGAAAAGAAAATCAGATTCTGAAAATCCTGTCAAATGCATAAAAATCTATTGCAAAGAATCCATGTTAATGTCTAGATAACTCCAAAGCCTGTTTGTTCCATATTTCTCATGAAGAAGAATGTTATGCATTTCATCTCTTGCCCCAACCAAACCAATTCCCTAAAGCAACCCCCCCTCCCGCAATACTGCAAGGATTTGTCTGCAAAGAATGCTACAGCCTCAAATGATAGGAGCCAACAATTTCCTCCTCTCCAGAAAACCCATTTGAAGACTTTCTATTTTTTCTCTTGTCCATTCTATTAATAATCTGCTTCACTTTCACTTTGAGGCTACATTAATTAATGCTCTGACCCAGCAACAGAGAAGGGAGTTTTCTCGTGTTCCCTTCCATTACGCCTCCTTCATTTTGGATGGAAAAAAATAGGAACTTTCAAAAGCCCCAATGACAGTGGAACTAGGACTCAAGGCTCCTTAACATGAAATGGGGACTATGTGAATCCATCCATAAGCAATCCCAAACTAGCAAAAATTACAAACACCCAACACCACACATTGCAAACACTTCTTAACCCCTTCCTATATGTAACACACAGATGCCTGTGTGGAAAAGAAGAGGCAAATGTGCATAGAAAATTATATCCATATATATTTAGCTGAACTCAAGCTCCTTAATGATAAGCGTATTAAAAGATATACTCTGGGGTTTCCTATCATTCTTAATGTGCCCCCTAGCCCTGTCTGAGCTGCCCGATGTGAACGCTGCAGTTAGGATATGGGGGGGGGGGCGGGAGAATGACAAAGTTCTAAATGCAGCAGTCTGAGCCCCAGAATATCTTTGCATTCTGCACATAAACTTTCCAGTTCTAGCTGCCTAGCCATCTTGTTCCTGCATTCACCTTTCGACCCTTCAAAATAAAGCCTTGCAGTATGGCAGGGAGCAATGCATTTCCCCAAAGCGCACCAAACCTGGGGCACCCAAGAGAAAGAAGCAAATACGGACGGACGTGCGCTTTGTGAAAAAGAGGGGACAGCCCCTCCAGAAAACAGCCGGCCGCACACACTTCCTGGCGAATATTTGGAGTCTCTCTCTTTCTTTTTTAGCAAAACCAACCCGGGACGCGCCAGTCCCTAGGAGCCGATGCCCCCATCCCTGGGGTTTGCCGGCTTCTCCGCACCCGCCGGCGACCGCGGGCTAGTCGGTCCCCCCGGGTGCCTCGGGCCCGGCCACCCGCCGCCCGCCGCCCTCCGCGAGCCCGGCCCGCGGTCCACTTACCTATTTGCACCGCGAGGATCAGTGAAATATATCTGCCGTTCAACTTAAGTCCCATCCTACGTTTAGTCAAACCATTTGCGACCGCAGACCTTTAAATAGTTAGTTTGGAGAACGCGGGGGAAAGCTGAAAAATAGGCATTGCCAACAAGTTCCAGGAGCGACGGAGACTTTATGCACGGGGAAGGCAGAGGGAGGAGAGAAAGAGAGGGAGCGAGGAAGGGAGAGAAAGAGAGAGAGAGAGGCCGAGGGAGGGGGAGAGCTGGGAATGGTTCACTCCATTAGGAGGGGGCGGAGGAAGTACAGCCTCACGCCCACGAGCCGGCCTGACGTGGGGGATGACACGGAACGATTTTTTTTTTTAAAATAAAGACACCTTGGTAGAGAATCGCCATTTATAGTCATCAGCAGCTCGAATTAATCAGTTATCTCCAATTAATGTGCTGTCCGAAGAGTTCTCGCCTCCCGGGGGTGGGGGGGGGGACCACTTCCCCAGCTCGGCGGCCATCCCCGCCTCCTCGCTGTTCCCGGGGCCCCCCCAACCCCGCCCCCTCTCTGCGCAGAACCGGGGCTCCCTCTCCCCTCCCGCCTGCAGCCGGGTAGTCCTGGCGCGCCCACTCGATTGTTTCAGCCCGCTCCTCCACCAGCTCCTGGGCTAATCCAGCCCCCTCCCTACGTTGCAGCGGGGTTCAGAGGAGCGGGAGCTGGAGGGGAAAACAGCTCAGCTCTAAGAATCTGATACCCCCACCTGCCCCCTGCGCTGGCCTGCTCGAGTTCTCCAGCCCTGCGGCTGGGCTCGGGGGCACGGTCTGGAGCGCGTGAGCACACACTCACGCACACACACGCGCGTGCCCGCGAGCCCAGCGGAGCGCTCCAGACCCTCCGGCACGCAGGGCCCGGAGCGCGCGCACACGCCGGGGCCCCGGGGTTTACTCTGCCCCTGCGGGGTCCCTGAAATGCGCACCGCGTGCCCTCCGTGATGCCCGCGCGGGCAAGAGGCCGCTTCTAGAGACGCGGCATCATATATCTTGGGGAGCGGGGAGAGCCGGCAGGAAGGAGCTCTGCAAAGGCGACTTTCGGATCAAGGGATTTACTAACTCTCAGACCTTTGGGAAATTTCCGAGGCCATCACCAGTGTGAGGGGTTCCTTCTGATCCTGATGCGCCTCTTGAGGTTTTGTTGTTGTTGTTGGGCCGCACAAACGCACACACGTACCTCACGTACGCACACGCACACCCGGTCCACACACACCTGCACTGTTTGGTGCTCGGGCGCACACCCTTGTAGACTCAGCCTTCTCTGCAACCAAGCGCTTCTGCAGCTGCGCCTGTGCTCCTGAGAGGTGCTGCTACCCAGCAGCGTGAGTTAAGGATGAGAGGCGTTCTTCCTAAACGCCGTTAAGCTTTGGTTTCCTTCCCTTTCTCTGCACCAAGAGAAGCCTAAACTCTAGCTTCTTTCATCACATGCTAAGGAAGGAGTCGGCCAACTTTAAGCGCATGTAGAGAAAAAAGAAATGAAAAATGAAAATGACCCCTTAAATCTCCCCAAATTACAGGAGAAAACGAGATGTTAAGTGAGCAGTAGCTATGCGTGGTTAAGGTGACATCGAGTCGAATTCACTTTCCCCCGGAGCCGCGCCTTCGGCGCTCGCGTCTCTTCGGGGATGCAGAGACGGGGAAAGGGGAAGAAGGGGCGAAAGAAGGGCGGTGGAGGGTGACGCGCTAAAGGGGAGCGCGGGGCCTGACTGCGGCACTGTGTGACTGCACAAGGTGGGCCCTTACCCGCACCCGCCGGATCCCGCACCCAGAGGTGGGGGCCTGGGGGCGGGGCCCCGTATCCCACCCTCCCTGACATCTCCAGGCCTACGGTCTGGGCGGCCGGGCCGGGTCGGGGGGCGCGCCTTTCCAGCGTCCGGGAGCCTTGCGGTCGCCCCGGGTGTTTCCTTTCCCTGAGCAGGGAGGGCGCCTGGAGGAGCCGAAAACATGGGCGGCGGGGGGCGGGGCGGGGGCCGGTGGCGAGAGGGGGGTGTCCCTGGGACCCGCCCCCCACGCCCTCCAATGGCGAGGCGAGAGGTTGGTCCGAGGGGCGGGGCCTCGGGGAGCCGCCGCAGGCCCCGCCCACGGCCCCGCCCCACCCCCGGGGCCCCACGCGCGCGCCCCGGCCCCGCTCGGCCGAGACTTGGGGCGCCCGCGCCCAGCCCAGATTGCTGTGAGGCCCGCGGTGGGGGGCGGCGAGAAAAGGATATATTTGTCCTCAACGTCCTTGCCTTTTTTCCTGCCCACCCACTCAGGAGCTTCCAAGAGTGCCCTGGGATTTCCTCCACCCCGCCCCCTGTCATCCGAACTTGGGGCGCTGGGGGCGTGCGAGCAGGCAGAGCTGAAGGCCTAAATAAAGCGGAGTGAAGTCGGGGGGCGGGGGTGCGGGCGGTCTGCGCATGCGCACAGCCGCCAGCGTCTGGTGGGCGCGTGCTGAGGGGGAAGGGGCGCCGCCCCTGGGACCCCCGTGGGCCTTCTCTCCACTTTTGTCCACTTTCGCCCAGCCTCCCCTCGCTGCTGTGGGTCGTTTGGAAAGTGAGAGTAGAGTCAGTACCACGCATTAATGATATGGGGTGAATGGCTGAAAGCAGATGCTGGTTTTTTAAAAATTATTTTATTTTTAAAAGTCCAGGTCGTTCTGCAATTGGTACTGCTTGCGAGGCTGTTTCCCCCAAATTCTTAGTGAAAGGATAACGCAATCCCTAGTTACCAACGCATGCGGGCTGTTTGCAAACATTGCGGGCAATACCCACGGTTGAAGGTGGACTTGGAGAAAGTTTCCTCCCTTCTTTTTTTAATTTGAAACGTCCACTCCCCGTCACACTTGAGGCGAAAGAGCAGTGGACTAGAGTGGGAAGACGCAGGTAACCAGGCCTTGTGTTGTCAGTTCCGTGATGACCGGCCCTTGTCGGTCCCCCGCCCCCCGTCCCCCGCCCCCCGGCGCGCCCCCCCCTCCCCGCCCCCAGGCGGCCCGCCCCTGCTTCTCTGAGCTGCGGTCTGGTGATCTGAAAAACGGAGGAGATCGGACTAGGTGATCTCCAAGGTGGTTTTCACCTTCGGGGTTTTGTGAACAGGAGGTTTTCTAGAATACTGTGGAGGTGCCGCCCAAGGAATAAAGGATGCTAGTTACAGGCGCCTTCTTGTAGAGGACATGTTTCCTTTTGATAAATCATTTCATTCAAACTTAAAGAAACAAATACTATTCAGGATAAGATAAAAAAAAAGTCAGTGGTGCTGTTTGGATCTACATATCAAATTGAACCAGAGGTACCCCTGGAAGTCAGTCTGCATAATTAAGACGTGAATATGCAAAACTCCCTGTCCCCAAGTCTACCAGGAAGAGACCATGGTCTCTAAGTCTGGTTGGCACTGCCTTTCTTTCTCAGTTGGCGGTCCTGAAGCGGCAGGCAGGGTTCCCCACACACGTAGCCACCTGATGAGGGGGCGGGTGTCCTGGCATTGGCAACAGGGCAGAGCTCTGAGCAGTCCATGTCCCAGCTCTCTCTACCAGTCCACCATAAGTGGACCTTCCAGATGCTGCCACTTAAAAAAAAAAAAAGAAAAAAAAAAGCCTTTGAAATTATTTGCAAGAGCAATTGCCAGAGCAATTGTTAGGCAATTCTACCTTTTCTTGGGTCAGAAAAAAATCCACTGCTAAATGTTAAAATGGGCTGGTCTAACAGCGCATGCCGCTCGTAAATTTAGTAGGTCATTTTTATGTTCTTTGCTGTTGCTTAGTCGCTAAGTCATGTCTGGCCCTTTTGCAGCCCTGTGGACTGTAGCCCGTCTCTGTCCATGGGATTCTCCAGCCAAGAATACTGGAGTGGGTTGCCATTCCCTTCTCCAGAGGATCTTCCTGACCCAGGGACTGAACCCCTGGTCTCCTGCATTAGCAGGTTGATTCTTTACCACAGAGCCACCAGGGAAGCTCTGTCATTTTTATTCCTTTAACTAAAATCCTTAATCAAAATACAATTATGAATGTATATGTCTTTTTAATTTAAAAACCGACAACTACACCATATTGAAATATGTATATGAATTAACATATACAGGGGGAGGGAATTTTTGCAGACGTCTGTTGCTAGGGGGCCTGATAAAAATCAGCTTTGAGAGGCTTGCATCTACTGCTTGGTAAGGTGACTTTTCATGTTTGATCACCACTTTAAAGGTAGTTGAAACTTCTAGGGCTTAAATATATGACCAGCTGAAGAAATTTGACTTTAGTGCAGAAATCCGAATCCTGGGAACAAATGTTATGTTTGAAATGTATACGTGTGATTAGCTTTGTACTTAATAATACATATTTTATTTTTTAAAAAATCAACATTTTTGTTATGAAATATACACACAGAGCCATGCCCAAAACAAAGATGCAGAGGTCACAAAACAAAGGTGTGCTTGATCATAAATCGAATTATCTGTGTGGTCCCCATTCACACTGAAACAGTGCAGACAGCTAAAATGCAAGCTGTCTTCCTAGGTATGATCCTCAGTCAAAAAGTCAGAGAAACTGTCGGGACAGTTAGCAACAGCTGATTGCAGTTTGTGAACTGGACATCAGTTGGTACTGTAGTTGATTTCCCAGTTGGAGAGTTGCGTAGTGATCACAGACAAGATCGTCCTCGCTTTGGGGGTTCACACACTGGAGTACTTAGGGGAGATGAGACATCATATGTGTGGCTTGTTCTCTTAAGGTTCAGAAAAGGAATAGCGATAATGGGGATGAATAGGCAGTCATGGAAGAACACAGCCAAGTGTTAAACCCGGCGAAATCTTTGGGTGAAGGTATGTGAGAGCTTTTCGTAATGCTCTGGCTATTTTTCTTTATGTCTAAAGTTATTTCAAATTAATTATTTAAAAAATCTATTCTAGGTGGCTTAAGGACTTGAATAGTCTACCCCCCCAATCTTTTAAAACTAAATGAAATATATAGATGAATATTCTTAAATTTTTATTTATTTAGCTGCACCAGGATCATAAGTTGCAGCATCTGAACTCTTAGTTGAAGCAGGTGGGATCTAATCCCCTGACCAGGGGTCAAAGCTGTGCCCCCTGCGCTGGAAGCGTGGGGTCTTAACCACTGGACCATCAGGAAAGTCCCTTTTAAACCTTAAATAAGCATACAGAGCACGAACTGGAAGAGATTAATACATTTGACCATAATAAATGAAAAACTTTTGTTCACCAAGTAACACCTTAAAGGAAATGAAAGGATACATTACCAAAATCATCAAGATTGGTATCAAGAACTAAAGAATTCCTTAAACCACACACACACACACACACACACACACACACACCTTGAAATAAAACCAAGCAGAGGACATGAAAAGGTATTTCACAGAAGATGAAGCATGTATGGTTTATTCCAGGAATAAACCACACACACACACACACACACACACACACACAGAAATAAAACTGAGCAAAGGACATGAAAAGGCATTTCACAGAAGAGAAAGCATGTATGGTTTATCACAGGAATGTAAGCAAAACTGGCTTAATGTTCACAGTGCTCAGTGTCTCGGGGCCTTTGGCCTCCTGAGAGCCTTTCCTTCTGGGATGACCTCACCCTGGTCCATCTCTTTCTTACCACTGCACTCAGACCAAACAGTCGTGGAAGGGGGCACTTCAGAAATGAGGGGACTTCTTCTCAGCGAGTCTTCTTGGGGAGTGACAGCGTGTGACCCGTTCCCCCCCCCCCCCTCGGGGGATGTCGGCCTGGTTTGCCTGGCTGGCCAGGTGTCTCTCCCTCAAATTAATCACTCCCTCTTTGTAACTGGTGAGTGTTTTGGGGGAAGCGTTCCCAGAGTACGTGGACTTCCTAGTCCTTCTCATGACTCCACAGAAAGGCCCTAGCATCCACCGACCACTCCTAAGTCAGCCACCTCAATGGTGGTCAGCAAATGGTGGGTCTCTATTTTCCTCATTTCTTCTAAACTTGCTACTTGACATTCTGCAGTAGGAAGAGCTCCTTCCTTCCCTTCCTTCCTTGCACACTTCCTTTCCTCCTTTCCTTTCTTCCCTCCTCCCCTTCCTCCTTCCTTATTTCCTTCAGTGGAATATGCTTTGGTTCCATTATCTTCTTTTACACCCAGAGGAAGGGTTGAAAGTGAAAATTATAAGGTAGTTATCTGTCGTCAGAGAGTGAACGCTCCACCTGCCTGTCAGGATCTTGTGCCCCACACGAGAAAGACCAGCTCTTTTTCCCAAGGCATCTGGATGTCACCTCTCCTCCTCTTAAAGTATTATCTGCTTTTTAAAAACTGTGTTCAATTAATTCATCTGTTTAGAGTGTCACTTTACCAGATGCATATTTTTGCCAACTGTGCTTTTGAACGATGTAATCTCGTCAAGGGTTCAAACACAGAGACAGACCTGACCTGGAGGCGAGGCTGGCTGCAAATGTCATCCATTATTTTGTGAGCTCACTGGAGGGGCGCTTGGCTGGGAGCCTGCATGAGCATCCTCTCATTTCCATCCTGGTGAGAGGCTCCAGGACGCTCTTTATGAGCACACTTTTGGATAGACTTCCTTTCCGCTTGTGGGTATAAAGAGGCTCCTGGCGATAAGTTTTCGACGTCAATCCGTCTCGCCCTGACAAACCAGCAAATCCAGCCTCATGGGTTTCAACCAGTAAGTTCCTGATGATTGTGAATCATTTATTAACACAGTGGAATTGATCACACTGCAGGTCACTCTTGGAGTCAGACAGATCGACGTGGGATTTGCGTTCTGGCTTCCTCCCTGAACTTATTTGCTGTAAAAATATGGTCCAGTAATTTACTTCCTTAGCTTCAGTTTCACTTATCTTTAAAATGGGTGTAAAAATATTGACCAGATGGGAGCTGTTGAGAAGAAAGCGCAGTGTTGTATTTAACAAGCTCAGTGTGTGTGTGTGTGGGCGGGGGTGTGGAACCTTTTCTGCGTCCTGGGCTCCTGTTTTCAGACTGTAGAGAGAACTCTTACCCTCCTCCCTTGGCAGGGGTGTGGTCTGGGGGGGGCGGATGCTCTGGAGTGGCAGGCGTCTCAGTCTCAATTTCCTCCTAGTTCTTCAGCGCCTGTTTTCCTGGAGTCACTTCTCCCTCGTGGGTCCATCACTGTGCTCTCGGTCACGTCTTATGCTGGACGATGGCCTTTGTTTCTAGGAGCCTCTGAAGTTGGTCTCCTCTGGGAGGCTTGCTGCGTTCGTGAACTTGGAATCTGCTCTGCACTCTTCTTACCCCTCCGTTCTTCCAGAGGCACGTTGGCCCCAGGACCTAATTTGGAGAGGAAAGTGGGAGACCCACTTTAGCCTCAAGGTTAAGCCATCTTCACGGCTACAGGGATGTATTGTACAGCGCAGGAAATATAGCGAATATTTTGTAATTACTGTAAATAGAGCATAAACTTTAAAAATCATGTAAAAGTTAAATAAATTTTTAAACAAAGCACTACATGCAGAAAAAAGAGATTTAGCCACCTTCTCTACTTAAGTTTTTATTAGAGGTTTGCTCTGAGATGTCAAGCGTTTGCTCAGATGGATGAGGCTCTTCTCTGTTTCTCATCAGATCTGTGTTTCTGTGTGTTCTCTGCTCAGAAACTTGGGCCGAGGGAGGGGTAATCGGTGCCCCAAACCCCTGATATGTTACAGATAATCACTGATCACAGCATCATGTGTGTGTATTAAACACATAACCCTGGGTTAACTTGGACCCCTGGCTTTCTTGACGGAGGCTGAAGAATTTGAATGAGCTTGAAGCAGACAAAGCGGGATTGTAGTTGATAGAGCTTCACTTCAACATAAATCATTCACAGTCTGAGACGGATGTTAAGCTGCTCTGTGCTTGTCTCATTGGGATTATAGGTTATAAATGGAATCGTCTTCTTCCAGAAAGAGGCATTGAAGTCTTAACCCCAGGACCTCAGAATGGGATCTTATTTATAGAGGTAATCAAGTTAAAGAGAGGTGGTTAGTGTGGCCCTTAATCTAATAACATCCCTACCGTTATAGAAGGGCAAATTTAAATACAGTGACCGGCACGCCCAGAAAGAAGAGGGTTTGAAGACAGCTGTTCAATGATGGAGTCAGGATTAGATGTGACATCTTTAAAACAAGGAATTCCAAAGATTTCTGGAAAAACCTCCTGAAGTTAGCACCGTCTCCCTTACAGACCCTTCCTCAGAAGGAATCACCCTGATAACACCGTGAGCTTATACTTACAGCCTCCAGAGTGTTGAGACATTAAATTTCTGTCTTTCAAGCCACCCAGTCAGTAGCACTTGGTTATGGCAGCCTTCGCAAACTAGCCCATAGGACCAGACGACGCTGGTGGCAGTGGGGTGTCTCACTAGAGGGAGCAGAGTCTGGGGGGGAATCAGTCTCGGCGCAGCAGGTGAGGTGGGCCTTCGCCAAGCTGAAGGAAGGGCTTCCCACCTTCTCTGTGGCCGGAGGTCCACTGGGCAGAGACGCTGAGGCCTGGGGAGGCCTGGAGTGCTTCCTCTCCTGGTGGAAGTCCGCCGGCTGCTCTGACCGCAGGGACAGCCGGAGCCAGACAGTGCCCAGGACAGTCGCTGGCTGGGGCCATGGCTGCACACTGTTTTCAGTGTTGTATTTCCCTTCCATAACTCCTGACCCTAGGAAGGTGTCACAAGAGTTTACAGCTGTGTTGTGAGATATGATGCTCTACATCCAGGATGAAGGAGACAAGAGGTGCACGGTAGGTACCACGAGAGGCACAAGTGGTGTCCTGGGGCCCCGGCAGGCCCCCGGATGGGGTTCGAGCAGGCAAGTTTGAAGGCCTTGTCCCTGGCCCATTGAGGGGTGGCCTTTCGGGAAATGCTCAGAAATATCTGGGGGAACTTTTTGAGAATGGATAATTCACAGCAAGAAATCTTGCCACATTTGAAGTGAATGTAACTGGTAGTGGTGGTTTAGTTGTTCAGTCGCGTTCGACTCTTTGCAGCCCTCCGGACTGTAGCCCACCACGCTCCTCTGTCCATGGGATTCTCCAGGCAAGAACACGAGTGGGCTGCCATTTCCTTCTCCAGGGGAACTTCCCGACCCAGGGATGGAACCTGGGTCTCCAGTGTTGCAGGGAGTCTCCTGCACTGCAGGCGGATTCTTTACTTTCTGAGCCACCAGGGAAGCCCGTATATAACTGAGACATATTCAGTTGAATGAGGGCATGTCGCATGTCTTTGCTTAAATGATGTCCAAGGAGAATGATTCCCGGCTTAAAATTCTATTGTTCTAATTAAACAAAGCTGCCACCGAGCAGGGACTAGGTTCTGCAGGTGAAGGAGGGCTGCCTTCAGACCCTCAGGCAAGGAGGTTGGAGCCAGTTCAGGGTGGCTGCTCAGGATCAGGGATTACTGGCCACTGTGAGGAGTGACAGCTGGTCACACATGCGGGAGGCCCAGGTTTCGCATCTAAAAAATCCTTGGGGGCCAGTGGTGGTGGGGAGCTGGGTGATTTCTAAGATTCTTTCCAGCACTACAATTCCAAGATTCTGGGAGGACAGAACTAGTAGATATCAGACCAACAATCTGAGGCTATTCAATTTGAGGACAAACCACCCCAAACAGTAAGAGCCCCAAAGAGTATAAACATCCATGGGTAAAGTCAGAGAGCCTTGGGGCGTCCCTGGTGGTGCAGCGGGTAAGAACCTGCCTGCCAGTGCAGAGGACACGGGGCGTTCAATCCCTGGTCCGGGACTCCTCACCTGCCACAGAGTGGCTAAGCACATGTGCCGCAGCTCCTGAGCCCTTGTGCTGCGACTGCTGAAGTCCGCGCGCTTAGATCCTGCTGCTTTCTCTGGCAACAAGAGAGGCCACCGCCTTGAGAAGCCCAGACACTGCAGAGAAGAGCAGCCCCTGCTCACAGCACCCAGAGCAAGCCCGCGTGGCAACGAAGACCCAGCCCAGCCAGAAGCAACTAAATAATGAAATAAAAAGTTATTTAAAAATATTTTCTGCTAAAAAAAAAAAAAAAATCACAGAGCCTTTACAAAGCATCTTCTATAAGACAGGTGCCCTCTAGGTGTAACAGGGGAGCAAAACGGACCTGGTTTCCAACCGCAGGCCTCTAAGCGTTTAGAAAGACCCAGGCAAACACACTGAGGAATAATTCCAAACTGTGAAAGGAGCTCACACTCCTGGGGTGGGAAAGAAGCAGCCACAGGAGGAAGCTACTCCACACTGGGGAACTGTATCAGTCCCTAGGGCTGTGGCAATAAACTACCACAGCGTGGTGGATTAAGAGGACACACGTCTGTTGGCTCAGGTTCTGGGAGCTGGAGGCCTAACATCACGGTGTCGCAGGGCCAGGCTCCCTGTGGGGGTTGAGAGCGGGTCCTTCCACGAGTTTTCCTGGCTCCCGGCGGTTGCTGCATCATTGGCAGGCCTTGGCCGGTAGTTCCCCTCCACCTGTCTTCAGGTGGTGGTCCTCCCTCTGTGTCGTCAAATCTCTCTCTTTTTATAAGGACACTCGTCATTAGATTTAGCACCCACCCTAACCCAGCACGAGGGCTACCCTGGTGGCTCAGATGGCAAAGAATCCACCTGCAATGCAGGAGACCTGCGTTTGATTCCTGGATCGGGAAGATCCCCTGGAGAAGGGAAAGGCTACCCACTCCAGTCTTCTTGCCTGGAGAATCCCCATGGACAGAGGAGCCTGGCAGGCTACAGTCCATGGGGTCGAAAAGAGTCGGACACGACTGAGCGACTAACACTGACCCAGCACGACCTCATCTCATCTTGATTATGTCTGCAAAGGCCGAATTTCCACATTCACGAGTATCTGGGTTAGGACTTGAACAAACCCTTTCTTGAGACACTTCAGCGATCAAGGATGTTTTCTCTGAGGAGTTGATACTTAGGTTGAGACCTGAAAGAGAGACAGTGATAGCTGGGCAAAGAACCAGGATAGAAAATAGAACTTGAGGCAGGAAGGACCTTGCATGTGTGAGTCTCGGTGAATCCAGCCGGGGAAGGTGGAGTAAAGTGAGGAGACAGTGGTACAAGGTGAGTTTGGACAAAGGTTGAGGCCGTGTAGGCCACCGTAAGGAATTTGGATTTTATTCCAGACGTCCTGGGAAGCCATTGTGTTTCAAAGGAGGAGAGCGTCCCAGAAGGGTGAGGTGGTGACCTGGTCTGGACAGGACCTGGTCTCTGCATCATGGAGTGAAAGGGGCCAGGAGGAGCGGGGAGTCTGTGCAGGCGGCTCTCAAGGTGGCAGGTGAGGCAAGCTGGAAAGAAATGGATGCATTCTTGAGACTATAGGAGAGCGAATCAACAGGATGGATCTGGATTGATTGACTTCTTATATAGGTCCTTGTCCAGAGGCACAAAGTGAGATTTTAGTGTCTTGCACATAGGGTAAGTTAGGTCATCAACTTAACTTATAAAAATTAAGTAGTAGCCACATTAGAGCTTGAGTCCGGTGCCTTTTACTCAGTGTTGACAAAAGCTGGTCTTAGGCCATCTCAGATGGTTTGACCTGAGATAATCTTTGTGTATATTCCGCACAGTGTTTGAATAGTGGGGATAGGTCACATGACCACCTAGAGCTCCAGTTGCTCTCGCCAAGTCAGGGAAGCTGGCAGCAAAGGGGCTTGCAGGCTTGCCTGGTCCAATGATCTGGAACTGAACTCAGCATGCCCTTCAGACAGACCGCTCTCGGGTCCCCAAGTCTGCTCCTGGGTTCTGATATATAGCCAATGTTGTTGCTGTTCATCCGCTGAGTTGCGTCCCGACCCTTTTGCGATCCATGGCCTATAGCCCGCCAGGCTCCTCCATCCATCGGATTTCCCTGGCAAGAACACTGGGATGGGTTGCCACTTCCTTCTCCAGGGGATCTTCTCGATCCAGGGACGGAACCCGCATCTCCTGCACGAGAGGCAGATTCTCTACTGCTGAGCCACCAGGGAAGCCTGTGCATCTTACGTCCTTCTCTTATCACCTCCCTGGCCCCTCTGGGGCTTCAGTTTGCTCCTCTGCTGATTATGACATGCAGAGTGGTTTTGCTTTGTGTGGCCCCTTGTGAACTTGTGTGGCAGTGGGTGGGTGGGTGATAGGGTATTTGGGATTCAGGCTCAATGTCTTCCTCTCTAGAGATGTTGAGACTTGATGAGAACTGTGACAAATCCAGAAAGTGGCCTGACTGATTCTCACATGAAGATTCAAGGACTGAATCTGACGACTCTCTCGCTTCTCCAGGTTTTAGTCCTTTCCCCGGTACTGTCTGAAATCGGTCACAACAGCTTTCAAATCACCAGGGACAGTAGACACACCGTCTTCTGTTTTAGAAAGCAGGCAAATGTATAATGTATTTTGAGGGGATTTTCACAAACATAATGAAATCTTAAAAAAGAAAGCTTGTTTTCAGCTCCAGTTTTCAAGGAGATTAATCTTTGTAGAACACATTTTTTTCCTGAGTATTACTGGAAAGAAGGAATTTCAGGAATTATAAGTGCCTTAGAAAATCAACTTGGACATCTCCCCCATGAACTGATTACTAAATTATGAAACCACGAGGGACTGCACATTGCTTAAAACTTCAGCATGGGAGCAAGTGGCTTCTTAGCAAAGGCCACCCAAGGTCTAACATTTATTTCTTTGGAAATATGTCTACAGCTGACATGAAATGACCTCTTACCAGGCCTTTTACAAGCGTGCTGGCTGCATAGATAAGTGGGCTTTCATTCACAGGTGAGCAGCTAAAAGGGAATTCTTGTTTCTGCTCATGAAGAAGTAACGACCAGCTCTGGGAGAGTTGCAGAAAGGAAATCGGTGTTTCCACTTACATGTCCTCTGAACAACAATAAAATATTTATCAGCCGCCAAATAAAAAGACAGATTATTCTTTAGATTCTGAGAACCTCACTGAGGTTTCCTCCCTGTACCCTTTGGCCTAATCTTTTAGTGTCTTGTCACAAAACAGGGTAAAACGTACCAGATACATATGACAGATTGTTCCTAGTTCGAATATGCCTTGAATCGAGCCTGAAGTTGAGGTGACATTTATAGTCTCCATTAAATGATGGCAAAAGTTGGAAAAAGTTGGAAGGTGGTTGTTATTAATGTATGTGTCTCAGTTTGGTTAGAAGCAGAACTCCTTCCTAATATTTATGTTGGAAGGCAGGATCCGTCTGGTTGGAGTCCCTTATGTTTCTCAAGGAATAATGCGGACAGAAGGTGGAGATGGTATGACTTGCCCAGCGGTTTATCTAAGTGTCTTTCATTCTTTAGAAGCCAGTGAGTTGTTGACGATTCTGTTTCCAGCCTGCATTGTTTGTAAGGAAAGGTTTTTCCTCCCTCCTTCCGCCTTCCCTTCCTCCCGTGTTCTCTGCCTCCTCCTTCCCTTGCCTCCTCCCTTCCTTTAATACAATGCTTGAGTTTTATTATATTAAATACACACATAAATGAATGAATAAATACCAGCTACCAGGAAGACTCCCTGTAACCTAGAAAGTTGTCTTTAGTAATACGTCATGAAAATCGGCAGCCAAAGAATAATTTATAATGGAGTTGACCAGTCAGTGAAGGTGCCACCTCGGGTTAGGCAGGAAAGAGAACATTCTTGGACTTGTCAGCGAAAAGTCAGTGTTTGCTTGACATTCAAACCAAAAGACCCACTTTGAATGGCCAGAGATTCCCTCTCCTGCCTGTGGCATTCCTGTCTGAGTCCAGGCACTTACCCCGGCACGTTTCACTGGTCTTTCCCAACCATCATCACCCCATCTGCCGTCTGGAGAGCCAAAGAGATGATTTTGCATCAGTCTACACACCCTGGCCCCAACCAATGCCAGAAAGTTGTTTGCACCCTAGGCGAGCTGCTAAGGCAGTGTGCAGTGTGGGTTTCCTGGGTCTTGGGTTCTCTATCACATCACACTGAATTTAACTGAATAAGAGAGATGGTCTGTTTTCTCTTGGATCCTGCCCACCGGTCACAGAATGGACTTTGAAATTCTGTCCTCAAGCCATCTAGCACACCTTCAGAGCAGATTGGGGGTGGAGGGAGAAAAAGGGTGGTGAGCGCCGTGAGCCTTGTTCTTTTCCAGAGCTGAAGACAGATAGAGTTTACCTCCAATGGCAGTGTAGGTATATGGATGTGCTGGACTCTTAAGTGATGTTTGGGGGTGTTGGGGAAGCCTGGTAAATGAGACTCGAGTTCACTCTTGTCTCTATTAATCAAAAGTAGACATGTATGCCTGCTAGCCTGAAAGCATGGACATCAGACTCGGGCCCCGCTACTGAGCATTTGCTCAGAGGCTGCTATGAAACAACTGGAAAATGAGTGCACACCCCCAGTCGAGGGGAGAAAGGCTGCTCAGACAACCTGTACTTATTGCACTCCTTCTTTTTTTTTTTTTTTGGACTTTACCTGCTGCCCAGAACTTTTGATGTGTAGGAAAATGATGCTCTTTTCTTTCCTCCTTTTGGTGATACTAAACACTGACGTTTCACATTTTTAAAACTGTTTTCTGATTACTGGCAAGAATTAGCCATTAACAAGAGAAAGAGTGTAATTTAGATGATACAGAGTGTTTAATTCAGAAGAGAGAGAGCTCACAGGAGGCCCTTGGAGTTGGAAAGACTTCTTCTCCAGATATTTTCTCCTCTCTTGCCACTCGCTGGATAAGATGCTTATCCTTTGGGCCCCAAAGTCGTCCTGGCACATGACACGCCTCCACTTGCCACATTTTGTAATGAGTGTAAGTAGGGCGACTGGACATCTTGGTTTGTCCAGTCAGTCCTGATTTCCGTCTGCTCTTCCAGAATAATTGTAAACGGTTCTCCCTTTTATGTCCCAAGGTCCAAGTTTAGATTGTAGATATCATTGGAATATAAACTGAGGACAACATAATCCAGGGTTTTTATGCCCTTGCAGTCAAATAAACACAATCTAGTAACTAAAAGTAATTTAAAATGTTTCTTGTGTCTCAGGAGGGACACGGAAGACTCTCTAAACTGCAGTCTACCATGCCATTCTTGGGAAGTCACTCTCCTCTCTTTCCTAAGTTCCCCCAGGTCAGTGCCTGCTCTGAAAGTTTGCAAACGAAACAGCCCGACTTTGCACCTTTTATTCCATCTTTCCTCTCCCTCTCTGTCTGGGTGTTTCCCTTTTCTTTCTCCATTCCCTTAATTTCGCTTCGTGAAGCTGCCGAGCGCAATGAGGCAACAGGAGAACTCTCTTTCCAGGGTGAAGCGGGGTAAGATTCCTAACCGGCCAGAGCCGTCTTGTGCAGCTGGAAGCGAGACGAGGGAAGGCTGAGAAGTCTTATCGGCGACTAAAGGTCCTCTCTGTCACAAGTTCTCTGAGAGGCAGGCTGAGTTCTGCATCGGTGCTTGGCACAGAGAGCTACTCAAGAAGTATTTGATTTGTTGAAGTAGATCAAGGAGGATTCTACCTGGCTTTGAAGGAAGAGCAGTATTTGAGTGGGGGTAGAGGCAGTAGGAGGAGTTCCAGGGAAATAAGAATCAGGGTGTGCGTAGATGTGGGCTCATGTGTCGTGTGGTGGGATGTGACGGGACTGGGAGATGGCATTGGATGCTCACGGGCGGTAAAGTGGGGAAGCTTATGGGCTCAGACAGCTCCGGAAGTGTTCTGGAAGTCTGGGGGGGAGCTGTGCTGTGGAGAGCCAGGTCAGGCTCACGAGGTAGGGCAAGACGTGGTGGGAATCATAGTTCAATCTGCCAGTTTCTTTTGGGGGTAGTTGCTATGTTTGTCCCTTGGATGGCAAGGAGGTCAAACGAGTAGATCCTAAAGGAAACCAACCCTGAATATTCATTGGAAGGACTGTTGCTGAAGCCGAAGCTCTAATCCTTTGGCCACTTGATGTGAAGAACCAACTCATTGGAAAAGACCCTGATGCTGGGAAAGATGTGAAGAACTGGCTTTTTGGAAAAGACCCTGATGCTGGGAAAGACTGAGGGCAGGAGGAGAAGGGGGTGACAGAAGATGAGATGGTTAGATAGTATCACCAACTCAGCGGACATGAATTTGAGCAAACTCCAGAAGATCGTGGAGGACAGAGGACGCTGGCATGCTGCAGTCCACAGGGTCGCAAAGAGTTGGACACAACTTAGCGACTGAAGCAAACAGTTACTATGCTTGGTACACTGGATGGCATTGTAATGGATAAAGAGCCTATAGCGCATAGAAGGAACTCCATAAATGATGGTTAACACCACCACCGTCATCCTCATTGTCATCATCATCCTCACCATAATCATTTTGATTATTGGGAAAGTCTTGGGGTGGAGAGACATGCTGGTGGATTAAGAAAGGTGCTGTGGAAGGAAGCAGGGGAGCTTCTCTGGGAAGAAAGGAGGCTCCGTGCATAAGGGCAGAGTACTAGCCGAGGAGGAGATACTTTGCTCAGTGCCCCTTGGGTAAAGTTAGGATGGAAGCTTATTTGTGCTCAGCATTAAAGACGTCTTCATATTCAAAGTGCCAACCATTAAAGAGATTGTGTCGCGAGGAGGAAGTGAGCTCCTGGTGTTGGAAGAGACAAGCGGAATCTGGATGACCACCCGCCTGGGATGTTGCTGTTGTTGTTGTTGTCCAGCTGCTCAGCGGTGTCTGACTGTTTGCAACCCCATGGACTGCAGCATGCCTGGCTTCCCAGTCCTCTATCATCTCCCAGAGCTTGCTCAAACTCATGTCCGTTGAGTCCGTGATGCCATCCTACCATCTCATCCTCTGTTGCCCCTTCTCCTCCTACCCTCAGTCTTTCCCAGCATCAGGCTCTTCACATCAGATGGCCAAAGTATTGGTGCTTCAGCTTCAGCCTCAGTCCTTCCAACGGCGGGAATGTTACAGGGGCTTTAATAAACATGTGGAAGAGAGGAGTCATTTTCTTTGAGATCCCCTCCTGCTGAAAGAGTGAGGATTTGTACCTTTAGAGCATGGGCCAAGTTAGTAGCAAACAAAATGGCATGGAGAGGTCATGGTCTGCACCAGTGGTTCTCAACTGTGGGCCCTTTCACCCCAGGGAACACTCGGCAATGACTGGAGACGTTTTGGGTCATTAAAACTCAGGGGAAGGTGCTATTAGCATCGAGCGAGTAGAGGTCAAGGATGCTGTTAAACACGATAATGCACAGGTCAGCCTCCCTCCAACACAGGATTATCCGGCTCCAATTTCGCTATTGGCAAGGTTGAGGAACACTGGCCCGTAGTTTAACGTCTGTTGAACAGTAATGAGCATTGCTGAATGGATAAACGCTGACTCACATTCACCAGGTAGTATTTTCTTAAGCGATGAGCCAGAAATGCTGCCAAATATGCCCTTTCTGTTGTGGTTTTCACACACATCTCAAAGGTTCTTCTTTTTTCTTCAAAGCTTCTTTGAAGTCAGTGAAACTGGTTAAGAAATGCAGTGGGCGATAAGGACAAATGCTCTGTAAGAACTTGTTTGAAACCTAATTCTGGCTCCCATCCAGGAGGCTCTGTGGAGTGCAGTCTTGTATTCCTCATACTCTCTGGAGGGTAAATGCCTTCCCTGACGGCTGAAGATGAATAAAGAAGGTTCAGGTTTCACAGATTGTTTCTTGGTAACCTGGTCATTTCTTCATTTTGTACACGGCTCACAAATGGCTGTGGTGACCATAGGTCCAGATTTGCTGGAAACAGTCATGTATTGTATTGCCCGTAATGTATTGGGGTGATTATTAATAGTACCTTTTTGTTTTAATCAACAAAAGTGTCCTGGTTTAGATAACAAATTAATATTAATATTGTAAACTTAATATTAGTTGACCAATGGGTATTTTAACCATGCATCCACACCATTTTAAATAATATGCATTACTCAACTTTAGCGCTACCAGTTTAAAAATAACTCCTCAATAGTGGCTAGTTTGATTCATTACCACCATCATGATAGCTACTTTGAATTACTTGTCTCGAATAGTGATGACCTCTGTCCTTCAAGCCACATTCCAGCCCACTTCCTGCTGTGATCCACTACCCACGTTTATGACTTGCTTGGGCAGACCATGGACCCGGAATCAGCGGCCACTGGGAAAGGTAAGTAGCTTGGAGAGGGCCAGCTGATCTTGCTCTGATCAACCCAGGAACACATTTCTACAAGACACACAGCCCTTCTCTAAGCTGCTAAGCAAATCCTTTCTAAATCATGACCCCTCTGCATTAATTTTAAATCCCCTTTTGCCTTTTATGTCCACTTCTCAGCTCCATTTCCTAAACCACTGGCTTTTCCTCAACTCTGATTTCCAAAGAGGTGATTCTGAAATGCGGTTTCATCGGTTTCCTGAAGAAGGTAAAAATGATAGATTTGATCAGGCAACTCTGTGTTTTACAAATACAGTGTCCCGAGTCTCAGCACTGAAAACTTAAACAGGGAATGATTTCTGTTCCATGAAGCTTTCTCGCCATAAAGACCACAAACTCCCTTCTGCTTGTCTAAGATTGTCTTTTTCCTGCATTGTTTTGCCCTATATTGTACTTCCCTCAGCTCTTTGGGGGAGAGGAATGTTTGTTCAGCAGGTGCTATGTATGGTAAATTGCCAAATGCATTCACGTTGCTGTATAAATAATGAGCATTTCTGCATTCACAGACACTTTGATTGCAACAGTGATAATATATCTCCCTTATTTTAGCAAAAAAAACCCCAAACCCCAAAACCATGTAGGCAAGAGTTTTACCTTGCTTCAGCAGATAAGACGTATCGGGCTGGCACGTGACCTTATTTTTCTTTGTCAAAACTGTTAGTGGAGCAGTCCATGAAACTGTTACCGAAAGGTGTGGGGTCCGCCTGCTCACCGCTCAAAAACGAATAAGCAGACCAAGCTGGCGGAAAGGAAATTTGCTTTATTTCAGATGCCGGCGACTGGGGTGGGGGCCGTCTGTCCACAGGCCGACTCCCCCACGCTGGCCACCACTGGGGCGAGAACTTTTACACAGAGTGGGGGGTTCATGCAGAAACAGCACAGTCGTCTCTGTCGGCCGTCTTGAAATTGGTCGTCAGTGGTCTGCCCAGAGTCCTCTTGGTTGTTTCAGGTTCAGTTAATCTACAGTTCCAGGGGCCGTTTGTTCCATTTCTTCGAGGCCCGTTCTCAGAATTGTAGCGGCTCATGTCACGGCTACAGTCCGGTGGTCGTGTAGTTAACTTCTCCATTTGATGTTTTAGCATCTATGTGACAGCTCATAGCATATGGCTCTGACTGTTATCTACAGCCCTTGAGAAGGAGCTGACTGTCCTTGTTTATGCTTAATGACCACAGTATTATTATCTGGTCTCCTTCGACTGTTTTCCCTTGTTTCTGCATTTCTTATTTCTCTGATTAAGCTTATTCTTAGACTAAAGCTTTCCATAGACAAAAGGCAGGCAAAGGACATTGAGGGGGCAAGGACCACAGGGTCCTGCTCTTTTTCAAGACTGCTCCTAAAATATGCCAACTGCTTAGAATGCGAAAACCATGAACTTCACTGGGCTCCATCTGAGCACAACCCATCCCCACCCTTCCAGTTGACTCCCTACGGTGGGATTCCCAGCTTAAGTTATCAGGGGGCTTCTTTTCCTGTGCCTTCTCCTTGCCCTCCCAGCATACCGCATGACAGCATCTGTGTGGTCAGAAGCACGGACTTGGGGATTTGTTAGCAAACCAGACCTCCAG
This sequence comes from Budorcas taxicolor, assembly GCF_023091745.1. Classification (NCBI taxonomy): domain Eukaryota; kingdom Metazoa; phylum Chordata; class Mammalia; order Artiodactyla; family Bovidae; genus Budorcas; species Budorcas taxicolor. Next base: position 11,722,996 of record NC_068920.1, read on the forward strand.
CTGTGTGACTGCCAGCAAGTCAGCTAATCTCTGTGGGTCCCGTACGTGTCACTGTTGTTGAATAGCTGCTCACTCGTGTCCGACTCTCTTCGATTGCATGGACTGCAGCCCGCCAGGCTCCTCTGTCATGAGATTCTCCAGGCAAGAATCCTGGAGTGGGTTGCCATTCCCTCCTTCAGGGGATCTTCCTGACCCAGGGATCGAACTCAGCTCTCCTGCATTGGCAGGCAGATTCTTTACCACTGAGTCACCTGGGCAGCCCTCAAATGCTTTAGGGGAATAAAAAAAAGCTCTTCTGATAGGGCCATTGTGGCGGTTAAACGACAGTGTATGTATATGTCTCTAGCACCTGGAACAGAGAAACACAGAATAAGGCAGCGATTCTTCTTCTCCTTTCCTGTCTCCTTTTGTGTTGTTGTTGTCAAACAACACAAATATTGTGAAAATATTATAGCGCAGCTGCTGCTGCTAAGTCGCTTCAGTCGTGTCCGACTCTGTGGGACCCCATAGACGGCAGCCCGCCAGGCTCCTCTGCCCGTGGGATTCTCCAGGCAAGAGCACTGGAGTGGGGTGCCATTGCCTTCTCCAATGCGTGAAAGTGAAGTCATTCAGTTGTATCAGACTCCTAGTGACCCCATGGACTTCAGCCTACCAGGCTCCTCTGCCCATGGGATTCTCCAGGCAAGAACACTGGAGTGGGGCACCATTACAGCATAGCAGAAAGACTCAAGCACCTCCACGTGGTGTTTTGAGATTCATCCCACTTGTAGGCCAAGTGACCTGCAGGTTGGACAGACTGCCCAAGTCCAAGGGCTTCAGCGTTAGCGTCAGGACCTACGTCAGTGATTTCCTGATCCTGGGCTGGGACCTCAGGAGCGTAATTGTCTCTCCTCTGTCCCGGCCCTCCTGCAGCTCCAAGGAGACCCCTCTCACGGGGCTCCCTGAACCTGCATCATCAGAGGTGGCTGTAGCCTGCACTCCTGCAGCAGAGCTTCTTGACGGAAATAATGGTGATCTCCTTGCACACGCGCTTGTTGGTGTGGAAGTCATTGCTCAGGCGCATGCAGTACTCCTCAGTGATAACCTGGGCGGACTTCTTCACGGTGTTGTGGGAACACAGCCCGTGTAGGCGGGTCCCTGGTACAAGAGCAAGGTGGCCATTCTCCCCGGTAGGTGCCCCCGCATCCCTGCCGTCACACATCTCCAAGTCAACAGCCATCATCTGGCCCCATGGCCACCCTCCCAAGAGACGGCGAGCAACGTAAGGGCAGGGGCAAGGCCTCTTCACCTCTGCAGCCCCACAGTTGGCTTAGAAGAAAGCAGGCGCTCAGGACGTATTTTCTGAGTCTATCAACTCGGGGAAGAACTTGACAGCTTCCAAGGGCAACACTTTATTGTTACCTTCTCTTCCTGCGTAAAAAAAACAAACCCTCACAAAATTCCCAGCTGGGAAGCACTGCGGCTCTCCCGTGAGTTTGAGCACACGGCTCGCGCTGGCCTTGGGAGGACGGTCCCTCTGTCCCCACAGCCCCGGAGGAGATCGGCGGTGGCCCCTCTGGCGTGGAGGCTGCAGGGCTCTGCCCGGGACACGGTACCGGGGGGGCCTCCAGCCCCTGTGGTCTGCTGACGGTGCACGGCTATAGCCTTGTCTGGAGCCTTCCCTCCACCCACAGGAGCCCTTTGTCCACAGATTAGGGACAGTATGCCCACCTCCCTGCCAGCTAACCTGCTGCTCCCAATGACTGATGCTGTTGGTGTTCAGTTGCGAAGTCGTATCCACCTCAGCACGCCAGGCTTCCTGTCCTTCACTGTCTCCTGGAGTTTGCTCAAATTCATGTCCATTGAGTCAGTGAAGCTATCTAACCATCTCATCTTCTGCTGCCCTCTTCTCCTCCTGCCCTCAGTCTTTCCCACCATCGGGGTCTTTTCCAAGGAGTTGGCTCTTCACATCAGATGGGCCAGGTGCCTCAGCAACAATCCTTCCAATGAATATTCAGGGTTGGTTTTCTTTAGCATTGACTGGTTTGATCTCCTTGCTGTCCAAGGGACTCTCGAGATAAAGGGATGCAAAAGCATGGCGCCTTTGGGATCATAATTATGTGAAAACCAAGTCTGATTGATGGCATTGTAGATCTGGTCAGTTATAAGACTGTCAATGAGGGGGTTGTATGGCTCAGTCTTCAATCAATGCACACATAACAGGACAGAATCAAAGCCTTTCTGCAGAGTTTTTCTTTTTTTAATTTAATTTTTTTCTCATGAAGCATGTGAGATCTTAGTTCCCCAGTCAGGGATCAAAACCAAACTGCCTGCTTTGGGAGCACAGTCTTCACCACTGGACCACCAGGGAAAACCCCAGAGCTTTCCCATAAGAGGCCTGTCCAGTGAGAGTCTGCAGACCCTTTGCGATGTTCAGCAGGCTCCCATTGCTTTTTTTTAGTACTTTGTACACATTTGTAAAAGATAGGTCCTATTTTAGTATTTCAGATTTGAAGCTTATTAGACATCAAAATTTACCAGTTTATGGCAAAGGATCAAAATGAGTTTCCTGTGAATGTTTAATAATTCTTAACATTTGATAGGGAAAAGCTTATTATCAAAAAGTAGTCTTAAAGACCCAACTCCAGAATGCCAAAATGTTCTCATTGCGTCACTGATAGAAGTACAGGTTCACTTATTCGTGGTAACTAGCTGTTTTCCAGAATGCTTAAAATAAAACATTCTGATAGTATAGAGAAGACAGAATTGATCTTCCAAAGACACTATTTAAGTCTAACAGAACTAAACTGAATGTGTTTTCCCTCTGACCATGTCAAGATTTTGTCGCACTTCAAGTTGGAAGGTATGAACATTTGTTAACTTAGCGTTAGAGATATGCAGAAAAAAGCCCCTAATAATAGAGATTGTTTGCTTATAACGACAGGGAGCTTGAAGGCAACGCATAAGCTAAGTTGACTTGGTTTGCATGTTGTCCAGAAGTTTCTAGAAATGGGTCCTGTGTCCACACACAGCATCTTCACTCACAAAAAGTCCGTGTGGGTGGTGTTGGAAATGACATTAAAGATCATTTATTCTAATTCACTTATTTTATTTTGCAGAGGAAGAAACTGGGGACTGGGAAATGGAGTGGTCACAACTGCGGTTGGCCCTCAACAGAGTTCGAACTTCAAGGGTGTGAGTCAACCTCTAGGTGAATTGTTTTCAATAGTAAACACTGCGATACCGTGTGGTCTGGTGTTGGTAGAGTCTGTGGGTGCTGAGCTGTGGATACCAGGGCCTTCTAGAAGTTGCATGTAGAGTTTTGACAGCCTGGGGGGTCGGTGCCTCTAAGCTTGGCAATGTTCAAAGGTCAACTGTATACATTTAAAAACGTGTAGCAGTTCCTTTCATTGTGCCCTTGAGCCGGAAAGCCTGCCGCGGCCCCTTGCCGACGGTCGTCCTGCACTGGTCAGCCTGAGAACGAGCCAGAGGAGACAGCAGGGTGCGAGGGCCGCGAGGGGCATGTTTCTGCCCGTCTCTGCAGTTGGAGGGAGCAGCTGTTCTGCGGTCGTGGCCCGTGAGAAGGGAAGTGGGCTGTGACCTGACCTGCCGGCAGGGACCCCCCAGCACCCCGGCTGGGTCTGGATATTCTAGGGCCACCTGTGGCTGCTGGTGTTTCCATTAGCCCATACGAGGCCGGAAGTGGCCTGGAGTAGAGGGAGACGCTCGTGTATGGGTCATGAACACCTCTGGGAGGTGTGTGGGTGTCACAGTCTCCCCTCCTTTCAGTCTCAGGGGAGCCCATCATTATTTCAGAAATAAGGAAATGTGGAGAAGGTTCAGAATTTCAGAAATGAGGAAATGAGGAGAAGGTGCAGAATTGGGGTTTTTAAGGGGGCCCTGTGCCAGGAGACTGGGCATCTTGAGTGACTCCAAGTGGATGTTCAAACCAACTGAAGACTTGAAGAGATGGGGACCAAAGCTGGGTGGGGTTCACCGGCCCCTGTGGGTGGACCCTGAGCAGAACATGGGCACTGGAGCGTCACTGTACCAAGTCACAGACCACCAGGCGCTGCTCAGACCTCAGGCACAGCCCATGCCAATGATCACATGATTTTGGAGCAGTCAGAACATTCAGGGATCATTGACAAAGCCGGGCGAGGCAAGGAGGTGAAGACGGAGGAAGAAGAAACTGAAGGCCAGTGTGGTTCTGTGTGCAGACTGGATCCTAAACTTGGGGACCCCCTCTTTGCTTTTCCTGTTGGTAGACCTGCTGACTGAAGTGCATCTATCGGGAGAGCTGAGATACTGCAGAGAAGCAGTCCCCAGCGGTTCTGGCACCAGGGACCGGTTTTGTGGAAGACAATTTTGCCGCGGACTGAGGAGGGAGTGCGATGGCTTGGGGATGATCCAGGCACATTGCATGTATTATGCACTTTATTCTATTATTATTGCATCAGCTGCACCTCAGATCATCAGGCGTTAGATGGCGGAGGCTGGGGACCCCTGCTACAGCGGGCTGTTCATGCAGGCAACCTGTGTGTCACAGGGGAGCTGAAAGGAAGGGCAAAAGAGTAACCGATAAATAAATAACCCCAAGCAAAGAAACAAACTCCCTCATCACCACTGCCTGAAACGGCCTCATTTTTAAAAACAACAAATACAGAAGTGAAAAAACAAAATAAACTCTTCCCGTGCCATTTTCTCTCAGGAGTTCTAAGCAGCTGGAGGAGATGGAAAATAGATTGTGTTGTAACAAAACAATTGCCCATGACATTTTCAGGAGGAATGGAATATTAGCTGAGAAATGATAGAGACGGTGGTGAGGAAACTGCTTAACGTCTTACATTTATTTCATAAACTTGTTTTTAATCCCCCAGAATGCTCAGTTGATTTAGTCGTGTCTGACTCTTTGTGACTCCCATGGACTGTAGCACATCAGGCTTCTCTCTCCGTGGGAATTTCTTGGCAAGAATACCGGAGTGGGTTGTCATCCCCTCCTTCAGGAGATCTTCTCGACCCAAGGATCAAACTCGCACCTTCTGCATTGCAGGCAGACCCTTTACTGCTAAGCCACTGGGGAAGCGCCATACCAGCAGGCAGGGATTTAACGAAAACGGCTCTGCCCTTCCTAAGCTCTGAAGTCACACTGCTTAGGATTTACGGTTATTGGTGATCACTGTCGTCGCTGTGGGTATTTGGACGGGGGGGGCAGGTGGCACATGGATCCATCGTGTACCTTTTCCCCGGGTCTACAGGGAGCTGTTCCACCACCAGATTCATAACTAAGGTCAGATCAAGGGCTTCCCTCTGGGCACAAGCCTCCAGTCTCTGTAGGCAAAAACCCAGTGTGTGTGTAATCCTTTAGAGGATCTTTAAAGCAACTGCTTTGATGCTGCAACGTTGGCATTCTGACCATAAATTGATGGAGGGAACAGAACGGTAGAATTTCAGCTTTCCAGAAGTCAGTCATGGAACTGGTGCCAAGGTCAAGATGCCAAATGTGAGGCTTTGACCTCTGCTTAGACTAGCAGCGGTTCTGAAGCCCCCTCCCTTTCTTGGCTGTGTATGCGTGATGGTGATAGCACGCATTGGCATGTATCCTTCTGGATTTTGATGAATCCTCACAGAATGTTGCAGAGAAGTAAAGCCAATGACATCACATTTTTATGGCCTTCGTAACATATGTTGTATAAGCGTGTGAGTAATGAATCAGTCTTTTCAAGATCTCAAAACTTGTCCTTTTACAAAGAAAATATGGCTTATCTAATTTTGAAAACAGGATTGAATTTATAAAAAGAGACTTCAAGCTTCCAGATTGTCTCACTCCGTCAGTAATTTTAACAAAATAGAAAGTATGTGTCGTTAAAGAATAAGAACAAGTAAAAATTATTTCACGCAAAAATTGCCTGAGAATTTATTAATTTTCAGAATGCTCTTATGATGATGATGTCACTGACCACTTCATTCATTTCATCGTTTGTCTGCCTTTGACTCTGAAATAAGAGCTGGCGTGTGGCTAGCCAGCTTACTGGTGGCACCCTTCTCCCTGGTGTGCTCTGAAGAGGTGGGCGCGCCCGTCAAGCGTGTTTCTTTGCCTATAGCTGCATCACTTCCTCCTCAGGTCAACAGAAAAATCTAACAGCATGAACTGTGAAACTGCAAGCTGGAAGCACCACAAAACTGCAGAATCTAAATGCATTTTATATGGGATTAAATGTTGTCTTTATCACCAAACACGGTACATGTTTATTGTATAATCTACGGGCAGTATATAATGAAGAAAAATGATTCCCCCCTACAGAAACACATCCACAAAGAAAACACGATTAACACTTTGGAGACTCTCAGATATATACTATATACTATGTAATAGCATATAGCATAAAATATAATATGCAGCATGTAAAATATAACATATAATATACTACACGTTACCTGTCATATAACATACGCGTTACCTGTCATATAACATACACGTTACCTGTCATATAACATACGCGTTACCTGTCATATAACATACACATTACCTGTCATATAACATACACGTTACCTGTCATATAACGTACGCGTTACCTGTCATATAACGTACGCGTTACCTGTCATATAACGTACGCGTTACCTGTCATATTAACGTACGCGTTACCTGTCATATAACGTACGCGTTACCTGTCATATAACGTACGCGTTACCTGTCATATTAACATACGCGTTACCTGTCATATAACGTACGCGTTACCTGTCATATAACGTACGCGTTACCTGTCATATAACGTACGCGTTACCTGTCGTATAACACACGCGTTACCTGTCGTATAACACACGCGTTACCTGTCGTATAACATACACGTTACCTGTCATATAACGCATAATATATTATACATTACCTATCTCTCTAAATCTTTTTATTAAGTGGGATCATCCTGTTCAGTTCAGTTCAGTCACTCAGTCATGTCCGACTCTTTGCGACCCCATGGACTGCAGCACAGCAGGCTTCCCTGTCCATCAGCAACTCCTGGAGCCTACTTAAACTCATGTCCATCGAGTCGGTGATGCCATCCAACCATCTCATTCTCTGTGGTCCCCTTCTCCTCCTGCCCTCAATCTTTCCCAGCATCAGGGTCTTTTCAAATGAGTCAGCTCTTCCCATCAGGTGGCCAAAGTATTGGAGTTTCAGCTTCAGCATCAGTCCTTCCAATGAACATTGCAGGACTGATCTCCTTTGGGATGGACTGGTTGGATCTTTTTGCTGTCCAAGGGACTCTCAAGAGTCTTCTCCAAAAGTAACCTGCTTTTAAACCTTGAAAACAGCACGGATCCATCTCTATATCAATACACATAGAGCTACCACATCCTTTGACTCAGCTCCAAGCAGAGCAGTTTGAGAGGAGACCCCGGCGGCAGGTGGGGACCAGCTACCACAGGGCCTGGTAGCAAGTCTGGATTCTACTCTAAGAACAATGAGAAGCCACTGGAGGAATTCAGTCAGAGGAGGCGCAGGATCAGACCTACATCCCTAAAGCCGAGGGCCACCGTGTGAAGACTGCGTGGACGGAAGACAAGAAGGAATTTGGGGAATGAATGAGGCTCCAGCTGTTTCCACAGCTTAGACCAGGTGTTCCTTGCTGATTTGAAATGCAAAAATACCTATCTGAATTCAAGTTCTCTAAGGCTTTGAGCTTTGTTTGGTTTATTTTTTAGGGAGTACATTGTTTGTACATTTTGCTTGTGTTTTTTTCTTTTCTTCAGGTGTTTATTTTTTCTCTTCTTTAGTATAGAGAGATTTATGTATATTGAGCTAAACTCCGTCATCTAGGCGACATTTTCTCTTCTGTCATTTGTTTATTCAATTTGTTTATAATATGTTATGAAAATATTTTTTCATGAATATATTTCTCTAATTTTTGAGATGAGCAATACACTGATGGAATTCAAAAATTAAACACAAAGTGAAATTGTATAGTGAAAAATCTTTCTCCCAGTCCTGTCATCCCCTATTCAGAACCTGTACTCCCCAGTTGTGACAGATACTATTATTAGTACCTTAAGTATTTTTCCAGAGTTTATATTTGTGTATAGAAATGGATGGGCTTCCTGGGTGATACAGTGATAAAGAATCCACCTGACGATGCAGGAGATCCAGGTTTGATCCCTGGGTCGGGAAGATGCCCGGAAGAGGAAATGGCAACCCACTCCAGTATTCTTGCCTACATTCCAAGGACAGAGGAGGGCTATAGTTCACTGGGTTGCAAAGAGTCAGACATGACCAAGTGACTTAGTACACACAGAACCAAACAAATATAGATAATATAGATGTCTATTTTCCTCTTTTTATACACAAATGATAGTAAGTTATATACATTATTCTGTACCTTTTTTTTTTAAAGAAATTAGCAGTACAGCTTGGAGTTCTTTCCGTACCAGTACATACAGCCTTAAAGCTGCAGAGTATCTTGATGAGAAAAGCTTTCCATCTTTTAGGATTTAAAAATAGCTCCTCATATTTTGAGGGTTTTACCTTTTGTATTTGTATATTTAATGTCTGGAAATTATTTTTGCAGAGGATTGAATTTAACATTATTTCTTTCTCAAAAGGAGATCCAGTGGTACCAACAGGGCTTATTGAATAATCCATCCTTTTTCCACTGATTTGAAATGCCATCTTTACTCTATAATAAATTCTTATAAATGACTGTGTCTCTTTCCAAAATCTCTGTTCTATTTCACTGATTGATTTGTCTAGGCCAAAACAGCACAGCACCATTCTAATTTCTCCAGTATTGCAATGTATTTTGTTAACTGGTAATTCAAATATTCTTTCTTCTTAATTCTTTTCCAAAAATTTCTCCTCATTTTATCTTTTATTTTATAGGTGAACTTTATAACTAATTGGTCCAGTTCAAAAAATCTAGTTACATATTGATTGAAGTTGTATTGCATTAATAGATACATTTGTGGAAAAATCTTTAAATGGTGACTTCCCATTTGGAGCATAAAATGTCTCTTTACTGATTAAGCTCTTCTATGTTTCTCCCTTATAGGTCTTTTCTACTTCTTAAGTTAATTTCTAGATGTTATATATATATATATATATATATATATATATATATATATACAATTTTTTTTTGCTGCTACTAAGATGGCTGCCTCCTTTTCTCATAATATTACCCAAATGATAATTTGTGGACTAGTATTTGTCTCTGATTTTAAAGAATTTATCTATTTTTGTTTTTCTGATTGCTTTTAACATAGAAAATTGCAAACATACACAGAACTCAAGTGGCTCAGTGTATGAAGAATCCACCTGCAAATCAAGAGATGCAGGAGCCGTGGGTTTGATCCCTGGGTCGGGAAGATCCCCTGGAGAGGGGCATGGCAACCCACTCCAGTATTCTTGCCTGGAGAATCCCATGGACAGAGCATCCTGGTGGGCTACAGTCCACGTGGTCACAAACAGTTAAACACGACTGAAGTGACTTTGCACACACGCAGTTTCAACACATGGTGATTATTTGGTGTTTTTTTAATCTATAGGTTCACCCCCAATTCTTTGTTTGTTTGTTGCTGTTGACAAAGTCACCCCCTTTCCTATAGAGTGCCCCATACATTGATTTTCATGTTTGAATCCAATGGTGTCATTCACCATGTTCCCCTGTGGCCTGTGTCCCTTCCAGTCCCATCGTCAAGGTCTGTTAGGTCATTTTTGGTTGATTGTAGCTCATTGTCCTGTGTGTTTCTAGGGAAGGATCATGGGGACGCATACCAGAGCTCTCAAATGTACACGACAGCTTCTCTGCAGACGTTATGTTTGAAGGTCAGTTTGAATGATGAAAAGTTCCTGGTGATTGTGGTGGCGTCCTTCTGTTCTGAGGCTGGCAGACACCTGTCCCCTCCCTCTGGGTTCTTCTGCACAGTTGCTGATGCCACAGGAATCTTGCGGCCCTATTTGTTCCCACTGGCTCCTGTTGGAGGTTCTTGGGGATATCATATCATCTAGTTTTGTTGCAGACGTTATCACTGTCTTCTTCGTTATGTGATCCTTGATTCTCTTTTTCTGTGGTGGTGGGATTCATGGAGATTTAAAAAGCTCTATAATCACCTCTACTCAACAATTTGCCAAAACACATAGCTTTAAAAAGTTTTTTCCAGCTAGCCTTTATGATTCTTCTAGGTGGAAAGTCATACCATCTGTTTTTCGTTCTGTCTTCCCAAGAGTTTGTTCTTGTTCTCATTCTGTTCCTCTGTTGATCTTGTTTCGTCTTCCCATCTTCTCAAGTCTCACTGTGGGTTCAATCTGGACTATTTCAGAAGTTGTGTCCATCACTGCTTTAATTCAGCTTTGGAGGGAGCCAATCGTCTCCATGCCTCAGATGTTTGAGTTTTAAAGGTTATCATCTAGGTTGGGAAGTTTTGGAAGATGTTCTCTGTCAGTAGTTATGGGGATGACTGCCTGTTTTCTGAAGGGCTTCCTTCCCTTGCATATCCCCAGCAGGGGCAGGCAGCACCTTGAGCCCATGGTTGGCGTCTCCCTCAGATGTGGGGGCTGTGAGAGCAGCTGGGTTTGGGGCATACCAGCAAGGACCAGCAGGTGGGAGATGGCCTCCTGGATGAGATGGTAATTAGAGGAGCTCATTTGAAAGTATTATTGGAGGCAATTACAATGGTTGCTGACCATTGGTTATACTCCGTTTTGACTCAATTGTTATTTCTCCAATATCACTCTTTTCTCTCTTTTTTGAGCAATTTGAAGGGAATATGTATGGGAATAGTGGCATTAGGGACACACACACACACACACACACACCAATGGTAATTTATAAACATGGCCAATATAAAAGGCAAATTACTTAAAAACCCAACTGCTTCAATAATTAAATGCGACAAGTTATTTGCGATGCACTTCAGAATTGATATTGACAAGCCAATTGTCTCAAAATCACAGCATCTTGCATGAACGTGACTTCATACAACACAACACACTTCCCGCAACACATTTTATGTGTTGGGTTGCATCACATTGACAGAAATGCCATCAATTAAAGAACCTTGAGAGTCTTCTGTGGAACTCGGGTCTAGTCAACATCCAGTAAAAGTTATAAGTGTTATACCTTATGACTGACTTATTTAACAGCTCGCTAGTTGGTTTGCTTTGAGTTTGATCAAATATGACTAATCACTAAATCCTCCTTATTCATGCTATGCATACAAAGTTGAACTAGGAGGAAATATCTTTATGGCTTTTGTGACATCTTTGTGACTTAGTGACTTCTTGTGGGGAGGACACTTTTAAGGACAGAGCTCATTTTAAATGAATATGTCACAATGAATGACAATCAAGTTTGTTCTCTGTTAAATTAGGAAAGCCCTAGTTAGAGCTTTTGGCTGTAGAAATTCTCTCAGCTTTAACTTGGTGTCATAACCTCGAATTATGATCCACATTAGTTAGAGTATTTAGACGCTACGGTGAAACTGGGATCTAAAAATAGCTTAGTAGGTGTTCTCAGAGCCAAGTGGGGGATTGTTTCCCAGGCAAAGGTGGAGGAGGGGAGTGTACCCGTGCTGCTACTAGATAAACTGATTTTCCAGTGACCCACGAGAAGGACACATTCTGACCATCAGCTCTTTCTCTGGAAAGGCTGCTGGAATGAGGACACTTTATTTGCCTTTTAACCAGACAGCATGCCAAGCACCGTTAAAGATGGCTCTGCTCCTGAATCATTAAAGGGCAGTGGAGAAGCAGCCGTGAAATATGCCGTTTGCTGACATTCCGTAGCACTGCCCTTCGAGGCAGCTGCCAACGGCGAGCAGCTGCCTCTCACATTCCCCTGCCACTTCCTCGCTTTGCTGAAAGAGGTCAGCTGTTTCCTCATTACCGACCTTTCTACCGGCTGGACATCTGGATCCACAGTCCTCGTGTATCCTAATTCAATATTTTCTTGGCTTCATAAATGACATGCTGGACAGCTTGGGCAACCTACGGCAAGAAGCATCTCTAGTTTGGTCCCAGTGACTCGGTCCCAGCGAGTTAAGGCAAGAGATCCAGCCCACGTGATGCAAGAATCGCTGTACTTTTCCACTGAGCTGAGTTGGAGGAGTGCTCTGGAGGACACGGAGAGAAGGAAGGTGAGGGAACAGAGGGCAGCTACGTGTCCCTGGTTCCCCAAGCCTGCACACCTTTGACAAAAGTCAAGCACTTAAAGATGAAGAATAAACAGAGGCCCTTCCTTTCGGTTGTAGCAAAATCTGACATTCTAGAGTTAGAAGACTTCACGTAGGGGGATTTTGTACCCAGGCAACTTGGTAAACATAAATAAATAAATTTGAGATTGAAAATTCCTATTTAGGTATTTGGGTTGAATGACAGGCATAGACCCTGGAAAAGACCCTGATGCTGGGAAAGACTGAGGGCAGGAGGAGAAAGGGGCAACAGTGTGAGATGGTTGGATGGCATCACCAACTCAATGGACATGAGTCTGAGCAAACTCCGGGAAATAGTGAAACCCAGGGAAGCCTGGCGTGCTGCAGTCCATGGGGTCACAGAGAGCTGGACATGACTGAGCGACTGAACAACAAACAGAAATATAATGTCCAACAAGGCAGCAGATGCCCTCATAAAACCAACCCTGAGCTGGCCTGGGGTCTGCTTGGACCATGGTGACCCACGGCCAGGTTCTAGGACACTCTGGGGCACAGGCTTCCTCTGGGGTAGGTGTGAGGGGTTCTATACCACAGGAGGGTCTAGAAGGAGACGAGAGGTGGTGGGATGGATGTTCCCCAGACCACTGCTCCCCTCTGGATGGGGTTTGGAATTTGTACCACTAAACACAGGCTCTTGACTTAGCTAACATCTCCCTAGGCTGTCATTATTGACATGTGAGTGAGTTAGACTTTCATCCTGGAAGATGTTTTTGTGGGGTTGGGGGTCGGGGATCAGGATTGGAGAGGATTCAGATGAAGGAAGAGGGCAGGGCTGGGGGGCACAGATGATGCAGAGGAGGGGATGGGCACCATGAGACAAGAAAAGGGTGCCCAATACGAGTGAGTTCAGTGCCCTAAGTAAACTCCTTTTTTATCAGTTTGCTTATGGGTAGCCTTGGTGAGAATCCAAAATAAGATTTGCCTGAACAATTGTGTAGGAAATTGTGAAGGTCTGTAACCCACACACGGGTCTAAGAGAGTGTGTGCATGCTCAGCTGTGTCTGACTCTTTGTGACCTCATGGACTGTAGCCCTCCAGGCTCTTCTGTCCGTGGGATCTTCCAGGCAAGAATACTGGAGTGGGTTGCCATTCCCTTCTCCAGGGGATCTTCCTGACCCAGGGATCAAACCTGAATCTCCTGCACTGGCAGGCTGATTCTTTACCACTCAAGCCTTAGAGATGTTGGGAACAAAAGGAGATCACCACACATCTCAGACACTCCAGGATGATTCAACATCTTAATTCTCCTGGCTTGACGTCTCTGTCACCACTGACACATCTCAGAAACACTGCCGTCTCAGTTTCTGAGTATGTTCTAAGGCCCTGGGGCCCCAACGGTGGCCTGTGGGCCGGCAGCACAGGCCTCACTGAGAACCCTGTTGGAGACGCTCAGGCCCATCCCAGACCTAGCAAGTGCACACGAGCAAGACCCCCTGGTCTCCAGAGCGCCTCTCAGGGAGGGCTGCACAGACGTGAACTGTCAGAGCAGGACCAGGTAACCTTTGTAGACAGACCCAGAGGCAGTTGTGATTCTCGCTGCCAGAGGTGAACTCCTTCCCGACACGGCCCTGAGTGGGCTCTGGCTAATGTGGTTCATTTAGGCCACATCTGGCCTCCCTGGTGGAGGGATTAAGAGCTTCAGAAGGGAAGCAACATCGCAATGTATCTGCTACGGAGACTCCTTAGTGCTTGCATAAAGATATTTCCCTCTAAATCCCGGAGCAAACCCAAATACTTGTTTCATGTGTGATGTTTTTGTTCACCAGCAGAAAAATGTCTGGATGGATTTGGCAGCTGGGAGGTCCTATTCCAGCCCAGGAATGACTCATGGCCCCCTTTCCCAGTCAGAAGAGCTAGGAACTGACCCTTCCATTGGCTCCCTTGATGATGTTGATGACTTTAGGTGGGTCCCTATCAGGGCCCCATGACAGTCTACTGTAGAACTTAATATGAAGTGCAGAACCTTTTCATAAACATATCAGGATTTCCTTGTACCTAAAAAAATCCCAACACACCTTGTCTCTTTATAAGATCTTAGTAACTCAGTCCGTTTCATTGTTTAACACTGAAGAAGAAAAAAAAAGGTTGATCAAGTAAGCATTGTGGTCAATATTATAAACAATATCTTGAAAGATTACATCTTGCCTTTCAAGAAGCTACTATTTTGTTTGTTTTGAGCTTTATATTTTGTATTGGAGGTATAGCCAATTAACAATGCTGTGATAGTTTCAGGAGAACAGTGAAGGGACTCAGGCATATATATACATGTATGCATTCTCCTCCAAAGCCCTCTCTCATCCGGGAGGCCAGGTAACCCTGAGCAGAGTTCCCTGTGCTCTACAGCAGGTCCTTGTTGGTTTCCCGTTTTAAATACTGCAGTGTGCGCATGTCTGTCTGAAATTCCCTCACGATCCCTTCCCCACTGGCAACCATCAGTTCATGCTCTAGGTCTGTGAGTCTCTTTCTGGCTTGCAAGTAAGTTCATTTGTATAATTTCTTTTTAGATTCCACATATAAGGGATGTCATATTTCTCCTCTCTGTCTGACTTCCTTCACTCGGTAGAACACTCTCTAGGTCCATCTGTGTGGCTGCAAATGGCATTATTTCATTCTTTTTAATGGCTGAGTAGTGTGTGTGTGTGTGTGTGTGTGTGTGTGTGTGTGTGCGTGCGCACGCACCACACCGTCTTTACCCATTCCTCTGTCAACGGACATTAGTTGCTTCCATGTCCTGGCTCTTGCAAACAGTGCTGCAAGGAACACTGGGGTGCGTGTATCCTGTCGGGTCATGCTTTTCTCCAGATGCAGGCCCGGGAGTGGGATTGCTGGGTCATATGGTAGCCCTATTATTAGTTTTTAAAGGAACCTCCATACTGTTCTCCGTGGAGGCTGTACCAATTCACATTCCCACCAACAGTGTAAGAGGGTTCCTTCCTCTCCACACGCTCTTCAGGATTTACTGTTTGTGATGAGTTTTCTGATGATAACCATTCTGGCTGGTGCGAGGTAACGTCTCATTTAGTTCTGATTTGCATTTCTCTAATAATTAGTGATGTTGAAGGTCTTTTCATGTACCTATTGGCCATCTGTATGACTTTCAAGAAGCTGCTGCTGCTGCTGCTAAGTTGCTTCAGTCGTGTCTGACTCTGTGCGACCCCATAGGCGACTGCCCACCAGGCTTCCCCGTCCCTGGGATTCTCCAGGCAAGAACACTGGAGTGGGTTGCCATTTCCTTCTCTAATGCATGAAAGTGAAAAGTGAAAGGGAAGTCACTCAGTTGTGTCCGACTCGTAGCGACCCCATGGACTGCAGCCCACCAGGCTCCTCCGTCCATGGGATTTTCCAGGCAAGAGTACTAGCGTGGGGTGCCATTGCCTTCTCCAAGCTATTATATTTTAAATTGAGGAATTACCTGGGAAAAGAAAAGAACTTAGTACATCTGGGGTTTGCCCCCAAGTAGTTAGACTCACAGTGTTTCAATTCAAAGTGGGTGAAGCTCTTAAGATGAAGACCTTCTCACCAAGAGGAGGGAGATGAGTCAAGGAACCGTCCACCCGAGCCGGGACACCATGTGGTCAGAGCAGTCATCTTTCTGGGTTGTCCTGGACACACCAGGCTTGTGTCTGCTATACTGGAGTAATAATTATCAGGCCCATCTCTTCTTTCCACCAACTTGGGATGGACCTTAAATTTCTTAATAGCCATAATTGATTTATTCACATTTCCAAAGACTTTTAACAGAAATGTTTTAATAAAGGAAACAGATTTGTAGTGGGAAAATGACTCATGTCCAAGCTGGGATGATGCTGAGTGCTAGGATGCTTCAGAGTATACAACCAGAATGTATAGAGATATTTTGAGTATTATCTGTGTTTCAAATATAAATTAAAGTTTACTAAATTTTAGACTTATAAAATTGCTAGTTTTGTAGCTTTTGAAAGTCTCTGTGGTCATTTCTACATGGTTTATAAGATGGTCACTCTTTGACCCACATGGTCCTTCATGAGCTGGTCCTGCCTACTAGTCCAGTCTAATCCCCAGGAACTCCTTCTCAGAAGAGGGCGTGCTTTATTCTCTGAGGCTTTGTGGGGCTCTTCTCTCCTCTGAAGGGAGTTTATTTCCCTAACAGTCTGCTCAGTCGATTGTCCTTTCTTCCAGTCTCTTCTCATGCTAACCCTCGGTGAAGCCTCACTTGGAAACCTCCATTCTTTGATGCGGCCCCAGCACTTTGATGCATTTGTGGAGTACATGGGCAGTGTGCCCTCAAGCCCAGAGTGCCACGCTGTACAAGCTCGAGCCAGGGAGAGGGAGATGGAGAGAGGAAGATGGAAAGAAGGGAGAGGGGAAGGAAGGAAGGGAAGAAGGAAGGGGTACCACAGGTGTAGAGTCAACAGCTGATCAGGAGAAACGCTGGATTAGGGGGCTAAATTTATATGAAACTGAGATTTCTCTCTAGTTCTAAGTCCCTATTTACCACCCCCCCTTGTCTTTTCCTCCGTGTTATTTGCTATAAACCTTCAAGGAAGGCCTGCAACGTCTTGTGCACTTTTTCAGGGACATTATCCGGTGAGGAGGACCCACGTGCTTTCTTCCTCTGCAGCACTGCCGGGAGAGGACTCTGGTCAGAAGGAATAGGTGGAGACAGTTTTAAGGAAGGAGCAGAGAACCCAGTTCCTGAAACTGGTGCATAAAATAAAAGGGGCTAGTCTAGGGCTCAGAAGGGTCGCAGGGGGGTCTGCGCTCGTGTGTACTGTCATAAGGTTGAGTCTCAAAGTAATCACTGCATTTATTATAATGCTGCTTATGTAAGGACAAAAATGAGTCCAAGGGGGTTCTTATTCCACGAGGATCTCATTAAGAGATGGATGCTCATAAACAGAAGGTCTTAAGATGCCAGTGCATTTGGCTAACTGTACGTTTCCTCACTTCCTGAGGCAGTGTTTCTAGCGTGTGGTCCAGGGACTGCTTGTACCAGAGTCACCTGGGCTGCTTGCTAAAATGCAGAGTCTTGGATGGTTCTCCAGAGTCACTGAACCAGAGTGAGGAGCCAGCTTTGGACTTTCTGGGGGCAGCTGTGGACTGCAGATTTTCCACCGGTCCACCTGGGGGTCCCTATACTTATGGGAGGGTGAGAACACAACCCTGGGAGCGGGGCGTGGCCTGTCCTCACTGTTTCTGACCTCGGACAGAACTGAGTTTCCTAGGAGAGTAAACACTTTGATGTGATGGCTGGAGTAAAGCTAAAAATAGCCCATGTGGCTGCCTGAGCCTCCCTAGGAAACCTGGGTGGGTCGGGATAACCTCACCGCCAGCCATGGGTCTTCTTTTGCGCCCAGTCTTCTCCTCCATGTTACTAACAAGTCCTCTCCCGTGTTTCTGCGCATCAGAGGTTGAAAGCTGTCGGCCTGGTGGTGGTGTTCAGTCGATAAGTCGTGCCCGACTCCGTGACCCCATGGACTGCCGCACGCCAGGCTCCCCTTTCCTCCACTATCTCCTGGAGTCTGCTCAAATTCATGCCCATTGAGTCAGTGACGGACATCTTTCCCTCTGCCACGCCCTCCTCCTTTGCCTTCAGTCTTTCCCAGAGTGGTATCTTCTCTTTAAATGTCCTGCATCTAGTTTTCCAGCTAGCTTATTCTGGGTGGGTTGTGAACTTCCATAACAAGCTCTGTCAGCTTCTGAATATCTGTGGAGGGTTAACCATGTGGAGCTTTGCCCTCAGTGGCCAGGAGATAAGATTCAGGTCAGGACAAGGGTCTCCTCCAGAAAAAGAAATGTTGGCAGTGGAGACTCGTACAGGGCAATCATAGCCCCTGTGTTTTAAGAATCCTGTTTTCCAGCTGGTCCTCAATGTTGCATGCATGTTAAATTGTGGAGTTTTTGAAACTATTCTTATTTTAAAATAATCTTTCTGTGATTTTTAATGATTACCCACAAACTTCTAAACCCATCACTAGTCTCAATTTTCAAAAATCCATGTAAGAGATTGGGTTGCCAGTTTTGAGAAACAGGTGTGTCTTACCATGGGGTCTCTGTGCTACTCAAGGACAAATTATTCAAAATGATGATTTCTGTCTTATTTAAGCTGTCTGGTTAATGTTGCTTTTAAACCAGTACTTCTCAGTTTGCCTACTGTCTTGAGTTGTTCAACTTTTCAGAACATTTATTTTTTCCCACTTTTTTAGATTCTATTCCAGCAGAAGTCACTACAGAATACTGAGTAGAGTTCCCTGTGCTGTGCAGTGGGCCCTGTTATCTATTTTATGTTTCTTAGCGGTGTGTATATGTCCATCCCAACCTCCTGTTATCCCTCCCCACCATCCAGCATTGTGGACATGGACACTGTGCTTGAACCCCTGTCTGTCCGGATCTTAAAGTTACATCTGATTAGTTCAAGTAGCACACACTAAAGAAAGCTTGTATTTGGTTTGAGACTTACAGAGCCTGGATTATTTGCTTAGATGACTTAAATCAATTAATCAGTCAGATTTTCCCTTGCTTTGTGTTGTGCGCTGTTCCGTAGACATCAGAGAGAGTGACGCAAGTGCACCTCTAGCATAAATGTGAATAACCTTTGTGAACCCGAGGCGTTGGGACACAAGGTCCAGTCAGCAAGCATCGTTAAGACAAGCAGCATGTGAAAAGGCAGTTATCTTGTTGCTAGTATAAGCCAGGGAGGAACTGCCAGACGTGAAGAATCACTAGCATTAGGGTTTATATTCTGGTGTTGATAGTCACTTGGAGGAAAGTTACATTAACTATTTCAAGGGAGGGGTTAACCTAGTTGAATTTGATCCAGTAGAGGGCACTATATCTCTGTCCTTATGTATATACATTTACGTGAATATTATATACTATTAAATATGCCCTATATTGCAACAATGTAAGATAACACGGAGCATATATGTATATTTTACATTCCTTTATGAACATCTTTCCCCAAAGGATGAGCGACTGCTAAGACATGAGAACATGGCTTGTAGACGAATGGACATGGTGAAGCATTTAGAGGAAAAGCAGGCACTGCCCTGCTGTGTATTTACGCATCCTTATTAACGCACTTCTGGAGTCCGATATGTATTTTTTTCTTTTAAGAATCACTGTTTTTCTTGATTCTGGCTTTTAAGGGAAGGGATGACTACATTTTCTTCATCTTCAAGGAGAAGAAGGTTAATTTCTTGAAAACGACTTCACGGCTAAACATGTCAGGATAAGTGCTGATTTTAAGCTTTGTTTCTCGCTTGCTGCGGCCCTCAGAGCGCGGCCGGGCAGCCTGGGCGCAGGCGCGGGAGGGCCGCGGTGCCGCGCTCCCGGCCTGCGCGCAGGGCAGGGGCGCTGATGGCTGGGGCTGGCGAAGCCCGGGAAGACATCGCGGGGAGATGCTGCGGCGGAAGAACGCACCCCCGCCCCTGCTCGGGCTCTTTGTCTTGGCGATCCCTGCTCCCGCTCCTCCTTCCCAATCATTCCTGTTCAAATGCGCCGGCTGCCCAGCAAGCTGAAACAGCCAGAGTACTCCGCCCAGCCAAGCAGCTCCTTAGAGGTGAGGAGCAGGGCAAGGAGGCTTTGCAGTGCTGGGCTCATTTAGCTGCGAGCACCCGGAAGGGAAAGGCCCTCTCTCTCCAGTCTGGAGAATAGGACTCTGAATTTCGGCCCCACTGGAAAATGAAGATGTCTTCTTCTGTCTTTGTTAAAAGCGAGCTTGCTTTTTAAATCTTCAGGAAGAGTTTGCTAGAGAAATCTGCTGCGGCAGAAAGGGCTGTCCATTGTGACAGTGTCCTAAAGTGTAACGAGATACCGGAAAATGTTGGATGTCACTGATCTTGATGATATATTGAGAAATATTTTGTCGCCAAAGTTCTCCTGGCCAGAGGACATTGAGGGAAGGCCTGGGAGAGAGGGGTAAGATGTAGGCTGGACTCCACGGAATGCTAGATATTCCAGAAAGTCTGCAGAAGGGCACTCTCCTTGGAAAACTGCCAGCTTTTAAAAGAAGCATTCCCCTCATTTCTTCTTACTTTATAAGGGATAAAGCTTCGGTTAGTTACCAGTATACTTTTTCTTCCAGTTTTATTGAGATATAGTTGACATACAGCACTCTGTAAGGCGCACAGCAACATGATTTGACTTATGAACATCGTGAAATAATTACCATGATGTGTCTAATGAACATCCATCACCTTATGTAGATAAAAAAAGAAAAAAATTTTTCTTGTGATAAGAACTTAGAATTTGCTCTTAACCCCCTTCATGCATAACAAACAGCAGAGTTAATCGTCCTAATCATGATGTGTATTATATCCATAGTAATTATTTATCTTATAGCTAGAGGTTTGTGCCCTTTGACCACCTTCATCCAGTTCCCCTTCCCCCACCCCCTACTTTTGGCCACCGTAAATCTGATCTCTTTTCCTATGAGTTTGTTTGGGTGTTTTTTTAAGTTTAATGGATTGACCTGTAACACTATTAGTTCTTGGTGTACAACATAGCGATTTGATATTTCTATACATCACAAAATGATCACCACGATGTCTAGTTACCATCTGTCACCATGCAAACACATTACACTGTTACTATTTCCCCCTATGCTGTACATTTCATCCTGTGACTCATTTATTTTGTAAGCTACAAATATATTTTTAACTAATGCCATTAATATCCATTTAAATACAGAGGCTCTGGGCAAATAAATATTTGCTAAATGAGTGAGCTCTGGTAACACAGGGCCAGAGAAATAAGATCATTTTCCTACCTCTGTGCCTTTGGTGCTGTTTCTGTGGCCTTAAAGGACCTCCCCCCTTGACCAAGCCAGGTTCAATCCTATTTATCTTTCTACATCACACTTTTAACAGGTGATTTTAAAAGACAACAACCTCGTGTTGGCTAAAGGGTGTGGGGTGAAAAAGGCACGTTGCCCGCTGCTGGACAGAATGTACCTGGCCTTGTAGCCTTACTCAGTCACTCAGTCATGTGTGACTCTCTGAGATTCCATGGACGGTAGCTCTCCAAGCTCCTCTGTCCATGGGATTTCCCAGGCAAGAATACCAGAGTGGGTTGCCATTTCCTACTCTAGGGGATTTCCCCAGGTCTTACCTTTCTGAAAAAATATCAGTATGAGCAAGGAATTACCGTTAAATGAACATATTGTACCAAGAAGCACAGACAAAGATTTAGGTACCAGTGAATTAACTGAAATGTTAGTTTCATAATGGATTTTGGCTAGACTCCATCTAGACTAGGGAATGAATGGAGCTTGGCCCAGGTGAGCAAACCCTGTCGAAATGGAAATTGAGAGATTTTCTGAAGGAGCAGTGTGTATGGCATTAAAGAAATTCATCATGAAAAATTTCAAACACACACAGAAGTAGAGTAAGAGAATGAACTTCCATATACCTATCACCCAGATTTAACAACTCTCAAAATTTTGCAACTTTTGTGCCTATTCCGTCATGTTTTTTGCTGAAGTATCTTCAAGCAAATCCCATTTATCATGCCATTTCTCCCAGCGTGAATTAATATATTTTATATTTTACTGAGTTTTCATGTTATTTACCTATGTATAGCCTTATTATAAACCATTTGACAACATCTATCAAGACAGAAATTCAATGTCCTTTGCACAGCAATTCTACTTCTAGAAACTTCTTTGGAAGAAGTGCTCACGTATATAAGAAACATATATACATCTTTTTGTTCACTGTAGCATTATTTGTAATAGTGAAAAATAAAAAGTGTTCATTAGTGACTACTCCCTGCTATGGAGTGATGCTAAGTGATCATTTAAAAGAATGGGTTCAGGCTACATGTCCTGGCTTAGAATGATCTCCAAGAGTTACAGACAGATGGAGAAAAATAAAGAAAAAAGAACTTAGCTCTTCAATGTAACTTCTAATTTTCAAATTTTATTTTTGATGTCTCAAAACATTCTTAATACAGTAGTAGTAGCTATATTATATGCCCAAAATAATAAAAAATAATAATTTGCTCTGCTGAATGTCTTTCATCTCTAGATTTCAAAGAGCATATATTATCATACTGTTGAAGCCTTAATAGGCTAAATATTTATTATATGCACAAGATAAGATCATTTAAAATTTTGAAACTAGAATATTAATCTTATAAAGGGATTTTTGAACCAAAATCCATCTAATCTTTCAGAATTTTTTGAGGGTTGGATAATTTCATCCACTGTAATATTTTCCCTAAAGTACTCAGAGGCTATACACTTTTTACAAAGGACTTTAATTTTGCCCAACATTATGGCTAACTTTTAAATGACTAAGCTAGAATAACTGCTTCTACTAAACATTTTTTGGACTGTGAAGAAGGCTGAGTGCTGAAGAATTGATGCGTTTGAACTGTGGTGTTGGAGAAGACTCTTGAGGGTCCCTTGGACTGCAAGGAGATGCAACCAGTCCATTCTGAAGGAGTTCAACCCTGGGATTTCTTTGGAAGGAATGATGCTAAAGCTGAAGCTCCAGTACTTTGGACACCTCATGCGAAGAGTTGACTCATTGGAAAAGACTCTGATGCTGGGAGGGATTGGGGGCAGGACGAGAAGGGGACAACCCAGGATGAGATGGCTGGATGGCATCACGGACTCGATGGACGTGAGTCTGAGTGAACTCCGGGAGATGGTGATGGACAGGGAGGCCTGGCGTGCTGCGATTCATGGGGTCGCAAAGAGTCAGACACGACTGAGCGACTGAACTGAACTGAACTGAAGCATTTTAAGATTATTAGCATAGTGAAATCCAGATGCCGTATTACACCTACTGGGAGGGAATGATATTTAGTTAGTTAGGTAGGTTGGTATTTAGTTAGGTAGGCATTTAGTTAGTTAGGTAGGTAGGTAGATGGTTAGGTAACAACACTTGGAAGGAGACAATCTCTGTTCTCTAGGTAACTGTCATGTAACTAAAGAAAGTCATCATGAAGTATGTAGGAAATTTCGTGAAACAGTTTGATTTAAAAGAGAAAGGAATGGGAAAAGGTGCAATCGTCTTGGTTTTTGTTGTTGTTCTTCAGTTATTAAGTTGTATGCATCTCATTGCAACCCCATGGCCTGCAGCACACCAGGCTTCTCTGTCCCTCACTATCTCCCAGAGTTTGTTCAGATTCGTGTCCATCGAGTCGGTGATGCCATCCAACCATCTCATCCTCTGTCGTCCCCTTCTCCTCCTGCCTTCAATCTTTCCCAGCAGCAGGGTCTTTTTCAATGAGTCGGCTCTTGGCATCAGGTGGCCAAAGTATTGCAGCTTCAGCTTCAGTATCAGTCCTTCCAATGAATATTCAGGATTGATTCCCTTTACGATTGACAATCTTGATTAATCACCTTTGAACAGATAAAACTAAATATTTTAACTAGACACCCAGAACTTTTGATAAAAAGAAAGGAAAAAACCACCAGATTGCTCTTATTATGAGAGAGAAACTAACAGCTTTGGAATGAATATAAACTTGAGCCCGTTTGTCCTTCAGTGAAAGTCATATTGAGCAGCCTCCTTTAATGTGTCCTGTGAAACTCTATTAACCTGAAAAGTGTAGACCCCTAATGAAAGTTCTGTTTACAACCGAGTGGGACTTAGTTCTCAAGAATGAGAGCAGCGTTATCAGAAAGAGTTAAGAAACTCTCAACCTAGTAATAACACAGGATGATAATAAATCTGTGACACTTCCATGAGTGATTTGTATAGAATAATACTGACAGCGCATACATCAGAATATGCTAATGATGTTGTCCGTATTAAGTTTAGTTTTATATCTTCTTGAGTCTCTAGTTTTTGAAACCATTTGGCGTGTCCCCTTTTGACTTTTCCAGGCTCAAAAATTGCTTATATAGTTTGGGAATTTTACTTCTTAAACATTTGAAAAACTTAGTTGTCAAGCATTCTGAATCTGAAGTCTTTGAGGCGATACTTCCTTTTCCAGATATTTCCAAAGTTATCAAGTCACGGTGGTCTCAACGTCTTCTTGTGTCATTTTGGCAGCTTTCATTTTTGCATAAAGCGGTTTATTTTGTTGTGATTTTAATTTTTTAAGCAAAAATTCTACATTGTGCTCCATTATACTTTTAGTCTCTTCCGTACCTCTGTTTTGTGCTTATTTATTTACAGTTTTGTGGTTTTTTTTTTTTTTAACACTTTCGCAGAATTTTTATTTAAATATAAGTAAGGGATAGAAGAATGATGCTGAAGCTGAAGCTCCAGTACTTGGGCCACCTCATGCGAAGAGGTGACTCATTGGAAAAGACCCTGATGCTGGGAGGGATTGGGGCAGGAGGAGAAGGGGACGACAGAGAATGAGCTGGCTGGATGGCATCCCTGACTCGATGGACGTGAGTCTGGGTGAACTCCGGGAGATGGTGATGGACAGGGAGGCCTGGCATGCTGGGATTCATGGGGTTGCAAAGAGTCGGACACCAGTGAGCGACTGAACTGAACTGAACTGAAGGGATAGTGAGGGCTTCCCTAGTGGCTCAGAGGGTAAAGCGTCTGCCTGCAATGCTGGAGACCCAGCTTCGATCCCTGGGTTGGGGAGATCCCCTGGAGAAGGAAATGGCAACCCACTCCGGTACTCCTGCCTGGAGAATCCCATGGACAGAGGAGCCTGGAGGGCTACAGTTCATAGGGCCACAAAGAGTCGGACATGACTGAGCGACTTCACTTTCTTTCACCTTTCAAGGGATAGTGCATATACCTGGATAGGTATCCCTGGGCTGTTGGATTATGAGTGAGTCCTTCTTTACTCATATTTTCAATGCACTGTGAATGCATTAATTTTTTTCAGACTTCACATTTTATTAACCCCCTTTCATATTAAAAGGGGAAGTCACACTTTGAAATGATTGCTTTGGAGTTTCATTCAATCATTTTATTTGATAAAGCTATGAACTCCGCCTATTATTCTGGGCACTTTTCTCTTGTCAGTGGTGTTGGATTTTCACAGAACTGAATTTCTTCAATAAACTTGACTCGTATCAGATTTGAGCAGTTCCTCAGGAGACTGGCATGAGGGGAAAAGTGCTCCAGACCCCAGGAACCAGCCTGTGCTTCTGCAATGTTCTCTTAGAAGTGGCCTCTCATGGGGTCTCCTTCAAGAGTTCCTTACAACCACATTTAGAAATATTATCATTATCCATTCTTGTTTACTATCTATTTCATTAACTCCCTCTTCATAATGGTCATAAGTATTATTTTACATATACAAAGAGGGTTTTTAAAATTAAATGGCTATATCTTTAAGTTCTAGAACTTGAATTAGTACCTTTGCAAATCTGCGTATTCACTTCTCAAGCACGGATAGTTCTTTTGTGTCTTTTACTATTTTGTGCGAGTGTGCTCAGCTGTCTCTGACTCTTTGTGACCCCGTAGGCCCCCAGGCTCCTCTGTCCATGGCATCGTCCCACAAGAAAACTGGAGCAGCTTACCATTGCCTCCTCCAGGGGATTTCCCCTATCCAGGGATCGAACCTGCTTATTTAATGTATATTCTTTCTTGCTGCTGCTAAGTCACTTCAGTTGTGTCTGACTCTCTGTGACCCCATAGACGGCAGCCTACCAGGCTCCCCCATCCCTGGGGTTCTCCAGGCAAGAACACTGGAGTGGGTGGTTGCCATTTCCTTCTCCAATGCATGAAAGTGAAAAGTGAAAGGGAAGTTGCTCCGTCGTATCCGACTCTTCGCGACCCCGTGGACTGCAGCCCGCCAGGCTCCTCCGTCCATGGGGTTTTCCAGGCAAGAGCGCTGGAGTGGCTGCCATCGCCTTCTCCGATATTCTTTCTTAGATAATCTGTTATCTTACACGCTTGAGAGTTCTAACCCTACTGTCTATGCCTGCTGACTCTTGGCCATGACGAATTACTTTCTCATCAGCTTTGTAACTTTTATGTGGACTTTTTTCCCCTGTGAAACACCTTGTGGTCTGGGCTGTGGATGCACCCTTCCAGAGTGACTTTTGGGTTTGGCTCTGGCACAACGTGAGGGGTATCTGTATCCCAAGATGAATTTTCTCTCATTATATCTTCATTTGGCCTGAGGTTCTGACCACAAGAGTAGCAGAACTGGAATCTCAACTTGTCTGGTGCTCAAGGGTGGGTTTTTAGAAATCTCAGAAAAGACTTTTTCTTTTTTTTCAGTTGGAACCCGTTAGGTGCAAACAAGTTTTATTTTCCTGTTCTAATTCACAGTTTAACCGAGGATGCAAATCTTCAAAGTTTTAATTCAGGCAAAAGAAGTTGAATCCAATAGTTAGGGGTGGTGTGCAAGAGCAAAGATAAGTAAATGGAAAACATGGGGTTAAGTGTGGTCTATCTCCACCACAATAACAATATCAAACGTGTCTTGGTGGCAGGATACGGTCGTCAGCAATCAGTCTGTCTGCCGAATGTTAACTGAAGGTCATTACCAAGCAGTGAGGCTGGACACTGGAATACAACACATAAAGGCTGAAAAGGAAGAAGTGAAGTGAAGTTGCTCAGGCGTGTCTGACTCTTTGCAACCCCATGGACTACAGCCCACCAGGCTCCTCCATCCATGGAATTCTCCAGGCAAGAGTACCGGAGTGGGTTGCCATTTCCTTCTCCAGAAAAGAAAGAAGGAAACTGTTATTTTTGGGTTTTGCTGATAATAAATGTCTCTATGGAAATCCAGAAACTCTACAGGTAAACTCTGGGAACTCATAAAAGCATTTGGAAAAGTTGTCAGATACTGATCAATATACAGAAATCAACAGTGCTCTTCAACAGCACTATCAACTGATTGACAACGTGAATTTAAGAAAGACGGCATTTACGTATTACCCCAAACTGTAAGGCTATCAGGAATACAACTCCAAAACATGTGACATTGTCATGGAGAACATGAAAAACTTTACTGTAAGATGTAAAGGAAGGTATAAATAAATGTCAGAACACAGTACATCTCTGGGTGAAAAGATAATGTTGCAGGAGCTTTAATTCTTCCCAAACAATTTATAAATTCAATATAATTCCAATAAAAATCTAACTCAACAATAAAACTCTCTTAAAATTATTTGTGAAATTCAATATGCTTTTCCTAAAATTCATGTGAGAAAGTAAAGAGCCAAGAACAGTAATTTTTTTTTGAAAAGCAGCAGCATCAGTGGTAAAAGTGAAAGCAGGAGCTGGAAAAGGAGGATGGAGATACAAGATAAATGGAGATGTTCTCTAAGCATAATAATTAAAATGGACACAAGACTTCCCTGGCGGTCCAGTGGTTAAGACATCACCTTCCAAGGCAAGGGGTGCAGGTTCGATCCCTGGTGGGGGAACCAAGATCCCACATGCCTCAGGGCTAAAAAGCCAGAGCAGAAACAGTATTGTAGCAAATTCAATAAATTCAATAAAGACCTCACATCAAAAGACTCTTTAAAGAAATAAAATGGACAGTAATGTAAGGGGGCATCATGAGACAAAACAATCTAGAAACAGGCACACAAGTATTAGGGAACTTAAAGGACAAACATGGTATTACAAATCACTGGGAGAAAAGATGGACCCTTAATGCATGGCATAGCTACCATAGATTATTTATATGAAAAAGGATGCAATTAGATCTTAACTCCTTACCGGCAGAAAAACTACACAGAAAAAAAAAAAAAAATTCCTGGTGGGTTAAAGACCTATCGTGAACAATAAGCTGTAAGCATTCTAGAAATAAACCCAAGATGTCTGTTATTTTTAGTACTTTTCTATAAGCTTAAGATATTTCATAGTTACACATTATTTAAGAAAGAAGTAAGTAAACCAGATATTTGGAGAATTATACTGTTTGCGGGGGGAGGTTTCAGAAAATTTAAGGGGCAAAATATTTATGATGACCATAAAATAAACGTTTTCCAATTTCTCTTGATTTAAATGGCCCTGAAGGCCAAAACTGAATATTCTGGACTGCCAGAGAATATTACTTGGCTTCACTAACTCCCTATAAAATGGAGGAAAATAAAACCTACAGCACAGGGCTGTGTCTTTTATGCCTTTTATGATCTTTATAGCCAGGTCTTTTATGGAGAGAGGAAAAGAACCCAACTCAAATTTCCTTCAGCAAATAAAGGAAGTTTGGCTCACGGAGCTGGGAAGTTCAGGGGTGATGAGAGTAAACCCATACAGGGCCAGACAGTGGTCTGAAGGCGTCACACCCGTCGACCCACTTAAGCCTCATGACAACCCCAGTGAAATGGGTTCTGTCCCTGCTCTCATCTTACAGATGAGCAAAGGGATGCAGAGAAGTAAACAGACCGTTGAGTGATAACTTGTGTCTTCATGGCCGTGGCCTAGAAAGGAGGCGGGAAACACAATTCTAATTTGAATTTCCATATGTTTGTTCAGGGGTGTGCAGTGTTAACTGTCATTCCAAGTCTATGAAACCCTCAAGGTCTGAATCTCTCACTAACACTTTGGAATGTTTGGGGAAGACACAAAGAAGGGCTAAATGTTTCACCTGGTTTGATCCAGAGCAAACACAGAGACTGCATATCTGGAGGAAAGAACCCACGGGAGAAGGGCAGGATGGCCTCTGGGTCACATAGCGGTCTGGAGCTTACTCTGCGGTTAGGGAGCCCTCCTTAAGTTTATGAGCAAAGGCTAATACTGAAACAGCGAAAAAAGCCTGGTGGGCATTTTAAGTGATAAGCCCAGGAAATGAAAGGTGGAAAACTTGAAGGCAGGGCCAGCAGTTAGAACACTGTGTGTTGCCTTAGGATGACCCTAGATAAAGTTAGACTCGCTCAGAAGCCAGGACTGTGGCTGTAAAAATAAGAAGAGACAGGTGAGGAAGGCGTCATCATAGAACAACCAAACTGCACCTGGCGACAGAATGGGACAAGAGAGCGGGCGAAGTGAGGGGTACTTCTGCAGTTTCAGGCTGGGCGACGGAGAGAATGATGTCACTAGAAAGAAGAGTTCCAATAAATAACAGGTTCTAGAATCCTAGGGACAGGGGAGCCTGGTGGGCTGTCATCTATGGGGTTGCACAGAGTCAGACATGACTGAAGTGACTTAGCAGCAGCAGCAGCAGCAGGGAGAAAAGGCCAGAATTCAATTTTAGGCAAGTTGAATTCGAGATGATGGCTAAGAAACTGTATCAGTTAGGATTCTTCCTTGGAAGCAACCAAAATCAATTCTGACTTAAGTGGCCAGGAACTTTCCAGAAGGTTTGGGTAGTTTTCAGAGTCTTCAGGAGATCTACAGGACCAGCTGAGGGCCACCCTGGGGCGACGCCCCAGTGCGGGGTCCCCGTGGCACTGCCGCCGAGCCCTGCGGGTCACTGACGCTGGGTTCTGCTCTCCTTGGTCTCTTTGCCACTGAGCCAGTCACTAGCGCTGCCTGCTTCTCAGCCCCTGCCTCCCTAGACCCCAGGCTCCTGACTCAAGGGCCACTGGGAGAGCAAGCGTCTGGGATTTCCAGCTTCTTGAGGGGGATGTAGCCTCTGTCCCATACTGAAGCTCATTAGGTCTTGCAAGTTTCCCAAGGTATTAATAGGAAAAGAGTCATATGCTAGAAACCAAAAGAGCAAACAGGTACAAGCTCCTGTAAGGCAGTGGTCCTCAACCTTTTGGGCACCACAGACCAATTTTACGGAAGACAAATTTTCCACGGGTGGGAGATGATGAGGGGATGCAAGCAATGGGGAGTGGTGGGGAGCGGTGGGGAGCGGCAGACGAAGCTTCACCTGCTTGCCCACAGCTCCCCTCCTGCTGTGCACCCCGATTCCTAACAAGCTGGGGGCCAGCACCAGTCCAGGGCAGGCTGGGGGTTGAGGAGCCCTGCTATAAGGGGCTCCATAAGTTTGGACTGGAGCTCAGGGGAGAGGCTGGGGTTAGTGATATAGTGCTGGGTTTTTCCCCAGAGTAGAGCACCTTGGGCATGATGTATTAGATAGATAGAAGAAAGAAAGAAAGCTGAGCACTGAAAAACTGATGCTTTTAAACTGTGGTGCTGGAGAAGACTCTTGAGCATCCCTTGTACTGCAAGGAGATCCAACCAGTCCATCCTAAAGGAAATCAGTCCTGAATATTCATTGGAAGGACAGATGCTGAAACTGAAACTCCCATACTTTGGCCACCTGATGCAAAGAACTGATTCATTGGAAAAAGACCCTGATTCTGGGAAGGATTGAATGCAGGAGGAGAAGGGGACGACAGAGGATGAGACGGTTGGATGGCATCACTGACTCAATGGACATGAGTTTGGGTGAACTCTGGGAGTTGGTGATGGACAGGGAGGCCTGGCATGCTGCAGTCCATGGGGTTGCAAAGAGTTGGACACGACTAAGTGACTGAACTGAACTGAGATAGATATATGGTAGATAGATAAATAGATAGATGATAGAGAACTAGATAGATGATAGGTAGGTGGTAATGGATGCATGATAGATGGATGATAGGAAAGAGATGATACATAGATGACAGGCAGAAGGTAGATAGATGGTAGATAGAGGACAGCTGAGAACTGACACTTGGAGAAACTTCGGGGGTGGCTGGAGGAGGGAAAAAAAGAGGTGTCAGCTAAGTCGGAAAACTCATCAAAGGGAGAGAGAGCTTCTGTGGAGTGGAGTGCGCTAAGCAAGTGTGGTACAAGGTGATAACCGCCGCTCCCTGGGAAAATACCCACACCTTTTCTAAAGATGTCAGAGTTGGCTATCCCAGCCATTGAAGCAGCTGCAGAAAAGTAGTGAGTGGGTGGGAAAGAAAGAAGGAACGGAGTGTGGTCAGCCCATGAGTCAGCCCTCTCGCGTATACCCTGCACAATCCCAGCCCATGCTATTTGTGCTGGGAAATGAGTCACATGGAGAGCCCAGCTCTGGAGTGCTGCTTGGCAATTAGCTTCACGCCCTTTCCTGAATCCTTAATGGTTTTCGGCCAGGGCCTGGGTAATGAGGGGGCAGCCTCTAGCAGTGTATGAGATCTCTGGTTAAGCACAGAGCATGAGCTTCTGCTGAGGTCTGCCTGTTGGTAGACCCCGACAGTGGCTTGTTGGAGGCTGGTTCCCAGGGGAGGCACCCGACATGCAGTCAGGCGGATGGACTTCTTCAGGGTCCAAGGAACCGGGTCTAGTGCTCCTGGATTCTGGTTGAGTCATAAATTTCATTTGAACCCAAGATGCAGCAGTTAGCTGTGCTCTCTGGAATGGGCCAGAAAGGGGGTGAGGTCCTGGGGACAGACTTCAATTCCCTATGGGTTTTCTGTTCATAGGACAGAGGGTGTGTCTGGATCTGACGTTTGGCCAGGATTTTGACCTTGAACTTGATATTTGAAGACTGTTCCTCTAACAAAAGTGGACCAAAATCTTTCCATCATCTGAGAGGACCTGGAGGGGTGCTGAGTCCTACAGGAGATTTCATCCAGGAGCCAGGAACACAGTAGCCCAGGGTTAAATTTGAGCTCCTCTTCAACGCATAGGGGGAGGAGGAAATGACTACCCACTCCAGTACCCTTGCCTGGAAAATCCCATGGACAGAGGAGCCTGGCAGGCTGCAGTCCATGGGGTCGCAAAGAGTCAGGCACGACTGAGCGACTAACACACTTACTAACTTAACGGCACAGTGGGAGGGGAGAACACGGTTTTCTGAGCGGACCCTATGAAAGTGCCACGGACTCAGACAAGTGGTTGCCACAGACTCCTCAAGGGCGGAGAGCACGTCAGAGTCACCTTTCCATCTTTCACCGCCAGAACGGATAGCTCTTTATCTAAAATTATTTAATGTGTTTATTCGGCCGGAGTCTTAGCTGCAGAGCTCGAGGGCTCAGCAGCTGTGGCGTGAGGGCTTCGTTGCCTCTCGACACGTGGGGTCTTAGTTCCCGGACCAGGGCTGGAACCCACGTCCTCTGCATTGCATGGCAGCTTCTCTATCACTGGGCCACCAGAGAAGTCCTGAGAGTGGGTAGCTCTTGAGTGGTAGATCTCGTGGCTGAGCCCCAGGCTTTGCGTGCAGCACGTAGGGGGCATGGAGGACGCAGCTCCGCTGGGCCCGTGCTCAGAACTGCTGATTCTGCTGGTCTGTTGAGCTCTGAGGAGGGGCCTCTTGTAATGGACACACTCTCAGCTGATGCTGTTGCTGCTGCTCCGGGGACAACACTCGGAAAGTCCTGGCCTAAAGGAAAGAGACCAGGGAGGGCAGGGAGGTTCATCAGGGAACGTGTCCATCCGCAGTTCATGAACTAACTCGGCCAGTGCTCTGGGCCCGGGACCACCCACGTACCTGATGCGCTGGGTGACGCCGCAGGGTTCCCGCCCTGCAGGAGGCAATGAGTGAGCTCCGCTCAGAAACGCTCCTCCGTCAGCCTCACCTCCGTCTCGCAGGATGGTTTCCGTTTCCTCGCTTGGCCTACTTCTGGCTGGAACTGAAGCCCTGCTTCATATTTAATAGAGGCTTCTGTTCTCCCTTCACGCAATATATTGATTCTTATAATTGGGCCTTTTTGCTTTCTCCCAAACTACATTACCCGCATTAACAGCTGGCTTAAAACTCCATTAGAAAACCATGTGGGCCTTAGTGGAGGAGAAAAAAAGGAAATGCAGCTCAGAGAGCGCCAGCCCTTCCCGTAAGACGCTCACGGATGGGGAAGTCGGCAGGGCTGGCTTTTCTGCCTCTTGCTGGCTGCCACCCCCCAGAGCTCTCTATCCAGCAGGCCAGCTGCTTATTCAGCTCTGCTCTGCAGACCAGGACAGTCAGGATGCAGTCGGGGGGTGGGGTCCCCCTATGTTCTTAGTCTACTCTTGCTAATGAGACAGCCATCTTGTGAG
This sequence comes from Budorcas taxicolor, assembly GCF_023091745.1. Lineage (NCBI taxonomy): Eukaryota > Metazoa > Chordata > Mammalia > Artiodactyla > Bovidae > Budorcas > Budorcas taxicolor. The sequence continues at coordinate 11,755,932 of NC_068920.1, forward strand.
TCTGCGTGCACATCTGGGTACCACCCTGGGCCTTAGCTCATTGTATTGCAAAGTCAGAAAGGCTACACAGCCCTGTGGAAATTCTCGGGCTCGCAAGTCAGATCTCATTTTAGTAGCTCTCTTGTTATTCAGCCTCCCTGGACTTACTTGTGGTTTAGTCGCTCAGTCGTGTCTGACTCTGCAACCCCATGGACTGTAAACCTGTCAGGCGCCTTTGTCCATGGGATTTCCCAGGCAAGAATACTGGAGCAGGTTGCCATTTCCTTTTCCAGGGGATCTTCCCGACCCAGGGATTGAACCCACCGCTCCTGCTTTATGGGCCTCCCTGATAGTTCAACTGGTAAAGAATCCACCTGTAATGCAGGAGACCCCAGTTTGATTGCTGGGTTGGGAAGGTCTGCTGGAGAAGGGATAGGCTACCCACTCCAGTATTCCAGCCTGGGTCCATGGGGTCACAGAGAGTCTGACGACTGAGCGACTTTCACTCACTCCTGCTTTATAGAAGGTTCCTGCTCACTATCTCTTTTGCACATTGCAGTGTATGGACATCGGTCCTGCGCTTCCCTATTTGCCTGACCCTCACCTTCCCTCCTTGGCATCCATACGTTTGTTCCCTGTGTCTGTGTCTCAATTCCTGCCCTGCAAAGAGGTTCATGGGTACCATCTTTTCTAGTTTCCACATTTATGCATTAATCTACAAGATTTGTTTTTCTCTTTCTGACTTACTTCACTCTGTATGACAGACTCTAGGTCCATTCACATTTCTATAATAAATAAATAAATAATCTTCAAACTAGGAACCAATAAAAGCCCCTGGATGACTCTCATGTGAAGCCCTGGTTGAGGCCCATCGCTTTTGACCGCTGCTGCCCAGTTTGGGAGCTGGACGTGTGGGTGTGGGACGGCTGGTATGTGGCTGGTTGGAGCTGAGATGTGCTCTAAGTGCAGAGTACACTCCGAATTTTGGAGATTCTGAGGACAGGAGGAAAGCAAGACTGCAGAATGACATCTCATGGATGAATACATGGTCAGAGGTCATTCTCAGTGACAGCTTCCCAAGTGTGTAGACACTATGGAATAGGTCCGATCAAATACATTACCCAGTTTTTGAGAGAAGTAGACATGGATTAGTATACCTGTTGGCTGTGTGTGTGTTAGTCGCTCAACCGTGTCTGACGCTTGCGACTTCATGGACTGTAGCCGCCAGGCTCCTCTGTCCGTGGGATTCTCCAGGCAAGAGTACTGGAGTGGGTTGCCATGCCCTTCTCCAGGGGATCTGCCTGACCCAGAGATCGAACCCAGGTCTCCTGCATTGCAGGCAGATTCTTTACCATCTGAGCCACCAGGGATAATACATTTCATATTTAGATAATAAAGATGGTTGCTTTTGCTTTTAGCAAACACATGAAAAGTCAACGTGCAGTCTTTATAAGGGGAGGGAATAGGAGTAAAATCAGAGTAACAGCAAGGCTCGATTGCTTAGCACCCTGGCCTGGCAAGAGAAAGGCAAGGGGGCTGCATAGAGACGTAAGAGTCAGGCCAAGATGGAAACGGCAGGGCACACGGGTCACTCCTCACCCCCAAGCACCCAGGGGACACTTTGAAAGAAAACCAGGGGCAAGTCGACACCCTGAGGCAAAGAGCCTCCACATTTTCATTTGTCACGAAGTAATGGTTTCTTCGGAAGATGAAGCCTAGAGTGCTGCGGAGGTTGTAATGGCACTGAACCTTCCCAATTCATGTTGCTGCTTCTGGAGGGTCTGATGCCAGCACCTGGAGCCATTTCGTGAGTCAAAGGATTTTAGTCCCGGTGAAAATAACCCCCAACATATGTGAAGTTCATAGTGCGAAGTGATCACGCCCCTGGGAGTGAGGAGCTGGCATGGGGAGCACCAACTCTGTAAGGTTCCACCCTCGGGGGGCTACCCAGAATGCCTACTAGTGTCCTGCCGTTGGATGGAACCCAGGAAACGAAAGTCTTCCAGTTTCAGCTTTTCCCCCTCATGTCCTGATTGCGCCGTGTGAAACAGTGAAACAGGGCGAGAGCAGGGTCTGCATGTTCCCCACGGCCATGTGCCAGGACACAACACCCTTCACGCCACATACTTTACGTTCTTGGCCACCCTCTGCAGACCACTTCTGATTGATTTCCGAGCCACCCTCAGGGTGGGTGCCCTGCTTCCAGCACCAGCAGTGACAGACGTGTCCTCCACGGGTAATGAAAGCAGCAAGGTGATCAGGACTCTCTTCATAGGAGCTCTTTTGATGAGCAGTCACCACACCAGGGACAGGAGACATCTGATGGTCTCCAGCCCTAAAGGCATCTCTCCGGTGCGGGGAGAGGTGCCCGCGATAAATGAATGGTTTCTCCCCTAGAGACTTCTGCCCGCGTGTCTCCTGCTCGCTTTGTGTAAGACCACAGTGTTGGACCTGCCGGGTATCCGCGGCGCTTTAATTTCCCCAGCTGCAAGACGCCACCCAAACTCAAAGGGCCTTGCAAGGGCATAATGCTGAGCTTGATTACCTTCCAGCAGTTTTCTCTCCCTTTCCTTGTAGCTAATGGATGAGTTCTGTGCACAAAGCCCCACTCTTCTTCTAGGGTCAGCTTCCTAATGGAACTGAGGCATAGGATTTCCTTTCATCCTTCCACAGCCTTCTGGGAACATCTCTCCTACTTTACAAGTCACCTTCCTGACTCCCTTTGGTTAATTTTAGGAAACTTTTCTCTCCTTCGGAATTCATGGGTCCAGAGGAGGCCAGTGGAGTCCCGCCCATCACCGAGTCATTCCTCCGCCTTCCCGACCGTCATGTGTAAAGAAAAAAGTGCTGCCATTTAGGGGCATGTGGGCTAAAAAGAGAAGTAAAGGTGAAGCCGCGATTCTTCACATTTTCTTTTTCTGTTTATCCTTCTCATTTTTGCATGACTTCTTGCCAAGAAACAAGGTAGACTTGCTTCGATTTTTTTTTTAGTTATTTCCTTCCTCTGATAATTTCTTAACTAATGTGTATAAACTTAAGGGCCAGAGGCTGAAGCAATGACATCTCCAGTCAAACCATGCCCTCTCATTGCATTTGATGAGACGTCATTGGTCTTCCTGCATCATAAGGAGGTTATTCTGAGCAATTATCTGTCAAAAAATTACACAGCCTAGAAGAAATGGATAAATTCTCATAAACATACAATCTATCAAGGATGAATCATAAAGCAACAGAAAACTTGAACAGACCACCAGGAGTTAATAAAAAAAAAAAGAAGAATATCTTTGCCACCAAACTTTGAAATAGCTTTTCACTCATCTTTTTTATGTCTTTTCTTTCTCTCCATGTATGAGACAGAATTAAATGTAATAGAATCAGAGGGAAATGATCATAAAAGTCAATGAAATTAGGTCCTGTTGAGAGGGACTGCACTGGAGAAGGAAATGGCAACCCACTCCAGTGTTCTTGCCTGGAGAATCCCAGGGACGGGAGAGCCTGGTGGGCTGCCATCTCTGGGGTTGCAGAGTCGGACACGACTGAAGCGACTTAGCAAGAGGGACTGTGGGCTTCCCAGGTGGCATGAGTGGTAAAGAACCCACTTGCCAGTGCAAGAGACGTGGAGATGTGGGTTCAATCCCTGGATCCCGAAGATCCCCTGGAGGAGGGGAGGCCGTGGCGACCCACTCCAGTGTTCTTGCCTGGAGAATCCCATGGACAGAGGAGCCTGGTGGGCTACAGTCCATGAGGTCACAGAGTCAGACACGGCTGAAATGACTTAGCACACACACAAGGGACTACACCTCCAGTTCAGTTCTGTTCAGTTGCTCGGTCGTGTCCGATTCTTTGTGACCCCACGGACTGCAGCAAGCCAGGCCTCCCTGTCTATCACCAACTCCCGGAGTTTACCCAAACTCATGTCCATTGAGTCGGTGATGCCATCCAACCTTCTCATTCTCTGTCGTCTCCTTCTCCTCCCGCCTTCAATCTTTCCCAGCATCAGGGTCTTTTCCAATGAGTCAGTTCTTTGCATCAGGTGGCCAGAGTATTGGAGTTTCAGCTCCAACAGTTCCAGAGAGAAGGACTATTGTCTTTATCTTAATCTTTATCTTAATCTGTAAACCTAGGGTCCTTTCGGTGACCTCTGAAGCTGAGAAGCTTTGGTGTTCACACTGCCCAGTTTCCTTTGGATTCACTGGAGGATCAGCCGCCGTGAGGCCCTCCATCTACTTTCATCATCCTTTCCTAGAATTCGAGTTCTAATGTTGTCACGTGCACATGTAAATAAGCCAGAGTAGAGGGGGGATGAGCAGGGCAGGCGAGGATGCTGAGGGCCTCCGAAGGCCGGTGGGGGAGAGGAGAGAGGGCCACGTGAGCCTGGGATGGTGTCTGCAGAGGGCCCGGAGTAGTCGTGGGTCAGTTCTCAAGCCCTCCCGTCCTTTCTGATGACTTGGCGCCAAAGCTATCACTTTGCTATCAGGAGACATGGTGTCAGCACTGATCTTTTTCAGATCTAACACTTTTCCTTTTTCGTAGCATCATTTCTTTTAATTCATATTTCTCTGAGGACGTAGTAGTTCTCATACATGTGAAGCCCTAAGAATTTGGAAGTGATCAACACCTGTATTTCATTCTAAATCAGAACTCCGTGTACCTGGAATGACGAGCTTTTTCTTTCCCGGAAAAATACTTCAGGGGAGGCAAAGGGACACAAGGATGGAGTTTGACCCTCACTCTTTTTTGTTCTGGAGCTGGTGTGTTTCCTATGCCTTGTTAAGACGAGTGACACAGAAAGTGGGAACTGTGTCATCAGCCCAAATGCCTTGTTCTTTGTGGAACAGACCATCCCAGTTTTCTGCCCGCTTTGGTGGGACTGTAGATGGTGGGGACTGAACCACTTCAGACCAGCCGAGCTCCGCAGCATGGGAGACTCTCTACCGCCCCCTGGTGGATGGAGTAAGAGAAACATGGTCTCTAAGGGCTAAGGATGAAGAGCCAACAAATGGGTTAACTGGTCCCAGGGTGGAGGCTGGGACGCTGGGAGGAGGAGCATTATGGGGTGGATGGGGCGCGAGGAAGGAGCGGGTAAAGTGGGCCCCTCCCTTGTCGGGCCCAGGTCCCTCACAGTCGTGTTCACTCCTTCGGCCTTCCACCTAGGCATACCCTTCCTATCCCAGGGTCCCGGCACGTCCCACGTCAAAAAGGAGAGGTTCCTCTCCCAGTTAACTGATGTGGGATAAGCCTCCAGCTCGTCACACACGGTCCAGCTGTCTTGCTCCTGACAGCATCTCCTCCCAGGCCTGTCTTCCCACCCCAGCCATCTCACAGCTTAACCATCTTCGGGATGGTGGGTGGCTAGGAGAGTCGATGAGCTTCCCAGTGAATTTATGTCTCTCTCTCTGTATGCAATGCTTCTTGAAACTTTGATCTCTTCCAACTTTCTAATATAATTGTCATTTTTGGAGCCTGGATTATTACTCGTTGCTGAGTCCTAAACATATCTTTGCTTCCAGACTTGTATTTACCTGCTTTTATAATATCCCATCGATGTTAACTGGAAGGCAATTGACATTAAAAATTGGGCCTCGGGTGATGTGGAAAAGCCTGAGATTCCAGCTAATAAATTGGTAAACCTCTCTCTTTTTTGGCACTTTTACCCTCTTTCACTACTGGCAGGCAGTCCAAGAGTGTATGGTCTTTATCTGATAAAAAGCATTGGCTAGAACGGTGTCCCGATGAGGCTCAAGTTATGGGCTAAGAATGAAGTAGCAACATTTTTATCTACGGACACACTGCTACACACAATGCGTGATAACCATCTCGGTTACAGGGAGGACAATGACACAGCGAGTGTTTCAGAGCAGTTTATGGGGAAATGTCAGGCGCTACATCAAACGCAGATCTTATAATATAGATGCTTAGATTTGGAACTAACTTTAGAATTGCAGGGCTTCCTTAGTGGCTGAAATGGTAAAGAATCCACCTACAATGCAGGAGACCTGGGTTCAGTCTCTGGGTTAGGAAGATCCCCTGGAGAAGGGAATAGCAATCCATTCCAGTATTCTTGCCTGGAGAATCCCGTGGAAAGAGGAGCCTGGTGGGCTACAGCCTATGGGGTCGCAAACAGTCAGATACTACTGAGCGATTATCACCTTCACGTTTTAGAAATCACCTTATGTATCCTCATGTCTGGTTTAGGACCTCACGCAACTATTCCTGGTCGGTGGTCTGGCCACCCAACCTCCACTTTGGGGACCAAGTGAGGGCTCACTACCTTGACTGGTTGTTTGGTCCAAGGTGGGAAATCGTATTTTAGGGAAGGAAGTGGCAACTCCAGTATTCTTGCCTGGAAAATCCCATGGACAAAGGAGCCTGGTGGGCTACAGTCCATGGGGTCACAAGAAGTTGGACACGACTGAGCAACTGAACATGTTCAGCCCATGGGGCCTCATTCTGAGACAGAACGCAAAAGCTCATCTTTTCTCCCTTCTGCAGCCACCATCTCTGAACCCCCTAAACCCAGCCTCATTCTGAACTCCAGCGGTGGAAGGCGCTGCAGGGTGACTGATACTTTCCAGAGTTGTTTCAAGTCACTTTGGCAGTAAGAGGAAGAGGGAATGGGGCTATTTCTGACTCTCTGATTATTGTCTCGAAGGCGCTTGTGTACGGGAAAATGGGAGGTGGTTTCTGGGGAAACGAGGTCTGGGCAATTCAGGTTTGAAGGCTTCAGATGCTTCATTCCCGGGGAAGAGCAGACAGACAATGGGCTATGCTCAAACAAGCTGTGTTCAACGGCCGAGTTCTAAGCCCTGCTCCCTTTGATATTATTTTGGCTTTAATGCTTAGGTCAACGCTAGAAGGTGAAACGGCGAGAAGGAAATGGACTGCCTGGAGACAAAGCCCATTAGGATTTTACTGGCAGGAGAAATGAATAGGAGTAACAGAGACGGGAGGGGAGCCCGAACCCTGAGTGCCAGGGAGGGTAGCCCTGCCTCCTTCCTCCACTGGGTGGCCATTGTCGTCATTCATTCATTCGACAGTGCTTATTGACAGATTATTCTGAACGGGTACACAGCGATGTATGCCGCAGAGTCACAGAGCTCCTTTTATAAGATGAAAAGTGGACGGTTGCCTAGATGGGATCTATTTTAATCCTTTGAAACTGTTAGTCATTTTTGGCAAAGGAAATCGTCGTGATGGGTCAGCCAGATACTACAGCGTCTTTCAACATTTGGTAGAAATTGTCAGGGAAGCCATGCCAAGGCACAACAGAGACGGAGAGAGAGAAAAATCTACTTTAAGCTTAAAGGTTATTCTTTCCCCACGTGCTAACATATGGTCTGCCATGCGATCTCTACTGTATCTCTTGCCTTCTGTGTACAATGACGTGAACCCCAATTGAGGTGGCCCCAAAATTAACCGTGAAGGATGTTGGTTCTCCAGGTTAGTTTCTAAGCTGTGTCTGTAATGCGAGATTGAAGTGAAAATAGCAACTCCCCTGTCTCTGGCATCCAGACCTTGCCTTTGCAGCTAGAGAAGGAGATGAGTGAGCAGGGTAAAGGTGCTCATTTGAGGGACTTCCCTGGAGGTCCAGTGGTTCATGCTTCTACTGCAGGGGCCATGGGTTCAATCCCTGGTCGGGGAACTAATATCCTGCAGGCCAAAGAAAGTTAAAAATTAAATTAAAAAAACAGGTGTTCATTTGGGTCTGATCAGATAGTGGTCTGTCAAGAAGTAAATCTGGAAGCTTGAAGTCTTCCATTAAGCAGGAAAAAAAAAAAAACAAACCCAAAAACTGAATTAGAACATAAGAAGTATTCATGGACAGCTTCTTAGGCCAAAGAAAAAAGATGGCATGAAACCAAAAAGCCTTGTGTATTTCAGACCCTGTGACTCCACTTGGCAGTTCTAAGAATAGGTTTTTTTTAAATCATAAATTATATTATAGCATAAGATGGCCCCAGTGATCCTTACCTTCCGTTGCGTTCTGTGGGATTCCCTCCCTTTGACCTTCGGCTGGACCCAGTGAATCGCTTTCTACAGATGTGACAGAAATGGTGCGCGTCTCTTCAGAGGTTAGGTTCCAAGGAGAGCTGGACTTCTGCCTTGCTCCCTCGTGTTCTCCTCACTGTGGAAGCCAGACGTCCAGGTGTGAGCTTCCCTACAGATGGCCCAATGTAACAAGGAGCCAGGGGAGGCCAACGGGCAGCGAGGAACTAAGGTCCGCAGGCCAGCGTCTGTGAGGGGTGCCCACATGAGCTCGAAACCAGAGCCTCTGGGTTGAGCCTTCCAATAAGACCTTAGCCCTGGCTGACTGTGATGGCAGCCAGTCCTGAGCCGAAGAGCCCAGCTAAGCCTTGCCTGGCTTGCTGCAGTCATCCGGCTGTGTGAACGCTACGGACCTTCTTGAGCGCTCATCTTTTGGGAATATACACATCCTAATTCTGTTCAGTACATACCTACGAATGGAATTGCTGGGTCATGGCATGTATTCAGATTCAGGAGACGTTGCCAAAAGCTTTCCAAGGGGCCTTGCCCATTTACACTCCAGCCAGCGGTGCCCAGGGCCAGGCTCTCATCTCACTGTTTCGGCAGGACTCTGCTGCCTTTCAGTTCAGCACAGGGCCAGGTGTGCCGTGAGATTTTAATGGCATTTTTTATTAATAGTAATACTAACGGGAAGAATAATAACAGCAAAGGTAACCTTTTGCATACCTAATTATCTGATGTTTTAATTTTCAAAAAGCAATATATAGCCAGGGCTTCATTATGCATTATCACTTTATGTGTAGTTAGCACTGATAGAACCAAATATTAGGCACTGCAGAGAAGGCAGAGGCACTGTGGCTGTCCTTAAATCAGATTTCTTAGGGGATAACCAGGATTAATGGAGAGAACCGGTTGAAGTAGAACACTTTTATATTATGCTTTCAATATTTAGGCTATTTAAGTGAGCTTGGGCTTTTTTTGTTTTTTAAGCTTAAATTTCCCAGATAATGGCCTTCATTTTCTGCTTAACATTGCTAGTCAGGAGATCCTGGGAGCCTATTGTTTTTCATCACAGAGAGCACTATTTTCACATTATACCTGTTTTTCAATTTTATATCAGTAATAACATTTTGTTGATCTATATGAGTTTTTAGCATTGTATACTCGATAAAGCTAATTGGGATATTATTGAAGATATCTAGCATTTCTTTTAATGATCTGCATAAAAGCAGATTTCTTTATTAGAGTCATATTTTGTGAATTCATGGTTATAGCCAAGAAAAAGAATCACACTCATGAGCTCAGCCTTGCATCTGTAATAAAAACAGTGCACAGAAAACCAAGTTTGGCAGCGGTGGTCAAGCACTGTGGGCAGTTCAGCCTGGACAGGCGTCATGCGGGCACCGAAACACTTGGTGGGCATGTGAGCCTGTCACTGAACGGTCCCCGGGAGAGGGGACTGCCCTGGTGGTCCAGGGGTAAGACTTCACCTTCCAGAGCAGCGGGTGTGAGTTCAATCCCGGGCTGGGGTGCCTTGTGGCCGCAAAGCCGAAACAGAAAACAGAAGCAATATTGTAACAAATTCAATAAAGACTTTAAAAAAAAAAAAACCCTGCAAAATACAGATGTTTAAACTCGAAATTGGGCAATGTAAGCCACGAGAAACTAGCCCCAGAAAACAGTAGGGGCGAACGATGAAATATCACTAAAAGCAGGAGCACATTGAAAGTGTCAGTCGTGTCGGACTCTTTGTGACCCTTTGGGCTGCAGCCTGTCGGGTTCCTCGGTCCATGGATTTTTCAGGCAAGAATACTGAAGCGCGTCGCCCCATCTCCTTCTCCAGGGGAATCTTTCCAACCCAGGGACTGAAACTGCGTCTCCTGCGTCTCCTGCGCTGCAGGCAGATTCTTCACCTGTTGGGTCGTCAGGGAAGCCCCTCCACAAAATGTGAAGAATAAGCAAATGATAAAAAATCATCAAAAGTAAGAGACTAAGCACGTCATTCTAGTAGGAAAATATTCAAAATCCATATTAACGCCACGGTTTGTAACGTAAGGGCATGCTCTGATCCGTTTAGGAATCTTTTCTGGGGAAAGGCATACACAAAGATGCAGTGACGTCCTCTGCTTTCTGAGGAAGCGGTCGTCTGTGGGGCTGGGAAACACGGCCGGGACCTCCCAGACTGTCCTGCCAGGGACCCTGAGGAGTCACCTGGATATGGCTGGGTTTTGGATGGTGCTTTGATGCGAGATTCTGCGTAAAAACCCGGCACCCAGCTATGGCACAAAGGCCTTTGCAAACAAGAGTCTGGGCAGGAGGAAGATTACTCATCATGGGCACTGGTGGAATCCTCAGGACACATTTCTAGAAGGCAAGAATGGTCCAGAGCCACTTCCATCAACTGTGGCAAGAGAGTGACATTCCTTTGTTCATGGATAATTTCCAACTCATCTTGGACCAGATACTCCAGGTTTTAAGCCGTTATTGGACTTAAACCTGTAACAGTGGCCACATATTTGGGGTTTAGGTATAGCTGGAATAGGACATGGCAACCCTCTCCAGTAATCTTGCCTGGAAAATTCCATGGGCAGAGGATCCTGGCTGTAAACGGCAGGACACAACTGAGGAACTAAGCACATAGCTAACAGAAAAATGAGTTACTTTATTCCATGTGGTTAGAGACAAATCAGTATAGATGGCTGATTATGATATATATGTGCAAGTCAAGGCATTTTTGAATGTTCAAGGGGAAAAATGGCATGTAGTTTCATGATCAGGCTATTAACTGTCCCTGGTGCTTCACGGGAAAGACAGGTTCAGGGGTGACAGGGAACTGACGTCTCTTTGAGGTTCTCCGTGGATTCGTCTTATTTCCCAAGGTTTTGAGAAAGAGCAATGCCATCCTCATTGTCTTGACTTCTCTCTCAACTTCAAGTTATCCCTAATGGCATCCAACCAAATGCTGATGGGATGAGGGTGAGGAAAGGCCTAGAAAACCACAGCTTGAAAGTCCAGGTCCCCTGCAATGCAGCATCACACAAGCTTAGTCCAACAGGCTCAGAAAGGAGAGCAGTCGACGCTCTTCCTGCCGGAAGGAAATGCTCGGTGCTGGAACTTCATCTTTTTTATCTGAGAAATGTGTAGAGTTGCACAGTGTGTGTTAACAACCTCTATATATCTGAAGAGATCTAGCATGTGTCCTCCCAGGTCTAACAGGGTAAATATTGCCAGTTCCTCTAAGTCTTCCTTTTAGGCTATGATGCCTTTGTTATCATGTCTAGAGCCTTGGTGGAGGGACCTGGAAGCTGAATCCAGCTAGGACGGTTGACAGAAACATCTGCTTGTGGCTTCTCCAGTTCGGCAGTCCCAAAGAAGCTGAGCTTTTATACAGAAGCTCACGACTTCTGTGGAAAGGGTTTCAAGAGACAATATGCGAAAGCCGCCCATCTCCCTGGGTCTGAGAACCAACAGAGTTCTTACTACCACATTCCATTGGTCTGAGTACCAGAAAGCTAGCCTAGAATCAAGGGGAGAGAAGGAAAGATGACCAGCTTTCAAGGAAAGGAGCGGCAGTGATCTTATGGCTATTCACAGTCCACTGCCTGAACATAAGAAATTCTAAGTCTGATTGTAATTTTTATCATGCAGTGCTTTCCCACTGTCCAAACTTGCTCAAACCAGAAAGAAGAGGAAAGAACCCTTTCTTGGGTGTTTTAGGCACTTGCTTTTAGTAATAGGAAGGACTCATTAGGACCCCTTAAGTTTGAATTAGCTTTAGGGTGGTAAAATATTGCTTAGATAATTACTGAAGTCCTAGAACCATGATTAGCTTGAAAATTAATGGGAGATCATGAATTGTATTAGCAGCAAGCTTACCAAGCATCTTTTAAAAAGGTCCATTGTCTTTGAAGCTAAAAAATGCTCCCCAGCTCTTGACAACAAAGGTAAACACCGTCTCCTAGTAACTTTTCTTGTTGCAACTGAGGTTCTTTGTCTTTCTGCTCATTTATTTATGTGTTGTGGGTTTCTTGTTTTCATGCTTCTGTAGAGATTTATAAAGGCAAAACCAAGTCTACATGAGGTGGAGAGCTTTGCCTGTAAGAGAGAGACGAGCACAGCCCTAGGAATAAGCTCTTGGGTCTTTAGCAGTCCTTGCCCATGGTAGTTAGTCGGATTCTCAAAGTTGAGTTTCTAGGAACTGGTCTGTCCCCCACTGGTATCTGTTTGTGTGACAGATGGCTCCCCTGACCTGCTTCCTCTCCCACTTTATCTCCTGGGAACCTGTTGTTCGATCACTGAGTCATGTCCAACTCTGTGACCCCATGAGCTGCAGCTCACCAGGCTTCCCTGTCCTTCACTATCTCCTGGAGCTTGCTCAAATTTGTGTCCATCGAGTCAGTGATACTATCTAACCATCTCATCACCTGCTGCCCCTTTCTCCTCTTGCCCTCAATCTTTCCCAGCATCAGGGTCTTTTCCAGTGAGTTGGCTCTTCGCATCATGTGGTCAAAGTACTGGAGCTTCCAATGAATATTCAGGACTGATTTCCTTTAGGATTAATTGCTTGGATCTCCTTGCAGGCCCGGGGACTCTCAGGAGTCTTCTCCTGGACCCTAAGACATTCTACTTCCCATCCCTGAACCAACCACAGGCACACCCTGGTTATCTATCCTGGGACTCAGTCATGGCCTGAGCTAGGCTCACTGCCCCACAGGCTCTTGTCCCTCTGGGTCTGCCTGTAGTTCTCAGTTCTGGGTCCAGGTTTTAAATCAGCAGCCACTTTTAGCCTTTCTCCACCACACAGCCTAGAAGAAACAAATTCTTGTTCCTGGAAGTGCTCCAGCTCTGACTCATACCTGCACTTCTGTGGCTAAAGTCTCCATAGATACTTTCAATGAATGATCCCACGAACAATTCTGATGGGGAATACGAAGAGCCCGCCCCTCCTTGCTGCATACCCACCATCTCCTCAGGCCGCAGCAACAGCAGTTGCCAGGAAGGGCTGGCCTTTCTCTCCGCTACGCAAGCTCGTCTCTGCCAGGTGTTCTCCACCTTACCTCCTAGTCTTTTGTTCAAGGTGCACCTTAAATCTTCCCTCCAGTATGCTTGGAGAATTACGGGGGGCTCTTCCAGGCATCTTTTTCTTTTCATTTCGTGGTGCTCGGGACATAGCTCTATTAACACACCTCTCCCCATCTAACTGCAGATTTATAAACACGCACTTTATGGACATTTTGATGTATCTGGCTCTGCAGCTGGCTTGTGAACAAGCAGCCCAGACTGTTTATCTTTGAATCTCTACTATGATGCCTGCTGGTCAATAAATACCTGTTGAATTCATGCTTGCACACAATCATTAATGAATAATGGATGGTTAAACAAATGGCTGGAATAAAAGGATGGATAGATGGTTGGAAGGCTGGCTGGATATTGAGAGGATGGAGGGGGTAGAAAAGCTGAATAAGTGATTGTGTGGACTATTACTTTTCAAAAGTAATATTGGAAGGATATTCACAAATGATGAACTTATACGTGGAATTTTATGACTTTGGATTGCCAATGAGTCTAGCACAAACTCCATTTTCCCTCATATTCCTATCATAAATTTGTATATTTTTTGTTACTATACTGCAGCTCTTCAAAGAGTCTTGAAAATAAAGTGAAAGTTGCTCAGTCATGTCCAACTCTTTGCAACCCCATGGGCTCTACAGTCCATGGAATTCTCCAGGCCAGAATACTGGAGTGGGAAGCCTTCCCCTTCTCCAGGGAATCTTCCCAACCCAGGGGTCAAACCCAGGTCTCCCGTATTGCAGGTGGATTCTTTACCAGCTGACCCACCAGGGAAGCCCTCGAAGAGTCTTGAGTTGGTTTTAATCCAGCATTCTTTAAACTCTGAGAGACATAATGAGATTTAAAGAATGCACAGCAAAGCAGGGATTGACTTCACTTTCAACTCCTACCCACTTGATTTACCCTGATGTGTGGCTACGAGGTCCCTTTAGTTTCTTCGTCAAAGATTGGAAATGATTATTTTTTTAAAGGATTGATACAGTAAAATTATTTGAAATACACATATTTATATAATCTCTTTCATCTCTTCCTCTCTTGCTCAACTGTCATATTTCTCTACATCTATCTACATATCTCTCTATTATCTATCTCTTTGCACGTGTTGTTATGTCTTGCTTGATACATACCCAGAAGAACCTTGTGGAAATAAAAGTATTGTCACCCCTCTTTAGTCATCAAAGAGTAACACCTATAAACACAAATAAGGATTTGTTCAAAGCATAGAGGACCTGCACAGGCAGAAACTGGACTTCAGAGTCTCTGCTGCGGCCTGAGATACGTTGCTGTTCGTTGTTGTTCAGTTGTGTCCGATTCTCTGCGACCCCATGGATGTCACCCGCCAGGCTCCTCTGTCCATGGGATTCTCCAAGCAAGAATGCTGGAGTGGGTTGCCATTTCCTTTTCCAGGGCGTCTTTCTGATCCAGGGATTGAACCTAAGCCTCTTGCCTCTCCCGCACTGGCAGGTGGCTTCTTCACCACTGAGCCAGCACGGAGGCCCAGGTTGTTTGTTACCAGGGCTAAACTGTGACTTTTTAGAGCCGTGGCATTATTGCACAGTCCAGAGTCTCAGCTGTCAAGGGGGCGGGCTGACGCTAACATAGGTAGAGTCATAGGCTGAGTCCTAAGTTGAGTCACAGGGCTGACGCTAACGCAGGTAGAATAGGTTCTGTTCTGAATGCCAGCTCCATAGCACTTTGTAACAGCTGGTTGGAGCTCTGCGTGGAGAAGGAGCGTGAGGCCCTGGGACGCGGTTGTTCAGTAATGTCAGCCATGCATCTAGGACCTCCCGTGCATATTTTTCATATAGTCTCCATCTCTGTTCTAAGACCACAAAAGGTGCTCGTCATGATAGGTGTCCATGCTGGCTTGTCCACTGAGTCATCATAATGATTCATGAGATTACTCATGGAAAAAGTGTCTGCAGAGATTTTGAAGTTTCGGGAAGCTGATTTTTGAACCAAACTTCCTCCTTAGTTGAGTGAGGTTAATAAAATGTAGAGAGAGCCGTGAGGAAAGCTAACTGTAGCGTCATTACCCATGTGAGTTATTTTCCCTCAAGGAGAGATGCTTGTTTCACTCTCCAGGGTGAACCACCTGCTGCCAAGGAAGGGTGGTTTCTCAAGCAGCTGTGGTTAGTAGTATGTTGTTTTGTATTGAAAAGCAAAAGCCTTCACTTCCATACAGATGCAAATACAATCAGATTAGCTTTATTTTAAGCTTTGATTACATTCTAGTTAATAAGAATATACTACAGTAAGCCAGTTTAACAGTCCAGCAAAATGCATTTCATTTTAGAACTGAGTATTGGAAGCCTTGGCAAATGCTGGGAGATTACTTAGTAGAGTTAGGTATGAGGTGTCTGTGAAGGGGACTGGCTAACCCTCATGGATTCCAGTGCTGAAGGCTCAGGAACCATCTCAAAAGCCTAGAAATGTGGTTGCAGAGACCATATATAATTCCCTTCTGGCGTTTCCCCTGGTTCCTTCTCACTATTCATCTTTTCTTTCTTCTGCTAAGAATCACAATTTACTGACCTAAATCACACTCTAGGCATATCAATTTGGTAATCTGGACAAAAACAATCAGCCTTGCAGATACATATTTGGTTGCCTTGCCTGTTGGAACCTTAGAGCCGAATTCCAGTGACACCCGTGTCCTCTGTCATCGGCTGTACAGTAGCGCTGGCTGTTTGCGGGGTGGAGTCTGTATCAGCTTCTAGTACTTGCGTGCTGAGCTGAGGTCTCAACGTGGGTGATGTGAAGGATGAGAGAAATAGTGGCTGCCCTTCTACACATCTGGTCACTAAATCTGCCAGCTTCTCCAACTTGTTGGCTTTATTCTGTCTCTAAAACTGTACCTAGACCTGGGTCATTGTGCCAAGGAGATGCTTCCAGGGAGACAGGTGAAGTATAATCACTAATAAAGGAAGTTCATTCCTTATCCCCACTGTCCTAAGTCAGTCTGGTTAATTTCTAATACTACAGCCCCCAAAGGGTTAAAGTTAGGGCCATTGGTTCCTCCTGTCCTGGCCATGGTGTGACGCCTCCTATAAAAAGCCCTGTAAAACTACATTATTTCATAGATCTGAGTATTGCACCTGCTTTCTTATCTCGTCTTCAGGGATTAAGTTCCCCGCAAATGCAATTTGTTAATATGGAGCCACCTCTTCTCACAACGTAAATCTGTGAAATTTGGCAGGCGGTCGCTTTGCCGCAGGTGCAAGATGGAAGACCTTTCCCTGGCTTTGCCAAGAAGAAAAATGAAGCTGCACTCAATTCCTGGGGAAAATATTCTGATATGGAGGCTAAAACCTGATTCCAAGAAAGGGGAATAGAATTCTAGGGCCCAAATCATGTCCTTCCCTCCCGTTTGGGGAGTACGTGATCCCCAAAAGGCTGAGTAGGGGGATGAGAAGCCCTGTTTTACATGAGGCCACGTATTGAGCAAATCCCCAGGCAAAGGAAGTCCTCTGATGTTGGAGCTGCAGCCATTTGAGATGATAAATGATGACTTTTACTCTTATGAGCTCCGAGAGCCTAATTAGGCCTTAATTAAAGCTAATGCTCAGAATCCTTTGGAAGGTGGGGTGATTAAAAACTAACTTGCACATTGAACAGCCACACTGAAAAGCGCGCCTTTGAAATACACGCCGTCACCTCTCTGGGACCCTCTCCAGTCCTGTCCAGGGCTTCACAGCTAAGTTAAAGCAAGAGCTGACTACTTTTGCATTAGAACTTCCTCAGCCGAGACTACAAGAGGCCAGGTGCCTGGGTCCAGCTCGGCCCCCCGTGCGTCTACATCGAAGGTCGCCTCTGAATCTGCAAGTCCAGCTCGCCGTACACGTGCCTCAGGGAGTCGCTAGTCAGGCTGGCGATCAGCTTCCGGGGGCCGGAGACCCAGGGCCGACACAGCTCTTCCCACTGCACAGTGGCGTTGGGCCGGATTTCCCTGAAAGGATGGAAGAGGCAGGAAAGGTTTTACGCCCCAGAGAGGCAGATCGCGTTTCCCACTGTGATGGTCTGGGTCACCAGTGGTCTTTCTCTCAGTTGATGGTGACTGGAAGACAGAAGGCCTGGTCGGCTGGTTTCCCAGTCACCACCTGATCAAGGCTCCTATCTGAGGCTCGGTCAGCCACAGCCCCACAGGTCATGGTTCCTTCCACTTGGATGCATCATTCTGCCTCCTGGCAGGCCTCTGCAGTAGCCTCATGAACATGACTGATCTCTCTCAGCTCATGTGGGGGCTAAAGCTCCCTCCTGGGATGGGACTTCTATCTGAATCTGCAGCTTCTAACTTATACTGAGGTCGTGATGCTCTTCACTCGTTCTGGCCAATCCCCTTGGGACAGACCTGTTCTTAGGCCCCGGATCTGGAGCACTGCCTGCCCGCTCTGTTATTCACGACCCTGCCTCACCCAGCGTGGGTCACTTGCCCACGCTCCTTGCCGTGGTGTGTTTGTCATCTGTGGCCGGTGACCTGGGAAATGCCTCTGAGGCTTGGGGGCGTCTCTCTCTGGGGCTCCTCTAGGCATTGGTTTTGAGAATCTCGGTGTCTCCATTAATTTGGCATTTGTTCTTTAGAAATGTGGCTATATACATGATCTCAGTGAGTTACAGAAAAGCCAAATTATGTGATCAGTGCACAAACATAGCCTACATATGGGAGAATTTTTCCAACTCAGTATATTGATTTTATGATTGAAGCTTTGAAACACACTGACCTCACCATGGGCTTCCTCACCTGTAAACGGTGGGCACTGTGAAATATTGAAGAGGATGTGGAGGGGGTGAGCGAGCTGGGACTCATGTTGCACTTGGATCGATGGCAAGATATGTCCAAATGCCACATATTAGATATATGCTGCTGCTGCCGTGTTATTACTGACTTATTATTTGCCATCAGCTTTGGCCATTGTTTGCTCTGCCTGCACTCTCTGTGACATAACTGAGGAAGGTTCTTCCTGTCTGGATGCAGAGAAACAGTTCTCTACCCTTAATTTAAATAGTCGTTTCAATACGAATATAGGTTTTTAGATATTTGTTTCTCAAGAGCAAACCCTGATTCATTCATTCCCTTTTCCTTTGTTTCCCCTAAGTGATCCATCAGGAACATTTTGTGAAATAGCTGTCTGGTTTAAGGATCTGGCCTATGGCCATAGAAGGGAGGTAACTCCCTCAAACAGAAACTGTACCCCCGAGCTTTACTTCATTGAGTGAATTGTTGAACGTTAGTCGCCCAGTCGTGTGCGACGCTTTGTGACCCCATGGACTGTAGCCCGCCAGGCTCCTCTGTCCGTGGGATTTCCCAGGCTAGAAGGCTGGGGTGGCTTCATTATTTGCTCTAATTCATCAGCTCGTCCCCGTAATGGTATTCATCCACGTATCCACGCCTGCTCATGAGTATCATCCAAGATATGCACAAAGAGACACCTCCATGTCAAAGTATGCATTTTCCTACAGATAAAGGCATGCATGCAGAAAGAAGAGAATCATCTCCCCATCTGGGTGAGTGGAGTAATACTGGAAGAGCCCTGTATTCCCAGGGATAGGTGTGGTGATAAATGACTCTCAGTAATGTGCTGAGCTATCAGGACGTGCCGGCCATTTATCATCCCGGACGCAGGCAGGCTTAGGGGATTATGATTACAGTAAACTGCAACTGTCTGTGCTTGTCCTCCATGTGTCCAGCGCTCTGTCCTACTTGAAAGATTCAAAATCTCAAACAAAGTGCAAAGTCGGGGAACTTTTCTCTCAAGATAACTTATGGAACCTGATGATTTTTTAGAGAAAAAAAAAATGCATCTGGAAGATGAATTCTTTGATGTTCTGGAATTATCAAGAGCAGAAACTTGACAGCTGTGGGTCTCTGGGGGCAGCACCTCTGAGCATCCAAGGATGGCAGGAGGAGGCACAGAGAGAGTGGTGAGGTGAATCGTCTTGGAGTAGAGTCGGCCGCGCCGAGTGGGCCACGGACACGGCACCACCTACTCCCCACCCAGTTCTCTGCTCACCAGCACCCGCCTACCAGAGCCTCTGCTTGGAGCTCCAGACTCCCTGCCGCCTAGGGCCCTGGCAGGGGTGTGGATGCCCAAGTGGAGTGGGCACTCCCTTGACTATTCAAGGTGTGTATCTGAGAAAAGAATACAGCCCTGTGAAGGGTTCTGGTTGGTCCCAAAGAATCGCACTTGAAGAGCCCAAGTTGTTACACGGACCTGCCACTCTTTGATCGGGTTTTCACAGGACAGGGTGCACAGCTATGTATCAGTCGTCTGACAAGATGGATGTGGGTGCTGGCTGGCTCCTGTCTTGCTTGTGAAAGTGTGAGGAGGGGAAACAGGGAAAGCAGTGGTCTCCCTAAAGTCCCAAGTGCAGCCTGGATCATAAAACATTTCCTCTGTTAACTTATTTCCAATTTCTGACATTCTCTGAGAAATAGAGCTTCCCTTGCTTTGCAGAGATCCACCCACCCTCTGGACCTGTACTCCCATGAGAGACTGAGGACCGGGCTCTGCTATTGATGTGCTGTGGATCTCTGTGTTGAAGTGATTATTGATGGAGCCTAAGGCAGAGTGTGGTAGGACATTGCCTTGGATCCACCATGTAGGGAATGTCCTCCTCCGTCCCTTCCCCAGCTCAGCCCCCTTTACCCTTCTCCAGTGTCAGGTATTAGCCATAAGCAATGCACCTGGACTTCCCAGGCAGCTCAGTGAGGAGAACGAATCTGCCCGCCAACACAGGAGACCCAGGAGATATGGATTAGAGCCCTGGGGTGGGAAGATCCCCTGGAGGAGGGCATGGCTACCCCCTCCAGTATTCTTGCCTGGAAAGTCCCATGGAAGAGGAGCCTGGTGGGCCACAGTCCACGGGGTCGCAAAGAGTCAGACACAGCTGAGCACACAGACACACCTAAAGCCCTGGACACTCCACCCTCCGAGTCGTGTGTCTCCCCAGTGCTGGGTCTTTCTCCTCTAATGCACAGGTTGCCTCTTTTCTTGCACTGGCTTGAGACCAAGGTGGGATTCTTGCACAGCCACGGTGTCAAGGTGGCAGGAGGCTCTGGTACCCTCAGATGAAGCTTGTGGGGTTACTGTTGGAGGAGGAAAAATTGGCTCCAGCAGGGGGCTGCTTTGAAGAAGAAACGTGTTTCACTTTGCCTGAGCGATTCTTGCATCTGAGTCGAGTGGGAAGGTGTGAGAACGGGTGAGCGAGACTGTCGTTTCTGACGAAAGTGGGGCACGCTCCTCTGACCTCTTCCGCTAGCTGGTGTTGATTTCTAATTTAATTCCTTTTTTTTTTTGGCAGCTTCCCTATTAGCATAGAAAGGTTGTTATATTTTGTGCTGGTTTTTTTTTTTTTTAATTAAAGCACTCAAACTATTTTCTCTGTTGTTTCTTGCATCTGCTGGCATCAGGCCCGTCTTAAATGCTCAGATGCAGAAGCTGTGAGTGCTGTGATTCAACAGAAATGCAGTCTTCAGGGGGCACATCATCTTAAAGACGTCTCAGAGAGGGTGAAGGAGGGCCTTGCTCTTGTCTTACAGACTCAGAGTCCTCCACAAAGGGTGCTGGGGAAATTCCTCCCATATCTGGGTCATAAGGCAGTTTCCACATACCTCCACCTCTCTCTCTGCCTTAGAAGGTCACCCCACAGGAAATATGCCAGACTGATTGATGCTGACGGGGCCTTATTTGCGGTAGAAATGAAAGTAATAAACCTCCAAGATTGGGGTCCATTCTGGGTGTCACACTTTAAGAGGAGCACTGACAAGCTGGAGGATGTGGGCGAGGGAGGGAGTTGAAACCACCTTAGGGGTGAGGAGAATGAGGCTGGGGAGAAAAAGGGAAGACGTGGGAAGATCAGACAGCGGTTTGCAGACATTTCCAAGCCATTAGGTGGGAGACAAGTGTACCTTCTTCTCTGTTCGGGTCCAGGTGACAGACAGGTCCACTGGTAGGACTGAAAGGTGGAATTGTTTTCTAGCCACTAGAGCTATCTGACCACGGAATGGGCTGTCTTGTCTGTGACACTCTTTGTCACCGTAAGTCACAGAAGCTGAGAGCTGTAGGCACAGTCCGATGGTGTGAGGTGTGCCAAAAGCAGGCCTTCAAGCAACGGGCCTGGGGTGGTTGTTGGTCCCCTAAATAGGAAACCAAGTCTAGAACTCTCTGCTGTTGTTCAGTTGGTAAGCCGTGTCCGACTCTTTGTGACCTCATGGACTGCAGCTGGCCAGGCTCCTCTGTCCTCCACTCTCTCCTGGAGTTTGCTCAAATTCGTGTCCACTGAGTTGGTGATGCTATCTAATCATCTCATCCTCTGCCGGCCCCTTCTCCTTTTGCCTTCAATCTTTCCCAGCATGAGGGTCTTTCCTGGCATCAGAACTCTCTAGGCTCACCTTTTTTTTTCTACTGAAAGCAAGAGTTCTAGAGAGTGCTCGGATTGGTAAGACCTTGGAGTAGGGTTGGAAAGAAAGGACTCCTGCCAAGGTCCCAACTCATGACACCTGACTCATAGTGGGAACTCTGTAAATACTAGGAGAACAAGGCAGTTTGCAAAACTCTTGACTTTGGGGATCTGGAATCAGCCAGCCTACTTCTGGATGCAAGTACTTCTACACACTGTACAACTTGGGACAAACCAGTCAGTCTCTCAAAGCTTCAGATTTCTCCACTGCCAAAGGGAGCTAATAACAGTACCCACCCCATTAAAGTGGTTTTAAGAATTGAATGATGGTGCTGGTCAAACCAACACCCCAAGCCCCACAGACTTGTAAATAAGGAGGTAGCGGCTTCTCAGACATGTTCATGGGGGTTGGATGTGAGTTGGGAAAAGATGCAGAAAGAGGAACTTCCCACAATCCTACCCCATGTCCCCTCCTCCCCCAGTGCTCACCGGAACATTCTCCTCAAGGGTTTCGTGACTCCGGGGCCATCCAGGCGGATCCAGACATTGCGCAGTGTTTCTTTTAAAGGATTGGTGAACTCAACCATCACCACCATGTCGGAACCCACGACCTGAGCACCACGGACCTGAGGAGCAAGTTGGGGGAGAAAGAAGCGTGTTAGCCGCACACAAAGCCTCTTTCTGCACCCTTATATCTTTACCCGTCTTTGCTTCTCCTTCTGTTTTACAGTGTGGCCATTTTTTGGCAAAGGAGCCAATGTGATGAGGATATTGCTTTGACTGGGGGATACTTGTTGAGAGAAAGACGGAAAATTGCTAATTAGAATCACAGTCTTTCCCTCATTATGAAAACCACCCTAATTAGAGTTCGGGTTAACAACCTCGGCCGCTGGCTGTTCCCGGCAGCAGGAGGTGGAAGTGCACTCAGGGTAGCAACAACTTTCGGCGGCCAGGGAGGACAGGTGGACTCTGCTCCTGGAAGGGGTTCCGGTTTCCCGCCAGGACGGGAGGGATCCCTGAGTTCAGGAGGAAGAACACGCTCCTGGAGGTACTTGACAAAGAAATACATCCAAGGAGGGAGTCCTCATCATTGAAGAGGAGGAATCTGAATGCTACAGTAGGCAAAAAGAGACTTTTCCTCCCCAGTCTGGATAGCTGAAGCTAGAAGGCTGTCTGGGGTGAGTTTACGTATCACAAGCCTCAGATGTACTGGGTGTGTTCCCGACATGTACACACTGCTATATTCAAAATGGATAACCAGCAAGGACCTACGGGACAGCACCGGGAGCTCAGCTCAACGCTATGTGGCTGCCTGGATGGGAGGGGAGTTGGGGGAGAGTGGATGCGTGTACGTGTATGGCTGAGAGCCCCTTTGCTGCTCCCCTGAAAGCATCACAACAGTGTTGACTGGCTACACGTCAATAGAAACAAAAAGTTGTAAAGAAAGAAGCACTGGGTATGTGGCAAAGCGGCCGGAGTTCCATGACAGCTTCAAGCCTTACTAGCTGTGAGGTCTTGTAAGGTCTCAACCTTTCTGAGACTCAGTTTTCTGAAACAAGGTGGCCGTTCCTATGGGGTAATCATCATAGAACGCTATTATTAGGGTTGTTGTTAGTACTATTTTATCTTATGCCGTGTTCATGATGTATAGTACTACACACTTGGGACTATCTGCTTTCCCAAAACTGACGCCAGGTGCTAGAAAATGGCGAGGGAGCATTTGTGTGTTGGTTTAGGGGCTTGGTATGCCAAATGGATGGATCTGTGCAAACTCTAAATTACTGGGGAACAAGATAATAAGACTAGTTCTTCCCTCCTAGGAAAGGATCAGCTAACATGACGCACGGCTCAAGACATTACAGGTTCAATTACATCATTCGGATCGGCAGTACTTGGGTATTTTACCTTATTCACTTCGTTTTAGCCCACTTTCAACTCCAGCATCTAGCTGGTGTCCAGTAAATATGTGGTACATTAAATCGACTGCTTAAAAAGGAAATGTATTGGTTGTTTGAGTTTTCCATGTAGCAACCCAGCCATTATACTATGTTATTTCTTTAAGCAGTGTATAACATAGGAAAAGTCAAATGGAAATGAGCCTTGCTAGAACAGAGAGAAAAAGGAGGGACTTTGCCCCAAGAAGAAGATTCTCCCTTATGGACTCTGCTGCTACTGCTAAGTCACTTCAGTCGTGCCCAACTCTGTGCGACCCCATGGACAGCAGCCTACCAGGCTCCTCCATCCTTCGGATTTTCCAGGCAAGAGTACCGGAGTGGGTTCTAGTGAGTAGTAATAGTGAAAGTGTTAGTCGTTCAGTCATGTACGACTTTTCTGTGACCCCATGGACTGTAGCCTGCCAGGCTCCTCTGTCCATGGAATTCTCGGGCAAGAATCCTGGAGTGGGTTGCCATTCCTTTCTCCAGGGGATCTTCCCAACCCAGGGATTGAACCTGGGAGACTAGAGTCAAGGGTAAAACCTTATGACTTTACTCTTTGGGACACATTGATAACTAAAATTATAACTAAAAATCTATAAGAAAAATGAAAATTGTAGCCAATTCTCCATGGGTATTACTTTCAAATCTCGACCCCCTGTGGTGGGATGGGTGGAGAGCTGGAAAGAGGAGTCAGGGGTGAAGCGGGCTTGGATGATGGTGGAGAGGACAGCAGGTGGTGTCACACGAAGCATGGACTGTGTGCCAAGCAGTGTCCTCAGCGGTCCTCAACCTGGCATGCACAGTAGAACGCAAAGCTGGTCGCATCTGGGGAAGCTGAACCTGTGGATTTGGATTTTGGTCTCTGTAGGAGTTCTGGAGCCAAGCCCCATGGGTACATAAGGGATGGATGTATAAAAGTGCATTATTGGAATACTTTACATAGAATCTTTGGTTTAATTCTCAAGTTCATCCAACATATTTTTCCTAAGGAAAAAAAAAATCTCAGAACACTTTTTGGTTTCTAAAAATAGAGGATAAAGATAACATTTACAAAAGCTGTCTAAATTGAAGAAAGTAGAACTGCTTCAGAGACACTACTGGCGAAAGCATTTGCTATGATCACTTTGATTTTGGAGGAAAAATATTTTGGAGCCATCTGCTTTCTTTGTGGCATGATACTGCAATTACAGGGACAACCCCTTAGAAAACCCTGATCGCAGCTACTGCCCTTTCCTTCTACAAACACAGTGACAATGCAGGACGCATACACCTTGCATGTGGCTTTAGGGGGTCCATCACAGGCCAGGGCGGCTGTGGCCCTCAGGGGCCTGGTGGTCTCCAGGTTAAGGACCCTTTACACACGGGTAGGCTACCTCTACAGGAAAAGCCTTCTGCTGTGGAAAGTGGGTCACAGGTGACCGATGGCAGAGATAGGGGGATTTAGTATTTGAAAGATTGGCCCAGTGTCTGGCTGCAGGTCTGACTATGATTAGAATATGAAGCCTTAGATAATTTCATGTATTGTGCCTAATCAGTTTGCTCCTAGACGTGGTCTCTGTTATTAGCTGCTGGAGGGGTACATAAATAAGTACTTCTCAGCCTCCCCTGACACTGGAGCAAGGAGCAGGCTGCGATGAAAGGAGGGGCCCTTCTCAGATTGTGGAGAGTTTCTTCTGCAATTGACAAAGATCCCAGCGTCCCTTTCCTGACATTTGTCTCCTGCCCCTGGAATTTAAACGTCCTCAGCCTGACTGCTGAGAAGACAATGAAATTTCGAAACTCAAACCAAATCGAACATTAAAAACCCAACATTCAACATCACCATCTTCTGCTTAGGCAGTATTTCCTCCTCCTTTTGAGGAAAACGGAGAATATACGTAGGATTTTCATAGCATGTGTCAGTTTACACGATGCGCCATGCACAGTGTATATTCACTGTACAGATGACCAGCCGTTACTTGGACCAGGGGGCAGGATGAAACATACGTCATCCTCAGTGACAGCAAACACTTCTGCGCTCCGATTTTTCCCAATATTCCATTGAAAGCATTTCCGTTTTTTATGTTGACATAAACTATGGTACTTTTTCAAGTTAAACACTATTCACCAATATTGACATACTGAGTCCTTGTTGTTCTTTTTTTTCATGATAAAGATCAATATTCTGATTTTTGGTAAACAAGAAAGTTACTAACACACACACACACACACACACACACACACTTTTGGGAAAGAACTACTTTTTAGGAAATCACAAGATCTCCTCCATGGAGTATATGCTCTACAATATATATATAGCTATACTCAAAATCAAAACTGAAATGAAGGAGAAGTTTGACAAAGAATGAACCTAGTTGTCAATATAATTCACGTGATTATTAGCTCACCTCATAGTGCTTACTTCAGGTGCTGCCAGGCACGTCTTCCATGACTTATCACAGGAAAATGAACTTTTCCCTCCTCCCACTGTGGGGGGCATCATCACTGCTGGTAATAAGCGGTTGCTTGTTTGTGAACCACACTCACCAGCACCACCAGGGCTGTTCCTCTCTAGCCCAGCTGAATTGGCATAGACTAAATAATGCAAATGGTTTTACAACAGTCAGCCACGGTTCCAAGACTGTCCAGTATGGTATCTGCCAGCCCCATGGGGCTATTTAAATGTTTAAATGAATTTAAATTAAATTAAGTAAAAACTCAGTTCCTCACTTGTACGAGCCACAGTTCAAGTCCTCAGCAGCTACACGTGTCCAGTGGCTCTCGTACTGAACAGTGCATATTTAGGGCATTCCGGTAATTAGGGAACATCCTACTGGGCTTCCCATGTAGCTCAGTTGGTGAAGAATCCGCCTATAGCACAGGAGACCCGGGTTCGATTCTTGGGTTGGGAAGATCTCCTGGAGAAGGCAATGGCAACCCACCCCAGTGTTCCTGCCTGGAGAATCCCATGGACTGTAGCCTGCCAGGCTCCTCTGCCCATGGGATCGCAAGAGTTGGACGCAACTCAGTGAGTAAACCACCACCACCACCATCTCCTGGACAATGCTGATGTAAGGGATTTACTTACATTAACTCATTTAATCCTCACAACCCTATGAAGTAGATGAGGCAAGTGAGGCCCAGAGAAGTGAAGGGACCTGTTCCAGGTCACACAGCAAGTGGGGGACAGGCTGGTGCCAGAGTCCCTGCCTCCCGCCTCTGCACGACTCTGCACGACTCTGCCTCGCAATGACAGGGCCAGCCCCTCACGGCACGTCCAGTGTCCACACAGTGATGCAGGCGCCCTGCTCACCGCGTCACTCCCTTTATCTTGGGTGATCCTCTGTGGACTTGGCGGTGGGCAGTAACATCATCCTCATTCTACTGACTCGAAATGAAAACACTGAAGAGAAACAAAATGCCCACATTACAGACCCTGGATGTCGGCAGGATCCAGGTAGGAATCTGGGTCTTTCTGACTCCAGGACATTCATCTTTAAACGCTGCACACCTTGTCATCTCTGACAGCAGAGAGGCAAAAATAGCAACGTCTTTTTCGCTGAAAGGAGTCTATTTCCTGAAATCCACTGAAAAGTCATTTGCAGTATTAGCTTGTGCCGTCGCTGGACGGCCAGTGGAGCTCGGTGACTGCAACTTGATCCTGAACTACATTTGAAAACACGTATACAACTCAACTCCTTCTTTCTGACTTTACAGGGGAAGAATCAGATCTCTGTGCCAGAGTCAAACGTGGCAAGGTAACCCTGGGGCTCTGACACAGCTGTCTTTCTTGACAATAACAGTCTTCTCTAAGTGGGGTAAAGATAGAGTTATCATTTCAAAGAACTAGTAACTCAGCACAGTGTGATCGTATGACGCGGTAGACGAGGTTCGTTTTCCTTGATGTTCTACTTTGCCTGTGTGGTTGTTTTTAAGAATAGAAAATAGCGGAGCAGGAATGCAGAGAGAACACGTTTGAGGCGGCCCAGTTACCCGCGGCTCTCACTTTCCTTCTCAAACCTACACTGAGAAGGAGGTGGAGAGGCGCGCCCCACAGTGGAGCCCTCGGGGTGCGTGCTCCTGGCCGTTGTTTTGCCGACGGCCTGACCCTCCAGGACCGGCAGAGGATGGAGAGAGACGTAGCTACCTGAGCAGGTGAAGCCATGGCTGGTCTGGACCCTCCCGGGTCCCAGAATATTGATCAGTCAGAATATTGATCTGGGCTTCACCTGCTCGGAGCCCGTCAGGGTGGGCCCTCACGCGGACTTTGATCTCTCTCTACGGTGGGGTTCAGGGCAGTGATGAGGAGACCCCTGCCGGGGATGAGCCAGAGACAGCGACCACCGTGGGCAAGCTGAGGGGAAGGCGGGCTGCCCTCGGCATCTGAAGACCGGCGGCTGCCGCTGTGCGTCCCCGGGCCAGTCACTTGGCTTCTCTGGGCCTCGGTTTCTTACGAGGTTCCTGGGAGGATTCCGCGTGATCCTGTGTGCGGTAGAGCATCTGAGACACGGCCTTTCTTGACTCTAAACGTTGTGGAGGTTCAAAGGGAGACCGCGCTGCCAGGGCGACTAGGAGAACTTTCTAGTCCACACTTTCCCCGTGGGGAGGGACGTGGGTTTGGGTTCTCGGGGGCCAAAGCCGAGAAGCACACGGGAGAGAAGCCAGCAGCTTCCACCGGCGCCTTCCAAAGGGACACGGGGAAGCCCACCCAGCCGCCTCGCCCTGCTGCCCGCTGCAGGGCCATGGGTGTGACAGGGCTGCGTCCTGGTGACCGGGACCAGTACCGGCAGAGTCGCAGAAAAACCGTGGGAGGCTGGGAGGGATGAAGGGTTAGGGTTTGGGGTTGGGAATAATTAGAGCTCGAGTTTTGCTCGTTTTTTTTTTTTTTCCTTTTTTGGCCTTGATGGAAATTTCCAGGTATTTGGGCTCTCACAAGAACAAAGTGAAACGGCAGTTGAGTCTCACAATTTGCCTGGTGGCTGTCCAGCATCTGGGGGACACTTGTTAGTCCTTAGGGGGCTCCCCAGTTTGGATAAAGATTATGAACTGGGATGTTGGAGTGCCAGCCTCAGCAGCCACCACGGCCCCCAGGCCCGCCTGGCTCTTTTCTGGTTACGATCAGGGCTTCCAAAAGTGCCGGCAGGAGGCAGGCGAGGAGGATGCTATGGGTGACCTCAGGTGAGTGGTGGCCCCCAGGGGGAACACAGGGGTTGTTAAGAGAAACTAAGAAAGCGTCTTGATTCAGGAGTCATCTGGGCAAGCAGCCAGCCCCGAGCTTCTGTGCTTGTTAGGAGAGGGAGCCCCTCTCCCCTGGCACGCGTTCCTCATTCACAGGAGGAGACGGGTTCTGCTGGTGTTTGAGGACGTTCTACAGCGGCTGCAGGACGCTCCTACGAGATGACCCTAAGGAGGCGGTGGGACCTGAGCTGTTTTCAATGGCACTGGGAGGGGTTCGTTTCCCAGATACTGAGAGGAGGTCTTAGCAGGAGGTCTGAGATGTGTGACCACCTCTCCTCGCCCACCCCCGCCACTAAGGTCTCCTCCACGCTCTTTGGGACAGGCCTCTCTCTCAGGACAGTCCCACAGGGAACTGCACATATGCTCAACACCCAGGGCTCAGGTCCGATGCCGCCAGGTGAGCGTTACCTTCCCTCTAGCCCTCGGCCCTGCCGCCTGGAGCACTTCTCTGTGCGGGATCCCAGCGCAGAGAGGACGGGGCGGGGCGGGAGCGGACTCTTGCCGGCAACCACCAGGTCCTGGGCCGGGCTGAGTGCTCAGAAATAGCACACACTCAGTCCCCGACAATGCTGTGTTTTATACATGATTCTGATTGATAATATTACGACTGTTGTTCAGTTGCACAGTTGTGTCAGATTCTAGGTGACCCCAGGGACTATAGCCCGCCAAGCTCCTCTCTCCATGGGATTTCCCAGGCAAGAATACTGGAGTGGGTTGCCGTTTCCACCTCCAGCGGGTCTTCCCAGGGATCAAACCTACGTCCCCTACCTTGGCAGGTGGGTTCCTCACCACTTGGCCACCCTATTGTGCCTTTACTGTGACAGAGGTACCATGTTCAGCTCTTCGTGAGAGTTATTTCTATTATCCCTCCCAGCAGCCTACAGGTCAGCGATATTACTGGACCATTACACAGCTGAGGTGTTGAGGAACTGACCCAAAGCTGCCCAGGTAGGATGAGGAACCCGGGGGTCCGGCCATCCAAGCCCCCGTACTCTGGGGCTTCTCCACAAAAGGTGTTCTTGCTCTGGTTGACCTGGGTGACGACATGAACCTTGGGACCTTTCTCTGCTCTCTGAGACCGGGGGAAGCCCCAGTACAGTGCTCCAGGTCCTGCACCAGCCTCCACCCTGCAGGCCAGCTGAATCCCCTGTGCTGCCCTCTCCTCTCCCCCAAATAGCCCTTCATTAACCCTGGTGGCTCAGCTGGTAGACAATCCGCCTGCAATGCGGGAGACCTGGGCTCAATCCCTGGGTTGGCAACATCCCCCAGAGAAGGGAAAGGCTACTCACTCCAGTATTCTGGCCTGGAGAATTCCCTGGACTGTATAGTCCATAGGGTCACAAAGAGTTGGATACGACTGAGTGACTTTCACTTCAACCATCAAAATGCTGAAGAATCTTTTCCTGACTTAAAGCCTCTTACAACAATCAACACATGGGAAGGCAGAGAAAAATTCTACATCCGATTTTAATAAAATATACTTTTCTCATCAAAATATTTTGATAGCTTGGGAAAAGAGATATGCACTCATTAAAGTTTAATGACTGTCTCTCCTGCCGTTTTCCATATGAGGCTCGCACACTGTGACTCACGCGTGGTGGGTGCAGGGAACAGTTAACTGGGAGCACGATCTAACCCAGTTCCCATCTCTGTGGTCACAGGAGACATGAGCGATATAGTCACATGCGAGATGGGGTTCTTAGGTGGCAAGGACGTGTCCACTGGCCTGAGTGCTTTGGTTGACTTGATGTGGATCCAGACAGGTGGGCCCCATCGTGGTCCAGGTTGGTCTCTATTAGCTCCAGAAAGGAGGGGGTGGGCAAGAACAGTTGCAAACTCGCCCTCAGGCAGCTCCAGCCCTGAGGCTGAGCCGGGGTGCCCAGGAGACAGACCTCTGGGCACAGGCTTGAAGAGAAAAGAGAAAGGCAAGAGGCTCTGGGACCCCAGACAGGCAGCCCATTTCTGCAATCAGGGCCTCTCACAGCTCAGGGAGCCCTGGTGGCTTTCAGGGCGTGAGGCACCTCACCCAGGAACGCCTCTTCACCTGCTCCCACTGAGATCATCCTCGGGGCTGATGTGGTCAGTGAGGTTAGTGGTTAGGGAACCACGTACGTGATCACGCTCCTGCCTCCTTTCCTGAACGCACCTGAACGGAGGCCAGGCTTTCTTTCTCTTTCCTGCTCGAGCCCAGCCAAGTGGCCCTGTTGTTGCTGGTTTAGTCCCTCAGTCGTGTTCAACACTTTGCAACCCTATGGACTGTAGCGCTCCAGGCTCCTCTGTCCATGGGATTCTCCAGGCAAGAATACTGGAGTGGGTTGCCATGCCCTCCTCCAGGGGATCTTCCCGACCCAGGGATTGAACCTGTATCTCCTGCACTGGCAGGTGGATTCTTCACCACTGAGCCCCCGGGGAAGTCCTACCTCTAAATAAATTTCCTCTAAGAACTGCATTTCTGATGTGCTTATAGAGATAAAAGACAAAACAAAAATAAGAACAAGCCCCCCTGCAGCTCTTGGTCAACTATACCATCCCGGCCCAGGTCACTGTAGCTGGAGGAGAAGGGATTTGGGTTCTGCCCCTGGGGAGTTGAGCTGCCATCTAAGTACACTCGGAAGACGAGTCACCAATAATCCTTCAATTAATAATGTCTAAAAGATGAAAGCTATCAGCTTCCTTTATACGCCCAGTTTATTATCAGCGGTGCAATTAAATTCTATTTTGTGCTGCGGTTTGAGCACTTCCCATCTGGGAAGTCTCTCTCCTGAGCCCTTCACGGGGACAAGCTGTCGGTGCCTAATTAGGTGAGCAGGCGGGCCTTGCCTCTGGTGGGCAAGGTTCGGAGGTGGAGTTCTGAACAGGAGCAGGAAGGGAGGCCTCCCCGACCCCTGGGAGGGGCCTGAAGGGGACCACGTGGCTTCTGGGAGAGCCCACCAGGAGTGGGGTGCCCCGTGCGTGGTGAGCAAGCCCTGGCCACAGCACCCCTGAGTTCCTGTTCCCAGGGGAGTGGTGGTGCCTCTGGAGGACCCCCAACACCACCCTTCCGTTTTGTGTATTCTCCGAGCCTGCAGCCCTCATTTCTGTTCTGTGTCTTCAGGCCTCTGGTGGGATGCTGACAGGCCCAGAAGAAGGGGCTGAGGTGAAAGAACCAAGGCGGTGTCAGGATTGAAGCCTTTCTAGAAAAGGAGGGTCCAGGGTTCTCTGCCTCTGGGGGCCCAAGTTTCGGCCTAGTGGCACCCGTCTCAGGGTAGCCCTCGGATAGATTACCATCCACAGGGCATGGACCCAGGGAAGGCTGCCATTCTGAGCACTACACAACAGTGACCAGCTTTACAAGTGACTCACAGCAGGAATTCGAAAGACACAGGTCTTCATTGCCCCTCCCCGCCCACCCCCTCTAGAGGCTTTAAAATACGGTGACTCTAAGCCTTTGATTATCCATCACGTTCGAGGAATGCCTCTTGATTTGTGCTCATCATTCTTAATCGCTTGGGAAGTCTCTGAGCCCTGGACAAGGCTGACATGAGATGTCACGCCCAAGGACCCCACTGGAGGCCCGGGCTTCCGCTCCCAGGGCGGGATGGGTCTCCGGGATGTGGGTGCTGAAGCTGCTGATGCTCCTGAGAGGTGGGAACAGCAGGCCGCCACATTTATTTCTCCCCCCACCTGTGCCCAGCGCCCCTCTGCCAAGTGCCTTTAAGTCATCTGGGCAGAGGTTTCTGCTGAGACAGACGTTAAATGGTGAAAATGGAGAGGAAATGTTACAGCTCCTGGCGGGACTTCCCTGGCGGCCCAGTGGCTGAGGGTCTGCACTTCCAGTGCAGGAGCTGTGGGTTTGAACTAAGATCCCACATGCCATGTGGCAAGGCCAAAACCACACGTAAATAAAAGAAATAAAAATAAAAGAAAAAGGGACCAAGAGCTAAATTAAAAATTGTTTAAAAGAATGAACTACTGGCCAAACAGGCAATATGTGGGAAAGTCAGAAGAGCAGTTGTCCCGGTGATGGGGGTTGGGGAGTAACTGACTGGAAGAGGCGTGAGGGAGCGTCCCAGGGAGCTGCGTGGTGAAAGCCTCTGTGTCTGCCTCTGGCCGGTGGCTGCCAGGTGTATCACACACGAAACGTCGCGGTCTCCAGGCGGGCGTTTCGGTTTGTGCATTCCACTGCGCAGTGAGCACTCCATGGGCAGCAGCACACGTGGGAGGCGATCCCGGAGGCTGCTGTCTGAGGCCACGCCTGACCCACTTGATTCTGGAGACACTGAGTTCTATCCACAAGTGTGTTTATACCCACAGGTTATATTTATATCTGCAGCCACATGTATATATTTAAATCTGGAGAGGGAGAAAAGTGTTACATGTGCTCATCTATTTATAGGGCAGTTCACTTCTTTCAAAGAACAGGAGGATCCTAGTTCCTTTTCTCTGCAGGGGGACCAGGACACAAGACACACACCCGCAAACGCACATTCACAAGCACTAAGGCAGGGGGCCTCATCAGCAGCCTCGCCTTCCTCCTCGGCTGAGACACAGCAACTGACCTTGATGATGACCTTGGGGACCGTCAGCACAATGGACTTCTGCTTGGCCAGAACATCCCTGGTCTCGTTGACTCGAGCCGTGACAAAGAAGTGCAGGAAGGCCTGCTCCAGCAGCTGGCCCATGTACTCGCCCGCTCCGATCAGCACCTCCTCTCTCTTGACTGGAGAGAAGAAATACAAAATGCCAGTGTCAGAATCGGGAAGAGATGCTCCCTGCTTCCCCGAGGAGGAGATGCTCCCTGCCTCCCCGAGGGCCCCATCTTCTCCCCCTTGGCACAGCCTCCACCAGGGGAGGGTGAGCGGAACACAGAGTCCATCAGGGACAAGGAGCACTCCGGCTTCTGGGGTAAAGAACGTGCTGGAAATGGAACACTCAGTCAAGTCTTCCTAGAAAAAATGCATCCCATTTTCCCAGCAGCGCTTTTGCTCTTGTATTAATAAAACGCAACATGACCAAGAGGTTTAAATCCAAGGACCAGAAGGCTTTAGCTGCGGCTGCTTGGACCTGTGCACAAACAGCTCCGCGACAGAAGATGGGGCAGGGATGCCCACGGCCCCAGTGCCTAGCGCCCTCCTGAGATAGGAAACATCTCACGGTGGCCACGGGCCCCGCTTGAGCGCAGCTGCTGACTACTTGAAGCTTTTCCTCGTTTCCTTGGCACCACACTTTTTCTCCAACTCTTACCGTTCCAACCTGATTTGAGTTTTCTATTTAAGAGAAAGAAGTGGTGGAAACCTATTTCACACACACGTTCAACTGTCTCCCACCCCCTCTGCTATCTGCAACTTAAAAGACCTCTGTGCCAAATGTGTGTGAGCTCTTAGGGACAAGCCAGGGAGGATGGCATCTCCATCTGGACAGCGGGAAGTTGGTCCCGGCTCCCCTCTGCTCACCATCTGGGCTGAGGAGGGGGCTTCTGTCCTGTGGCTCTGACCACTGTGGTGGGCTTCTGTCTGGCTGCCCTGCCCACTTCCTCTTACTCTCGTTTTCCAGAGCGCAGGATTCCAGGGGGCCAAGGGCCGCTGTCCTGCAGGCTGAGCCCACGCTGGGCAGAGCCAGTGCCCCTGCTGTGTGGTCAACCGCTGGGGTCGGGGGACTCACGCCTCCATCCCCCTACATGGACTTGAATGTCTCCACCACGGCTGCCCTGCTCACTGTCTGCTTTTGGCCAAAGAGTCCTGCCCTCAGTGGAAGTTGTCAAAGGAAACAATTCCCAAAGCGGGTAGTTAAGTGCAGGGTGTTATATGCGCATGTCTCGTGTATATATACATGTATCTTCTCATTGGCCCCCCATTGTGAGCGGGTGAACTGGACCCGGGGCCGGAAGGCTGTGTGGGGTGAGCACCGATCAGGGCACAGGGAGGCCTCCTGCCTTGTGGGTGCCCAGGCGGT
Source organism: Budorcas taxicolor (assembly GCF_023091745.1). Lineage (NCBI taxonomy): Eukaryota > Metazoa > Chordata > Mammalia > Artiodactyla > Bovidae > Budorcas > Budorcas taxicolor. The sequence continues at coordinate 11,790,452 of NC_068920.1, forward strand.
GGAGCGCCAGGCTGTGCCCACCAGCTGCTTCAAGGTTTATGCATGGAGGACTGGGCGCTGAGACGGCCCAGTCTTGGCTCCACCTTGCAGTTGCTGGGGGACATTTAAGAACCTACCCTGCTGGATCCCACCCCAGACCAACTCAATGAGAGTCTTGGAGGTTTGGGGTCTAGGTCTTGTTTGACCATTCTGTAGCTGACCCTTATGTACAGGGGGCCTGAGAAGCACTGCTTGACAACTGGGGGGCCCTTCACCCCTTGGAATTAGCCCTCTAAGAACCTCAGTTCAGTGGAAGGTTGGGTGGGCCTCCTAACCCAGGTCCCTGTAGCTAGGCTATGGCCTGCAGACCAGCAGGAGCTCTGCCTCCTGGGAGCTGGTTGCAGATACTGGTTGTTGGCCCCAAGCCTGTCTAGGGAATCAGAATCTATATTTGAATACAGTGATGAGATGATGCATCTTCCAGGCTGAAAGGCCCCTGAAGTCCCAGGAGGGGTTCTAGCAGGAGATGGGGTGTTAGGGCAGACTTGAGTGGACTTGGATGGTCTCAGTTTTGAAACTGAAAGTCCTGTCCCCGGAACACACGCAGTTCCTGGTGAAATGGGAAGGATGGTCATCTGGACCAGTGGTTGTCAATGGTGTGTGTGTGGCAGGGCGTGTTTTGCCCCCAGGGAATGTTTGATAATGACTGGAGACCTTTGAGGTTGTCACTGCTGGGTGGGAGATGCTGGTATCTCCTGGGTAGAGACCAGGGGCTTAGCTGCTCATGTTCAGTGTCCAACTCATTGCGAGCCCACAGACTGTAGCCCGCCAGGCTCCTCTGTCCATGGGATTTCCCAGGTGAGAATACTGGAGTGGGTTGTCATGCCCTTCTTTAGGGGATCTTCCTGACCCAGGGATCGAACCTGTGTCTCCTGCATTGGCAGGTGGGTTCTTTACCATCTGAGCCATCAGGGAAGCCCATCTATGCCGCTAAACATCCG